>NC_052084.1:37642141-38857141 GCF_015852505.1 Tachyglossus aculeatus
CTAACAAGCTGAGGTCTCAGTCAGGGTTTGTTTGACTTATTGATGCCTAGAATCAACTTTCCAGATCCTCTGAGAATAGAATGCATTTTAGAGATTGCCCTAGCTGGTTGGGCTGCCTGTTTCAATTTAACGATGAATGAATGGATGAACTCAACATCCCCATTTTTATGTTAGACTCTATAATTAGGGACAAATGTAATTAACTTCAAGAAGGGTGAATAGCAAAAGCTGAAAGAAAATTAAATGGAAATGACAAGCAAGATTTGACTCCAGGTTATGGTTTTCTCAAACTCATTCTTCTTCTAGATTTTCTTGGGTGATTATGATGTCTTACTTTTCCTGACACACTTTCCTAGTAAGGAAACAGAAGTCTGCAGAGGACAACTTTCAACCCCAGTGGATGAATGTGTGTTCAGCAGATCTCTGAAGGATTGTGACCAGGGACTGTGTCCAACCTGATTAGTATGTAATAATAATAATAGTAGTAATAATGGTATTTGTTAAGCAGTTACTATGTGCCAGGCACTGTTCTGATAATCAGGTTGTCCCACATGGGACTAAAAGTCTTAATCCCCATTTTACAGATGAGGTAACAGACACAGATAAGTTAAGTGACTGGCCCAAAGTCAGACAGCTGACAAGTGGTGGAGCTGGGATTAGAACCCAGGACCCTGACTTCTAAACCCATGCTCTGTCCACTAAGCCATGCTGCTTCTCTTCTCTTGTACATACCCCTATGTTTAGTACATTACCTGGCACATAGTAAGCATTTTACAAATACCATAAGAAAACTTCCCATAGGAATTGCCTACATGTCTTTATTCTTGAACATGTAATTTATTTCAGTGTCTGTCTCCCTGCTAGATTGTTAACTTCGTGAGGGCTTTGAAGCAATGTGGCCTACTGGATAAAGCATGAGTTTGGGAGCCAGAGGACCTGGGTCCTAATCCAAACACCAACACCTGCCTACTGTGTGACCTTGGGCAAGTCATTTAACATCTCTATGCCTCAGTGTCCTCAACTGCAAAAGAGGAATTCAATACCTGTTTTCCTTCCTACTTAGAATCTGAGCTTCACACGAGACAGGGACTGTATCGGGCCTGATTAACTTGCATCTACCCCAGTGCTTAGAACAGTGCTTGGCCCACTGTAAGTGCTTAACAAATAACTAAAAAAAACCTCCCTTTCTTTTCTAAAGGTAAAAATGGGAGCTGTATTTTCTTTTCACTTTCTTTCATATTGGGCTTATGTGTAACAATATTCTCTTAAACTTGTAAATATCGAAACTGAACCCAGTAAGAAAGTGAAAACCCCCTACCAGACCATATCCTAACCAAAAACTGTGAGAACTTCACATCTCTTAGAAATAAAACTTCAATAGCATAGGACCTCATTAGTAGAGTCTTTCAGGAAATCAATACTTTTTCTTCTAAAGCATAGCTCATAATGAAAGGTAATAAGCCTCTTCAGACTGTTCAAAAGTCTTCATACCAGTTCCCTGTTCTTCCTTATTTGAACTAGACGCCTGTTGATAGTAAATAGCACAAGAATTCAGTCTTCTTCAAATCAATTGGTAAACATCCCACCACGTAAGGGACTCTTAACACAACAGCAAACCTGCTCACAATTTATGTTGCTCTTCACAATGCAAGCTTGAAATACGATGCAGTATATGCTTGAGATGGTTTATCTAAGAATGCTTTTCTAACAGTTGAAAGCCCTAATTAATGGATTCTACTTTCCCACTTTGATTTTTCTTGCATTTCTGAAGTTTTTAAAGTTTAAATGCTAAAGTACTATTACAATAGCAATGACATTGAAGCTATAAGGGAAGGAAATTGTATTTTTATTAAATTGATATGAAGAAAAGTGAAACTATAATTTTTTTGTATAGTAGACAGAAAATTAAGTTTGCAATGCTCCTGTTTTAATGCTTTCTGGAGATAGCACTACTAAATATTAATGCCAACATTTCTTCCAGATCTATCACACTCAGAGATAATGCTGCGAAGTTTACCTTGGCCTAAGCACATCCCTCTTCCTCCTTTGGATGTATTTTGCCTGACAAGGATTAAATCTCTACCGATCAAATCAGCAAACAGCTTTAACTGATGGTAAATCACTGAGCTGTCTGCAATCATTTTCTAATATGATCAGCAAACAACCTTCTTCCAACCTTACACAGTTTCCAGGCTTTCTGACCTTACTCGACCCCGCCATGAAATATGTAATGTTCCCTTCCGGGAAGGCCAGACTCTTAGCTGTCAGACTTCTTTCACTAACTGGCACATCCACTTTCAAAGCATGCTGGATGATAAAGCTTCTACTATATGTGCATATGAATCACAGGTTATTATTTTTATAACTATGTTATGAAGGAACTGACGATTCTGTAATTAATTGCCTAGCTCACTTCAAGATTCTTTCTGCTAAAAAAAGCAACTTGATTTTATTGCACTTAATAAAATCTAATCCATTAGGCACTATGATAAGATCTTAACATAATATATGCAAAATCCATGTTTCCCTGAGGTCCCAAAGCCAATTTATATGTAGATGATGCCCATTTCATATCTCTTTTAATATCATTTAGCTTGCATTTCTCTCTCTTGATAAACTACAAAAGGGTTGTTTATCCTTTATAGTGAAGAGGTATGCTTTAAAAGAGAAATAATAGTACAGCTTCTTAGGAAAAGTAAATGATTCAGAACACAAGGTAAACTATGATGTATTTAAATTGACTAAGATAAATGGTAGGTTGTTGTTGTCTCCTTAATATTTGGCCTACATTAATTTTATGTGCTATCTTTGCCATTTGGGAAATCTTACACGTGGAAACAAACTCCTGAAAAAATTGCCAAGTCTTTCATTTTACATTTCAGTGTCTAATTTGCTGCTACACCTCAGCCTCAATAAATACAAGTTCATTATAAGGAGCAGTGAACTTTTAGTAAATACTTTCAATGTAGAGTTTACCTCAAAACATAACATTTCTAAAATCCAAAATAATAGCTTAATACATTTGAAATGAATATAAATTTTAAATGAACTAAGTCCAAATTTCTAAATTCTCATGAAATAGAAAAATCTCACTTAAAATTGTAGAACATCTGTGACCACTTTTCTAGACTGTGAGCTTGTTGTTGGGTAGGGACCATCTCTATATGTTGCCGACTTGTACTTCCCAAGTGCGTAGTACAGTGCTCTGCACGTAGTAAGTGCTCAATAAATATGATTGAATGATCTAAAAATTTGAAGTGATGCTATGCCCTGAAGCTGTCTTCTAGATAAGTTACCAAGAACCAATTATTTATGAAGAATAGTTGAAATCCATTATATCCACATTTCTGATGCCTAGGTTGAATTCTAAATGTCTATATTTCATCTACTACTTATAAACTTAGGTGGCAACTTCAAAGCTCAAGTCCAAGCATCACATGATGGCCCAACAAAGGAAAAGGTCATTTGAACCACATGGGATTGACATACCATGCATCCATGATCTACACTCTCAGCAAATGCTCTAAACACTATCATGGGTCCACTATTGTGAACTCCTGCAGGAAGGGATTATACACTCAAATACCACGGATTGATGCTTTACACACAGTTAAGCATTCAATAAATATGACTGAGTTTGTCACCAACAATATCTTCTGCTGACCACAAAAAAATCAAGGCAACTGGATGTGCTTAGCATATAAACAATAATATATCTTTGATCAAACCACCATGTGAGAAAGTATGAATCATGGAAACTATGGAGGCAACTGCCCTATGTATTCAAAGTTCACACTGAAAATACAGCAAGTGGATCAAAAAGTTGCTCACAAGCCATTTCCAAGTTTAGCTCCTGCAGAACCAAGATATCTTCATGGAGTTCTACAACAACATTGTGTCTGCCTTATAGAACACTGTATTGTGTCTACTGTAATCACAAACAAACCATGAATAGATGTTTTTCCATCAAACTGGTGGCTAGGAGGCCATTAAAAACTCTGGGCAGGGCTAGTCAAGGATTCTAAGACAAGTTTGATGATAAGGACTCTGAGTTCTCCTAAAGGACTACTGGCATCACAATTAGCAAAGCATCAATACCAATGCACAGGTTTTTGTGTTCCTGTAAATGAGAAAATCAAAGATGTCTATCCTATGACATGCAAATTAAGGTAAAGAATAGGCTCTGCAATCTGTCCACATATACTCAAGACTTCTATACATCACCAAAGAACCTGTATAGGCCCTGATGCACATTTACAGAATCACTTATGAGGGAAAGTGCCTACCCCTTCATCTCCAACAAGGCATTGTGTTAAAAATTGCAAACCCTTCAGAGATCACTTGCACACACCATTACCAAAGAAAAGGCTCTCCAGACCACAGAGAACCTGCCAACATAGGAAGTCATGGCACTGCTTCCAAAGAGAGAGGAAAATAATAAGGGGACCAAAGGAGACTTGTGAAAGCTTTATTAAACCATTTCAAATGGGGGAAAAGGAATTAGCTTGATTCAATCTGGAATAGATATGGTTAGTGTGGAGTATGCCTGACAGTCTTCATGCCTACCAAGTATTCCTGCCTGCTTTGAGAATAGTACAAGAGCAAGTGAGCTTTAATTGCAACAGGAGAAACCTGAGTTAGATGTATGGAAGGTAACTGGACCAGGCTCAGCTCATCAAAGGAGGCTACAAGGTATATCTCCCCAAGATTTTCAAGGAAACTATTCTCATTGTGCATGTTGACATGGGGATTCAGATTAAGTGAACTATTAAAAGACAGCTGAGCCCTGTGAATTAGAACCAATGAGAGGCTGAAAGTGAACCTGAGTACTTGTCTAGGCAAATATAACTATACCCCCTAAATGTTCTGGGAAAGGTTCTTTCCAGATAATTCTGCTGACCCATTTTAAAATGGGTCATTTTGCAGAGGGTTGTAATCAATGGTAAGCATTAGACATTTTAATTCCTTCCCTGACCAGAAGCTGACCCTAATTTACCACCAACCTCTTTCCAACTTCAAAGTCCTCCTAAAATCTTACCTTCTCTGGGAAGCCTTCCCTGAATAGTTCCTAACATCCCAGTCATATCAACTCAATAAAGCCTTCATATTGTCCACAAGAGGGATATGTTCCAGGCACACTGGATTTGTAAACCTCAAAATCACAATAGAAATCAAGGGGGGAATGTTTTTAGGGGAACAAGATACTTCAGGGAACTTCGAGATCAAGAACCAAGAAGCTTATTTGTAAGTGCTGGGCCTCTTCTGGGTTGGGAGAGATTGGGGAAATGAAAAATGCCTCAATAATGTCAGTCCTTAATATGACAATCATGCCTTTTTCTCATTTATCTCACTACTGACTTTTGCTCATCCAGGGTGTTCCCTGGGCCTTCAATTGTCCCCTTCTTTCCTCTGTATCCCATATCTCTTTGATGCCATCCTGGAACTCGGTACCCTTTCACATCCAGCAGATTACTCCTCTCCCCATATTCAAAGTCCTGAAATAACATCTCTTCCAGGTTGCCTTCCCTGGTTAACTCCCATTTTCCCTTCCCTTGCCCCACTATTTCCCTACTTACTGCCACTTCAGCACTTCCCCATTACCATACAATTGAATGGCCACACACCCCTATGGCACTTATGTATTTTTTCTTTACTATTCTATTGCTTCCTCCCATGTTAACCAACTCTATCATGTTGTACTGTCCCAAGCACTCTGTACAGTACTTGGCACACAGTAGCCACTCAATAAATACTATTGATTGGTGATGATGGCTGGAGTAGGGAAATTTTTGAAAAGCTCTTTCCACCAAGGATCATTCCTAGCCTGTATGACCTCCAGTGTCATTCCTTTGTGATTGACAACTGTCATTTACTAACCATTTATGGGTGCTTTTGGTCTCCCATCTCTGCATTTAATCCCAATGCTCCATTTTATGAATGATCCTTCTGCAAATGAGCTTGGGAGATACTACATCTTAGTGTTCTTGAAAGTGCCCACCTTCAGTTTATATTAGAATTGCAACCATTAACGAGGTCCTCAGTTGGGCTTGGTTATAATTTCAAATAATGGCATTGGCATGTTCTGAATCGGGTCAATAGCCAAGATTGGATCCTCTCTCTCAGCTGACATAAAATCGTTGTGGTTTAGTGAGAGCATGGAAAGTGTTTTTATATTACTGTAAGTAATGTTGTGGCCAAATCTTCTCTCATCTTGCTCCAGTTCTTTCACACCTCTTCTCTCAGGGCATCATCTCTTCAATCAATGAATTGTCTTACCACCCATGGCAGGGAGGGAGTTGAAGATACTTTCAGGTATCAGGAGAGTGGTGAGAACAAGGCTGTATTGTATCAGAGTTCTCTCTCTTTCCCCCGCACTGTCTACCTGTTACTTGCCCAGCAACAAATGACACAATTGTATCCCAACTGGATATTGGCTCGTCCACCCAAAGAGATGTACTGTCTGATTATAAACGCCTCAACAACAGTTTTCATGTCCTCATGTCTACTTATTCTATGGTGGAGAAGGAAATAGGACAAGGAGGAGAGAACTTGGGAGCAAAGAGAAGGTAACTGCAACAGAGACCTGACCACAGTGTCACCATCATTGGTTCCCCAAACCCTCAGAAATCCACAACAAACAGCAGCCAACCAATGGTGGAGACAGCAGGGAAGATAAAAGCTGTTTCTCCACAACAGTCCCTCTGTCTTCTACTTGGCCTTGGTTCTGCTTCCCTCAATCCCAGGAGACTAGCATGAATCCAAAACACAAAACAAAACCAGAGACCCAGTTCTCTGAAGGCAGATTCAGTTCCACTTAATTCAGTTCAATTTAAGATGTCCTCAAATTTACTTGATTATACTGTAAAGACTCAAACCATCACCAATTCACTCATTTTTTACAACTAGATGTTCTTGTCTTTGATTAAAACAATGGCAATCATATCATCAAGTTTCTTTTTCTCTATTCTGGCAGGAAAAAGAAAAGTGAACCTCAAATCCTGGGAGCTTGGTAAAGAATGACTTCCCCTTTTCCATTTCCCCCAGTCAATTTCACTGGGTGTCAAGGCAGAATCACCATGATTCATGACCACCTCTAGTCTTCTTGGAATTTAGTGGAAAATACTGCCAGCCAAACATACATTATTAAAATGAGATTAAAACAGGATAAAACACTCACTAAACAGAATGACCTAAGATTCAAAGGAGCCCTATCCTTTTCCTCAACAGAGAAATTATTATTATATTAGCTCAGATACTGCTTCTGCTATTTCCTGAGTGGTTTGAAAAATCTGATTTGGGGGTTTAAATGAAGAAGAGTCCAGAACTGTGTATCAGGAGACCCAGGTTCTAGTTCCAGATTTGCTACTGCTGCTGGCAGTGGCAGGCCACTTAACCTCTCTAAGCTCATTTCCTCATCCACAAAATGAGGATAAAAGATGTATTCTCTCCCTCTTTTAGACCGTGAGCCCCATATGGGACCAGGACTGTATCCAATATGATTAACTTGGATCTCCCCCAGCACAGATTTTTTGACCATTCTTTGACATATAGCTGAGTTCTTAATGAATACCCTAATTTAAAAAATTAAAAATGCTTAATATTATTTTAAAAGTAATTGGTATTGCATGCAGTCTTTTGAATGCCAATAGTCTCCATAATTTGCACCAGGAATGGACTTGTTAGTGCAAATTAACCCAACTGACTTAGCAATATCATTTACAGGGAACAGTTTGTAGAGATGCCTCACTGCAACTCAAGCTCAGGGATCGGGATTCTGTGACTCAGACATCATATCATATTGAAGCAGCATGGCTCAGTGGAAAAGAGCATGGGCTTTGGAGTCAGAGGTCATGGGTTCAAATCCTGGCTCTGCTCACTGTCAGCTGTGTGACTTTGGACAAGTCACTTAATTTCTCTGTGCCTCAGTTACCTCACCTGTAAAATGGGGACAACCTGATCACCTTGTAACCTCCCCAGTGCTTTACAAATACCATTATTATTATTATTATTATTATTATTATATTTGGCTCTTTCCAGAACCAAGTGTGGTTACTGAACCAGGGGGAGAGAGGTGGAGGCTTTTAAAACATACAGATTCACAAATTAAGTAAATTACATTAATGTGTGTTTGAACTGGATGATTGGTTCCTGTGAACCAGCTGCTCATGAGTTTCATTTTGTTTCGCTCTTCTGCAGCAAAAGCCTGCCAAATGCTGCTTTAAGGCAAGGTCCAAAAGGATTCTATAGATTTAGCCTTTGAAGTGTGAGGAAAATATGTCTGTTTCCTTTGAAGGAAATCATGGGAAAATTAAGTCTGTTTTACCAAATAATAAAATGCACTTTAAAAAATGTGTGGTAGTCATGTGAATTGGATGAAAGATGGCTAAATCATTTGACACAAACAGGTTCTTATTAAACAGTTCTGATTACATGAGTTGTGTGCTTATCTTCCTCACTTAAACCTCAGTCCTTGAGTGACAGAAGGTAATAGAGTACAAGCCATTTTGAGAATAAAATAGGGGAAGATTCCAGTAGAAGAAATACCAGATTTCCTGCTACCAGTAAAGTTGGAAAGGCAACATGGGGGAATCCAAAAAGGTGAGCAACTGCTGTTTTCTCATTGTTCATCAACACTAATCTATAACAACAAAATGACCAGGAAAGCAAGCTGAGCTATGGGGAATAACAAAATATAGTAATATCATTAGAAAACTCTTACAATTTTGCAAAACTTGTCATGCATTATATACCATCCCTTATAACTAACTGCTTTGGTCAGTGTTTCAGTATGATAAGAAACCTGGCTTTCTCTTCAATGCAGCAGGCTCACTCTGCCCCCATTACAACTTCAGCCTTAGTGTTTATGGAGTACCTATTGTATACAGTACACTGTGCTAAGCGCTTTGGAGAGGACAATAAAAGACATGGTTTCTGCCCCCGAAGAGCTTACAATCTAATTGCCTTTACCCAATTTAATGCACATTTGCATATGACCAGATGAAAGTAAATTATTTCTATCAGAATGTCAGATTATTAAAATACTATTTATCATTACATCAACATTCCCTATAAAATGTTCAAAGATGTATTAATTACACTCAGATTCATGACAGTATTAGACTACTTTGAAACATAACAGTATCAGTGCATTTACCTTATTTATACCCATATTTATTATTGATGATAAAAGGTAAATATATAATATGCACAGTCATAATCAACTGTCATTTGAATGAAAATTTTTGAAATAATTTTGCTGATATACTATATTCCCTTAAATCCAGAAAGACACAGTGTAATGAATTTGGTATTCTGGCAATTGTGTTTCAATAACAGAATACCTAAGGATGCCTTGTCAATGACAATCACTGAAATGCAGGCTGCTGGAATTTATTATTCCACCACCTACAGAAAATGTCATTCTTTATGTCAGGAACATTAGCTCAAAAGAGCTAACAGAGCATGAAATATTTATGTCATTCCTAGTTCTTTGTTTATAGAAGATGATGCATTGTTGATATAAATATGAAACAGGCTTACATAGGCGACACCAATTTCTGGTAACCATTATATAACCACAACATGTGAAAATAACTAGAAATTACCCATTTAAAATAGATCCAACAGATTTTGTTTGATGAATTAAACATCATTTATAGCACCTAATGCTCTCAGTGTCTAAAGGTACTCTTTGTTATTAAGGAATAAACCTTGGGGTTTGCATTAACTCATTCAGACCATGAGGGATTCTTGACTAGGTTTCTGGAAGAATTGAGTTCATAGCCTATTGATATAAGAATATGAAAAGACTCTAGAGAAGATGGTAAAGAAATGTGTCTTGTGAGCATTTAAATAAGGATCAGGTAGGTGCCAGGCATACAAGTGCATTCATTATGAGCCTGTGACTGTATATTTTTAATCACCACCACAATGGAGTAGTTAAAACTTGATAATAGTTTTCAGATATATTGATCACACAGTTCAATCCCCATTGCTTTTACATTTATACATTTATATATTCGGCATATACAGTTTGTGTGTGTATGTTTTGCTCCTATAGTTGTTTATTTGGGTCAACAGACTCCTTTTCTCTCATTTTCTGGTTTTCAGGCATCAGAACCTCCAGCCACTTTGAATAAGTGAATCATTTGGGAATGAACCTTGTTTCCAAATAAAGATTCAAAGACATGCTCTCCTCATACCACTCCAATTGTATAGTTTTGTGTATGCCAGGAATGCAACATGGCCTAAGATGGGCCTGAGAGTCAGAGGATTGGGGCAGGTCACTTAAACCTCATCTATAAAATGGAGATTAAGATAGTGAGCTCTGCATGTAACAGGGACAGAATCCAACCTAATTATCTTGTACCTATCCCAACGCTTAGTACAGTGCCTGGCACATAGTAAGCACATAACAAATATCGTTTAAAAAAATGCAGACGACAGTCATTTCTCCTCCAACAGGCTACTGGCTTTCCCGTCATCCCCATGTTAACCAGTTAGTCAAAACCAATTCACAGACATTAAAGTAACTCTGCCTTCTAGCATTCCCTCTCCTTCCCTCCAAATCCATGCCCAGACAACTACTGAATGGCAAACTGAAATTAGGAAAGCAAAAATCAGGAGGAGAGGAAAATTATTTCCAGGACAGAATAAAAATCCTAAACTTCCAATGTCCTGTGCCCCAGATGACAAAAGGGAGACAACAGCTGAAAACAGACCAGTTGCAATCTAGAGAGGAGCAGCTATTTTTGAGCAATTAAGCCAGAAGGATCATGGGGTTAGGAGAAAAAATAGTGCCAGGTGCCTCATCTGTCTCTAGTATCCTGGCATACAGAAGATCGCCTCCACCCTTCTCCACCAGGCTCTGCTTCTGGCCACAAATTGCTGCTGCTGCTGATAATAATAATAATAATAATATTTGTTAAGCACTTACTGTGTACCAAGCACTGTTCTAAGCACTGGGGTAGATACAAAGTAATCAGGTTGCCCCAAGTGGGGCTCACAGTCTTAATCCCAATTTTACTGATGAGGTAACTGAGGCACAGAGAAGTTAAGTGACTTACCAAAAGGCACACAGCTGATAAGTGGTGGGAGCTGGGATTAGAACCCACAACCTCTGACTCCCAAGCCTGTGCTCTTACCACTAAGCCATCCTGCTAGTGTTGCTATCACCTTCCTTTCCCTCCTGGAGGTAGCAGTCTTTCCAGAGACTTCCTTCATTTTCCTCTCCTGAACTGGAGATTGCCTCTTCCTAACATGAGGTCAAGATACTACATTACTGATTGTGACCTGATTATTGTGTAACTCGGCTTAGAGTAAGTACCTAATAACCTAAGTATTATTATTACCCTGCTCTTTAAAATTATATGTAACTCAAGGGCAGGGATCAAGTCTATTGATTCTCTTGTACTGTCCCAAGAGCTTAGGTCAGTACTCTGCATAGTAAAAATTATTGATTGCATGATACTCTCAATTCACAATGCTCTCTAGACTGTAAGCTCATTTTGGGCAGGGAAAGTGTCTGTTGATTGTTATACTGTACTCTCCCAAGTACTTAGTACAGTGAACTGCACACAGTAAGTGCTCAGTAAATACAATTGAATGAGTGAACAATGAACTGGCAGTAGGCTACTTGGTGCTACTGGTGGCCACCAACCAGTCTCAATCAGTCAATTAATAACGTAGCACCTCTACACATTGGAAAAAACCCACTAGTCAGTCAATCACATTTATTGAACTCTTACTATGTGCAGAGCACTGTATTAAGTGCTTGAGAGAGTACAATGTAACAATTTAAACACATTCCCTCTGGACATTTGGATGGAAACATAAAATCCCACGTAATTTTGAGTCTGGCATGAAAGTCTGATTCCATCCTGAAGGTCTACAGAGTTTCTCCCTAAGAATTTAATTGTTTTACTAAACTGTTCTTCAAATCATGGAGACAAGAGTAAGTGGAACAGAAAACTGTGTTGAATGGGCTTGGCACAAGTTGCAGTAATGAAAAAGTTAATAAATCTTTCCCTGTAGTTTTAGCGCAGTTTATGCCTAAAGTTTGAAAATATGCTTATATGAATTTTAGCACACTGCAAGGGACAGAACCAGCATTTCTTCTGTCTGTTTCAAGTCAGCCTCTGGCTCCTCTAAATTTAGTTATCTGGAATGGGAAGCCAAATGCTGATAAGACTCCCAGCACTATTTGCATGACAATTTGAGCTCTGTAGCTCCAAACACTTCTTCTGAAGAATTTTCTTTTTAATTTTTTCTTAAAGCAACCTTGGGCTATATTATGAATCAATCATATATGTTTATTGAATCCTTATTGTTCAGAGCATTGTACTAAATGCTTGGGAGAGTACAATATATCAGAGTTGGTAGCCATGTTCCCTTACCCACATCACGGAGCTTGTCCCAACCTCTTAGGGCAAGCTAGTGAATGGGGACCCAGAAAGGAAGAAAAGGAATGGTTCTCTAGGAGTCAGAGGATCCCAGAAAGGAAGAAAAGGAATGGTTCTCTAGGAGTCAGAGGATCTAGGTTCTAATTCTAGCTCCACTAGTTGCCTGCTGGGTGACCTTGAGCAACGCATTTAACTTAACTGTGCCTCAATTACCTCATCCATAAATGTGGACTAAGACTAAGAGCCCCAAGTGGGGCATGGGCTGTGTCCAACCTGATTATCTTGTTCCTACCCCAGCCTCAGTACAATGTCTGGCACATATTAAATGCCTAAAAAGACCATGAAAAAATGTTCAGTTTGCGGCTTGCCTCTTGCATAAGTTCCAATTTTTTTCAATGCTTTAAATTTTGAAATCTTAATCAATCTGGATAGATGTATATAGAGCACTCAAAGGAATGGTCTGCAGTGAACAGATAATTTCCTAAGTAGAATCTTACCCAAAAGCGAAAAGATGAAATAATTCCCTGGCCGCCAAAGCAAAAAGTAAAGCACTACTTTAGGGTACAAATGCCCTTGTTTTGATTGAATAATATTTAAACTATAAAAACAAATCTCGATAAAAAAAGAATAATTATGGTGTGTCTGCAATTTTCTTTCACATTAAGCCCTTTTTTATGTGCCTATTAGATAGACATGTAACTACATTTATGCCATTCCTGCTTATTTACTTACATAACAGAGCAGTAATTTTCCCCAAATGATTTTTCCCCCTCTTGGAAGAAGAGTCAGGATTTTGATAAAGATTTGGAGGTGAATTATTGTATGCTGTACTCCCCTTCCCTCCAGGATCAATAAATCGATAAAACAATAAAGCACTTTGACTTTTTGCCTCTGGGGACCACTGTACACCTGAACTAGATGCCCTTGGCTCAACTTCACAAACTACATGACTATATGTAATTTGAACACATTTTTGCAGTCCATCTTTCACTCCCACAGTCCTAGGGCTGTGGGCTAGGTGTTCTGGCCCACAGGTCTACAAATGATGGGGTTTTCCATAACTTGGAAGACCTTCTGGAGCACTGTAGAAATAGGATGCTGCTGTGGGACTGGGGCAAAGAGCACTGTTCTGGGAATTGGGAGACCTGGGTTCTAGTTCTGCTTCTTTCTCTAGATGGCTAATGTGAATGAAGACCATACAGATAGAGCACAATGTACTGCACAACTGTATTAACTCATTACACTCTGTGCTTTAGCAGGGACACAATGCACAGGCAAGTGAAAGCATGAAGGTTGTTATGGAAGTCACTAGCACTATAATCAACTGTTCTGAGCAGGCTTTCCATCCTCAAGTCTATCTAATCCCCCATCTCCATCATTACTTGGAAGAGTACACTAGAAGACGAAAACACAATCCCTAACCATAAGGACCAATTTGAGACAATTGTTTTCTAAAGGATTGCCTATGACACCACTGTGTACTGAGTTTCCCACCTAAGAATCAGATGTTAAAGGTCTGTACTAATTCCCCTCAATCATCTTCAGATTAAGTTCAAAGTGTATGCAAATTAATTTATACCTGCAGCAAGATATTGAGAGTGGTGTATATCCTTATTGAATCCTTACTAAATAGGGATGAATCTTGGCCTAAACCAACAAAAATATCTTGGGGGTGGAAATACTGAATTTACTGGAGATTATGTTTGTGAGAGAACTCAGCGGTGAATGTGATTCCTTGTCTTCCTAGTCCTTTCAGGTAAGGGCCCATCTTCAAACTAAGTCCTAAAGCTTCATGTATTCAATCTATCCTAGCTTTGAATTTTACTATCTTTATTATTAAGATGGTAACCTTAAACAGAAGAAAGGTGAAGATGGAAAAATTAGAAAATGTTCTTATCTGGTACTGTGTGAGAAGGGATGGAATCAGGAAATGATAGATCATCATCATCATCATCAATCATATTTATTTTCTCTGATAGATCAGAGAAGAGGCAGAGAAACCCGGAGTTACATGAGTTTTCCATGGATCTCCATACACCCTGCTTTCCTGTAATGCAGGAGGTTGTGTTCAAACGAATCCCACATTACAGAAACTCACATGGTCCTATGCATGCAAAACAATTTCGTTCATGGGTAGAGGGGATGGAAGGATTTGGGGTGAAGGGAGATTTACCTGATCTCTGCCTTGGTACAAAGATACCATAAAAAATAATCATTCTACTTATTAAGTACTTAAGTGCTAATCCCAGTAATAAACACTGGGATAGATATACAATGAACAGATTGGATACAGTCCTTGTCCCACATGGAGACTCTCAGTCCAAGGGAGAAGGAGAACAGGTATTTAATCTCCATTTACCAGTTTACTTTGAGTCACTCAGCTGTCATGAAACTCCCCTTTATCTATTTTAACTACTTTCTCTCCATAGCAATCTCCTTATGTAACAAACAGCCTTTCCAAACAAAAGTACCCGGGAGAATGAAATTAATTACCATTGTCTTTTAGACCTGGTAACCTGTTTCTGCCTTTGTTCTCTACACTGTGGCACTTAAGTCTGGGTACTTCTTTTTTTACCTTCTACAAGTGTGCCGTGTTTTTGATAACCAATCAATTGTATTTATTTATTGATTGATAGAGCTGGTGTTTTGCTAAAATTGCTGAAGCTCCACTTCTGTCTCTCATTCCAATGGGCCATGTGGGACATGGACTAAATCTGGTTTCATTGTATTTTATTTATTCCAATGCTCAGTACAGTGCTTGGCACGTAAGTGCTGAACATATACCACAGTTATTATCATTCAGCTTTCTGCTGCTCTTGTACTTTGCATTCTTTATCCTCAGTCTGTGAGCTCTACCTTCTTTTTTGGGAGGCACACTGGTGTCTCTATTCTCTCATCCTTCCTCACCAGGGGAGATTGAAGAGGCATTTAACAGTGCTGAATGTGTAAATCTACCATTCTCCTACTTGGGCTTTTAGTAGACTCTCAACATTAGATAAGCCATATTCTTACAACATCACCTGAGCAATGTGTGAATACCTCTACCCCAAAAGCAAAAACTCCTCACTCTCAGCTTCAAGGCTCTCCATCACCTTGCCCCCTCCTACCTCATCTCCCTTCTCTCCTTCTACAGCCCAGCCCGCACCCTCCTCTCCTCTGTGGCTAACCTCCTCACCATACCTCGTTCTCGCCTGTCCTGCCGTCGACCCCCGGCCCATGTCCTTCCCCTGGCCTGGAATGCCTTCCCTCCACACATCTGCCAAGCTAGCTCTCTTCCTCCCTTCAAAGCCCTACTGAGAGCTCGCCTCCTCCAAGAGGCCTTCCCAAACTGAGCCCCCTTTTTCCTCTCCTCCTCCCCATCCCCCCTGCCCTACCTCCTTCCCCTCCCCACAGCACTTATATATATATTTGTACAGATTTATTACTCTACTTGTACATATTTACTATTCTATTTCTTTTATTAATGATATGCATATAGCTTTAATTATATTTGTTCTGATGACTTTGACACCTGTCTACATGTTTTGTTTTGTTGTTTGTCTCCCCCTTCTAGACTTTGAGCCCGTTGTTGGGTAGGGACTGTCTCTATATGTTGCCAACTTGTACTTCCCAAGTGCTTAGTACAGTGCTCTGCACACAGTAAGTGCTCAATAAATACGATTGAATGATGACTGAAAAAAGCTTTTCTGTTTTTCAAGAACCATTACAAAAATGCATTGCTTGGTGAGTTTAAGAAGTGTGCTTATATTATCCTCCCAGGGCTATGAAAGCCAGGACTTCCTGGCAACCAGTTTACATTAACAAAGTATGATAGAAAGTCCTGCCTCCTGGTGCTCAGGGATTACATGGCATTCTTAAAATGAGTCACTTTTTAAAAAAAAAAACAACTGATTTTTTAATTCATTAATTCAATCATATTTATTGAGTGCTGTGTGCTCCTTATTTTGATCTGACAGATTTCTGCCAAAAAAGATTTTAGGATACATATTTTTCATGGCAGATTTCTATAATGTTGGTCTAACTTTACAGCAACAACCCTTTTACAAGGAGACATAAATTAGCCTCAATTCCTGCCATTTTGCCATTTAAATAATATGTGAGAGAGTGAGCGCCTACTGGCATTGTTCAGACCTTATACAACTTTGCCCTTTTTCTCATCACTAGGAGTTTGTAGTGCGATGACTAATAGAATAGGCGAATGTCTCTCCACCTTGTTTTTCCAGTTTTTAGAGTAGATCAAGGCAAAATGCATGGACAAATTTGTGAGTAGAGTAAGGTTTTGTTGGTGTGTAAAGTAGTATCATAAGCTAAAAATAATTATTATGGTACTGAATACATGCTAAACATTGTGCTAAGATAGTTTCAGCACACACAAAGGGGGGGGGGGTCACATCCTAATACTGAGAACTACTATCGATTTATCCCCATTTTACACATGAGGTCCAGAGAGGGTAATTCATATGCCCAAGGTCACATTGGCAGAGTAGGGAATACAACACAGGTCACCTGACTTGTAGTCCCATGCTCTTTCTACTTGAATCTATATTTTCTACTACAAATATAGAGGATAAATTCAAGCCAGAGTTGCAGCCTAAATCCTATGTGCCATATAAACATTATGCTTCCAATACAAAGAAGTTGTAAATCTCAGAGAATGTGACTCCTTAAATCAATTTCTCCCATGGCTTAAGGGGAAAAGCACTCCCTATGAATTATCTGGACCTGCTGATACACCTATCAGTATTCTATTTTCTGTGACAAAGATATTGCTATTTTATTAATCTTTCAGGTTCTAATAAACTGATTAGTTTTCTCTGATTTATTAATGTGATACATTTCCCAAATCCTTTAACAAATTAATCTTTAACTACCTTGAAAAATCTAATTATCAATATTAATTGATCCAAATAATTTATTTCCCTCAAATTAATGGACATAACATATTTTACAAAATGCACTGCGCTTTACCATTGTGGCTTCTGTGGATTCAAGAAGTGTTGCCAAGTTTATATCTACTACATGAATTTATTAGGCATCTTAAGTGGTTTGAAAAAGATCATTTGCTACAAATGCCTCCATTTTATGACTTTAATTTATTTGGCCATATGAATGAAGGCCATTTGTCAGCTTTTTTCCCCCCACTTTATTGATTGCAGTGTCCCAGTTCTCCAAGCGCTTTGGTTTTAAAAGCAACATTAATATTTTAAAAACGAATTGTGTTTTCCTTTGTCATTTTCAAAGTCTCAAGAAACTGTAAGGTTTGTGGTTTGAAATGTATAAATTTCAAGGGTAAAAATCCAAGCAGATTATCTACATTAGGCACATTGGGAAATTCCAGAAATCTATAGGGTGTCAGGTTTTACACACACACACACACACACACACACACACACACACACACTCTCTCTCTCTCTCTCTCCCCCCCCCCCCCCTTTGGCAAGTAATGCTCCAGTGTGATTTAGTACTGTATATCTAGGGAGTCCTAGTAGCTTATGAAAAATACCTTCTTCACTGCCATTAAATGGTTTGCAAATTCTTATAAAGGAGCGATGGCTAGTGAAAAGATCATGGGCCAAGGAATCAAGGGACAAGAGTTCTAATTCCAGCTCCCCCACTTGCTTTCTGTGAAACCTGGGACAAGTCATTTAACTTCTCTGTGACTCTGTTTCCTCGTATATAAAATAGGGATTAAGGATCTGTTCTAACTCCCTTTTGGGCTGTGAGTACTACATGGGACAGGGACCTGATTGTATTGTATTTACCCCAGTTCTTGGCATATAGTAAGCTCTTAGAAGCCATCGTAACTACTATTATCATTGTTATTATTGATCCAGTAAGGCCAAAAAGAAAAGCACATCTCCCTTTTGTAGTTTAACTGGATTGAATAAAGACCAAATCTGCAGTTGACATCAGAGGAAGATGGGTAGTTTTTCTGAGCATCAGGCATAGGGAGGACAAAATTCAGCTAAGGAATGGCCCAGGCTTATGTTCAGGAAAATGCCTAAGCTATGATAAGGATGAATGTGTCTCCTTAAAATTAACCTGGGGAGAGAATACCCCCAAATACCCCATCAAATACCCCTTCTGAACCTATCCCAGCAGTCTCTGGGAACCACATTTGGAAGTAGCCTGGCCTACTGTAAAGAGCACAGGCCTGGTAGAGGGCCTCGGTTCTAATTCCAGCTCTGCTATTTGTCTCCAGTGTGACCTTTGGCAAATCACTTAACTTCTTTGTGCTTCAGTTTCTTCATCTGCAGAATGGGTATTCAATACCCGTGAGCCCCATGTGGAACCTGATTATCTTGTATCTACCCCAGCACTTAGTATAGTGCTTGATACCTAAGCACTTAATAAATTCAATGATTATTATTGCAATATTGACGACCCTTATTCTCCTTCCTGCCCACTCCTTGAATTCAGTTGGTTAGCTTCATTGGTCATCAGTTCTAAAGCTTGGTCTTGAAGAAAGAAGTCGTGGTGGGCAGGGAATGTGTCTACCAACTCTATTATATTGTACTCTCCCAATTGCTTAGTAATAATAATAATAGTAATAATGGCATTTATTAAGTGCTTACTATGTGCAAAGCACTGTTCTAAGTGCTGGGGAGGTTACAAGGTGATCAGGTTGTCCCACGTGGGGCTCACAGTATTAATCCCCATTTTTACAGATGAGGGAACTGAGGCCCAGAAAAGTTAAGTGTCTTGCCCAAAGTCACACAGCTGACAATTGGCAGAGCTGGGATTTGAACTCACGACCTCTGACTCCAAAGCTTGTGCTCTTTCCACTGAGCCACACTGCTTCTGTAGTACAGTGATCTGCACTCAGTAAATCCTGAAAAAATGCCACTGATAGATTTTTTTTTAATCCAGAGAAATAACTACTCATTTCTCTCCACATAAAACCCTTCCCATTGGCTCTCCACCAGGTCTCTTCTTTTTACCTACTCATTTTTCAATTTTTCTTTCCCTATATGGCATCCCTACCCTAACTACATCTCACTTGAGGCTTGTCCATCCCCCAACACACGGTTTATATCTCTCCCCTCAGCATGGAACTTCCTCACTCTGACTTCAAAATCCACCTAAAAACCCATGTTCTCCAAGAAGCAGTCCCTGATAATTGTATTCAAAGGGACAAGTCACAATAATGTTTCCGAATTCCCTAGCAGTAGTCTATCACAAATGTGAAATGAAATGGCACATTTCAGCTCAATCATAAGCTCAATCATAAGTCAGACCAGGTTTTTGGTTACAAAAGTGACAGCAGGAGCATAAGGAACTGTGTAAAGATAGCCTCTCTGGATACTGATCACTTGCCTGGTGGACATGTTTTTTTAATTAAAGGTGAAACAAAGTCCTGATAACTCCAGGGAAATATTCTAAAATAATAATGATAAACAGTACAGATTGATTGCATAGTGGCTTCACAGGTCTGGACAGATATATCATCCAGAATTCATTCAATTCCTTCAGTCAGGAATATTTATTGATCACCCGCTTTACATAGAGCTCCGCACTATGTGCTTGTGGTATTTTATAAGTGCTTACACTATACCAAGCACTGTACACTGAGGTAAATCCCAGATAAATCAGGTGAAAGTCCCTGTCCACTTGGGGCTCTGTCTCAGAGGGAGACAGAAGGGGTAATGTGTCAATTTTACAAATGAGGAAACTGTGGCCCAGAAAAGCAAAGTGACCTACCCAAGGTCACACAGCAGGCAAATGGCCGAGCTGGGATTAGATCTGACTCTCAGTCCTCTATTCATTCTACTAGGTCGTGTTGCTTTTCCTATAAAAGTAAGAAATGGTCCTCAACTTCCAGGAACTTACAGTCTAATGGGAGAAGCAGGAAGAGATAAGTATGGAAACACCTGATAGCAAGGAAATAATACCAAAAGAAATCTTGGGCTGACAAGATCAGGGATGGTAAGCTGAGAAATCATTTTGTAGTTGGCTTTATACGGAAAATTACTCAGCTCCATCACAACAAAATCTGTTTTTTCATCCTGACACACAACTGACAAGTGTGATATGCCTAATGAACTCAAATAACCACTGATGTGATTCCCCTAATGAACAATGTTACAATGATTTGGGGAGGCAGAGATACAATTAAGAATAATATCTTCTGTTCATATGCCACCTCTGAGGAATTCAGAGTATTTACACCCATTATTACGATTCTTTCTTCTATCTTGGAGAATATTCTAGAGAGTAGACAAAGGACCATAACCCAGTGTGTAGATGTCTTGATGGGGTCTTTTCCACCTGCATTAGTGAACTATTTTCAGGATTCCTGCTGGGTCTATCGTTTCTACGGAGGGTCTTTTATTAGAAACCGTCAGCACTGATCTCAGTGTCCAAGAATGTATTCCCTTCCTTTTAAAAAAAAAAAAAGTATTCATTTAGTAACTGCTGACTCTGTGCTAAGTATTTGGGTAGAAAGAAAATCAGGTCAGAGCTAGGTCCTGCCCCATATGCCCAGGAGATGTTGTGGGGAGGGGAAAGATGCTATCTTGTTTTCATTTTCAGATGAGGAAGCTGGGGTCCAAAGGAGGTTAAGTGACTTGCCTAAGGTCACAGCAGAACTTGGATTAGAACCCAGGGCTATAACTTCCCAGGTACATGCTCTTTCCACTAGGTTATGCTGCCACATTATAATCCCATTTCATTTGATTTCATTTCCGTTCTGTTTTGTAAGATTGAAATGAGCTAGAAACACTTGACTCATAAAACAGCAGGAAGTATCTGTTCAAATTCCTTTTGCAAAATGCCACACATTGTTTTGTTTTTTTTTTTTTTACTTATGAGAAGCCATATCAGAATTCAGTTAGTCCTGGAATTTCTTCTGAACACAGAGTTCTTAGCAGTGGAGAAAGGAAGTGGGGGAACAGGTAAGGGAAATGGCCACTAATAATTTCCCCTGCACTAAGGATATTAAATAACCATAATTGCATTTATATTACATGGGGAATACTGTAATGGTTCTGCGGTAATGCCAAATCCCCTTGAATAAGTTTTTTAAGTACAGCCTGGCCTAGTGGAAGAGCCAGGCCTGGCAGTCAGAGTACCTGGCTTCTAATCCTGACTCTGCCAATTGCTTGCTGTGTGACCTTGGGTTAGTCAATTAACTTCTCTGTACTTCAGATTCCTCAACTGTAAAATGGGGATTAAATGTCTGTCTCCCTTCTACTTAGATTGTGAGCCCCTTGTGGGACGTGGACTGTGTCCAGCCTGATTATCTTATATCTACCCTAGCACACAGAACAGTGCTTTACACATAGTAAACACTTAATGAATACCATTATAAAAATAAAATAAATAACTAATTCTAGTCAAGACCTGAGGAAGTAGGATGGTCTAGTAGAAAGAACATGGGGCTGGGAGTTAGAAGACCTTGATCTGCTATGGGCCTACTTCAGGACTGTGGACAAAACACCCCACTTCTCTGCACTTCAGCTTCCTTATCTTTTAAATAGGATAAGGTATCCCATCTCCCTTCTCTTATGAGCTCTAAGCCAGACAGGGTCCTGTTTTAATTCAAAGTGATAATCGTAGGGGCTAAGAGCTCAATGTTGACATTGAATATTGCTTTACAGATAGCCCAGGCACAATGTTGAAAGGATGGAAAACTGAATTAAGAAAGGCCTGTATGTCTTTTAGGATTCAGATAGGCAAATAAATTCTATTGTTTTGGATTCACTGAAGCACTTAATCAATGGTACTTACTGAGCACTTAGAGTGCAGAACACTGTGAGGTCTATAGATCAGTATTGTGCCACCACAATATGCAATGTCTAGAGCAGTTGATCATCAATGCCAACTTTGTAGTTCAAAGAGTAAAGCAAGATCTCAAGCATCATATCCGTTACTGTCAGGGAAGAGGGTAGAATTTAGGTTGGCCATGGTACAGACATTCCATTTTAACTGTTTCCAAATTCTGAATCAGTATGGGCAGAAAACCAGACTTCTTTTCCATTGCTGGTTAATTAAAACCCAAGTTTCACCGGGGATCGGGTTGATAACCGCCAATTAATTGGTGACAGAAAAAGAAGCTGTTTCCTTTTTCAAATGGGTTCCTATTGGCACTCATTGGAAATGTTAACAGTAATATCAAATATTCCAGGCCTTTTTCCTTTTGCTACCTTTTACAAAAAAACACTGATGTTGTTTGACTTTTCTGTTGGCATAAATATTTATATATTAGAGCATTTTGCTTGTAAACGGGATTTTTCCTGCCCAAAGGGAGGAAAAACAATTTGTGTGTTAATTTTTTCTCCCTGGTTGTGTTTGGCTTCACTAACTCTGTATATAAAAGAAGAGATTAGATAAAAGGGAATGCATGCAACTCCTGCTTGCCAATGTAAAGAATTTTAATTAGTCAAGATGTTAATTTTGCAACAATTAAGGTAGAAGCCACCCTCCTGTCTGGAGGAAATTTGGGTCTCAGATTGTTTTGTTGGCCCCTCCAGGATTTATTTTGTTTATATTTTACTGCCCCCTACAGAAAATCTAAAACACTTTTAATTTCACCATGAGCTAAAAGCTCAGGACAGGCCTCCAGTCCCTTCTTAGTATAGTCTCCAAAATGTATGCTCTCTCCAGGACAGAAGTGGGTAGAGATATTTTTGTCCTGATACATTTTGCAAGCCATCTAACTAAAATGACTCAACACTCCCTTTGCATTACTGCTCAATAAATACAAAACTGACAAGAATCTAAGTAATGTATTTTCTCCCTCCACCTCAAACAAAAGGCTCTGTTCAGTGGCCAAATGCAGCAGAGCACAGGCTGTAATCATTTTCAGTTGCCAATGCTGTTGTACCATTCTGATTGTGTGATATTTTCCTAGACCCAATGCCTGATTAAATGAGCAACATTTTGTATTTGCACAACTGATGGAATGCATTCACAATTCAATGGATAGAGACAGAAATTGCTGTCTTAACATGAATAGTATATTTTCCAATAAACTTCATAAATGTTCTGCATCCCCATTATTTCAATATGAATAATTTCTCCAAAACAGGCATTTCTTAAGAAATTATCATGGCTTTCCTCCTCCCCCCACCCAGTGTTTTCAAACATATCTAAATCAAATGTTGGCTCAAGCAAGAGGGTTTTCAGGTAAACGGGAAGGGTTGCATTTAGCAACTCCTCTATTACCTAATATATTATTTTAAAAGAATGCAAAAGAGGTAGGAAATAACCAATATTTCATTCATATCATTTTCTGAATTTTCAATAAATAGCCTGAGTGGGGATAATTCTCCCATAGAAATTACAATAGGTGTACTAACTTTCCAAAAACAAAATCACAGATTTTCCCCAACACAGTCAGATAGTAGGGAGTCATTTGCAGCAATTCATTTGCACTGAAACTGAAGCAAAGCAAAGACTACTGTTTGGTTTTCATCCAAAGCTTCCACTGGGGCAAATCCACCAAGGGTTAAATAACAGAAGGGGAGCCGTGTTGAAGCTTGACTCCTACCTGCACAGAAACTGCTTTATTCCCAAGAAAATATTGGCCCTCATTTTTCTTTTCCAATCAATAGTATTCTTTGAAAGCTGAACGTGTCAA
This sequence comes from Tachyglossus aculeatus, assembly GCF_015852505.1. Classification (NCBI taxonomy): domain Eukaryota; kingdom Metazoa; phylum Chordata; class Mammalia; order Monotremata; family Tachyglossidae; genus Tachyglossus; species Tachyglossus aculeatus. The sequence continues at coordinate 37,666,124 of NC_052084.1, forward strand.
GCACTTGTACTAGCACCGAAATAAAATAATAGTTCTCTAGAGAAAAGAGAATACGATAGATAAAGTAAGCCCGGTGTGGGCAGGAATTATCTCTCTTTAGTGCTGAATTGTAATTTCCAAGCACTTAATACAGTGCTCTGCACACAGTAAGTGCTCAGTAAATACAATTGACACTGGAATTGGAAGAATATTTCTGAACATTTTCACATTCTTTTGAACATTTCATCTCTTTCAAACTGTGAATGTTCACCCCTCTGCCTGAACTTCCTCCACTTTGAGAATGCTGGGCCACAGTGTTTTCCCAGTTCCAAAGTGTTCCTGAAATCCCACCTCCTCCAGGAGTCCTTCCCTGATTAAACTTCACCTTCCCAGGTTTCATTCTCCATCCTGACTGCTTATGCACTCACAGCCACTTGTAACATTGATCTATGTGTCAAACTGCATACATTCCCCATTTAAGAAGTTATTCAATCACCTATGCATATTTCCAGCCCCTTGCTTTAAAACTCTAACTCTAAATAATTTTTGTCTCTGTCCTGAACTTTAAGCCCCTTGAGGTGTCAGTTACTTCTGTTGTACTCTCCCAAGCACTTAGAAAAGTATTCTGCACATGGGAGGGGCTCAATAAATGTTACTGCTGGATTGATTGATTGGCTATACTGTGAAAGAGAAAGACACGGGAGGCTATAGCTAGGATCTAGGAGAGAATGATATTGCCTGAAAGATGAATATATAGCTACTTAAATAAGTCAATTGTACTCATGGATATAAGGTAATATCCATTTTATGAAAACTAAATTAAGTTTCACAAACAATGCTCTATAATGCTCTACAAGGATTTCCAGATTTAGTCAATCATATTTTCTAAGTAACTATCATATGCAGATCACCATAGTAAGCTCGTGGGAGAGTACAGTAGAATTAGTAGATATGACCCCTGCCCTCCAGGAGTTTGCAAGTTAGTGGAGGAGAAAGACACTAAAATAATTTACAGGTAGGACTGAGAAGGGAAAGGGGACATGTACATGAATTATTCACCCAGAGAATACCTTTTATTCTGCATTGTTTCTTTGAATTTCTTCCTCGGGTATTGAATTTGATCTAACTGCTCTTTTTCCTATTCTTTTGAAGTGTTTGAATCAGACAGCCATTGTTAAACTGTTTCACTGTAAACTTCAAGACACCTGGGAAGATGTGACAACAATATTTAAAAGCACATTGCCACCCTGGCATATGAACCACTTTAGCACTGTATCTGTGAAGTGAAGAATGACTGTACACAGAATGTTTGCAACTGTGCAGGATAAATCAAGTCAAAATAACATTTCCTATAAAAGTCATATGCCTAAAATGATTACTGGAAAAGAAATTCTCTGGGCTTCAATGGAGAAATTCCTGTGAAGATGAATAACATGATCAGATGGACAAAGAATCTACCTGCCCCAGACAATTTCACCCAATCTGTCACTACCTTCATAGGTACTTACTATGTTCCAAACACTGTACTGGACATCTGCTGTGTGCCGTGAACTTTACTAAGCAATGGGAAGAGTAAAATAGAAGTAAAAGCCAATCCCAGCCCTCAAGAGCTTACAGTCAATTTATTGTAACCCCAAACTTTATAAAATCTCTCTCTCTCTCACTCTTCTCTCCCCCACCATTTGAAAAATGGAGTGTCAGGCTTAGGTGAGTCACTTTGAAGTTTTTATTCTCAACTTCTCTCAAGTGAAACATATTAAAATTTTGTTCCAGGCACAAGCAGTTTGAAGTGATTTTTTTGCAAAAGAGAAACAAACCAAAATTGTTTTACAAAGAAAGATAACCAGTTTACTAAAGCAATAGTTGTCCCTGGTCTATTTTAAAATGTAGATAGATTTAAACTATGAAGATGAGATCTCTATAAAAGGATGTGCATCTGAGGCTGGAAGTACATATTCCAATTTGCAAGCCAGAATCCAAAATTTTTCAACTTGCATAATTCTCAGATTCCAAAATTGGTTTTTGTCACACCACACTTAAAAATTTCATTTATGACCTCCCCCTATTCTTTGTTAATTTACTTTTCTATTTCTCCATCTTCACCCTAATTATTGCATTATTTAGCTCATCTTTCCAGCTAACTCTTCTTCCTCTAAGAAAATTGTACATTAGAGCAAATTTTCTTGCTTCCTTCTAGAATTATCAGTCAATCAATGGTATTTATTGAATACATGCTGAATGCACAAGAGCACTTGGGAAAGTACAACAACAAAGTTGGTAGACATGTTCCCCGCCCATAAGGAGCTAGGAGCTTACAGTCTAGAGGGGAAGACAGGAATCATTATAAGTTAACCATAATTGTTTATTGATAATTATTATCAACAATTCAATAAACTGATTAATGAATGATAGTCATATCATTTCAATTTCTCACTCTGTCTTTAAAGAAATAAATAAGAAATAACTAAGCACTTAGTACGGTGCTCTGCACACAGTAAGTGCTCAATAAATATGATTGAATGAATGAACTAGCTTACTTGAACATAACCATATGATCATCTCTTTGGTTTCAGTTAAAAAAAAAATCAATAAATCAATGACAATTGAGAGTCTATTGTGTACGGAGTACTATAATGGGCCCTTCAAGTTTATGATTTTATTCACTATCAAAACAAATGTCATTTTTGCAAATTAATGAATTCATTTAATTAATGGCATTTTTCAGTGCCTACCGTATGCAGAGCACTGTAGTAAGCTCTTGGGAGAGAACAAATAGAAGGAGCTTCAATATAACAGCCTCTAGAGTAGATATGAATTCATGAATGAATGACTATATTGTATAGATCAATATAGAAATCAGTGTTGCATGTGGTTGTATGGTATCAAATTCCACAAGCTACTTTTCCTTGGGAATTCTAGCCCAAGTTTTCTCCTTCGTCTTCTGTTTGGAGCTCTCCTTTACTTCAAAAGAATGAGGGTCATAAAGTTTGGGGAGAATTTAACAAATTATCACTCAAAATGATGTTAGAAAGTGATTCTAAGTCTACTCTCCAGTAACATGATGCAGCACGCTTTAATATGGAAGTTTAACATGTAGACCAGCAAAGCTTAGCAGAAAAAATGAGGCAATTTTCAAATGCTCATGAAGTTCCAAGTCTCATCCCCCTCTGTAATTCAGAGACTCCTTGTGTTTCCTACCAGGAGGCATTTCAGTGACCTTGGCAAAATCTCAAATCAAATCAGTCAATCGATGGCATTTGAGTGCTTTTCCAGGGCACTGTACTAATGGGGTAACAGAAATAATTCTACAACAGCAAATGAATAGAATACTGCCTCGTTTTCTTACCTTATAAGTCGGTGCATATGTGAAGCCTTATGAGTCCACTAAAGCTCAGGATATTTCATTCACTGTTGTAGAATTATTATACATCAAGCCCCAATCTTTGTGTTTTCTTGTGTGCTTCCTGCTTTTGTCAGTGAGGAAAACGTCCATCACCCCATGCATGGTGACATTTCTCAGTTGAGCACACAGCACTTAGCAAGCAGCAGATTGATAAATGTATTCATATGTGTATATCTATATATATATATGTATATTTAAAAAACAATATGCTAAAGTACCTACTGCATCTAATTTTTATTTGCTTCTAACAGCTACAGATAAAGTAAATGGACTCTTTTTAAAAAAATGAAAGATTTCTAGCTTAGGCTCATAAAATATGATTGAGTGTGATGAGTCTATCAAAGCTCTGTAGGGAAGAATCAAATCAGATAAAAATCAGCTTCAAATAACTTGGTGTTATACTCCCTACACTTTATAGGACCATGATATTGTTAACTTCCAAGATGACATCTGATTACATTTTTATAAGGCTATGAAACTAAACATGACAGGATTTCCTTTTGCTATTTGCTTTGCCAAGCCAAGGACATTTATAACAACCCTGTAGATAAGATGTAATGTTGTAAAGCTCGCGAATGTGTGTTGCTGAATAAAAATGATATCGACACACCTAATTAGTTTTTTTCTAAATAGTATGTATCTCCAGCTCTCAGGAACTGTTTCAAAATATCCCATTGGAAACTTAGGTTGAATAAAACTCCTTTATATTCATAGAGCACTGGCTTATTTTCCAAAGGGCCTAAAAATTAATCCTTATTTTATCCTCACAACATCTCTGTGAGGTAGAGAAAGACATGTATTATTCTTCCCATTATACATAAAAGGAAACAGTCACAGAGAGGTCAAAGCAGACCAGTCCTGAGATTTCAGGGCTAAAAACCTATGCCAGGGGATTCAAGAGAGTGCTAGTTGCTTGGGTAGAGCCATTTCCGTTTCTCTAGTTACTGCCTGTGGCGTATCTGCTGAGCCCATGCAGTCTTGCCTCATTTTATCCAGCTACAGGCAGAGATGGTGTTAGAACCAGTTCTCCTGATTCCCAGAGCAATGCTCTTTCCACTGAACCCACAGCTTTCTCTTGAATACTACCTGATGGAGGAGCCAACATCCAACCACTGACATCAAACAGAACAGGGACAAGTGAAATACCTCTAGAAAAAAAGAAGAAAAAAACCCAACCTCCTCTTTCTGCATTTGGAAATGATTAGACCTGTAATAATAGTAATGATGATGATTGTATTTGTTAAGCGCGTACTATGTGCCAAGCACTGTTCTAAGCACTGGGATAGATACAAGGTGATCAGGTTGTCCCCCGTGGGACTCACAGTCTTCATCCCCCTTTTACAGATAAGGGAACTGAGGCCCAGAGAAGTGAAGTGACTTGCCCAAAGTCACACAGCTGACAAGTGGCAGAGGCCTGTAGATAATCAACCAACTGATCAATCATATTTATTGAGCCCTTACTGCATGCATTGTACTAAGTGCTTAGGAGAGTACAATACAACAGTTAGTATACATGTTTTGACAAAGAACTTACAGTGCAGAGGGGGAGACAGACATTAATACAAATTATGCATATGTACATAATTACTGTGGGCCTGGGGGTAGGGTAGGGGACAGTGAATAAAGGGTACAAATCCAAAGGCAAGGGTGACACAGAAGGGCATAAAAGAAGATAAAATAAGGGCTTAGTTGAGGAACTTCTTCTGGAGGAGATGTGTCTTTGATAATTACGGTATTTGTTAAGCACTTACTATGTGGCAAGCACTATACTAAGCACTGGGTTACATATTTAGGTTGGACACAGTCCCTATCCCTCTTGGGACACAGTTTGAAATCCCCATTTTACAAATGAGGTAGCTGAGGCACAGAGAAGTTAAGTGATTTGCCTAAGGTCACACAGCAATCAATCGTATTTATTGAGCGCTTACTGTGTGCAGAGCACTGTACTAAGCGCTTGGGAAGTACAAATTGGAAACACATAGAGACAGTCCCTACCCAACAGTGGGCTCACAGTCTAGAAGGGGGTGACAGAACAAAATAAGACATATTAACAAAATAAAATAAATAGAATAGATATGTACAAGTAAAATAAATAGAGTAATAAATACGTACAAACATATATACATATATACTGGTGCTGTGGGGAAGGGAAGGAGGTAAGGCGGGAGGGATGGAGAGGGGGAGGAGGGGGCTCAGTCTGGGAAGGCCTCCTGGAGGAGGTGAGCTCTCAGTAGGGCCTTGAAGGGAGGAAGAGAGCTAGCTCGGCGGATGTGGGGAGGGGGGGCATTCCAGGCCAGGGGGTGTATGGCAGATGAGTAGCGGGTCAAAAGCGAGTAAAATTGAGGAGCTGGATGTTCCTCAATACTGCAGGTGCGAGATGCAATTTTTCTTCATCAAACCGAGTAACTAAGCAGAAGCCATCATGAGGCCAAAATGAAACGGGTCTGCTGAAGCGGTAGCAAGCCGAGACTAGATGGCTCCATCTTCCCCCCTCCTGAAGATGATTTCTTCCTTTGTCATTGGCAGGCATTGACTTCAAACGTTTGTCCGTGGGGTGTGATGAAACCAATCCAATGATCTGTTTTTAACGCCCAACTCCTCCTCTAAACTCCTTGTGGGCAGGGGTCCCATCTACCAACTCTTTTGGAGTGTACCCTCCTGAGCGTTTTGTATGGGGCTCTCCACAAAGCAAGCGAGCGCTCAGTACATAGCAGAGATCGATCGATAACCATCGACAGATAAGCAGTATGGCATAGGGATAGAGCACGGGCCTGGGAGTCACGAGGTTTGCTGCCATTTGTCTGCTGCATGACCTTGGGCGAGTCATTTAACTCCTCTGTGCCTCAGTTCCCTCATCTGCAAAATGGGGATGGAGACTGGGAGCCCCACGTGGGATAGGGACCAACCCAATTTGCTGGTTTCCACCCCAACTCTTAGAATGGTGCCTGGTACATGGTAAGTGCCTAGCAAACAAATAATAATAATGATAGCATTTATTAAGCGCTTACTATGTGCAAAGCACTGTTCTAAGCGCTGGGGAGGTTACAAGGTGATCAGGATGTCCCACGGGGGGCTCACAGTCTTCATCCCCATCTTACAGGTGAGGGAACTGAGGCACAGAGGAGTCAAGCGACTCGCCCAAAGTCGCACAGCTGACAAGTGGCGGAGACGGGATTTGAACCCATGACCAAGTCAAGTGGGAGAGTGGGATTAGAACGCAGGTCCTCTGAGTCCCAGGCCCGGGCTTTTTCCACTAAGATATTCTGCTTCCTGGTCATATAAGGCTGCACTAGGATGCTCGGGTCACAACATGTAGCTATAACATATTCCGAAACCTATGCTGAAGCCACTGATTACAATCAAGACATCAACAAATCTCACTAGATCGTACGCTCCTTAAGGACAGTAATTGTGTCTATTAATTTCAATGTACTTTCCCAAGTCTTTGTGACAGTACTTTGCATACAGTATGTGCTCAACAAAATACTGATTGATTGAATTTTCCCTGCACAGCACACTAAATCAACTTCCTTGGATCAGGGCAGAACTGACTTGGATTTGTAAACTGACTTGCTTCCATTCTAGTAGTGATAAAACAAAAATTTGTTATAATTCCTCTTTTCAGATATTTTTAGTCTAACCTGAATTTCTATAAAATGATTTGAGAGTAGATTGAAATCTGATAAAAATCAGGTAAACACCTCCATACTTTCACTAAGAAAAGCAGAACGGAACACTAAAATATATGTGGTTACATATTTTTACATTCATTTTCCTCCCACAAGAGTGACTAATTGTGCTATAAGACAATGGCGTAAAGTTTCTGTAAATCCATATCTTCTTGTGGAGAGTTAAGCACTTCATGGAAGACTTCAAATACATCTTTATCTGCTGTAACACTAGTCTCCACCTCTGTTGTCAAGAGACTGAATCCTAATCATAAATAATAAATGCCTTCTTGAATAATAGGCAAGGTTATTAGTTTCAAAATCATGCATCAAATGTTGTCACACCCAAGTCTTGCGCTATTGCTCTGGCCCTTCCCTGCTCTCTTCCCCACCTTTCTTCTGCCTTCAGTATCACCTCCCCCACTTTATCTCTCCCTTCTGTGTCATCCAGACACAGTGCATGCCCCACATGGGTCTCACAATCCTAATTCCCATTTTACAGATGTGGTAACAGGCACAGAGAAGTCAAATGACTAGCCCAAGGTCCCACAGCAGGCAAATGGTGGAGCCTGGATCAGAACCCAGGTCCTCTGACTCCCAGGGTTATGCTCTTTCCAGTAGGCCATGCTGCTTCTAACCCTCGATCTATATCTTTTAAGCATTTGATATCCCTCCCCACCCATATCCTCAATCCCACAGCACTTGTGTACATATCCGCAATTTGAGAAGGCTCGCTCAAATTATAAGTACCTAGGATGGTGCCCAGGCCCCAGTGGTTCCACTTTAGGAATCCCCTAAAATGACTGAGTGGCAGGTAGGAACTGGCATGTTTTCCTGAACCTCACCAGTCTTTCTAGGATGTTATCAGGAACAGTCTCCACAGATATCCCTGACATGGGAACAGGTTCAAACCAATCCTTCCCAGAAGTTCCTGCAGCTCAGAAAAGACCGTCCCGAAAGTTGGCCTAGACCCCTGGAGTGGCCAAGGAGCCCTCATTGTCCAGGTTTGAGAAGGACTAAGTTGAAATCAAATGCAACTCCAAGCTTAACAGTACCTGGACCAGAGTTATATTCTGCACCAACCCAAGGCAGTTTCCTCAGGATGCTATGAGTGAGGGACAAGAAGCAGCAGCATGGCCTAGTGGAAGGAGGAGACATTGGGAGTCAGAGGACTTGAGTTCTAATCCCAGCTCTGCCACTTGTCTGCTGTGTGTGTCTTTGGAAAGTCACAACTTCTCTGTGCCTCAGTTACCTCCTCTGTAAAGTGGGGATTAAGACTGAGCCCCATGTGGAACAGGGACTGTGTTCAACTTGATTAGCTCATATCTACCTCACCACTTAGCATAGGGCCTGGCAAATAGTCAGCACTTAATAAATACCATAAAAAGTAACGATTTTCCTCATTGGGAAAGTATTTCCCAAGTTTGTCCAACAAAAAAGGCATCACTGATCCTCTTGAGAATTAAATCATTATCAGACCCAGTGTTATAACCATCGTTGGAAATAATGACCCTGTGCCATAATGAGTTTTAACCTTTCTTGAAAAGGAAAAAAAAAGTTCTCATTCCCAAGACAGCTTAAAGTCAAACTTCTATGAGCCTGCTAGATTCTAATGATGACTAATTTAGGCACTTATTTAACCTTGCTTAAGACAGCCTTGTTTTAACAAGAAGGGGTCAACTTGAAATGGCAATTTTCTCTTTCATCTATCAATGCCAGGGACAATAACCAGTCCTAAATGGCATTAAGCTGAACTCATTCGTCTGCACAGTGAAAGTCAAGTTTGCTTGGTTGCTATCTCCTTTAGAGGGAAGACGAAACCTCATTCCACACAGAAACACATCCAATCCCTTCCCTCCCTATCCTCCCTCGAATACTAGTTTTACCCCTGCCTTGCATACTCCTCTAATTTGCACTGAATTCATTATCATCATTCTGTGTTTTCCTCTTGCTTAAGGATATTTATGGAAAGCAAAAGGGGGATTCATGTTTTAACCTGATACCACAATTTCCCAGCTAGTACAGTGCTCTGCACACAGTAAGCGTTCAATAAATACGATTGAATGAATGAATGTGTGCATTTCTATAACTGTGGAAGATAGAATGTTGCCTCTACTGGGTGTATTACTGAACTGAAACTAAGCAACAGCAAATTACTTGAAAATTAATAATTATCTGTCTTCTTTTTGAAGCATCTTAATTATAAGTTTTATAAATAATGGCAAAGTAACTCAATGTAGAACAAGCTTCTGAAGTTAGCCCATTTTGAAAACTTCAGTGACAGTTCAAAGAGGCTGCCTATATGTAGACTCAAACTGTATTCAGGAACATGATGAAGACCCTAGAGTTTGGCATGTCAGTGCAGTTGTCCACTTTGACACATGGCCTAGTGAAAAGAGCATGATCCTGGGAGTCAAAAGACCTGGGTTCTAATCCTGGATCCACCACTTGCCTGCTGTGTGACCTTGGACAAGTCACTTCACTACCAGTGCCTCCATTCTCTCATCTGTAAAGTGGAGATTAAATACCTATTATGCCTTCAACCCTAGACTATGAACCCCATAAAGGATAGAGAAAGGGACTGCATTCCCATTTTTCAACTCCTTAGTAGGCTTCCTCAAAGGATAGTCCAATCCAAATTGGAATGACTAATTGGTTTCTTCACTATTTGATTCAGGACATTGGGAACTAGACTGTGAACTCCCAGTGGGCAGTAATTGTGCTTACAAATTATACTACATTCTCCCAAGCACAGAACACAATGCTCTGTGCAATGTAGGTGCTTAATAAATACCATTATGCATACATACCAATATTCCTTTTTTCTTTGACTATTACAGATGGATATTTGACCATTGAGTTTATCATGATGCCTTTATGAAATACTTAAATTAACCAGTAGCAGTAAATTAATTAACTAATATAAGGGATTTCAAGCACATTTATCATGTAAAATCTTGTAAAATTAGGCAGAAATTAGACTTCATGGAGGTTTCACAACTCTGTTCTAGTACATAGTTTCCACAATAGTATTTTCACTCATTTTTCATTCCATGAAGAAATATTAAAATGCTTAAAAATGAATTTGGCAATGGATACTGGTAATCAAAAACGCTTCTTGGAATGAGTATATTTAATTTAGGAAAGAAAAGACTATTTTGAAATGCCATTTTCAAAAGACTAGAAATATCAATTTCAAGCACATACTTCAGGTACCTAAAAATGTGGTGCTTGCACTCTCTGTCAAAGGGGAAAAATGAAAATTGAATACAGATCCTGAAACATGAAGATTTACCTATTATGGGGAGACCAATAAGGTAATAAAATAAATTATTAAATTGTTATATGATAAGCAACTAGAACAGAGCCAGGCAAAGTGGAGAAGAATGCAGCATGTAAAATAGCCTGCTTGGGTATATGAAGAACAATTTTTTATTGGCCTAATTTCAATTTCCTTTATGGCAGCAACATCTTGGAGTTAAAAGGAAATCAATGCATTAAATGTAGTTGGTCGTCACTAGGTTTTGGATTCCACCCAATATGATGGTCTCATCAAGCAAATAGACCACTCAAAAGTGTGTCCTCTACAATGGGGTCATGCCTTAATTAATCAATGGTATTTATTGATAATTTACCATGTGTAGAGCCGTGCACCAAACATTTGGGAGAGAATAATACAATAGAATTGGCAGCCATGATCCCTGTTCACAAGGAGCTTACAGTCTTGTAAGGGAGGTAGACTTTAAAATAAATTATAGATAGAGGAAGCAGCAGAGTACAAAGACATGTGCATACAGTGCTGTGGGCCTGGGTGAGTACCCAAAGTTGTCCTATTCTTGAATCATTTCAGTCTCTTAGTTATACACAATTTAAATCTGATTTCTTCATTCCAACTTTGTTACAGGAGAAGACTTGGTTAGGTTTCTTAACACCTTTCATTAGTCATATTAGTTAGTCATTTTTTGCACATGACACTGTACTAGGTGCTCTGGTAAGTAGTCAATCTTTGAAGACAATCCCTACCCACAAGAAGTGTATGATCTAAGCTGTGGGAGAGACAAACACTGATATAAAACAGTGTTTATAAACTGATATAAAACAGTTCACCATAACAGGGGATTTAAAAATCAAACACAACTTTTTGGAGAATACCATGCAAGCTCACATTATACATTTTTACATGGTTTACACCCATTTACCATTTTATACATAAAATAGAAGCATGCAGCAACAAGGATAACTCTCCAAAGAACAGCATTTTATTTCCTCTCTCATCTTTAAATAGCATGAGATTAACACATACTAGCACCCAAAAATCCCCCTGAAAGGCACAGGAAATTAATAAAGCTTAATAGCTCATGCACTTCTGTTGATAAACCCTAGTTCTCACTGAATAAATTAAAAATCCATATTGTACACCAGTGCCCTACAAAAATAAGTATCTTGTTGGGGGGTTTTTTCCTGTTATGTCAGATGTTATTATTCACACAAAAGTCCAATGAATTAGATATGAAGTTTATACTGAAGGGATAAGAGAAGCTATCATTTCTCCTGTCATCTAATGTGATTATTAAAGGTTAGGTGGTGGATATTCTATTCTACCTATCTCTCTTCATTTCTTCTAACCTCAAAAGGAGTGCTATCAGCCAACAAACCTTTGGTCTCCTCATCATCTTCTTCCCGCTTAGACCCACACATCAGTGTCCTCTTCCCGTACACCCAGTTCCATTTGTTGGTGGAAAATTTGCTGAGTTTAGCAAACCAAGCATTCAGGTGTGAGCTAAGTGGGGAAGTCACATGTAAAGAACATGTCATTCTTACACAAAATGTGATCAAAATAAATTCAGTAAATATGAGTGAATTTGAATGCCAATCTTCAGCCCTCTGTAAATTTAACTATTAAACAATGGCACTTGCTATGAAAGCACAAACAGACCCTTTACCAAGTGGCCAAGCAGACACTCCTATAATTATAAATGGTGTTTTCAATCATACACCCATTAATCAGTAAAATGCACCACAGCTCCATTGTTAAACTACCCAAGAAAATATGCATATACACAGGAGTTTCTATTTTTGGCTTATTTAAGCTTCAGTTAAAGGTTTCTGGAAATTTTTTTAAGTTAAGGACAGATAAATTATGTTCTCACTTTTCAATTCTCTTAAAAAATAATCTAATCCAGAATGGTGATTAGATTTACTAATTGGTGGGAGGGATGGATGGACCATTCTATCTGAACTTTTGACGGCTGTGGATTGAAAGCTTTCCAAACCATAGTATTCCGGTTTTCTCACCTGCACTAGGCCCTCAACTCAAGCAATGTGGTCAAAATGCCACACCATGGAGAGCTAATGGCTGAAAATAATCAAACGATAGTACTAACTGAGCACGTACTGTGTATTTAGCATTACGTAATGTGTGTGTAAATTGATATGTAAATGACAATAAGACCCGGGGGGGGGGGGGGTAATTAATTAGGGAATTCTCTCCCTAATTAGAAGGTGGAATTTCAGGAGGGCTTTATAGATGAGAATAATGAGAGGAGTCTTTTTCTCTCACAGTACTTGTTAAGCACTTATTTTATGCCAAGCAATGTACTAAGTGCTGGGGTAGAAACAAGATAATGAATTTGGACACAGATCCTGTCCCATGTGAGGCTCACAATCTAAGTAGCTAGGAGAAGGGTTTAATTCCTATTTTACAGATGAGGAAACAGACACAGAGAATTTAAGTGATTCCCAGGGTCACACAGCAGGCAACTAGTGGAACCAGCGTTAGTACCCAGGTCCTCTGTTTCCCAGGCCTGAGCTTTGCCCACTAAAACACACTGTCTCTCCTTCTGCATTTTTACACTCTGAAGTCCTGTGCCTGCCTTGTAGCCACCAAGAGAGGGGAGGAAGAAGAAGGCAAGCATCGGAGAAGCAAAGAGCTGGGCCAATGGACTAGAATCAGTCTAAATCTTGGCCCTATGTGCTATCTTATAGTGGATTATCCTTCAATCACTCAATTGTATTGAGTGCTTACTATATGTGGATCACTGTACTAAGTGCTTGAGAAAGTACAATTTAATAGAGTTGGTTGACACATTCTCTGCCAACCATAAACTTACTGTCTAGAGGATGAGCTTAGTCTAGAGGACTACAGGATCAGCCTGCCATTCATGTCCCAACCATCTCACTAGGGACAGATGGTTTCCATCCAGAAAGACTGCAGGGAGTGGAGAGATGAGAGTCCAGCCAGGTCTCAGGATGGAGCACAGAGCATGGGGCCGATGCCTGGAGAGATGGTGATCTGGACATCCTGAAGCCTCTTGACTGCTGAGTAAATCTTGGGTTTGAGGGAGGGGTATAAGAAGCGGGAACAGGGAAGGGTGGATGTGCTACAAGTATCCTAATTCCATTCCCTACTCACAAATGTTTTGGGGAAGCAGGGAAAATCTCTGCTCCAAAAGAGATTTCTTCTATGTAGTTTACTACCTAGTATACTCTGTGCCAAACACTCAGATATCTGGGCATATGGCACAAAGTGTTTAACCATTTATTCCATTACTTGAGGTTCAAGAGTGATATGCCATTATATGACTACCCAGAATGAAGTAAGGGACTTGCAAAACATTGGTTACCAATCCACTCAGTTTCTTTGGGGAAAAAATAGCCAGACATGTTTGGGTCTTTGAGATGCTTCTAGGTAAAGAGTTTAATTTTAGACAAGCTTTAGATTCTGGCAAGAGTTATAGCTACTACACAGACAGTGACTTCACATAGCTTTGTATATACAGTCAGACAGTACAATTGGAACAGTGATCCACATGTTCTGACTTTTCTTTTAGCTGTAATAATAATAATAAAAATAATAATTGTGGCATTTGTTGAGTACTTACCAGATTCCAAACACTCTAAGCCCTGGAGTAAATATGGGTTAATCAGGTCCTACATGGGGCTCACAGGCTGAGACAGAGGAAGAACAGGTAATGAATCCCCACTTTACAGATGAGGAAATTGAGTCCCAGAGAAGTTAAGTGACTCACTGAAGGACACACAAAGGCAATTGGTAGAGCCAGCTGACATTAGAAACTATGTCTTCTGATGTTCCCCCTTCTGGACCGTGAGCCCACTGTTGGGTAGCGACCGTCTCTATATGTTGCCAACTTGTACTTCCCAAGCGCTTAGTACAGTGCTCTGCACACAGTAAGCACTCAATAAATACGATTGAATGAATGAATGTCCAAGGTCAGTGCTCTTTCCACCAGGCTTCATTTATTCTCCTTTTCACCTTAGTTAGCAGCTCTGCCTCCTGCTCCTACCATACATATATAACTGTTTCTGCCCATGTCCCCCATTAGACTGTGAATCCCTGCAAGGCAGAGACCTCCTTTTACTACTACTGTACCTTAGCTGGTGCCCAATTCAGTACAGAAGGTGCTCAGTAAATGCTATTGATGGGGCTGATGATGAATAATTCTGAAAGTTTTACCTTCACACTGCTGTATGGGATTTTCTCATTTCTTGCTTTATTATGTGCTTCAACTTGCCCCTTCTGGTACTAAGTTAAAATTCCAAAAGCAAACACAATCACCAGAAAAAGGATTCAGCCTGACAAACAAAATGGGGAACAGACGTTCAAGAACTTTTCTTGGTCTTCCCGGCCCCCTTAGGTTTACAGAACCTAAGACTGTGGTTGTATTCCTCTATGATTTAACAAGGTTTGCAAGGTGGAACAAAGGCTGCATTAGCCTTGTCAGAAGCCGTTACTTCTAGTCCACTCAAGGGGCCAAAAAGCACCATGGTTGTGCGTAGTGAAAAAAAAAAAAATTTAAAGCACTTCTTATACACATTTCCCTAAGGCCATCAAAACAATCTGGAAGAGAATCACCATCTGCATATCATAAAATGACATTCAGCCACAGTGTGAATGAGACCAGGTCTGTCAATTATTTTCTAAAATTATTGCAACCAGTTGAACTCTTTCTATTTCAATAGTTAATCTTTTTCTTCCTTTCCTCATTCATTCAATCATATTTATTGAGAGCTTATTATGTATAGAGCACTGTACTAAATGCTTGGGAGAGTACAATATAACAATAAGTGGAGAAGCAGCGTGGCTCAGTGGAAAGAGCCTGGGCTTTGGAGTCGGTGGTCATGGGTTCAAATCCTGGCTCCGCCACTTGTCACCTGTGTGACTTTAGGCAAGTCACTCCACTGGGCCTCAGTTACCTCATCTGTAAAATGGGGATTAAGACTGTGAGCCCGCCGTGGGACAACCTGATCACCTTGTAACCTCACCAGTGCTTAGAACAGTGCATGGCACATGGTAAGTGCTTAATAAATGTCATTATTATTATTATTTATTATTATAAACAGACATATTCCCTGCCCATAACTACAGGATGAGTTCCTTAAGGGCTAAAGGGCTCTTTGTTGGCTTTACCCTTAAATTCCCCAATCCCACTAAAGTCATCTATAAAAGTCTCTTAGAGATTGCTTGTACTTAGAGATTTCTGCTACAATAAAAATCTAAGTTAAACAGATAAATCTAGATTTGCTACCCAGGCTGCATGAATTTGACCAACAAGCAAGTCTACCAGCTAAACAAGCGAGCCTACCTACCAGTGTCCACACCACTACTCTAACTCCATAGATTTTTCTTTCAAAGTGACTAATTTGAGATCTTAACTTTGACCAACATGACTCGCTATATCAAGAGGAGGTGGGAGATGCACATATGATAGAATATATCGGGGGAGTCTAAAAATTGTCTGACATTTTATTACTCTGTATAAACATAAATCCATTCTAAATTAAATGAGGGGGTAAGGGTGAGTCTTCCTAAGCCTAGCAATTATCCTGCTATATCTCTGTGAGTAAGGGAGCAAATGATGGGCACATTTTAATGCAAAATGAACACTAATTTTACAACATGCATTCCTAAATATTCTTTCCTATTACCTTCATTGTTTTTTACAACTCTAGAGTGCAGTCTAATTGGGTACCTGGAAGCAAAATATACTTGTGGGAAGAGCACAGAACCAAGTCAGAAGACCTGGGTTCCAACCTCAGATCTGCCACTTGCTTGCTGTGTGACTTTTTTTATAGTATTTGTTAGGCACTTACTATGTGCCAGGCACTGAACTAAGCCCTTGGGTAAATATAGGCTAATTACTCGTCCCACATGGACAAGTCTTAATCCCCATTAATCAGTCTCAATCCCCTTTTATAAATGAGTTAACTGAGGCACTTTGAAGTTAAGGATTTGCCCAAGATCATGCAGCAGAAAGGTGGCAGAGCAGATATTAGAACCCGGGTCCTTCCGACTCTCATGCTCTATCCACTAGGCAATACTACTTATTGACCTTGGGCAAGTCACTTAATTTCTCTGTAAAATGAGGATTACATTCCATTCTCCCCTTTAGATTGTAAGCCCCCTGTGGGACAGAGACTAACTACCGTAGTGCTTAATACTTGATACGTGGTATTTAAGTGCCATGATATAGGAAGTTGGATCACCTGGATATTCTGTTCAGTGACTGGTCGGGAGTGACATGGAGCAAAGGTTATGAGATAGAAGTGTTTTTTCTGCAGGTTCTCTTCTTATTGAAGGAGAATCTGAGGCTTCTGTAAAGAATTCATTCATTCAATCGTATTTATTGAGTGCTTACTGTGTGCAAAGCACTGTACTAAGCACTTGGGAAGTACAAGTTGGCAACATATAGAGACGGTCCCTACCCAACAGTGGGCTCACAGTCTAGAAGGGGGAGACAAACAACAAAATATATTAACAAGATAAAATAGAATAAATATGTACAAACACATATACACATATACAGGTGCTGTGGAGAGGGGAAGGAGGTAAGGCAGGGGGATGGGGAGGGGGAGGAGGGGGAGAGGAAGGAGGGGGCTCCGTCTGGGAAGACCTCCTGGAGGAGGTGTGCTCTCAGTAGGGTTTCGAAGGGAGGAAGAGTGCTAGCTTGTGTAGTCTTACACAAGTCTATTGTATAGCTTAGCATCATTGGAATTCAATAGTATCATACCAAAGCAGTTATCACCATGACAACCTGAGAACATTAACAAACAGGACAGACCTATTGATGAAACTTGGTTACTAGTGGAACCAGAAGGCAAAAACAGAAAGAGAGACAAGGGACATCAGATGAATAAAGGATTCTTTGGAGGAAGGGTAGAAGAGACAGGGGCAAGCTGGGATGATCGGGTAAATGCAGGGAAAGGAAAAATCAAAGAGGGATAGAAATAAAGCAATGAAATTACAAGAGGAATGAACACAATCAAAATGAACAAGGATACAGCAGCCTTTGAATGATTAAGGACTTGAAAAGTTAAAGCATGCCATAGAAGAATAATAGCCTAAGGAGTTGAAAGTGGGGAAGCTGGTAGATCAGTCCTGTAAACAGAAAAATGAGTTTTGTTGGAAGAAAAACCAAAAGATGATTGTTCAATTAATTGGTATTTCTTCAGTGTTTACTGTGTGCAAAGTACTGTACTACGTGCTTGGGTGAGTACAACACGACAGAGGTGGTAGACACATTCCCTGCCCACAAGGAGTTTACAGTCTAGACAGTTTACTTTCAAAGGGTCAATATTCAGGAGTTTTATTTCGAAAGGACAGAGACAGGTATCACAGGGAGGTACACAGCAATCATTATGTACACATCATGAAAGAGCATGGGTATGGTCAGGAGATCATGGGTTCTAATCCTGGCTCTGTCACTTGTATGCTATGTGACCTTGGACAAGCGGCTTTACTTCTTTTGGGCCTCAGTTATCTCATCTGTAAAATGATAATTTTTTAATGGCATTTATTAAGCGCTTACTAGGTGTAAAGCACTGTTGAGACTGTGAGCTACTCTTGGGGCAGGGACTGTGTCCAACCTGATTTGCTTGTATCCACTCCAGCACTTAGTACAGTGCCTGGCCCATAGTAAGCACTTAAATACCATATTTATTAACTCTGTTCTAGTGAACTCTCCCAAGTGCTCCGTACAGTGTTTTGCACACAGTAAGTGCTCAATCAATACTGATTGACTGATTGATCATATCAGGTATAGTCCCTGTCCCGTGCAGGCATCCCAATCAGAGTTATGGAGAGTGGTTATCCCCATTTTACCAAACAGGAAACAGAAGCTCAGAGGGTAAGTTACGGTTGAAAGTCAAACAGCAGGGCCAGGTCAGAGGTGGGACTAGAACTCAGGTTTCCCGACTCCTCGCCCCTTGCATTTTACACAAAGCCTCAGTGCCTGTAAAGAACAAGTTCCAGAGAAAAGGGAATGGAACTAGCAAAATGAAGTATTAAAATGTAATATTCATTCTAGAACACTAAATAGAGAAGAATGCTTATTCGGTTATTCTAGTGTCTGTGCGCATGTCGGCTATTCTTTAGTTATCTGTGATTTCACTCCAGGTATGGAAATATAGGTCACAGCTCATCCAGGCACAGAACCGAAATGAACCCATAAAAAATGAGGAGAGCATAATGACTCACATAAATGTCCTGTTATTCCGATACTGAACCGATTCATCACTTTATATTGCATAACTTCCTGCCCAGAGATACATCGAGCTAGCGATCCCTAATAAAACCTGCACTCATTAATATTCCCCACCTTCTATATTTATATACTCACCGATGAGAGCTCTGAATCAGAGATACTGAAAAAGAGCAGCTCTCTTGAAAAAGATGCTGCTCTTTTTCAGTATCCCTACCTTGTTCCCCCATGGTACTTATTTATATTTATGGAGTGTCTCCCATTTCATAGAATTCTGGCACTTTATATTACTGAAATAAAATAAAATCTGTGTTCATCATAGATGTTTTCTCCAAATATGGCAAACACTCATATAGAAATAAAAACTTTTGGGATACTACTTGTATTCCAGCACAAGAAGTATTATCAGACATAAACAATACGTTCACTGAAGTTAAATGGCACTTATCACATTAAATTATTGCACCTAACTTGAAATTGTGCAGGGATTAGTTGTTGGTGTTGAAAATGTACATTTCCCAAATCTGCATGTCAAAGTGTGTTCAGCCCTGGTCCCAGCCATTAGGAAGCTTATTGAAAAGGAGCCATGAATCACCACCCAAGAGAATTAGATGTATCATAATCCCAGGTGGATGGCGTTTAATATCTGCAGTTTACAAATGCTGCACTGAAAACTATTTCTGATCATGTCAGACTCACTTCACAGGAAGAACCATGTCAATTTCAAAATTTAGCCAAATTTAAATTCCAGAAATTCCCATGTAACCACAGGTTTCACTGAACATAATTATGAGCATTCCCAAGTTAGAAACTGTCTCAAAAAAAGGGTAAAATAATCAACTTTCTGCTGCAAGTTACTTCCCCGTATTGAATTTCCTGTGCCAATAGCAAGAAGAAAATAACTATAAAAAGCTGGCCTTTGAAGCCCTTTGTATATAAATATTTACATCTTTATTAAGCTCTTACTATGTGCCAGGCACCGTACTAAGTACTAGAGTAGATACAATCCACTCAGGTTGGATATGTTCCACTCGATGCTCAGTCTTAATCCCTATTTTACAGATGAGGTAACAGACCCAGATAAGTTAAGTGACTTGCCCAAGGTCACACTGCAGAAAAGTGGCAGAGCTGAGATTAAAACCCAGGTCCTTCTGACTCCCAAGCCAGTGCTCCATCCATTAGGCCATGCTGCTTCTTATGGTTCTGGGGGGAGAAGAGGAATTAATATGCTATTGAGTGACTATGAATTAGGGAGGATTGTAATCCATCTTCGTACAGGACAGTCAGGTTTTCAGCCAACCCAGCCAAGGTCCATTATGGACACTTTTATCTTTTTTCTTCTAGGTGCTGGATTGCCCTATATCCACAGCTCAGTGCTACGTCCACTGCTCAGTGCTTTTTATCCAATTTCTCTGAGCCACAGTTCACACTGACTGACCTGAGAGGGGAACGCAGAGGCTCTGGAGAAAGAGGAAGTTTCAGGGATGCTCCCAGAGAGACACTCTAGGATCTGGGAAATACTGAGATGGCACCTGTGACACCATCATAATAGTAATAATAATGATGGTATTTGTTAAGCACGTACTATATGCCAAGCACTGTTCTAAGCACTGGGGTAGATACAAGGTAATCAGGTTGTCCCACGTAGGGTTTACAGTCTTAATCCCCATTTTACAGGTGGGGTAACAGACACAGAGAAGTGACTTGTCCAAAGTCACACAGCCAAGTGCCGGAGCCAGGATTAGAACCCATAACCTCTGACTCTGAAACCCATGCTCTTTCCACTAAGCCAAGCTGCTTCTCAGTGGCCACTCCTACTTGCTTGCCTATTCTCTGTACCTCGATCTCCTCTATCTCACTGATAACCCTTGCCTAAGTCTCACCTTGGGCCTGGAATTCCCTCCCCCTTCATATTTGAAAGTCTACTGCTCTCCCCACCTTTGGACCCTCCTAAAAATCACCCTGGAAGTCTTCCCAACTCCTCATTTCCCATCTGTGTCACCTGGGCACTTGGCCGTGTACCCCTTAAGCACTTTGATACTTTCCCTAGTCCTACAGCACTTACATGCATGTCCTTATACTCCATTTCGCCTACCTAGAATTTTTTTAAATGTCCATCTCCCCTCGTAGGCAGGAATCATATCTGCCAATTCTATTGTATTTTCCCAAACATTGTCATAGTGCTCTGCATACAGCAAACACCAAACAATTACCATTGACTGATACCCTCCAGTCTCCTTAACCACACCTGGCAACTACTGAACACCAGAAACTCCAAGGACAATGGCTGATCAGGGAGTCTGAACATGGTGAAGACCAAAGAAGAACAGTCATGATAATTGAGGCCAGGTGGCATAAGAGTTTATCGATTGCATTTCTCTTTGCATCCAATGCACATAACAGACAATGTGGAGAATGAATATCCCCCAAATCTGAAGTCAACTTAATTATCTGACATTCTCTTACCCTTGGAACTACTCTGGGTTAGAGCCATCGAGGTAAATTTTAGGCAAACAAAGATCTCGGTGACAAATGCTAGATAAATGCAGTTATAAATTCCATCCGAAATGAGTTTTAAGGGTAATTTCCTGGGGAAGGCCTGTGAATTATGTCAGTAGCGTCACTCTGCCGGGACATATTTAATCAATGAAACACTTGCAAATAAAAGTTAAACGCAAAGAGCAAATGGATTCTTCCATTTATTCAGAGCATGTAGATGTTATATGGAAGGAAAACTCAGGAATTAAACAAAGATGCTTAAGCAGGAAATCAGAGCAACCTTAATGGAGGAATTTTCTGAATTATCCTGTGCTTTCAAGGAGATTATTGTCAGAATTTTAGGAGATGATCTATTTGTAAGATCCAATTTATTGTGTATGATCAACTGGTCCCATGATCTTGGGGAAAAGGACAATCAAATCCACATGTTCTCAGCTGGGGAAACGTTTTCAATCTGATGAAGAGTGCTTGTGCCACCAGTTCTGTTTGCTGCCATTTAAAACTCAGATTATGAGGGCATCATTCCAACTTGGTCTCGTCATCTGACCACCTGGTGATTAGTTCCCCTAGAGACGGTTCAAAGACTGGATGGCTTTGTAGTCCATTCACACATTGCTTTGGATGGAAGCTAATAATAATAATAATTATGGTACTTAAGTACTTACTATGTGCCACCCACTGCACTAAGCACTGGGGTAGATACCAGATTTTTTTATGGCATTTGTTTTATATGGCATTTTTTTATGGTATGATGGTTGTCAGAAGGGCTTGGTTTCTAGTCCCAGCTCTGCTACTTATCTGCTGTGTGACCTTGGGCAAGTCACTTAGCTTCTCTGTGCCTCAGTTCCCTTATCTGTAAAAAATGGGTATTTAGATTGTGAGCCCCATGTGGAACATGGGTTGTGTCCAACCAGATTACCCTGTATCTACCCCAGTGCTTAGAACAGTGCCTGGAACATAGTAAATGCTTAACAAATACTGTCCTTATTATTACTATTATTATAATTAAGTGATTTGCCCAAGGTCACAGCAGGCAAGTGGCAGAGCTAGGATTAGAATACAGGTCTTCTGACTCCCAAGCTTGTGTTCCTTATGCCACCAGGTTGCAAGCATCTTTCTTGGTTTTTGAGCTGTCTCGGATAGGACATGGTGGGAATTAGAAAAGCAAGCAATATACCTGGGAGTCAGACAAACAGGCTGCTATTATGGTTTTAGGATGCTGCCCAGAGGAACTAATGGTACAATACTCACTGAAATGTTCTAAACATGCAGTCATTTCACAACACAGACTTTGGTTGTCAGGTGGTTAGATTTGCCCCACAGATCTGAGGGGAAATTATTTCCAGACAACAAATATTTTTCAAGAGCATCTGCTGGTAATTGCTCAAATTTGGTCATTTTCAGGGTTCAAGCAGAAAAGACAGCACTGAATCATGCAACCCAAATTCTAGTCCTGGCTTGACCACTGGCAGGTCCCTATGCCTCTATGCCTTGGTGTCCTTATCCATAAAATGGTGGTAGAATACCAGCTCCCCCAGCCTCTTAGATACTCTGGGTCCCATGTGGGACAGGGCCTGAATCTTATTATAGTCTATTTACTGCAGTGCTTAATAAATACCATCCTCATTATGTTATATCAAAGTAGTTAGAGGCTAAGATGATGGGATGAATTGTACCGTGGAAGCCACTGGAAAATGAGTTCCTGAAACTCTTGTGAGTGGAATATCTCTCCTCTCAAATTGCACTGTGAAAGGGTAAATGGTAAATTCACCCATTGTCAGTGAAACAATGAAGTCAGCAAAGTATTACTTTTCTAGTGGCAGTTCTGTACATTTTCTTGTCTAGGAATAAAAGCTATTTCATTCAAGAGAAAAAAATATTCTTTACAATACCAATCAGTCAATTGAATTTTTATTGAGTACTTACAGTGTGCAGAACATTGTACTAATTGCTTGGGAAAATCGAATATAAAAGAGTTGGTAGATGACTTCCCTGTCCACAAAGAGTTTACAAATTGTGGTGGGGGACATAACAGTAAATGTGGTGTTGTGTCTGTGGCTTAGTGGAAAGAGCATGGGCTTGGGGTTCTAATCCCAGTTCCACCTCTCATCTGCTGTGTGAGCTTGGGCAAGTCACAGCTTCTCTATGCCTCAGTTCCCTTATCTGTAAAATGGGGATTAAGACTGTGAACCCCATGTAGGGACAACCTCTTTATCTACCCCAGCGCTTAGAACAGTACCTGGCACATAGTAAGTGCTTAACAAATAACATCATCATTTTTTATGTTTTTGCTGTGTTTTTTTTAAAGTGCTAACTTTAGGTCCCATGACTTAAGAGTCCCATGACATGGCCCATGACTTAAAAATAATTAGAGCTCACAGCTATGCTCTCTACTGAAACAAAAATCTTATAAAAGGCACACAGCTTCATTGTTGAATAGATCTGTAAAGTTATTCATTACTTTTGGGTAATTGTTGCAAAAAATGGTGAAAATGACCCCAATTCTCTGTTCATCACTGCTAAAATAAAGATTTGGCTTTACACAAACAAAACCTTTTGAATATGTTATGCAAAGCTGAAGTGTCCGCTGAAAAGTCATTAATGATGGAAATACTGTTATTTCCTAAGATGTTTTACAGACTAGTTCATCTTCTATTACATGCAGTAGTATTGGTTTCTACCTGTATTATTCATTATGATATTCATGTAACACTTACTAATCATGTGCCAAGCTAAGTGCTTGGCAATGTGCCAAGTACTGGGGTAGTTAGAAAATAGACCCAGTCCTTGACCCGACCCCAGGGCTCACAATCTAAGAAGTAGGGAAAGCACTTTACAGTAATGATAACAACAACAAGAACCACCCTACTGACCACTTACTATGTATGGAGAGCTGGAACTGGAAAATGAAGTGGGGCAGAGGAAACATTTTAAGGACTGGGTAAAACACTTGTCAGAAAATGCTGTACCCCAGCTGACAACTGGGAGGTAGACAAGCACAACATATTGCTATCAATAAAGAAGCTGCAAATACAATGAAAATTATATCTCCTAAAATACCTTTGTCTCACCTAGACAAATCAATGAGATGTTCCCCTTAGATTTCAGGATCAGGAGCATTAATATTGATCATTTGCACTTCCACTGCTTCAATGACTCAAGATTTCTTCCTCTGACAATTGTCTCAAAGGGAAAATTTGGAGTTTAGCTTTGTTCCTTCAGGATCAGTTGGTCTACCAACATTATTGCTATGTTATGACACTGATTAGTATGACAATGATTGGTATGATATAAAATCAGTTGCTTTTATGATATACCACACATCATTTGCAAATAGTAAGTGCTTAACAAATACCATCATTTTTATACCTTTTGTCAAAGGATGGCTGCCATTTTGATCACTTCCTGGAAAATAGTCTGGAAGTTTCCAAGAGATAGCCAATCTGTTAACTATAAAACACTCCCAAGGATTCACATCCTCCCATGAAATGGGACTGTGGACCAAAGATCCCATTAATAACAGGTTTTTGAGATTAATTAAGAAAGATGGAAGGATTTTGCTTAGTTTCCAAGTACAACACATAAACACAGATTTAGCAATTGATTTTATACTCAAATTGAGCTGGGAATTGATTTACAAGGG
This sequence comes from Tachyglossus aculeatus, assembly GCF_015852505.1. NCBI lineage: Eukaryota > Metazoa > Chordata > Mammalia > Monotremata > Tachyglossidae > Tachyglossus > Tachyglossus aculeatus. The sequence goes on from NC_052084.1 coordinate 37,690,814, forward strand.
AAAGTAGGCTTGAATGGTCCATTAAGATTGATGTCATTGGTATTTTCCTCAAATGAATAGAGAATTATGTTGTCCTTGACTTAAAAGAATTATTTAATTTTCAGTAGATATTTTACAGGCGTTACTAAAGGCCATGGAGCTACAGCAGTATGTATACTTTTGCCATATATTTTTGCCAATTATTCATTTAAGCCAAGGATTTATTTGTTGATAGTTACATGAAGTGCTCTCACTTAGTGGGATTGAAGGATCCCTATGATTGAAGAGAACAATCTCCCAAATTCAGGAATAATACACCCTACACTTTTTAGTTCACGTCCTTTTTCCATTCTTAACAATCTCCCAGAAGGAGAGTTCCTAAACTTTGTAAAACTGCATTCCTCAGTATTTAAACATACTCTATTGAGTCAAAATTGCCTCAATGGGACGCAGTATTTAGTCACTGGGACTAGAAGACATATAGATTCTAGTCCAATCTATGCTGCTTACCTGTTGTGTGACCTTGGGCAAGTCTCTTAACCTCTCTGTGCTTCCATTTGTTTAGCTGTAAAATGGGGATGAAATGCAATGGCAGTTGTCTCTCCCTTGCTCCTTCCTAAACTCTGTAAAAGGCAAGGACTGTGTGCCATCCAGCTATCTTCTATCTACCCCAGTGCTAAGCACAGAGCAAGCACTTAAGTACCAACATTAATCAACAAAGACTAAAGAGGAATCAGAATTTAAGTTGGAAAATGTGGCATTTTTTTCCTGTTAGGTAATGACCCTTCAAATTTCCTTGAGCATATGCCAGATTGCCCATGGCTGCTAAGGTCTCTGCATGTCCCCAGACAACTCTGCCTCTTCCCTACCACAGCCAATCAGCTTGGACTCTGAGACATAGCCTAGAAGTGAAGATGCAACAACCTGAAATACTTCTTATTTGTTGGAAAGAGTCCTTATGTCACTGGATGGAAAAAATGTAAGTGATCCAAAAATGCTAATCTTTGCACAGTGCAGCTCCCACTAATCTTATGTTAGCACTCAACTGTAAGCTTTTCTCATGCAGATTTTCCTGAAAAATTATTTTCCAAAGACAAGCTTCCTACATACAGTACAAATGTAATTTAGAAAACAATGGTTAAAAGGGCAGAGAATCAACTCTGGATACAGAATAGATTTTTGCACTGTTATTCTTCTTCACCTTTTTCATTAAGTTGTTTTTGGCCCAAATTGACAGTAACAAAGCAAGTAGCACTCACTTTCTGTCAAACTCATTGGTAACTAACCTGCTAGATGACTTTATGTTTTTTGTTAAGCACTTATGATATACTAGGGACTGTACTAAGTGCTGGGTTAGATAATTGTTTGGACACAGTCCGTGCCCAAAATGGGGCTCACAGTCTTAGTCCCCATTTTACAAATGAGGTAACACAGAGAGGTAAGTGATTTGCCCAAGCCCACATGACAGACAAGTGGCCGACCAGAGTTAGAACCCAGGTCCTCTGATTCCCAGGCCCGTGCTCTTTCCACTAGGCCACAGAAAATAAACCATTCATTCCAATTGACTGGAAACATTTATTACTTTCATTCTCAAGATGAACTTGGGAATCCATACATGAAATATAAGATATTTACGCAAAACAGTGGGACCTCATGTACCCCTAACAGCAATTCCTTTCACATGGTTCATTTTGGGTATTGTTTTTAAAGACTGGCAGAAAACAGATATTCACATACTTGAATGGTAAATTTTCTCTGCCCTACCTTTCCTTAATGAATTTGGTTTATTTCTTGGGAGATTATTCAAAAGGTGCAAAATATTTCTGAGACATGGCTTTATACCAACTTGATTGAATACATAGATCTAGAGTGGGAAATGAATGTGTTCATAGGTATTTTTTTACTTTATGCAATATAAAAGGAACACTTTTATAAAAGTGATTATAAACACTTTGCAGCAGTGTAGCAAAGCAGTTTATATTTCTGTTTCAAAAACAATAATGGTTCTGGGACACTGCCTTTTTGACTCATACTCTGGCCTCAATTTAGACTGGAGACAGGGTGGTTAATAAAATATTATGATAATCAATAGTTTGAATAGGCAGTCATTTTCTTCAATACAGTTGGTGAATCTGGAGTTTGACAGTTCCATCCTCTGTTCTCTATTTTTAATTAACCCTTCTAGAAGAAATAACAGTAATGGAATGTATTGAGTACTTTTACTACAAAAGAAGCCCAAGGCTGGTTCCCTGACATAGGAGTTTACACTTTCATGGAGCTTACACTCCATTCAAAATAAGGGAGACAAGTCAGAGGAGATTTACGCTTCACTAAAAATATATTGATGATTTCCCCAATGGTTCAAGAAATGAGGTTTGGAGCTGTTTTCCCATAACTTCATAGAAAAAATGATCCCAGGAGATTGGCATGGTTCACTTAACACAATAAAACCAATTTAACCCCTGAAATCTATTTCAACAGTTGAGGAAGCCACCCTTCATTTAACCAAAGTTGATTAACACATACACATTGGTTTCCTACCAATTTAAGTCCCAGCCCTCTTCAGGTTTAAGCCCAGTGAGGTGAGGTATGTGGATGGAGCGGCAGTCTGCTCATTAATATTGCTCTCCAAGATCATCCAGCATTAAGCAACTGGTGGTGGCAAGGCCATTTAAAAAGTCTCTTCCCTCTACTTTTTCATTTTAGATGGGGTGCTTGCTCTCCTAGCCTGTCCTTCACTGTACCTGTTAACAAATATGCAGTGGGTACTCAGTAAGGTTATCTGCTTTGGGTCATCTTGGAAAAGACCTAAAATGCTCTGCTCTTCGATATTAATAGCCACAATATGGAGATAGTAGCCCCTAACTGGAGATCAAAAGAAAAACAACATTCTAACCTCAGGTGGACCTGAAAGTGTGTGATCATTAACTCATTCACTTGAGTTTACTACTCATGTTGATTGTCTCACTCTACTGTCTCCCTAGTAAATTTCAAGCTTCTTGAGAGGAGGTACAGTAGACTTTATTTTTTAACTTCTTCTGTTCCCCAAAAGTTCAATACACCATACCTGCTCATTAAATCTTGTTGACACTGATCTTAGTCCTTTTTCCATCCTTTCTTTGTGGCAGTCTACATATATTCACTTGATTCACTTTTGGACTTTGATGCAACTAGTGAATGTAGGTGGCATTGTACAACTACACAGCATGATAAACCTAGTCTGACTATATGTTGGTACTGTCAGTAGGATTTTCCAGACAATGCACTGTCCCTGAAAGTGTACAGCATATCTCTCTAATATATATGTAGAGAGAGATAGATATAAATAGATATATCTCACAGAGGAAGGAACACCATCCACCACTTGGCTGACACTACTCAGGTGCCCATGAAACATCACTAAATTACATTTTCCTAGAGTAAACCCAAATCTACCAAGGGCTTGTCATCAGCTTTTATGAAACCTTAATGCCTTTTCATTTTACCTCTCAAAAACCCAAACTCCCAATGTTTCAATTTAATAAACAAAATAAGCCTCTTTTCAGAAGGTAGGGAACCATCAAGAGAAGCAGTGTAGCTCAGTGGAAAGAGCACGGGCTTGGGAGTCAGAGGTCATGGGTTCTAATCCCAGCTCCGGCCACTTATCAGCTGTGTGACTTTGGGAAAGTCACTTAACTTCTCTGCGCCTCAGCTCCCTCATCTGGAAAATGGGGATTAAGACTGTGAGCCCCATGTGGGACAACCTGATTACCTTGTATCTCCCCCAGCACTTAGAACACTGCTTGGCACATAGTAAGCACTTAACAAATACTAAAATTATTATTATTATCAAAATTTGGTCATTTTACATCCAACTGCTGTTAGAAGCCATTGAAGCTAAATTCTATTAGGGAAAATTGATTGTGTCCAGGCAAACTGCATTAGAATCTCAGGGGGCTGGGAACTCAAAACCCACAGTTATGATCCAGAAGCTGACAAGGGCAGAGTGCTTTGTCAATATTTTCTGACATTTGTTCAGTTTGACATAAGTTGAAAACTCATTTAATATCCATAAATTAGTATACTTTCTAGAGGTGGAAGCTTCAACAATCTATTCTGACCAATGCTTCTGGGTGTCAAATTCTTCCACGTGATCATTGTTGTGCTCTTCTAGCTGGGCCCTAACACAATTCATTTCTTCCTCCTAATATCCAATGGTCGGACTACTGCCGGCAAACGAACTAAACTAATTGCAGTGAGTAATTCCAAGAAACTCATAACTAGAAAGTCATATCATTGATTTTATGATGAGCTACTCTTACTATAAATATTTTTAATTGGCTATTTTCCAGGGAGCTAAAAAAAAAAAAAGAAAACCTTTGGAAATTCGCAATCATCTTCCTGTTTCTGTTAAACACACATCTTCCAACTCCTCAAAATCCTCAAAACCCTCCAATGGTTGCCTATTCCTCTCTGCATCAAGCAGAAACTCCTCACAGTTGGTTGGCTATAAGGTACTAAGTCATCTCTCTCCTTATTCCTCCTCCTAGCTGCTCTCCCAAATTTTTTGGAAACCCAGAAAATAAGCACTTATTTGTATTTAAACATTGTAGCTGTGCCAGTCTCAACCTGCTTTTCTGCCCTTTCAATTCTGGGAATCTGTCTGTATCACTCTGAATTGGTAAGAAAACCCTCTGGGAAATCCCTCTAGATATCAGCCTTGCAAGCAAGAACTATCATTGGTGACTGGAATTTGGATTAATTTGGATCAGTACTGTTCACCCTCCTACTTAGTCCCACATGGAACAAGGACTGTCTCTGACCAAATTACCTTCTATCTACTCCAGCACTTAAAACATTGTTTGGCCCATAGTAAGCACTTAAATACTATTCTTCTTCTTATCACTATTATTGTTATTTCTATGACCTTAAATGCTCCTGAATTGTTTCCAATTATTAAGCGTTGCTTCTTCTTCTAGCTTTTATGTGAAAAATTCTAGAAAAAAACCTCGATTTCTCATGGTACCTTTCTGCTCTAGTTTTGTCCAAAAGGCACTCTGTCCACATTACCATTTCCTAAACGTCCTGAAAATTGCACTAATATTTTAGTATTTTATGAAAAAAAGAAGTGGAATGGATATCTGCAAAACGTGGATTAAATCCTACTCAGACTGTAAGCGGAGTGAGGAACACAGACTTTGTCTTACTTGATTTTCTTGTATCTATCCCAGTGCTTAGAACAGTGCTCATCACATAATGAATGCTTAACAGGTAGCATAAACAAAGATAAAGTTTGGCTAGCTGTGTTTCAGATTTATGTACAGAGACAGAGTCTAATCTCTGAAATCAAACAAAAAGCTATTGGCTCAGAGTTCCATACAAACATGAAGTTCCTAAACACTTAAGAATGATCAAAGCACTAAGTTGAGACAGGTCACGTGTCGACAATGTATGGAAACCCATTTGTTTTATTTGCATAATATACATTAAGCTATTTTCCTAGCTTTTGTGAAGTTTGGCAATTTTATAATCTGCTTTCTGAAAAGGCAAATGTTTATTTGAATTATTCAATTCTAAGGAAAAGAATAAAGGGATTGAAAAAATTACAGATGTGTCAGAATTGACATCTTTCCTTAATTTCATTTCTTACTCACTCATGCAATACCCCATCAAAATGGCAATTTGCTACATTGTTTTCTAACCATCTCAGAAAAGTCCATTTACCTTTCAAAAGAACAACTTAACACATCCCATGACCCTGCTATCTCTTCCGTCTCTCAGCATAACTGATCACCCAGGAAAGAAACTCATTAGAAGTGTACACAATGGGAACCATGTTTCTACATTTGTCGTCTTCTCCTTTCTCGTTTCTTCTCCTGACTCAACCTTATCTGATTTTACTGTACCGCCGCATAGCCAATCGCAGAAACAATCTCTTTCAAAGTGACTGGCCAATGTATCAGATCACCAAATGATTCTATTCTTGTCTGGTAAAAGGGAACGGATGACTGCTAGAAGGAATTGCTAAGGAATGTGGGACCAGTGAGAAACTATGTTCCTTATTTTTAATGACAGAAACAAATTTCGTTATTACAATAGGAAAGCTGTTCTTTGAAATATAAAAATGCACTATTATTGTAGTGCCCAGAAAAAAAAAAAAAATCAAGAGCTCTGCTAGAAACCACTGGGTGAGAACCTGTGACTAGAGAGATGTGCCAGAGAAGGAAGAAATAAAAAGGGAAGGTGAGAAACGATGAAGCCAAAACAGAAAGAACACAGGCCTGGGTGTCAGGAGAGCTGGGTTCAAAGCCCAGCTCCACCACTTGCCTACGGTGTGATCTAGGATGTCACTTTCATATATCTCAGTTACCTCATCTGGAAAATAGGAATTAGATACCTTTCCATCCTCCCTCTAGGACTGAGTGTCCCATGTGGGATGGTGACTGTCCAATCTTACTGTATTGTATTTATTCCAATGCCTCATGCATGTAAGCTCTTACCAAATACCACTACTATCATTATTACCAAAGGCACCCAACTTCACATAATGTCATTTAAAGAAATAAAGAGATTTGCTAGAAAAGACTGGGTGAGAATCTAAGGCTATGGAGATGATGTGCCACAGAAAAGAAGGAAGAAATAAGAAGGGAAGGTAAGAAGTGGTGAGGTCAAATAGAAAGAATCCAGGTCTTGGAGTCAGGAGAACTGAATTCAAATTCCAGCTCCACCATTCGCCTGCTGTATGACTTTGGGCATGCCACTTAACTTCTCTGTGTCTCAGTTACCTCATCTGTAAAATGGGGCTTAAATACCTCTCCTCCCTCCCTCCAAGACTGAGAGTCACATGTAGGACAGTGACTGTGCCCAGTCATTAATAATAGTTGTGGTATTTAAGTGCTTGTTATGTGCCAGGCACTGTACTATGCCCTGGGGGTGGATAATAATAATAATTATTATAAGCACAGAAGTTCACATAATGCTATTATTATTTTTAAAAAAATAACAAGAGATCTTCTAGAAATGATTAGATGAGAATGTGATCTTACAGAGAAGATGTGCCTCAGAAAGGGCACAACCAGGTTAGAAATTGCTTAGCTTTCCACTTTGTCAGATTAAAGTTCTTTTCCTTACTGAACTGAGAGCCCAGTTCTGCAAGCACTCTGAACTCAATGAAGTTATTATGGGCTGCAGCAGTAGTCCCCGAACAGAATCTCATCACCCTCGAGGGTCAATCCAGAGAGATGCAGGGAGGAGGAGTGCCATTGTCACACTGGCCCACTCCTCAAGTCTCAAGTGATTGCCCTTAACAGAGGGCACTCGTGCAGATGGAAAGGCACCAGGTACCTGAGGAGCAGAATGGCCTAGTGGATAAGGAACAGCCTTGGGACTCAGAAGGATCTTCGTTCTAATCCCAACTCTGTCACTTGTCCATTTTTTTTTTAATTTATCCTGCATGCTTTACAGAATGCACACAGCTTGGGGTTGCACTGAATACTGGAGACCAAAATCTAAAATCCAGATTTACAATGGGAGTCCACCATAAGAGCTTAGAATTTAAAATAGATTACATTTGAAATAAGGAAGATTAGGGTGTCTTGTGTCAGTGTTTTCACTTGCAAAATAACCTATTACCAAAATGAATTCTATTTTTAATTCCTGCCCATCCTGGGTTTTTTTTTCCCTCTTTTGCCTTTCTGGTCTAAGGGCAAACAGTTCAGCTGATACATCCTATCCAAAGTTGATGGATGAACAGATTGGCAGAAAACTCCTCTGGGTGTCCTCGTAGCTGTCTGAAACTCTCAGAATGGGGCCACATAATGAAATGAGTTATATGAATAAACATGGTCTGCTATAAATATGGAAAATTTTGAGGCATTTTGACTCATCACCTGGTAGTGCCCTGTTGAATGACTTAAAAGGGTTCATTTCATGAAGTGGTTACAGCAAATTCCTGGAGCTATGTGCACTCTTCTGCAGCCTTAGGTAAGGTATTTTGGTTCCTTCCTCATGTCGTGATGCAGACGGCAAGGCAGCCAATTATTCAAATACATTAAAATTTTGCATAAAAGGTTAGCGTTGACTGATTTAATGACCTTAATTGTTGATATGAATCTTTAAAATACCAGAGCAATCAGAAAGGGGGAACAGAGTCTACTTATTTGCTTTTTTCCAGTCACATGCTATTAGGTGGTCGATTAGGTAGGGTGAATTGACATTAGGGAAGTCAAATCCTCGAAGTCAAAAATTCTGTTCTTTGAACCCAGGTCTCAATAGTCAGTCAGCCTGCTGTGACAGTGACATGTTTTAGAATTTCTCTGGTTTAGTGACAAAGACATGAGATAGGTGGGAAGCACAAACATAAAACTGTTTTTTACAAAAATCTCAAAATACCAAGATGAAAAGGTACTCATTTATCACACACACACACACACACACACACACACACACACAATCTAAAAAGATGCTGATACCTTAATGATCTCTTTAATAATAATAATCATGATGGCAATTATTAAGCACTTACTATGTGTAAAGCACTGTTCTTAGCGCTGGGGTAGATACAAGGTCATCAGGTTGTCCCACGTGGGGCTCACAGTCTTAATCCCAAATGAAGTAATTGAGGCACAGAGAAGTTAAGTGACTTTCCCAAAGTCACACAGCTGAAAATTGGCAGAGCCGGGGTTTGAACCCATGACCTCTGACTCCAAAATTTGTGCTCTTTCCACTGAGTCACGCTGCTTCTCTGCTTCCTTAACACTTCTACCATTATGGAGCATGATGTACCACAAGTCTAGTGTGGTGGCCAATAACAATAACCATGGTATTTGTTAAGTGCTTTCTGTATGCTATGCTCTGGGACAGAATGTACTATAAGCAGATCAGATACATTCTAAGGAGGAAAAACAGCTGTCTTTTTTTTTTTTTTAGTTTACAGATGCAGAAACTGAGGCCTAGAGAGGTTAAGTCACTCGTCCAGTGTCACAGAACAGGCCCAGGGCAGAGACAGGATTATAACCCAGGTCTCCTGCCCCTCAGCCCCATGCTCTTTACACCTAGCTATGTTGTTTCTCCAACTTGTAAAATGTGACTGTCACTCAAAATACTAAAAAAGACTCCAGTCAAGTCAAAGCCCTGAAGAATGACCAAACGTCTGTATCTGATGGTATAAATGAGAGATGAGTCTCAATCCAGGCACGAAGACTTGGGAAGGGAGAACCTGCTTGGAGGAGTTGATTACAGCTGTTGGTGAAACAATGCCCACTCCATTACCATGCTAAGGTGTTTCCAGCCAACAAGGACTTACCTGACTTTGGTTCAGTTTCACCAGTACCACACCTGTGCAAACGCTGTGTATCAAATGAGGGTCTTATTTGCCCAACAGCCTCTTAATAGATTCAGTGTTAGAAAATCCAGGGTATTTTCACATGCAAATATATAGACTTTTGCACCGAACAAGCATTTTAGTACGGTGCATTGAGCACCCAGCTCAATAAATACCATTATTGTTCATTCCAGAAGAACATGACATTTATTCTGCAATGGCGTTACTTCTCTGGACTCCAGATATTATTGAGCCTGGAAACTTTTCAACAGATGGCACTCAAATTAATATGAATTTTCAAAGCCGAAAACTGTGTATAATAGCATTGCCTAAGCCTGTTATTAGCTATTGAATTTTACTCTTGTACTTAGAAAGAAAAAAAAAATAACTCTGCGCTGTGCCACTTTTGACCTTACAGGAGATTAGGAAATGGAGAAGTTATTGAATGAGGAGATCCAACAAAATTACAATTATAGAAAGCCCTGAATGCTGCATGTAATTGAATTTATCCACAAACCAAAAATCAATGCAGTCAGAAATACACTAAATGTGACATTCAACTTTTTCTGCTTTATCAAGCCTAATTGATGTTTTAGGAATTCAGTAAAAGAAATAGGCAGGCTTATGGTGGCATTCTGAAGGTGTTCAAATGACCATTTATGAAGTATGAGGAGAATTCTGATTTTGAAGTGACTTTTGATCCGGCAAAGGGATTCCTTTCTCTCCTTCAGCTACTGCTTTTTCCCCAAACATCACTTATCTCTTCTACTGGGAGATAATATCAATCAGTGGTATTTCTTAAATGCTTATTATATGCAGGGCACTCTAATAAGCATTCAGGGGAGTACAACATAACAGAGTTGGCAGACATTTTCCCTACCCACAAGGAGCTTATAAACTAGAGTGGGACATGGACAGTAAAATAAAATACGGTTAAGTATATGAGTTCTGTGGGGTGGAGGGTGGGGTAAATAAAGGTTACAGATCCAAGTGCAAGGGTAACACAGAGGGGAGAGGGAGTAGGACAAATGAGGGCTTAGTCAGGGAAGGCCTCTTGGGGGAGATGTGATTTTAATAAGGCTTTGAAAGTAGGGAGAGTAGTGGTCTTTGGATATGAAAGGGGAGGGAGTTCTAGCTAGAGGTCAAGGGGTCAGTGACAAGATAGATGAGATTGAGATATAATGAGTAGGTTGGCATTAGAAGTGAGAAGTGAATGGGCTAGGTTATAGAAGCAAATCTCCTTCTGGTCAGGGAATGTGTCTACCAACTCTGTTATATTCTTATTTTGCACTCTCCCAAGCACGTAGTAGAGTGCCCTGCACACTTTAAGTGCTCAGTGAATACAATTCATTGACTGAAATCAGTAAGGTAAGGTAGGAGGGGTGAGCTGATTTTAAGTGCTTTAAAGCAGTTGGTAAGGAGTTTCTGTTTGATGTGGTGGTGAATAGGAAACTGCTGGAGGTCCTTGAGGAGTGGGGGAAACATGGATTGAATGTTCCTGTAGGCAGCAGAGAAGCAGCATGGCTCAGTGGAAAGAACACGGGCTTTGGAGTCAGAGGTCATGGGTTCGAATCCCAGCTCCACCACATCTACTGTGTGACACTGGGCAATTCACTTAACCCCTCTGAGCCTCAGTTACCTCATCTGTGAAATGGGGATTAGTACTGTGAGCCCCACGTGGGACAACTTGATCACCCTGTATCCCCCCAGCACTTAGAACAGTGCTTTGCACATAGTAAGCACTTAACAAATGCTATTATTATTATTATTATCATCATCCAGGCAGCAGGGTGAAGTATGGACTGGAATGCGGAGAGACAGGAGGCAGGGAGGTCAGCAAGGAGGCTGAAGCATCAGTTAAGGGATAGGATAAGTGCTTGGATCAACATTATAGCAGTTTAAATGGAGAGGAAAAAGTGGATTTAGCAATGTTGTGAAGGAAGAATGGACAGGATTTGGTGAAAGACTGAATTAAAGAGATAGCATCCATCTAGATGGACCACCTGCACACTACAGTCCTGATGTATCTGTTTTTGGAAGGCTAATCAATAGAATATCATAGTACAGAGGATGAAATTAGTGACATTTCTATGTTTCTCCTATCGGGATTTGTTTAGACTAATGTATATGTATACATAAAGCAATCACCGTACACCTTTGTCGGCCTGCCTGCCATGCCCTTGACTCGCTCCATCCTTTCTTTCACCTCCTTTCCACCCTCCTGCCCACTGTTCTTTACTCAGCCCAGATGCAATCCCCTAAATAGCTGTTGAGGTGCATTGTTGGGCCCAGGTCCTGGAAGGGAAGAAATGAGCCAAATAAGCAGCAGATATTCTAGATAAAATCTTGGGAAACTGTACTCCAAATGCATTAGAAGAGCTAAGATAATAAACCTAAATAAGATAATAAAACGCCTAGAACAGTGCTTTGCACATAGTAAGTGCTTAAAATATGCCATCATTAAACCCTAGGAATAAGACGGCCAAAAGAAACATACTTTCTTGTAATTATTTCCAAAAACAATTTATGTTAAATTATGTCATCATCATCAATGATATTTACTCGGTGCAGAGAGCTGTACTAAGTGTTTGGGAGCAGGCAAAAGAATTAATACACAAGATCCCTGCCTTCAAGTCATTTACAATCTATCGGGGGAATAAACACATTTAAATAATAATGATAATATTATTTACGTACTTACTGTGTACTAAGCACTGTGGTACATAAAATTTAATCAGATCAGGCATAGCCCCAGTCCCACATTGGGGATCACAGTCTAGGGAGGAAGGAAGAACAAGTATTTAATCCTGAATTTATAAAAGAGGAAACTGAGGCACAGAGAAGTTAAATGACTCTTTCTAGGTCACACACACCAAGTAACTGGCTGAGCTGAGATTAGAATCCAGATTTCCTGACTCCCAATCCTGTGTTCTCTCTCCACAAGACAACCCTGCTTCTCTTTAAAGGAAGAGAAGGCAGTGTAAACTCAAATATGGGAATGAGCTAAAACATAAGGAGGAAGGCATTAAACTCCAACATAAGTGGAAATGGTAAAATGGCAAAAAGCAACGGAAGGAATTTGAAAAATCCCTAAAGTAGACAATGAAAGAAATCATGGAAAGAATAGCCCAGAAAACTTATAATAGCTTAAACAGGAAATATTCAAAGAGAAAATCTTCAGAATGCAACCACAGGGACCACACTCAATGTGACAATTAAAAAAGGAACATTTTAGCATAAGGCACTTTAGAGAACAGAAACTTGGAATGTTCTGTAAAAACTGACATAGACACAGGAGTGCAATAATACATGATAACTAAGTTAAATTGGTCACCTATCAAGAGATGAGGTAAATTTGTCTTTTAAAACTGATGGTGGAGATGATGCAGGGGGAAAGGAATAAGCTTGGCTGCAAGCTCCTTGAGGGGAGGGGCCTTGTCTATTAATACTATGGTACTGTCAATCAATCAGTGGTATTTGAGCATTTACTTGTGCAAAACACTGTACTAAGCACTAAGGAGAGTACAAAACAACGGAATTAGCCAAATTCCCTGCCCACAACAAGCTTACAGTCAAGAGTGTGTCCCATGCACTTGGAACAGTGCTATGCACACAATAGAAGCTCGATAAACAAGACTGATTAGTTGACAAAAATTGGGATGAAGAATATATGATCACTTGAATTTCAGTTTTGGGTATCAGTATTAGAACTAGAATTTCATAGCCTGAGTTTGTTTCACTGATACAAGGCTATCATTGGCTTTGATAATTTTACATAGGGCAGAGGTGAGAGAATGGAAGGTGGCCTCACCAAGTCATGGCAGACCGGACAAGATTGATACCACTGCATTGTACCTGCACCAAAGCAGCCCCCACTGCTAGAAAATCTTCCTGCGGATTTGTACTTTTTTGGTGTCTAGTTGGCGACACGCATGGCCTAGTAGATAAAGTACAGGCCTGAAAGCCAGAGGACCTGAATTCTGATCTCCACTCCGCCACTTGCCTGGTGTGTAACCTTGAGCAAGTTACTTAACTTCTCTTTGCTTCAGTTTCCTCAACTGCAAAATGGAGTTTCAATACTGCTCTCCCTCTTGAGTGTGAGTCCCCTGTGGGACAGGGACTTTATCTGACCTGATTAACTCCTGATTTACTGGCTTAATGGAAAGAGCTTGGGGTTGGTAATTATAGACCAGGCTCCCCAACTTGCTTGCCCTGTGACCCTGGGCAAGTCACACCTCTCTGCTCTGAGTTTCCACATCTGTACACTGAGGTTAAGACATCTATTCTCCCTTCCTCGTACCAATCAATGATATTTACTGAGTGCTTACTATGTGCAGAGCACTGAACTAAGCACTTAGGAGAATACATTAGAGTTGGAGACAAATCCAAGTGCAAGGGTGACATATCTCTTTCCCCCTGAAATATACTTAAATCCTTCCATCCCTTCCCATATTTTCAAATAAGCCAGCACAGATTTCATCATGCATGAACTAAATCAGCATTTCCCTACCAAGCCATATCACCACGACTCCAAACACCAAATGGAGAAGATGGGCAGTAGTAGGTGGTAGAGTTTGTTTAACTCTCTCTAGACTGTAAGCCCAATATGGGCAGGGAATGTTTCTGCCATTTTTGATGTTTGTGCTCTTCCAAGTGCTTATTACAATGCTCTGCACGTAGTAAGAACTCAATAATGATCATTGATTGATTATCTTCAGCAGAAACATGACAGCACGCAATGAACACTGTGAAAACCACTAGCAACTTCTCTCTGCTTCTCAGTCTCAGGATGGAGTTTCTCATCCGTTGCTTCTGACAGGAGACTCCATCATCCTTTACTTCTGGGACACAAATTCCCTTAAAGGTCAACAGCATAGAGAGGGTTAAGTGTTGGAATGCACCTAAGGAGAGACTTGGAATTTCACAAACATGATAGCCATTTGATGGAGAAATGTTGCAAATCAATTTTGAGTGTTAGTTCCAGCTTCTTAATTTTTCTGCACCAAGATTCCCTCACACCATATGCCTACACTTTGACTATGTTCATGCTTTAAACTTGAGAGGACTGATCAGTCAATGTCTCCCCTCCCCTCAAAAACCCTCCAATGGCTGCTCATCCTTCAGGGCATCATACAGACACCCCTTACCATTACCTTCAAAGCACTCAATTGGCTCTCCCACTCATCTTCATTGATTTCGTACTACAATCCAATCTGCAAAATTCACTCTTCCAATGCCAACTTTCTCCTGTACCTAGGTCTCATCTTTCTTGCTGCTAAGCCCTTGCCCATGTCCTTCCTCTGGCTTGGAACTCCTTCCCCCTTAATATCCATCAGACCATTTCTCTCCCCATCTTCAAATCCCTACTAAAAATCACATCTCCTCCAAAACATCTGCCCAGACCCAACCCTTCCTTCCCTGTAAGCCCTCCCTTTGGCATCATCTATACCCTTGGATGTGCTCCCTCAAGCACTTTCAAATTCAGCCTTCCCCCAGCCTTGAAGCACTTATGTACATACCCATCTTTATTTTATTTTATCTGTGTCTCCCTCTGGTTTCTAATCTCTTTGTTAGCAGGGATCATCTATACCTACTCCCACGTAGTAAGCTCTCCCAAGTACTTCGCACAGTAATTTGCACCCAGTAAGTGATTGGTGAAAAAAGTCACACACAAGCCTCTACAAATCAGATGCAAATGCCAATATGTAAAAACCTAGAAATTTATTTTCCCGTAATTATTTTTCCTCTTCTGTAATTAGCTGCTAATCTTAACCACATAGCTGCAGGCTCCACACTGGTGAAAGCCGAGGCTTTAAGAACTACTGGGGAAACTTCCCCATTATGTAATTACCAGATATAATTACTCTAGAGCTTTCTTAGACCTTCCTCTGACTAGGAAATCCAGATTTTCTATTTTAGTCACAACAGTTGTATCTCTAATAAACTAAGAAATCCTGTGCTCTAAGGACTGGCAAATGAAAACCAAAAATGTCAATTCCGTGTCTGAAGATTCTTTGGGGAAATCGTCTGAGGATTTGGAAGCATCAGAATGGGGAGGATTTTCTGGGTTTTTTTTTTTATGGGAGGGGTTATGGCATTTGTCAAATTCTTACTATGTGTCAAACACTGTTCTAACTGCTGGGCTAGATACAAGTTAATTAGCTTGGACAAAATCCCTATCTGCATGGAACTCACAGTTTAAGTAGAAGGGAGACAGTTTAAGGAGGATGGAGGGTGTGGCTGACTACGTGGATACTTTGGGTTGTGATTGTTGCCAAAAATATTAATTTAGCTGGACACACCTCTACCCAACAGCCATTAGTTGTGGGTAATCTGGAGGCAGATGAGGTTGGAACTGAAGCAACTGAGTCTATGCTTAAAACCCCCAGCATCAAAAAAATAAAGAGGTGGGGAAAGAATTGAAAACCAATAACCAGGCTGACTAAATTATGGACTGACAATACATTAAACCTCTTTGCAAAGTTCAAACATAGTGCAGTGCTCTGCCCCTCAGTAAGCAACTAAATGAATATTTGTTGCTTGATTGGTAACAAGTTTGGCAAAATAAAGTTTGACTTGGTGGGGCCCTGTTACTTGGTTGTAATGGCAGCCTTCTCCTCTGATTTTGGCAATAAAGCACTGATTAACTTGCTGCCTTTTTTGACTGTTCGGCTATTTCCTTGTCCTTGACAAAAAGGAACATTAGCAGGCCAGGATCTCTACCACCATTCTAAACTGAATAATTCCTCTCCAGAACAGCCATTGTAATGCTTGTGTCAAATCAGAAATTTGTCAGGAAGATGAAGCATCATAAACTCAGTTGTAATGTGAAAGTCAGACAAGGTTTTAAAAGAATTACCAAGTATCAAATTCCATTTTATTTGTGTGCCCCCAACAGCCTTAAGGTGACTGCACCCATAAATCTAAACTGCCAAAGGCAGCCAATATTGTAGAGAGAAAGGAGGGAAGAAATGGGTTCGAAATGGAGAACCTGTTTGAAACCAACTGTTTGGCATCAGCTATCCAGCCCAGGTTATGCCATGGTTACAAAGTTGGTTGAATTCTTTTCAGATTGGTTCTGAGCTATCCACTTGTCATGGATTAGTTTCTCTTCAAAAGCCACTACATCTTCCTATACAAATTTTGTCTATGCACGAAATGGAAATCCATTCCAGTTGCAACATCACCTCAGTTGCAGTTCAACCACCAATCCATAATGTGCATTAGGAAATAATAATCTGTAAAGTGCCATATTTCAAGCAAGTTATCCATAACACAAATGTGACATCACCTTTATTAATGGAATTTGCACAATTATGAAAATAACTGTCAGGTCAATGTAAGCCCTCTCACAAATAAATGGGAAGCAGAGTGACCTAGTGGAAAGAAAACGGGTCTGGGCATCAGAGCATCTGGGTTCTAATCCCAGCTCTGCCACTTGTCTGATGTGTGATATTGAGCAAGTCACTTCACTTCTCTGTGCCTCAGATCCCTCATCTGTAAAACAGGGATTCAATACATATTTGCCCTCCTACTTAAACTATGAGTTCCCAAGTGGGAAGGGGAAAGCTAGCAACTAATGTATTTTTTAAAGTCAGTCTGTTAGAGAAATAATACGTATGAGAAAAGAAAAATATAATCTGTCAGCCCTAAATTGTCTGAATATGATTGTCACCTACCAGAAAGTACTGCTAGCAGATGGAGGAAAATCAAAGCCCATCACTTGGGCCATAAATGGGTTTTGCATATACGGTTAGTGCATGCACATCCCAATATGCTGCACCCTTTCCTGTTGTATTTCATTCCACAATGGGAACGTGACTTAGCAGGGATGAGAGAGTGCAAGTGGATGTTGCTCAAACCACTAGCACACTCAAATCAAATCCTGACCACTGGTTCTCAGTCCCATTGTCTATCCCAGGATGGAGCCTTATTCATTCATTCAATCGTATTTATTGAGCGCTTACTGGTTGCAGAGCACTGTACTAAGCGCTTGGGAAGTACAAGTTGGCAACATATAGAGACAGTCCCTACCCAACAGTGGGCTCACAGTCTTGAAGAGGGAGACAGAGAACAAAACATATTAACAAAATAAAATAAATAGAATATGTACAAGTAAAATAGAGTAATAAATACGTAAAAACATATATACATATATACAGGTGCTGTGGGGAAGGGAAGGAGGTAAGGCAGGGGGATAGAGAGGGGGAGAAGGGGGTGAAGAAGGAGGGGGCTCAGTCTGGGAAGGCCTCCTGGAGGAGGTGAGCTCTCAGTAGGGCCTTGAAGGGAGGAAGAGAGCTAGCTTGGCGGATGGGCGGAGGGAGGGCATTCCAGGCCGGGGGATGACGTGGGCCGGGGGTGGACGGTGGGACAGGCGAGAAGGAGGCACGGTGAGGAGATTAGCAGCAGAGGAGCGGAGGGTGCGGGCTGGGCTGTAGAAGGAGAGAAGGGAGGTGAGGTAGGAGGGGGCGAGGTGATGGAGAGCCTTGAAGCCAAAGGTGAGGAGTTTCTGCCTGATCTTTGCAGTAGGAAATGCCACCATTCATTGGGAGTTGGAGAACTGATTGGCTAATCTTTACTGGGTGGCTCAATTGTCCTATTTGAGCTGAAGAAGAATCTCTGAGTTATGGCCCCTCATTGTAATTAGTACTGATAAAAAAGTGTGGTTAATATTCTCTACATTTCCAAAGATAGTACAGTGGTCAAACACAGCAAAAACTTCCAGAACCAAATAAGAGCCTTCTTTTTTGTTCTTAGGGTATTTGTTAAGTGCATACTATGTGCCAGACACCGTATTAAACACTGGGGTAGATACAAGTTAATCAGATTTACGCCGTCCATGTCCCACACAGAACTCACAGTCTTAATCCCCCTTTTACAGATGAGGTAACCAGAACAGAGAAGTTAAGTGACATACCCAAGGTGCCACAGCAGACAAGAGAGGAAGGCAGAATTAGAACCCAGGTCTTTCTGACCCCCAGGCCCATGCTCTATATACTAGGCCATACTGCTTCTCAGTGTGGTATAGTGGATAGATTAGAAAGATATAGTAAACTCGACATGGGCAGGGAAAGTGTCTGCTAATTTTGTTGTATTATACGCTCCCAAGTGCTTTACAGTGCTCTGCCCATAGTAAGTGCTCAATAAATACAATTTATTGATTGATACAGTGTTGGCCTGTATCTAACTTCTCATTCACAACAAAAAGTGACAACCTAATCTTTCCCATCCCACTTTTCCTTTTTCAAACTCCCTATTGCAATTTCATGCTGAGTTCAACAACTATAATATCCCAGGCAACAGGATGTCATCGGCCGTTGTCTATTTTTTCAGGATCAGAACAATTTTGATGCTAAGCAAAGCTTCTGGCTCACCTCTTCCCCCTGCCTGGAACACCCTCCCTCTTCAAATCTGCCCAACTACCACTCTTCTGGGATGCAAAGCCCTCCTTCCTGCTCCCTAAAGCTCCCTAAAGATTCCAGTGAATTTTCTCCTCAGCAATTAGGTAATCATAACCACCAGCATTTATTGACATATAATTCAACCATATTTTTGAGCACTTACTATATTCAGAGCACTGTACTAAGTGCTTAGGAGAGTACACACAGCAGAGTTGGTAGACATGTTCCCTGCCCACATGGCATTTACAGTCCAAAGAGGGAGAGACACCCATATCACTGTTTCTCTAACTACAGCCTGTGTTTCTCTTTTCCTCGCCAAGATTTTAAGCTCCTGAAGGGCAGAGGCCATGTTTTCTCCCCTATTGCCCACTCTCAAGTCCTCACACAGTGGGTGTCAAATATTGATCGACTATGAAAAAATACTTGTTTGTGCTATTTTGCAGACCATTCAAATTCAGGGTGTTAAGTATGAGTACTGAATCGAAAGCATTTCCATTACACACTACTTAAAACACAAACTTCTACCCTCCTTTCTGCTGCCATCAACCTCTTGCTCATCCTCTCCTTCCCCATTCACATCCAACAGCCCACTGCTCTCCCTATCTTCAAAGGCCATCTGAAATCACACTTCTCGGAAGCCATCCCCAAGTCTGATTTCTCTGACGTATATCTCTCAACCCTCATGATGGCTCTTCTGTACCACAGTCAATCAATTGTATTTATTGAGCACTTACTGTGTGCAAGGCACTAAGCTAAGGCTTGGGAAAGTACAACATAACAGACATGTTCCCTGCCCACAATGAGCTAAGCATTTTAGTACAACTCCCAATAGTATTTATTACATATTTTGTATATTCTATTGTTTCCACTAATCTGTAGAGTGCTACTAAATGCTTAGTACTTTGTTCTCTGGACAGTGAGCATGCAAATAAATACCAATGATGGATCGATTTTAGCATCTATCTCCCCTGCTAGACCGTATACTCCTTGAGCATAGGGATCATGTCCACTAATTCTCCCAAGAGCTTAGTACAATCTGTTACACAAAGAATTCTATTGATTAATTATTGAATTTAATCAAAAGGTCATTTTCAAGAAGAAAACAGAAATATGCTAAAGGTCAAGTTCAATCAGCCTTATAAACCCTAAACCAATGTTGCAATTAACAGAAGATACTAGACTGTAGTGGCACTGTTCTCTACTCCAAGCTTATGATACTTTCCATGTTAATAGGCTGTTTGATACCCTCAGTGGCAATCCTCCTAAAATCTAGAGCAATGGGTAAACTTCTAACAGTATATCCTCTCACTTTGATTGTTTCCATGTTACAGTACATATTTGTTATTCTACTTCTTGAGTCTGAACAAGTAACAGATAGGAAAAAGAGTGATAAAACAAAAAGAAATGTTCGTGCACTTTGCAAAATTCAACAGATGATGCGATAATAGACTCTTAAGAAAAGAATAATTTTTATAGCTACTCTCTGCAAACTATAGGGCCTTGAAAAATGAAGGGGAGAATACAAGAATATATGATTCAAGAGGCCTAAAAGGAGCATGCTAATGGTCTACATTTGCATAAGACATTTGCTGTAAAATAAATGGAGATCAGTAAAACAAGGATTCATGGTCTTGTCTTTCATTTTTTGCTCCATCTCTATTCTACGAGGAACTTAACAGTTAGCATGCCCTTCACCTATTTTCCCTCCAGTTTAAGATAACTGTTCTTGGCAAACATTTTTCCAAGTTCTATGCATGAGAAGACTAAGTATGTTCAAAAGTGATATAAAGGTTGTGCAGCACTATAAGCAAAAACAAAATTCTGGGACACCCATTTTCATGCAAATCTTATTGCCCAATTGGTGGAGTCATTCCAGTAATAGTTTAGAGTTGCAAACCATTTATTCTGCAACTGCAGCAAGCTGTGCGCTAAAGATTCGAAGTTTCAGTAGAGATAGAAGAAAACCATTTGTAGTGTACCGTCTCTGATAAACAAAGCTACTTCCTCAGTTTGGATCCCAGAGAAGGGGCCACATTTGATAGAAAGTGTTGTCAGGGGAGAAACAGGAAAATCAACCCAGCATGGGGTTACTTAAACAGTAAGAGATAGAAACCAATAGTTTCTCTAGCAATTTCATAAATACACTGTCTCCTTACCTAGCTTATTTTAGGTGATATCTCTTCTCTTTCAAAGAGCTCCTCAAAGAGAATCAATGAAGGGGGAGGGAAAAAAATGAGCTAGATGTTCTGAAGTCAATTGAAATCAGTGTACTGGGGTTAGATTTATTCTGAAAGAGCAGAGAAAGGTTAGGGAGTTATTTCTTTCATACATGTGCACCCTCAAGCTGAAATATTTTTCTGTCCAAGTTTCTGGGGAATTTTTCAGAGGTTAGAAAAGAACATAGGATGAAAAATGATTATTTTTATTTTAATTTACACATGTCAGTCACCAAGCTGCTGCTGCTGCAGGGCAGATCATATTTTTAGTCTCTTCATGCAGTCACCTGCTTCTCTTCTGACACTCTCAAAGCCATGCTGAGATGGAAAGAACCCAAAAGCAGACCTTGAAGGGACAATTGCATTGCCAAATTGGGTATTTTTTAAATAACCACCTAAAAATAGCATGCATCTCATTCTCCTTAGAGAGAAAGACAGAACATTAGGAATAGCAAAAATTTGGGATATTCCTAGCATCCAAGCAACAGCCCTTGTTGGCTCACTTTGTGCCTGCTCAATTTTCTTTTATTTTCTCTTGTGGTATTTGTTAAGCACTTACTATGTGCCAGGCACTATACTAAGCACTGGAGTAGATACAAGGTAATCAGGTTGTATTCAGCCTGTGTCCCATCTGGGGCTCACAGGCTTAATCCCCATATGAAATGAGCTAAGAGAGAGCAAGGGGCAGAGAGTGAAGTGGGGAGAGAGTGAGGTATTGTACTCTCCCAAAGGCTTAGAACAGTGGTCTGTACACAGTATGAACCCAATAAATGCACTGATTGTTGTATTATTTTTCCTTTATATTTCCATTACTTTTCAACTAAGTACTTTACAACTAAGGGAAAGATGAACCCAGGACCATGTGAGGAAAAAAAGGCACCTTCTAAATTCAGAAATTGGGAGTACTCAAGGAGCTAGAAATCAGGTAATGGTATTTATTTTTTGGGTTTTTTTAATGATATTTGTTAAGTGCTTATTATGTTCCAGGCACTGTACTAAGCACTGAGGTAGATACAACTTAGGTTGGACACACTCCCTGTCCCACTTAGGGCTCATAGTCTTAACCCCTATTTTACAGATGAGGTAACAGGCACAGGGAAGTTAAGTGACTTCCCCAAAGACACACAGCAGATGTGGCAAAGCCGGGATTAGAACTCAAGTCCATCTGAGTCGCAGACCCATGCTCTATTCACTAGGTCATGTTGCTTTTGAAAGCCTTCCTCATCTCATCAATCAATGCTATATATTGAGAGCTTACCATGTGCAGAGTACTGTTCAAAGTGCTTCAGAGAGTACAATACAGAAGAATTAGCAGAAACATTCCCTGCCCATAATAATAATAATAATAATGGCATTTATTAAGGGCTTACTATGTGCAAAACACTATCATAATCTAAAAGGGAGATAGACATTAATAGAATAAATAATTTATAATAAATTACTTGCCTCAAGGCAAATCATGAGAATAGAAGACGTGGTTCTGTGATTCATTTTCATTTGTGATTCTATCCTAAATTTTAAGCATTTTAAATATTGGTGACACTGTTTACTTGGCAATTATATGGAACTTGTAGTAGACATAGTTCCTTCATTTAAATGTAGGAAAGTTGTTATATAGGAGAAATGAAAACAGCATAAAACATGTATAATAGTCATCATCAGAAATTGGATTTTAGCCCGTATTTGGGTAAACTGTACAAACTGAATTTTGTATGTGGAAATGATCAAATCATATTTAAACATTACTGCCATCTGGAATTATAAAGTATATATTTTTTTCAAATGGGGCATAAATTTCTTATTTTAATGCTTCAAGCAATATATCTGCACCCAAGGTACAAATGTAGTTACTTAAGTGAAATTAGTACAAAAAGGGAGAAAAAATTATTTTACATTATTTTTCCTCATAGAAGTAAATATTCTATTTTGTAATCTATAGTTCGCTACCATTGGAGTGTTGTGCACACACGTGTGTGTTTTCTTCAAATGATGTGATAGGCAAGAGTCCATTACTGGGCTACTGGTCTCTGGCCTGATAGTGGCCAAGAGCTTGTCTAGATGCCCTTGGCTTCCTCCTTTTACAAACTTAAGGGATCTTAACTTTCCCAAAGCTGGAATCAAGCTCAAATCCATCACAGCAGATGAAAGGTGAAAGACTTTATCCCCTGATTGAATTAGTGGTACCTGGGGCAACTGGGAATCATTCCCCATCCCTCAGTTTCTGTGATATTAGCATAAAAAAAAACTCCCTGGCTTTTTCATGTTTCAGGGATTTCCCCTTGGATTCTAAAGCAGCAAGTTCTTAAATGCCAGAGACCAGCTACTCTGCTCTACTAACCTAAGTTACAGTATGTTAAATATCAACAAATACAAAGCAGCTGGTGGTAATTAGACTGAAAATTGTCACTCAAGGGCACTAAATAGATATTGGCTCTGATTGGTAATACAGCACAGTACTTGCGATTGGCACAGTACTTCCGTGCCTTATGGATACTCAAAGCATTCTCATTGCCTGACTGAAAAACTATTGGAAAACAGGTCCAGAATACTGCAGGAGCCCTCGTGGGCTAGAAAGACATGTTAATGGCCAGTGGGGTTGGGTGGTTGAGAATAGGACCTCTGGCCTCTCTCCACCTGAGTCAAGGGACCTCAAGGGCAAGGGAAGGAGGCAGGTTTGGGGATTCAGGATACTCCCAGATGATAACATCATGCTAGACACCCAGCTTAACACCCACCAGCTACTGTAATGACATGAGATGGGAGGGTTTCCCTCTTCCCTCTGGAATATCCTTGTTCTTCCTTCTATTGGCAGCCTCCTCCATTAGACTGCATGCTTCTTAAGGTCAGGGCGTTTCTATGTTGCATCTGTGGTCCTCTCCCAAGTATTTAATATTCATTCATTTATTCAATCGTATTTATTGAGCGCTTACTGTGTGCAGAGCACTGTACTAAGCGTTTGGGAAGTACAAGTTGGCAACATATAGAGACGGTCCCTACCCAACAATGGGCTTACAGTCTAGAAGGGGGAGACAGACAACAAAACAAAATATATTAACAAAATAAATAAAATAGTAAATATGTACAAGTAAAATATAATAGTAAATCGGTACAAACATATATACAGGTGCTGTGGGGAGGGGAAGGAGATAGGGCGGGGGGATGGTAAGGGGGGAGAGGAAGAAGGGGGGGGTCAGTCTGGGAAAGCCTCCTGGAGGAGGTGAGCTCTCAGTAGGGCTTTGAAGGGAGGAAGAGAGCTAGGTTGGTGGATGTGCAGAGGGAGGGCATTCCAGGCCAGGGGGAGGATGTGGGCCGGGGGTCGACAGCAGGACAGGCGAGAACAAGGCACAGTGAGGTTAGCGGCAGAGGAGTGGAGGGTGCGGGCTGGACTGTAGAAGGAAAGAAGGTAGGTGAGGTAGGAGGGGGAGAGGTAATGGGGAGCCTTGAAGCCGAGAGTGAGGAGTTTTTGCCTGATACCTGTCAACCTACGCAATACAGTTCCTTGCACTCAATAGACACCACTGATGGATTGACAGACACTTATGTCATCCCTTATCAGCAGGAAAGCCTGAGGGATATCCTCCTACCGTTGAAAACGTGGAGCTTATCGCCCCTTCAGAAACCCTGGGCACTGATTTGTGCTGAAAGCCCCAATTGAAAAACCTAGATGAAGAGGGTAGTGGAGTCTTAAAACACCTCTTGTGTTCACCTAATAGACTCTGATCTTTGAGGGTAAGGACCACTGTCTACCAATTCTCAAGACTGCAAGCTCTTTGTGGGCAGGGAATGTGTCTGTTTATTGCTGTACTGTACTCTCCCAGGGGCTTAGTACCATGCTCTGCACGCAGTAAGGCCTCAGTGAATACAACTGAATGAATGCTGTATTCTAAAAAGCTTTTAATAAGGCACTGCACACAGTAGGCATTCAAATACCACTGGCTGATCATTCTGGAAAGTCAGGCCAATGTTAATTGGCCTCCAAGGGTCAGACATGAGAGCTAACCTCCTTGGGGCTACCAATGGCCCAGATATGCTGGTTGTTGACCAGAATGGCAATAGCAATCTTTGGGCAGCTGGTGAAAATCCTGACACTGATTTCCACAGTGGTCAATTCAGGGGTTGCTGTTTCAGGGTGATCTTTGAAATTGGAGTGGCCTAGCAGGAAGAGCATGGTCTGGATGTTGGTATTTGTTGAGCACTTACTATGCACAAAGTACTGTACTAAGCACTGGGTTAGATACAAGCTAATTGGGTTGGACACAGTCCATGTCCCATATGGGGCTCACAGTATTAATCCCCACTTTACAGATGAGGGATCCAAGGCACAGAGAAGTGACTTGTCCAAGACTATACAGCAGACAAGTGGCAGACCCAGGATTAGAATTCAGATCAATGGTATTTATTGAACACTTTCTATGTGCAGAGCTCTATTCTAAGAACTCCCAGGCCTGTGCTCTATCCACTAAGCCATGCTGCTTCCTTGGATGTCAGGAAACCCAAATCGTAATGCCGGATCTGCCAGCAGTCAGTTGTGTGAGTCTGGGAATAAAATACCTGCTGGATTTGTACCTCAAACTGGCCCAGGGACTCTGTCTTTTCTAGTTATCTTGCATCTACTTCTGTGCTTGGCACAATGCTTGGCACAGAGGTTCTCAGGCCATACTCTGTGCTTTAGATATTTTCCTTTAATTGATTCCAAATCTTTAGAGATATCTTTCTTTCTCTTTACCTTTCTCTTTCCAGGTAATTTCTTAGTCTATCATTCAAGTGTATTGCACAGTTTGGTAAATCATTCACTTATTCATTCATTCAACCTGATTGTTGAAAGATAACTTCAAACAATGAGTTGAAAAGTTTGTGGATTTGAAATTTAGTGTTCCAAATGAGACAGTTACACTTTTCAGCTTGTCAGCTGTCTGTGGCTCTTACTCATTCTTCAGGAAAATCTGAAAAAAAAATCTGTTAAAAGCTGAGAGGGAGAGAACACATTAACACATTTGTTAAGAGATAATGTCAGTGGGAAGGAACATTATCACCTCCTAATGGACTCTTAGTCCTACTTAAATGCCAATGTGTTTACTGTGCAAGCCAGAGGTCCACATCCACAGACAATACCATATCACATCTCCTCCAAGAGGCCTTCCCCCATGAAGCCCTCTTTTCTCCCTGGTTAATCCCTCTGCTTAGTCTAGGCACTTCATTCTGTGATCTTTGTACACTAGATATTCACCTCCTCTTTTGCCCACACAGGATTTACATATACATCTTTGAATTATTAATTACTTAGTTATTCATATTAATGTCTGTCTCCCCTGTAAGCTCATTTTGGGCAGGGAATGTGTCTGCTAATTCTTTTGCATGGTACTCTTTCAAGTGCTTAGTACAGTGCTCTGCACAGAGTAAGCACTCAATACAATTGGTATTACAATAACTACAGGTCGATAAATTCCAAATGACTGATAGCAACTTAACTGTGTCATCTATCTGTGTTGGTTGCTAGAGCAGCAGTAGCTCCTTCTATTATTGATTTGTTGGCTCAGAGGGCCTATTTTGTGTCTCAGGCAACCAAGAAAGCAATGAAATCTTTAGGGATTAGTCTGCATTTTTTTTAAAGTGTTTTAATATAGAGACTCTTTTCGTGACTGAATTGTAAACATAGTGATGGTTTTAATCTTCATCAAAAAAATGTTCATCCATTGGAAATATTCTATCATATGTTCAATTATTTCAGACTATTCAAAACAAGTATGAGAGTTCACTATCAAACAGTTTTCTTTATTGCTAGATTTGGATAAAATTAAGTATTTTGTGTAAAGCTACATGCTATTTTAAAAGTCTTCTTACTCCTCAATGGTATTAATGAGAGCCAATTACGTGAAGATCACTATACTACACATTTGAGAGGGTAACAGAGTCAGTCAGGCAATTGTATTTATTGAGTGCTTACTGTGTGCAGAGCACTGTACTAAGCACTTCAGAGAGTACAATATAAGGTAAAAGCCACTACCCCTGTCTTCAAGCAGTTTAGAATTTAATATTTTCAAGTAGGCAGTAGACAAACTCATGGGGGGTTGAGTCCTCTGGGGGAAGGGGAGGGAGGAGGAGAGAGGAGTTGGTGTTACAGGTATAAGCCTTGGGGTCTATTGAAACTGGAGTTGTCTGGTGGAATCTGATGGTCTAAGAAGCAGCCTGTGTTTCAGCAGGATCACAGAATCCAAATCTCACAGGGTTCTCTTATCTGGCTTCTTTCTCAACCCTTTGTTGAGTTCCTATGGGCAAGATGTGGCCACGGGCAACCTAAACCCTAGGGACACAACCTTGGTCAGGGGAGGAAGAGGTTCACACAAGCTGCCTCAAAGTTCTGGGAAGCCACTGGGATTCCACACTGGACACTGCTTGGACTCCCCAGATGCCACAAAGAGCAACTCAAACCACATGGGGCCCAGGCCACTAGGATAAACTGTGCCTCCATGCAGAGGTGTCTAATACAAAACCAATTGGGTTCAGAGACCAACAGAGTTGGGAAAGGAGGTAGCTGAGATGCAAACTTAGGTGTTGGGGGGAGAGGAAAAGTGGTTCTTAAAGTGTGAGCCCCATGTGGAACAGGCACTGTGACTGACCTGATTATCTTGCACCTACCCCAGTTCCTAGTAGACAGTTAAGCACTTCATAAACATCATTAGCTTCATCATCACATAATCAATCGTATTTACTGAGTGCTTAATGTGGACAGTGCACTGTATTAAGTGAATGGGAGAGTACAATATAACAATACAAAAGAATTGGTAAACATGTTCTCTACCCGCAACACACAAAGAGTGGATTGCTGTAATCCTAACCACTGGGACATTCACTATAGAGGTGCCAGGGGGATCCACCGGCCTGGCCATGATGCAACGACACAGTGTCAGGACTGTATTGGCACTGTGTTTTTGTCAGACACCGAAAAAGCTGCCACCCACTGTACTCCAGGCTCCCGTGGGAGTCCAGCTGGCAGGGATGAGAGAAAGCCCAAGTGATGCTGTGCAAACCACTAGCATTCTAACCAATTCCCCTGGGCAGGATTTTCAATCTGGAAGTCTCCCTCCTTTGACCGAAGGTCATCTGTCATTTAAGACAGGTGACTATTACATATTGTGATAGTGACATAACAGAATCAAGGCAAGATCTTATTGGATATTTTCAATGTCACTTTGTCAAACTGTAAATACAAATGGCTACAGTTAATTTGCAGTATTGAACATTACATCATAGCTTCCAACTGATTCTTTTATTGCTACACAAGATTCAACCACACACACACACACACACACACACACACACACACACAAAGGATTCTACCATCTGAAACACTAACTTTGACAATCAAGGACCAATAATTTATATATATCAAAAATGCATTCATGAAATATTTTGAAGTAATGGACACTTTTCCAAGTTTCATTTTTTGAAAATATCACATCCTCAGCATAGAAAACCAGTGACTATTTTTAAACATAAGGAATAAAATTTTGCAGATCATTGTTGTTATCTTGAGCTTTTCCTGACAAGCTATTCATCTTTGAGATATTTTCTCCAATGTAGAAATGTACTGGCAATGAGGAATCTAGACATTTGATTCAAAACTCATTCAGAGGGATATCAAACGTGGCTACAGACATTTATCATCTTTCACATTCTCATGGTATGAGTAAACAAAGTAAATCTAGGTTTCATGTTGGGTCAACTAAATTAAAAACTCCTAAACAATGTAAACTTGAAAGCCTCATCCATCAAAGCGGATTAGCAGTAAATGTGTTTGCATAATCATTACGATATTCATTCCTGTCAAAATCCTGACACTCATGCACTTTTTAGAATTTTTATTCCATGCCAGTGAATTTAAACACTTCCATCACAAGGTAAATAGGATATACAAGTACACATCCTCAACACATGTAGTTTAACATTGGATTTCTGAATTTAAGCACCACCATACCCTGTTTAGGGCTTTAAATTGGTTCCATGAAAACTAAGTGTTAAACAAAAAAGCCCTAATCCAATTATAGGAAATAAGTAAAATATATAATAGATTTTCCCCAATCCAAAACAATTGACCAAAAATTATATAAGCATATTAAATGGATAAAGTACACACAAAATATAATGAAACTGTCAAACAGCAATATAAATGCATGCCACTAATAGAAGACTTGAATTCTGGGTGCTCACATATAAAAGCATATAATTATTGGTAATCTTTCACACACTCTTTAGTAAAAAGGCACCTTGTGCTAACACATCAAGGATTTGTTATCTGTGTTTAATTAATCTGCCATTATCCATACTATCTTTTTTCACTGACCAAGCCAGGCAAAACACCTCTCAGGGAGGCCAAGGGATGTGTTTCAGCAAAAGTAAATTTTGCAATGTTACCTTGCTATGAGAGTACTCTGACGGTAATGCAGACATAGAAGTCAGTAACTCCATTATCAAGAGAGACTAGAAGAACAGCTTTGCTAGAGGGAAAGAGCAGCAGCTTAGTCAGATGGAAAGAACACAGCTGTCTGGGAGTCAGGAGACATGGGTTCTAATCACAGTTCTGCCACTTGCCTGCTGTATGATTTAAGACAAGTCACTTTACTTCTCTGTGTCTCAGTTTCCTCATCTGCAAAATAGGGACTAAATTCCTGTTCTCCCTCCTCCTTAGATTGTGAGCTCCATGTGGGACAGGCACTGTAACAAGTGACTCCTCACTATCGGCTTCAAAGCTCTCCATTACCTTGCCCCTTACCTCACATCCCTTCTCTCATTCTACATCCCAGCCTTCACACTCCACTCCCCTAGTGCTAACCTTTTCACTGTGCCTCGATCTCACCTGTCCTGCCGTTGACCCCTGGCCCACGTCCTACCTCTGGCCTGGAATGCCCTCCCTCCTCAAATCTGCCACTCTTCCCCCATTCAACACCCTAATGAAGGCTCACTTCCTCCAAGATGCCTTCCCAGACTAAGCTCCCCTTTTCCTCACCTCCCCCTCCCTTCCACGTCACCTAAACTCTCTCCCTTTGCTCTTCTCCCCACCCCACAGCACTTATGTATATATGAATATATCTATAATTATATTTATATTGATGCCTGTTTCCTTGTTTTTATGTCTGTTCCCCATCTTCTAGACTGTAATCCCACTGTGAGCAGGAATTATCTCTCTTTATTGCAGAATAATGCTTTCCTAGCACTTAGTACAGTGCTCTGCATACAGTAAGTGCTCAATAAATATGATTGAATGAATGAATAAATATGATGGAATGAATGGAATAATTTGCCTTTGCAATTGGATCTGTACACTTTCAGCCCCATAGCACTTATGTACATATCTGTATTTTAATGCCTCTCTCCTCCTCTAGACTAGGTTCCTCAAAGGCAGGGAAAGTGTTTACCAGCTTTGTTGTATTGTACTCACCCAACTGCATAGTTGTACTTCCCAAGTGCTTAGTACAGTGCTCTGCACACAATAAGCGCTCAATAAATATGATTGAATGAATGAATGAATAAGCTCTAGGCACATACTCAGTAAATACCATTGATTTAGTGTTTTGTACACCAACACCTAGCACAATGCTTGGCACACAGAAAGCACTTAAAATACCCTCCTTATGAGAGTACCATGTGTTGCAAAACCACAGGTTCACCACAAAGTGAAAAAGTGCTATAAAAATATTAGTATTAAAATACAATAAGATTTGTGCAAAAGAGTGGTAAATGAAGCATTAGAGAAAGGGATTCCTGTGTAAAATAAGTGTTTCACTCTCTACCTTTTACAGTTCTTGAATTGCTCTATACCATGGGGATATACACGATGTATACTTAAAGGTTTGTTTCAGTGGTAGTCCAGAATTTTATTTTCTGGATATTTGAGGTTTCGCACACTTTGTTTTGATTTATTCTGCACCTCAGCATGAAATCCACTTCATGGAGCTTCAAAATATTGAGTCTTCAAATAGCAGAAGGACCACAGTGCAATGTTACTGTGAGCTGCTTAGCAAACAGACTTAAAGAACAAAATGAAAAGTTTACCAGTTGGGATGATCTTTGAGAAAAGTTAAGGATGTATAATTTCTTAAAATATATCCCTTTAAATTAAAAGTAGCAGCAGTACTATTCTGAAACTCTGCTAATGCTTATGGACAGGTTATTTCAGTAGGATATGATTCACTGAAGTGATCTGCAACAAAAATATGAGAATTATTTTTAAAAGACTTTAAAATAAGAATATTAGGAAGTATCAGCAACTAAGAATGCTGTCCATCAGTCTGGTGTGAGATCAAATCTTTCACCATAATAATTTATGAGTTGATACCTCAATATGCTCTTTTCCCTCTGAATTCCTTGAGATGAATGGAAATCAGAAGATATTTATATTTTGAAAACATGGTATGGGAAGGATGTGACAAGAAAACTGAGATCCTTCCTTCATTCTCAACCATGTATTAACACACCACTTTTTTTTGTTTCTTTTTAAATGGCATGCCAGGCACTGTATTAAGTTTTGGGGTAGATACAAGCTAATCAGGTTGGACACAGTCCAGACCCCACATGGGGCTCACAGCCTTAATTCTCATTTTGCAGATCAGGTAACAGACAAAGAGAAATTACATGACGGGCCCAGAGTCAAACAACAGAGAAGTGGCAGAGCTGGGATTTGAACCCAGGTCCCCTACTCTATCCACTACACCACACTGTTTCTCCCTTTGACTGGGATGCTATTCCCTACAAATCTTCCAGGCCACAGGTCTTTCTATTTTCAAAGCTCTCTTGAGATCCATCCTCCTCAATCGATCAATTAATTGTATTGAGGGCTTTCTGTGTGCATAGCACTGTTCTAAGCATTTGGAGAGCACAATACAAGAGTTGGTAGAAATGATTCTTGCCCATAAGGAGCTTACATTCTAGAGAAGGAGACAGACATTAAAATAAATTATGGTTATGTACATAAGTGCTGTAGGACTGAGCATATTGTGAACAAAGGTACAGATCCAACTGCAAGGGCAACACAGAAGGGAGAAAGAATAGGGGAAATGAGGGCTTAGTCAGAGAAGGCTTCTTGGAGGAGTTGTGATTTTAATAAAGATTTTAAGTGGGGGTAGAGTGGTGGTCTCTTGGTTATGAAGGGGAAGGGAATTTTAGGGCAGAAGAAGGATGTGGAGGTACCTCTGTAGTAAGTTGATGCTAGAGGAGCAGAATGCATTGGCAGGGCTGTAGTAAGATATCAGTGGGAGGAGGAAAGGTGGATTGAGTGCTTTCCCTGAGACCTTCATGGGGCTTCAAAAGGGCCTTCATTGAAGCTAACAGTAAAATTATGCAGAGTCCTAGACAGGGTAGCCGTATAATAATAATGATGATCATAGTGCTTGCTAAGCACCTGCATGCCAAGCACTGTGCTAAACACTGAGGTAGATGAAAGGTAATTAGATCAGTCACAGTACCTGTCCCACAGGGGGGTTCCAGTCTAAGTAGGAGGGAAAGCAGGTATTAACAATAATAATTATGGTATTTGTTAAATGCTTACCGTGTGCCAGGCACTACTAAGTGCTGAAGTGCATACAAGCAAATCAGGATGTACACATTTTATAGATGAGGAAACTGAGGCCCAGAAATCAAGTGAGTTGCCCAAGGCCACACTGCAGGCAAATGGCAGAGCTGAGATTGGTCACCCTGGTCACCCTCAGCTCTCTCAGATCATCAGGATTTTTCATTAGTAAATGTTCTGACTCCACAGACTAAATCAAGCGGTGAGGAATGATCTACAAACTGAAATAAGACTTTTGGATTATCTCCAGATTTCACTTTCCAAGCTCTCCTTTCTTCCTTCTTTCACCAAGAAAGGCTGTAGTGGAAAGCATGTGGGACTGGAGTCAGGAAACCTAGGTCCCAAAGCCAGGTCCACCACTTGCAAGCTGTGTGCTCTTGGTCAAGCAAGTCACTTACCCTTTCCAGGCCTCAGTTTCCTGTAAAATGGGGATAAGAGTATCCATTCTCCCTCTCTCTATGTTGCATCAACCCCACAGTTTAGCACAATGCTTGGAACAAAGTAAGCCCTTAATCAATACCATAATCTTTATTATCATTACTGTTATTATTATTTACACTCCTGTATACTGTAAGTTCTCTGTAGGCAGAGAATGTATCTACCAACTCTGTTGGATTGTACTCTCCCAAGTACTTAGTTCATGTCTATGCATCTAGTGCTCCATAAACATCACTGATTATCAGGGATAGCTTAGAAATGTCAGAATTGTAAAAGTTAACATGACTGCCTTTCACCTGCATTGTTGCCATCTCAGACTTGCTAACTCCTAGCGACAAGGGAGACTGTTAATCTTACAGTCCTGCATCAAGTTGCACTGTGTCAATAATGAATCTGACCTTTGATGAGGACAGAAAAGTTCATCCCTCTTCAAGGTGAGCTAAAAGCATAGGCTCCAAAGCCCACATTGGGTAAGGAAGCTATTTATTTTGCAAGAGGACTACTCTGTTTCCATTCGAGCACAAATAAATAGGGCCCAAAAAATATTTCAAGAGAATGACATTAGATAAAGGAAATCTGGGGTAAGCATTTCCCATAGGGGAAAAAAACCTATAATTGTCACAGCGATAAAGAAACTACTACTAGAATTTCATCTGAGTAATTGTTTTTTTTTTTCCCAGGGAAGGCAGACATTTGACATCTAACACAACTTCAAATGAGATTTTCCATAGTTCTTTATCTGCTAATAGATTCTGCTTCCCAAGGAATTCAACTCCCTGCAGTAAATTCAATAACTTCAGAAATAACAGCAGAAACCATATACTGACCAAGGTAAGAGTTTTCAGGAAAAGATTAACACAAATAATTATGGGTACCAGACAAATTGAAATGTTCGGCCAACAAGAAACAAGTACATGGGCCAAGAAACAACTGAACACAGGACACTGACTGGCAAAGATTTGAAGGAATCAACTGTGAAAAGAAAGACTATTTTAATCGGGCCAACAAGGTATACTTCAGGTTAATAGGACCAAATGTGGAATGGGAAGAGGCCAGCAGCAGTAGAGAAAATTCACTGTGGTGAAGAGTGATTATTGAATGGCTCTGTAATGGAAGTTGGATAAATCCCATCATTTGGTCCATTTAAGAAGAAGGACAGAACAGAGTCCTGCTCATTATGTAGTAAGATACAGCCTAAATGGACAGGGAGGTTTGATTTAGTTGTGGCTTGATTTCAAGTCAGATTTATTCTGTCCTGGGGGGGGGGGGGGGGGGGGGGGAGAGGAGAGAGAGAGAGAGAGAGAGAGAGAGAGAGAGAGAGAGAGAATGAGAATATATATATATATATATAGGCCTTGAAGGGCTAAATTCAACATTTGCAATCCAGGAGGGAGGGGCCAACCAAACCAGTTGACTGAACCATCTTCTGCAGCTCACAAAAAAAAAAACAGATTTTATTTGTACATGGCAGTCAGAGTGATCCGTGAATTTGAAAGTGATACCAAAGCGTCACCCCACAGAAGGAGTGATCTTAATAATCTCTGGAGACAATGTAATCTAATGCAAAGAGCATGGGCCCCAGAGAAAAATATCACAGCCATTAATTATCATTATTATTACTGCTTCTGAATTTTCCCCAGATTTGTTCTTCAGGACCCTGCACACAAGAGGGGATCGATAAATACTGCTGTTACATCTTTTCTTATTCCACAGTGCTTTGGAATCAGTGATTTCATTTGGTTCTCCCAGGAGCCCTTTTAGGGAGAAGCATGACTGATTGTCCCCAATTTATAGATGAGAAAAAAAATCATTCAATTGTATTTGAGTGCTTACTGTGTACAGAGCACTGCACTAAGCGCTTGAGACCCATAGGGTTTAAAATGAGGCCCATAGCGTTTAAGTCATTGCAAGATAAAGCCAGCTGGTGGCAGAGATGAGACTCTACAAACCAGGGCTCTTTCTTGGGCACCACTATGCCTTTAAAACACTTTTTTTTATGGCATTTGTTAAGCATTTATGTGCTAGGCACAGTACTAAATACTAATCGGGTTGGACAAAATCCTTGACCTATATAAGGCTCACTGTCTTAAAACCCATTTTACAGATGAAGTAACTGAGGCATAGGGCAATTAAGTGATCTGTCCAAGATTACACAATAAATAAGAAGTAGAGCCAAGATTAGAACCATTGACTCTCAGGCCTGTGCTGTTTCCACTAGGTCATGCTACTTCCCTTGTACACTCATGTCATACAAATCTTCTTCATCCAGTTCCTAGAATTCTGCATAAAGTTTTGCAAATGCAATTCTCTGCCTCGCTCCTTATCAAAATGTTTCTATTTTAATTCTGGTTCTGCAGCTGTCTTTCTATTGAGGGAGAAAAAGCTCTAACAAATATATGGTAACCAAAAAAATGTATTTTATGCTTTGGGGCATCTAAAAATCAAGAGCATTGTCTGTGGTTGTATGTAATTAAATTCCACTATATAAAAGTGGTTCCCTATAATTATATCCAATCAGTTCACTAAGAAAAATCATTAAAGAAACATTCATTCAATCATATTTATTGAGTGCTTACTGTATGCAGACCACTGTACTAAGCACTTGGGAAGTACAAATCGAGAAGCAGCGTGGCTCAGTGAAAAGAGCACAGCCTTTGGAGTCAGAGGTCATGGGTTCAAATCCTGCCTCTGCCAATTGTCAGCTGTGTGACTTTGGGCAAGTCACTTAACTTCTCTGTGTCTCAGTTCCCTCATCTGGAAAATGGGGATTAAGACTGTGAGCCTCTGTGGGACAACCTGATCACCTTGTAACCTCCCCAGTGCTTAGAACAGTGATTTGCACATAGTAAGCATTTAATAAATGCCATCATTATTATTATTGTGACCAGAGTGTTTCTGTACGAAGATAATCCGGTCAGCAGAGTGAAGTATAGACTGAAGCGGAGAGAGACAGGAGGAAGGGAGATCAGAAAGGAGGCTAATGCAGTAATCCAGTCGGGATAGGATGAAAGATTGAACCAGCAAGGTAGTGGTTTGGATGGAGAGAAAAGGGTAATGGTAATGTTGTGGAGGTGAGACTGGCAGGTTTTGGTGACAGATTGGATGTGTGTGGTGAATGAGTGAGCAGAGTCAAGGATGACACCATGGTTGTGGGCTTGTTAGATGGGAAGGATGGTAGTGCCGTCTACAGTGACGGGAAAGTCAGGGAGAGGACAGGGTTTGGGATGGAAGATAAGGAGTTCAGTATTAACATCAATTTCTAAAATTCACAGACTGTAAGTGTAACTGTTTTACTTTCTGAAGATTAAAAATGAAAATCTAATCCATTAATACTATTTAAGTACCTGTTGTGTGCAAGAGAACTATACCAGATGCTTTGGAGAGTACAATATAGTTAGAAGATGTGGTCCTTGCTCAAGAACCTGACAGTCTATAACCAACCTAGACTCTTCTAGAAAAGACCAGGAAAATACACTGTGATTAGCTCAGTCTTCTCTTTATTTGGCATTATGATCTTGTCTTCAAACACCTCAGTCCATTAGATGATCTCAACTAATCAGTCATTTTATCAGTCATATGTATTGAGCTCTTACTGAGTGCAGAGCACTGTACTACGTGCTTGGGAGAGTACACTATAACAGAGATCGTAGACAGGGTCCTTGCCCATGAGGAGCTTACAGTTTAGAGGGGCAGACAGAAATTAAAACATATAGCAGATCTGTACATAATAATAATAATAATGATGGTATTTGTTAAGCACTCATTATGTACCAAGCACTGTTCTAAGCACTGCGATAGTTACAGTAATCAGGTTGTCCCACGTGGGAATCACAATCTTAATCCCCATTTTACAGATGAGGGAACTGAGGCCCAGAGAAATAAAGTGACTTGTTCAAGGTCACACAGCAAACAAGTGCCATGGGGCTGAGGGAGAGGTGAATAATGGGTGCAAATCCAAGTGCAAGAACAACGCAGAAGGGAGTGGAAGGGGAAATGAGGGCTTAGTCTTTATCTTTTATTTTCAACATTCTGGATTCTGTTTCTTACTACCAAATATAATGTAACTATCTTGGAATTAACTTGGGAAGGAAGAGAAAAGTGTAAGCCAGTCATCATGAATACTAAACATAGTAGTCTGTAAGGTAAGATAAATTATTGTATGCAGCCCCACAACTAGGTATTCCACATTGATATTGATGTCTTTTAATATCCTCTCACATGCATACAAGTGCTAATTCATGCAACTTTTCTGCTTTCAACACCACTACCACTGCATCAACATGTCACCTAAATAACTGTAATTAAGAATTCTCTCTACTTGCTGATTACAGTATGCTGATGAACATTCCCACTGGATTTAAGAGCCTTTTTCATAGCAACTACAATAATCATCTCATATTATAATGTCTGTGCTTCTGAAGACTTCTTAAATAATCTAAAATTTAAATGGTACTGACTGTTGATTATTGCAATCTAAAGTTCAACAGGAGCTTAATCAAAAAGGTTCAAGTATCCTATCACTGACATCTATTAAGCAATATGGTAATATACATCTTGGGGAATAAATACTTTAGCTGCTTGGTTGAACTATTTTTTTTTTCCCCAAGAGCAACAACAACAAAAAAATCCAAGTCCTTTTTCTCTGCATTCTATTTTTGGAGCCACATTTCAAGACACCATTCTACTAGAAATGAAGAGTTTTCATTGAGGGGGTAGTTGTTGAAGCAGTTAATATCAGAGTTATTAGGCTCTGGGTGGGGAAAATGCATGGAAATTTCATATAATCCGTGGCAGGTAGACTCCTCAGACATATGTACATTTCAGACCAAGTAAATTCCCTGTGGGCAGGAAGAATGTCTTCTGTTGTACTTTTCCAAACACTTAGTATAGTGCATTGCACTCAGTAAGTCCTCAAGTACCATCACTACTTCCCTTATAACTCGATAAGACCAAAGTAAAATAGGCAACAGTTTGGTTTTTACTACCAACGTAAAATAGTAATAATAAGAGCTGAAAAAATCCTATCTTGGTATTTAAATTGATTCTTCTCTTACGTTTTAACTGTATAGGTGATCACATGACACAGCAAGGAGGGTAGAATTTAATATGACCACAGGCCTGACAAGATCTTCAACTGAGTTTCCCACTTAACAAATCTCTTTTGAGAACAAATAATGTTCCCTACACATTCACTCAATCAGTGATACTGTCAGTGGATTTTGAAGCATTATACTAAATGCTTGGCAGAGTACAAGCACAAAACATGCACTCATTGCTATCCATGAGTTCACAATTTACGGGGAGAGATACAGAAGAAACAAATTTTACAAAGCAATATTTCCCATTGGTAAAGAAAATTAAAAGCAACAGGAAACAAAAAATAATCAAAAACTATCAGTACTAAATTTGAAAACTGTTATTCAAGAAAGCCTAAATTTCAGGCTAGTATCAAAAAAGCTCTGAAAAATGAGTTGTGGTTCACCTGAAGCTTTAGAAGGCTTTTTCATTAGTCTTCTTATTCCAGTAAAATAAGCCATTCAGCTGCCTTCAAATAATCTTCACCCAGAAATCTACTTCTGCCCCATTAAAACAATTATAGACACAATTTTTGATAACAAGTGGCTTTGCAGGAAACATTCTGGTACAGAGATACAAATATTTCCTTGATTTTACATTTATGTGTGTCTATCCGGGGTTATTCTCCTCTGCCGTCTAGGGGCAAACACAAGAAGAAAAAACTGCCATTTAGTGGCAAAACAAGAGGAAGCCTCATTAGTGTCACCTTTGCACAGAACCGTTGATAGAGCGCTGGCCCTGAGGTCAGAACACTGTACTAGACTGTACTAGTTGAAGATGTTCACTTCCAACATGGTAAGGTTAGCAACTTTGGGAAGGAAGATTGCAATGTTTAGATTTACCCACTCACAAATAGTGAGTTCAACAGGCAGATTAGTATATCAAGTCTAGGAAGGCTCGAATGATAGCTCTGAAAAAAAAAGTTACACACCGGTGGATTATGTTTGCTGAGTATCAAACGTTCATCTCCTCCTTGGCTATTAGTACTCAAAGGTCATTTGAAAGATGTTTTTGACCTTTACGTTCTAGGCAGCGTTTAAGTTCTCCATCTGTAGCATGCACATATGAATGGCTGGGGGAAAAATACAGTTCATTTCTGCCCTTTAATTTTCCATAATACACCAGAAAACAGTAGGGGCAGAAGAAATCAATCGAAACCTAACCCTTCGAATATCAGCAAACATTGTGTCACAAAGCCAATGTGAAGAAATGGAGAATGGATTTTCTGCTGACATTTGTAAAGTGTTTGTGTCAAAGTATTTTTCTCAAATAGCAAAGGTTACAGTTTAACAAATTAAAGCACATGTTTCTTTTCAACTGACATGTTGGTCATTTGGGTTAATTTAAATGGCTTGTGTTTCGCCTAATAAATTCTTAACCTAACCTGATGCTATCAGACCCTCTCCTCACATCATTCAGGCCCAAGAAATGTACTTTTCATCGAAAATGCATTGAATGAATATCCTATTTTTGAGACTATGGTGTTACTGAAATTAGAAACAAAATAAGATGCTTAAATTTGATTTTAAAAAGAGAGAGCAAGCACATAGGACAATATTTAGAAGTATTTGATAGCGCATTTCAGGAGTTAAAAAAAGAGTTGTTCCATGCTAAATATTTGAAATAGGATATCAAAATGCTTTTATATCAAAGCTAAGCATTGAGATCGAAAGTTTTTTTTTTTTTTAATACTGCTAAATTGAGGCCATGGACTCTTTCTTTAAATAGATTCTTTTGTACTCTAATCCTGCCTAGTGAAAAGACCACAGGTCTGGGAGTCAAGACTCAAGTTCTATTCTGCTTTGCTACTTGTAAGCTGTGACCAGGGTTATGTCATTTAGTTTTTCTGTATCTCAGTTTCTTCATCTGTGAAATGGGGATAAAATTCCAAGGCTCCCTCACTGAGTCCTGCATGGGCCTGGGATGGTTTCCAATCACAAAGCTTTGTGTCATTGAAAGTGCTTAACCAATACCACAACTACTATTATTACCACAAGTTCTGAGAGTTAGGACTGAAAAAACCCAAAATAGAAACTTTCTGTCTGTTAGCTCTTGGAAGTGCACCCTCTGCACAGTCACTGCCTTAAAATCTGCTAAATTTGATTGATTTCTAATGGTATTTTATAACAAAGGGATATTAACATAAATGCAAAATATTTTCTTTGTCCACACAATCTTATGAACTGTCAGCCGGGACTTTCAACACATGGCATTTCTTAAAATGCCTTTATTTGGGCAACTTAGTTTAATCACATATTTTAGCATCTAATCTGCAGTTTTCTAAACCTTAAATTTATTTTCAGCACAATATGTATCAATTAATCGACTTTGTTCATTACTTGCTAATTATAATTCACATGCTCTACTAAAAATTGTGAAATCATTTAGAAAATAGAGACCACATAAGGAAACCAGTTAGGCAAAAAGGACAGCATAAAGGACTGCGAAAGAGTCTTGTGGAAAACTATTTGAATCTATGGCAACAGAGATTCTCTGAATCAATAATAATAATTCATTCAATCATATTTATTGGGCACTTACTGTGTGCAGAGCACTGTACTAAGCACTTATTAAATGCCTACTACTTGCCAAGGACTGGGGTAAATACAAGATAATCAGATCCCCCTTGGAGCTCACTAAGAAGGAGGGAGAACAGGTATCTAATCCTCATAAATTATGAGGAAATTATGAGGCACAGAAAAGTTAAGTGACTTACCCAAGGTCACACAGCAAGTATGTGAAGGAGACAAGATTAGAAAAGCGTGTGCCTAGAAGTTCATTTTGGAATGGCCACCTCCAAATTGCAACTATCCCCAAACTGGTTTGGTGGTATTTGCTTCTATATTTGCCTTGCCTACACCTCCATGACTTTATAAAAAATTCTGTCACATCTGAACCTTCACTGTTCCAGATTAAAGAATTCTAAAGCATTGACTTTCATTTGGCAGAAGCTGCCCCACACCTGATGTGTGTGTTGGTGTGTGGTTTTTCAACTTGACCATTCCTTAACTCTAACCACAACTTCACCCAGTAATGAAAGTTTATCATGATTTTATGGCAAAACTATGTTTTTTGTTCACTTTGCTTTGCTACAGTTGAGTCTGTCCAATAAAAAGCATTATTCTCCTAAGACCTAAATATTTTGAGTTTGGTCTTAAGCCCATGAAAATTGCCAAAAATAGGACTAAATTTCAGCATTTGCAAGTAAACGATGCCATATAATGAAAAGATGTGGGTTTAATTTGCATTAACTATAAAAAGGGACTGGGCATAAGCCAGTTTTCAGATTTATTAACATTCAGAAATGCTGTCACAGCTCATGTGTACATGGGACATTAGTCATGCATTTTGTTAATCTAACATAATATGGAACATAATTTATCAGGACATCAAAATAATAGCTTTTACTCCATTTCCTCATTGCAATAAGGATATGCACAATAGATTCTACAGCTATACATGCACTCTATTAGAACTAATTGAAAATAGATGATACAATTAACCTGCTTCTTAGTAGAAAACATTAACACTTAATGTAAAAATCTAATCACAATAAAAGAGGTTACCATTGAAAGGAAATGTGGTGTATAATTCAAAATCATCTGGTTTCCTCAGACAAAGCAAATGGAAAAATAAAGTTACCACCAAAAATACCCAAACAGAAATGGAGCTATTTTCTGTTTGCCCCCTAAAAGGTGGGATACCTCAGACCTTTCTAGATATAATGTAAACTGACCCTTGGGACTTAGGTGTGGTTTACCAGAAAAGTGTAGTCATTCTTGGTGGAAATGACTTCAAGACAACCTATTGACCACAGAGATCGACTTTTACAAAAACAGAAGTCTAAACTACAGTGTGAAAATCCATACCACAAAACAAGGTCAACCTTCAACTCAACTTTCCCCTAATGAAGTCCATTAACTGTAGTGTACCTGATTTGGATTAATTTTTAATTGTCAACTATCAAAAGTGTGAAACTATAATTACCTTCTCTTTAAACTTAATATCCACTTAGTCTCTACTTAAAATACTCACTTTTTCATACAGTTTCTACTTAGTTTTTCAACTTCATCTGGTTCCCAGTGAACTCAAAGACCTGATTTTTCTGTGGGATTTTTTTTTACAGGTTTGTGCCTTAAAAAAAAAGATATATATATATATATACATATATATATATGTATATATATATATTGATGCCATAATGATTACAGTTCAGACATTCCCATACCTGAATTGAAAGTGTCCATAACCTAAAAATTTTCAGCCATTTGTTCAATAGTGGGGTAAGTAAAAAAAAAAGTTGTAGTGGGGCAGAAACAGTCAGGGTTTTTATTTTTAAAATCTAGGAGAAAATATATGAATGGTCTGATGAAAAGTCTAGCGGAGAGACTACAAACCAGGTCATCAGTGGTATCAGTTGACTGGTGTCTGGCATTTCTCAGGTTCAATCACATAACACCCAAGAGAGCCCTTTTTCTCAAATTCCAGACAGGAGGCTTGGACAAATGAAGAAGTAACTGTCCCAGCTGAGACTGGTGTTCAGGATATGTTAAACATATAACTTGTGATGGTCCATATTTTACTCCAGGAATGTATCCCATCTCTGTTGTTTTCAATCCAACTGAACTCAACAGAACTCAATCTGACTTTGCAAATGCACATAAAGAATACTATTGCTTCTATTTACACACTTTCTCAAACTATTAGGAAAACATTGGATTTTGTGCTTTTAAAAAAATCCCTCGCATCCAGGTCCCAAACCTCAGGACTGCAAGAGCAATGTGGTGTTCTCAAAAGTTTGCCAAAAGAGATTATAATGGAAAAAAAAATATTTCAGGATAGCATGAATTTAATTATCATACAAATAAGAGAGTAAAAGGACAAAGACAAGGAGAAACCAAGTTCTTTTTGTTTATAGTATTTGTTAAACACTTAATATGTGCCAGACAGTCTTCATCTCTATTTTATAGATAGACACAGAGAAGTGAAGTGACTTGCCCAAAGTCACACAGCAGAGAAGTGGCAGAACTGGGATTAGAACCCAGGTCCTTCTGACTCCCAGGGCCATGCTCTAACCATTAATTCACTCATGCTGCTCCTTTGGATCCTTAAGGCTCAATGAGTCAATCATATTTAGTGCTTAATGTATGCAAAGTACAGTACTAAGTACTTGAAAGAGTACAATATAATAGAGTTGGTAAACAATAACTACCCACAACAAGTTTGCAGTCTAGAGCTCAGTTACCATACCAGTTCCAGTAAGCACTCTGCACCTCAATTATCTCATCTGTAAAATGGGGATTAAGATTGTGAGCCTCATGTGGGACAGGGGCTGTGTCTGACCTAATTTTCTTGTATCTACCCCAAAGCAGGGCACATAGAAGCACTTATACCACAGTTTATTATTATTATTACATAAGCATCAATTAACATGAGGGGTTTTTGTGGGGTTTTTTTTTTTTTTTTTTGCCAGTGCCTGGGCCCTCCTATGAACTTACCATTTGCTGAGCAGAGTAGTAATACAGTGCTCTGCACACAGTAAGTGCTCAATACAATTGACTACTCCTCTGAGTTGCCATTCTTCCCCTAATAATGTCTGAATATTTTTTCAAATAAGCTCTGCCAGTAGGATTAAGGAAAACCCGTGCAAAGAATGGTTTCACAACCTGCTTACTATCAAAGCAATGCTGCAGAATTGCCTGCTTCCTCTTATGGAGTACAGCTGATCTCTATTCTAGACTGTGAACCCATTGTTGGGTAACCACCACCTCTATATGTTACCAATTTGTACTTCCCAAGTGCTTAGTACAGTGCTCTGTACACAGTAAGTGCTCAATAAGTACAATTGAATGAATCAATCAATCATATTTATTGAGCAGTTACTGTGTGCAGAGCACTGTACTAAGCACGTGGGAAGTACAAGTTGGCAACATACAGAGACAGTCCCTACCCAACAGTGGGCTCACAGTCTAGAAGGGGGAGATGGAGAACAAAACCAAACACACTAACAAAATAAAATAAATAGAATAGATATGTACAAGTAAAATAAATAAATAAATAAATGACTTCACATTCTTGAAGACAGGCACTGAAGGCTCTATTTAGACTTTTCTCCTCTAGGGAAAGAAATCTCAACTCATTAAGCTTCCAACAAACATCTCTGTCTTCTAATATCTGGGCAGGGAATATGTTACTTTCTTATATTGTACTCTCCCAAGCACTTACTATAGTGCTCTGTACACAGTAAGCGCTCAAATAAAATTGACATTGTAAATGTGCTTGGAAAGCTTTTTATTTGAATTATTTTGTGATTTTTTTGTCATACTGTTCTTGATCTTTCCTAAATCAAAATTCATAGGCTTGAATTATAACTCAGTTGCTGTTTTGTATTTAATCCACTATGGAGCTGGCTGAAAAGTACTATCATTTTGGTCTTATTCCTTCCAGTTATAGAGTGGCCTGTTTGGAATGGCTAATTAATGTAAAAGCGAAGTTTAGTTATACATTTTCTCCTTTTGATGCTATCTCCAAGTCAGCCTTACTAGCTCCAACAAAACCTTGACTTATACCTCCTTTTTTAACCATGTTTTACCAGGGTTCTCAAAATATTCCAAAATGTCACTAATAAGTGTCACATCATGTGTGCAAATAGGGTTTTATAGTGAATGTAACTTTGCAAAGGTCCCAAAAAGCTCTTTTAATTTGGACAAAATCTCTAATCCACAAAACTCTCCCCAGCCCTACTCAGTTTTATAAAGAGGCCTCCGCTGTAAGATAAAAGAAGCATGGAATTAAAGAGT
The DNA here is from genome assembly GCF_015852505.1 of Tachyglossus aculeatus. NCBI lineage: Eukaryota > Metazoa > Chordata > Mammalia > Monotremata > Tachyglossidae > Tachyglossus > Tachyglossus aculeatus. The sequence continues at coordinate 37,735,588 of NC_052084.1, forward strand.
GTTTTTTTTAAAAAAAAAACACCCTACTTTTTACTCATAGCCTCAGGTTTCTTCTTTCCAACTCTAGAACTTCTAGGTCGGTGTTAACTGTAAGGATGTTTAATTTCTCACTTTCCAGTGAGACCTTCTGAAGTCCAAACCCCAAAGAAGTCACCTGTCTAGCTCAAAGACTCACAAGTAAAACTAAGGAATGAGTCTCTGAGTTCATGGTACTAACAACAGAGAAGATCCTGATGTCTCCTGAAACTTAAGTAAACAGTTACACATACCTGAAAGTAGTTCCACCTCATTTTTCGGGGACACAAATCCTGAACTTGTGATCAGTTGACCCCCTTCATTCTTTCTGTGCCTTTTCAACTTCTACACTTCAGGTTTTCCCATATTTCAACTCCTTCCCCACCCCTTCCTCAGCTTCCTTTGGTAGCAATCGAACAGCTGTTTCTAAGGGACTCGCACCTGGGGAGTGTTGCCGGTTTTACCTCAGCTGTTCTACATTCAACTACTGATGACTCAGAGAGCATTTTAATCTTTTATGCTGAGTCATCTCCAACGCATAGAGACACCATGGACACATCTCTCCCAGAACACTCCACCTCCATCTGCAATCATTCTGGTAGGGTTTCTGTAGTGTTTTCTTGGTAAAAGTATGGAAGTGGTTTATAATTGCCTCTTTCAACACAGTAAACTTGAATCTCCACCCCTGATTCTCTCCCATGCCACACTGCTGCCCAGCACAGGTAAGTTTTGATTTGTAGCAGACTGCCTTCCACTTGCTATCAATCAATCAGTCAATCATATTGAGCACTTACTGTGTGCAGAGCACTGTACTAAGCGCTTGGGAAGTGCAAGTTGGCAACATATAGAGACAGTCCCTACCCAACAGTGGGCTCACAGTCTAAAAGGGGGAGACAGAGAACAAAACCAAACATACTAACAAAATAAATAGAACAGATATGTACAAGTAAAATAAATAAATACAAAAAATAGAGTAATAAATATGTGCAATTGCTAGCCACTGCCCAAGCTAGGAATGGAGTGGATATGAAACTGCTGGACTCTCCCTGACCCTGAGAGGAACCTGAGAGGGTAAGAGCAAGTTTAAGACAGGATTTGAAATCAAGGGAATTACCCAGGGTACTTTGAAGTTTTGTTTATAGTAATTTCAGTCACTAGGGGTCAGGAATGTTGTAGGGTATAGTGTTCTGTAAACAGTAAGTGCTCAAATACTGTTGATTGATTTTTGGTTTATAGGGTTAGATCTAATTTGGATACAGGGAAGCAATGTGACCTAGTGGAAAGAGCATGTGTGTGGGAGTTGAAGGGCCTGAGTTCTAATATTGCCTGCCACTTCTGTATGACATTGGGCAAGTCACTTATCTGTTTGTGAAGGCAGGGGGCACAATATTTCCTGCCCTTCTATCCTGTTGTTTCTTCCCCCTTCCCCACACCACTAAAAAATGAACATTTGAACTCAGTGGAATAGTTACCAAAGCTATCCTGATGCCCACTTGTCAGAGAAGAGGTTTTATGTGTTTAGCTCTGGAATGAACTGAATTTGTGAAGCAGCATGGCCTAGTGGCAAGAGCACAGTCTTTGGAATCAGAGGATGTGGGTTCTAATTCTGATCAGCTACTTTTCTGCTGTGTGACCTTGGTAAATCACTTCTCTGTGACTCAGTTACCTCATCTGTAAAATGGGGATTAAGACTGTGAGCCCCATGTGGGACAGGAACTGTCTCCACCTGATTACCTTGTATCTATCCCAGAACTTAATCAATCAATCATATTTATTTAGCACTTACTGTGTGCAGAGCACTGTACTAAGCACTTGGGAAGTACAAATTGGCAACATATAGAGACAGTCCCTACCCAACAGTGGGCTCACAGTCTAAAAGGGGGAGACAAAACTAAACATACTAACAAAATAAAATAAATAGAATAGATATGTACAAGTAAAATAAATAAATAGAGTAATAAATATGTACAAACAAATACACATATATACAGGTGCTGTGGGGAAGGGAAGGAGGTAAAATGGGGGGGATGGAGGGGGGACGAGGGGGGGAGGAAACATTGTTTGGCACATAAGTCTATGCACTTCAATCTGTGACTTTTGTATATTTGATATTTATCCCAACCTCAAAGCACTTATGTTCATATCTTTAACTTATATATTATAAATTACTTTTATTAATGTCTGTCTACCCTCTATACTGTATGCTCATTGTGGCCAGGGAATGTGCCTGCTAATTCTGTTGTATTGTGCTGTCCCAGGAGCTTAGTACAGCTCTCTGTACATAGTAAGCACTCAATAAATATGATTGATTTGCCACACTTCAAAAAGGATTGGTTAGGCCAATATGTCACTTGGATTATAAATATATATAATATATATATAAATATATCATATTAGATTTTTTCTGTTGAATTTCACCTCTAATCAATCTGACCTCCTATTTGAGGAACTTTTCTCCCCTAAAATTCACTCCTGAATTTTGTCACCATTTCCTCTATGATTTTATCCCAGTCTTGTAAATTAACCCCTTGCCAAGTTTGATTTATCTGAAAATTTGACCAAAGTCAATGCAAATGGAATTCTTTTATGGGGAATTTCAGATTTTCAGAGCTCCCATACATACTTTCACTCATAATTCTCCTAAAAATACCTTTAGAGGTAAAAAGTTTATTGTCTGAACTCATAAAATTCAGGTCTCACTGGAAATATAAAAAATGTTTTCTCAAATGTGAAACTCATCTTTAAAGAGGCATATGTGTTTGAAATGCTTTCTGCTCCTTCTTTTGGAGAGCATATGTAGTAAAAGAAGTGTTGAGCTTCCATTCCCACAAGAAGACACCCGTTTTGGGAATGTATTCATTTTTTCATTAAAATTCAGGGTGTCCATGCATATCAAGGCTACACTGGAATTGATTGAATTCTAAAAGGATAAGTGGTTTATGTATCAGGAAGGTTCAGACAGTCCATACGCTGATATTCATTGCTTTTCTGCATGTGTTTGATAGGAATTCTTTGGATGTTGATGAAGTATTGGCTTTTGTTCTTTCAAATCAAGTCTATAGGGCTTTTCTTTTCACGAACTAGCTCAAATTATCAAGAAAAATGAGTCCCTTGAAACAAACTATCCACTCCTCTCCCTTGTTCCATCAGAAATATGCTTTATCCTGTTTTGGGTCATAGAATCATCACTGCAATTACTGCACTGCCAATAAATATTGCAAATGCTGATGCTGGAGAAGGTAGATGATCTGTCATTTACTAAGTGGCAATGCCTTTTTAGAAGATATTAATATTTTGATAGTTGAGCTCAAAAGATATTAATTGAATGAACTGTTCCTGCCCGAGCCCCTTTCTGTGACCTGAAATCAAGTTAAATTAGGAAACAGAACCCATGTCTCCAGGTTCAGGCTCAAATGGTTTAAAGCAGCTTCTTTCCCTAAATGAATATCCATTGTACAAAAAAATGAGATGCAATTGGAGGAAGGCTTGTTGACCATAAAATAAACTATAGTGGAACCAATGCTATACATAAGAATGTGTGATTTGAACTGTTCTGACAAATAAACCAGGGTGCATAAAAGTCTGCCATTTCCCCATTTTATGAGAGACACATGGCCTGCTTGTAGAAGCAGCATGGCTCAGTGGAAAGAGCATGGGCTTGGGAGTCAGAGGTCACAGGTTCAAATCCGGACTCCGCCACTTGTCAGCTGTGTGACCTTGGGCAAGCCACTTCTTTCTGCCTCAGTTACATTATCTGTAAAATGGGGATTAAGACTGTGAGCCCCACGTGGGACAACCTGATCACCTTGTATCCCCCCAATGCTTAGAACAGTGCTTCACACATAGTAAGCACTTAACAAATACCATCATTATTATTATTAAAGGAAAGAGTATGGACCTAGTTCATTCTCTGTAACCTTGGGCCAGTCATTTAACTACTCTGGGCCTCAGTTTCTTCATCTGTAAAATGGGGATTCAATACCTGTTCTTCTTCCCTCTAACTGTGAGCCCTGTGTGGGATAGAGCCTGGGTCCAACCTGATTGTCTTGTATAATAAAACACCTGTCTGTCTCCCTCTTTAATCATGAGCCTTGTATTCCTTCAATCATATTTATTAAGCACTTACTGTGTGCAGAGCACTGTACTAGGTGCTTGGGAGAGTACAATACACAGACACACTCCCTGTCCATATGCCAGCTTGATTATTAGTGATTAGCAAGGTGCTCAGTTCTTAGTGAGTGTGTAAATTCCTCAGTCATTTATTGAGCACTTTCTGTGGGCAGAGCACTGTACTAAGTGCTTGGGAGAGTACCGTATAACAGATTTGGTGGATATGTTCCCTGCCCCCAAGGATCTTTACCATCTAGAGGAAGAAGTTTAAGTGGAAAATTGCAAAAGCTTTAAAAAAGGTGGAATTAGGAAGGAATGTGATCATCATATTGTTTGTAAACTTAAATGCTAAGTTTTTGCAGGTATTTTTGTGTAATCTTTAGGATACCCTGCAAATACTTGTTAGTTGGGAAATATTGCAAAGGCTGTAATGAGTTTTAGAGCTAAGTTATTAACTCCCTTAACAAGCAGTGGGAACATGTGGTGAGCCCATGGAAAGGAGACAGGGTATATAGTGGAAGTGGAGGCAAGTGAGGGCACTTTGAACCCTGGGCACTTTCTTTAGAGTCTTACTACAATGCAGACTTCAGGTCCTATGATGGAGAATATCTTGAAAAGAACAACGAAAGTGAGTAGGGGAGTAATGGCAGAAGAGAGCTACATGTTTTGTTTTGTTGTCTGTCTCCCCATTCTAGACTGTGAGCCCGCTGTTGGGTAGTGACCATCTCTATATGTTGCCGACTTGTACTTGGTACAGTGCTCTGCACACAGTAAGCGCTTAATAAATATGATCTGAGTGAATGAATGAGAGGTAAGAAGATGACAGCTACTAGAGTACCTTCAGAGGATACAATGTTCCTTAGTGAAAAGAGTCCAGTATTGGAACTCAAGACCCAGGTTCAAAATACGACCCTCTCAATTACCTGCTTTGTGACCTTGGGTGGGTCAGGAGAAGCAGTGTGGTCTAGTGGAAAAAACACGGGTCTGAGAGTCAGAGGACCTAGATTCTAATCATACCTCTGCCACTTACTTGCTGTGTGACCTTGGGTGTTGAAGTCAACTTCTCTGTCCCTAGTTCCCACATCTGCAAAATGGGGATTCAATATCTGTTCTCCCTCCTACTTAGACTGTAATCCCCATGTGGGACCTGATTATCTTGTATCTACCCCAGAATTTAGTACAATACTTGGCACATAGTAAGTCCTTAAATGCCATAATTATTATTGTTAACCTTTCTAGGCCTCATGGGGTAAAGTTGCTGCTCTCCATGAGAAACAGCATGACCTTTGAGAAGCAGCATGGTCTAGTAAATAGAGCACAGGCCTGGGAGTCAGAAGGACCTGGGTTCTAATCCCAGCTCCTCCACTGGTCTGCTATATGACCTTAGGTAAGTCACTTAACTTCTCTGTGCCTCAGTTCTCTGATCTGCAAAATGGGGATTAAGACTGTAAGCTCCATGTGGGACAGGTACTGTATCCAACCTTAGTGTTTACCTTCCCCAGTACTTAGAACAGCGCGTGACACATAGTAAGCGCTTAACAAATACCACCATTATTATAACTCTTAGACTGTGAGCCCTATAGCAGAGAGAGTTTGTACCTGGTGTGATTTGAGACAACCTGAGCTGAGTGTTTATGCTAGCGGTAACACATGCAATCTGGGTTGACTGTCCTGCACCTTGCATTCAGTTCTGATCAAGCCTCAACAGTCCATGGGTAGCCTTCCTAGTCATGTTTGTTGTTTTCATGGATATCTACTTTGGAGTGTTTGTTCTGTCCCATGCATTTTGTATGAGTCTCAGCTTTATTTCTACACTATTTGTCTTATTCTGAGTGATCGACCTTCCCCCAGAGTCTAACTGCTTTCCAATAATTATTGCCTTCCCAGTAATTTTTAGTGTTTGTCACTGTACCTTTATGTCACTCTTACCCTTTTACAGTATTTATCTCCTTTATGCTGTTTGTTCACCACCCACACCATCCCCTTAAACTCTAGAAAGGGGTTTGGAAATATTCCTGAACAGGTCAAGCTCTTGAGGTGAATAGCACAGACCCTCTGAAATTACACTCTCCTCTTTGTTTGGAAGTGAGGCTAAATCCAATAGAATAGCCAGTTTCCTCCACAGTCAATATGTTCCCTTTATCCTGGTTAATTCCGATAACTGGCCATGTGCGTTAACATTAAGAATCAACACTGTGAAGGACTCTTAAAAAAATTAATTATCATGTTTCAACCACTGAGACTGTCCCTACAGTGTACTGTTCAAAGTAATCTAACTTTGATATGCGAACCATTACACTATTAATATTGAGTGATTTGGTCCATTTTAGCATGTACTAGTAGAAATTACTAGAAATTACTAGTGTGTCAGAGTGGTTGCCTTAGTCAATGCAATATGAGTGTTTACTGTGTGTAGAGTACACTACTAAGTGCTAGGGAGAGAAGCAGCCTGGTTCTGTGGAAAGAGCCCAGGCTTTGGAGTCAGTGGTCATGGGTTCAAATCCTGGCTCCTCCAATTGTCAAGCTGTGTGACTTTGGGCAAGTCACTTAATTTCTCTGTGCCTCAGTTACCTCATCTGTAAAATGGGGATTGACTGTGAGCCCCCTGTGGGACAACCCAATCAACTTCTAACCTCCCCAGCGCTTAGAACAGTGCTTTGCACATAGTAAGCGCTTAATAAATGCCATCATTATTATTATTATTATTAGGAAGAGTATAATACAACAAAAGCATTCACTTTCCTTACTCTTTCCTAAACAATCTCTCGGTGGTATTTATTATGCATTTACTGTGTGCAGACCACTATACAAAGTGCTTGGGAAAGTACTTACAAGCAATGACACTTTTCATAATGATTAATATGCACTGCATAACAAGGGTATTTTTAAGGGATTATCACTGACAAGATAACTCAAACTTGTTCAAAACAAGTACCTCTTTATATATAGCAAAGGACAGCATAAGTGACTTATGTTTGAGAAAATAAAAATAAACAAACTCTCTTCTGAAGACAACATATTTTTGACTATGACAGATAGGTATTCTCTGAATGTTCTATATATTCACTGCACAAATTCTATTTCATCAGCCTGATAAGGAAAAAGTGATAGTAGATAGAAATCTGTGTCAACACAAAGTAAATTAAAAATGTAGGCCTTTGATCTGATAATATCTTTTTATATAAATGTAATTTCTCTGGTTAATGTTCTCTGTTTTTACTCAAAGGTTATAAAAAGAACGTGGGTGATAGATTGTAAAGAAAATAGTAAAGGCTTCTCACAAGGACAGTACCCAATGCACTAATATAAGAAATGTCCCGGTGTCTATTATATATCCCATTTGTCTTCATTTTTTAATATAAATCATGGATCCCATAGTGAGTTGGGGAGGGCAGTTGTTTCTAGGTTTTGAGCCACAAGAGGACAAATTATATTTCTCTGCAAGAAAGTCAAATCCCTACATTTCTTATTAAATGCAAACACCAACCCCCATTCCAAACCGTACAATACAGGGAAGGGTAATATTAAGTTTACATTTTTCAAAGGGACATGTCTAGGTAAGCAATTTGTCTAATGCTCGTCTTATCAAAATGAAGTTCGATGAAGTTCAATGTTGGCCCAGGTATAGCATTGCAGAAGACCTAATTGTGGCACTTTTTAAACACTTACTGTGCCAAACCCTGAAATAGATACAACATAATCAGATTGGACACAGTCACTGCCCAACAAGGGGCTCATGGTCCAGAAAGTAGAGAGAGCAAGTATCATTCCTATTTTGCAATGAAGGCAACAGAAATGTGGGGTTGGGGGAAGAAATTGGAGATTTCCCTAGGGGAACATTCTGGACTTGGGCATTAAGTGGGACATCATTATGGCTATCTGCAGCCAGGGTAGTAGGTATGATGTCACGTGGGCCTCTGATATTTGCCAGGGCTTTCAATAGCCCCCTCAGACATCCAATCATGAGGAGGTAAAGAAAGGAGGATTATTTGTAAAGCCTGCCAGAATTTCTCTTGTGATGTCCCATGAGAGAGTACAAGTGGTGAGGCAAGAGATGGGGTTCATTCATTTCATTCATTTAATCGCATTTATTAAGCACTTACTGTGTGCAGAGCACTGTACTAAGCGCTTGGAAAGTACAATTTGGCAACAGAGACAATTCCCACCCAATAACAGGCTCATAGAAAGGTATCAATCATTCCCTCTCAGCAATATCGAATGGGGCTCCTGTCAGAAAGTAGAGTATGGGGTTTGGCATTTAAGCAGAAAACTCAAATCAAACTTCTGCAAACCCAAAGTGTCTTCATTTTATGAAAATGTATTTCATCACAGTGGGGAGAAGGCAAAGCTTGAGAATTTTTTAACTGAAGAGGTATCACTACTTTTTGTGCAAAGCAGATGTAAAGAATGGAAAAGGGGAATTAAATTCCAGGTACCGTATTCATTTTGCAGAGTGTGCATATGCATATGTGTGTGTTCCTTTCTGAACATATTACATGTGGCTCAGTGGAAACAGCACGGGCTTTGGAGTCAGATGTCGTGGATTCAAATCCCGGCTCTGCCAATTGTCAGCTGTGTGACTTTGGGCAAGTCACTTAACTTCTCTGGGCCTCAATTACCTCATCTGTAAAATGGGGATTAAGACTGTGAGCCCCCCGTGGGACAACCTGATCACCTTGTAACCTCCCCAGCACTTAGAACAGTGCTTTGCACATAGTAAGTGCTTAATAAATGCCATTATTATTATTATTATTATTATTATTATTATATTTTTGTCTCACCCATAAGAGAGTAATCACTTTACAGGCAGCAAATGTACCATTTCATTTTGAGGTGCTTTTCCAAGTGCTTAGTGCAGTGCTCTGCATACAATAAGCACTCAATAAATATCATTAATTGTGGTGCATTCCCAACCACTTAGAATAGTGTGTTGGACTCAGTAGATGGAATTGAAATTATTATTTACTTTATTCAATTCAAATTTCAGTATAAGAAATGTGATTTCCAGCAATACAATCAGTCCTTCCATGATGAACGTTGTGGGTAGTATCGCTCTTCTGCAAGTGCTGATCTCAGTCCCAAAATATCTTATTGAAAAGGAATTCTCCATATTGGATTCTTGGCTTACCATATTGTTTCTGAAGAACGAATTAGGGATAGATATCAAGATGAACCTGTACCAATAAATATTTAGCCCTAACTGGCTCCTCAGGAACTATATGAAGGAAGAATCAGTAGTCTCTAGTGAGCATGTATCAAGAAGCATCATGGCTCAATGGATAAAGCATGGACCTAGGAGTCAGAAGGATCTGGGTTCTAATCCTGCCACACCATGTGTTTGTTGTGTGACCTTGGGCAAGTCACAACTTTTCTTTGCCCCTGTTACCTCATCTTTCAAATGAGGATTAAGGCTATGAGCCCTGTGTGGGACACTTGATTGGTGTGTATCTTCCCCAGCACTTAGTACATAGTATAAGTATTTAACCAATACCACAGAAAATGCACTGTATGCAGACCACACTGGACTGAAGGCCTGTGAGATACAATAGAATTAGAAGGTTTAAACACATAGTGAGGCATAGTTTCATAGGAGTCAAGGTATAGCAAAGGCAGATTGAGCAGAAAGTTTGAGAAGACTAGAATACCAGGAGTCAGTTTCAAATTTAGAGACAAACTCTGTAAAGAGGTGTGACTTTGGACAAGTCACTTAACCTCTCTGCAACTCCTTTACCTCAGCTGTAAAATGGGAATAAGATCCCTGATCTTCCCCAGCTCCTAGAATGAGAGCCACACTTGGGACAGGCACTGGTTCTGATTATCTCCTATCCAAGCACTTGATGATTGTAAGAAATTAATGTCATCATTATTAAGGGGCAAATGCAGTGAGTAGCTGCTTTTACTGCTGCTGAGAAGCAGCATGGCTCAGTGGCAATATTCCAGGCTTGGAAGTCAGAGGTCACTGGTTCTAATCCCAGCTCTGCTACTTGTCAGCTGTGTGACTTTGGGCAAGTCACTTAATTTCTCTGGGCCTCAGCTCCCTCATCTGTAAAATGGGGATTAAGACTGTGAGTCCCACATGGGACAACCTGATCACCTTGTATCCTCCCCAACACTTAGAACAGTGCCCTGCACATAGTAAGCGCTTAACAATTGCCATTATTATTATTATTATTTTATATGTTCATGCGAGGAGTTGACTGATAATTGGCCTACAGGTCTCTGTGTTCTATTCTAAACTGTGAACCTGTTTGGTAGGGACTGTCTCTATATGTTGCCAATTTGTACTTCCTAAGCGCTTAGTACAGTTCTCTGCATACAGTCAGCGTTCAATAAATATGATTGAATGAATGAATGAATCATTAGGAATCTCCTCTTCAGAACTGAATGGCCACTGTGTTTGTACAGAATGAAGCCCGAAGCAGAAGGGCCCAGTGGAAAGAGCTCACAACAGGAAATCAGGATATGTGAGTGCTAATCCTAGCTTTGCCAATTTCCTGCTGTGTGACTTTGGGCAAGTCACTTAACTTCTCTGTGGCTGTTTCCTCATCTACAAAATGGGGATTAACTATCTGTTGCCCCTCGCCTTTAGACTGTGCAGCCTATGTGGGACAGAGACCATATCTATTGTGATTGTATTGTATCTATCCCAGTGCTTGACACATAGTAAGCATTTAAATACCACAATTATTTATATGTCACTATCTCAAATGTCCTCTATAATTATCTTTCCGCAGGCTTTTGATTATTGCAAGAACCCCAAAGTTATCTTAAGTGATCAATTCTAAATAAAGAGTGGATGTTTAAAAGCTAATTGCTGGCTAATTTCAAATGGAAAAGCCTTTTTGCTCGATGCCTTGACCTTTCTTAATCTTCTTATTGTTCTGTCTGATAGTCCTCAATAATCCATTATTCTTGCTTTTCAGGGTGATTGGGATGTGTGCTGGGTTGTGAATCAGAGCCCAGAACACAAGTCAAATGGAAATGTGCTGCTCTGTGTCACTATCTGGGGGCAAAAATTCAACTAGTTTCAATCGATAGCTTTTATCTTTGCTTTGAAGGAAGCTTGCTGCTGTATTTTTCCTCTTTTGTATTCGGAAAGGAACAGATTGCTACGTTTGGGTCGACACAGAGATATTGATCAGGACATTCTGAGGACTGAGATAGAATGGCCTGTTGGCTGTGATAAGCCTTTTCCTAAATAGTTTTTAGGGAAAGTGTAAAGCAGCTTGAGTCCCTTTTGGCATCCATCACCGTTTTGAGAGGCTCTAAGGATCCTTGAGCTGAAACCTTATACTCAGTGAGCTTCTTGTGAGCAGGGACTGTTTAGACCTACTCTGTTATACTCTACCAAGTGCTTAGTACAGTGTACTGCACTGTACTAAATACAATTGATTGTCAGTACATACCACTGATTGATTACAGTGTCACCTGGAGTACAGTAATGGAGAACATTGCTATTAGTTTACCAAATGAAGATCAGTCAATCAATCGTATTTATTGGGCATTATTATAATTATTGGGTGCAGGGCACTGTACTAAGCACTTGGGAGAGTACAAAAAACAGAGTCAGTAGACATGTTCCCTAAGCACAACGCGATGTGTGTCTATACTTCAATAGAGTTCCTAAGTTTTCAGTGAAAAAGAGATGAGTTGGTCCTACTAAATCATAAGCTCCTTGAGGTCAGGAATTATGACTAGTAATTTGACTGTACTCTCTAAAGTGCTTGGTTCAGTCCCCTCTCAGTCAGTACTGTGGATTGAATGTTGCTGGAGAGCATGGTTATACCATGGTGGTGTAACTAGCTACTAACACTACAATAATATAAAGCCATCTGAGATTCCTCTGAAGAAATAGGGACAAAGGTTTGGTGCAGACTGGGCCCAACTGGTGTTTTAGGCTTCACTGAAGGCCTGTTGTTGTTCCAGTGCAAAGAGGACTGCAATGGGAATCAAAAGACTGAGTTCTATTCCTAGCTCTGCCACTTGTCTGAAGTGTGACCCCAAACAACTCAACATTTCTGTGCCTCAGATACCCTATCTGAAAAATACAGATTAAAACTTAGCCCTAGGTGGGACAGGGTCTGTGTCCAATCCAATTATCTTGTATCTACTGTGGTGCTTAGTTCAGTGCCTGGCACATAGTAAGCCCATAACAAATTCCATTAATTTAAAAACTGACTGAAGCTGACTAACGTGACCATTGACTGTACATACATGTGCTGGATCCCTGCCTACCTACTTGACTGCTGCACTCTGTTCCCCTAGTGTGAACAAGTCTGATGGGGATGAGAGAATGTGAGTGGCCGTGCACAGCTACTAGCACAAGAATCAACTCCTCCATACAGGTTCTCAGTCCTGAAGTAGCAAAACCACGTAATTACCATCTTCCCAGTAGGAAGCTCCATCATCAAACTTTTGGATACAGTGAGTGATTCTGGGATACTGTCCCTAATCCCTGAAAAGATATGTTAAAATGAAGGTTGTAAGAATCACAGCACTGAGAATGACATGTTTAGAAAATATGGCCTCTACCACTATTCATTTTCCAGTTTATTTCACAAATAATTTTTGCCTCTGCTTCTTTTAGGTCAGTGGTATCTATTGAGCATTTAAGGAAGGGTTCTTTCAAAATACCATCATTACTGCTCTCTGAATCAACTTTTGTAGAAAAATTAAATCAAGAGGAGGTTTTCTACATCTAGTGTTTTAAAAGCCAAATACTTCTTTTCAGGTATGCAAAATGAGAGGTGCAATGGTAGCAAATTTATTCAAAACATCCTTTTTCGTTATACTTAGTAACATATTTTTTTTCCAACTTCATACTCTATGCTTGTTTCTGGAAATAACATTTGGCTACAGGAGTGACTAGAGGTAGTAGGATTGGTATTTATCGAGCATCCACCGGGTATAGTGCACTCTACTAAGTGTTTGGAAAAGTGCAAAGGAAGCATGGGGTCTGTTCTCTGCCCACATGGAGTTTCCACTCTAATAAGGGAGACACTCATAAAAATGCCTACAAATAGAGTAATTAGAATAAACTGACTGTGCAGTGCATGGTACTTATATTGACAAAGGTAGATAATGGTTATAAACACAAGAGATACTAGGAACTAACAATAGATGCTTCCCAGCAGAAAGGAGTATAAATGGAATACTCTGTCCACAAGTGGATCTAAAGATAGAAATATGAGGGAGGAATGACAACTGTATATCACCATCACTCTGGGCACAATATTCTGCAAAAATATTGCATGGAGTTTATGGAAATAGCTCTCTCTAGGTCCTTCTTGGGGAAAAATTAAATACTTTTAGAATCCAAATGCTAACAAGAAATCAGAACTTTCCTCCTCCATCACCTTTGAATTAAATTATTTTACTTAATAATAATAATAATTGTAGTATCTGTTAAGTACTTACTAAGTGCTAGAGACTGTACTAACAGTGGGGTGTATACCAGCAAATTAGGTCCCTATCCAACATCTCAATCCCCATTTAACACATGAGGTAATGGAGGCATGGAGAAGTGAAATGTCTTGCCCAGGGTCACACAGCAGAGAAGTGGCAGAGCCAGGATTAGAATCCATGACCTTCTGGCTCCGAGGTCTGTGCTTTATCCACTATGCCATGCTACTTCTCTAAGCTTCTCATTTTACTTATATCACTTCTGTTCATGCAAATGTAATTTTCCATTCATTCTGAATGTTGCACTGGTTTATGGTTTTCCCACTTGAGCTCTCCACAGAGCACTGTTTGGCTCTTTAGCTTTTGTGAAGCAGCATGGCTTAGTGGAAAGAGCATAGGCATAGGAGCGAAAAGATCTGGGTCACATTCTGGCTTTGCCATTGCCTGCTTGGTGAGGCAACTATCTTTTCTGTGCCTCAGTTTCCTCCTCTGAAAATGGGGATTCAATGTTTGTTTCTCTCATATACTTAGATGTTGAGCCATATGTGGGACAGGGGCTGTGTCTGACCTGATTATCTTGTAACAGTACTATTGATTGATTTATTGACAAGCATTTCTTAGATGCTATAATGTTAGCTAGCTCCAGGACCACATGGAGCTAAAGTTTGGCAAACATCTCTTTTTTTTTGGGGGGGGGGGGAGGGGAAAATGGCAGAGACAATTTATTTTCTGAATATTTTCATTTAAAACCTGAATCAAATTTCTGACACATCACAAATCAAAATAGTTTCTTGGACATTGCAGGATATCACCTTACTCGATAGCACACAGAGAAGGAGCTGTCTGCACAAGACAATTAAAGGAAAGATTATTAGTGTGCTTGATGAGTTCATTTTCTGCAGTTTAGATGCCTAATGTTTACTGAATTTTTTCCATTATACAATTTTACATTTAGTTAACCCAATAATTTCAAAAATGAACAAGAATGAATTTAATGAATTGTAAAGGGGGAGGAGGGAATTAGGAAATGAGCCAAGGAACGTATCATGCTAACAATGAAATTTGACAAGTGTCAATCAGCATGACCTAATGGAAAGAGCATGGGCCTAGGAATCAGGGAACCTGAGTTTGATTATGGTTTTCTCATTTGCCTGCTCTGTGACCTTGGGTAAGTCATTCAACTTCTCTGTGCATCTTTCCACTAGGCATTGCTCCTTCCCTTCTTTAAACCCAGTTCAACTGAAAAGATATTCTAGAATGAATTATCACAGAGCAATTATCAATAATTTAAAAGTAAGAGTAATAGCTTTTATTGAGAAAGAGTTTGGCCTAGTGAAAAGAGTAGAGGCCTGGGAATGAGGAGGACTGCATTTTCATCCTGCCTCCACCACCTGCCTTCTGTGAGAGCTTGGGCAAGTAAACTTCTATATGCCTCAGTTTCCTCATCTGTAAAATGGAGATTAACTAGCTATCCTCTCTCCTACTTAGACTTTGAAACTTCATGTGGAACAGATATTATGCCCAACACAATTATTGTATATCCAATATGATATCTTTGATTTACCCCAGGTCTTAGTATAGTGCTTGGCACATAGTAAATGGTTAACAAGTATTATTATTACACACTGGATCCAGTGCAGTGTACTAAGTACTTAGGAAAGTAACACAAATAAGTAACATGTGAGAAGAGAAACAGACATAAAAGTATTTACAAAAAGAGTAGCCAAGACAACCACTTGAATAAATTTATATGCCAAAGTACTAAGGATGAATGTAAAGTTCAATAGAGCTATGAATTTCTTGATCAGTTTCCCACATCAAAATGTGTCAACCAATTGTATTTGACTGCTGACTGAACAGAGCACTGTAGTAAGGGCCTGGAAGAATGCAATAGATGAAATGTGATCTCTGCCTACAAGGATTTTACAAGCTAGCAGGGGATAAAGGCTTCTTGTGGTATGAAGTCACTCGTTTTATGTAATGCACCCAGAGAAGGTGTAAATAAATGCTGTTGCTACTTCTACTACTTGAAATTAAATAAATATCCCCCCCAATATATTTTAATAAATTAGACTTCTGAGTCAGTTGTAGCAAACTCAGGAAGATAAACATTTTGGAAGTTGAATAAACATGATAAATGAAAAATCTTTTATTGGAATGTGCCAACTTCTTTGCTGTGATGCATTGCTGTTTCTGCTATAGATAAATTCTATAAGCAGTGTTTCACTCCTATTTACCATTTCCTGGTTTGGTTTTTGTATTGGCTATTTTTAAAGAATTAACATAAAAGCAATTTTCTGTAAATATTTTCAATGCTACACTTCCCTAACCCCTCACTCGTGGTAATAGAGTGAGAGGCTAATATTAACAGATAAATTCAAAAATTGCATCCCCTCAAAAATGCATGGTGAACAATGGAGTGTTTGCTATAGTATTGAACAGTACAAATTTTCAATAAACCTGAGCCAAATGATCAAGTGTTGTGGATGAGATTATCCCTGTAACTGATATCTTCACT
Source organism: Tachyglossus aculeatus (assembly GCF_015852505.1). Lineage (NCBI taxonomy): Eukaryota > Metazoa > Chordata > Mammalia > Monotremata > Tachyglossidae > Tachyglossus > Tachyglossus aculeatus. The sequence continues at coordinate 37,751,633 of NC_052084.1, forward strand.
CTAGCTATTGAAGCAAATTTGGCAACAAGCCTCTGAATGAGGATCTTTTCATTAATTTGCATCTTATATATCATATATCTTATATTTGCATCTTAAAATATATCAGTTATCCAGAAAGATCTATAAGCTCTAATTGTCTCTACTAAATTGTATTTACTCCATTTTTCAATCATTTCAGTTGGGCTCCCCTTCGACACACAAAGTGCAATGGGCTAGTAGGCAAGTACATTATGAAGCACATGCTAAGTGTTTTCTTAGGTGCAGGACCAATTGATGGCCAAAGTGGCCATAGCAAAGTGCCCATGCCAATGCCCATGACCTGCCCTGACTTTCCCATCACTGTAATTAACACTGCCATCCTCTCTTTGTAAAAAGCACTTAACCTTGGCATTATCTTTGACTCATCTCTTTCATTCACCCCTCATAGTCAATCTGTCACCAAATCCTTTTGGTTCACCCTTCACAGTATTGCTAAAGTCCACCATTTCTTCACCATCCCAGCTGCTACCATACTGATCCAAGCACTTATCCTAAGTCATCTTGATTACTGCATCAGCCTCCTTGCTGGACCTCCCTGTCTCATGTCTCTCTCCACTTCAATCCATATTTCACTCTGCTGCCCAGGCCACATGTTTCAACAAAAACATTAGGTCCGTGTTCCCCATTCCTCAGAAATCTCCAGTGCTTACCTATACACCTCCTCATCAAACAGAAACTCCTCACCATTGGCTTTAACGCACTCAATCACCTTACCCCTTCCTATCTTACCTGGATGATTTCCTATTACAACTCAGCCCATAGACTTCACTGTACTCAATCTACTCACTGTACTTTGATAATAATAATGATGGCATTTGTTAAGCGCTTACTATGTGCAAAGCACTGTTCTCATCTATCTTGCCTCTGACCCCTTGTCCACATCCTGCCACTGGCCTAGAATACCCTCCCTGTACATATCCAACAGGCAATCACTCTTCCCACATTCAAAACCTTACTGAAGGCATATCTCCCCCAAGAAGCCTTCCCTAAGTCCTTATTTCTTCTTCTCCTATGCCCTTCAGCATTGCCCTTGTACTTGGATTTGTACCCTTTATTCACCCCTCCCTCAGCCTCACAGCACTTCCATAACCATAGCTTATACTAATGTACTTTCCCACGTGTGTAGCATAGTGCTTTGCACATGGTAAATGCCCAATAAATATGATTGATTAAACTCTTTGAGGAGGCTAACATTAAAAGTTTTATGTTTGTAGAGAACTGAACCTGCAGTTGACTAAATGTATACAATAAGTGCTCAATAAATATTATTGATTGGGTAGGTTTCTCCTGTTTTCCCAATATCTTCAAAGTTTGACTACTAGTCCAGGGGTCTGTATGTCCTTAATATGGCAAGGGTATTCATCTGCTCACCAAATAGAGCACACTTTGATCTGTAATGAGTAGAAAATACACCAATTAAAAATGGCGAATGTCCAATCTCATAAAGGCAGCAAAGCGTGTCTCCCAGTCTCATACCTCTGGTTATAATTGCAGGCAATTTTCGTGTATAAGGTTTCCTTTTGCTTATGACTATCTTTTCTTGTCTTAAGTTAATTCACTATTTGATCACTAAACTGTGAAGCCATGCAATCTAGCCTGAAAACGGGAACTCAAGCTTGTTTTATAATTTGCTATGGATTTCTCTACAGTGACTGGGTTAATGGTACACCAGGCCAGGCTTCAGAATTTTATATGAGTCTAGTAGGGGTGGAATAGCCGAGTCTGCACACAGAGAATGGTTTATACAATACAAACCCCAAATAGCGAATGGTTGGCTGGAAAAATACTTGCAATTTGCATGCATATTTGTTCATGCAGTCGAGTGCAAACAATTTTTCTGAGTTCCAATTTATCGTAATCAGAAAAACACTTGAGAGGTGACAGAGGGATGACATAGCATCACTGGAGCATGTAAATCTGTGGTCAGAAGCACCAATCCTGATTATTGTTGTTATTATTATTGTTATCATTGTTGTTGAATTTTTTAAGCCCTTACTATATGGGTTACATATAAGATAATCAGATTGGACACAATCCCTGTCCGGCATGGGGCTCACAGTGTAAGTAGGAGGGAGTGGGATTGAATCCCTATTTTATAGATGAGGAATCTGTGGCACAGAGTAGTTAAATGACTTACCCAAGGTCACCCAGCAGGCAAGTGGTGGTGCTGGGATTGGAACCCAGGTCCTCAGGCTTCCAGTTTTGTTCTCTTTCCACTAGGCTGCACTGCTTCCTTACTCTATTAGAAATCTTCCTAAGGAGATGTTGGCTTAACCCCATGGCGGGGACTTCTTCTAACCATTCTGGTCTATGGACCAATCCCCAGATCCTGAGAGGCTTCAGAAACTGTCGATCATTTATGAGCCTCTGAACAAAAGAAGCTGGATGAAGCTGTCTCTGCTCCATTGTCCACCTTGTCTCCTCCCCACTGCCCTCAGTGTACATGTGACAGGGCGATAGGACTAGTAATAATAATAATAGTAATAATAATGATGGCATTTGTTAAGCGCTTACTACGTGCAAAGCACTGTTCTAAGCACTGGGGAGGTTACAAGGTGATCAGGTTGTCCCACGGGGGGCTCACAGTTTTAATCCTCATTTTACAGATGAGGTAACTGAGGCACAGATAAGTTAAGTGACTTGCCCAAAGTCACACAGCTGACAGTTGGTAAAGCCGGGATTTGAATCCATGACCTCTGACTCCAAAGCCCGTGCTCTTTCCACTGAGCCACGCTGAAAGCCCACTGAGTGTTCTAAGCTCTTGAGGAAAGTACAACCGAAGCCAGAGACTTTGCCCACTTACAAGGCGCTTCTACTCTATTGGCAGTGACAGTGCTTCTAATTTCCCACCCTGTCCCTTCTGACTTCTGTGGCACATCCATCCCCCTGATGTTGACCAGGAGACTCAGTCCTCACTGCCCCAAACTGCTGAATTTCTGCCCGCTGCCAAGAACTGAATGCCCTGGGCATTTGGGGTTGGGGCAGTGGTGACAGCAGGGCATCCCAAATCTTGCTTCTTATCAATCAATCATATTTATTGAGCACTTACTGTGTGCAGAGCACTGTACTAAGCGCTTGGGAAGCACAAGTTGGCAACATATAGAGACAGTCCCTACCCAATAGTGGGCTCACAGTCTAAAAATCTAATCACCATCCTCTGCTCCTGCCAGCTGCTATTCCCCTATTCATGCTTCCTTTAAGTACATCTCTCTATTTCTCCCACTTACCTCCCATGTTTCCAGTCTCACCCTTCCTCCTGCCTGGAAATCTTTCCCCACTTAAATCTTCTTGACCCCATCCTCAAAGCCTTCTTGAAACTCTCCTCCAAGAGGTGTTCCCTGATTAATACCCCTCTGGACTGCAAGCTCTTGGTTGCCAGAGAACGTGTCTATCAACTCTGTTGCATTGTATCAATCATCACTTTTCTTAATGGTATGTGTTAAGAATGTACTATGTGTCAAGCACTGTTCTATGTGCTGGGCTAGAGACAAGTTTACCAGGTTGGATGGAGCCCCTGTTCCACACGGGGCTTGCAGTATAAGTAGGAGGGAGTACGATTTAATCCCATTTTACATTTGAGAAAAATGAGGCACAGAGAAGTTAAGTGCCTTGCCCAAGGTCACACAGCAAGCAGTTGGATTAGAACCCAGGTGCTCTGATTCTCAGGCCCATGATCTTTCTACCCATGTTTTTTCTACTAAGCCACACTTTATTGAGAATTTACTGTGTGCAAGAGTACTGCACTAAGTATTGGGGAAAGTACAGCATTGGTAGACAAGGTCTCTGCGAACAGTCAGATCATTCTTCCAAATGCTTAGTAGAGTGCTGTGCATACAGTTAAGTGTTCAACAAATACCATTGATTGATTACCTGTCTTTCCTTTCTCTTGGTATTATCCATGTGTGCTTCCTAATGTAAATAGCGTCTCTGGGTGTGTCTCACTCTCCCTCTCTCTTGAAACTGTAAACTCTGAGAGCCCAAATAGAGTGTATTCCATTTCCATTGTGTTCTCCCAAGTACTCTGATGTATTGTTAATGTTTTATTGATTTGATCTCCCCAGGGAAGTTTTCTTAACTCTTTGTAATATATAATTTGGCTGTGCATATTTTTCTCAGAATTTAGCTAATTGGGCTTATGGAATGTGAGACATACATACCTTTTTTAAATTCTAAAACCAATCAATCATATTTACTGAGCTCTTACTGTGTGCAGAACACTGTACTAAGTGCTTGGTAGAGAACAATATAACACCGTTGGTAAGCACATTCCCTGCCCACAACAAGGTTACAGTCTGGTGGGGGCGACAGACATGAATATAAGTGAATAAATTATGGATATGTATTTAAGGGCTGTGGGGCTGAGGGAGGGATAAACAAAGATAAAAAATCAGGGCAGTGCAGAAGGGAGTGGAGGAGGAAATGAGGGGCTTAGTCAGAGAAGGCCACTTGGAAGAGATGTGCCTTCAATAAGACTTTGAAGGTGGGTAGAGTAATTTTCTTTTAGATGTGAAGAAGGAAGGCATTCCAGGCCTAAAAATAATTCTAAAAATGACCATTAGCATATCTTTGTCTTCCAGAGATTTTTTAGCCTACACTTTTTTGCTGAAAGGAGCAACTTTCTATATTAAATTCCAGCTTCAGTGCCTCCTTCTTCCAGTCAACCTCTCACTCTGGCTTCATTATCGAGCACTATGTGGGATGTATACACACTCACATAGGAAAACTGTGGGCATAAAGTCTAGCCAACATTGATCCAGCAATCTCAGTAACCATGTCTCTCTTTGGGGGCATATTCTTTAGCTGAAAGCCATAATATTTGATTCATTAAAGCACGTCATGGTCTCATTAAATCCTGAATATACGTTTTTTCCTAGATGGAATAAAAACACACTGGCATTTTGGCCCATTCGGATGATATTTTGCTTTTATGATGGCCTAAAATAATCCTTATATTATAGAAACACACGAATATGGCCTGCTACCAAAGTAAAAGGTACTGTATCTTCAGATAGCTTGGGCAAATTGATGCATTATCGAAATTCTGCACATCATTTATACATGTCCAAGCGTAATAGCATAAGATGCATCACCATAAATCATTTCTCTTTCATTATTTAAAGCATAGTAAAGGTCACCTCCAAAGTTAAGACAATATTAGCCATTTTGTTTTTATTGGACAGCCAATAAAATCTGCAATCTTGGATGAGATGGAGTGTGCTTTTCTGCAGAGAATTTGGTTTCTTTTTTTAATGTTTGCTTGATCTTGGAGAAAAACTCATAATAAATTAAAAGAGAAGATTACTGAGTTAAAAGGGGTCCATTAAGTAAAAGACTGAATGCAAAGCTGTTAGATAACAAATGGCAGGTTACCATAAATTAAAATGCAGTCACTGCTGGAGGGGTGGCCGTAGAATTTAAAAATTCTCAGTAGCTCATTAATCACTGGGAGAATACATCTATTTCTGTAAAGATAGAAAATATGATACATCCCAGAAGATATGAAAAAAGCCCAAACCAGAATTCCTTCCTTTATATACAATAAAACCATTCACAGAACCAAAGTGCATACATTAATCAGAAGCTCATTAATTCCACACGGTCCACTGCCACTTTCAACATCATCTGCGTAGAAAAAGGCTGAGCTACTGGGAACTTTTCTATGGAAATAGTTGAGACCATTCTTCTCTAAGTGAAGGGAACTTGGGTCAAAGGGTAAAAGAGGATGTGTGGGATATCCTAATGCATCATAATGACCACCTCATGAACACCAGCCCAGGATGCCTAGGTAATGGTCCTGTGTCCAGTGACTATTCATGCTGTTGCCTGTCAGAGGTACACTGCTGAAGATTAGGTGCAGGATCATATACTAATTAATTAATTGCGGTATTTGTTAAGTGCATAGTATGGGGCCAGGCAGGGTAGTAAGTGCTGGGGTGGTTACAAGCAAATCAGGTTGGACACAGTCCCTCTCCCACATGGAGCTCACAGTCTCGTTCCCCATTTTACAAATGAGGTAACTGAGGCCCAGAGAAATGAATGACTTGCCCAAGGTCACACAGCAGACAAGTGGCAGAGCCAGGATTAGAATCCTTGACCTTCTGACGCCCAGGCTCTATCCACTTTGTCATGTATACTCTTACTGTATGCTCCCAGAGCACTGCTCTGCCCCAGGCAGGCACCCACCATTGAGCTCTGCACAGAGTAGGTGCTCAAAAGTCGATGATGATAATAATAGGCAGTGTGACTTAATGGGTGGCAGCCTGTCTTGTGTTCCTGTTGACTCCCCCAAGCCCTTAATGTAGCACACTGTACTCAGTAGGTCCTCAGTAAATGCCATTACAGTTCCTACACAAGCTCAGTTAAGCTATCCTGTCCATGTCCTGGATGAGTGATAGCATGGGATAGTGGATAGCGCTCGATCTTGCCTGGCCCACATCCTACCTTTGGCCTGGAACGTCCACCCTCCCTCATTCATTCGTGAGAAGCAGCATGGCTCAGTGGAAAGAGCCCGGGATTTGGAGTCAGAGGTCATGGGTTCAAATCCCAGCTCTGCCAATTGCCAGCTGTGTGACTTTGGGCAAGTCACTTCATTTCTCCATGCCTCAGTTACCTCATCTGTAAAATGGGGATTAAGATTGTGAGCCCCACGTGGGACAACCTGATCACCTTGTATCCACCCCAGCGCTTAGAACAGTGCTTTGCACATAGTAAGCGCTTAACAAATACCATTATTATTATTATTATTCATTCATTCATTCAATCAATCGTATTTACTGAATGCTTACTGTGTGCAGAGCACTGTACTTCCCTCAAATCCGCCAAACACTCTTCCCCCCTTTGAAGCCCTACTGAAGACTCACCTCCTTCAAGAGGCCTTCCCAGACTAAGCCCCCCTTTTCCGCGGCTCCCACTCCCTTCCACGTCACCTTGACTTGCTCCCTTTGCTCTTCCCTACTTCCCCACCCCGCAGCACTTATATGTGTGTGTGTGTGTGTGTGTGTGTGTGTGTGTGTGTGTGTGTGTGTGTGTGTGTGTGTGTGTGTATATAAATAAAAGCAGCATGGCTTAGTGGAAAGAGCACAGGTTTGGGAGTCAGAGGTCATGGGTTCTAATCCCAGCTCCACTAGTCAGCTTTGCCACTTTGGGCAACTTAACTTCTTTGTGACTCAGTTACCTCATCTGTAAAATGGGGATTAAGACTGTGAGCCCCATGTGGGACAACTTGATAACCTCATATCTATCCCAGTGCTTATAACAGTGCTTGGCTTAACAAATACCATCATTATATATATGTATATATTTACAATTCTATTTATTTGTATTGATGCCTGGTTTACTTGTTTTGATGTGTATATATCTATAATTCTATTTATTTATATAGGTGCCTATTTACTTGTTTTGATGTTTGTCCTTCCCATTCTAGACTGTAAGATCAGTGAGGGCAGGGATTTTCTCTCTTTATTGCTGAATTGTACTTTCCAAGCATTTAGTAGAGTGCTCTGCACACAGTAAGTGCTCAATAAATGTGATTGAATGAAAGGATAGAACACAGGCCTGGGAGTCAGAAGGCCATGGGTTCTAATCCTGGCTTCACCAGTCTGCTGTGTGACCTTGGACAAGTCACTTAACTTCTCTGTGCCTCAGTTACCTCATCTGTAAAATGGGGATTGAGACTGTTATTCCCATATGGGATAGGGACTGTGTCCAATCTACTTTGCCTGTATCCACCCCAGCGCTTAGTATAGTGCCTGGCACATAGTAAGCACTTAACAAGTACCATAATTATTATTATAATTATTAATTTTATGGATGCACCCAAATGTCTCAGCACCACTGCAGTGGAGTTGGCTACCAGCACGCATAAGCTTGTTGTCCTCTTTGACTTCTCCTTGCTCTTTGCCTTCTCACTTGATATATCTGTTAGAAGGCAACAGGGACCTTGTTGTTTCCTCTAATTGTATGGTTTCAAGGGTATTTTAATGGCAAGCAATTCACCAGTAAACCTAGAAGAACTGGGATAAATTTGTGGATGACTGGTCCATAATGGGTTACTCAAGGGAAATGAAGAGGGGAAAGCCTAGATGTTAATCTCTAAACATTAGAATCAATGTCCAGAACAGCAGCCATCAAGCAGAACAGCTGAGCATACTGACACAAACAGTATAATTGCATAGCCCATATGCTTCTGGTCTATTCTCGTTCTTTTTTTTATGATATTTTTTAGGCACTCACTAGGTGCCAGGTATTCTACTAAGCACTGGGGTAGATACAAGCTAATCAGGTTGGACATAATCCCTGTCCCACTGGGGCTCACAATCTTAATCCTGATTTTATAGATGAGGTAACTGTGGCACAGAGAAGGTAATGACTTGCCCAAGGTCACAAAGCAGATAAGTGGTAGATGTGAGATTAGAACCAAGGTCCTGCAGATTTCCAGGCCCATGCTCTACCCACCAGGCCATGCTGCTTCTCTTATTTTCACATATTTGTTGCAAGCTGTGCCTTAGCGGAAAGATGATGGGTGGGGATGAGAGACAGAGAGAGAGATGGTGCACAAGTCACTAGAACAAGAATTGACTGCACTGCTCAAGGTTGACGTTTTTGTTTTGAGGTTCAGCCATTATTCCCGACAGGACACTCCACCACTTCCTTTTTGGATACATGTTTTTCTGTGTGGGCATTTTTTTTCTCAGGCTGAGCACTCATGCAGTTCTCATATGAAATGGGATTGAAAATAAAATGACCTATCAGCATCAGAAAGGACAAATCCTATCTGGAACGCTCTGTACCAGTGAAAAGCAGAGAAGCTGTACTGTACATCATTAAAATTGCTCCCCATAAATGGTATTGAACACAGTCATTTGGGATCCAGTATTATCTGTTTTCACCTTGATGCCTCATTCTTCACTTAAGCATAATTTGATGTGCATTAGCATTAGGTGAGGGAATCTCTTTTTCTCTCTTTTCACTCTAGTCAATCCTGTACCTGGATAATTACACTTTCGTCCTCTAAGCATAAGGCACAGCATTCTTTCAGTGGTAATGAGCATGGCTGCACTCTTGGAAGCAGCATCCTGGAGTGGGAAATGGTTCTAACCACTGCTGTTTTGACACTTGTCTGCTTGTAAGTGGTGTATTTCTCAGGCTTGTCTCGATCTTCAGAATCTCCTGGACCGGAAAGCCTTTTCCCCATGGTTCCTAGCTCAGTGAGTTGCATAAACAGATGCACTAAAGCACAGACGAATGGAGAAATTAGAGAAGTTTCCAACTGTCCTCTCCATCTTACCGCACAAAAGTCCTGTTCTTTTCAAACTCCGTGGAATACCTTAGGTGCCTTTCAAGGATGTCTGTTATGTTTGGAATACAGTGTCATCTTCCAGACATGGTTTTCTCTATTTAGGGGACACAGGTCATGAAGCTTGAGTGGAATCTTGTGGGGTTTCTGACAGCCTTGGTTGTAGTAGCAGCAGTCACGTTTTTTTATTGAGCCCCACAAAGTGCAATGCAGTGTACTAAGCACTTGGAAGAGTAAATTCTGTACATATCCATAATTTATTTTAGTGTTTGTCATCCCCTATGGACTAAGTTCCTAGTGTCTATCAACTCTGTTGTAGAGTACTGTCCTAAATGCTTAGTACAGTGCTCTGTGCATGGTAAGTGCTCAATAAATATTACTGATTTATTGGGAACAAAAGCAAGTACATTCCTTATATGTACACAGTGTAGAAGAAATGGGCAGTGTCTCATTTACCTTCCCAACCACTGCTGTGCATGCCGATAGAAATATCTTCCTCAATAGCATCACCTGTTTGTATTTAGTATTCTCACATGCAGAGTGTTAGAAACAAATTGTATTTAGAACTGTCACCTGTTAATTCTTAATACGAATCGTGTAACAAAAATCCATCTGTGGTTTGTGCTTTCACACCTTTCCAGAATATATTAACTGGCAGTCAAAATAGAACTTGTGGCAGGAAAGAATTAGAACCAGCAAAAGTCGCTTCATAGTCGGTAATTGAAATCATTATTAGGAGAGGTCAAAAAGCTAAATAACATGTATGGATTTCAAACCAGCTGGAAAATTATTAAACAAAATCTCTGTAATTGAGCTTTAAGAAAAACTGGCAGAAGGTGTGATTTCTAAAAATTGAAATAATTATAATGTAAAATATACTCATCTCTCTAGATATGTATTGCTATCATTTACATGACACTGCTAAATGCAAATTTGTGTGGGTGGGTGTGGAAGAAAAGATTGATGTGTGGTAGATCCCAATTCCAGTCCTACTCTGTATATAGCCCAAAACTGCTTCGTTCAGTTTTGCTTCTTGGTTTAACTTATTGAAGCCTCAGTGTTGCCTCCCCATTCCTCAGTGTTGCCTCCCCATTCCTCAGTGTTGACTGTTGGACTGATTCATCTGTGTGTTGTTGGATAGTGTGTTGCCAAGGTAGTAGAATCTTCCTTTGACCTTCCTCAAGTAAACTGAATGTGCATCACACTGCTGATTCTTGTGGCATAATCAATTGCAATTATTGAGCATTTACTGTGTACAGAGCACTATACTAACTGCTTGGAGAGTACAGTATAACAGACTTTTTAATGGCATTTATTAAGTGCTTACTATGTGCAAAGCACTGTTCTAAGCACTGGGGAGGTTACAAGGTGATCAGGTTGTCCCATGGGGGGGCTCACAGTCTTCATCCCCATTTTACAGATGAGGGAACTGAGGCACAGAGAAGTGAAGTGTATGTATGTATATATGTTTGTACATATTTATTACTCTATTTTACTTGTACATATCTATTCTACTTATTTTATTTTGTTAATATGTTTGGTTTTGGTCTCTGTCTCCCTCTTCTAGACTGTGAGCTCACTGTTGGGTAGGGACTGTCTCTATATGTTGCCAACTTGTACTTCCCAAGTGCTTAGTACAGTGCTCTGCACACAGTAAACGCTCAATAAATACGATTGATTGATTGATTGAAGTGACTTGCCCAAAGTCACACAGCTGACAAGTGGCGGAGACTTGGGAGACATACTCCCTTGTCCACAAGGAGCTTACAGTCTAGAGGAGGAGACACACATTAAAATTACGGTAATGGACATAACTGCTGTAGGGCTAAGAGTTGGGTGAAAAAAGGGTACAAATCCAAGTCCAAGGGTGAAGCAGATGAGAGAGGAAGTAGGGGAAATAAGGACATAGTTGGGGAAGACTTCTTGGAGATGTGGTTTTTAATAAGGCTTTGAAGCTAGGGAGAGTGATGATCTGTCAGATGTGAAGGGGGAGGGAGTTGCAGGATGTCGGAGAGGGGTGAGGAGATCAAAGTACAGTGAGTAGGATGGCCTTGGAGGAGAGAAGTGAGCGGGTTGGGTTTTGTAGAAAATCAGTAAGGTAATTAAATGCTTTAAAGTCAATGGCGAGGAGTTTCTTTTTGATATGGAGGTGGATGGGCAGCCATTCTAGGTTCCTGAGGAGTGGGGAAACAAGGACTGAACGTTTTTGTAGAAACGTAATCCAGGCAGAAGGGTGATGTATAGCCTGGAGTGGGGAGACAGGATGGACGGGGAGACAGAGTGGATGGAAGGAAGTCAGCATAGAGGCTGAAACTGTAGTTAAGGTGGAATAGGATAAGTGCTTGGATTAAAAGTGTAGCGATTTCAATGGAGAGGAAGTGGACAATTTTAGCAGTGTTTTGTAGGTAGAGCTGAGAGGATTTGATGACAGATATGTGGGTTTACTGCGAGAGATGAGTTAAGGATAATGCCAAGTTTACAGGCTTGTAAGACAGGGAGGATGGTCGTGCTGTCTACAGTGATAGGAAAGTCACATGAAGGATAGGGTTTGGGTGAGAAGATGAAGAGTTATGTTTTACATGTTAAGTTTGAGATGTTGCAGGGATATCCGTGGCTCAGTGGAAAGAGCACGGGCTTGGGAGTCAGAGGTCATGGGTTTTAATCCGGCCTCTGCCACATGTCTGCTGTGTGACCTTGGGCAAGTCACTTAACTTCTCTGAGCCTCAGTTGCCTCATCTGTAAAATGGGGATGAAGACTGTGAGCCCCACGTGGGACAAGCTGATCACCTTGTATCCCCTATCCCCCCCAGCACTTAGAACAGTGCTTTGCACATAGTAAGCGCTTAATAAATGCCATCATTATTATTATTATATCCCAGTAGAGATGTCCTGAAGGCAGAAAGAAATACAAAACTGCAGAGAAGGAGAGAGATCAGGCCTGGAGATGTAGATTTTGGAATCATCCACAAAGAGAAGAAAGTGGAAGCCATGAGAACTCATTTGAGTTCTCCAAGGGAGTGAGTGTAGGTGAAAAGTAGAAGGGGACCCAGAACTGAGCCTTGGGGACTCCCACAGTTATTGGCTGGGAAGCTGAGGAGAAGCCCACAAAAAAAACTGAGAATGAGTGGCCAGAGAGATAGAGGGAGAACCAGGAGAGGACAGGGTCAGTAAAGCTGCTGCTTGATTATTCAGAGACCACCTATGCTGTTGATTATTGAGCTGGCTACTAGATAGGAAGCTTATTCCAACAGCTTCTTGTGGGCAGCAAACACTGTCTACCAACTCCTGTTTTACTCTTCCAAGCACTTCATTGCTCTGCACAGAGTAAGCATTCAGTGCCACTTTATAATTGATCAGTTTCTCAATTCACTTGTTAAGCCTACAGGACTGGCTGCTTAGGCTAGGTTGACTGACACTGGACTTGTTACACACCCTGCTTTAACACAAAAATGATGAGGAAAGAATTGAATAAGGTGATTTCAATTCAGTCAACATGGGAAACAGCATGGCTTAGTGGATAGAGCACAGGCCTGGGAGTTAGAAGAAGCTGAGTTCTAATATTGGCTCTGCCAGATGTCTGCTCGGTGCCATGGGCAAGTCACTTAACTTCTCTGTGCCTCAGTTACCTCATGTGTAAAATGGGAATAAGAGTGTGAGCCCCAAATGGGACGGGGACTGTGTCCAGCATGATTAACTTGTATCTACCTGAATGCTTAGAACAGTGCTTGGCACATAGCAAGAGCTGAACAAGTTTTATTACTATCAATTGTATTTATTGAGTGCTTACTGTGTGCAAGGCACTGTAAACTCTTGGGAGGGTACAACGCAACAATATAATGGGCAATGGGTACATTCCCTACCACATTCCATGAGTACCAATCACATCCCAGAAAGCAACACTATTTCAATTATCTCACCTTTCTCCTTGATGCTGGTGACAATGAGGGCATCTTTGAAACAGTGGCATTTTCTCAGTATTCCTTCCATATGTTAACAAAGTGCCTATACAGGTGTTTTCTAGCTCCCCTGCTAGTAGATCTCAGCTGCTAAGCTGTCATATTTTGGCTCTGAAACTGTGAGCCCTATGTATGACATGAAGGGTATCTGACTGTTAACCCTCCCAGCCCTTAGCTCGTAAATGCTTAAGTACCAAAATTCAAATTAGTTATTTGCTTTTCTTTTTTACTCCGCTGTTCTGGTGACTTTTTAAAATAAATTCAGTTTGTGTGTCTCTTGCAAGTTCTCAGTGCAAAGGAGGAGAGTGAGTTACTAATTGATTCTATAATAATAATGATAATAATGAAACTATGATATTCATTAAGGCCTATGTGCCAAGAACTGTTGTAAGCACTGGGGTAGATACAATCAGGTTGTCCCATGTGGGGTGCACAGTCTTTTACAGATGAGGTCACTGAGGCACAGAAAAGTGAAGAGGCTTGTCCAAGGTCGCATAGAAGACAAGTGGTTGAATCAGGATTAGAACCCATGTCCTTGACTCCCAAGCCCATGCTCTTTCCACTAAACCACACTGCTTCTCAATAGTACTTTGTTCTTTAGTACTTTCTGAGCACCTATCATTTGCAGAGCACAAACTAAGTGCTCTGGGGAATACAATTGAATCAATCAGTGGCCTTTATTGAGCACTTAATGTGTGCAGAGCACTGTACTAAGAGCTTGGGAACAGAGTTGGTAGATGCATTCCCTGTCCACAAGGACCTTACAGTTTACAGGAGAGGCAAACATTAAAATAGATTAGGAATAGAGGAAATAGAGGAGAAAACAACATATTCCCTGACCTCAAGGAGCTTACAGTCTTGTTGAAGTGCCGTGGCCAATGTTCTGTCTGAGATGTGAATGGCACTGTGGCTGGCAGTGCAGGAAGTTTGTCATATACCCTTCATGGTTGGGTAGAAGTCCTTCATTTGATTTGGTCTATATAGCCCTGTGTTTCTCTAGCCTTAGCCTCCCTTTGCCATGGTATAGATATTTTATAGCAGACTTGGAATACCATGTCCCTCTTTAAAGATCATAATAGGCTGCTGTGTATTGACAACACAAGGCATAGCAAGCCCCTTTGACCTCTAATTCCTCTTCAAACCAGTCCTGGAAGTGGTGAAACCTGATTAAGACGGCTGTTGGGCTCCTTATGAATATCTTCAGGATGATGTTGGATTTTGAATGTTTTCCTAGATATTGCCTTGTAATACTGGTTTCTCATCTTTGTGCATACTTTCGAATTGTTCCTATTGATTTAAAAGGGAACGTTATGGAGTCTCACAACCTAATTGAAAAAATACAGGCCTGAAAGTCAGAGAAGCTAGGCTGTAGCGCTTGTTCTGACACTTGAGCCTTCTCTTCTACTTTGGGCATATCACTTAATTTCTCTGTGCTTCAGTTTTCTCAACTGAAAAAGGGGGATTAAATATTTGTTCTCCCTCCCCCTTAGACTGTGAGCCCTTTATGGGCAGAGACTGTTTCTGACCAGTTTACCAAGTATCTACGCCAGTGCTTAGTACAGTTCTTGGCACATAGTAAGCTCTCAATAAATACCACCATTATTTTGAGTAGTAATAAAAATAAAAACAACCTAAAAGGGTCAGAACAAAAGCATATTATGATATTTTTTCCAATTCAAATGATGATGTTTAAAGGAATCTCACTATTGTATTTTCAGGGGCCCAGTGATTACCTCAAAAACCCTTCCACTCATAGATGCAGCTCTACTATCTGAAGCATCTTTGAACCAAAGGATCAATGGAGAGGAGGTAAGAGATAGCAGGAAACTTTAATTACTTTATCATATGAATCTTTGTTTATTCAGTACTTTTTTTTTCTCCCCAAGTCCAGCTGAACCTATCAGAGTGTGGGGGAATAGAGTGAGCAGAATGGGTAGAATGAGGGGAATGTTTCCTAGGCTGTGACATCAATGGAGAAGGCTGTGAGCCAGAAAACACCTAGTGTATTCTTGGCGGTGAATTTAAGCAGGGATCCTGGGAAATAACCAGCTAACATGGGTGTTAAAAAAACCACAGTGGTTATCGAGGTAGTGGCCTGCTGGGTCATGGCACTATGGCCAGTGTCAGCAGTATGTCACTGCCACTTTGGACATGAATAGGTCTTGTGCATAAAACATTGTGTGCACTTTGCAATGTGCTGTCCCCCTTAGTAAGTTCTACCTGGTAGACAAGACCGATGCGTTATTATTTTTCTGTTTCACAAGTAGGTACATATTTTTCTTTGCCTTTCTTGCCCCATTTCCAATCCCCATGAAGCTCTCTTTGACATGACAAACAGAATTTGTGTTTGCAAGCCCCCAAACTCAGCCAATGTTATTATTCTTTGTGGCGGAACAGAATGAGCAAGTCCGGCTTGTGTGTGCAGTTGGGATCTTAACTGGATTTATGTTAATTATTTTATGTTTAATGTGTTTTCTATGACAAATGTGACTTGCCCTTTCATAATATTCTAACTTTCAGTGCAATGATTTTGCAACATCCAATAACATTTGTATCTATTCATATACAAAGACAATGTGTAGTAATAATAACGGCATTTGTTAAGCACTTACTATGTGCCAGGCACTTTAGTAAGAGCTGCGGTGGATAGAACAAATTAGGTTGGACACAGTCCCTGTCCCACGCAGAGCTCACAGTCTCAATCCCCATTTTACATATGAGGTAACTGAGGCACAGAGAAATTAAATGATTTGCCCTAGGTCTCACAACAGACACCTGACAGAGCTGGAATTAGAACCCGTGTTCTTCTGATTCTCAGACCCATGGTCTATCTACTACCCTATGCAGCTCCTCAACTTGTGTAAAATATGTGCAGTGCTTTCCCCCTCAATTTGTCTTCTGGTCCCACATGAGCATAAATTTCTGGGTAGTATAAATTACCTTAACCAGCTTCAATATTCTAGAATGATGAATCAACGTTTTACGAGAAAGACCGAAACATGTGCATACAATAAATGCATCCCCCAACTGGCAAAAAAATATCTTTACTCTGAATGTTCTCAAGAGCAATGTGCTTTAAGCTATGAAACCTGAGCATGATTCTCAGTTGCTTCTGTCTCACTGCCTTGATGATAATGTTAAACGACTGACAGTAAAATGAATGGTTTCTAGCCTTGAAATGCAAGTGTCAACACAGTGATGTCACTGAAAAATGGGAATGAATATTGGTTGTGTAAATGATACAAGCATAGAGTCAGAAAAAAGAACAGAGGAGACCACGGGGCTCAGGATGGATGGTAAAATTAATGGCAGAAAAGACATCAAAAGGAATGATATGCCTGTGGAAGGCTACGAAGAGACCAAGAGAAACTGGGGAAGGGAAGAATATTCCTAACTAAATAAAAGCTGACCAATGAAACTCCAAAATTGTTTTCAGCAGTCAGGTCTCGATATTTGTAAGGATCATTTCAACACTGATAAGGGCTACTCATTAGTAGTGTCATCATGAGAATGGTTCTATGATGGAATTTGTTCTGGGCAAGGCTACTGTGACATTTTTGTTGCTTTATATTTATATAATTTCCTCTTTCCTCCTACATCTGTTGCCAAAACCTTCCCCACCTTATTTTTAGATTGTAAACCCCTGGAGGAACAATAACAATGTCTCTCACTAGTGTATTTTCTTTCCCCACGCTTAGTGCCACCAAGGAATCAACTAAGATTTTCCTGCCTCAGTTCACAAATGGTAATAATACTGTGAATGTTTACAGGGACTCCTGTTTCTCCAATGTCCTTTCCCATTACTTATTTTATTTTGTCCTTACAATGTGCCTGTGAGGTGGGGGTGGATTATTATCACCATTTTGCTGATGAGGAAACTGAGATCGAGAGCTTAAGTGACTTGCCTAAAGTTATGCAGTAGACCTGTGGCAGGGCTGAGACTCAAACCCAGGTCTCCAGACTCTCATTCCCCTGCTCTTCCCACTGTACTAAAGAAAGGAAAGATCTAATTTATCTTTTCATAATGCCTACCTTACTGTCAAGAAATAGCATAGACCTGGGACTATCAGGCTGATCACTTGACTTCCCAAAACGACCAAAATGTGTATGAATTGTCTGTTCATGAAGGTTTTGGCAGCAGCATCTATGTGTTTGTCATCTGGAAAGCATTACACATTCATTATATGAAACACATAGAATGGAACTAAAAGTACTCAGAAGTCAATAGCAAGGGTTTAATTTAGCCTCAGTATACTACTGACGTTTCCAGACGGTTTCAGCTTTGTTCTTCTAGTTCATCACACCTGCATCAGTACAATCCTTGAAGCACATTCCGGTAAACCAGCTCACCACCATGAAACCCATTGCAAAAAACACTGCCAGAATTAGAATTTGCATTTGTGACTTATTCAAGGACCAAACAGGGAACATGACATAAACAACTCCTGAATAATGTTCCACTAAAGGAATTCAAGGGATGAGCAGATTCCTCTTCAAAGACAAAACTTTTTGCTATAAGCTTAGCATTGTTTCTGCAGAGAGACTTGAGAACTAAGTATTTTCCTCCTGAAATCATGTTTTGCTATCCTGGCAAATATATAATTGCCAGATTGCTGTAGACTCAGCAACCTATTTTCATTTGAATCCTCACTGGCAGCTGTATGATCTGACAGCATAAATAATGTTAGAATTACTCTTCCTGTTAATAAACTAAAAGAGAGGTTGATAATCCTTTTGTAAAATACTGGAAGTCATTTAGTGGTACAATCCTTGTCTATTTTGTATATATTCATCTGGATGTTCATGAAACATCTGTTGAAAACAAGCACATTTTAAACAAATGCTGGGGAATCTATTTTGCACAATATTGAGAAGCATTGTGGCTTAGTGGAAAGAGCATGGGCTTGGGCCTCAGAGGACCTGTGCTCTTGTCTGCTGTGTGGCCTTTGGCAAGACATTTAACTTCTCAGGACCTCAGTTGCTTATTCTTTGAAATAGGGATTGAATACCTGTTCTCCCTTCTTCTTGGACTGTGAGCCCCATGGAGGACTGGGACTGTGTACTTCTTGATAGATTTTGGTCAAGCACCTTTGAACAGTGCTTGACATAAGGCAAGCTCTTAACAAATGCCATAAAAAAATTCCCCCCCTGCACTTACATTGTAAAATCATTGTGGGGCCGGGGGGATCCTGGCTACTTATTCTTTTGTACATTCCCACACCTTAATACCCAGGAGGCACTCAGTAAATACCACTGATGGAGTGAAAAAAGTGGTTGCTTTTAGTGATTCTGTAACCACTGCCTTGCATCACAAAGGACAGAACGAGCTTCTTCATTGCCTCTCAACTTTTGTCCCTCGTTTATTCTTCTCAAATTGGCCTATGACATACGTGGATTAGTGCTACTAAATTTTCATAAGCAAATTCATTCCACGGTACCTGATAGCAATATAATTTCCAGCCTTTTATGCGTGAAGAAGGGCAAGTGGTACACAGGGGATGAACTGCGACCTTTCACTAAAAGGATGACATCTATTGGTAATAGGTTTTTATACCCAGCTGATTTTAAACATGCCATTATGAAAAGAATTTGGCAGTTGTTAAAATTTTGTTAACATATTCATGAAAGGTAATGCATGAATTATTATTCCATTTACACAAAAAAGGTTAGACTGTTCCCAAAGGATCCCCCAAGACTTTTTAACACAGTATAAGATATGGTTGCACCAGTTAAGTAGCTGGTAGACTATGAAGCTGTATTGTCCAAACCTAAATTTCTCTTCCAAACTCTAATCACAGTTATGTTTTTTGAAATTATAAGTTCATCCAAGAGCTATTGATTTTAGAAATCTTATGGGATTCATAGTCCCAGGAACCAAGTGAATAAGTGTGACCTATTGAAAAGATTATGGGTTTGGGAGTCAGAGGACCTGGGTTTCAATTCCAACTCTGCTACTTGCCTGCAGTGTAATATTGGGCAAGTTTACTCCATGCCTCAGTAAAATGGGGATTCAATACGTATTCTCCCTCCTATTTAGACTGTGAGCTCCAAGTGGGACAAGGACCGTGTCCGAACTCAATATCATCTATTTACCGCAGCACACAGTAAGCTGGTTAACAGATATCACTATGATTGTTATCATTCTTATTATATTCTAGGAATACCACAAATGATGAAAGTTTTAACCCAGCTCATGACCTTAGGCACCAACCCCATAGGTGTGATGACTTCTGCTCTTAGAACAGTGCTTGGCACATACCATCATTATTATTACCTGCCTTTCCCACCCAAAGTTTCTAATCAGATCCAACAGTTTCCATATAATAATAATAACTTTTGTTAAGAACTGTGTGCCAAGCACTGTATTAAGCACTGGGGTAGATACGAGACAATCGGGTACCGTGTGGGACTCACAGTCTTTGGGAGGAAGAGGCTGAAAAGACCCAAAATGGCAGTTTTCTAGCAGCTTTAGTCTGTGAAGCTTCCCCTGTAATCGCCCCTCATACAGACAGAAAAAGTTAACACCTCTGCCCATCACCAAAATTGATTAGATCCTTTTCTGGGGTTGCTTACCAACTGGGAAACTGCAGGAAAGAACTACTCTTTTGGAAACTACTTGATCAGCAACAGTAATGCAAAAATAAAAAATCATCACCATTTCCAGTGTCTGTTTAGCATTAGGGCCATCTGCAAAGGCTTTGGACAGTGGCTAAGGGATTTGGACAGATCACTTTTTGAGGTCCTCAATACTCATTTTGTCAAGAAACTGGGTTTGAAACACAAAGTGAATAGAACGGTTTGGCTTCAAATGATTCCAGGGTTTTTAGTGGCTGCTCATTCATTGACCGTTTCTTCTCTTGTCGTCAGTTAAGATCAGCTTTACCATGTTTTATTCTTAATAAGGTTTCCAGAACAGTGGTTTAAAAACGAATCATTCACAAAATCCATCACTTCTGTCTCCTTTATGCCTAGTACTCTGAGAGGTCTCTAATAAATGTTTAGAAGCTCACCTATAATAACCATTTTCATTTCCTTATCTTGTCGGCCTGTCAAATTATGAGGTTATAGAATGTGCCTATTATTAAGCCATGAGGCTCCTATAATTAACGCCTTAGAGTTCTCTACTGTAGACATTCACAATCAACCAAACCTCCAATTGTTCCAGGCTAATTCTTTTTTTGATTTTTTTTCCCCCTCCACTGGATCGTTAAAAAAAAATTAAGTTCCTTTAGCCTTTAGTGTTCCATTCTTTTCCTGGAATTGTCATAACTGGCATTTTCTATAGTACTTCATTTAACCATACTCCTTGTAATCTTCTCACACTGACTGGATAAATTATAGATGTTGTTGAATTGCTGATTCCTGGGTGATATCCCTGCTTTTATGTTTGACAAAACGCTCTTTGCAGATAACGGTCTTTGAAATGTTGAGAAGAGACAGCTGACTTTATTTTTCCCTTCCTCCCTTCATGAGAGATATTAAGCGAGGGACAGACAGCTTTCATAATAAGAATTGTTACGCTTTTCAAGTGGGGGTGACAAAACAAATTGTGGTAAAATAGAGGTATTGTGATCTAACAGAGATAACACAGGTTTGGGAGTCAGTGTACCTGAGTTCTTGGACTATCATACTTTACGACCCTGGACAAATCTCTTAACCTCTCTGAGAATCAGTGTCCTTACACGTAAAATGAGACTATTAATGCCTGCCTCTAACTCACAGGGCTCACAATATAAATGGGGACGATAGACAGAGGGAAAAGTTTGTGACTTCAATTATTTTGTAACTCCTTTTGTTAAAAAAAATGGTAGCTTCCGGTGGGAGCAGTAAGGAAGAACAACTAAGAATAATCTAGTATAACTGAATTGAAAAATCATGTAGATTTTATCTGGAAAATAAAATCTAGAAGACGGTGGTGAAAAATGGGTAGAATGGAGTTAGATGCAATGAAATGGATTAAAAGACCTAACTCCAAAGTCCTCCAAAACACCCTCCTCTTTCAAGAAGCCTTCCTCAATTAATCCATCACGCCCTCAAATCAGCAACTACCCTTAGTATTAATAGATTTATTCCTGTTTTCAGCCCTTATGTATGAATTTGTATGTATCAATCAGTGGTGCTTATTGTGTGCTGTTTACAGAGCAGTACAGTAAGCATTTGGGAGAGTTAAATACAACAGAATTAGTAGATATGTTACCTGCCCACAAATAGCTTACAGTATGTAGGTGTGTGGCTACTTCATATGGAGGTAATTGAGGTACTTCATGTTGCATCCTACATATACTTTATTAAATTCATTTTGCCTACCTGCCTTTGCCAAGAGAAAATGTAGGTTCCTTGAGGGCTAAGAACATGTGTATGACACCTATTTTATTCTCCTTGAGATTTAGTATAGAGATTTCTACTAAATAAGAATTCAATAATTACCACTGACTGATTGATACTAATATTTCTTAAACAGATACAACAGTCACTGTTCAGTCAATTGATGGAGAGCAGTCCAGGAAAAGGTTGAATCTTTAGTCAACGCAGTCAGAAATCAAGATTTCTGCACCTTGTAACCTTGAAGCAGGAAGTGACAGAGTTTAAACTGAAGGGACAGAGTGAGGTAGGTGCCCTCGAGGACTGCTGACATGGCGGCCATCGATTGTTCTCCCTGATTTAATGTCATCAGACGCAAGGTGATTTAGAAGCCGCTTGGCGATAATGGAGAGGCTTGGAAGCAGATGGGTAGAGAGGATTTTTTTATGTTTTCTCCTTTACCGTTCATCCCTTGGTTAAGGCAATACCATGGAGACAATCAGCATGTTGCAGAATGTAATGAAAATGAATAACTGAGGGCAGATTATACTGCCAAAAAGAAGAACCTTTCATTGCTCTATGAATGATGATCTGTCGAACCAAAATGTGTCAATATTTTGAGCCTTTTCTAAGTCTGTCTGGCAAATGAATGGATTGCAGTAGGCAGGTAGTGTTAGAACAGTAACTGAGTACAGTGCTGGTCTTAAATATTTTACTACAATAGTATTATCTATTTCCACATTAGAAAAAAAAGACAAGGAGTCATGACAGGGGATTTTAAAAGTTTAAATAGTTTACTCTTTTGCATCCTCCTAATACAGTGCTCTGCACAAAGTAAGGCCTTGATTAATATTATTATGTCCAGTACTACTCTCATTCTGTATATGTGTATATATGTATATATGTTTGTACATATTTATTACTCTATTTATTTATTTTACTTGTACATATCTATTCTATTTATTTTATTTTGTTAGTATGTTTGGTTTTGTTCTCTGTCTTCCCCTTTTAGACTGTGAGCCCACTGTTGGGTAGGGACTGTCTCTATATGTTGCCAATTTGTACTTCCCTAGCGCTTAGTACAGTGCTCTGCACATAGTAAGCGCTCAATAAATACGATTGATGATGATTGATGATGATGATTCTGTCCACTTCTGACCGTCACTTAAGTTGTCTTTCTGGCCTGGACTCTCCACACACAAGTCCCCCAGAACTTAATCCTCTCCAGTTTCTATGCAACCTTTTCCTGCAAGCTTTCCCTGATTTAATTTCCAGCACTCTGAGTCAAATCAACCTAACCTCCCACTTTATCGCATATTTACCTGTCCTCAGTCCTTGTGAGCATATGTATAGTCAACTGATATTCAATCATGAATTCATCTTTTATGC
Organism: Tachyglossus aculeatus; assembly: GCF_015852505.1. NCBI lineage: Eukaryota > Metazoa > Chordata > Mammalia > Monotremata > Tachyglossidae > Tachyglossus > Tachyglossus aculeatus. Next base: position 37,774,613 of record NC_052084.1, read on the forward strand.
ATCTTTCTCCCCCTGTAGACTGTAAACTGCCTGCATCTACAGTTTAAAATACAATTCTATTGTATTTTACTTTCCCAAGTGCTTAATATAGTGCTGTACGTACAGTAAGTGCTCAATAAATACCATTAATTATTCTGATATTTCATCCTAGCATAGTTCTGTTTTTTAAAATGGTATTTAAGTTCTTACTATGTATCAATCACTGTTCTAAAAGCTAGGATAGAGACAAATCAATCGGGTCGGACATAGTCCCTATTCAGCACGGGGCTCACAATCTAAGTAGAAGGGAGAACAGTATTGAATCCCCATTTTACAGTTGAGGAAACTGAGGCACAGAAAAATTAAGTGTCTTGCCCAGTGTCCCTCAGTAGGCAAATGGCGGAGCCGGGATTTGAATCCAGGTTCTCTGACTCCCAGTTCCATGCTCTTTCCACACTACTTTCGCTCATTGTCTAATCTTTGTTCTTTCCACTATTCACACTATTTTTAAACATAATTACGATTGCCTTATCCATTAGATCCTTAAGGGTAGGAACTGAGTCTTGGTTTTCTGTTGTAATCTCCTAAGTGTTTAGTGTAATTCATTCATTCAATCCTATTTTTTGAGTGCTTATTGTGTGCAAAGCACTGCACTAAGCACTTGGGAGGACAATATAACAATAAACAAACACTTTGTGTTGCACTCAGTAACTAGTAGTAATCAAGGATCAATCATGAGAAGCAACATAGCTTAGTGGAAAGAGCACGGGACTGGGAGTCAGAAGGACCTGGGTTCTAATTCTGGCTCCTCTTTTGTCTACTATGTGGCCTTGGGCAAGTCACTTCACTTCTCTGTGCCTGTTACCTCATCTATAAAATGGGGATTAAGACTGTGAGTCTCACATAGGAAATGAACTGTGTCCAACCTGATTAGCTTTTATCTACCCCAGAGCTTAGTACAGTGTATGGCACATGGTAAGTGCTTAACAAATACAATTTAAAAAAAAAATTATTCCAGAATGATTCTCAACTATTGCAAAGCAACATCTATATGGCCAACATCAACATGTAGATATATTCCAGCTCTCTGAAACCACAAAAGGGAAACACAACCATTTTAGTCCTTCAGCAAGATGTATTTGCCATATTCCTCGGTAATGTCAATAATAGCATCCCTTTTCAACATCATTCAAACGTTTTGTCACCCTACATCTGACAGCCCACACTTGAACCAACCTTACCATTGCTTTCTGCCTAACATCATCAAATGCTGACAGATTTTCTAGAATCTAAGTGTCCAGTGCTTTTTAGCTGTGGATAACACCTTCCTTGAAAAAATTGAAATGAATTGGTGGAATCTCATCATTATGCTAGTAAGCAAAATCTTTCTTTTCAAATGAAGGTGATTGAGTCCCAACGTTCTTGGTAAGTTAAGTCCATTAATAAAAAATTACCCCTGTCAAAGTCGCTGATGGAAATGAATGGACCACTTACTTAAAGAATGATGTTCCCAAATCCTCATTAATATTTCTTAATGATGGAGTCCTCACCCAGGCCTTAGTCATTTCCTTTCTCGGCTGTTTATACCTTTTCTTCACTGGCTTCTCCCCTCTTTCACCTTTTTTCCACTCTAGGGGATTAAAAAAGATGCAACTAAGTGGGATTTCTATCATCTTGTTCTTGCATCGGTCAATCAATAGTATAAATTGAGTGCCTGTTGCGTGCAAAATATTTCACTAAATGCTTTCTCTCTGCTCCCATCTCTCTCTCTGTGTCTCTCTATGTCTGATCCTGTCTCACCTAACATTTACACAACATTCATTTATTCAATTGCATTTACTGAGCACTTACTGTGTGCACAGCACTGTACTAAGCGCTTGGAAAGTACAATTCGGCAACAGATAGGGACAATCCCTACCCAACAACAGGCTCACAGTCTAGAAGGGGCAGACAGACAACAAAACAAAACAGTACCATCAAAATAGATAAATAGAATTATAGATATATACACATCATTAATAAAATAAACAGAATAATAAATTCATTCATTCAATCATATTTATTGAGTGCTTACTGTGTGCAGAGCACTGTAGTAAGCACTTGGGAAGTACAAATTGGCAACCTATAGAGACGGTCCCTATCCAACAACGGGCTCACGGTCTAGAAGGGGGAGATAGACAACAAAACAAAACAATAACATCAAAATAGATAAATAGAATTATAGCCATATACACATCATTAATAAAATGAATACAGTAATGGATATAGCAATACACAATGGAGGTACCTTAGGTATTTTTCATTTTTGAAGACAGTACAATTGATAGTGACATTCTAACCATGCACATAGATAAATAATAAGTGATATATACTGAGCACTTACTGGGTGAAGAGCACTGTACTAATTGCTTGGGAGAATGCAAGAGATTAAATAGACATTATCCCTGCCTTCAGGGAGCTTTCAGTGGGTCTGAAAGGACAACTTTCTGCTTGGCTGATTAGTTTGCCTCAATGCAAAGCCTGTTGCCATTTTTTCAAGAAGATGGAGAATGGGCCTGGGAGGCAGAAGGTCATGGGTTCTAATCCTAGCTCTGCCATTTGTCTGCTGTGTGACCTTGGGCAAGTCACTTCAATTCTCTGGGCCTGTTACTTCATCTGTAAAATGGGGAGTGAGATTGTGAGCCCCACATGGGACAGTAGCTGTGCTCAACTCAATTTGCTTGTAACCACCCCAGCGTTTAGTACAGTGCATGGCACAAAACCAAAACTTAACAAATACCATTATAATAATAATAATTATTATTATTATTAATACTACACTAGATCTTTTTTCACTACACTTGAGAGCAGGGATCATGTCTACCAATTCTCTTGTACCCTCCCAGGCACTTCATACAGTGCTTGGCACAAGCGCTCAATAAATACCATTGATTCAAGTCTTTCTCTGGATATCTTGGTCTTCCCAAAGATTCTGCTCTAGTTGTACTTCAGGCTGATCGTCTTACTTTTGTGGACTCCTGATAGTCTGGGAGTCCCTGGCCGTATCTCATTGATCAAGGTTGTGCTTCACTGAATCTCTAAAGCATTTGATTTGCCTTCCTATTGGTGAGTGCCTGCTTTTTCATTGAGGAGCAATGCTGTAAGTGAATCCTGCAGAACCTCGAATATTCAACATAAGAGTTATGCCATATAAGAGCTAAGTGGTTGCTTTAGGTTTGGGAAGCAGAACCTAAGAATCCAGAGAATCCATGGCTTCAGTCGCTCAGAAAAATATTGTGAAAAGGTTTTTTTCAGAATTTTATCAATTTTACCGAACTCTTCCTACTTCAAGTATGGAATCTGATTCATCCTCATTATTCTCTTTCCTGAACACTCATTATCGTGACTCTAAGATTATCAGGCTAACCAAAGGAATGCTCACATCAAGTGTTTTGACATCTTCGTGATTTTGCTCACAAAGTGCTATTCATTTGTAACCATGATGTCTTTGGTCCCTGTTCTTTGCTTTCAATTTTCTCATCCAGGTTTTCACTTGTTCTTGCACCTTCTGCCCTTTCATTAACCTCAGGGAGAGAACTTTGTCAAAAATGCTTGCTAAAGGAAAGATGGTTTTGTCATTCCATTAGGTTTTCAATTGGATTCTAAAACACATTTTATATGAATCCTGTTTTCATCTTCCAGGTTTCACTGTTTCTCATCCCAACCTTTGATTGCAGGGTCAAAATTGGAATAATTTCCTCTGAAAAAATCCTGACACCTGCAATCTTTGATATAACTCTAATTTGGTTACCTGGTATAAATTCTTAGAGATAAATTTATTTTCAAAAAAAATACTGTCAGGACGAAAAAGAGAATAGATTTACACATTTTAACCCAATAGATAAGTCTTCATCTTGTTCTCCTGCAGGTCAGTACGATTATGGTACACATAGCTAAATCATCATGATCACTTCATCCACCAAGTTGATGCTTTTTTCCAGTGTCCACTCTTGATCCTTACCTGGCCCTGGCATCTCCTTGAAGATATATTGTTTTAAATGAGAGATTTAACAAGGCCATCTAAAACTCATTTCTTTTATTTTCTATCTTCAATTCTCACTTTTCTGTAACAGATAATTCCTGGATTTCTATGCCTCTAAATCATGCACCATTCCTGTGATTTTGCATGTCTTCATTTCTCTCCAAACAGCAAATCCAGGTATACATTTAGTAAATCTTACCATTTCTCCAAATTTTCATTTTTCCATTTTATTCACCTAGATAGTTTTTCCTTCATAGTGTAATAAGGTCTTGGGAACCAGTTTCACTTTCTTCTTGCTTTCTTACAGGCTTACTTCACACCAGTTTTCTCAAATACCATCAATTTTTCCAAAGTGCATGCTTTCATTGTGCACAGGGCTGATGAGCTGTTAGGGAATGTTCTTCCCATAACCCCTGCCTGTTTGGGTAGATCACAAATGTCATCAGGAGAAACAAATTTGTGCACATGCATAACATTGTTCAAGGAGCAGGTTCTAAATCAATTGCATTTATTGAACACTTACTGAGTGCAGACCACTGTACTAAGGGCCTGGGAGAGTACAATATAATGGAGTTGGTAGATATGTTCCCAGCCCACAGCAAGCTTACAATTAGACGGGGAGGCAGTCATTACTACCAATAAATAAGTGCTATGGGGATGAGGAAGGGGTGAATAAAGGGTGCAAATCCTAGTGCAAAGATGACAGAAAGAAGAGGGAGAAGGGGAAATAATAATAATAATAATGATGGCATTTGTTAAGTGCTTACTATGGGTGAAACACTGTTCTAAGTGCTAGGGAGGAAACAAGGTGATCAGGTTGTCCCACGTGGGGCTCATAGTCTTAATCCCCATTTTACAGATGAGATAACTGGGGCACAGAGAAGTTCAGTGACTTGCCCAAAATCACACAGCTGACAAGCAGCGGAGCCAGGGTTAGAACCCATGACCTCTGACTCACAGGCCTGTGCTCTTTCTACTGTGCCATGCTACTTCCCTAATGAGAACTCCCTCTTATTGGGAAAGGCCTCTTGGAAGAGATGTGCTTTTAATAAGGCTTTGAAGATGAGGAGAGGGAACGTCTGTCAGAAATGACGAGGGAGGGAGTTCCAGACCAGAGGTAGGAAGTGGGCAAGGGGTTGGCAGCGAAATAGATGGGATTAAGGTACAGAGTGTATGTTGGAATGGGTTTTCCTAAATGTGGCATTCATCAGGAGCAACCCTTGAGCTAAAATCAATTGATTAATAATACTTATTGACAACGTACTGTGAAAACAACACTGTCCTAAACTGTTAGGAGAGTACAATAGAATTAGTGAAGCTGATCCTTGCCCTTAAGGAGTTTACAGTCTAGCAGAGAACTGATTGTACTATAAAGTGCCTTCATTTAAAATTACTTTCATTAGCAGCTCAGCAACTTTTCTCAATTTTTTCGGTTTCGGTGCTCAGTGCAATGTTTTGATGTTTCCCTATCACTCTAATCTAATGGGGACACATGTGCATATGCTTTTCCAGCACCCTATTAGGCCACCAGTTTCTCGGGAGTTTCTCTCAATTCGTGATCAGAACCATCAGTCTTTTCATGGGGAAAAGAGAATACATGCACTCCAATCAATCAGTTATATTTACTTAGCTTTTGCTATGTGTATTGCACTGTATTGAATGCTTGGGAGGGTAGACCATAACAGATTTGGTAGACTTGTTTAGGCATGAAGACTGAGTCACACATGCTTATGTTTGGGAAATCTTTCTGCTTCTTTTTCCTCTGGCATTCATTCTTTCTTGTTATGGCCATAAAGTTGTATCAGTGAGGCAGAGCCGCTTCATAATTCTTCTGGAATTTACATATAAATTCAAAGGCTGAGGTTCCTCTTTAGGCACAGCCCAGTATTTGTTTGAGACAAAGTGGTGTTAAAATATCCTCTCAGTGGTGAAAGGGAACACATTGGTTAGTAGAAAGACAATACATAGATTTAAAACCTGATCATTGTCTATGTTTTTAAATAAAATAATATTCCATAAACTAAAAGTGAAAACATAAGAGTTCTAGAAAAGTAGAAGGCTTAAACATGTATTTTGTAGCAATGCTAGTAGAAATGTAGACTTTTCCATAGTATTTAGCTTTAAATGGATTGTGCAAAGAGCTAAGAGATCATCAAATGCATTCCTGCTACAAATGTCATGGAACATTTCTAAGGTTTTTAATGTCTCAAACACAATTAAGTATAATTCTCAGGGTCAGTGTCATCCTCACCAACTATTCATAGGCTCACGTAAATTCATTGTCCTGGTGGGGTCAAAATAAAAGCTGCCAGCTTGCAATGAATTTCTCTCATTCTTTTATATACAAAAATAACTGCAAACAGCAAGTGTTTCATATGGTTGCTAGGGGAAAAATGCCATTGCTTGGTGTGATTTTTATTTTTCAGAGGAATTTTCTAAATTTTTACAGTAAAAACTTTGACACTTCCTGAGGAAAATCTTGATATTTTAAAACATCTTTTTTTAAACAGGACTCGATCCTTTGTGTGGGGATGGGGGCCAGGTATTGTTTCAAATGATCACTTAGCCCTGACCAAAGAAGTGTCATCTCTGAATGTCCATAAACACCATCAAAGTTTGTGTTCCCAAAATGAGATAATCCATTCTCATTCAATTGAAATGCCCTTTATTTCACTCTGGCTGAGAGATACGGATAAAATACATCCCAAAGAGTTTATAAAGAAGCTCCCTTTGGTCAGCTGAGCAAATAATAATAGTAATCTAGCAATCAATTGTATTTGAGTGCTTACTATGCACAGAGCACTGTACTAAGCTCTTGTACTTTATAAAAGTTGGTAGACATGTTCCCTACACACAACATGCTTACAGCCTAGACAGAGCGACATTAATATAAATGAATTGTGGATATGTACATAAGTGTTGTGGGGCTGAGGGAGGGGTGAAGAAATGGAGCAAATTCAAGTACAAGGGTGATGCAGAAAACAGTGAGAGATTAAAGGAGGGCTTAGTCAGGGAAGGTCTCTTAGAGAAGATGTTCTTTCATTAAGGCTCTGATGTTGGGGAGAATAATTGTCCATGGATATGTAATAGTAATGCTATTCATTATTTTTCTCTATAGAGTCAAGATAATCAAATGGGATGCAGTCCCTGTCCCACATGGAGTTCTCATTATCTAAAAGAGAGAGGCAAACAGATATTTTATCTCCATTTTTCAGATAGACTGAAGCCTAGAGAGGTTAAATGACTTGCCGAAGGTCACACAGCGGGCTAGTGGTAGAGCCAGCACTAGACTCTGAGTCTCCTGACTCCCTGTGCTCTGGTCTTCCTATTGGGTTACTTTGCCTCCTATAACCTATTGACCATAGAGTAATCTTACTTTCCCACTTCCTAACTGGTGACATGGGAATTGGGAGATCTATTCCTTTTGGGAGAAAAAAGAAAATTGCCACCATAATTTTATAGGAGGGAAATTCACCTCTAATCCTCAGTATTTATCGAGTGTTTATTGCGTGCAGACCACTGTACTAATTGCTTGAGAGGGTACAAAAAAAGTAGAGTTGGTAGACACAAGCCCTCCCACAGTGAAGTCCATTGAGAACCTTCCTAAAGAGGTCTATGTTCCCTTCATGGGATGAAGGAAATCTGAAGGTTAAAGGGAAGGGTGACTAGCAATGAAGTGTCAAACATTGTTCAATCCAGTGAATGCCAAGTGCGAGTGGGCCCCCTTTTCATTGATTGGGCCACTTCACCGTTTGAAAAGGATGCACAAGAGAAGTGAATGTGGGCTACAACGTGAAATAGCCAGCCAAGGAGACCAGGGATATCTTAGGTTTGGAAATAATAATAATGATAATGATGGTATTTGTTAAGCACTTATTATGTGCCACGCACTGTTCTAAGCATACTGTCCATTTCAGGGAAAAGTTATATGCCAGGTGAAACTGTGCCAGTGGAAGAACAAGAGGGAATTATGAAAGGAGAGCAAAATGTACTTTAATGAAATCGGTCTTAATAGCACAAACGATGACTGTTCCTGCTACGTCATTGATTGAAGGTAGAGGTTGTTGTAGGATATGCATTGATTGTTATCCATAACTTTAAAATAAAAAATCTGCAATTGCTTTTTCCCCATAGCAATTAACCCTGAGTAATAAGAAGTCTGCCCACCTGCCATTCAGATAAAGTTGCTGACAGTGTTCCCAGAGAAAGAAATGAACTTAAAATTCTAAGACCTTTCACTGCTACTTAGCACTTGGACCTGAGGCTCAAGGCTAGGGTTGTTTGTATGTTTCCAGAAAGAGAGGCAGGAAAGACAAGAGCTCCTGAAAAAAAGAGTGATGGAATCAGTGGTGTGAGTAAGATTAATGTTGAAAAGATCATCAGCAGTTTGTGTCTTTGACAGGAGCAGTGAGGATTAGATTTTACTCAAGAAAGAGAAGGACAAATGGGAGGAAAGTAATGGATACTTTGAACTGAAAACGGAAGCCATAGATCAAAGCAGAGTAACCCAACACAAATGCAATCTTCCAACACAGAGAACATGGCAGGGCAAAACAATCGTAAAATTGTGAATGATGAGATTTTGAAAAGTGGGATGTTCACTATACACACAGAAAAAAATTGAACTCAAATTTTTTTTATGTAGAAAAATACTGCTTGATCATTTAACTCTATTTTGATTTCTTTGTTTTCAGATATATTCACATTACTTTGAACTTCCTTAAATTTTAGAAATGCATTAGCACACCTTACAACATTTCTAGTGGTGGGAAATTAAACTTGGTTTAGTGTTTTGTTTTCATGGAAGAAATTAAGAGTGTCAAGTGGGTTATTAAGGGCCTGCCCAACCAAAGAACTCCTAACAATTTGGTCTGAGCCTGTTGGAAAAACATAGAGAAATGCTGCCTATCATGGCCACCATCAGCACTGAGGGAAAATGCCGAAGAAAGGTTATTTCAAACCCATCATGTCAACTCAGTTTTCAGCATGTATTGCCCAGGCGGGCACTCAGTGTACTCGTCTAATGGATTATATACTACTCTTTCCCCGACTAAGCATAGGTCAGCAGACATCCTTAAACAATAAATTAGAAGGTTTCATACTGACCTACTAATAGGATGGGTTTTAAAAGGGGAAAGTGAACCTCTTTAAATAAGATTTCAGTGATTTAGTGGAGATAGGTAGGTCCCAAGAAGAAGAAATGGATTCAGATATTTACATGAATATTTACATATTTACATGACGGAGAGATTAGGAGTGTTCCTGATGTCTCAAGATTTTAAAAGAGAAAGAAGAGTGACTTTGTTCCAAAGAGGACAAGCTAGAGAGGTGGTCCAGATTTTAATTATTTGAACTTTCATGGCTTGGTGCGAATTAAAATTTGGTTGGGGCAAGTGAGTGTTTGAAACCCACTTGCAAGTGTATTACAAGACAACAGTCATCTTAACACTAATGTATTTGTACCCCTCTACCCTTACATATGTATGGGTGAAGGATTTTGCCTTTATACACATTTCCTAGTTATGGATTCTCTTGTGCACTTAATACAGTGATCTGCACACAGTAGATGCTGAATAAATACCATTGATTAAATGATGAGAGAGGGCCAAACTGGATTGAAAATACTTATGATTCCCCACCCCAACACACATCAAATTTTTCTTATTACCAGGGAAAACTGGAGGAAAAATACAGAAAAAGCTTTGTCTGGGTTAGTGCGATCAGCACATTCTTAAACATTTCAGGTTCAAACCTAGATTTTGATATGATGTATGATGTTGGTGATAATAATAATGATGGCATTTGTTAAGCACTTACTATGTGCAAAGCACTGTTCTAAGCGCTGGGGAGGATACAAGGTGATCAGGCTGTCCCACTTGGGGCTCACAGTCTTCATCCCCATTTTAAAGATGAGGTAACTGAGGCACAGAGAAGTTAAGTGACTTGCCCAAGGTCACACATCTGACAACTGGTGGAGTCGGGATTTGAACCCATGACCTCTGACTCCCAAGCCTGTGCTCTTTCCACTGAGCGATGCTGCTTCTCAATGATGAATGCTTCTGTTAATGAGATGATTAGCAATGACTAAAAAAATACATACTTTTGGACTTTCAATATGCCCTAATATACCCAGGAATATCTAACTCTGAATTTTAATAACTCTAAATCTATGGTATTGAGTCATAATGCAAATTTTGTGGTGGGTACTCTCCCCAAACATTTAGAAAAGTGCTTATGTGAAATGTATTTAGTTCCTTGATGTGATGTTTTAAAGCTGAGAGGAGTCATTAGAACATTAGAATAGGTTTTTTCCCTTGTTGGATTTCAGTGGGATCTGAAAGGGTGCAGACATGGTATGCTTCTTGTGGTTTTCCCCTCCTTTTCACCTTCACCAAACTTAAAGGCCCCAACCTTCAGGGATAGCTCAGTGAAGTTCAAAAATCAACAATGTTTGGAAATCAACCATTTCCCAGTGGTTTCCAAGCTGACATCTCAGAACTTTTAGAGAAGCAGGAAAATTAGAACCAGTCTCTGTTTTCTTTCACAGATTGGGAAAATCCTGTGTCTCTTTCCAGCTCTTCAACTTTAAACCCTGAAACACCTTCTCTTGAATGTATTTATCCAAAAGTTACCTTTCCCTGTGGAGTCCTCATCAAATCAATGAAACTGTAAAACAGAATTAAACCAGCAACACAGAACATATGGGACTAAGCAATAAAAGTACAGTGCTTGACTAATGGATACCTGTGAGATTGCCAGGGAAACAATGTGGCTTAATGGAAAGAGCACAGGATTGGGATTTAGGAGAACAGAATTCTAGTGCCCTCTCTGCCACTTGCTTATTGGGTGACCTATGTCAATCACTTATCCTCTCTGGGGCTCCATTTTCTTCTCTGAAAAATGGGGATAAGATACCTCTACACCTTTCCTCTTAGATTGTGAGTCCCATATGAGGCTGAGACTGTGTTATGTCTATCCTATCAGATTATCTTGTATCTGTCCCAGGACCTGACACAGTATGCGGCCTCTAATAAGCAACTCATTAGAACCTTGATTAATATTCCTTTTAGCTCCTTCCTCTAGTTGGTAAGCTCCTCCCTCTAGATAGTAAACTCACTGTAGGCAAGGAACTTGTCTACCAACTCTGTTGTATTGTAATAATAATGATAATAATAATGGCATTTATTAAGCGCTTACTATGTGCAAAGCATTGTTCTAAGCGCTGGGGAGGATACAAGGGAATCAGATTGTCCCACAGGGGGCTCACAGTCTTAATCCCCATTTTTACAGATGAGGTAACTGAGGCACAGAGAAGTTAAGTGACTTGCTCAAAGTCACGCAGCCGACTATTGGCGGAGCTGGGATTTGAACCCATGACCTCTGATTCCAAAGCCCATGCTCTTTCCACTGAGCCACACTGCTTCTCTATTGTACTCCCCCACATGCTTAGTACAGTGTTCCACACATAATAAACGCTCAATAAATTCCACTGATTGATTGCATACAGTCTATAGTTGTCCGTTGTAATTGAAGAAAACACCACTGATGGTGAATCAAGGAAATGAAAGCCCTCTGAAGGAATTATAATCCTAATTATAATATTAGAATTAGAATTATATCCTAATTGCCCTACTTACTTTTTCTGTACATTATTCTGTACATAGATAATTAAACATTATCAATAATAAACCAGCAAAGATTTTTAGAGCCACCCGTAATCCTCAGCAAAGGAATTATCAGGGTCCCTTATGACCCTTAAGAATTACAGGGAGAAAATATCAGTGCATTTCCACCCACTAACTTCAAACTTTTCTACTGTGTTATCTCCACTGTTCGATGAAATGGTGGTTTCTTGAACCTATGAAAACCACATAAATTAAATTAGCTGACTTACCGCCGATAGAGTATAATGACAAATGACAACAATCATGCTGGAATTTAGCATCAACAACAAATCATTAAACACTGAATGAACCTGACAGTAGACCTTTAAAATGTTGCCAAACTCTATTTGGATAAACTGAATGTTTACAACAGGCCTAATGATTTCATCAGTCTTAATTATAACTGTGGGTTAGCAAAAGACTCTCATCCCCTAAAAGTAATGAAGAATGTGTCAAATGTTTGAACAGGAACAATTAACTTCTGCCCAAATGTTTATTGTTTTGCAGATAATCAGAAACTGGTGGAAAAAATGGTAATTGCAAGAGAAAGTCTAATGTCTGGGTACACAGGCCTGATTTCTTTACAGACAATCTGAGCATCACAAATCCTTAAATATTCTGTCAGGTGTTCCCTATATTTCTGTTTCTTCCCTTGAATATACATAATCAATACTCTCTTATTTTATATTTTCTAATGGCAAAAAACCTGCTTCAAGGTAAAATATAAGCATACAGGGAATAAGTGGCTTTATTCTAGGTAGTATTAGAAGATAGTTTAGCATGGTAACCTAAACAGTTGAAGGTTTCTGCCTTGGTTTCTCTTGTAAACAGTAGATTCAAGTGTAAATTGCCCAAGTAATCATCAGTCAGTCTGAAGTAAAGTAAATCACTCTTTTCTGGAAAGTAACTTAATTCCTAATGAACGATGGTGCTTACTGAGGGCTTAATAGGTATCGATTGTTGTACTAAGCATTGAGAAAGATACAAGATCATCAATAGGCACAATCTCTGTCCCATGTGTGGCCCCTGGCCTGAGAGGCAGGAGGAGACTTTATCATCCCCTAAAGCCCAGAGGTGAAACAACTTGCCCAAGCCACAGCAGGGTTTGAAGGGCAGACATTCCCTTACCACCATCCTGCTGCTTCAACTCAATTCAGGCCAAGTGGCAGCTCCAAGCCGGGTAGGGGAGCTGAGTGGCCACAGTGCATGGGACTAGCACATGATTCACTATTACTATTGGCCTATTTTCCAGTGTGTGGTACAGTGCTCTATTCACAGTAAAGGCTCAGTAAATAACCATTCATTGATTGACCCTGGGAAGACGTGTTCATTAAAGTCTACCAACCTTAAAGGCTGTTTCTCGTGTGGTGGATTGGATTATCATTTTAGGCCTATGTCCTTCAGAATTTGTACCAAATATGAATGAAGTAAAATAAGTGGCATAATTAATGCATAGTAAACAGCTTCAGATTCCCATTCTGGAATTTAAAAGATGTTTTTTTAGGAAACTGGTTGGTGTGATTAATGTCATAACTACCCGGTTTTGTTTTGTTTTGTTTTCAATTTAGTTACTCCATTCAGAGTACTAGCACAAGGATATTGATTTTGGGCCCGGATCAACAGAAAGTCAGTTTCTGTATGCACAGGTCTTAGATCATTCATAATTTTGCTGAATGAGTCTTTCAGCAAAGACCCTCACTAAGTGTAGAGCATATGACTCCCAGGTAATAAAATTTCTTTTTTTTTTAATGGTATTTGTGAAGCACTCACTACGGGCCAGTCACTTGGGTAGATACAAGGTAATCAGGTTGGCCACAGTCCCCACATGGGTCTCACTGTCTTAAGCCCCATTTTACAGATGAAGTGACTGAGGCCCAAAGGAGTGATTTGTCCAAGGACACACAGCAGACAAGTGGTGGAGCCAGAACTAGAAGCCAGGTTCTTCTGACTCCCAGACCTGTGCTCCATCTATTAGTCCACACACTTCTTAGTTCTCAATTTCTTCATAGTAATGTGCACATTTTAATATGCACAAATTCGATGCTTATTTTTCTTTGGTCCTTTAAAAAGTTACTGAATGGAAACTATTCAATTGAATTTATTCAGCCCTTACTGTGTGCAGAGCATTGTACTACGTGCTTGGAAGGGGACAATATAACGGAGTTAGTAGATCCATTCCCTGTCCACAGAAAGCTTACAGTCTAGAGGGGGAGACAGACATTAATATAATAAATAAATAAATCATGGGTGTGTACATAAGTGCTGTGGGGCTGAAGGAGGGGTGAATAAAGAGTGCAAATCCAAGTGCAAAAGCAACACCTTAGGGAGTGGGGGAAGAGAAATGAGGGTTTACTCAGGGAAGTCTTCTTGAAGAGCCGTAAAAGCAATTACAATCAATCAATCAATCGTATTTATTGAGCGCTTACTGTGTGCAGAGCACTGTACTAAGCGCTTGGGAAGTCCAAGTTGGCAACATACAGAGACAGTCCCTACCCAACAGTGGGCTTACAGCCTAAAAGGGGGAGACGGAGAACAAAACCAAACATACTAACAAAATAAAATAAATAGAATAGATATGTACAAGTAAAATAAAAAAATAAATAAATAGAGTAATAAATATGTACAAACATATATACATATATGCAGGTGCTGTGGCCACCTTGTACTTCCCAAGCGCTTACTACAGTGCTCTGCACACAGTAAGCGCTCAATAAATACGATTGATGATGATGATGAGGTAAGATGGGGGGATGGAGAGAGGGACGAGGGGGAGAGGAAGGAAGGGGCTCAGTCTGGGAAGGCTGTCCCGTTGTACTCTCCCAAGCGCTCAATACAGTGCTCTGCACACGGTAAGCGCTCAATACGAACGAATGAATTTGCAGAGGGAGGGTGTCCCAGGCCAGAGGCAGGAGAGACGGAGGCCCAGTGAGAAGGTTAGTGTCAGAGGAGTGAAGGATGCGGGCTGGGGTGTAGGGAGGAGATGAGATAGGAGGGGGCAAGGTGGTGGACTGCTTTAAAGCCAATGGTGAGGAGTTTTTGTTGGATAGGGAGGTGGGTGGGCAACCACCGGAGATTTTTGAGGAGGGGGGTGACACGGCCTGAACTCTTTTAGACTGTGAGCCCACTGCTGGGTAGGGACCGTCTCTACATGTTGCCAACTTGTACCTCCCAAGCGCTCAGTACAGTGCTCTGCACACAGTAAACGCTCAATAAATACGATTGATGATGATGAACGTTTCGGTAGGACGGTGATCCGGGCAGCAGAGCGAAATCTGGACTGGAGTAGGGAAGAGATAGGAGGCTGGGAGGTCAGCAAGGAGGTACAGTGCTCTGCGCACAGCAAGCGCTCAATAAATACGATTGCATGAATGAGGCTGATGCAGACAGTCATCCAGGCGGGACGGGATGAGCAACTGTACTAACGCAGTGTGGCTCAATGGAAAGAGCCTGGGCCTGGAAGTCAGAGGTCCTGGGTTCTAATCCCACCTCCGCCACTTGTCAATTGTGTGACTTTGGGCAAGTCACAACTTCTCTGGGCCTCAGTTCCCTCATCTGCAAAATGGGGATGAAGACTGTGAGCCCCATGTGGGACAACCGGATCAACTTGTACCCTTCCCAACGCTTAGAACAGTGCTTGGCACACGGTAGGCGCCTAACAAATGCTATCATCATTATTATTATTATTATTACTATTAACGTGGTGGTTTGGACGGAGAGGAAAGGGCGGGTTTTAGCGATGCTCTGAATAATAATGATAGTATTTGTTAAGTGGTTACTATGTGCCAGCTGTTGGGTAGGGCCCAGCTCTATATGTTGCCAACTTGTACTTCCCAAGCGCTTAGTCCAGTGCTCTGCACACAGTAAGCACTCAATAAATACGATTGAATGAATGAATGAATGCCAAACACTGTTCTAAGCAAGGTAAATGATGGCATTTTGGAAGCAGCGTGGCTCAGTGGAAAGAGCCCGGGCTTTGGAGTCAGAGGTCATGAGTTCGAACCCCAAATCCACCATAAGTCTGCTGTGTGACCCTGGGCAAGTCACCTAACCTCTCCGAGCCTCAGTTCCCTCATCTGTAAAAATGGGGACCAAGACTGTGAGCCCCACATGGGACAACCTGATCACATTATATCCCCCCCAGCGCTTAGAACAGTGCTTTGCACATAGTAAGCACTTAACAAATGCCAGTATTATTATTATTATTATTATTATTATTATTTTGTTAAGCGCTTACTATGTGCAAAGCACTGTTCAAAGCAAGGTAAATGTTGGCATTTTGTTAAGCGCTTACTATGTGCAAAGCACTGTTCTAAGCAAGGTAAATGTTGGCATTTTGTTAAGCACTTACTATGTGCAAAGCACTGTTCTAAGCAAGGTAAATGATGGCATTTTGTTAAGCGCTTACTATGTGCAAAGCACTGTTCAAAGCAAGGTAAATGTTGGCATTTTGTTAAGCGCTTACTATGTGCAAAGCACTGTTCTAAGCGCCGGGGGGGATACCAAGTGATCAGGTTGTCCCACGTGGGGCCCACAGTCTCCATCCCCATTTCACAGATGAGGTAACTGAGACTCAGAGAAGTGAAGTGACCTGCCCATGGTCACCCAGCAGACAAGTGGCAGGGGCAGGATTCGAACCCATGACCTCTGACTCCCAAGCCCGGGCTCTTTCAACTGAGCCACGCTACTTCTCTATACAATAATAATGATGGCATTTATTAAGCGCTTACTATGTGCGAAGCACTGTTCTAAGCGTGAAAGTGGGACCCACGGGATTTGGTGAGAACGAGCCCGCCGAGATTCCGACGGGGGCGCGGGGACCGGGGACGGGGGCGCTGACTCGTCGCCCAAAGCGATGCACCCAGGAGGCGCTCAGTACGTAGGGCGGAGGAAAAGAAGCCCCAGTGATTGAGGGTAGAGCGGACGGCGGGGGGCCCCGGGGCCGGGAGTTACTCACCCAGGAGGGGCCGGGCCCCGGGCCCACCACGTGGGCGAAGCCGCACCGCTCAGTACAGCACCGCTTACTACAGCACCGCTTAGTACAGCACCTCGCCGCCCGGGGGACGGACGGCGGGAGGGAGGGGGGCGGGGCCTATTTATAAAATCCACTTCCCTATCTGGTTAATGAAGCACAAAAAGGAAACATTGTTGTAAAATTACTGAGCTATTAATATTCATCATCCAGTCAATCAATGGCATTTATTGAGCACTTAGCACGTGCAGAGCACTGTTCTAAACGCTTGGGAGAGTGCAAGAGAATTAGCAGCACATTCCCTGCCCATAAGAGCAGCTGGATTGGGGCCTGATTCTACATTGGATGCAATTTTCTAGGTAGCCCTGTCTCTCTCTCTAAGGACAGTTTCTTACCAAAACAAATAGTTTTCCTATTTTACAGTTCCTGGTGGAAAGGGACCATAACTTTCACTTACCTAACTGCTCAGCACAGAGAAGGAACTTAGTGCATGCTGAGGGAAAGACAGAACTCCATTCAAATGGTGCAGTTGCATGGTCTGGGATAGCCCTGCCCATTCTCTTCAGGAAGGAGGTGCGGGACTGGCGCAGTGGCAGAAGACTTCGTGAGGAAGCTTAACCAGTAGCTGAAGTGTCTCTTGTTAGCCACGCTGGACAAAAAAACTCCTAGAAGTTCCTTGACTTCAGCCGCACTGCTCTAATTGGCCGTGAGCCCACGAGTGACTTCGATCCGAACAGGAGAACAAATGAGAGCAGTGAGATGGTCATGAAAGAACTTCTGCTGCTCCAACTCCCTCCCCCTGAATCTGCCAGGCCCCCATTCCCAGTGTATGGTGGGAGAGAGAGAGGAGGTGGCCATTGTTGAGTGCAGGGAGAGTAGAGAAGCGCAAAGTGCTTAGTACAGTGCTCTGCACACAGTTAGCGCTCAATAAATATGATTGATGATAGAGAACTGGAAGGGGGGTTGAGATGAAGGGGAGCTGTGGGAAGTAGCAGACTCCTTTATGTCCAAACAATCGATAGTACTTATTAAGTATTTATCATGTACACTGGAATAAGCACTGGGAGAGGACAATATGATAGTTTGTAGACATGATCTCTGCCTCATAAATATGGCATTAGGCACTTATATGTCGAGCACTGTTCTAAGTGCTGGCGTAGTTACAGGTTAATTAAATTGGATACAATCCCTATTCTGCATGGGTCTCACAGTCTAAGGAGGAAGATCAGTTACTGAAACTGAGACCCAAGAAGGGTCTTGCCAAGGTCACAAATCAGGCATGTGGCACAGCCAGGATTGGAACCCAGGTCCTCTGACTCCCAAGCCCGTGCTCTTTCCACTAAACCACTCCACTTTCCCTACAAGAAGCTTACAGTCTGGAGCAGCTCTGATTCCTTGTTTCAGTCCCCAAGGAATATCACAAGGCAGATGTTCGTGCACATTGCTTCACTGTAGCAAAACCTAGCTGATGTTTGACAAAGATATTCCAGAGATTAATTTAATGGATCGAACAGCCCCGCAGGCAGTTCCAGAAGAGATATGTGAAGGTTGACCTTCCACATAGACAACATATTTTTGCCACCATCTGGCCCAGAGGCGAGAATCATTTCCATCTTTCCGTTTCTCTTTCCAAGTAATAGCAAAGTTGTTTCCAGCAGGTGGACCCTTTTTATGTGTGCTCTTTCGAAGTGACATTTGTCATTATCCACACCTGATTGTTCTCAAAATTCTTCACCTTGGTGTCACAAATCATGTTAATAACCCAAGAAGAAATAGCTATGAGAAAAGCTATCATCAGTGTCGCTTCTCCTTGGTTTTAGCAAATGGAATTTGTGCCACCTGATTCACTGTTTTGTTTTGTTTAAATTAGTTGAAATGCTGTTTTTTGCAGTCCTATAGCCACATGAATTCAAATAAAAAAAAATATTATGAATTCCATAGTAAAAGGAAATATGACCCTAATAAGTCAATCAAGGATGACGGTGGATGTGTACCTTTTGCCTTTTTTTAATCATATTTGCTAAGAGCTTATTATGTTCCAGGCACTATACTAAGCATTGGGGTAGCTATAGCTAGTCAGGTTGGACACAGTCCCTGTCCATGGGACTCACAATCTTAATTCCCATTTTACAGATGAAGTAACTGAGGTGCAGAGAAGTTAAGTGACTTTCCCAATGTACATAGACAATTGGCAGAGTTGGAATTAGAACTCAGGTCCTTCTGTATCCCAGGCCCATGCACTATTCACTAAGCCAGTTGTTTTTGTTCATTTCAGCTTTTCTGGTCCCTGGTCACTGAAGGCACTGGAAATACTACTCACATTCTGATTCTGATAGAAAGATTTTGGCCTCCTTTGAAGCTGAAGGAGTGAGATATTCTTTTGTGTGGCCTAATGGCAGAAGCACAGGCCTGGGAGTCCAAGGATCTGAGTTCTAATACCCGCTCTGCCACTTGCCTCTGTGTGACCTTGAATGAGTCACTCATGTTTTCTGTGCTTCCATTTCCCCTTCTGTATAATGGGGATTTAATACTTGTTCTTGGCACATAAATAAGTGATAATAATAGTGATAATAATGATTTTTTTTCTCTGTCTTGTTTGTTTGAAAACGTGGCCACCAGATTGGATGCTATCTGTTTGATCCTTAATCTAAGATTTCTAGAAGCCAGAATGTGCCTTGATCTACGTAGATGGGAGCCATATAAATATCTTGTTAGAGTGGAATTTTGAAAATTTATTCTTGCCTTTTTTTTTTTAGCTGATCTTCTGCCAAGAATATTTTAGCGGGAAAGTATCCCTGAGAAAAATCCACACTGATATTTGGATGAATAGTTAGATACCTTGGAAACCCATGTACACTAAGCACTTCAGTGCTTTGTCAGAATTTTCTTTTTCCCTTTCTTGGCTAAAACTACTCACAAATCCTGGTGAGTCAAGGACGCTTCCTTGATATAAAATATCTTATCACATGTTTACAGTAAAACTTAAATGTAAAGACACTCTCTTATATGCCACAGCACTCAAGGAATGGGATGAGGAAGTTGATACCTTCTTAATGGATAAATCAGCACTTCTTATGAAAAAAGTTACATTATGTGCAGACTTAAATATTAAAATTAATGTCCTTTGTCATGAGTACTTATTTGCAATTACTGAATCTTCAGATCATTTTGAACCTGCATAGTTTTTTCTCTTCATTGACTTCATAGTGAGTGAATCTGTTTAAATGCTTGGTTGAGAGTAGACATTCTAGCCCTGTCAGCAACCATTCTGAAAAATATCTCATTAGTGTAGTCTCATCATGGTCTGAAATACCACCAAAGTCCACCTCCCAATGTGCCCAGCATCATGAAGAAATTTTAAGTGCATTTTGAAGATTACTGAATTACAGTCAGTAATGGATGCATTACCTTAGCTATTGCAATTCCATTTCACATGGTTCACCCTCACGGAATTAGAACTCTAGTTACAGATTTGAACACAACTTTCAAAGAGACCGGTAGCATGGGGATGGATATTTCCATAAAATACACCCATGAACCCACTTTCACTGTCAGAAGTGCTGTCTTTGAACTGAGGGATAGGTCTTCTATCTGCAAATGGATGCATATCTAATCCACATTTGTTACATATTTTATCTGTTTCTGTGCTCTGGAATCTGAGTAGACCAGCCATATCCTGGTAGCCCACCCCACAAATATCTGCTCCACACTGCTGCCTGGATTATTTTCCTGAAACATCACTTGACCCACATTTCCTCTCCTCAAAGCTCCCGGTATCACCTCATATCGAGCAAAAATTTCTCATTAGCTTTGAGACTCTCCACCATCTGGCCCCACCTTCACTGTCTGCACTCTTCACCTGCTAATCCCCAGCCGGCATGTCTTCATTCTTCCCAAGCAAATGTTCTAGCTGTACCTCGCTCTCAACTCTCCCACCTACTTTCCCTCATTCATGCTGTTTCCTCAGCTTCAACTCCTTCCCTCTACACATCAGATAAACCACAGCTCTCATTGCAGCATAGCCAACTAAGAATAAGGGTGGCCTAGTGGATAGAGCATGGGCCTGGAAGTCAGAAGGCCCTGGGTTCTAATCCTGAGTCTGCCACTTGTCTGTGATAATAATAATAATAATAATGTCATTTATTAAGTGCTTACTATGTGCAGAGCACTGTTCTAAGCGCTGGGGAATTTACAAGGTGATCAGGTTGTCCCACGTGGGGCTCACAGTCTTCATCCCCATTTTACAGATGAGGGAACTGAGGCCCAGAGAAGTTAAGTGACTTGCCCAAAGTCACACAGTTGACAGGTGGTGGAGCTGGGAGTGATCTTGGGCAAGTCACTTCACTTCTCTTTGCCTCAGTTCCCTCATCTGTAAAATGGGGACTAAGACTGTGAGCCTCATGTGGGACATGGACTGTGTCCAACCTGATTATATTGCATCTACCCCAGCACTTAGTACAGTGCATGTTACATAGTAAATGCTTAACAAATACAATTATTATTATTATGGTCATTATGTACTAAGCACTTTGGAAAGCACAGCAGAGGCGAAACACACAATCCACAGGGAGCATGAAATCTACTGACTGTCCTTTCTCTCCGTGACCCTCCTTTTCTTGAGTACAATTTGGAAACAGGTCATCGAAAGCATCTTTGCTCTTTATCCCGAAGAGTGCCAGCACCCAGGGTTAATCTCCCTGGGGATGGAGGGAAGCCTCCTTGTCTCTCTCCAGGTGGTAAAATGGAGATTGTTCCTCTTTCATGGATCAGAATCCTTTCCCATTTATCATTCCCCATTTTGGTACGCTGGTTTCAAATCTTGCACAAATTAACCTGTGTGGAAGTCTTTCAACTCTAGTATTAGCTTCCCTGAGTAGTGTTACCTCCACTGCAGGGTAGTGGAGAAGGCTAATTAATGAGAAAATTCTATGATGTAATACCTGCAGCTGGACAAATGGTTGTGATCAAAGGCCAGACAAATGTCTCACCATACATATTTTATACCACACATTGAAAGAAACTCTGCAAGTTCATTTCACTATTCCTTTTCATTTTCTTCCCCCAGTTATCTTTTATGGCACTGAGGGTCTTTAATAATAAAAATGTTCATCACAAAGCTTGAAAAACACCCAGGAGTTTGCATCGATTCTCTCTCTGAATACGCAGATAATCCATTTTGTGTTGAAATAATGCGTGTTTTGGAATTTTAAAATCCAATTAAAATATCAGCTTTTCAAGCTCCCTCATATAAATTGTCCTTTGATATTTGATTTCCGTTGGTTATGTCATTTCAGTTGGGGCTTGTTGGATGGGAGTTTGAATGAGGCTGCATCTGCCAGAATTGCTAAACAAATCAAGCCCTGATATGTTAATTTGGACGAGAAGTAATGAGGTGTTAGTAAGAAGGACATTGTTAAGGCAGTGGATGGGCCTGCAGGCCTCCCTGTGCTGATCTCTGTTTTTTCTGAGTAGTCAATGCTTGCATGGGGTTGTGGGCAGGGAATGGGTCTGTTTGTTGTACTGTACTCTCCCAAGAGCTTAGTACGGTGCTTTACACAAAGTGCTCAATATGATTGAATGCATATTCACATGCTCAAATTTGAATATGACATCTACGAGAGTGGAGGCCCATGGTTCTTCTTCAGCAGGGCTTCTCCAGTAGGTGGTGCGGTCATACAGTCACCCAGGTGACCCATTTGACTTTGACTTTACTCATCCACCCCTCCCCCCACCCAACTCTCTACCCCTCTAACTCCACCTTCTGAAAACCTGTGTCTCTGAGGCCTCAAGCACACCCCATTCTCTGGAAGACTAGTCTCTTCACTTCTCTGTGCCTCAGTTCCCTCATCTGTAAACTGGAGATTAAGACTGTTAGCCCCGTGTGGGATGTGGACTGTCTCCAAACTTATTAGTTTGTATCTACTCCAGTGCTTAGGACAGTGCCCGGTACATAATAAGCATTTTAAAAATACCATTAAATAAATAAATGAAATAATAATAATATAATAATGATGGCATTTATTAAGCACTTACTATGTGCAAAGCAATGTTCTAAGCACTGGGGAGGTTACAAGGTGATCAGGTTGTCCCACGGGGGGCTCACAATCTTAATCCCCATTTTACAGATGAGGTAACTGAGGCACAGAGAAGTTAAGTGACTTGCCCAAAGTCACACAGCTGACAATTGGTGGAGCTGGGATTTGAACCCATGACCTCTGACTCCAAAGCCCGTGCTCTTTCCTGCTGAACCACGCTGTTTCTAATGAAATGGTACCCTCTACTACTCCCACAAAAGAACTCTTACTCTTCCCCTCTTGACATTCTCTAGCTGAGCCATTTCCGACCGCCTCACAAGTCATCAGCCAGAGCCCACTGAGCTCAGCATCCCTCCCTGGCTCTGCCTTCCAGAACACTGAGGTCCCTTCAGAGGATATGTAACTTTACTGGGAAACAGCATGTCCTAGTGGTGTCAAAATGGGGTGTGCAAAGTCGGGCCAGGTCTTTGGGGTCTATAGAACACGGGACATGTTATAGCTCTCTGCTCCTAAACCGTAAGCCCCTCAAGGGACAGGATCCCTATCTGATTCCCACTTGTATTCTATTTCCCAGCATTTAGAACAGTGATAGGCACAGGTAAGTTCTTTACAAATACTACTACTGCTACTACCAGTGGAACAAGTGTGAGCTTGGGATCAGAGAATCTGATCTCTAATCTTCCATTTTTTTAATGGCATTTGTTAAGTGCTTACTATGTGCAAAGCACTGTTCTAATTTGCCTGCTGTGTGACCTTGGGCAAGCAACTTAAATTCTCTTTGCCTCCGTTTCCTCATTTATTTATTCATTTTATTGTGGTATTTGTTAAGTGCTTACTATCTGCTGGTCACTCTACTAAGAACTGAGTTGAATATAAGCAAATAGGGTGGGACACAGTCCCTGTCCCATATGGGGCTCACGGTCTCAATCCCCATTTTATAGAAGGGGTTCTAATTACTTTAGTATAATGCTTGGCACACTGTAATCACTTAAGTCCCAAAATTATTATTATTATTACTCTCCTGACCCTACCTTCATCAGGGGTTCTTCCAGCAGTCACACCCTTGACGACTGATCATGGCCAGGTCTGCATTCCCACCACATTCCTACTTTTAGTTTTGTGAAGACAAAAAAAAATATCATTTCTACTTAATTCTGGAGAAAATTCCTCCCAGAACAAAATCATTCATGACTTTATATGTTTTTGGTGGCTTCTGCTCCAATTTCTTCAGGTCTATCCAAATACCGAAGGTAGATTTTGTTTTTATCCTGAATCTAACCCTTCAGTAGGTGAAAAAAGGCCCTTAGATATTTCCTATTGAAAATTTGTTTTAATTTGTTTTAAAAGTTCATAGACTTCTAAATTAGACTTGGCATTTCCTCTATAGTTTTTTTGCATCTACGTGCAATATGCCACAAAATTTAATTACATAGCTCAGTATCTAGGACATATTTCTTTCACATCTTTTAAAAAAAAATCCTTAGTAATTGTGGTTCCTAGTCTAATTAAGAGGACAGAGTTCACTGAATGTAAACTCGACATGGGCAGGGAACTAATTGATCAATGGCATTTGTTGAGCACTTACTGAATGGAGAGCACTGTACTAAGCTCTTGGTAGAATACAATATACAAGAGTTATAACGGAGTTGATAGACATGTTTCCTGCCCACAATGAGCTTACAGTTTAGAGGAACGTGTCTACCAGCTCTGTTATATTGTACTCTCCCAAGTACTTGGTACAGTGTACTGCACACAGTAAGTGCTCAATAAATTTGGTCAGTTGATTCTAGTTCCTAATTATTGCAAGCATCATTGTTATGCACTTAGTACAATACCTGGCACTTAATAAGTGCTTAACAAATACCACAATTGCCATGCTCGGCATAGAGTGCTCAATAAATACAATTGATTGATTAGACTGTGAATCCCTCATGGAACAAGTTTCTATGTTTGAACTGATTATCTTGCATGTGCCATAGCACTTAACACACTTGATAAATACTACAATCAGTCTATCAAACCTCCACTTTTTGAACTAAAATTGTGTCCGTTTCTCCGGCTCCTCCAATGAACCGTTGTGGCTAGTTCAGGGCTTGCCAGTGTGTGTGAGAGGAATTCCTTCCATCCAAAATAGTGTCATTAAAGCCTGCAGGCTATCTCTAGTGAGTGATGTTGTCCACCTCTGGTTTGTGGCTTGCCTGGTTCCTTTCACCTCATGTGAGCTTATTTCCCCTTCTCCCTAGTTTCTTTCTGGGAAACTAGAGTAACTGCATCTTTGTTCGAGTGAGAGCTCACCCAGGCTAGGATTCATTCAAATTCCACCCACAAAACCTCTGTGGGCTTCTCATATCTCACAGAAAATTGAGATTCAGACTGCAGCTTGGGGTCTGATTATTCAATATTTATTGAGGTACAAATGTGATTTAAAGTCAAGATAAGTCCAGAAAAATACAATCATTATCCTCCTATTGGCCAGCCTGAGGAAAGCTTTTCAATTGCACTACATCACACCCTCCCATTTTTTTTAATTTTTTTATTTTTCTTTCCTGTGCTAATTGAAGCCCTGGGCTGTTCTGTGGGACAGGAACCACCACCCAAAGCCTGCATTATAAAAGGCCAAATCCACCACAGCAGGACCTTTCTTCATGTGGTACTTCTAGGACCTTGCTCTGTACACAGCAAACCTCAATAAATAACATTGATTGAACCCTGAGGCTCCAGCATTGGCTTGTAATAGCAGCAGTCATGGAATTTATTGAGTATCATTGAGTGAAGTGCACTGTACTGAGTGCTTGGGAAAGTACAGCAGAGGCACAAGACATGTTTCCTGATCATATATAGCTTACACCCTAATAGGGAGGACTGACAGAATTATTTTTGCAAAAAGGGAAATCAATTGACTGTACTGCCTTATTATGCATTTATACACAAGTGCTGACTGAAGGGATAATAGTAATAATAACGATGGCATTTGCTAAGCGCTTACTATGTGCAAAGCACTTTTCTAAGCACTGGGGGGAATACAAGGTGATCAGGTTGTCTCATGTGGGGCTCGCAGTCTTAATCCCCATTTTACAGATGAGGTAACTGAGGCACAGAGAAGTTAAGTGACTTGCCCAAAGTCACACAGCTGACAAGTGGCAGAACTGGGATTAGAACCCATGACCTCTGACTGCCAAGCCCGTGATCTTTCCACTAAGCCACGCTGCTTCTCAATAAATTCCGGAGTGTTAGGAGTTTCTGATTGATTGATGTTCTTTTTCTCCTGTTTTCTTCATTCCTCTGTCCCCCTACCCTTTTTCTGACCCTCCTTCTGGCCTGACCCTATTTTAGCCACATCCCTGTTGACCCTGCCCTTTTTGTTTTAATGTGAATATATTTCTGTTACCCCTAACAAAAGTCACCCAAGTTGCTTGCTCCTGATCTCACCCCCAAATGGATCCTCACATATTTGGGGGAGGGAATGCCACTGACACAGAGGTCATAGAATGTACATGTTTGTACATAGTCGTAGCCAAACTAATCCTTCCCTTCCAGTCACATACAAATGCCTTTTAAATCCATAAAGCCTTGAAATACCCTGACCCATCCTCTATATCTCTATCAACTTTTAACACCTGCCAAACATATTTTTAGAAAGTGCACTTACTTGATTTTAAATTATTTTTCCTCTAATAAGAAAAAGAAGGATCTTAATTGATTTCTTTTGAATGCCGCCTTTCACAGTAGAAGAGAGCCATGGGAGTTAGCGAGATGATCTGAAATGACAATTTTTCCATTTTTTTCTCTAATAATAACCACTCCCGTTGAAAGATGAATGTGAGCCCTCAGAAGCTGAAGCCTTCTGATCCGTATAACTTATCCTTTCCTCACCAACACAATGAACCCTGTGTGTAGAGATCTATATGCAGAATAGTCTTGATGGCACAGTCTTGATGGCACATTTGTGTATCACTCTTTTCTCAGTCATTCGATCCTGTGGAATTTATTGAGTACTTACTCTGGGCAGAACAGTGGACCAAATTCTTGGGAAGGCGATAGTAAGTAAGCTGGTCTCTAGACTGGAAGCTTGTTATGGGCAGGGAACCATGTTGCTAATTCTGTTGTATTGTACTCACCCAAGTGCATAATACAATATTCACTACATAGTAAGTGCTCAATAAATACCATTAATTGACTGTTCAGAAAACAAATGTTCTCTACTCTCTCTGACTAATCCCTCACTTCCTCTAACTGTCCTCCCCTGGGTACTGACTATGCCCTTGGTATGTATCCCCTAAGCATCTTGATACTCCTTCCAGCCCCAGAGCATTTTTGTAAATATCCCCATAATCTACTACTAGAAGCAGCGCGGCTCAGTGGAAAGAGCCCGGGCTTTGGAGTCAGAGATCATGGGTTCAAATCCCAGCTCTGCCAATTGTCAGCTGTGTGACTTTGGGCAAGTCACTTCACTTCTCTGTGCCTCAGTTCCCTCATCTGTAAAATGGAGATGAAGACTGTGAGCCCCCCTTGGGACAACCTGATAACCTTGTAACCCCCCAGATATTAGAACAGTGCTTTGCATATAGTAAGCGCTTAATAAATGCCATTATTATTATTATTATTATTATTATTATTATTATTATTATTATTTCCCCTAGCCACAACTTCTTTTACTGTATTTTTCTCTCTTCCTGTACACTGTAACCTCTTTCTGGGCCGGGATCAATTCTACCAACTCTTCTATTATACTTTTCCAAGTTCTTAGTACAGTGTTCTGTATACAGCAAGCACTCAATAAACACCATTGATTGATGGAACAATCTCAAGATTCTAAAGCTGAGGGCCTTTGGAAATCACCATATTATATATTTTCCTCATTTTTTGCATTGTATTTCAGAAAACTTGGAAGCCAACATAATCTAACAGAAAGGGAAAGGGGCTAGGAGTCAGGATAGTCAATTATGAGTACAATCTCTGCTAATTTCCTATTGTGTGACCCTGAGCAAGTCACTTAACCTCCCGGTGCCTCAGTTTCTTCATCTGTAAAATGGGGATAAAATAAATGCTCTCCACACCTTTTAAAGCGTGAGCACCAGATGAGCTACAGACTGCATCCAATCTCATTATTTTGTTTCTGCCCCAGCACTCCACACATAGTAAGTGCTTTATTATTATTATTATTATTGTCATAATACAATTTTGGGATCAAAATAAGTCAAGTGCCATGGACATTTCCTTCTTTCCTTAATTTTTTTCTTTTTAAATAACCTGTCAAACACCATACATTCCTGGTTGATATTCTATAGAAATCCTTGTATACTGAATAGACTGAATAGGAGGTTTTATAAAAATCGCACACTGGAGAGTGTAGATATTTTGTCAGTTAGAAAATTGAAATTTGATTACCATAAGAAAGCTCATTTCTGTCAGATAAAATACTTGCCATCAGAATTAAATGATGCTTGACTTACTAACATTTCATGGATAAGTAACAGCTGTTCAGTTTTCTTTTTAATCAAACTGGCCTATGTATTAAAGAGCTGTTTTACATTGGAGGAAAATAACAAACATGGAGCTGTCATTTTTGAAAATACAACGTTTCCTACAATAGTCTAACGGAAAATAACTGTCAGACGCTTCTAGCCCCAAATATAAAAATCACTGGGAAACAGCCTCTCTGGGAAAGAACGTTTTCAAGTCCTGCCGATAGCAATTCCAAATCGTCCCGTTCCTTCAAAAAAGTTTTAATTTAAAAAGTTTTATTGCCATAATAGGTAATCGAACACAGAAATGTTTATCGTTGCAAAAGTCTGGTTCAAGGTACTTGCCTAAAATTCACTATTTCATGAGATATGCATAGGAGACGGGCCAGAATTTAAATTAACATCTCCAAATATCAGATTGTTATCCCAACCCGTACTAGTTCATAGATAATAGTGAAATAAATTACACAGGGACACCAATCTTTTCTCATTAGGACTCTTGCTTATTTTACATGTACTCTTTCTGAAAAATCACTTTAGACAGGACCAATTTGCAATTTCTCTTCATTAAACTGGGAGAAATATATGTATGTAAAATCCCATTGTCCTTGTACTGTCAGCTTTCTAGATGGGAAATGTAATAGTAATAAACCTGTAGGCTCTAATCAGAGGGGCCCATGTTAGGCCATTTTGACCATTAACAGAAATCCATTGTCCACTGGGTTCCACTGCCCTGGTTTAGTCTAAATTGAAAGGTACTAAGTGTTTGTACCTGTAGTGAGAAAGGAACCAAACTCTTACTTGAATTATATGATATAGCAGCACATAGAGGCAATGGGGACTGCCTGAAAGCTCCTTGTGGGCAGGGAATGTGTCTACCATCTGTTGCATTGTACTCGCCCAAGTGCTCTGCATAGAGTAAGTTCTCATAAATACCATTGATTGATTGATTGGAAACAGCACAAGTCTGGGAATCAAGAAAGCCAAGTTCCAACCTCAACTCTACCACTGGCCTGTTTTTTGACCTTGGGCCATTTACTTAAACTCTCTTGGTTTCATCTGCAAAATGAGGATAAGGTCCCTCTTCTACCCTTATTTTAAATTGTGAACCCCATGTGGGATGAGGACAGTGTCTGATATGAGCCTCTGTAACTACTCCAGCACTTAGCACAGTCCTTGGCACAGAGTAAAGGTTTACTAAATACCATCATCATTATTGTTGTGACCTCTGGACAGTGTCTTGGGTGAAATTATTTATAATAATAATAATAATAATAATGGCATTTGTTAAGCACTTACTATGTGCAAAGCACTATTCTAAGTGCTGGGGGGGATACAAGGTGGTCACATTGTCCCACGTGGGGCTCACAGTCCTAATCCCCATTTTACAGATGAGGTAACTGAGGCTCAGAGAAGTTAAGTGACTTGCCCAAGGTCACACAGCAGACATGTGTGGGAGCTGGAATTAGAACCCATGACCTCTGACTCCCAAGCCTGTGCTCTTTCCACTGAGCCACGCTGATAGAATTAAGTTCTCATCTTAAGCATTAGAGTCCTGACACTTAGCTAAATTAGATATGAAAGCTTGTTCGGGTACTTATTTCTGCCTCCACTTCAGAGGTCTGAGTTATGTGGGTGTTTGGCTCGGTGCCACAAAGATTAATCTGTTTGCCCATCCCTGACCCCTTCCCTACATCTTTGAAATTTATACCAAAGTTCAAGCTTAAACCCCTTCTCTTTTATAGTCAATTCTTCTTCACTATAATTGAATTTAATGGTACTTTGTTTTCAAAGATGCCACTCAAAAGTAATCAATCACCACGGGCTCTCTCTGTTTCTTTCTCTAACTGCATTCTACATCACCTGTGATGCAGCACAGCCTCCTCAGACCTGCTCAAGACCAGAGCATTCATGAATCTAGTTAGGAATTTCATTTTGCATTCTTTGTCATTCACTGAAACTTTGCATTGTTGCCCCAGTCTTTCCCCTAGGAGACTTTTTTCTGTTTCAAAACTTTTGGAATGTGCAGGGAAAACATATATCTCCTACCAATTAATGTGGGAAAAATACATTACTTCAACACCCATTCTTTAAATCTGGGATCGTATTGCAATTTCTGCTCCACATTTTAAGCTATCATTTGTTAAAACAATATTATATAAGTAGAATTTCTAATTAACAGCCTCCTCAATATTACCAAATATACAAGGACTGTTTTCCTACTGTGTCTTACAATCTGATGTGTCTCTGCCGAATAGGTCTTCATTCTCTAAGAATTTGAAGTCAAAATCAAATCAAATTATTTATTGAGCATTTACTAGATGCAGAGTACTGAACTAAGTGCTTGGGAAAGTACAATACAATAGAGCTCTTCAACTAGCCCCATCTATCTCCAATGTGTCCTGGATCTCTCCACTTTCTCCCTGAATCTTCACTTTGCCCCTCCTGTGTCATTTCAACAGTAATAGTAATGATTTTTGGTGTTTGTTAAATGCTATGTGCCAAACACAGTACTAAGCACTGAGATAGATAACAAGATAGGTCAGAAGAGTGGGGGGGCGGGGGGGAGAGAACAGGTATTTCATCCACGTTTTAGAGATGAGGAGACCACAATTAAGAAATGTTAAGTGACTTGCTAAAGTCACAGAGCAAGCTCACTCACCACAAACTATGAGTTTTCTCCCCCTGTACCCACCTTACCCTCCCTTCTCAAAGTCCTAATTCAAGGCTGGTCTTGCCCCCAAGTTGTCTCCTCTTGCCCTGGCCAGCTTGAAGACTCTAGACAGTAAGCTCACTGTGGGAAAAGAATGTGTCTGTTGTAGTGTTACATTGTACTCTCCCAAGCACTTAGTACAGTGCTCTGCACACAGTAAGTGCTCAATAAATATGATTGACTAACTGACAAGCTCTGGGGCTGAGGAGGCAGTACATGCCAATGAATCTGGGTACTAAAATTACATCTTTTCCAAGCTGGTGCAGAAGCTCTCAGTGGAATGTAAAATAGTGGATTTGTTTCAGAGCTTCACACCTGAAATAAGGCCTTAAGGAAATCAAAGATTGTTTCCACACCTGTGTTTGCAACCGCACTCTGATTGACATCCCCTTTCTCATTAGAAAATTGGCCTTCCTACTTGCCCTCTCATTTACATAATATAAGCAGTTTTACATAGTTCCTTATAGCCACTTGTTCAAGCGGCAAATGACCTTTGAAATCAAGAACAGAATTAGGGGCAGGTGGGAGCTTGTTTTTTTGATGTTGCTGAAATCAAATGTTTAACTTAAAAATGTGAATTCCTTTCTTCAAATCCCCTCCTAAACCCAGGAAAATATTAGTCCTGTTCCATTTGTCTTGGACTCTGACTTGCTTACTCTCCCAGCAAGCTCTGACAATCTGTGGACTTAGATTCAATTAGCAAGGTAAGAACACCTCCCCTTCAGTGGGTTTTACCCTTCCCCAGAGCCTGCAGTGCTAATGTGAGGTGGAAAGGTTGCTAAATTGGTCACTGAATCCCAACTATTTACCCTGGATGACAGCAGGTGAATAAATTGATGGTAGTCCCCGAACAAATAACTTGTTTTAATGAGTGTCTGGATGTGGCTCAGAAATGGAAATTTCAATATTTGGTGTGATGGTTATTTTCAGTTTCATATTTTCTTTGTGTGTGAGTGCTTTCCCATATTGACTAATGCAATTCCATTGCTCTAAGTTTCCAGCCAAGTAACAGTATCAAAAAAACGGCTAACACTTAATGGTTTGTGTGAGAACATAAATTCCATGTCAAATTCTCTAATTTCAGTTTAGTGTCTGTGCACCCTGAAAAAAAAGTAACTGAACAGCTAGTACTATACACAATACAGGCCTTTTTCTGAGGGTTCCTGTATAGGTCTCTAATAATAGTTGCTGTATGTTTTCAGTACTTGCTATGTGCCAAGCACTATACTAAGTACCAGGGTAGATACAGGACAATTAGACAGGACACAGCCCCTGCACCACAATGGGCTCTCAGTCTAAGAGGGAGGGAGAACATCTAATTAATCCCTATTTTACAGGTGAGGAAACAGAGGCCCAGAGAAGTTAAGCGCTTTGCCTCAAGTCACACAGCAGACAAGTGATGGAGCCAGGATTAGAATTTACATGCCTTGATCTCCTTCGCCAATAGAGACGCATGACTACAGCCCAGTACTTGACTCTAGTTTTGCAATGACTTTGACCAACCTATTTTTCCCATCCACTATCTGTAGTTTGGACGTGTCAATCATCATCATCAATCGTATTTATTGAGCGCTTACTGTGTGCAGAGCACTGTACTAAGCGTTTGGGAAGTAGAAGTTGGCAACATATAGAGACAGTCCCTACCCAAAAGTGGGCTCACAGTCTAAAATGTAGTCACAAGGTTTCTACTGCATAGGGATGGGGCACGGGCCTGGGAGTCAAAAGGTTTGCTGCCATTTGTCTGCTGCATGGGGTTGGGGCACGGGCCTGGTAGTCGTCATCATCAATCGTATTTATTGAGCACTTACTGTGTGCAGAGCACTGTACTAAGCGTTTGGGAAGTACACGTCGGCAACATATAGAGACAGTCCCTACCCAACAGTGGGCTCACAGTCTAAAATGTAGTCACAAGGTTTCTGCTGCATAGGGATGGGGCATGGGCCTGGGAGTCACAAGGTTTGCTGCCATTTGTCTGCTGCATAGGGTTGGGGCATGGGCCTGGTAGTCATCATCATCAATCGTATTGAGCGCTTACTGTGTGCGGAGCACTGTACTAAGCGCTGGGAGGTAGAAGTTGGCAACATATAGAGACAGTCCCTACCCAACAGTGGGCTCACAGTCTAAAATGTGGTCACAAGGTTTCTGCTGCATAGGGATGGGGCAGTGGGCCTGGGAGTCAAAAGGTTTGCTGCCATTTGTCTGCTGCATAGGGTTGGGGCATGGGCCTGGTAGTCATCATCATAAATCGTATTTATTGAGCGCTTACTGTGTGCGGAGCACTGTACTAAGCGCTTGGGAGGTAGAAGTTGGCAACATATAGAGACAGTCCCTACCCAACAGTGGGCTCACGGTCTAAAATGTAGTCACAAGGTTTCTGCTGCATAGGGATGGGGCATGGGCCTGGGAGTCACAAGGTTTGCTGCCATTTGTCTGCTGCATGGGGTTAGGGCACGGGCCTGGGAGTCATCATAATCAATCGTGTTTATGGAGCGCTTACTGTGTGCAGAGCACTGTACTAAGCGCTTGGGAGGTAGAAGTTGGCAACATATAGAGACAGTCCCTACCCAACAGTGGGCTCACAGTCTAAAATGGAGTCACAAGGTTTCTGCTGCATAAGGATGGGGCGTGGGCCTGGGAGTCACAAGGTTTGCTGCCATTTGTCTGCTGCATAGGGTTGGGGCCTGGGCCTGGTAGTCATCATCATCAATCGTATTTATTGAGCGCTTACTGTGTGGAGAGCACTGTACTAAACGCTTCGGAAGTACAAGTTGGCAACATATAGAGACAGTCCCTACCCAACAGTGGGCTCACGGTCTAAAATGTAGTCACAAGGTTTCTGCTGCATAGGGATGGGGCATGGGCCTGGGAGTAACAAGGTTTGCTGCCATTTGTCTGCTGCACAGGCTTGGGGCATGGGCCTGGTAGTCATCATCATCAATCGTATTTACTGAGCGCTTACTGTATGGAGAGCACTGTACTAAACGCTTGGGAAGTAGAAGTTGGCAACATATAGAGACAGTCCCTACCCAACAGTGGGCTCACAGTCTAAAATGTAGTCACAAGGTTTCTGCTGCATAGGGATGGGGCATGGGCCTGGGAGTCACAAGGTTTGCTGCCATTTGTCTGCTGCATGGGGTTAGGGCACGGGCCTGGGAGTCATCATCATCAATCGTATTTATTGAGCGCTTACTGTGTGCGGAGCACTGTACTAAGCGCTTGGGAGGTAGAAGTTGGCAACATATAGAGACAGTCCCTACCCAACAGTGGGCTCACAGTCTAAAATGGAGTCACAAGGTTTCTGCTGCATAGGGATGGGGCATGGGCCTGGGAGTCAACAGGTTTGCTGCCATTTGTCTGCTGCATAGGGTTGGGGCATGGGCCTGGTAGTCATCATCATCAATCGTATTTATTGAGCACTTACTGTGTGGAGAGCACTGTACTAAACGCTTGGGAAGTAGAAGTTGGCAACATATAGAGACAGTCCCTACCCAACAGTGGGCTCACGGTCTAAAATGTAGTCACAAGGTTTCTGCTGCATAGGGATGGGGCATGGGCCTGGGAGTCAAAAGGTTTGCTGCCATTCGTCTGCTGCATAGGGTTGGGGCATGGGCCTGGTAGTCATCATCATCAATCGTATTTATTGAGCGTTTACTGTGTGGAGAGCACTGTACTAAACGCTTGGGAAGTAGAAGTTGGCAACATATAGAGACAGTCCCTACCCAAAAGTGGGCTCACAGTCTAAAATGTAGTCACAAGGTTTCTGCTGCATAGGGATGGGACATGGGCCTGGGAGTCACAAGGTTTGCTGCCATTTGTCTGCTGCATGGGGTTAGGGCACGGGCCCGGTAGTCATCATCATCAATCGTATTTATTGAGCACTTACTGTGTGCAGAGCACTGTACTAAGCGTTTGGGAAGTACACGTCGGCAACATATAGAGACAGTCCCTACCCAACAGTGGGCTCACAGTCTAAAATGTAGTCACAAGGTTTCTGCTGCATAAGGATGGGGCGTGGGCCTGGGAGTCAAAAGGTTTGCTGCCATTTGTCTGCTGCATAGGGTTGGGGCATGGGCCTGGTAGTCATCATCATCAATCGTATTTATTGAGCGCTTACTGTGTGCGGAGCACTGTACTAAGTGCTTGGGAGGCAGAAGTTGGCAACATATAGAGACAGTCCCTACCCAACAGTGGGCTCACGGTCTAAAATGTAGTCACAAGGTTTCTGCTGCATAGGGATGGGGCATGGGCCTGGGAGTCACAAGGTTTGCTGCCATTTGTCTGCTGAATGGGGTTGGGGCACGGGCCTGGTAGTCATCATCATCAATCGTATTTATTGAGCGCTTACTGTGTGGAGAGCACTGTACTAAACGCCTGGGAAGTAGAAGTTGGCAACATATAGAGACAGTCCCTACCCAACAGTGGGCTCACAGTCTAAAATGTAGTCACAAGGTTTCTGCTGCATAGGGATGGGGCATGGGCCTGGGAGTCACAAGGTTTGCTGCCATTTGTCTGCTGCATGGGGTTAGGGCACGGGCCTGGGAGTCATCATAATCAATCGTATTTATGGAGCGCTTACTGTGTGCGGAGCATTGTACTAAGCGCTTGGGAGGTAGAAGTTGGCAACATATAGAGACAGTCCCTACCCAACAGTGGGCTCACAGTCTAAAATGTAGTCACAAGATTTCTGCTGCATAGGGATGGGGCGTGGGCCTGGGAGTCACAAGGTTTGCTGCCATTTGTCTGCTGCATAGGGTTGGGGCCTGGGCCTGGTAGTCATCATCATCAATCGTATTTATTGAGCGCTTACTGTGTGGAGAGCACTGTACTAAATGCTTGGGAAGTACAAGTTGGCAACATATAGAGACAGTCCCTACACAACAGTGGGCTCACGGTCTAAAATGTAGTCACAAGGTTTCTGCTGCATAGGGATGGGGCATGGGCCTGGGAGTCACAAGGTTTGCTGCCATTTGTCTGCAGCATAGGCTTGGGGCATGGGCCTGGTAGTCATCATCATCAATCGTATTTACTGAGCGCTTACTGTGTGGAGAGCACAGTACTAAACGCTTGGGAAGTAGAAGTTGGCAACATATAGAGACAGTCCCTACCCAACAGTGGGCTCACAGTCTAAAATGTAGTCACAAGGTTTCTGCTGCATAGGGATGGGGCATGGGCCTGGGAGTCACAAGGTTTGCTGCCATTTGTCTGCTGCATGGGGTTAGGGCACGGGCCTGGTAGTCATCATCATGAATCGTATTTATTGAGCGCTTACTGTGTGCGGAGCACTGTACTAAGCGCTTGGGAGGTAGAAGTTGGCAACATATAGAGACAATCCCTACCCAACAGTGGGCTCACAGTCTAAAATGTAGTCACAAGGTTTCTGCTGCATAGGGATGGGGCATGGGCCTGGGAGTCACAAGGTTTGCTGCCAATTGTTTGCTGCATAGGGTTGGGGCATGGGCCTGGTAGTCATCATCATCAATCGTATTTATTGAGCGCTTACTGTGCGGAGATCACTGTACTAAACGCTTGGGAAGTACAAGTTGGCAACATATAGAGACAGTCCCTACCCAACAGTGGGCTCACGGTCTAAAATGTAGTCACAAGGTTTCTGCTGCATAGGGATGGGGCATGGGCCTGGGAGTCACAAGGTTTGCTGCCATTTGTCTGCTGCATAGGCTTGGGGCATGGGCCTGGTAGTCATCATCATCAATCGTATTTACTGAGCGCTTACTGTGTGGAGAGCACTGTACTAAACGCTTGGGAAGTAGAAGTTGGCAACATATAGAGACAGTCCCTACCCAACAGTGGGCTCACAGTCTAAAATGTAGTCACAAGGTTTCTGCTGCATAGGGATGGGGCATGGGCCTGGGAGTCAAAAGGTTTGCTGCCATTTGTCTGCTGCATAGGGTTGGGGCATGGGCCTGGTAGTCATCATCATCAATCGTATTTATTGAGCGGTTACTGTGTGGAGAGCACTGTACTAAACGCTTGGGAAGTAGAAGTTGGCAACATATAGAGACAGTCCCTACCCAACAGTGGGCTCACGGTCTGAAATGTAGTCACAAGGTTTTTGCTGCATAGGGATGGGGCATGGGCCTGGGAGTCAAAAGGTTTGCTGCCATTTGTCTGCTGCATGGGGTTGGGGCATGGGCCTGGTAGTCATCATCATCAATTGTATTTATTGAGTGCTTACTGTGTGCAGAGCACTGTACTAAGAGTTTGGGAAGTACACGTCGGCAACATATAGAGACAGTCCCTACCCAACAGTGGGCTCACAGTCTAAAATGTAGTCACAAGCTTTCTGCTGCATAGGGATAGGGCATGGGCCTGGGAGTTACAAGGTTTGCTGCCATTTGTCTGCTGCATAGGGTTGGGGCATGGGCCTGGTAGTCATCATCATCAATCGTATTTATTTAGCGCTTACTGTGTGGAGAGCACTGTACTAAACGCTTGGGAAGTAGAAGTTGGCAACATATACAGTCCCTACCCAACAGTGGGCTCACAGTCTAAAATGTAGTCACAAGGTTTCTGCTGCATAGTGATGGGACATGGGCCTGGGAGTCAAAAGGTTTGCTGCCATTTGTCTGCTGCATGGGGTTGGGGCATGGGCCTGGTAGTCATCATCATCAATTGTATTTATTGAGCGCTTACTGTGTGCAGAGCACTGTACTAAGCGTTTGGGAAGTACACGTCGGCAACATATAGAGACAGTCCCTACCCAACAGTGGGCTCACAGTCTAAAATGTAGTCACAAGGTTTCTGCTGCATAAGGATGGGGCGTGGGCCTGGGAGTCAAAAGGTATGCTGCCATTTGTCTGCTGCATAGGCTTGGGGCATGGGCCTGGTAGTCATCATCATCAATCGTATTTATTGAGCGCTTACTGTGTGCGGAGCACTGTACTAAGTGCTTGGGAGGCAGAAGTTGGCAACATATAGAAACAGTCCCTACCCAACAGTGGGCTCACAGTCTAAAATGTAGTCACAAGGTTTCTGCTGCATAGGGATGGGGCATGGGCCTGGGAGTCACAAGGTTTGCTGCCATTTGTCTGCTGCATGGGGTTGGGGCACGGGCCTGGTAGTCATCATCATCAATCGTATTTATTGAGCGTTTACTGTGTGGAGAGCACTGTACTAAACGCCTGGGAAGTAGAAGTTGGCAACATATAGAGACAGTCCCTATCCAACAGTGGGCTCACAGTCTAAAATGTAGTCACAAGGTTTCTGCTGCATAGGGATGGGGCATGGGCCTGGGAGTCACAAGGTTTGCTGCCATTTGTCTGCTGCATGGGGTTAGGGCACAGGCCTGGTAGTCAACATCATCAATCGTATTTATTGAGCGCTTACTGTGTGCGGAGCACTGTACTAAGCGCTTGGGAGGTAGAAGTTGGCAACATATAGAGACAGTCCCTACCCAACAGTGGGCTCACGGTTTAAAATGTAGTCACAAGGTTTCTGCTGCATAGGGATGGGGCATGGGCCTGGGATTCACAAGGTTTGCTGCCATTTGTCTGCTGCATAGGGTTGGGGCATGGGCCTGGTAGTCAACATCATCAATTGTATTTATTGAGCGCTTACTGTGTGCAGAGCACTGTACTAAGCGATTGGGAAGTACACGTCCGCAACATATAGAGACAGTCCCTACCCAACAGTGGGCTCACAGTCTAAAATGTAGTCACAAGGTTTCTGCTGCATAGGGATGGGGCATGGGCCTGGGAGTCCAAAGGTTTGCTGCCATTTGTCTGCTGCATGGGGTTGGGGCACGGGCCTTGTAGTCATCATCATCAATCGTCTTTATTGAGCGCTTACTGTGTGCGGAGCACTGTACTAAGCGCTTGGGAGGTAGAAATTGGCAACTTATAGAGACAGTCCCTACCCAACAGTTGGCTCACAGTCTGAAATGTAGTCACAAGGTTTGTGCTGCATAGGTATGGGGCATGGGCCTGGGAGTCACAAGGTTTGCTGCCATTTGTCTGCTGCATGGGGTTGGGGCACGGGCCTGGTAGTCATCATCATCAATTGTATTTATTGAGCACTTACTGTGTGCAGAGCACTGTACTAAGCGTTTGGGAAGTACACGTCCACAACATATAGAGACAGTCCGTACCCAACAGTGGGCTCACGGTCTAAAATGTAGTCACAAGGTTTCTGCTGCATAGGGATGGGGCAGTGGGCCTGGGAGTCAAAAGGTTTGCTGCCATTTGTCTGCTGCATAGGGTTGGGGCACGGGCCTGGTAGTCATCATCATCAATCGTATTTATTGAGCGCTTACTGTGTGCGGAGCACTGTACTAAGCGCTTGGGAGGTAGGAGTTGGCAACATATAGAGACAGTCCCTACCCAACAGTGGGCTCACAGTCTAAAATGTAGTCACAAGGTTTCTGCTGCATAGGGATGGGGCATGGGCCTGGGAGTCAAAAGGTTTGCTGCCATTTGTCTGCTGCATAGGGTTGGGGCATGGGCCTGGTAGTCATCGTCATCAATCGTATTTATTGAGCGTTTACTGTGTGGAGAGCACTGTACTAAGCGCTTGGCAAGTACAAGTTGGCAACATACAGAGACAGTCCCTACCCAACAGTGGGCTCACAGTCTAAAATGTAGTCACAATGTTTCTACTGAATAGGGATAGGGCATGGGCCTAGTAGTCAAAAGGTTTGCTGCCATTTGTGTGCTGCATAGGATTGGGGCATGGGCGTGGTAAGTCATCATCATCAATCGTATTTATTGAGTGCTTACTGTGTGCAGAGCACTGTGCTAAGCGCTTGGGAAGTACACGTCGGCAACATATAGAGACAGTCCCTACCCAACAGTTGGATCACAGCCTAAAATGTAGTCACAAGGTTTCTGCTGCTTAGGGATGGGGCATGGGCCTGGGAGTCAAAAGGTTTGCTGCCATTTGTCTGCTGCATGGGGTTGGGGCACGGGCCTGGCAGTCATCATCATCAATCGTATTTATTGAGCGCTTACTGTGTGCGGAGCACTGTACTAAGCGCTTGGGAGGTAGAAGTTGGCAACATATAGAGACAGTCCCTACCCAACAGTTGGATCACAGCCTAAAATGTAGTCACAAGGTTTCTGCTGCTTAGGGATGGGGCATGGGCCTGGGAGTCAAAAGGTTTGCTGCC
Organism: Tachyglossus aculeatus; assembly: GCF_015852505.1. Taxonomy (NCBI): domain Eukaryota; kingdom Metazoa; phylum Chordata; class Mammalia; order Monotremata; family Tachyglossidae; genus Tachyglossus; species Tachyglossus aculeatus. The sequence goes on from NC_052084.1 coordinate 37,814,580, forward strand.
ATTTGTCTGCTGCATGGGGTTGGGGCACGGGCCTGGCAGTCATCATCATCAATCGTATTTATTGAGCGCTTACTGTGTGCGGAGCACTGTACTAAGCGCTTGGGTGGTAGAAGTTGGCAACATATAGAGAAAGTCCCTACCCAACAGTGGGCTCACAGTCTAAAATGTAGTCACAAGGTTTCTGCTGCATAGGGATGGGGCATGGGCCTGGGAGTCAAAAGGTTTGCTGCCATTTGTCTGCTGCATAGGGTTGGGGCATGGGCCTGGTAGTCATCATCATCAATCGTATTTATTGAGCGTTTACTGTGTGGAGAGCACTGTACTAAGCGCTTGGGAAGTACAAATTGGCAACATATAGAGACGGTCCCTACCCAACAGTGGGCTCACAGTCTAAAATGTAGTCACAAGCTTTCTGCTGCATAGGGATGGGGCATGGGCCTGGGAGTCACAAGGTTTGCTGCCATTTGTCTGCTGCATAGGGTTGGGGCATGGGCCTGGTAGTCATCATCATCAATCGTATTTATTGAGCGCTTACTGTGTGGAGAGCACTGTACTAAACTCTTGGGAAGTAGAAGTTGGCAACATATAGAGACAGTCCCTATCCAACCGTGGGCTCACAGTCTAAAATGTAGTCACAAGGTTTCTGCTGCATGGGGATGGGGTATGGGCCTGGGAGTCCCAAGGTTTGCTGCCATTTGTCTGCTGCATGGGGTTGGGGCACGGGCCTGGTAGTCATCATCATCAATTGTATTTATTGAGCGCTGACTGTGTGCAGAGCACTGTACTAAGCGCTTGGGAGGTAGAAGTTGGCAACATATAGAGACAGTCCCTACCCAACAGTGGGCTCACAGTCTAAAATGTGAGCCCAATCAATCAAAAGAAGTAGCCTGTACTAGTGGATAGAGAACAGGCCTGGGAGTCAGAAAGACCTGGTTTTTATTCCCAACTCTATTACTTGTCTGCTGTGTGATTTTAGGCATTCATTCAGTCATATTTATTGAGCACTTACTGTGTGCAGAGCACTGCACCAAGCGCTTGGAAAGTACAATTCAGCAATAGAGACAATCCCTAGCCACACTGGGCTTACAGTCTAGAAGGCAAGTTACTTCACTTCTCTGTGCCTGTTACTCAAATGGGGAGTAAGACTGTGAGCCCCATGAGGGACAGGAACTGTGTTCAAATGGATTTGCTCATTCGATCCCAGTGCTTAGTACAGTTTCTGACCCATAGTAAGCACTTAACAAATACCACCATTATCATTAGGGACTGTGTCTTCGGTTGTACTCACCCAAGTACCTATAAACTGCACATTGATGCTCAATAAATGCACACAGTAAGCACTCAATAAATACGATTATTGAATACTGACTGATAAAGCTATAGAGTCATAGAGCTGGTAGGCATCTAGGGTTCAGTTCTTGGGGTTTGAGACTATGACCCCCATGTGGGACAGGGACTGTTTCCAACCTGATTTGCTTGTATCTACCCCAGTGGTTAGTAGAGTGTCTGGCACATAGTAAGTTCTTAACAAATACCATAAATATTTTAATTATTAATTTTCTTTCAAAGCCACCTCCACCTTCCTCCATCTCCCCACACCAAACTTAAGCAACAGGAGAAGAAGCTCCCAGATCAGAGGTCAGGTTCTTTATGGCTCCCTTTCTCTTGGGGCCAGAAATAAATCAATCAAACATATTTATTGAGTGCTTACTGTGTGCAGAGGACTGTACCAAGCATCTGGAAGAGTACGATATACCAGAGTTGGTGGACACATTCCCTGCCCACAAATGAGAAAGATTGGTACTGGAGAAGAAGTTCCAAAACATGGCCCCAACTCAAGCCAAATGGGGAGACCACTTGGCCTAGTAGGAAGAACACATGTCTGGAAGTCAGGACACTAGAATCTGCATGACCTTGGGTGAGTCACTTAACCTCTCTGGGCTTCAGTTTCCTTATCTGTAAATTGGGGATTAAGTACCTTAAATCCTTCTCTCATACCCTGTGTGGGACAGGGACTGCATCTGATCTGACCTCAGTGTTCAGCAAAGATTAAGCTCTTAATAAGTACAGTCATCATCATTATTGTTTTCAAGTGGGTTGGGACAGAACGAGATGCAGTAGGGAACCATTATCAATCCATCCACAATATTTAATGAACATCTACTGTGCGCAAAGCTTTGTATCGAGCACACGTGAGAGTACAAAATTCATGCTTAGTGTTCTTATCTGTCTTTCCTCAACATAGACTGTGAGTCCTGCGGGACGGGGCCAGTGGCCCATCTGATTCTCTTGTATTTACCACAGCTCTTAGTATAGGACTCGTCATAGAGTAAACTCAGTAAATATCATTACCGCTGTTACAACAACAATACACATGCTGAGTCAAGTGTGCAAACAAAGCCCATCAGGTGTTTTAGGAGAAAAGAAAATTATTTTCCCCCCTGCCCCTTCGAGGAAGTTTAACGTAGTCATTTGAGAGCAGCCTGTCAACATCGAAGGCGGTGAAGGAGCACTCCTTTACTCTCCCCCCGCCCCCACCCCGTGAAAAATGCCTCATGGCAGTTGAACCCATTTCCTTCCTCCTCCGTAGTGCCTGTTTTTAGGGGCACTTAAGAAAAGAAACAATGTTGCAAACAGCTGGCATAAATATCCACTATTATTGTAGTTAAACAACACGTAGCAAGAAAGCAACTTTTCAAGTTTTGTTTTCTAAACCATAATTGCACACCTCCTGCTGACAAATTAAGAGGCAAAGACGCCTATTCACATTCAAATAATAGGTTTCGAAGCTGCAAATGTCAAGCACTTCCCAGCAAAATGCTCTTCAGTTTACAATTGCTTATGTCAACTCCCATATGTTTTGGGTAAAATAGAATGGGAAGGCAAGCCCAAAACACAAATGCTTGGGTTCCCATTGTCCTAGGCCTGCAGGCAGAACACCTTCTCTGTAGAGTGGATGGTTTAATTTGAAAACACAGGTTTTAATTATGTACATTCCATTTCAGCAGACTAGCATCTTGAAATTATGGCAATTGAAAATAAGACCCAATATTTGAATAAAACCGCTTAAGCAAATGACAGGGAAACTGAGGCTGGGAGTTGGATTTCAAAACCAGTGGCGCATAGTACGTTCAAAACATCATCTTGGCTACTACAGTACCCTTTCAAAATAGCACAGTACATATTTTGGGTGAAATGTGAAGTGACCCTGACCCTCTCTCTAACGCCCCTATTTTTTCCTCTTAGCCAACATTGTACGCTGTTGCTTCTGTCCTCTCCAAAACCAGACCATTATCGGTGCAAACATAAAAGACAGATTTGAGAGCATTTCAGACTCCACATAATTATAGTGTATGAGCACATTGGTGCTACAGAATTGCCAGCTAAAATAGCTCTGCCTGTTGATTATTCATTTTAGATTTTCAACTAGAAAGCTCCAGTCACAGGGAAAGAGATTTGTGCTGCTAAACCCCTGTGAGGTAATGGGAAAATTGAGGACTGATGGTTGTATTAATAACCAGAGTCTTATTAAAATTAGCATAGTAGTAGGAGTATAAACTCAAGAATGTGAGGGAAAACAGTTTCTCTACATTGTCCTATGACTGGCCCTTGATTAAAAAAGAGAACACTCCTGTACTGTGCTAAAGTTCTGTGTTCATCTGAGATTTAGAGTTTCTTCGGAGGTAACTGTGTGCATATTTTGATGCTAACACTCTCTAAAATAGACTGTTCATTTTCACTGATTGTGTCCACATGAACCCAGTTAGACTCCAGGCTCTGGTGAGACTCCAGACTTTAGTGCATAGATGAGATGGAAAGTGGGCAGAACTTTTGTTTGTAAGTGCCTGGAGGGCAGAGATCATTTCTATTAACTCTGCTGTACCCCCCAAGCACTTAATACAGAGCTCTGCACAAAGATATTCAGTAAATACAATTGATTAAGCTGATTGCCCAGGACCACCATCTATTGCTAGCTGAGCTCTAACATGCAGAAATCTTAGGACCAAGGCTGAGAGGGGACTTGATTGAATGTCTGCAAATTCTGTGGTTTCATACTCTCCCATTTGCTTAGTACAATGTTCTGCACAAAGTAAGCACTCAATAAATGACCAATGATTACTTCATTAGCATCAAGCAGTAAGATTAGGGTTGCCACACTGTTTCTTTTGAATTTGGAGTCATCTTCTTGCTCTGATTCTTAGAGAAAGTAGTGTTGCTTAGTGGAAAGAGCATGGATTTAGGAGTCAGAAGACCCAGGTTCTAATCCTAACTCCTCCACCTGTTGGATGAGTGACTTTTAGACAAGTCACTTTACTTCTCTGTGCTTGAGGTGCCTGCAGCAGGTGCTTGGAAGATAAGAGAAAGCCACTGAATTCTGGTCTCAGAGTGCCTGAGTCCAATGCAAAATTTGTTGCTTTCCACTCTGGGCATTCCTGCCAGTTCCCTGGATTCCACATCCCTGGGTGATCAGAGGTAAGTCAAATCCCACTCTCCCCTGATATTTTGGGAACCTCATCCATCTGAGAACACTGATATTTCCTAACTCCTCTAAGTACGTAGGGCTGAAGTATGCCTGAAGTTTTCAAGTAGGAATAACTACAATTAGGAATAGCAAACTCTAAGCCCACTGGAACATTTGATTCATAATTATTTGTCCAGAGGAACAAAGTCGGATGATAGTTAAATGTAGTTGACTTGATGTCTGTGTTTTAACTACTGGGCAGTGTTGACTTCATTAACTGTATTAGTGTGAGACATGTATTTAATTTCTCCAAACCAGGATAAACAGTTAAGTGATCTTATTATGCTCGTTTACTCGATATTTGATACTTCAGGTGCAACCCCTCAGCAGAGAATCAGGCTATTTCACACATCATTTGAAATCACCTAAAATAGTCCTATTGCAGTCAGCACTTTTGTGGAAGTTTTAAAATTGCTGATAATGAAACTATTTTTTCTTAAGTGTTTGCAGCAAGCTCAACTTTTTAAAACTAACTTTTCAATTACTTACCAAACTGCAGCTTGCTTCAGAGGTAGGGCTTGGCCTCTCAGCGGGCTCTTCTCATCTCTAGCTGCCACTCTGGTCTCCCTCCCTGTTGGGGGACCATTGGTGTCCCCTCCCCCTCATCTGTCATGCCCGCTGCATTGGTCCAGACCCAGGGTTGGCAGAAGAAGCCTGGCAGGGCCTGGGCCAGATCAGAGGCCACCAGACATCACCCAGCAAGAGAGGGAAAGTTAGAAATAAAAGCAAAGAGAAAAAGAGACACACAGACACACACACAGGAAGGCAGGAGAATCCCAGGCTTTTATATGGCTCATTTTCAATCCATCTAGGACAATGGACGATGAAAGGTTTTTCATCTCAATCATGCCAGTTCATCCTTAAATCTTTGTTGAAGGAAACAATCTGGCTGGTCCCTGTTTGTTGTTCCTCCTTTGAAAACTCTGATGAGTAGGGAGGAGGAAAGAATATGAGTAATATGCTGTATTTGCAAAGCATCTATCTTTTTCCAAATGCTTTCATATCAGTTGTCTCACTGAAACCTCATAACACCCTGCTACTGTTGGAAAGGCAGGTATGATTATTTCCATTTGACAGGTGAGGGAACAGAGAGGTGAAGTGACTTGCCCAGAGTCACAGAGCAGACTTCCAGTAGAGCTGAGACTAGAAGCCAGGTCCTCTGACTCTCATGCTTTTTCCACCAGATCGCACTGCCACTCTGGTTCACTTGAGTGGGACGGTGAAAATTTTTAGGGAGCTGGAACTTTAGTGGACTTGCCTACTTTTTGAAAACCTTTTTGAGACTGCAAAAAGTGCCCTTGAGAATTATGGTGATTTTTTAAAAATCCATGAAATGTACTTGGAAGAATTAGTGTGTATTTGAAAGTATTTGAGTTTAATGGATGGGTTTTCAAACAATGGATTTTGAGAATGAAACTGTAGGTAGGATAGGTTATTTAGCAAAATTGTCTACTTGGGCCAACAGGCTGAGTCCAATTTCCTCAATCAAGTGTTTTGTGGGATTGTCCTGCCGATCAAGGGAGCAGTGAAGGGCTTTGGGTTTCCCAGGAAAAGATGGTTTTGTGTGAAAACTGTTACGTTGCACATCTGCTCCATTTCCATGGCTGCTCAATAAATTCTTGTTGACTGACCAACATTAAAAGGAAAGGCAAATGAATAGTTATCTGAAAGTCATTTTTCACTGTGGCTTTATGTATGCTGGAAACTGATTTTTCCAGGTATTGTGGTGTCATGAAAATCAGAGGGCTGAAATGTAGCCATGTCTTCTTGTATTGTGTCCCCCAATTCCTGACCAAACCAAAGCAAAGATTAAAGATCCCTTCACCTCAACCTTGTAGTGGGGCCGGCTGCAGGACTGAGAGCAAGAGAGGTAGCGGTCAGAGGTGGCCTGTCAGGGGAGGGATGGTGAGGGGAAGAGTACTGTGGTGATTAACACTGTGAAATACCCAGCCTCCTTTTGTCTAACCAGACAGCTTGAAGAACTCAAAGGCTCTAGAATGTTCAGGCCAGAGGGTGTCCAGAGTTGTCATTTGCATAGCCCTACCATGCTTAGAGGTGCTGTACTCTAAGGAAAACTCTGTCCTTTTTAAACCTCACTTAAGCAGCTTTTAAAGTTATCTTTAGCAGTCCAGTTAATGTTCATAAAAATGTGTTGATGAAATAAATGTTTTATAATAAATGAGAAAAACAAAATAAGTTTTCTTAATTCAGAATAAGTGAGGCCTCCTCCATCAGCTCCTCAATTCCTCTCCAGATTTCCCAGCCTGACAAGTTTCTAAGTTGGGGGAAGAAGACTTGAGCAGGTCTATTAATAAGTGCTGCATTAGTGTCCCGGGGCTTTGCTGGGTTCCTGCAAAACAGGTTAGACACATTTACAGTCACAGTGGTGGCGGAGTTTTAAACAAACACCAGCAGAAACCCAGGATGCGAAGGCAACCTCAAAGTAAGAGTGCTTTGCAGACAAATGATTCTTGCGCAGCTGGATTCATATTAGCTATAAGACCTTGGGCTCTATCAAGCCGAGTTCCTGGAACACTTTAGATTCTAACTCTCATGTGAAACAACTCAAAGTGGGTGGGTGGGTAGTGGAGGTGTGCTAGGGGGGAAGAGAGGGAAGGAGGATGGTTCAAATAGGATGATTTGGGGCCCTCTTGCAGAGTGGAGGTTTCTACATTGAGGATATGCTCTGCTTTCACTCTCCAATCTGCTTAGACCCTAGCAACTTCTCTGCCCAGGGCATCTCTATCTTCAGTACACGGGTATGACATAGTCTGATGGCTTAACCATGTGGCAGTGCTCTGCTTTGTGGTTCACTGCAAGGTAGAAGGGCAAAGAGTCACAGAGGGAAGCAAAAGAGAAGCTTGCATGAATTTTTGTCACAATGCACTCACTGTAATGGGACAGAGCATCCAAAAAGGTACAGGGGCAGTGGGGGAGGGTTTAGAGTTAACACCTACTATATGAAGAGTATTGAACTAAGCACTTGAGAGAGTCTGTAGAATTTGTAGATATGATCCCTCTCTGCAATGAACTTGCAATCAAATACTAGTGGTATTTAGTAAATGCTAACTATTTCCCAAACTCTAAGGTAGAGTCAAGATTATGAGACCAGACACAGTCGCTACCCCAACCAGGGTTTACAATCTAAGAGGGAGAGAGGGCAGTTGTTTTATCTCTAATTTACAGATGGGAAAACCGAGGCCCAGAGAGGTTAGGTGATTTGCCCAAAGTCACACAACAAGCCAGTGGCATAGCTGGAAATTGAATTCAGTTCATGTGATTCCCAGTCCCTTGCTATTTCAATTAGACCAGGCTGCCTCTTACTGGGATCTCTTCATAGCCCAGATACACAAGTCCTTCAGACTCTGAGGGAAATTAGAATTCCCATCCCCTGATCAAAAGCCTTCCTTTGTCCTAAATTGGCATGTAATCCCCAGTTTCAGGATCAAAGGTGGCCCCAATTCATTTGGAAGGGAGGTGAAAAATTGCTTCCCCAAGCCTACTAGGAGATTTCTGGCTTCCTGTTGTACATAAGCCAGTTTATGAGCATGGTCTCTGGATGACTCTGTGGATGAATACGTGGTTCCCAGGCTCCACAAATGGCCAATTGGAAATGTTTCCATTTTTATTTGCAGTAGAAGTATGGGTAAAAGACAACAACTCTTCCCACAAGCTAAACAGTAATAATAATAATAATGGTGGCATTTGTTAAGCACTTACTATGTGCCAAGCACTGTTCTAAGCACTGTGGAGGGGAATACAAGGTCATCAGGTTGTCCCATATGGGGCTCATGGTCTTAATCCCCATTTTACAGATGAGGTAACTGAGGCACAGAGAAGTCAAGTAACTTGCTCAAAGTCATACAGCTGACAAGTGGCGGAGCAGGGATTAGAACCCAAGACCTCTGACTCCCAAGCCTGTGCTCTTTCCCCTGAGCCACGCTGCTTCTCTTGCAGAATTTAGATTGTCATTAATTAATAGTTACAAAAGCATCCAAATGATACCCAGTATTATTTTAGAGGGATTTTATTTTACACGATCAACATCACATTCATATTTCACTCTTGCACTTGGATTTGCACTCTTTTTCCACCCATCCCTCAGCCCCACAACACTTATGTACATATCCATAATTTATTTATTTATCTTAATATCTGTCTCCACCTCTAGGATGAACCTTGTTGTGGTCAGGAAATGTGTCTACTAACTCCCTTATATTGTACTCGCCCTAGCACTTAGTGCAGTGCTCTGCAAACAAGAAGTACTCAATAAATATTATTGATTGATATTTCCTCAAGACACCTGCCCAAAAGGAGGACAAGAACAGGAAGCTCTCTTGTAGGGCAGGGATTTGGGGGAAAATCATACTATGGCAAACCTTGATCCAGTGGGAATTGGTAGTTTAGGGCATAGGTGATTATAAGACACAAACATGACCGGTATTTTTCAATACAAATTCCAATATCATTGTTCTGTCCATTATAAACAGAATGTTCAATTGCCTTGTCACTCATTGCTATTTTACTGTACTGACCACTATAGAGTTGCACAGAGCACACAGTCTTGTGTGGTGCGGTACAATGAGACTGTTTGTTCCTGCACCTCAGCAAACTGTAGCCAGACATGTATGTTTTGGGGAAAATGATCCCTAGTTCTGCTTTCACATCCTAGCCAAAGGCACTATGAAGGTATTATGGAAGAATTATAGAACCTGGTATTTTTGCTTATTTCAGACTAAATCATTCTAGCTTTCATTCTCCCCACTTGAGAATACCCTACTGGTAAAGAAATGAAGAAATGTCCCCAAATTGACTTTCTCCTGCTTGCAAGTACACACACACACACACCACACACACACACATGGATAATTTGCATTTTAAAAACCCACTTCCAGCCAGCATCCTCTCTCATGCAGTAGCAAAACCAGAGTTATGTTTCCATAGGATCATAAAATAAGCACATTCCAGGACCTTCCAATTCTTATCTGTGACTGTAAAAAGCAGGGTAGCTTTTGCTGCTGTTTACCTTTGCAGGGCCTCCTCATGGGCCCTGGATAAATGGTAATTTTCACAGTGCTTGGGATTTAAAAGCAGCATTAAAACACCCTGACTCAAACATTTAGTTTATTTTCTGGCTTGTGTTTGTATCACCGAGCTTGCTCCCAGAGACTCGGAAAATTAAGTAAAGATGGTAGTGTAACTACAGCACTAATCTAACATGCTGTGAGGTATTAATTATGCAGTTCAAGTGAGGGAAATAAACAAGTAATAATTTAATCTGTGACACAAAATAAATCCCAAAATGGATCTTCGCTGAAGGCATTTTCTAAATAAACACTTGATTTGTAAGGCACAAAGGACTCGTTATTGCAAGCCTTAGTTGCTGAAATTTGAAGATATTTATTGCAATATCCCTTCCCCTAAGTTCTGAGGATAGAAAACCCAATTTTGAAGGATAAATTAGTAGAGAAGAGCACAAGGCAAAACAAGAGGAAGAGGAAAGAGTTTTAAGATTATATCAGTGAGATTTCTTCAAGATCTGTGGCAAGATAAAACTTGGAGTCACAACCCCTAGGTCTGTACAGAAGCATATTCACATGTAATAGTAGTAGAATAATAATAATAATAATGGCATTTACTAAGTGCTTACTACATGCAAAGCACTGTTCTAAATGCTGGGGGGATACAAGGTGATCAGGTTGTCCCACGTGGGGCTCACAATCTTAATCCCCATTTTACAGATGAGGTAACTGAGGCTCAGAGAAGTTAAGTAACTTGCTCATTGTCACACAGTAGACGTGTGGTGGAGCAGGATTCGAACCCATGACCTCTGACTCCAAAACCCGTGCTCTTTCCACTAAGCCACGCTGCTTTTCATCATCATCAGTAGAAGCATCATGGCATAGTGGATAGGGCACGGGCCTGGAAGTCAGAAGGTCATGGGTTCTAATCTCGGTTCTGCTACTTGTCTGCTGTGTGATTTTGGGTCTCTTCACATCTCTGTGCCTCAGTTACCTCATCTGTAAAATGGGATTGAGACTGTGGGACAGGGACTGTGTTCAACCCAATTTGCTTGTATCCACCCCAGCATTCAGAACAGTACCTAGCACAAAGTAAGCACTTAAAATATACCACATTTATTATTCTTATTATTAGCAGTATTAAGTGCTTTCTGGGTGAAGAGCACTGTAATTAGAGCCGGGAAAGTGTATATAGGTGGGAATCACTCAATCGATAGTATTCATTGAGTGCTTACTGTGGGCAGAGCACTGTACTAAGATCTTGTGAGAGTAGGATACAACAGAGTTGGAAGAGAGATTTCCTGCCCACAACTAGTTTACAGATTACAGAGGGAGACAGACATGTATATAAATAATAATAAAGATATGATTCTGTCCCTCAAGGGGCTCACAATATAAATTGCCAACTTAGGAAAAGATAAATGTATCCGTGATATGGTCCTAATCTCCTAAACACAAATTTCCCCTCTGATTTCCACCTACCAACTCTAAAGTCTTCAATGGTGCAGGTGTACCCCTCAGGACATGTACACAGCTTGTCCACATTGAATTAATCTTCAAAATGCATTACCCCCAAAAAGGAATTTAAGAAAGCAGATTATCATTGCCAAGGGAATTAATACTTAGAGAGGGAAAGGTCAAAAATAACTGCAGAGAAAGCAAACACACAGTTTCAGGCATCTGCAAATATTCAAGTATTTAACTCAATCTCAGCCCAAACTGATGTTGTTGCCTGCACCAGGAGAATCCAGAATATTATCTCTTAAATAATAGTGCAGATCTCAGTAAGCCCAGCCTGGGCAACAGATTGGGAGGGGGGTAATTCTTATTGTACATCCATAGTCAGACCTAGAAATAATAATGATAACTGTGATCAATCTCATTTATTGAGCACTTATTGTGTACAGAGCAATGTACTAAGTGCTTGAGAGAGTACAATGTAAGAGTTGGTAGATAATTGCCCTGCCCATAAGAACCTTACAGTCTAGAACTGTGATATATCTTAATAAATCTATCGTACTTATTGAGCAGTTACTGTGTTCAGAGACTGTAATAAGTGCTTGGGAGGGTACAATACAAAAATAAACAGACACATTCCCTGCCCACGGTGAGCGGCACTCCAAGTCAGTTAAAAAATACTTTCAAGTCTGTCAAAACATATATTTTCACTGCCAACTTTGGATAGAGCATGGATGCTTGGGTGGGCCTAATTTGGGTAGAGAATGGTGCATTTTTGGAAAAAGCAGTTCTGTGTGAGGCATTGAGCAGAGGTATTGAAATCACACTTTCCTTTAAGACCAGCTTCATCTAGAATATAATGTCTTTTTTATAGGAGAACTAACTGCAATAACAAAAGTATGGAAATAAGATTAGATTAGCGAAGGATGCATATACATAAACACTAAGGTCTGTTATTGGTTAAAAGAGGAGGGATTTCAGGAGGGCTTTGTCTTCAAAGACATCAAGTAAAGAGCTAAGGAAGGAAGCAGCCTCTCCCTCCAAATCAAGATTAATGGGGATGAGTAGACCCCAACAACTGAGGCAGCATCATTTTCAAGTGCCAATATTTCAGGCAAAGATTTTGACATTGTGCTTACTATGCAGGTATGGGTACCCTCTAGTAGAACGATTAGGGTGGTTTAAAAAAATCCCTGTGTTTTTATGGCATTGAGAAAATAATCTCAGAGGGATTTGATTAGTCCAGTCCCCTCATCAACGAAGAGTAGAGGGGGTATAGGTCTTGTGGTCCCAAGTTCTGTTACTGTAGAGTTGCGCTTTCTGGCTAGATTTTCATTGCCCTAAGAAGATGTCTGATTGAAAGCTGATACTCAGAGATGCTACTACTCACAGAACACCCTCTGCTTCTCCTCTGGACTTTTCCACTGTTCCTATTATTATTAATAATAAAAACAATAACGATGATCATCACTGTGGTATTTAAGCACTTAAAATGTACCAAGCATGGGGGCAGATACAAAATAATCAGGTTAGACACAGTCCCATAGGGCATCTGTTTTTGTGTTTCATTTTGGTTTTGTTATTTATGGTATTTAAGTGTTTGTTATGTGCCAGGCACTGTACTTAGTACTAGAGTAGATACAAGATAACTGAATTGGGCACAGTCCCTATCCCACACAGAGCTCATAGTTTTAATCCCCATTTTACTGATGAGATCATTGCTCTTCAACACTCTTGTCACACCTCTCATGTAAACATCTGGGGCCAGTGGATCCCAGGGAGCAGAACCAGAAACTCAGAGGAGCCACTGAACACCCCCAGACCATAAGCCTTTATCCCCCACTGTTCATCTGCTCCAGCCAGACAAACTTCACAGCCACATTCCTCCCATTCCCATCTCCATCTCAAATCTCACTTTTCCCTCTGCCTCCATGTACCTTCTCAAAGTGCTAGGTACAGTGCATTGCACCCTCTAATAAATAACACTACTACTTCATTCTACTCCTACAACTAGAAGCAGTGTGGCCTAGTGAAAAGATCATGGGACTACGAGTCAGAAGACTGTGACCTAAGGCAAGCCACTTAACTTCTTAGTGCCTCTGTTTCCTCATTTGTAAAATGGGAATTAAATATCTGTTCTCCCCACTCTTTGACTGTGAATCCCATGTGAATCGGGGACCGTGTCTCTTCTGTGCTCCTAGGTACTTCTTGTCTACACTTTTCTGCAGTCCAGTCAAAGTGGTGGTATTTCTTGAGCACTCTTGGTGCACAGAGCATCATATTAAAAGCTTGAGATAGTAACCCTTTACTCTTTGAGCATCAATTTTCTCTGACAGCAGTAAGACAATGGCATTCTTAGCAAGTGCAGAGTGTTGTTGCTTTAAAGCCTTCTTTCACTTCAATTAAAAGGAAAAAAAGAACAGAAAGCGAACACAGGAAGGCTTTTCCGGTTAGGGCAATGCCATCAGTGGCTGGCTCTGCTTTCAGCTACTAAACAGAGCTCTCCTTCCGATGGCAGTCACCATTCCTGGAAGCAGCCGAAAGTCTTCCCCTGTTGATCTGTTACCCAGTGATCACAGCCATTCCGGTAGTATTTCCAGCTGGAAATCGCGCAGCAGCCTTTAAGTTTCTTTGTGCCCTGTTTCCCAACTGGGAAACACAATTGACACTTGGTAGTTCAGAACTCAGGCAGAGAGCAGGTCAACCCTCGCAAGACCCAGCAGCCTTGGAAAGGACAGGTGATAGCTGATATGGAAAAATACACATAGGGAGTGCTAATCACTGATCATTTCCCCACACACAGCACTCTGTGGGTGGCAGGGGGCTTCTTGACTTTCCCGTAGTGGTTCCCCAAACCTCATACCTTGCTCATCAGGGCTACTTGGCCTTCAGGTTGACGTGTGTTGGCTATTGCTTAAAAGTGATTGTAACATACAGGTATTTTTTAAAGAGGGCAAGCTATGTAATATGAGAGAAACAGGACATTTCAGGAATCAAGTACCTCTTATCAAGGGTGGCTTCTTGGTGTTCTGTGAGTGCAAGTCTAAACCCCTTGGATTTTATGATCACCCCTGACAGAGTGTAAGCACTGTGTGGGCAGCAGGAAATGGGTCATTGTTATTCTCTACTTCCCCGGTGCTTAGAGCAGGGCACCTTCCAAGGAGGAGGTAGGTGTGAGTGGGAGGTCAGCAGTACTAGTGGAAAGGTGATATGAGGGAATACCCCACTTGCTTTACAGCTCTACCCTATCCTCCTTAGGAAGTGGAGGTTGAGTCCTTGCAGAATCCCACATTAAGGAAAACACTGTTGTATTCATCCCATTTCTGATGCCTCTTGCCTGTATACAATAACTTCTTCTGACACTGACACTTCATCATGCTGAACCAAGCAGATACCTGTTCTCCCTCTCCCTTAGGTGTAAGCCCCATGTGGATCAGGGAATGGATGTGACCTGATTATCCTGAATCTATCCCAGTGTTTAGTACAGTGCTTTTCACATAATAAGCACTTAACAAATACTGCAATATTATTATGATTATTGTGTTGCTGGAATAAATTTACCTAATTCTGCCATCGAGTTCTACCCAAAGAAATCCAATCCACGGCTCTTTCCATCCCCAGAACTACTGCTGACTTTTTCTAATGGATATTTATTCCCTTTCCTATTTGTGGTAAGAGAATTTACAATCCAAGCAAGACGCAAACAAAGAAAAAACTACTCTGAACCAAGGGGTGCTGAGTGAAGGGGAAAAAAGTAAATGGTAAAGTCTAACATGGACATTATCTAAACTGTTTTGCCCCCATGAGAATGGATGGGACATAGTTTGAAAATGCCAATCATGCATTGTTTGTAATGTTTAAACCAATAGGTGTGGTTATTGTCTTGTTTTTTTTTTAAAGTTTACCATATATTGTTTCTGACTTTTAAAAGATAATTGAAATGCCAAGGATTTGAGCTCGTAGCATAAATTTTATTTGACCTTTTAAGAGAAATGGCTCTTGTATATTCTTGGGAAAATGAATTCATCTTCTCTGCTAATCATGTTGGAGAGAGCCAGGTGGCAGCAGGTCTTTTTTCTATCTCACGTTTCACCCCAGGAGACAAGGGTTTAAATGTGGCTTAAAAGAAATCCAAAGGATCATTCGCGTGCAATTGTGGAAATGGTCTTTATTGAAATAGTAGAAAAACCACAAGACAAAACTGTGCTTTCGTAGGGGCAGGGTTTAAAGCAAGTGCCAGTCGTCTGCCTGTTCCATCAGCCTTAACTTCAGACAGTCCGCAGAGCACGGATTCACCAAATACGTCTCAAAATTCTAAAACACCCAAACGAACAATAATCAGATAAATTAATCAGTAGGAATAAGGAAGAGTGCCCCTTTAGAGCTGACTATAAAGGTGAGGTGTTTAGGGGGAAATGCAAATGCTGCTTACTGGTAAATCAGAAAACTATTTCTAGCGGTCTAACGCCCTCTAGTGAGCTTCAAAGTGATTCCTTTGGGGTTTTAGGTTTTGTCATGTTTAGGGGGCTTTTTTTCCCCCGAGGGAGCCGATGATAAAGGAAATTGGGCAATAGGAGAATTCTCCAAGTTCTAAAACATTTTTCAAATATTTAAATATATTTTCAGAAAACATCACAGTTCATTGTGATGAGGGGAAGGAGGGCATGGGGGAATAGACGAGAGGGAGAAAGAGAGAAAGAGCTAGGGAGAGTGCTAGAAAGAGAGAGAGAATGTGGAAAGAGAGAGAGAATGTGTCCCTGTGTGCATTCTCCCTGAATAACAACAATAATAATAATAGCATTTATTAAACACTTACTATGTGCAAAGCACTGTTCTAAGAGCTGGGGAGGTTACAAGGTGACCAGGTTGTCTTACATGAGGCTCACAGTCTTAATCCCCATTTTACAGATGAAGTAACTGAGGCACAGAGAAGTTAAGTGACTTTCCCAAGGTTACACGGCTGACAATTGGCAGAGCCGGGATTTGAACCCATGACCTCTGACTCCCAAGCCCGTGCTCATTCCACTGAGCCATGCTGCTTCTCTGAAAACTGTTTTGTTTCACAGTCCCTTTCTTTTGCATCCTAACTGTACCATGGGTGCACAAAACAGATTGTTTGCTAATTGATATCGTAAAGGAAGACCACCCAGTGAAGGATGATAATTCTGACTCCAACTAGCAGCTGACTGAGAAATTGGTAGAAATGCTGTCATTTGATACATATACCATGCCTGTAAATTGAATTTTTCTTGTAAATGGGATAAAGAGAGGAGCTTGCAGAGACCCTTCCGACTGCTTCATTAATAATAATAATAATAATAATGGCATTTATTAAGCGCTTACTATGTGCAGAGCACTGTTCTAAGCGCTGGAGAGTTTACAAGGTGATCAGGTTGTCACAGGGTGAAATGGCCAATCTGGCAAAGTGTTTCTAACATGTGCAGTCTTGCCATGCACAGCCCTTCTAAAGTTAAGGCTCAATGAAAAGGATCCCAGGGAGAGTGTAAGCTCCTTGTGGGCAGGGAATATGTCTACCAGCTCTGATATAGCATACTCCCAAGCTCTTAGCACAGTGTTCTGCACACAGTAAGCACTCAAATATGATTGATTGTATACTTATATATCCAGTCTCCCTTGCTAGATTGCAAGCTCCTTGAGAGCCGGGCTCAAATCTAACTAAGTCTATTGTATTCATCTAAAGAATGTCCAGTACCTGTCCTAGGCTCACAGTGGACTCACAGTCTCGATCCCCATTTTATAGGTGAGGTGACTGAGGCTCAGATAAGTAAAATGACTGTCCAAGGTCACAGAGCAGACAAGTGGCAGAGCGAGGATCAGAACCCATGACTTTTTGACTTCCAGGCCTTTGCTCTACCCAATACCATTTGGGAGAGTACAATACAAAAATGAACAGATATATTCCCTGCCCACAATGATCTTAGTCTAGAGGGCTTTTCCAAATCCAAATGTTTTTAAACCTCATTCCGAGACTTTAATACTTCACCCCTTCTACACTCTAATTCATGTGTTTCTTTCCTTTCAAACCAATCTATTCATAGTTACCATCTTTCTTGCTACCAACCTCTTAATCACACTCTCCCTTATGTCTGGAGCTCCTTACCCCTTCACCTCCAGATGATTGCTTTTCCTATCTTCAAGCTTTGTGTGGAAATCACATCAATCTTGCCTGATTAATCTCTCATCTACCTATTCTATGTACTCTCAACTTCCACATCAGCCCTCATGCATTATGGAAGTACTTGGGTTCTCACTATCCATTACACGTAATTTATTTTTCTGTTTAGGACCTTCACTAGATAGTATTGTAGTGTCTAGCTCCCCAGCTGTATCATATGCACCTCGAGGACAGGAGTTATGTCTACTAATTCCATTTTCCTATCCCAAGCACTTAGTATGACACTCTGGACCCAGCAAGCACTTTGTAAATTTAACTGACTATTCACTGGCTTTGGCATAATGTAAAAATGAAATGAATATGCATATATTCTTCTATTTGCATTCCTTGGGACAAATCAATCTTCAAAATGGACTCATTCATTCAATTGTATTTATTGAGCGCTTACTGTGTGCAGAGCACTGTACTAAGCGCTTGGGAAGTACAAGTTGGCAACATATGGAGACGGTCCCTACCCAACAGCGCGGGCTCACAGTCGAGAAGGGGGAGACAGATAACAAAATAAAACAAATAGTGTAAATATGTACAAGTAAAATAAATAGAGTAATAAATATGTACAAACATATATACATATATACAGGTACAGATATATATACATATATACAGACTCGATTTCTAGAAGAAAAAAATTGCATGCTGATTGTAAAAGGAGTTGATTGAGCAACTGTGGATTGCACTACACTGAACTAAGATTTCAGAATTAGATTAGTTTGTCAGATTCAGACAAACTCCTGATAAACTTTTAACTTGGTCAAAATTGTCATACTTAATGAAGCTGATATTGTTAAAGTAGATGTTGTTTGAATGAATGAATGCACACAGTATGCACTCAACAAATACCATTGATTGGTTTTGGGAATTCACTGAGGAAAAAGAATGAACTACTGACCAAAACAAGGGAAGTTAATTTTTTCCAGATGAGCTTATGAGTGCCCTGAGCACAAAATTGACTGAGAGTATGAAGGACCACAAGAAACATACAAAGGACAAGAAAAGTACTGAGTTCAACATCCAAGTTAGTTTCATTTCAAAGTTCTAATCCCCGTGAAGTTCTTTTCCATCTCTTGTGGGTGATAATGCCATCATGCCATATGCCACAGTTCGAGCAGCGACTCCTTGTGTCATCCTTTAATTAGCTTTACCTATGGGAGAGATGGCTCAGAACCAATCTAATTACATAAATCTACCTTGGGCTCTGGAAACTTGGCTCTGACAGAACTCTGTCATGGAAACACAAGAAACAGCCACCATGACCTACCAGGAGTGCTGAATTCCAGTTATTGTTTGTGGCACTACCAAAATGGGGTGGAATCCATGATATCAGAATCAGCTGTGAGAGCAGCATGCCTTTATTTATCAGTGCTACTTATTGAACACTTACCTGTGGGTGCAGAGCAAGTACTCTACTAACCACTTGAGAGGGTACAATGTAATAGAATTGTAGACACAATTCCTGCACTTGGGAAGCATACAATCTAGTGAAATCATTGTGATATTTAAGTGCTTCTATGTGCTGAGCGCTGGGGGTTCTCAGATAAAACACACACTTCATGGCTACAAAAGCCAGGCACTGGTCCTGTCAACAGAAAGGAAAAGGATGACTTGCTTGTGATGGGCTCAGCGATTCTTAAAGATCAATTAATCAGTTGTATCAACCACTGTAGTAAACGATTGGGAGAGTACAACTATACTCCATATTTGAAGAGATTGTACTCTCCCAAGCACTAAGTACCTGCACACAGAAAGCACATAATAAATACTATTGATTGATTCAGAGATTCTCTTGTGTATGAAGAGAATACAGTGGAAGCAAAAGACGTGATCCATGCCCTCAAGGAACTTACAAACTAGCAGAAAGACTTTCAAGCTAAAATACAGTGTGGCTAGCTGATACCAACTTGAGACTGTAAGCTCATTGTGGGCAGGGAATGTGTCATTTATTGTGGTACTGTATTCCCCCAAGTGCTTAGTACAGTGCTCTGCAAACAGTACTCAATAAGTAAGATTGGATGAATGAATGAATGAAAATAAGTGAGAATGAATGAATGAATGAAATAACAAGCCCAGAGTCAGTGAAAAACAAACTCTGGCTGAAATAGAGTGAACCACTATACACTCCCTGAGGGCAAATTCCATTACTTGGAACAAGCTCAGAGAAGTGCCACAACAGTTTGAGCTAATGATAGTGATGCTCTTTGCTGGGTGAGAGAGTATCCTGAAAGAATTTCTGTGCCAACCACTCAATTGATAATCTATACTGAATGCCCACTCGGTGCAGAGTACTGTACTAGGGACTTGGGAGCATTCACAGGTTTGGAACCCATTTGTGAAATGCATTCAAAATCTTCCAACTATTACATCACACTCACGGAGACTTAAAATGCCTCAGTAATAATAATAATGATGGTATTTGTTAAGCATTTACTGTGTGAAAGCACTGTTCTAAGCGCTGGGAAGGTTACAAGGTGATCAGGTTGTCCCACATGGGGCTCACAGTCTTAATCCCCATTTTATATTTAGGGAACTGAGGCCCAGATAAGTTAAGTGACTTGCCCAAAGTCACACAGCTAATTGTTGGAGAAGCTGGGATTTGAACCCTCAACGTCTGACTCCAAAGCCCAGGCTCTTTCCACTGAGCCACGAGAGAGCCAAGCCTCCAAGGCAAGCACAATAAATATGGATCAAAGGTAATAACTAAAGCAATAGTCACTGATAAGAAAGCTTCAGTCATACTCGGTTCCCTGACCAGAGCAGCGAGTGGCTATGAGGCCAGCATCTGTCTCATAGGTGTCCCTTCCCTGGACCTGAATCCTCCTCACTGACCAGGCACATACTTAAACAAGTCCACTCTCTCTTGAAATGCTCTGCCTGCCGCACAGCCATCCACTCTTTCAGAACAACACAGAGCTTTTCACAAATCTGACATGGCCGGTGGGATTTGGCAGATCAAGAACAAGATGACAGATGCGATTGCTGTGGAGGGCTTGGTGGGTCTTAAGAGAAAGATCACCTAGGAGAGACAGCATCTCTGCCTCACATTTAAAGTGACAGGGAGATGCACATTGCTGCCACAGGAATCAGTTGATTCTCTTTAAGCACTTACCAATGTCTCACAAAAGGCATCAGAAAAACATTTTTGTTTAGAATAGCTATCGCACTGCTTCTGTTCAACATAAGTCCCCTAAGGCAGACAAACTGAGTCATTTCTGATAGGTCTGTCTTATGTGGTGTCTGCTTGAGGAGTGGAGAGCCAATAACATTGGCTTAGGAAGGGACTTTGTGATAGGCAGCAAGAGGAAGAGGGGTCAAACCAACAAAGCCTGGGATAGGAACCTTGGGAACAGCTCTAAAGACCTGGAGAGTTCCAGCCCTTGGGCAGTTAGTTAGTAATGTGGTCATTAAAATGTTCTTGTTTTTAAATCTAACAATTGTGTGGGCTTGGAGTAAAGCCAGTCATTCCAACTGGCACAAAAAGACAGAAATGGGTGATGTTTTCTATCCCTTAGAAAAAGAAATAGAAATCCAGTTTCTAAATTCACGGACACCAAGTTTTCTTAATATGAAGAGAGTCCAGACATGTAGCATCTTTCCACAGAGAATGCAGACCATTTTTTTCTATTTTATAAATATTTATTACTTTCCCTGGATGTAAACAAAACTAACCTCAGTCCTCTCAACCGAATACAGATTCCTCCACAAGTCGCATGCTGTTACTTTGTATATCCCACTGCTTTCTTCAAGAATGGTCACAATTTAAGGACAAATGATTACCCACATACATTGCTATAAGAGGAGGTATGCTTAAGTTGTTTTTACAGTCTTCTAGCCTATAAACTCTTTGTGGGCAGGGAACGAATCTACCAACCCTATTATAGTGTACTCTCCCAAGTGCTTAGTACAGTGCTCGGCACAGAGTAAGCCCTCAATAATATGATTGATTGCTTTCACAGTAACAGTAGTGGTTTACCTTGAGCTACCCACACAATCTCCTGCAGGTAATCTGTTGCCTCTGGGAGTGAAAAGAGGTATAGATGGAAGACCGGTTTGGGTTTTTGATTCTTTCTCTCTGCCTCATTCGGGTTCAGGGTGCAGCAGCAGAAGTTGGAGCTGGGCTGGCTGAGGAATTGGTTCTAGCATTTATCACACCTTCAATAACTCAGGAAAGCACAACAACACCTCCCCCCCACCGCCACACGCACACACACACTCAGAAAAACCCACCTCTTTATGACAGATTGTTCCAGAAAAAAATCTTTCCCCCACTAGGATTTATCTGAGGGAAAAATCAGTATTCTGCTACTCCCAATAGTCTTTACACCCTAATGTGCAATTAGTGAGCAAAGAATTGGCCATTTTCTTTTGCTTTAATCCAACTTGGCTTCATTCACTGCCTTGGAGACACTAGCATTCCAAAAACTAATTATCCTTGGGAAAAGAAATATGTTTTTGTACATGCAGTGTTTTCTGGAAATGAGATTAAGAAAAGGAAGTTTTTCAAAGGTAGGGGAATATTGTTTCAGAACCTGTTCAGGTTATTAAAATGTCTGTTTTATATTTAACAATATTTTCTTTGAATTACACACGACAAATCTATTATAAAATAATCACTACAAAGTTCTCTTTGCCTTGATTTAGAACCAGTCTTTATCAGATTATTTAGGGCTATTGTTGGTTGTCAATCTCCAGATGTGTGCCTGGTTTTTCCTGAACTCAGTGGTCAGTTAATCTCAGAACAGACACCATCATTGTTTTCCAGAATCTAAATTCATTTCTGTACCAATGGGAGGAATTTAGGGATTAAATGTATTAGCAAAAGGCCATATCTTCTCCTCATATCGAACTCTAGTGCACAAGCTCTGCACGCAATAAGCGCTCACTAAATACGATTGAATGAATGCAAGAATTTGGTTCAGCATAATTTCTGTTCCATTTTCTTTCTCTGACTTCCACTTAGACATAAATTAATTTCCACTCTCTTCGTGCCTCCTGGTCTTCTGGCTTTTCCATATCACTGACTCTGTCTCCACAAAAATGTGTATCTATCCCTTCTTTTCTATGCCTCTGCCTGTTTCTCTCTTTTTTTTTTTTTAGTGGTATTTGTTAAGCCCTTACTAAAGCCAGGCACTGTACTATGCCCCCGAGTATATGACAAGTTAATCAAGTTGAACACAGTCCCTGTTTTACATGAGGTTTACAGTCTTAATCCCCATTTTACAGATGAGGTAACTGAGGCCCAGAGAATTTAAGTGACTTGTACAAGGTCAATCAGCAGATAGGTGATGGAGCTGGGATTAGAGCCCAGGTCCTTCCAACTCCCAGTGTATTGGTTTTACCCTGTATAGAGCTAGGCACTGAGAACCCAAACAGCATTAAGACAATCATAGACGACCACTCTCCCCCACTTCAATCCCTTAATAAATGCCATCTCCTCCGAGAGTCCTCCCCCACCTAAGCCCTTATTTCCTCTTCTCCCACTCCCTTTTGCCTCACCCTTGCACTTGGATTTACCCCATCTACATTATAAGATCTTTGTAGGCATGGAACTCGTCTACTAACTCTGTTATAATATACTCTCCTAAGTGCTTAGTACAGTGCTCTGCACACACTAAGCACTCAAAAAAGGATTGTTTTGTATTTAGAATTAGAATGCTTATTAGGGCAACCAGAATAGAGCAAAGCAGCTCCTGACACCAGTCGAATACCCACTACTCAATACAGTGAGGGAAAGTACCCCCAAACCATAAAGTCAGAGTTCCAAAACAAGCTCTGTTTCAGCTCAGTGGGGTTTTCAGCTCCTATCTACATCTGCTGGTGAGTAGTAAAAGATGTTCTCCACTAAAATCGAAGTTTAAATGAGTTAGTTGGAGCAAACACAAGCTGCATCCCTGGATATCATTTGTATGGGCATGATTCTTCACCAGGAGCCCATAAAACTGGAAAACATTAACTGGATTTACTGCCACTCCCCTTGAAATCAGAGGGAGTATTTTGGCATCACAGGGTACAGAGATACATTTCGTAAAGCAACTGCAGATCCAGGTGATTAGCACTTGGGCACATCAGAATTTATGAGAAAGTTCTCTCCATGGTGGATTCTTATCAAACCACTCCAATGCCTATCACTAGGAGAGATGCCTGTTGCCTTTTTAGGATAGAATAACATTGCAAGGCATACCCTAGTACCATTCTGACAGTCTCTAATCTCCATAAATTGTTGGCGAGAGTGGCACCAAGAACCCATCTCTTGATATAAATTCCAGCTCTCCCTGAGCGTGGGCTTTAGGGAGATGGCTCAGTTTGGAGATGTGTTAAACCCATTAGCAGCCAACACTCATATTTCCAGTTGCAGATCTATTTTCAGCTTTCTATGTCACTGTGCAGGAATCAGCCACCCAATAACAGTAAACAGTCCCGTGACTCTAAAGAACATAACCCCTGGGTTCTAGAAAATGGTCCCCAAAATGTCTTTCTGGTCAACACCCAAATACTTCTACTGTATGACATTTTTGTACCATTAATTGGTGTAACCCCGAAATGAAAGAAGGGCATTTGATCCCCAACACCACCACCTTTGTCTCTTTCTAAACGTATTCCTTGGAGAAAGGGAGGCACTTTCCATTTTTTCAGAACCCAGTTTCAGGTCATTGAGCAGTTGACTGGAAATCATATTATGGAAAACTGCTGGGAAGCATTTTAATCGTTTGAAAATCAACGTGTATGTGGCATTACATATGTCCTGGAACTCCTATGGCAACAATTCAGTGACCACAGAAAGCAGTTTGTGATATTTATTTAGTACTTACTACCTGCCAAAGCACTGTGCTAAGCCCTGGGGTTACATACAAGATAATCAGATAGGGCAAGAATCATGTCAACTAGCTCTTTAGTTCTCTCCCAAGTCCTTAGATTGACACTCTGCAGGCAGTAGACACAGTACATTCTGTTGATTGAACTCTTCAATAGATTCCATTGTTCCTACAGGAAGGAAAAAATATGTTTGCAGTGTTTCACAAGTGTATCTGGAAACTGAATCCAAAAATCCATCACTTTGTTCTCCTTTCTATAAATTGCTTTAGTGCTGGTAAATTAGATTGTAAGCTCCTAGATGGCAGGGATCATGTTTTTTTGTTAACTCTATGGTCCCTCAATGTTGTGTACACAATAGATGTCCAATAAATACTATTGATTTGTGGTTTCCAAGGGAGACTGCCCTATTCTACATCATATGGAAATAGTAATACAAAGAAAAAAGAAATGTATTTCTGTTTACTCAAGGAAACACCAGTGCTGCCTTCATTTCAGATTGTCTTTTCTTGGAAACTTGTCATAATTATTATCATAAAGCTCTAAGTGTTCACCACGTGAGTAGGAGGGGAAGATGTGACTGGAATACATTGGGGTTGATGGTGCCATAATGTATTCATGAAGTCACTCTCAGACTAATATATTCCCATTGAAATGAACAGTCCATTAATTTCATTGAGAATTTTATGGGTATTAAGTTTGGAAAGTATTCTGAACTACTTGACCCGCCGGGGAAACTGTGCAGTGCCTCCAGGTTCAGCTGTAATGAAGTTTATTGAAATGGTGGATATATTTATTTTTTTCTCCTTAATCCCTTAATTGCCTGATTTCTCTAACTTAGTTGCTCTTTGGAAGCACAATTCTAGCAAAGATAAGGTTGAACTCATCTCATACATTGCTTTTGGGCTTTTCAGTAAATATAGAAATTTATTTTCTCTACCGGGAATAATAAACTTGATAGGGCATTTCCACTGTTCTTGATTTTAAAAATGATTATCTGATTAACAAGACATTCACCACTAGTACAATGCTATTAGGGGCCCTGGAAAGCGTGGTGAAAGAGTGAAAACAGAATCAACTCTGGAAGTTAGAATTTGAGAGAATATACTGGCTTTGAGTTTTTTCCAGGAACATATTTCCTTTGATCTTTTCAGTTCTCATTGTCCTCTGACTGTAAATGACTTCACTGCCTGCCTCCCCAGTATGATGGTAAGCTCCTTTACAGCAGGGATCATGTCTTCTATTAACTCATTTTTAGTTTCTATCTAATCAGTTCTCCTAGAAAGAAGGTCTTATGTTCAAGAAAAAAGTTTAGTTCACAAAAACTCACTTCAGGTACATCCAGACAGATGTGTGTCAGAGGAAGAATGTTCTCTAATTGCCCAACCATATTTTAGCCAAACATGTAAAGGACACACATGTGCATTATAAATAAACTTAGGGGTCGAGATAGGCCAAGATGACACTGTAGGCAAAAAGGGAAGCAGCATGGCCTCGTGGATAAAGCACAGGCCTGGGAGTTAGAAGGACCTGGGTTTTAATCCCTGCTTCGCCACTTGCTTGCTGTGTGACTTTGGGCAAGTCACTTCACTTCCCTATGCCTCAGTTACCTCGTCTGTAAAATGAAGATTAAGACCATGAGCCCCATGTGGGACAGGGACTGTGTCCAACCTGATTTCCTTGTACATACTCCAGAGTTTATAACAGTGCTTGACACATAATAAGCACTTAACAAATATCATTATTACTAACAGGTTACCATTTTTAAGTTACAGTCTGTGTAAGATGTAAATCATGCTATCATCATAAATAGTATTCATTGGCTACCACATGTGTGCAGAACACTGTACTAAGTTCTTGGGAGAATATAAAGGTGTTAGAAGGCAAGATCCCTGCTCTCAAGGAGGTTGCACTACAAAATATTTAAAAATAGTGGAACAAACAGGATGATCAAGGATTTGATAAGGAGTAGAAGTATGTCAGGATGAAAAATCAGAAGAAATAATTGAATACACATAAACATGTAAGTGCTGAGGATGGGTATACACCCATAAGTGCTAGGGATGGATATTATGTTCATACAACTTGGAGAGTTGGTAATTGACTGAGGAAGCCTTCCTGAAGAAGGTAGGATTTTAGAAGGGTTTTGAAGATGGGGAAAGTCATGGTCTGGCAGCTTCTGTGGGCAAGTTCCAGTTCAGAGAAACAGATTGAATGGTGAATCAGAGGTGGCTGAGTCTAGGAATAGGAGGAGTTAGAAGATTGAGCTTGGAGGAGCAAAGTGCATGAGCTGGAGAGGACCAGGTGAAGAGAGGTGTAAGCTTGTCTCCAGTCTGGCAGCCTGTTGTGTGCAGGGAATTTGTCTACCAACTCTGTCATATTGTACTCTGTTATAAACTGGTGCCTGTTCAGGTGGAGAAGAAGGGACAGATCCAGGTATATGTTTTGGAGGAAGAATCAGCAGGGTTCAGGAGTCAATTGTATGGGAAAAATTGAAAGATGGTGAGGAGTCTGGATGACACTGAGGTTATATGTTTGTGGGACCAGGAGCCTTACTAAAGTAGTATCTCCTCCAGGAGACCTTTGCAGATTTAAACTCTCCTTTCCCCGGCTCTCTCTCCCTTCTGCGTCATCTATATACTTGAATTTGTAACCTCTGGGCACTTGCTATTCACCCTATCCTCAACCCCACAACACTTAATGTACATATCTATGAATTACATTATATATCAAAGTAATAGTTACATTGTAGCTATGAATTATGTGCCACGAATTGGGAAGCAGTGTATTTGCCCCAGCACTTAGAACAGTGCTTGGCACATAGTGAGTGCTTAACAAATACCGTAATTATTATTACCCACTCTGTTGTACAGTACTCTCCCAGGTGCTCGCTACAGTGTTCTGCACACAAGTAGCACTCAATAAATGCCAATGATGAGAGGTGGATGGTGGGGTCACAGACCAAGATGACAAAGTTGGCAGGAGGCAAAGGTTTAGGAGGGAAGATGAGAAGTTCAGTTTTGGATATGCTGAGTTTCAGTTGTTAGCTGGCCTCTTGACAGGAGATAGCCTGGAGGCAAGAGAGATGTGAGATTGAATAGTGGGAGATTTGAACCTTTGCTACATACAATAACCAAAGCCATATGAGCTGGTGAACTCACCAAGAAGAGTGAGCAGAATACTAGAAGAGTAGAAACCCAAAACTGAGGCTTGCAGGTCAACCGCTGTATTGGGATGAGAGGTGAAAGAGGGGGAGCAATTCAAAATGAAAATGAACAGAAAGAGGTAGGAGCCATGAAATGTATCTACCCACTCTGTTGTATTTTCCCAAGCACTTTGTACAGTGGTCTGCACACAAGAAGAGCCTCAATAAATACCAGTGATGATTTTGGGAGTAGACAGGAGGTGTTCTCCTGAGAGACATCTCAACTCTTTTTGGATTTGTTTCTGTGTTAAGTTTTGAATTAAAATACTATTTATTGGAAGTCGTGTATAGGAAAAGACTCAGCTTGGCTTAAAGGTCTCCTTCACAATACAGCGGTCACTTCACATGACTGATTGTTGGAGGTGATTGACACAGTCACTGTAGTCTGTCAGCATGGACATTTTGTTCTGTGAAGACAGTAATTTTTTCAAGAGAAAACTCCCAGAAATCAAATTAAGATTATGTGTTCTCAAAATGTTTTTTTCCTAATGATTCATCAAGTAAGCACCTCACTCTTAGAACATTGTTTTGTTTGTTTTTTTTACAAGAACTAACAAATGGAAGTTATATGGTAATTAATGACCTGGTTCTGCTTCCCCGTCTTGTGACTGTGAACCTTTTGCCAGCGGACTTTCATCCAAATGTGACAGCCATGCCACTTTTAGAGTGACACTTCAGGTCTCTTGAATCAGCAGTTCCTTTACTTGTAACACAACTTCTTTCAAATTCAGAGTTGGAAGAAGCTGTGCAGTTCTTGCGGAAATGTCTAACAGATGTATGTCAGCCTCCTTAAATCTGACATTGCCAGCGGGGCTTGGATGTTACGATCCTCCCAAAAGAAGAGGCGGCAGAGCCCAGGGCATTGTATTGGCAGATCCAGGGAGAAATCACCACACTTGGCCTCATTAAGCCCCTGTTAGGTGTGGGGCATTATGTTGGACATCAGTAAATACCAGATGAACAGCATCAAGCTAAGGCAAATGGTGTGGCCTAGTGGAAAGAGGATTGAACAGGTCACTTGTTTACTGTTTAACCTTGGGCAAGTCACTTAATGCCCCTGTGCCTCAGTTTCCTCATCTTTTCTTCCTCCCCCTTTGAGTGTGAGTGCCATATGGACAGGGTTTGCATCCCTCCTAATCATCTTGTGCCTAACCTAACTTGGCACATAGTAAGCATTCAACAAACACCATAATCCCACCAAACCAGGCCAGGAGATGCAAGCTTGGCCTAGTGGAAAGAGCTCTGGGGTGGCAGTAAGGAGACCAGGGTTTTAATCCCAGTTCTGTTCCAACTGTGCAACCTTGGACAAATTACTTAGCTTCTCTAGGCTTCACTCTCCTCATCTGTAAAATTGGGTTAGGTTACCTGCTCTCTCCTATTGTGAGCCTCTTGTGGAATTGGTGGGATCTGTGGCCAATCTGATGACTTTGTATATAATAATAATTACAACAATAATAATAATAGTAGTACTTTTAAGTGCTTACTACATGCCAAGCATTGTACTTGGCATTGGTGTAGATACAAGATAATCAGGTCTCACATGGAATCACAGTCTAAGTAGGACAGAGAACAGGCACTGAATCCCCATTTTGCAGAAAAGGGAACTGAGGCACAGAGAAGTGAAGTGTCTTGCCTAAAGTCACACAGCAGACAAGTGGCGGAGCCAGGATCAGAACCCAGGTCCTCTGACTCCCAAACCTGTGTTCTTTCCAATGGACCACACTGCTTCTCTTCATCTTTAACCCAGTGCTTAGCAACTGGTAAGTACTTAAGAAATGCCACACTAACTAACCAACCAAATTTCTCTTTAGTAATACCTAAGACAAAACCCTATGCATGATTACTTGATAGGAAGGACTCTGCAGGGGAGAAAATCAGAATCTTCATATGGAGCCTCTATCATCAGATCATTAAATCATCTCTTAACTATCATGTGGTCCTATAACTGGGTTAAGCTTTGTTCTCTTGTGATGTCCCTATAGTAAGGTTTTGAATTTAATTGTGAGAAAATTAGCCAAAAGAAATCATTAGAGGGCTATAAAAGGCATAAATAAAATAGATTCTTACTCTTCCCCAAGTCTACTTCTCTAGCTCAGCCCAGAATACATTAAACTATCTTATCTGAGGTGACAGATGCTAGGTGTGGTTGGGGTAACACAGCACACATTATCAAGGAGCTATTAGATGACAGAAGGCAAAATGCTGGAATCCAGGGCATAGTCACTCACTTTGAGATGATAATTGAAGTATTTTGTGCCTCTGCCCACCTCTCACCTTTCGGAACTACTTTCCCAGTGGCAATACAGCAAGCAAAGGACAAGAGAGTGAGAGTGGCATAGGATAATCCACTAGCACTAAAAATCAACTCCTCTGGGTGGTCTCTGCAGGAACACATCCTTGCCCACCTGTGGAAAAATAATAATTCTGGTATTCCTTAGGTGCTTGCTACGTCCCAAGCACTGTGCTAAGTACTGGAGTAGATCCAATCCATATGAGACACAGATCATTCATTCATTCAATTGTATTTATTGAGCATTTATTGTGTGCAGAGCACTGTACTAAGCACTTGGAAAGTACAATTCAGCAATAGAGACAATTCCTGCCCACAGTGGGCTTACAATCTAGAAATGGGGTGACAGACATCAAAACAAGTAAACAGGCATCAATGTAAATAAAATTATAGATATATACACATCAAAACAAGTAAACAGGCATTAATATAAATAGAATTATAGATATGTACATATATACACAAGTGCTGTGGGGTGGGGGGTAGAGAAAAGGGAGCGAGTCGGGACGATGGGGAGGGGAGGGGGAGCAGA
This sequence comes from Tachyglossus aculeatus, assembly GCF_015852505.1. NCBI lineage: Eukaryota > Metazoa > Chordata > Mammalia > Monotremata > Tachyglossidae > Tachyglossus > Tachyglossus aculeatus. The sequence continues at coordinate 37,844,608 of NC_052084.1, forward strand.
GGAAAAGGGGGGCTTAGTCTGGGAAGGTCTCTTGGAGGAGGTGAGCCTTCAGTAGGGCTTTGAAAGGGGAAAGTATGATTGTTCGGCTGATTTGAGGAGGGAGGGGATTCCAGGACAGAGGTAGGATATGGGGCAGGGGTCAATGGCGGGACAGATGCGAACAAGGCACAGTGAGAAGGTTAGCACCAGAGGAGCAGAGTGTGCAGGCTGGGATGTAGAAGGAGAGAAGGGAGGAGAGGTAGGAGGGGGCAAGGTGATGAAGAGCTTTGAAGCCAATAGTGAGGAGTTTTCCCTTGATATAGAAGTTGATAGGCAACCTCTGGAGATTTTTGAAGCGGGGGGCTGACATGTTCAGAATGTTTCTGCAGAAAGATAATCTGGGCAACAGAGTGAAGTTAAGACTGAAGTGGGGAGAGACAGGATGTTGGGAGGTCAGAAAGGGTGCTTCAGAGGATTCCCTGTATATCTTCTAGACTGTGAGCCCACTGTTGGGTAGGGACCGTCTCTGTATGTTACCAACTTGTACTTCCCAAGCGCTTAGTACAGTGCTCTGCACACAGTAAGTGCTCAATTAATATGATTGAATTAATGAATGACTATAGCAGTAATTCATCAAGGAGATAGAGATTCCCTCTGGAAAATTAGCATGGGCTTTTTTTTCTGGAAGGTACCCAGAAGATGATGATGATAATAATAATAATACCTGTGCTTGTTAAGTGTCAAGTATTGTACTAAGTGCTGGAGTAAATATAAAATAATCAGATCAGACAAAATCCCTGCCCCAGCCAGGGTTAACATTCTAAGTAGGAGGGAGAAAAAAAATTGAATCTCCATTTTACATATTAGGAAACCAAGGAACAGAGAAGTTAAGTCACTTGCTTGGGGTCACACAAAAGACAAATAGCAGAGCTGGGATTAGAATCGAGGGCCCCTGACTCCCAGAGTCTTTTTGCTCGGCCACACACACAGTAATGTTTTGGGAAAGGATTGGCTGTGCTTCTGTTAGAACACCAGGGGCCCTCGAAGATTGATTTACAGTACCCATATGTTTGCTACAACTTGAATGTGTTCATTGTTTGGAAGGCATTTAGAGCCAAGACCAAGTCCATGGAGTCTGGGATTAGAAATCAAGAGATGGAGACCCTCTTTTTAGGTTTCATTGGCTGTGGGTCACCTGATTAATGCTCTGGTTCTCTGAACTGGACAAAATGACAATCACTTTTAGGGAGAATAGAAGAGATGAGAAGGGGGACACAGAGCAGGAAGATACCACAGTGTCCTTCCTTGGCTTTCTTCCTTGGCTTTCTTTTTAAAGATGGCACCTGTAGTGACCCCTCCAAATTTTGTAGCCTGTCCTCTGCTGTGCAGATAATAATAACAACAATTTTATGGTACCTACTAAGGGCTTACTATGCACCAAGCACTGTTCTAAGTGCTGGAGTAGATACAAGTTAATTAGCTGGACACAGTCCCTGTCCCACATGGGACACATACTCTTATCCCGATTTTACAGATGAGGTAACTGAGGCACAGAGAAGTCACTTGCCCAATGTCACATAACAGACGTGCGGCAGAGCCAAAATTATTACCCAGGTCCTTCTGACTCAGGCTTATGCTCTATCCACTAAACAATGCTCCTTCTCAGATCCAAAGAGCCCTTCCCCACCCCATCTACAAGGTATTGAAAGCCTGGCCAGCAGGACCAGTGGTGATGCGCCACACACTGTGACTGATGACTGCAGCTCTCTTCGGTATTGGTGATTGTCCTAAATCTGGAGCTGAAGTCTGCTTGGGCCAGGATGGGGATACTGGCCTTCAGGAAGTAGGTGCTTATGCCATGGTACTCAGTTCTGGGCTTGCCGGGGAATAAACCATCAGTTTATGGTGGGTAATGCTGAGGGCAAAACAAATAATTATTGTTTAGCAATATGTGCAAAGCACTGAAGTTGATACAAGATAAGATCAGAGTCATTTCCTGAGTCACCTGGGACTCACAGTGTAAGTGTAAGAGGGAGAGCAGCATCTTATCCCCATTTTGCAGATGAGGAAACTGAGGTCCTGAGGTCTTTTCAGCCACACCTGAATGTAAGGGTGGCAACAATTTTAAGAGCAATACCATGGAGTTCCTTTGCCAAAGGTTTTAAGAGTCAACAGTTACCACCATCTTTACAGTTGCACTTAGCAAAGAATGGAAACTACTGACTATTGTGACCTTGCACTAAAAGTCGTATAGATTCTAGTCTATCTCCGTCACCATAGACATTACTAAACACTCATTCCATGCAAAATGCTGAATTAAGAACTGGGAAAACTAAGCCCCCTTTAAAAGACTGTAGCAGCACACCTCTTTTCAGTTTTAGATAGTTTGGATTCCTCAGTGCCTTTACCCTTGGCAAGCTTAAGGATGTTGCACTCATTCGAAGTTGTCCTATGAACAAACATCTAATAACAATAATAATTATCATATTTGTTAAGCACTTATATGCCAGGCACCGTACTAATTACTGGGGAGTATACAAGGCAAATCAGACTGGACACAGTCCCTATCCCACATGGGGCTCACAGTCTCAACCTAATCATGGAAGAGGCCCCCATACAGTTTGCTAGGAATCTTCTACCATGTTAATAAAAATTTCAGTGGCTTCTCTGTAATGTGTTTTGATACTCTGATGGGAGAAACCAATCGTTTAATGTCTTGCCAATTTCCAGTTTGCTACATTAGCTTGATACTTCATTAGTAACCACCTTTTCCTAACATAACACAAAAGTCCCACTGAGTTAATAACTGCCTTTGTAAAATGCTGCCAAGAGCACTTAGTCCGAGATAACATTAAATGGGTGTAACATTAAACTAGTCCTAAACTTGGGGATAAAATATATGCCACCAACATTCATACTAGGAAATACGTCCACTGGTTTTCACCGTCTGCCAAAATGATTCTTTCCTGAAGAAATCCCCGGCCATGTTCTTGTATTTATCAATTTTCTGTAAGTTAATAATGGTATTTATTTAATCAAGATGTTTATTGAATGCTTACTGTGTACAGAGCACTGTACTAAGTACTTGGGAGAGAACAGTATGACAGAGTAGTAATATATGTTCCTTGAGAAGCAGTGTGGTTCAGTGGAAAGAGCCCGGGCTTTGCAGTCAGAGGTCATGAGTTCAAATCCAGGCTCTGCCAATTGTCAGCTGTGTGACTTTGGGCAAGTCACTTCACTTCTCTGGGCCTCAGTTACCTCATCTGTAAAATGGGGATGAAGACTGTGAGCCCCAGGTGGGAGAACCTGATCACCTTGTAACCTCCCCAGCGCTTAGAACAGTGCTTTGCATATAGTAAGTGCTTAACAAATACCACTATTATTATTATTATTGTTATTATTGTCCATAAGCAAGAAACTTACAGTCTACAAACAAGAAATGAGGATTTTTAGATTGCCATGGCCTCACCCATTCAATAGAGTATCCTTGTATATATGAATGTCCATTCCCCCTTTTTGTTCTACTAAAAATGACTGTGTAACAGTAGTAATAGAAGTAGTAGTAGTAGTCATGGTAATTATTGACCATCCACTGAGTTAAATGTACTGCACTAGGTCAGTCTCTCCTATTTGATTGCAAGCTCCTTGTGATCAGGGTCCATGTCTCTTACTCAACTGGACTCTTCTAAGGATGTAGTGAGTGACTGATTGGACAGTGCTCTGCATACAGAAGACACTAAAAAGGTGGTATTGATGGATTACATAGGATACCTTGATAATATGCCTTGCATAGTCAGCCCTGGTCCAGCTGCTGGGGGTAATGTCAGCCAAATGGGACACCCCACCCCCCCCCCAGCGAAAGTCCTTCTCCTTCATTTCAGTATCTCAGGCCAGAAAGCCAAGGGGGCACTGTCACCCATGGAACTGTGGCCATTACCCATGCAGCAAGGCATTCTGAGAAACCAAAATCCTCACACCTCCAGCTTCACCTGCCCATGAAGTTTTCCAGGAAAATGAGGTCATCCCTTGGACAGTGAGAGGGGTTTCCTTTCCCCCCATGTAAAGAGGGTTTTCCCAGTTTCCACCTCCACCTAGGCCCTCCCAGACCTGCCCCAGTTTAGTGAGATTACCTTGTATTTGTTTGACCACTTTGTTTTCCTAAGGCCTTTCATACGTTTGCTCATTTTCTCCTCACAACATGCCTAAGAGGAAGGAAAAAGACAGGTATGATTATTCCCATTTTACAGGTGGGAACATGGAGGTGCAAAGAGGTTAAATGAGTTAGTCCAGGTTACAACAGTGGTAGAGCTGAGACTAAGATCCTGGTTAACTGACTCCCAGATGTGGTCTCTGTCCATTAGGCCTCAATGCCTTCCAGAACCACAGCCAGTCTAGGACAAGCCTTATCTGGAAAGTGTTAATCCCCATCTTACAGATAAGGGAACTGAGGCACAGAGAAGTTATGCAACTGGCCAAAGGTCAACCAGCATGCAGGTAGCAGAGTTAGGATTAGAACCCAGGTCCTCTGACTCCAAGGTCCTTGCTCTTTCCACTAGGCCAAGCTGCTTCTCTTTTAAGATTGCTTCTCAGATTGTTTTCCCATTTCTCATGTGACCCTTCTTATTCTGATGAAGCTCTGTTGGGTAGGTTGTAAATGGACCTAGTGCTATGAAGGAAGGAAGAGTTGTAAAGTCATAACCAACGTATTGTATGAACACTGAATTAAGGTGTAAATTTAGAAAACCTTAGGTGTAAATTTAGAAAAGGTGCCTGTGCCCTCGGAACTCAGAACACTGTTGATGAATGACTGTATTATAGTCGGTCAAGAGGGAAATCATCACACATCATAATTTTTCTCATTGGTTAACATACATAGAGTATACTATTTGGAAAAATAGTTGAAAACCTCCAATCACTAAAGTAGTTGGGACAAAATAGTTTAGACGAGGTCCTGTCCAGCCCCTACCTCCTCCTGCCCCTTCTTCTCTCCCATCTTTCCCAACAATTTCTCAAGAGATCTCCCACTTCCTCTCAAAATCCACCTTCCTCCACCTGCACTCCTTTAATGCTAACCTACTCACTGTACTTCTGTCTCATCTACATCGCTACTGACCCCTGACCTAGCTCCTGCCTTTGGTCTAGAAATCCCTCCACCGTCACTCTCCCCACCTAAAAAGTCTTTATTAAAAAACACATCTCCTCCAAGAGGCCTTCCCCAACTAATGCCTCATTTCCTGTACTCCCGCTCCCTTCTGCATCACACACATGCTTGGATTTTTACCCTTTATTCACCGTACCCTCCGCCCCACACACTTATGTATCTATCTGTAATTTATTTACAGGTATAGTAAGCTCTTTGTGGGCAGGGAACGAATATGCCAACTCTGTTATATTGAAGTTTTCCATGTGCTTAGTACAGTGCTCTGCACAAAGTAAGTGTTCAGTAAATGCAATTTATTGATGTGGTGAGATTTAAGAGACAGCCAAGGAGGTATGAATTGGGGGGAAACTGACAGTCTTTCTGAATTTGATTTTTTCTGTACTCAGCTTCTATCTTTGTAAAGTTGGGAAGGTCAGACTTCGCCCCCAATCCTACAGTGACAATGGGAAAACAAACCAAGAATGTTTTCAGTCACTCTTCAACTCTGGCATGCTCCATACATGCCAAATAGTCCTACATTGCCGGTTTGTGGAAATTCAATTTCCTTGTATGATAGGCATTAATTTCATGGAGGTTTCCTGTGTACGTGTGTATGCATGCATGGATAGAAATAAGAAATTCTTTGAAAAAAAAATGGTACCTTCTGACACTTTTATTCCACATCTTTATAAGCTGCCAAACTTGATAATAACGCCACCAATTCTAGAAGGCAAGTTCTCAGTCTTCCAATGTCTAAATATAATTATTTTAGAAGTGATCAGAGCAAGTCTCATCTAAATTTCATTTTCGCATGAGACAGCATCTCTGAGGTTTCAAAACACGCATGCTGACATCCCCAGCTTTGTGATTCCTATTGTCCAAAATGATTTCTTTCTTTCTAACAGTCTTCTCCTGTGCTGAAAACTTTTTTTAAAAAAAAATCAGCATGCTGGCACTATAGATTACTCTAGGTCTATTTTCTTGGATATTTCTCTCATTGGCACACACAAAGGGAAGAACAATGACTTCAAACAGGGCATCTCCTGAGAGAAGCAGCCCTGCACTCTTCTAAACAATTGGCATCTCCAAATTCCCTGTTTGCCAAAGCCTCACTGACATTAATGTCACCACCCTCCCTCCCTCCCTCCAAACAATGCTTAATAACCATCCATGCAAAAACTGTTTTGATTTCCTTCAAATCATAATAAATGGTATGGTTATCACCTGCTGAGTCACAGACATAATAGGACTTCCTGCTTTTTCTGTACAGAAGAATTTGCTCATTGCTAGCATAAAGGGGTAGCCAACCTCTCTTTAAACTCTCACTCTGATTCCCTTTAATTAAGCACTTACAACGTACCAAGCACTGTGCTAAGTGCTGGGATAGAAACAGGATAATTAGATTGGGCTCAATCAATCAGTGGTATTTACTGAGCATTTACTTTGTGTGAAGAGCACTTTACTAAGCACTTGGAAGAGTTTGATATAACAGAGTTGGTAGACACATTCCCTGCCCACAAAGAGCTTACTATACCTGTAAATAAATTACAGATATGTAGGTAAGTGCATTGTGGAGCTGAGGAAGAATAAAGGAAGCAAATCCAAGTTCAAGGACCCAGTCCTTGTCTCTGGGTTCACAGTCTAAGAGCTAGGAATGACATGTAGTAAGTGCTTAACAAATACTATTAAAAAAAATACAAAAAACGCAAAGCCTCAAACAATGCTGCATCTTTTTTTCTTTGGTAGTTGTTAAGCATTTACTGTGTGCCAGACACTGTACAAAACACTGGAGGAGATGTAAGATAATCAGGTTGGTCAGAGCTCACGTCCCATATGAGTCACACACTCTCAATCCTCATTTTACAGACGAGGTAACTGAGGCCCAGAGAAGTGAAGTCACTCACCCAAGGTCACACAGCAGACAAGTGGTAGGGTTGAAATTAGAACCCAGATCCTTCTTACTCTCAGACCCATGCTCTACCTACTAAGCCACCCGGCTTCCCATCCTAACTGAAAACTGGGAGACTATTCGTCAGTGCTATTTCCCAAGCACTTATTGCGTGCAGAGCACTGGGCGAAGCCCTTGGAAAAGTACAGCAAAATAAAGTTGGTAAACAAGATCCCTGAACTCAAGGAGTTTCCAATCTAGCGGGGGAGGCAGACTGTAAAAGAGATGACAGGTAGGGGAAGCATCAGAGTATAAGGGTATGTCCGAGGTGAGGTGAGTTTTAAAGTGCTTAGGGGCAGCAAACTGCAATCAACAAAGGAAGGGCTCTTTTGGAATATTCTGAGATAAGGCAAAAATGAAAGCAGCACAGACAATCTCGGTCTGTGCGAAGTGCGTTCTGGACGGTGGGTCCTGCATTAGCTTCTCCACTACAGGAGTGGTAAAATTCACCACATCCAAGGTGAATTTTAGTGCCTGAGTGTCACCTTTGAGCGTGTAGGGCAGCTCTTTAACCCCAAAAGGTCCTTAAGACCCAAGGCCTGATGATATACATAGGGGAGAGTGGAGATCAAATTAGTGAACTTATGCTAGAATTTTCACATGAATATGTGGTTGATCTGTAAAACACTTACCCACTAGCTGGAGATAATGTCTAATTACCCTGTAGCTAAAGTTAAAAGAAACAGCTGTCTCTGTAGAAGATAGCTGGCGTGTCCAAACCACTTGCTACAGTTTCAAAATTGAGCATCAGTCTTTTCCACTTATTGTTATCAACTGAACAAGCAGCCAATCATGGGATAACTACACTGAAATAGGGAAAAAAGTGCTGCGGCCCATTCTCAATCATCTTGGGGAATCGTTAAGTGTTATAATTATAAGGCTTGTTCCAAAGATTCAAGAATCTTAATTCATGCATTTCAGAATGGAGCCCTTCCCAGACAATTTTATAAACTGATTTGTCAGAACTAGGCAAATCTTCCTCCAGAGACACAGGGAATTGTGTCTTGCTTCCAACATTTTTGCTGGCTTTCTTTGAGGGAGCAAACAAACAGCTGTATTCAGATTGTGTCAACAAGAAATGCAATTTTCACGCACATGATGAGGTAAATGTTCAAAGCAGGATGGAGGGGTTTGGGATCTGAATCTTATTATTTGTTAACACTTGAATTCTCTTTGAACATTTACCCTTGTTGACTTACGATGTGACAAAAAAGAAGTTGAAGTTAAGCTAGGTAGACTCCTTAATATCACTCTGGTGGAACTTTTTCACTACTTCATTGATGAGCGTATTTTTACCCCTTGTCAATTTCCCTCTACAAGGAGTAGGTGCAGTGAACAGAAGCTGAAATTAGGCTTGACAACCCTTTGAAATCTGATAGGGTTCATAAATGAGAGGATCCTTAGTTTAATTTAATAATGACATTCAATTGGTCCCTACCATGTGGGTAATTCTGTTCTAAAGGCTGGGGAGAAATAGATGGCTAATCAATCAATCAATGGCATTTATTGAACGTTTGTGTGCAGGGTTCTGCCCATTGTTGGGTAGGGACTGTCTCTATATGCTGCCAATTTGTACTTCCCAAGTGCTTAATACAGTGCTCTGCACACAGTAAACACTCAATAAATATGATTGAATTAATATAACAGAGTTGGTAGACACGCTCCCTGACAACAAGAAGCTTACAGTGCAGTGATTAAGAAACAGCCTTGGTTCACAGACAGGACTCATCATTTTCCCATTCTTTTCTGCCTTCTACCTGTAAATTATTTCATGTCTGTCTCCCCTGATAGATTGTATGCTCATTGATGGTAGGGATCATATTTACTAACTCCACTGTAGTCTCCATAGAGCTTAGCAGTATTCTGCACTCTCCCATTTAGCCAGATTCAATAATCCTCATCTTTCCCTTCTTCAAAAACTGCTTGAAAAGTTGCTTTCTCCCAAAGTATCTTCCAGTTAACTGGTGGTATTTATTGAGTGTTTACTGTGTGCACAGCACTGTTCTAAGTGCTTGGGAGAGGACAATAGAGTTGGTAGATGTGATCTGGGTCTAGACAGTGCTTTTTCCAACACAGTGCAGGGCTCTGCACAGTAAGTGCTTAATAAATACTCTTACTACTGTTACTACATAAAATCTAGTGACATCCTTGACTAAATAATGGAAAAGTGAAAAATCTTTCTCCAACTTAGAGATAAACTCACTGCTCGGTAATCTTTCCTGATGGATTTCTACTCTCACCAGGTCTGCTTCTAGCACTTTGTACCAACCACACACTTATAGACTTGCAGTCACTCTGTAGCACTTTCATACACAACCTTTTACTTACGCACTCAACTAAATATCTACTCTTTTCCTATGGATAAGATTCAAGCTCCTCAAGGCAGATGACATGTCTGTCAATTCTGCCGTACTCTCCCAATAATAATTGTGGTATTTAAGTGCTTACTATGTGCCACGCACTAGATTCCAAGTATTGGCTGCTGGGAGGGGGTTTCATCATCTTTTCTCAACCACAGTGGGATTTCACAACTGGGTTAGATACAAGATAACCAGGCCCCCACATGGGGCTCACAGTCTATGTAGGAGGGAGAGCAGGTATTGAATCCCCATTTTGAAGATGAGGGAACTGAGGCACAGAGAAGTTAAGTGACTTGCCAATGTCACACAGCAGGTAAGCAGTGGAGCCGGGATTAGGACCCTAGAACTTCAAAATAGTGCCCTGAAGGTGAGGTGCTCAATAAGTACAGCTGATTGGTGGATTAAAGATGCTGGACTTCGTGTCAACCCCTAGCCTGATCCATGTGGTCCTCACTAGCCCCAGTAAGCTCCCAAGCAGCTTCTGCCACTCTTGGCAGGGTGTATGCAGATGCTTGGCTGAGAAAGGATGTTCCTGGTTTGATGTTTGGCCATGATATTGGGCCTGTCCTCTCTATACCTTCCAGGGTCCTCTTCCTCTGTTCTCAATTAACAGAGGAAGCTGCTTCGTGGGTCAGAAGCAGCATCCAGTCCCCTGCCCCTCTTTCCCTCTGCTCCAGTTGGGATGAGGTAACACAGCTGCAGCTGCAAACACTCCACTCTGGCAGTGGAAGGGAAAGCCGGAGGACTTAGTCCAGCTGTACTGCTCTGCCAGAGCATCCGGGGTCCTGTTAAGTCACAAACTGTCTTGCAACACTGCTGGTGAGGGGGCTTGCTCTGGAAGAACCCAGTTTGCAGTTTAGGGATTTGTTCTTGGGAGTCTCTTTTTAATTACCTTGTTTACACTGACCTCTGACTCCAATGGCTTTGTTCTCTCCTGATTCTCATTCCTGGGCTGTTAGCTTTTTTGTCATCAAAAGCCTGTCTCCCCCTCCAGACTGTTAACTTGTTGTGGGCAGGGAATATGTCTGTTATATTATTATATTGTACTCCCCCAAGTGTTTACTACAGTGCTCTGCACACAGTAAGCGTTCAATAAATACGACTGACTGACTGAATGAAGCCTCGGCCTTCTCCGCTCTCACAATCATCTTGACATCTTTGCCCAGATAGCCACCCTTTTTCAGCGATGAAATGCAAGTGGACTGAGAGGCAAAATCCAGGTATTGGCTGCTGAGAAGGAGGGGCTTCATCTTCTTTTCTCAGCCACATAGAATTTCACAACTGTCGTCACACAGGGACTGACAGGGAACCAGTTCAGGATTCTGAAATGTAATCATAGCCAGTAGGATTTGCCCTTTGCTCTGGTGTCCTAGTTACAATCTCTGCAAAGAAATAATGTTTTGGTGGCAACGTTTTCCCCTCTAACCTTATCTCACTGCTCTCCCTACTTCAACGCAGCCCACACACTTCGCTCCCTTAATGCTAACCTCCTCACTGTACCTCGGTCTCATCTACCTTGCCACTGACCTCTCACCCACATCTTGCCTCTGTACTGGACCATCCTCCCCCTTTATGTCTGACAGTTACTCTCCCCATCTTCAAAATCTTATTGAAGGCACACCTCCTCCAAGAGGCCTTCCTAATTTCCTCTTCTCCCATACCCTTCTGCATCACCGTTGCACTTGGGTTTGCTTCCTTTATTCACCCCTCCCTCAGCCCCGCAGCACTTAATGTACATATCTGTAGCATTCATTTATATTAATGTCTGTTCCCCCTCTAGACTGTAAGCTCATTGTAGGCAGGGAATATGCCTACCAACTCAGTTATACTGTTATTTTGAATCTCCCAAGTGCCTAGTATAGAGCTCTGCACACAGTAAGTGTTCAATAAATACAATTGATTGATTGATTACATAGCAGGCATTCAACTCTGCATTGAGTGTGTCTGTGCATAATGATGATAATATCAATAATGATGGTACTTGTTAAGCACTTACTATGTGCCAGGCACTACTAAACCCTGGGATAGATGCAAGCAAATCAAGTTGGACACACTCCCTGTCCCACATGGGGCTCACAGTCTCAATCCCCATTTTACAGATGAGGTAACAGGCACAGAGAAGTGAAGTGAGTTCCTCAAGGTCACACAGCAGACAAGTGGCAGAGCTTGGATTAGAACCCATGACCTTCTGACGCCCAGGCTCTATTCATTATGCCATGCTGATTTTCTAGTGAGAGGTCCCATGGCAGTGGAGCTGACTTGTTTAAGGGCCTTGTGAGAGAGAAAGCCCCCCTCCCCTAAAGTAGGACTTTTCGGCCATATGCAAATAGTTTTTAGGATTTTGACATCGCACCTTTCAATCGAAAGGAGTTCATTTCATTTGAAATGTAGTGTATAGATCTGAATTTGGATATTGCAAACATGAGAGTGAAGACAAAGTAGTAGCTTGATGTCCCACATTTAGGGAATTTGAAGTTGTTCTCTGCTACATACTCTGAATTGCACCATTAGTAACGCCTGTGTGGTTCTGGCTTTAGTGGTCCTTATTTTTTCCTCTTTCTCTCCTTTTCAATCATGCCCATGGCTTAATTCCAGCCAAACTTTCAAAAACAGATCTGGGATAGAGCCCGGGCCTGGGAGTCAGAAATTTATGGTTCTAATCCTGGCTCCGCCTCTTACATGCTGTGTGACCTTAGGCAAGTCACTTCACTTGTCTGTGGCTCAGTTACCTCATCTGTAAATCGAGAATAAGCATGTGAGCCCTATGCCAGGCAGGGACTGTGTCCAACTCGATGTGCTTGTATCCACCCCAGCACTTGGTACAGTACCTGGCACATAATAAGCACTTATCAAACACCACAATTACTATTATTCTTATTCACTCATTCATTCTATCGGATTTATTGAGCACTTACTGTGTGCAGAGCACTGTACTAAGCGCTTGGGAAGTACAAGTCGGCAACATATAGAGACGGTCCCTACCCAACAACGGGCTCACAGTCTAGAAGGGGGAGACAGACAACAAAAACAAAACACGTAGACAGGTGTCAAAATTGTCAGAACAAATAGAATTAAAGCTATATGCACATTATTAACAAAATTAATACAATAGTAAACATGTACAAGTAAAATAAATAGAGTAATAAATCTGTATAAATATATACAAGTGCTGTGGGGAGGGGAAGGAGGTAGGGCTGGGGAATGGGGAAGAGGAGAGGGAAAAGGGGGCTCAGTCTGGGAAGGCCTCCTGGAGGAGGTGAGCTCTAAGTAGGGCTTTGAAGGGAGGAAGAGAGCTAGCTTGGCAGATGTGTGGAGGGAGGGCATTCCAGGACAGGGGAAGGATGTGGGCTGGGGGTCGATGGTGGGATAGGTGAGAACGAGGTACAGCGAGGAGGTTAGTGGCAGAGGAGTGGCGGGTGCGGGCTGGGCTGTAGAAGGAGAGAAGGGAGGTGAGGTAGGAGGGGGCGAGGTGATGGGGAGCCTTGAAGCCAAGAGTGAGGAGTTTTTGCTTGATTCATAGGTTGACAGGCAGCCACTGGAGATTTTTGAGGAGGGGAGTAACATGCCCAGAGTGTTTCTGTACAAAGATAACCCAGGCAGCAGAGTGAAGTATATACTGAAGTGGGGAGAGACAGGAGGATGGGAGATCAGAGAGGAGGCTGATGCAGTAAGAGTAGTAGAATTAGTAGTAGTACTACTTCTGAATGTAGTAGACATTGGGATTCTAGCACTCAATTTTTTATTTTCTCACTCTTTGATTTCACCCATTTTTTGGAAAACAGTTATTGATTTTTCCAATAAGAAGATATGCAATGCAGTGAAGCTGGAGGAATATCTTAAGGAATAGTCAACAAGAGGAAAGACAATCATGTGAACAGAAAATGGATAATAATAGCAACAGTAGATGGTAAGGGGATAATTATCCAAACAGGAAGAAAAGAGAATCTACTTGCTTTGCATAGAAATTGGAACTGCTCAAACACAATAACCCATTTTGTACTTTGACCTCTCATTGATTGGTGTTCTTTGCCTTCATTCTACAAACCAAAAAAAAAATGGTGGGTTCCCTGCACCTTGTTTTTCTCCCCCAAGTAAATTGAAGATTATGAATTGATAATCTGGAAAAAAAGTAGTCCAAAAAATAAAATAAAGCACAGGTGGGAACTAGTGCTTAGATTTATTGCTCTATGAAAATCTCTCCACTCTTCAAAAAATCTCCCCCTACTCCATGGCAATCAAAAAACCATTGTCATATTACCCATGACACCCCAGGTCCCTCTCTCTGCTTCCCCACTACCACCTTCAGCTCTTGTCCTAACTGTACTTCACCTCTCACTGACTGTGCCCTTGGCTTGGAACTCTAGCCCTGACGTCTACAGATCTATCAGTCCTCTGCCCTCTTTAATGCCCTCCTAAAATCCTACCTCCTCTTGGAAACCTTCCTATCATTCCATTCCCAACACTCCAGGATCAAATCAATCAATCAATCAAATTTATTGAGCACTTACTGTGTACAGAGCACTGTACTAAGCACTTGGGATAATACAAATGAACAGAGTTGGTAAACACATTCTCTGCCCACACCGAGCTTACAGTCTAGGAGTCGAATCAACACAAGGCAGATCAAGACATGGCACCCCTAGCACTTATGTTTTTCTACCCATCCTCAGCAATTCTGTATATGTCTTTCAATATTTTAGTCTAATATTTCTTCCCAGCATAATCGTACTTTACCTATCTGATCCTTGTCCTTGTTCTGAGCTCAACTGTCGTAAATAATTTGCATATGTCTCTCAAATTAGATGTAAGCTCCCCCTGGCAGAAAAGGTGTATTTTGCTTCTGTTATTCCATTCCAAGTATGCTATACTCAGGAAGGTGCTTGACTAGATAATGACTGTCACTACACTATTGTGACTTAATAATAATGGTGATGTTTGTTATGCACTTATGATGTGTCAAGCACTATGCTGAACTCTAAGGTAGCTAGATACAAGATAATTATGTCACATCCGGACCCTGTCCTACATAGGGCTCACAGTCTAAAAACAAGGGAGAACAGGTATTGAATCCCCCCCACTTTACAGATGAGGAAACTGAGGCACAAGGTCACGCAGCAGACAAGCAACTAAAGAGCCAGAATTAGAATCCAGGTCCTCTGACTCCCATGTCTGTGCTCTTATTCATTAACCATGCTGCTGTTTTCCTAGTCACAGAGTGCAAGGTCATGTGATCCCTCTCCCAACCTCCTCTTCCCTCCCCCAAACCTCACCAGCCACTCCAAATATCACCCTCAGATCTAGAAAGTCGGCTCCTGAACCTGGATTTGCCAGGACTGGGCTTTGATGAATACCACTGTGATTTTTACTCTGTGACTGTAGGATTCTGAGTTCTTGAAACTATTCTGAGAATTTAGGCTTCTTCTGTTTTGACCCATCTCCTATTAGAATTCAATAGGAAGGAAAGTATTTCCTCTCTCTCTCTCTCTCTCTCTCTCTCTCTCTCTCTCTCTCTCTCTCTCTCTCCCTCTCCCTCTCCCTCTCCCTCTCCCTCTCCCTCTCCCTCTCCCTCTCCCTCTTTTTGTGACCCTCACCTTTTCTCTCTCATTCCTCCCCCATTGCTCAGGCTGTGGGGCTAGCTAAAGAGCTTGTTGACTCCAGACTAGTTAAGATCCTAGTAGCTGGGATAAATTAAGGCACCGAATTCCCCAACACCTTTCTGACTCGCTGTGGTAATGTAGGTTCTAGGGAAAACATGCCATTCTCTGACAAGTAGCTGGGGTACCTCCTGTTTTTCAGTTAATCGGAAGCTCCCAGATCTCCATTTTCCATCTCGCAAAGCAATATCAGAATGTAAAAAATCAGTCCGTGCCCAGAATGATTTGTAGAGCGAGACATTTCATTCTGTTGAAGGACACAGTCACAACCCAGTGGGATGGAGATGAGAAGATGAGTTTGCAGATGAATATGTGAGGGGTGAATGTGTTCCCCAGATTATTCACCACATATTTGTCCGGTGAACATTAGGCCACCAGGAAACAGTCTCTGTAATTAGCTGCTGACCAATATAATTATAAAAGTGATTAGTTTAACAAGTAATTTGTAATGAAATGCCTAACCAGTAATCATCAGCACATGCCATATGTTTTTTTAAATACGACCAAATCATTTGCATAGTGTTTATGTACAATAAATTAAAGCCAAATGAAAAATCTGCTGACAGGCAATAAGTAGCAATAAGGGTAGAGCGATGTATTAAATCCTTCATTCTGGATCATTTAGGTAATGTTCCATTCATTTTAGATTCATGAGTGGAGCCCTCGACAGATCGGGCGGGCATGCTATAAATTTGGGGTTATCCATTATTGGGTGGCATTTTGCTATTTACAATTGTGCATGTTTGCTTTGTGCATAATTAAGTGCAAAATAGCTGTCTGTGTTCCGTGCAGAATTTTCATGGAGCCTCTCCACACAGCTGATGGCTTCAGAACTGGGACACATCAATTCAGCTCCCCACACTCAGCCCATTCTGGTGGAAGTTCTTGAATGTCTCCGAGTCTGGCTGCAGAGATTTTATGTGGCCAGAGGTGAGTGTTTGTCCTGGGAGTCTGAGGAAGCATAAAGAGAAGCACTGGGTGGAGACAGATTGAGGCTGAAAATATCCAAGTGCAATCGAGGCAAGGAATTTCCATAAAGAGATAAAGTGTAGAGCAGATCTGGTTGGACAGTCATCATTGACCTGTGTGGCACTATAGTTTAGAAGCTTCTCCCGCCTCTTCCATTTCAGTGTGAGATTACCACCACCAGGCCAACAGCCTTGGGTGTCCAGAGTCTGTCTAAACTGTGGGGCCAATGAAGCCCCAAGACTTGTTTATCCTCCAGTATAGGCTCAGTCATCCAGAGAAAAGAATAATGATAATAATAACTGTGGTATTCGTTACATACTTACTACGTGCCAAGCACTGTACGAAGTGCTGGGGTCAGCATAAGATAATCAGATCCCATGCGGGGGTCACAGTCTAAGAGGGAGAACAGATATTGAATCCCCATTTTGTAGATGAGGGAACAGAGGCACAGGGAAGTTAAGTGACTTGCCCAAGGTCACACAAAGAACTGATCAAGGGAGAGTAAACCTACTAACATCCCAGCACAAAAGAATCCTAGGGGAACAATAGGACACAGTAATTTCCTGTCTCTTCCTGGCTGGCTGTTTTCATGAACAACACAGCTGGGCAGCTTTTAGAAACAATGAGAGGGATGGGAGACAAAAGTTCTATTTAAAGTAAATATGACTTTGTTCTGAAGCAGCACTCTAAAAACTGACTAGTTGACAATGGAGAAGACAAGATGAAGAAGGAAGAGGAAACCTGAGAGCCCAGTTGGTGCTTTAATGGTGTTACAAAATGTTCCTCATGATACAATGCTATTCCTCTGATCTAAAGCCAAGGAAAAATCAAAACAATAGTTTTCGATCAAGGAAATCACTCAAGAAACCCTTAAATACTGAATATTGATTCTTAATTTTTCCATTTACCATACACAGCAGTACTCAGAGAAGCAAATTAAATGCATAAATGATGGTGAAAATATAATCCGATTTAAACAAACTTTACTTCTATTGTTTTCAGGTTTGCTAAAAATGTAAGCTCATCCTTGTCTCCATTTCATTATGTTTTCTAGAGGGATTCTATTTTCCCTTTGTCTTTTTCAGCAAATTCACATCATTCTCTTGAGAAAAGTAGTCTTGTTCCTTTTTTTCTCATTGACTGTTTGCATGTCTTCTGTATTATGTTTCCAAATGCAATCCTACCTGTCAGAGAGATTTCTTCTTTATAGAGTGTGTGAAATTTAGAGCTTCTCTATGCTAATACCAATCATGATGGTATTTATTCAGCGTTTACAAGGTGCCAAGCACTATAGATATAAGCTAATCAGATCAGACAACCCAGGGCTCACAACCTAAAGGGCTGGGAGAGTGGTTTCTTATTTCCATTTTAGAGATGAGGAAATTGAAGTCCAGAAAAGTTAAGTCTTCTACCCAAAGTCACAAAGCCGGCCTGTGGCTGAGCCAGAACTGGAATTTAGGATTCCTAACTCCCAGACCTAAGCTCTTCTCACTAGGCCATCCTGCTACACTGGAGAAGGGGGCTTTCAGCAGGCAGTGTATGGATGAATAAATATTTTCTACCTCTCAGCATGTGTAGCAATTTTGGAATTTTTTAAGGCCTGAATAATCCAAATAATATGCATCAGGTTGCAATTTACTGAATAATATGAAAACATTCATCATCCTAATTAAAACTCTATATTGTTTCCATTTACTTATGAGTTTTGTGCAAAAATTAAATAACCATGTTAGTTACAGTTTGGTGATGTTTTACCAAACATCCATTTCATAACCTAGTTTTTAAATGCTAGTTAATAAAACCACATCGACATTAATAATATTTGTGGCATTTGTTAAGGGCTCAGTTTGCACCTAGCACAGTACTAAGTGTTGAAGGAGATACAAGCTAATCCAGTTGGACACAGTCCATGTCCCACACTGATTCACAGTCCAAGAGGGAGGGAGAACAGGGATTTAATCCCCATTTTACAGATGAGGAAACAGCGACCCAGAGAAGGTAAGTGATTTGCCCGGGTCAAATAATGGGCAGATGGTAGTGCTACGGTTATAATCAAAGTCCTCTGACTGCCAGGTTCTAGCTCTTTCTACTAGGTCATCCTGCTTCTCATTAGTGGAATTACACTAAAATGTATTCCTTGCAAAACGGAGAGATCATTTATAGTGCACTGATTAGTGATTTAAGAAGGAAGACGCTTAGCAACTGAGAGCTGTGCTCCATTTACTCAGCTCCAAGTAGCACTAAGAGATGGTTCCACATTTCCCTTGTAGGAGTTTAAGGGTAAATCCATGATACCCCCCCACCCCCCATTCTTCATGTGAAATAAGAGAAACTGAAACAGTGTGACAGCAGAAAGCACAGCCTGGGACTCAGAGGATTTGGGTTTTAATCCCAGTTTCAGCACTTACCTGATGGGTAACTTTAGATAAATTGCTTAATTTCTCTGTGCCTCAGTTTTTTCATCGGCAAAATGGAAATTGAATGCCTTGTTCTTGGCACAGAGTAAACCTGTCTTGTTCTTGGTGCATAGTAAGCACTTAACAAATTCCACAATTATTATTACTCCTGGAGATGTGTATCAGGGATAAGAATCCAGAATTTTCATGCAGAGTGAATTCCCCCTCCCACCCCACTCCCTCCTACCCATAATTTAATTTAGTTTCTGACTTCTTCTGCTCCTTAGGGGGCAGGGTTCAAGTGTACTACCTCTGTTGTATTTTCCTAAGTGTTTAGCACATTGTTCTGTGCACAGTAATAATAGTGATGATTACCGTGCATTGAAACGATGCTTTGGGGAAAATACAATAGAAGCACAAGGCATTTTCCCTACCCACAAGGTGCTCCAAGTGGTAGACAGCACAGCACTTAGGTACATAACCATAATTTACTTATTTATATTAATGTCTTTCTTCCCCTCTGGACTGTAAGTTTCTTTTGGGCAGGAAAAAGTATCCTCCAACTCTATTATATTGAACTCTCCCAAGCACTTAGTACAGTGCTCTGCACGTAAGTGCTCAATAAATGCAATTGATTGAGGCATGACAGATCAGGGAAGCAGAATAAATAATGGACTCTGAAGTGTATTATACATCTATACATAAATACAGGGTGTGGGTACAAATGAATGTGTTAAGTCTAGAGGTAGCGGATAAGCTAAGGTTCAGAGTTTGTTTTGGGTTTTCTTTTTTGAGTATTTGTTCAGTCCTTACTATGTGCTTACTATTTAGCACTGTACTAAATGCTGGGGTAGATTCAAGCCAATCAGATTGGAAACACTCTATGTCCCACATGGGGCTTACAGTCCTAATCCCCATTTTACAGATGAGGTAATTAAGGTACAGAGAAGTTAAGTGATTTACCCAAGGTCACACAGCAGGTAAGTGGTGGAGCTGGGATTTGAACTCAAGTTCCCTGATTCCCAATGTTATTGGGAGTTAATCAGCAGGGGAGCCTTGTTGGAATAGGTGGGATTTCAGAAGGGCTTTGAATGGGGGCAAAGCTGTAGCCTGTTGAATGAAAGGTGAGGGAAGGAGTTTCAGGCTGGGAAAGCAGTGTGAGTGAGGAGTCAGAAGTAGGAGAGTCAAGAGCAAGGTAGAGTGACAAAGTTATCTAGAGAAGCACGAGAAGAGAGAGTTGTGGAATAGCAGATGAAGGTGCATTGCAGGTAGTTTCTCAAATGCTTAGTACAGTGCTCTGCACACAGTAAGTGCTCAGCAAATACCACTGACTGTTATGTAAAGTGGGGAGTGCTGGTGATGAGCCTTGAAGCCACTTGTGTGGAGTTTTTGCTTGACATGGAGGGAAATGTGAAGCGATTAGTGGGTTTGGGGGTGAGGGTACACGCCACTGATGATACTGACAATGATGTTCGTCACACAGTGCTCTGCACACAGTAAGCGCTACTGATTGATATTGCCTTTTCATTCTCCTTTTTTGTGATACCTATGTTATGAATTGGTCAGCCCCAAACATTTTTACTTTCGAATTTTCAGACTTTCAATTCAGCAAAACATTCTTCAACAGGAATTAGGAACAGAGTACTATTATGTGCTTTGTGTTTTTTTTTGAAAAAACTCCAGATAAGTAGACTGCTGTGAGACTACCTAAATCAACAGATCTGGTTGAAAAATGAATTGGCTTGAAAAATAATCACTTGAGAGAGTTTTGGCATTTGGACAAAATTCTGCAAGCCATAAAACATTCCTCCAATGAATGGGTCTTTATGGAAATATCACAGCCAACATATTCAACACCAAAAGGCAGCAATTTTCACCTCGAGAAGGTGGAAGTAGTGAGATTGTTTTGAAATAACATTCTGCTGAATAAATCTATAAAAAAGTGTAGTCTGGAAAAAATGTCCTGTCAGCTGCACAGTGAGGACATTCAAATGGGAATATTGCTTAGGTATGATCTATTCCTCTAAATAAACCTATCCATTATTGGCAATTTTAGGAAACAAACTTTACACAAGTCCACGTTAAATACATCCATTACTTTTAACTAAATTCCTTTGGAGAACTAGAATTCTAAGGATATAAGGTGGAAAGAACATGCTTTTTGAACCAGGAACCAAAGGAGTTTTTAAAGTCTCCTTATTATGAAAGTGTGACACGAATAAAGGGTAGGTATTTGCGCAGCAGCATATGTTTGTGTTTTGCAAGTCTGTGCGCTCCTGTTGTATAACAATCAGTGAATTAAGAAGGCTTTAGTGCCTGTAAAATGGCACTGAAAAATTGAGTGTCCTAGTTAAACTGGACGAAGATCCAGCTTTTCGGCTTAGTGTTGATGTTCTCTCTATTCCTCTAGCCAGCAGTAACTTCCAAAATGCATTAGGGATCACAGTAGCCAGGGAGATAGTTCTCAGCCATTTACAAAAACCAATTCCCCCTGTTTGTTAAATTAATCAGATCTCGTATAGATTATTTCATTTTGTTCCCCCAAATCCAATTGTCTTATCCTCTTGAATCCAATAAATGTCAAACTCTACTGACTGGTTACTATTCAGTGATATGAACTACAAATATACCATCAGGTATCAATTGGTGTCAAAACCTATGTCAGGACATTTTTAAAGGATACATCATGGGGCGATTGAAGTGTTGTGAATAGTGTCACCAGTCATTTTGCCACCTAGTGCATCTGGCTAGGCAATTTTTCATCGGATTCAGTAATATTCTTGGTGACATTGCTTTCCTTAAAATTCTAATACTAGAAGCTAGGTGCTGTCTCAAAAGTTACATGGTGGAGGAAGTGTGGGATTGGAAGTTAGGAGACCTGGGTTTTTGTCCCAGTTCTGCCACTGGCCAGTTTTGTGACCTTGGGCAAGGTACTTAACCTCTCTGTCCTCAGTTTCCTCATCTGTAAAATGGGGACAAGATCCCTGCTCTCCTTAAGTCCTAGATTGTGAGCCCTATGCTGGTTAAGGATTGCAGCTGATATGATTATTGAAGAGTGAGAACCTCCACTAAGGAGTTGTATTGACAGCACAGGCATTTAACTCACAATAAGCTGATTAAAATGGCCAGAGGGGAAGGCTCTTCTTTGGGAAGGAAAAGTTCTGGCCAACATAAGCTATTCATCCCAATTCAATTATTTTAAAGTCTTGTCGTCTTTTCTAGACTGGGAACTCCTTGTGGGAAGGGAATGTGTCTACCATTTCTGTTGTATTGTACTCTCCCAAACATTTAGTACAGTGCTTTGCACACAATAAACACCCAATAAATTCCATTGATTGACTGATCCTAATTCAGCCCAAAATACACCTTAGTAATAATAGCATTTATGGAGTCGTGCACTGTATTAGGAACTTGGGAAATACAGCATAACTGACAAGTCTTACTTACACAGAGGGCTGCTACTCTAATGATGAAAAAACATAAAAATATTTACAATAGCACAGTCAGACTAAGTCAGTCAGATTCAGGTGCTTATGAAGGTAGAAATACATACGTAAATGCTAGAAATGGCTGAAATAATGATATGGCTCAAAGTGCTGAGAAGTTATTCAAGAAAGTCATGGGCAAGGTGGAATTTTAGAAAGATGGAGAGCTGTGATCTCTCTGATGTGGGTAGGAAGAGAGTTCAAAGCAGGGAGGACTGCTGGAGAGAGGGGATTGTGGAGGAAAAATCAAAAGTGAGGTGTAGCTAGAAGGTTGGCTTGAGAGAAATGAGGAGAGACAATTGAGAAATAGCAGGTTTGGAGAGGCTTGAACCGTGAGGCAATTTTGTTTGCCACAGAGACACAGAAATCCAGAAGGGGGTTTTGAGGAAAGGAGAGATGTGGGCTGAGCAAGCTTAAAGACAATGATCCATGTAACGTGGAGTATGGATTAGGTGAGAGGCCAGAGGCTGGAAGACTGGTGAGGAGATTATGACCAGAGCTTGTGCATAGTGGTAGAAGTTTGGATGTGGAGGAAGCATTGGATTTGGGAGAAACAGATTATCTCGACCACTGTGTTAACATTATATCCTGAAATTTAGAGTCTGAATCTCTAAGCAGTAATTGTGTATACAGTGTTATATACCAATGCTTCTTTCTGCCCCACTCCCATTTCTGCCTCAATCTATTGGTTGTCTAGGGACCTGTAATGGAAAGGAGTAAAAGGATAAACTGTACTATGCTCTTCCCACTCTGCCTCACCCTAGTAGTTCAAAAAGTTTCCCAGTCCCTCAAAAAGAACTAAAACAGGCTTGTCTGCACAGAAGGCTCACCCCTCAAACAAATAAAGGAAAGCAGTGATTGAAGACTAGCTTTCTTGCCATCAATTGTTGAAAGAAGAAATTGGCAGCCAAACACTGTTGCCAGATGCATTTTTTTTAACTAATTGCAGTTTTCTGTCATTTAGTTCATTGAACTAAGTCATTTTTAACAGTTCAGTAATTTATGACTACAATAGAAATTCCAGGCACTGTGTTTCCAATTAGAAAATATCCTGTCATATCCTTTAGCCCATCTTAATTTTTCTTGAAGGCAATTAAGCTAGGCAGGCTTGTTGGAGATTTCTGCAAAAGCAAAGATGACCATGATGGAATGATGAAAGCTTCCTAGCAAAGTTCACTGTGAAAATGTTGAAACTGAGCTGGCATGTTCTCAATACTATTACTTCCAGTGAAAAGATCCTGGTTCTGGGAGTCAGGTGACCTGGGGAGCTGAGGAAAAGTGGTGTCAATCTGTGAAGGCCTCTTGGAGGAGGTGTGCCTTCAATGGGGCTTTGAAGGGAGGAAGTGTGATTGGTGGATTTAGGAGGGAGGGTGTTCCAGAGTTTGACAGCGGGACAGGTGAGAATGAGGCACAGTGAGAAGGTTAGCACCAGAGGAGCTGAGTGTGCAGGCTGGGATGTAGAAGGAGAGAAGGGAGGTGAGGTAGGAGGGGGCAAGGTGATGGGGGGCTTTGAAGCCAATAGTGAGGCATTTTTGTTGGATACAGAGGTTGATAGGCAACCACTGGAGATTTTTGAGAAGGGATGCGACATGCCCAGAATGTTTCTGCAGAAAGATAATCCAGGCAGTAGAGTGAAGTATGAACTGAAGTGGGGAGAGACAGGACGTTGGGAGGTCAGAAAGGAGGCTGATGCAGTAATCTAGTTGGGATAGGATGAGCAATTGTACTAACATGGTAGCAGTTTGGATGGAGAGGAAGGGGCGGATCTTGGTGATGTTGTGAAGGTGAGACTGGTACGCTTTGGTGACGGATTGGGTATGTGGGGTGAATGAGACAGTGGAGTCAAGGATGACACCAAGGTCGTGGGCTTATGAGACAGGAAGGATGGTAGCACTGTCCACAGTTATGGGAATGTCAGAGAGAGGACAGGGTTTAGGAAAGAAGATAAGGAACTCTGTTTCAGACATGTTGAGTTTTAGGTGGTGGAAGGACATCCTAGTAGAGATGTCCTGAAGGCAGGAGGAGATGTGAGCCTGGAGGGAGGGAGAGAGAACAGGGGAGGAGATATAGATTTGGATGTCATCCACATGGAGATGACAGTTGAAGCCGTGGGAATGAATGAGTTCTCCAAGGGAGTGTAGATGGAAAATAGAAGGGGACAAAGAACTGAGCCTTGAGGAACCCCTAGAGTTAGAGGATGGGAGAGGGAGGAGGAGCCCATGAAGGAGACTAAGACTGAACAGCCAGAGAGATAAGAGGAGAATCAGAAGTGGACGGAGTCAGTGAAGCCGAAGTTGTATAACATGTTGAGGAGAAGGGGATGGTCCACAGTGTCAAAGGCAGTTGAGAGGTGGAGGAAGATTAGGATGGAGTAGGAGCCATTGGATTTGGCAAGAAGGAGGTCATTAGTGACCTTTGAGAGGGCAGCTTGAGTGGAGGGGGTGGAAGCCAGATTGGAGGGGGTCCAGGAGAGAGATGGAGGAGAAGAATTTGAGACAGCAAGTGTAAACGACTTGCTCCAGGAGTTTGGAAAGGAAGGTAGGAGGGAGATGGAGTGATAACTGGAGGGGGCTGTGGGGTCAAGGATGGGGTTTTTTTTAGATGGGGGAGACACATGTTTGAAGGCAGAAGGGAAAAAGCCATTGGAGAGTGAGCAGTTGAAGATGGAAGTTAAGGAGGAAAGGGGCAAGAGTTTTTATAAGGTGCGAGGGAATGGGGTCTGAGGCTCATGTGGAGGGATTGGCACTTGAGAGGAGGCAGATCTCCTCTGAAGATACTGCTGGGGAGGATAGCAATTGGTAAACTTTTTCTGATTCCCTTCTCCATTAGAGTGCAAGCTCCTTTTAGACAGGGAACTGGTGTCATTTGATTTTGTTTCTTGCAGCAAAAGTTTTTTTTTAATTGAATGTTCACTATGTGCAATGCACTGTAGTAAACACTTAAGTAAGTAGACTAGAAGCATGAGCTCCTTGTCCACAAAGAGTTTACTTATCTAATGGGGATTACTTTTCCAAGCACTCAGTTCAGTACTCAGTATGAGTCAATAAATTGCCCTATCATTCTTACAATTTTAAAGTTCCACTTCCATTCACTTCATCTTTCTAATATTAAGATGACTTTATTCATTTTTATTGTGATCTTAAACTGCTCCTTGATTTATTTTTTGCTTTACGGTCCTGCAACTGTCTCAGAAGCCTAATTAGCTATTCATTTTGACATACTAGCCCCAGAAGAAATAACATTAACTTCATACTTATCCATCTGCTTATTAGTTATAGCTAAAGAAACTCTATTTAGAATCTTCTGGGGATATGTGGGCTCCCTTCCTGTTATGCCATTAAAATTCCTTACACTCTTGCAACATGCTAATTAATGTCCTCTGACACTTATGTATGCACAACAAAACACAGCAGTGCAGACAGAGCTTTGCCCCAGTATAAAAAGAGCAAGCATTTCCGATTAAGCATTTTTTGAGATGAATGTGACTTTTGAGGTGATGAAACCTTTGAACATCAGTTGTTCAAAATGTTTATTTAATTCATACATCTCCTCCAATTAAATATCCATCATTTTAAAAAGATGCCATGCTGAGAGAGAGAGAGAGAGAGCACTAGCTTCCCACCCATACTGAGGGATGGGCGTTACCTAGCAACCCTCATCCCTAGCAACCCCATACAATCTCTGAAACTCATTCACTGAATTAGAATGATTTTGGAAGTGCTAGTGAGAAGTCATCATTTGCATAAGAAATATTCTGATGTCTGTTCTGATTAGGAACAACATCTCTTCGCTAATACTGGTCAGCAGCAATCAACAATCAACCAGCTGTTTAGAGCTATCTTTGTTTTCTGGAAATTCTGACCATTCAAGTCTAACAATATAACCCCACTGACATAGCCCAGGAGCCAGAGTCCTTTCTGAAATTAACCCAGATGTGTAGGAAGAGAAATCCCTCCTGAGTTCTAAAAAGCAGGATTTGGTTTGGGGGTTAATTATTCCCTATTATTTTAGATTATTTTTGACCTAAAGTCATCTTTAAAAATGCTCCATCCGTTTAGAAGAAAGATACCTTTTATCAATGCAGATATATATATATGTGTTCGCATAATGTGACTCCAAATAGGCAAACAAAAGTACTAAGGCAATGGACCAAACAGCCATTATGAATAGGTAGGTTGTAGCCAGGATTTCAAACAGCTTGCCTAAGAAAATACTTGGATTTTTCAAGTTTCATAGCAAGGAATGAAAGGCCTGTTCCGTATTTGTTTTGTGTGCCTAGCAGCATGGGTTGGACTGTGATTGGACTGGAAGCTCCTTGAGAGCAGGGATCACGTATCTCGCCTCCAATTGTACTCTGTCAAACTCTGTCAAGGCCGACCGCCCTTGCATACAGCAGGGGCTCAGTAAATCCTATTAATTGATGCACCCAAAGGACACCTGATTCTTTGGCACAGTAATTCCTTCCTCAGGATTGGAGTACAGGATTGTTCTGAACAAAGCTGGAACTTCAACTTCCAGCAGGAAGCCCATTCCCACTCCTTAAATCCTTTAGCCGGCAGCTGGCTCCTGCCCAGGCTACAGTGGGAATGGGATACCTGTTAGTATTCAGTCACTTCTCAAAAGATGTAATTAGTGCCAACCTGAAGTTTATCAGATCGAGAATAGGGTTTGCTGGATAGGTATTTCATAAATTGACAGATAACTAAAGAAGAAACTGAAGGAGAGAGTCGGTGGGAGAAGGGATCAGGAGAGGGGACATGAGAGGTGCAAGCTTCATCATAAGGTGCAATTCATTCAATCATATTTATTGAGTGCTTACTGTGTGCAGAGCACTGTACTCATGCTTTCACAAAATAGGCTGAGATTAGAAAGGAAAAGCAAGTGGTGTGATCTGTGGGTTATTTCAACTGGAGAATGGAGATGGGGAATAGCTTATTCAGACACCATCTCTCAAAAGGACCTGAGCGGTCACAGCCCTCTTACAAAGAAAAATGATGGCTCCTGACCTCATAATAATAATAATAATAATTGTGGTATTATGTGAGAGCTTCCTATGTGCAAAGCACTGTACTAAGTACTGGGGTAAATACAAGATAATAGGTCTCACATGGGATAACAGCCTAAATAGGGTGAATAGGCACTGAATCCCCATTTTGCAGATGAGGTAACTGAGGCTCAGAAAGTGAAGTGATTTGCCCAACGTCATGCAGCAGACAAGAGGTGGAGCTGGGATTAGGACCCAGGTCCTCTGATCCCCTGACCTATGCTCTCTCTCCACCTGGCCTCATTGAACCAATGGAGGTGCAGTCAACCAATGAGGTTTACTGAGCACTTAAGTTTTGGTATTTGTTAAGCACTTGTATGTGCCAAGCGTTGTACTAAACTCTGGAATAGGTACAAGCTAGTCAGGTTGGACACACTCCATGCCCCACATGGGGCTTATAGTCTTAATCCCCATTTTTACAGATGAGATAACTGAGGCCCAGAAAAGTTAAGTGGCTTGCCATATTCACACAACAGACAAGTGGCAGAGCTGGGATTAGAATCCAGGTCCTCTAACTCCCAAACCTTTGCTCTTTGCACTAGGCCACACTGATTCCCTGCTTACTTTGTGCTGAGCACAGTACTAAGTACCTGGCTGAGAACACTAGAGGTAAAGGACAGAGTCCCTGCCCTCGAGGAAATTAGAATCTAATGGGGAATATATGTGATGTAATTATTTACTGTTAGTGAGAAAAGGAATAAGGATACAGACCCAACCTGGATCAAGTAGTGGCAGGTAAGGGTATAAGAAAACAGTAATGATGGTATTTGTTAAGTGCTTACTATGTGTCAAGCATGTTCTGAGTGCTGGGGTAGCTACAAGCTAATTAGGTTGAACTCAGTCCTGTCCCAAATGAGTGAGTATGCAGAGGTTTCAATCCCACTAGATTGTAAACTGCTTGGGCCAGGGATCATGTCAACTAACTCTATTGTAGTCTCCCAAGGGCTTAGTAAAATGTTCTGCACAAAGTAAGCACTCAGTAAGTGTAACCTTAAACAAGTCACTTAATTTCTCTGTGCCTCAGTGTTCTCATCTGTAAAATAGGGATGCAATACCTGTTCTCCCTCCTACTTAGACCATGAGTCCCATGTGGTACAGGGACTATGTCCTGCCTGATCAGCTTGCATCTATGGCAGTGCACAGTACTGTACTTGACACATAGTTAACATTGAACAAACACACAATTATTATTGGATTTGTATGCTCTCCAGACAAAGCTGCCTCTTGATGTTTTTTTCGGTCATACCATTGCCCCTCTCTTTTCTAACTTCCCAATTTACATACCGAATATGCAATTAGGATTCAAGTCCACTCAGAACACAGCAGAGGTGAGGTCGAGCAGGTGACTGTCTAGCCCAAGTATCGGGCAGGAGACGGTGAGCTCCCTGTGGGCAGAGGTTTCTGGGGCACCTGCAAGCAGAAGGCTGGGGAGGAAACAGACAAAGGCAATGAGGAGAAAAGCATGTGAATGTGGCAGGGGCAAGCTCCCTCTACACTATAAGCTTGTGGTGGGCAGGGAATGTACCTTTTTATTGTTATATTCTAATAATAGTAATTGTGGTAATTGTTAAGTGCTTTACTATGTGCTGGGAACTGTACTAAGCGCTGGGGTGGATTCAAGCAAATCAGCTTGGACAAAGTCCCTGTCCCACATGGGACACTCAGTCTCAATCCCCATTTTACAGATGAGGCAACTGAGGCCCAAAGAAGTGAAGTGAGTTGCCCAAGGTCACACAGCAGACAAGTTGCCGAGCTGGGATTGCTCTATCCACTACACCATGCTGATCCCTAGTGCTTAGCACAGTGCTGTGCATACAGTAAGCACTCAATAAATATGATTGACTGACTATAGCTGCACGGGGCATGCATCCTATATGGATGTAATGTCAGTTATATATTGTTCTTTTCAGCCACACCCACCCACCAGGTCAACTGCCTCCTCTTCAAGTACTAAGGTTAGCTTGGGAGATACTGGCAGGCCAATTTTGGTCAGCCTTGCATGGAGCCTCTGGGCTCCCGGTGGCTATCCACCAGGCCCAGTAACATGAGCTGCAGATACAGCAAGTGGGGGCCTGAGGCAGAGTCAGGATTCTGGCTGCAATCAACAGTATCTTGGCTCCATTTCACAAATGAGGAAACTGGTTCAGAGAGGCTAAGTGACTTGCCATAAAGTCACAACACAGCAGGCCAGGACAGAGCCAGGCCTGGAACCCAGGACTCCCAGCCCTGCGCTGCCTCCCAGCTTTAGTCAGTCAGACAATTGTACTTATTGAGTGTCTTCTGTGTGCAGAGCACTGTACTGAGCGCTTGGAAGAGTACAATACAACAATAAACACACATTCCCTGTCCACAATGAGCTTCCATTCTAGAGGGGGGGAGACAGACATTAATATAAATTATGGTTATGTATATAAGTGCTGTGGGGTAGCGATGGGGGGTGAATAAATATTTGCTTTACTAACTAAAGCAAATATTCTGACTCTAAACTCTCGCTGAACTCTAGAGGCACCTCCTGGTTTGGCACCAGAGTCTCCTGGCACCACAAGGGCCAGGGCCAGGACGGGATTCTGCCGAGGCCCGTTTGCAGCTCCAAAACCGTTCAGAAGTATGTGGAGTCAGAGTGTGTGCAACATCCCTCAGAGGGTTGTTCTCTGCTGGCCGAGGACAGGGCTCTGGGCGTTTTAGTTGAAATGGACTTGGAACCTGAGTTTGTGCTGCTCAGTGGGATCTGGGCCGAGCTTTATGAGCCGGCATCATTTTATTTCTGATTACTTCGCCTTTCGGAAGGCTCCCTGATGTCACATTACGTGACAGACGCTAAGTAAGTGTGGGCATACAACAAGCTGGTCTGCTTTATTGGCTCAGAAGAGACTTTACTAATGTGACTGAATCACCCTCCCTAAAACTAGTTTGGCAAGGAAATTCAATAGCTTTTCCTCCTCCCATCTATTGCAGGGCATCTACTAGCTCTGGGTTTGTGCAAGTAGCAGAAGTGTCAACCCTTTGTCTGCCTCATTGTTTGGACTAGGATGGGATGGCATCAGCAGGTTATAAGGTGGTGCCTAAGACCAAGTCCTGGATTTAATATGGGGGCTGGGACCTTTGCCAATTTAGTAGAATGCCTTTTCCTCCCCTTGCAAAGACTATGTGGAACTTGTCCACATTAAAATCCTGCCAGCCTAGTGGAAAGAGCACATGCCTGGGAGTCAGAAGACCTGGGTTTGAATCTTGGCTCTGCCAATTGCCTGCTGTGTGTGATCTTGGGCCAGTCACTTAACATCTCTATATCCCAGTTTCCTCATAGTAACTAATTCATTGGTAATTATGGTATTTGTTAAGCACTTACTATGGTCAAGCACTGCAGTAAATGCAAGTTGCATCTAAAAAATGGGAAGAACTTATTCTCTCTCTTCTTAGACTGGA
Organism: Tachyglossus aculeatus; assembly: GCF_015852505.1. Taxonomy (NCBI): domain Eukaryota; kingdom Metazoa; phylum Chordata; class Mammalia; order Monotremata; family Tachyglossidae; genus Tachyglossus; species Tachyglossus aculeatus. Next base: position 37,875,006 of record NC_052084.1, read on the forward strand.
GCCCAAACACAGATTATGTCAGACTTGATTATCTTGTATCTACCCTAGTGCTTAGTCCAGTGATTGGCACATAGTAAAAAAAATGCTGAGAAGCAGCATGGCATAGTGGATAGAGCATGGGCTTGGGAGCCAGAAGCCCTTGGGTTTTAATCCTGGCTCTGCCATTTACCTGCACTATGACCTTGCGCAAGTCACTTCACTTCTCCTTGCCTCAGTTACCTCCTCTATAAAATGGGGATTAAGGCTGTGAGCCCTATGTGTGACAAGGACTGTGCCCAACCTGATTACCTTGTATCTACCCAAGTGTCTAGCACAGTGGTTGGCACATAGTAAACACTTAAAAAATACCTCTATCGCCCCACCATTAGCCTGTAAGCTTAGGGAAGGGTTCATGTCTATCAACTGTATTGTACTCTCCAATTGCTTGCTACAGTGCCCTGCAAAAAGTAAACACTCATTAATTGACTGGCTTTAGTCACGTGACATTTGTGGTTGCCTAATACTGAGTAAATAAGTGCTGTGGTTTTTACCTTCCTCAGTCAAGTTTTCATGACTCTATATGATTAGGCAGAGAAGTTAGAAGGGAGAAGTGAAAAGCGTTGTTTGATAGCTGAATCTAGAGTTTTTAAAATGTGCCTGTTCAAGGATATGTTTCAGGTCAGGTGGACTGTGTATGCAGGTAAAGTGAAGCACAGAACAGACTGACTGCCTGAAGGTCCCAGGCACCAACACTAAGACTCCCCTTAGCCTGATGTCTGGAAGGGGCCACTTTCTCTTCCCTCCCTCCCATGATATAAGTCCATTGGGAAGTCCAAGTCAAGTCAATTAATCAATTGTATTGAGTGCAGAACACTCAGCATTTGGTAGCATACAACAGAGTTAGAAGACATTGTCCCTGTGCTGAAGGAACCTATAGTTTAGTAGGGATGACAGAAATTAAAATTCACAACTTGATTAGTTTGCATCTACCCTGGTACTTAGTACAGTACCTGGCCCATAGTAAGTACTAAAAAAATATTTTTTAAAAAATTGGAGGAAGTAATATAATTTAATGATTTGTAGAGAAGGGCTACAGGAGGTTGTGAGTACTTAATAATAATAATTATGGTACTCGTTAAGAGTTTACTATGTGCCTAGCACTGCTGTAAACACTGGGGTAGATACAAGTTAAACAGGTTGGACACAGTCCCTGTCTCAGATGGAGCTCATATTTTAATCCCCATTTTACAGGTGATGTAACTGAGGTCCAATGAAGTTAGGTGATTTGCCCAAGGTCACACAGCAGAAATGTAGCAGAGTGGGATTAGAACCCAGATCCTTCTTACTCCCAGGGTCAGACTCTATCCACTAAGCCACACTTAAGGAGCAATGTGGCCTAGTAGAAAGAGCACCATCCTGGGACTCAGAGGATCTGGGTTCCAGACCCATCTCTGTCATATGGTTGCTGTGTGTCATCTCTTTGCCTCAGTTACAACAGTTCTCTCAGTTACAGAGAAGCAGCATGGCCAGTAGCAAGAGCACGGGCTTGGGAGTCAAAGGACCAGGGTTCTAATCCCAGCTCCGCCACTTGTCTGATGTGTGATCTTGGGCAAGTCACTTCACTTCTCTGTGCCTCAGTTACCTCGTTGTAAAATGGGGATTGCTCCTCCACCGCTAATCTCCTCACTGTACCTCGTTCTCGCCTGTCCCGCCATCGACCCCCGGCCCACGTCATCCCCCGGGCCTGGAATGCCCTCCCTCTGCCCCTCCGCCAAGCTAGCTCTCTTCCTCCCTTCAAGGCCCTGCTGAGAGCTCACCTCCTCCAGGAGGCCTTCCCAGACTGAGCCCCTTCCTTCCTCTCCCCCTCGTCCCCCTCTCCATCCCCCCATCTTACCTCCTTCCCTTCCCCACAGCACCTGTATATATGTATATGTGGTTGTACGTATTTATTACTCTATTTATTTATTTATTTATTTTACTTGTACATTTCTATCCTATTTATTTTATTTTGTTGGTATGTTTGGTTTTGTTCTCTGTCTCCCCCTTTTAGACTGTGAGCCCACTGTTGGGTAGGGACTGTCTATATGTGTTGCCAATTTGTACTTCCCAAGCGCTTAGTACAGTGCTCTGCACATAGTAAGCGCTCAATAAATATGATTGATTGATTGATTGATTGATTAAGACTGTGAGCCCCAGGTGGGACAACCTGATTAGCTTGAGTGCTTAGAACAGTGCTTGGCACATAGTAAGCACTTAACAAATACCGTAATAATAATTATTATTATTATTACAACCATCTGTAAAATGGGCATAAAAATCCCTGTCCTCCCTTCCACTCAGACTGTGAATTCCTGCTAGGACAAGAACTGGCATGCTCTGCCTAACTTTGTACCAACCTCAGCGCTTAGTAGATTGCTTGGCACATAGTTTACACTTAAATGCCAGAATTTCATTTTTTTATTATTATTATTACTGAAGGAAGTGCTAAAATGACAACTGGGGACATGATAAATTAATCGGGGAGGGTCTCCTGGAGGAGATGTGATTTGAGAAGGCTTTGAAGATCCTCTGTACAGACTGGAGTGAAACAGTTCTCCCCTTAACAATGGGGAAGAATTAAGCATGACAATTATAATGCGCCCTTCAGCCATGAGTGACAGATCAATGTAGTGCTCAGTGGTGCCTTTGATCTTCTGTGCTGCCTCATTATACAAACTCAACTAGCCTGGCTCACTCCAGTGCAGGCCTGAGCTGGGCTCTAGGGTTAGAAAATGAGTCCTTGGAGATCTAGATGGCCAGAAGGCATGGAGGCAATGGTGTAGAAACACAATTGAACTGCTGATTCCCCACTCCCTGAGGCTTTTCTCAGAGAGTTTGGAAGTTCTTTCTTTCCAGAAGAGGATTGAAAAGGACCACAGTAATGAGAAAGGAAGCCCCTGTAATGTTAGGACCAGCTGACTAAGAGAGGGCACCCTCTTAGTCAACTGCCCCATGAAGAATAAAATGGAGTAAAGAAGGTCAAAATAATAAGAAGTAATCCAGATAAAAAGGGTGTGAAGAGAGTTAATGGCCATATTTTCTAATGTATATAATTTGTACACGTAATACTACCTCATACTTTTAAACAGAGTGTAAGTCCCATGTGCAGAGGGACTATGTCCAACCTGATGAAACTTGTATCTATCCCAGTGCTTAGAACAGTACTTGACACATAGTAAGAACAAATACCATGGGAAAAAATAAAATAAAAAAGGACTACCAAGCTCTGTTCTGGGCTCTATATGGAAGTTAACCTCATTGCATTCTTCTGTGTTAGGCGAGATCCAGTAGGGTTCTCAGTCTATAATATTTCAGTTTCCTTGTGCACAGCACTTCTTAAATGATGAGCTAAAATGGGCAGGGGACCTGAGAAAACATAATTTAAGCTATTGAGTCGGAGAAAATCTTCACTGCGTAACCAAAGTGGGAGACAATTAACTAAATAATACAGGAAAATAACCCCTCACTTACTCTGATTATTCAGGCAGGAGGGACCTTAATGCAAAATTATTGGGGTAATTATAGTAATTCTCCTCTTTTGATTTAGCTTTCGAGACGTGGCCTGGATATGCTTAAAGCAAAGATGATATTTGCTCCTAAGCAAGGCACTCAAATCAAAATCAAAGCAGAGGAACATGCCATCAGCTTTTCCCAATATCTAATTGTTAGGTTGAATCTGGGACCTTAATTTAGTGCCTTCAGTTGCTGGAGTTAGTCATCTATAATATTTCATAATTCAGCATAAAACACCCTGATAGGTGATTTCATTCCATAACTCATATTTTAATGGTGTGGGTGTATGTGTGACCTACAGCTTAAGAATGATTGCAGTTGATTACATCAATCCAAACGTATTGCAAGTATCTATAAAAGCGCATATGTATATGCACGTGTACACACATATTAGTGTATATTTCATTTTAGAGAAACCATGTGAACTGGTGGAAAGAGCACAGGCCTGGGAGGTAGGGGAGATAGTTTCTAATCTCAGCTCTGCCACCTGGTTGCTGTGAAACCGTGGGCAGATCATTTAAATCTTCTGAGCCTCAGTTTCCTCATCTGTGAAATGGGGGCTAAATATCCGATCGCCATCCCACTTAGACTGAGTTCCCTTTAGGTTAGGGACTGTACCAATCAATTGTATGCACTGAGCACTTACTGTGTGCAGAGCACTGAAATAAGCACTTGGGAGAGTACAGTATCCAACTTGATTATCTTAGTATAGTGCTTGACACATAGTGGACTCATCAAATACTATTTTATTATTGTTGTTATTATTATTATATTATCATTATTGTTATTATTAATGGGAAACCTGCCACTGGGAGTTAAAGCCAGGTTTCCCTGCCTTGGAGACAGCTGCACTGGAGCTGGGTGAGAAAGAAATGAGGAACTTAGATACCAACATGCTAATATATTCAAATAGACATAAATAAAGGCTTTTGATTGCTACTAAATTTCAAGTTTCTAAGGCAGAAGTTTGAATAAGAGGAGAGATTTCTGAAGCTTGTTACAGGCTCCATCTAGAGTGTGTTTTAATTAGTAAGAATGCCTTATTTAATTAGCAGTTGTGAGCTTAAATGCATTCCTGAAATTGGAAAAACTGTGAATATTGCTACTTTCAGGGATGTTCATTTGTTCACATAGGCAAAAGTCTCTAGCCATAGTTAACATCTCTATCTCTTTCCTACAAGCTCAGGCAGACATCATTAGAAAAACCCCTGTGTGTAAGCAGCATCGTTTCTGGTTTACCCCTTCCCATTTGTGAGAATGTTCAGGACAATATCAGCAGCAAACGCACACATGCCCCAAACAAACCCCGCAGGAGATCTAGGGCAAAGAGCACAGCTCCAGGAGTCTGGAGTCCTGGGTTTTAGGTTCACTTCTACGGGGAGAGGAGGGTCTGCTACAGCTGAGCCATCCCATGCTGTTGGTTTCAGACTGAAAGACCACCTTGAACATCTGGTGAGGTGGACAGGCTCAGTATGGATCCTGAAAAGTAGGTGGCCAATGAGGAACGTAGCAGCTACCAAGGCAACTATCTGCTGGCTCATGGCACTATTGCATAGCATCGGCACGGTGCTGTGGTCACTTGGGCTATATGTAAGCTCATCCTCTAGACTGTAAGCTCATTGTGGGCAGGGAATGTGTCCATTTATTGTTATATTGTAGTCTCCCAAGTGCTTAGTAATAATAATAATAATGTCATTTATTAAGCGCTTACTATGTGCAAAGCACTGGAGAGGTTACAAGGTGATCAGGTTGTCCCACAGAGGGCTCACAGTCTTAATCCCCATTTTACAGATGAGGGAACTGAGGCCCAGAGAAGTGAAGTGACTTACCCAAAGTCACACAGGTGACAATTGGCAGAGCCAGGAATCGAACCCATGACCTCTGACTCCAAAGCCCGTGCTCTTCCCACTGAACAACGCTGCTTCTTCATCCCCATTTTACCGATGAGGTAACTGAAGCCCGGAGAAGTGAAGTCACACAGCTGACAATTGGTGGAGCCGGGATTTGAACCCATGACCTCTGACTCCAAGGCCCGTGCTCTTTCCACTGAGCCATGCTGCTTCTCTAGTACAGTGTTCTGCACAAAGTAAGTGCTCAATAAATATGACTGGTTGATTGAAATGGGTACTACAAAGGGAAAACATTTGCGTGTGCCACCTGGTGTGTGCGGCAACCCTGCCCACCTACTGGCTCATGGCACTCTGTGCTCCTCTAGGAACATGACAGGCAGGCATGGAGCATACCCACATCACCACTGTGCCTCCAAGCACTCCCCTCTCTGGTCCCTACTTCACTCTACTTCCCAGACTATTTTTCTAAAGCATAGTCTTGCACTGATTCCCCAACCTATAAAAACAGCCAATGACTTCCCATTCTTTACAACGAGCAGAAACTCCTGACCATAGGCTTCAAGGTTTTTAGTCAGCTTTCTTCTCCTCCATTTCTCCTTACTCCACTCCCACTACCCTTTATCTCACAGATTTGCTCTTCTTAAGCCAACATACTCACTGTCCCTCATGCTTGTCATTTTCACCATCAATCCCTTTTCTCCATCAACCTCTTGTTCACACCCTCCTTTCAAACTGGAATTCCCTCCCAGTGACATCTGTCAGAACACCGCTCTCTCCCCATCTTCAAAGCCCTTCAGGAAATCACATCTCCTTCAGAAGCCTTCCTATTAATCAATCAATATTAGTATTCATTGAACGCTTATTGCATACCAAGCACTGTACTAGGAACAGTACGGTAAAGTTTGTTTTTCATATTTGTTAAGCATTTATTATGTGCCAGGCACTGTACTAAGTGCTGGGGTAGATAAAAGCTAATCAGATTGGACACAGTCCCTGTCCCAAATGGGGTTCCCAGTCTTAATCCCCATTTTACAGATGAAGTAACTGAGGCACAGAGAAGTAAAGTGACTTGCCCAAGGTCATGCACAGCAGACAAACTATGGAGCTGGGTTTAGAACTCAGGTCTTTCTGACTCTCAGGCCTGTGTTCTATCCACTATGTGACCGTTCTTCTGTGGTAGACACATTCCCTAACCACAGGGATCATATTCTCTTGAATCTACCACCGTGTTTGGCACCCAGTTAAGGGCTGGATAAAAACCATCATTATTATGAAAGTCCTTATCTGCCTTTCATTTTAGCAGTTTCCAGAAGGGAAAGCAATAAATGATGTGATTATCTTTGTGGAGAAGCAGATAAAATGCTAAAATCTTGCCTCAAGGCCTCTTTTTAGCAAGGAAGAATCCTAACCTGTCCGACACCCAGCAGTTCTCTTCCCCGGACATCAGTGCCCAAAACCCCATGAAAGAGACATTTTTCTAAAGATTGATCTTTAAAGCCAAACACCTTCCCAAGAAATTTCTGCCACCAATTTGGATTGAAATGGAATCCTGCAGCTGCTGTCGGATCTTTGTAGATCAGCCAAAACATTAGAGCTGCGGGAAATTTGCACACTTTATTCACTTATGAAGCTCTCATTATGCGCCAAGCACTATTCATTCATTCAATTGTATTTATTGAGCACTTACAGTGTGCAGAGCACTGTACTAAGTGCTTGGAAAGTACAAGTTGGCAACATATAGAGATGGTCCCCACCGAACAATGGGCTCTAGAGTAGATACAAGGTAGATTGGTTTTAGTTCCTGTTCCAAGATGAAGAACATGTATTGAGCTCTGCACACAGTAAGCGCTCAATAAATATGATTAAATGAATGAATGAATGAATGTATCTTATTCCCATTTCCCAGGTGGGAAAACTGAGGCCCAGTAACTTGTCCTGGGTCACAGAGCAGGCTTGTAGCAGAGTGGAACTATCTGGAATTAGAAGCAGTGTCGATTAGTGGAAAGAGCATGGGCCCAGGTTCTAATCCTGCACCGCCACTTATCTGCAGTGTGACCTTGGGCAAGTCATTTTACTTCTCTGTGCTTCAGTTACCTTATCTGTAAAATGGAAATTAAATCCTACTCCCTTCTACTTAGACTGTAGCCCAATGTGTGACAGGGACTGTCCAACACGATTACCTTGTATCTATTCCAGTACTTAGAAAAAGTGCTTGGCACATAGTAAGAGCTTAATGAGAATACTTTTTTTTTTTGAACCTGGAGCTCCCCGTTCAAAATCCCATGATCTTTCCACAAAAAAAGCTGATTTTTTTTTCAGGTTGTACTTCATTTTCTTAGCTTAGCTTCAAAACCTTATTTGGCACTCAAAAAGTACTCTGATGATGACGACTACTAAATGGAATTAGAAAAGAGAATAACAGATTATTATCCTGAAGAAGAAATCTGGAATACTTGGCCACACCCAGAGTATCGCTGGAGGGAAAAGGCCTGTTGTTTTGCTTTATAATTTTTACCTGAAAAGAGAGTCAAGAAAATCCTGACTATTAATCCACTGATACTTGATATTGTTCACACTGAAATCAGTGAGATTTGAAGCATTATCTCACTTATCAGATCCAGAAACTTCCTCCTCATTCAGCCAGTAGAGGAGAATAGGCTATCCACTGCTGTCTTTCTGTTTAACTCTCAGTTTGCTCCCCTGGAGCTAGCACCTCACCTGACTAATTGCTTGTATAGGGTAGCAGCATGGCCTAATGGGTAGAACATGGGCCTGAGAGTCAGAAGGACATGAGTTCTAACCCCGGCTCTATTACTTGTCTGCTGTGTGATCTTGGGCAAGTCACTTCACTTCTCTGGGCCTCAGTTACCTCACCTGTAAAATGGGGATTAAAACAGCCCTTTGCAGGAAAGGAACTGTGTCCATCCCAATTTGCTTGTATCTACCCCAGCGCTTAGTACAGTGCCTGGCACATAGTAGGCAGTTAACAAATACCACAGTTGTTGTTATAATTATTATTATTATTACCTGGTGCTCAGATTGAACCCCGGATTTCCCTGTCCGTGGCTCCAGTACACAGCGACTGGCTCCCAGTGTGCGCCAACTGTCATTCAGTACCTTGGAATTTGGAGATCACTTTCCACTAGGTCACGCTGCCACCTAATGATAAGGCAGAGTCAGAACAGATGGAGCACTCAACACCACATAATGTTGTTTTGTTTTTTTTCCAAAGAGCTTAACTTCTTTATTCATTCAATCATATTTATTGAGCGCTTACTGCATGCAGAGCACTGTACTAAGCACTTGGGAAGTACAAATTGGCAACATATAGAGACGGTCCCTACCCAACAGCAGGCTCACCGTCTAGAAGGGGGAGACGGACAACAAAACAAGTAGACAGGTGTCAGTACCATCAGAATAAGTAGAATTAAATATACAATTCCATTAATCCTACCCTTCTGAGTAAGGTAGATAGCAAGTTCTAGCCTAATCCCAGAGAGGCAGAGATGAAGAGAGATGTATGACTTGCCAAAAACAAGTCAGGGTCAAGTCTTGGACTATAATCAATCAATCAATCGTATTTATTGAGCACTTACTGTGTGCAGAGCACTGTACTAAGCGCTTGGGAAGTACAAGTTGGCAACATATAGAGACAGTCCCTACCCAACAGTGGGCTCACAGTCTAAAAGGGGGAGACAGAGAACAAAAACCAAACATACTAACAAAATAAAATAAATAGTAAAGTAAAATAAATAGTACAAGTAAAATAAATAAATAGAGTAATAAATATGTACAAGCATATATACATATATACAGGTGCTGTGGGGAAGGGAAAGAGGTAAGATGGGGGGATGGAGAGGGGGACTATAACCCAGGTTATGAGTCCCAGACTGACCCATCATCCAGTCATCCTAGGGAAATCATGTCAAATGTCAACATGAATATTCAATTACAGTTTGAAGGCCTTTGCAACTGGGAATAGATCAAAGCTTAGAGAAGGTTGGAAAATACCTTTCTGAATTCTGCACAGTGCTATTATGACATTATCAGTGCCACCCTGGCTGTTGGAGAAGATAGTATTTTGGAGGCACCTGTCTAAATTCTAAAGCAGAAGCTCTTCACAACAAGGCTCAGAGGTAAGGAAAATTGGGAGTCAAAAGGTCATAAATTCTAATCCCAGTTCCACCACTTTTCTACTTTGTGACCTTGGGCAACTCACTTCACTTCTCTGCCTCAGTTACATCTGTAAAATGGCAATTGAGAGTGTGAGTCCCACTTGGAACAGGAACTGTGACTAACCTGATTTGTTTGTATCCACCCCAGCGCTTAGTACAGTGCCTGGCACATAGTAAGTGCTTAACAAATACCAAAATTATTATTATTATCACCTATCTGCTGCTTTTAATTTGGTTATGGATTGACTTCTGACATGAAAATAGAAGAATAAAAAAAATTTGGGGTTTTTTTTTTTTTCCTAGCATCTCCTAATTGGAACCAGATTGCTTAGGGTAAATCTGATATGGCGGCCACCTTCCTCAAGCCGAGGAGGGAAACCTGCAAGGTAAATTGTATGAACAGTGAAGGTTTGACAAAACTGGGGACCCCATCTGGGGAGAAAATTAGACTTGTGAACTTAAATGAAAGGCTCTCAAACCATCTAAAAAACAAAACATACGGCAGGGGTCAGCATGAATATTTCCAACTGAACATCACCTGCTGAGGAAGAAATTAGTTTTGAGCACCTAAGTAAATGCACCTAATGGTTGGGAAAAGTCAGTCAATTAAGCGTGCTTTCTTTTTTTTTTTACCCTACTAAACAAGATTTCTTATTAGGGAAAATAAATCCCCATTCAGCTAAGAAAAGCTGCTACCAAACAACATCAAGGGTTTCTTTCTACTTAACCAAAATGAAAAATAAAGTCCCATTGATGGTTCTTCTGACTCCTGGGTATGAGTAAAGCAGCTAATGGAGATTGTAGAAGAACCTGACTATGACTCCACTAGAATCCAGCCCTCCCCCTCTAGGAGGCCTTCCCAGGTTAACTGTCTTCTCTCCAGGTCCCATCCTCCCATAACTACCTCAGCACTCATCCATTCCCAGCCTCTCACTTTATTATTTAAGCACTTGTTGATTTACCTATCCCTCTTTCCATTTTCCTCCTATCTGAAAGTCATTTTGTGGTGGTCTCTGCCTCTAGATTGTATGCCTCTGGGGCAGGGACTTTGTATATACTTCTATTGTACTTTTCAAAGCACTCAATACTGTGGTCTGACCTGACTGAATGGTCTGCCCACTCTACTCACTTAGTAAATATCAGTCTGTTGTGTGACCTCAAGCAAGTCACTTCACTTATCTGTGCCTCAGTTACCTCATCTGTAAAATAGGGATTGAGAATGTGAGCTCCACATGGGACAGGGACTGTGTTCAACTCGATTTGCTCATATGCATTCAAGCACTTACTATGTGCGTGGCACTGTACTAAGCGCTGAACAAATATCATCATTATTATTATTTAGCACAGAATACCTGAGATGTGCCCAGCCCACAAGAAGCTTGACTCGTTGTTCTAAGGTGAAATGAAAATCCACCTATCACACACAGATTTACACTCCTGAAAATGGGAGTACAGTAGACTTAAGACAGAGTTCCTGACCTCAAGGAGCTTTTAATCAGTTCCTTTTGAGTCTAAATGTTTAGTTTTCTTTGTATGTAGCTTTCTGTACTATATTTCAAAAGTTTCTTTTACAAACATCTGAAGCATGGCAAGATAAATTCCTACTGGTCACAGGGAAGCAATTACACTTCACTGCATTTTGTGGGAAATCTAAACTTAACCAATGCACGTGGATTTGTTCAGAAGGATCACAGCAGAAACTTCAACTTTAACGAAACAAGTAAATTTTAATCTGTCTTAGAAATTATGCTCATCTTGATCCTTTCTGATTTCAGATGAGACTCAAAAGATGATGCAGTGTGGTACTAATTTTAAAACCATCTTCAGTCTCAATGGAAATGATGAATCACGTTGATTAAAACTAACATTTGGTTATGTTCATTTAGAATTCATATCTGAACATAACTTGGAAAATCTCCAGTTAATTTGCCTAACACCTTTCTTCAATGCTTTTCTTCTAAAAAAAAAAAAAAGATCCCAGTCTTGCCATGTTTAGGTTGAATCTGGCAGTGGGGAAGGATAAGAGGAGAGGGAGAAAGGAGAGAACTATTTCTCAATGATGTTGGTTCTAAAAGCAGAACCGAGGGGCTCTGAACAACTAAGATTATCAATCAGTTTTTACTATTTCATTCATTCATTCAGTCAGTCATATTTATTGAGCACTTACTGTGTGCAGAGCACTGTACAGAGCACTGTGGAGAGTGCTTGGGAGAGTACAATACAGCAATAGTCACATTCCCTGGCCACAACAAGCTTACAGTCTAGAATTGGGGAGGCAGACATCAATACAAATAAATTTGTTAGGTAACAGTGTGCTGAGCACTGTAACGAACACCTTTAGTGTGCAGAGAGCAATGTACTAAACAGCCATAATGGGCAGAGCACTGAACTGTTGTGCCTGCTGTGTTCAGAATACCGAAAATACAATCAAGGGATAAAAACATAATCCTTGCCTCCAAAGCTTTCAATCGATTGCTGAAGACTGGCTATGTTAAATAAAGGTGCTCCCAACTCATTTCTGAAATTAAAAATTCTGCCTTTTCCTCTTCGCTCTTCTTCTCCTCATTCAATCAAAAATATTTACTCAGCTGCAGATGTGCAGGGCCCCAACTGAGACTGGGGTCAGTTCATCAATCAATCAACCATATTTATTGATACCTTACTGTGTGCAGAGCACAGTCTAAGCACTTGGGACAGTATGATATGCCTGGGCCACATTTTTAACATTACACAATTCTGATGAAAGCTTCCACTAGTTCAGTTTTTTGGGTTGCTCCAGTGAAATTTCTCAAGCTCTGACAAAGTTATTTGGGAAACCACTGGAACAGTGATAACTTCTGCAAGGCTCTAACCCCTCCACATTCCTCCCATGGCAGCTTCACTCACACACACAGCAGTCAGTCCAATAGCCCTAAAACAGTGTTTGCCTGAGGACATGAGTGCTTATATAAATGGGTGGGACATCCCAATAGAGATGCCATGAAAGCAGGAGGCAGTGTGAGACTACAGAGAGGGAGAGAGATCAGGGCTGGAGATGTAGATTTGGGATCATCTGCATAGAGGTGATAGTGGATCCCTCAGGAGCAAATAAGTACTCCAGTGGAGTTGGGTGGAGTTGGAGAATAGGAGACCCAGAAGTGAACCTTAAGAGACACCCACATTAGGGCCTGGGAGGGAGAGGAGGAGCCTGCAAAGTTCATTAAGAATGAGCTGCCAAAAAGACAGGAGAAGAACCAGGAGAGGACAACGTCGGTGAAGCCAAGGTTGGATAATGTTTCCAGGAGAAAAGAATGTGGTCTACTGTCAAAGACAATTGAGAGGTTGAGGAGAATTAGAATGGAGTAAAGGCCATTGGATTTGACAAGAAGGAGGTCATTTGTGACCTTTGAGTGTGTGGCTTCCTCAGAGTGAAGTGGATGGAAGCCAGATTGGAGGGGAGGGTCAAGGAGAGAATTGGAGGAGAGGAATTGGAGACAGTGGATGTTAACAACTTGCTCAAGGGGTTTAGAGAGGAATGAGCCCTACTGAGAGCTCACCTCCTCCAGGAAGCTTTCCCAGACTGAGCCCCCTTTTTCCTCTCCTCCTCCCCATTCCCCCCACCCTACCTCCTTCCCCTCCCCACAACACTTGTATATATTTGTACAGATTTATTTCTCTATTTACTTACACATATTTACTATTCTATTTATTTTGTTAATGATATGCATATAGCTTTAATTCTATTTGTTCTGACTATTTTGACATTTGTCTACATGTTTTGTTTTGTTGTCTGTCTCCCCCTTCTAGACTGTGAGCCCATTGATGGGTAGGGACCGTCTCTATATGTTGCTGACTTGTACTTTCCAAGTGCCTAGTACAGTGCTCTGCACACAGTAAGCGCTCAATAAATACGACTGAATGAATGAATGAACGATAGGCCGGAGATGGGGTGATAACGGAAAGGAGCCGTGGGGTCAAGGGAAGGTCTTTTTAGGATAGGGGAGTCATAAGCATGTTTGAAAGCAGTGGTAAAAAAACCCACTGGACAGCAAGCAGTTGAAGATGGTGGTCAGGGAAGGAAGAATCCCCCTGGGAGACAGAGACTGTTTTCTAATCTCATTATTTTGAATTTTGGTTATTTTGGTATTTGTTAAGGGTTTACTATGTATGAGAAACTGTACTAAGTCCTGGGGTGGAGACAAGATAACAAGGTTGGACAAACTCCCTGCCCAACATGGGGCTCAAAATCTAAGCCAGAGGGAGGAGGATTCAATCCCCATTTTACAAATAAAGAAACTGAGGCACAGAGAAGTTAAGTGATTTGCCCAAGGTCAGCCAGCAGACAAATGGTGGAGTCTAGATTAGAACCCAGGTCCTCTGACTCACAGACCTGTGCTCTTTCCACTAGGCCTCACTGCTTCTATTATCATACAAGGCTGCATACATGTATAGATATGTAAATGAAGATAAATAATATTCTGGAATTACCTCAAAATGCCATACTTTTCATTAAAATCCATATTGTAAATGACATTCCATAATTGAGACATAACAAAAATTGAAAGTAGATAATGGTAATGTAGATTGAATGCATTAGATTTTACTGCTTGAGAAACAGATGTTTTACAAGACATTCAAAACTGTTTTACATATTTTAAGTACCTACACCTTTAAAGCAAAGAGAAACAGGGAAACAAATTTTGCTGTTTTATGCCAAGTTTAGCCTGAACTCAAATTTTCTTATAATACTCAACTCATGTAAACAAAAGGAGAAAACAGCAATAAAAATATTTCTTCTCTTAGCAGTAATTTAGTGCAAAAAAGCCTCCTCTAATTTTTGCACAAGAGACTTGGGAACCGGCCCAAATATGTGTAAGACTGGATAAATTCAGGCATGGAATTTTGTAAGCATTCAACCAATGGTATCCACTGAGAACTTACTGAGTGCACAGCATTGTACTAAGCACTTGGGAGAGTACAATATAATAATAAACAGACACATTCCCTGCCCATAATGAGTGCATAGTCTAGAAGATACATAGTTTATGCGTACATAGTGCAGCAATGGACTGTGCAATCTGTGTTCTCAATTAAATGACACCACAATGAGTGACAGTCCTTTTACGTGCACAATGCCATCAGGACTGTGGAACTCTCACTGGCCTTTTCAACCAAACACACAAACTTCATTGTCACTGGTGCCTTCTTGAAACACCAAGGACAGCTTTATATGCAGTGGCCTTCACCCCACTCCCTACATCACTGCTTCCTAACACTGACTGATGAGGAAGCTTGAAAATGCTGTGCTTCTATTCTCAGAGTGAGAAGACTTTTCTAAGGCAAATTTCATTTTTAATTACTGGCTTCTAAATTGCCTTCCAACTGTGACATCAGTAGTTGATATACTGAGGCACTTCCAACTGCACTAAGCATTTCCATACACATCTTGCATACCCTTCTTCTTGAGAACTAACATCTGTACGTATCCTCTTTTCCTTCTTCCTCCTATCAGTCATTTTTTTAGTGTCTTTCTCCCCTGCTAGACTGTAAGTAAGCTCCTTGAGTGCAGGAATCATGTTTACTTTCTCTATTTTATCCTCCCAAGCACTTAGTACAGTGCTTGGCAGTAAGTAGGTACTCAATTGAGTGACTAATTGAAGTGGTGCTTAATTGTAGTTAGTTCTTGCAGCTCGATTTGATTTCAAATGCCATCTATTTATTTCGTGCAAATTTCCTTGTGTGAACTGTCATTTTAAGGAACTGATTAGCTCTGATTCTTTTCAAATACTTACTTGATGTTTTTAGATTGGTGACTACTGTGATTATTCTTGCAAGAAACTCAAGACTTAAAGGGGATCTTATGATGTAAGTGCATTTGAAATGCCAGCAGTAATGATGGAATTAGAGATAAGTGATTCTAAACCTTGGTGTTCTGTTCTGTGAGATGATGATTAGACTGTAATCTCATCCAGGGGCAGAGATCATGTCTCCCAAATGTATTGCACCCCCCCAGGTGCTTAGTAGAATGCTCTTAACAGAGTAAGAGTTCAGTACATACCATATACATACCATTAATAGTAATGGCATTTGTTAAGCACTTACTATGTGCCAAGCACTGTTCTAAGCACTGTATAGAATTCATACATAAATGCCACCAGCCTCTGAAGCCCAGAAGCAAAACAGAACCACCTACTTATCAGTATTATACATTCTACTCCTAGACTCCCTGCCCACACCCTCCTAAGGTATGGTGAGTCTACTTTCTGGAACCAGATAACTATGTAACCAAGCTCAGACCTGGGGGAATGGGTCCAGGAGCCTGTTACATAGGTAGTAGACCCAACCACTACCTCGATGGTTACATTGGTCTGACAGTGACCACCAGACCAGGGCACGTAGTGCAAGAACAACTAGCCCACCTGGACCTCAGAGTGATCATTTATCAAACCAGCAAAATGGCCAGAAGCATTTCCTAATGGCACTTCTCTGGGGAATCATACACACAGACATGATGTGTTCTTGGCAGCTCTGTGCCTTTGTGACACAAGAAATGTGAAGGTCAGTTAGTACTTGTTTGAAGGCAATCAGGGAATGAAACAATCCCACTCTGCTTTGAAGAATGACTTTTCTTTCTTTTTCCACGTGTCCCAAAACCACAACTTTTCAGAATGTACCAAATCTAGAATAAAGAACAAGATAAGCAGCTGGAACTCTTTACCAATGACAATTCTTTACAAGATAATTATACCAATAATAAAGAGTCCGGAGACCTGAGTTCTAATCCCAGCAAAACTGGCTAGCCTGGGCTCGTACAAAGTGACAACCTCTCTGGGATACAGTTTCTTCATCTATAAAATTGGGATAAGATACCTGCCTCTCCCGACCTCTTAGAAATAGCCAGAGGTATCGTTTTCACACTTAACTATGGTTTATTTGTCCTTATAACTCCATATGACTCCTTATAACCTCAATACAATAAATCTACTTGATGCTAGAGTGCTTGAATTTAATGTATTTTGATGATTTCCCCCCTGACTAGAAATAATAATAATAATAATGGCATTTATTAAGAGCTTACTATGTGCAAAGCACTCAGTACATAAAAAATACTGATGAGAGGTTTCCCACCTCCCATCTCATGCCCCACAGCACTTATGTACATATCCATAATTTATTTGTTTACATGAATGTCTGCCCCCGCTTAGCTCTCTATGGGCAAGGAATGTGTCTGTTATAATGTTATATTTTATTCTCCCAAGCACTTAGTACAGTGCTCTGTACACAGATAGCGCTCAATAATTATGATTGATTGATTGACCAGACATTCACTCAATCAGTGGCATCTTAGAGAAGCAGCATGGCCTAATGGTAAGAGCACAGGCTTGGGGGTCAAAGGACATGGGTTCTAATCCTGGCCCTACCGCTTGTCTGCTGTGGGACCTTGGGCAAGTAACTTACTTCTCTGTGCCTCAATGACCTCATCTGTAAAATGGGGATGAAGACAGTGAGTCCCACATGGGACAACCTGATTCCCTTGTATCTACCCCAGCTCTTAGAACGGTGCTTGGCTGGTATGGTTAAATAATACCATAATAATTATTATTATTTACTATTATCTTTGAGTTCATTCATTCATTCATTCAATCGTATTTATTGAGCGCTTACTGTGTGCACAGCACTGTACTAAGCGCTTGGGAAGTACAAGTCGGCAACACATAGAGATGGTCCCTACCCAACAGCGGGCTCACAGTCTAGAAGGGGGAGACAGACAACAAAACAAAACATATTAACAAAATCAAATAAATATGTACAAATAAATTAGAGTAATAAATACGTACAAACATATATACATATATACAGGTGCTGTGGGAAAGGGAAGGAGGTAAGGTGGGGAGGATGAGGAGGGGGAGGAGAGGGAGAGGAAGGAGGGGGCTCAGTCTGGGAAGGCCTCCTGGAGGCCTTGAGTGTGCACTGTGTGCCAAGCACTATACCATCATCATCATCATCAATTGTATTTATTGAGCACTTACTGTGCGCAGAGCACTGTACTAAGCGCTTGGGAAGTACAAGTTGCTTGGGAAGTACAAGTACAATATACAAGTACAAGTACCAAACACTTGGGAGAGTACAATACAATGGACTTGCTAGACAACCTGCCCTCTAGGAGCTTAAATAGTAGGAATTCTAAATTGCTTCTCTTAACTAGGAAAGGAATTCCTTAGAATTTGTTTGCCGTGTCCTTGCCAATTTATTTTAATTCTTCATCCTGGATCTTCCATTTTATTCTTTCTTTCCCCCCCAGTCGATCAAAGCTTTCGCTGCTGTAGGCCTTTAAACGGGCTTGTCAGTGCCCCCTCAAGAGGTTGAAAATCACTGCTTTGGTGCTACAGGAAAAAAAAAGATGACAGATATTCTGAAATGGTATTGTGATCTGTGCTTCCTGTTTCCAAGGCTGGCGTCCCTCCAGATACCCCGCCCACCACCTTCATTGTATAACAGAATTGGCCCTCTGCCATGATGAGCGCTATAAGGAGCTGCAATTAGTGCGAATGTGGACCTAGAACAAAAAAATCCCGATTCCCATGGTCCATCCGAAATGCAAATTGCTCACTTGTTATCAAAAGGCCCTCCCAGCTAAACCGCTGGGACACTCGCAGGATAACATGTGAATAAGGAACAGCTGGAACACTGAGATTGCTGTCAGCTAACATTTGCTCTGAAATGCCTAATATTATTGTAAAGAAAATGTGGGATGAAATATTTGTATATTGTTGGATTTGGGGGAGTTGTGTGGAGAAAGGTGAAGAACAGCTGTCAGGATGATTGATGGGCGCATTTGCATTGTGTCTGCTTCAGCCATATGAATTCGAGACTTCTATACTACCCTAGCAACAAAAAGACTTTTTGAGCATCCCGACGCTCCTCGGGAAGTAATACGTGATCAAAGTCATATTCCAAGGATAAAGGCAAAGGTTAGTCATTCTACTGAGTAAAATATTTATTGGCGAGAGTGAGAGACGGATAAGATAAGTAATAGCTAAATGGATGGTTAACAGGGAGATGAATAGATTGACGGAACAACAGATGATTGATGGGCCGATGGATAGATGATCATGGAGAGATGATTGATAAAGGGACTGCCTGGTAAATAGAAAGATTAAATGGCTAGATAGATCAATCAGTCGTTTCATTCTACATTGTTAGCTTATTGTGTGCATCCAGAGCACTGTCCTGAACTAGATAGCTCGATAGATAGATCTGTTATTGATTGATTGATAGATGGAGAGCTATATAGATAGACGATAGAGGATATTCAATAGATGGACGGATGGGTAGAAAGTTAGTTGATTGTTAGATTGTCAGGTTCTTAGATCAATGGATAAAGAAACACTTGTTTTTCCTGTTCATGAGGAAAGAACTCTTTTGATTATGCATCGACCTATTCGGCCACACATGCTCAAATGAATAGAATCTCACTCTCTGTAGAATCTACGTTGAAACATGAAGAATCATCATATATTTCCTAGCTTTTACATAGGCTTGCTAGTGGTTTTCATGGAGGAGTATCCTTGTGAAAAGATCTAATCTAATTCTTATAACATTCTTGAAATAACGTAGATAGAAACATCAGGTGGTTTTATTCTTCCCTCTTGAATCCATTCATCTATGCTTGCATAAGAAAGCAGGGTTTTTTACGGTACATGTTAACCATTCACTCATTCAAATTGTATTTATTGAGCATCCTGCGGGACTATAAAATGGGGATAAAATATCTGTTCTCTGTACCTCCTAGGCCGGTTGGACGGGAACTGTGTTTGGCCTGTTTATCTCACATATACCTCAGAGCTTGGCACATAGTAAATACTTCACAAATGTGATTATTATCATTGTTATTATCATCGTCATTATCAATATCATTGTCATTATTAGTCACCAGATGCTAATACTATATAAATATAACGTTTATGATTTTTTGAAGAAAACCTGGTAGAGAATCCAGAAACAGACTAGAGGAGAATCTTTATAGAATTAATTCATTTATTTAGTCAATCATATTGAGCCCTTACTGTCCTTCTCACTGAACCTCGTTCTCCTCTATCTCACATCTGACCCCTCACCCATGTCCTGCCTCTGGCCTGGAATGCCTTCCCTTCCCAGACAGGCAATTACTCTTTCGGCCTTCAAAGCCTTTTTGAAGGCACATCCTGTCCAAGGGATCTTACCTAAGTCCCTCTTTCCTCTTCTCCTACTCCCTTCTGCGTCGCCTTGACGTGATCCCTCTATTCATCCCCTCTCCCAGCCTCACAGTACAGAAACAGGAGTATGTCACTGCATATTCTTCTTCTTATTATTATTATCATCACTATTATTATGATTTATCATATTTGTTAAGCATTTACTATGTGTCCAGCACTGTTCTAAGTGCTAGAGTAGATAGAAGTTGGACACAGCCCCTGTCCCACATGAGGCTCACAGTGCAAGTAGGAAGGAGTTGGATCGAATCCCCATTTTACAGTTGAGGAAACAGAGACGCAGAGAAATGACATGACTTGTCCGTGGTCACACAGCAGCCACGTGACGGAACAGGAATTAGAACCGTGCTCTTCCACTAGGCCATGCTGCTTCTCTTATGACAAATATAAGTTAGGCAATGGACTGTTTTTTTGTATATCCATAGCGTGGTGTGGATTCTTAGTCTCTTCACCAGGTGTCTTCTTCCCCAGGAGAGAAGAGTTTTCTGAGTGTCGAGACTTATCATCTCCAGAACTCCAACGCTGTCAGTCCTAAGGTCAGTAAATGTTATTGATAGCTTGACCACAATCTGAGCCCGTTCCACGTGTCTTTCTCCACTCAGTATTTTGTATTCTTACCCTTCCTAGAACTGTTTGGGCTAGAACCTCTAAGCTTCATCTTTCTCAGAAAACACTATTTCACCTTTTTCCAACCCTGTATCACTCTGGCCATCAATTTGGTTTTTCTCTTAGAGTGTTTTTCCTCCGGAGTTCTTAAAATCCAGCGGAAAGCTGAGCTGGGTTCACAGGAGAAGGGCGATTCACCTGTCTTTGGTGCTTTGTCCAGGATTCAGTCTCCTTTGGACTAAACAATAGCAAGGTGCCAACCCTAGGCCATAAAAGACAGAGGTGAAACTTGGTGTTAATTTTTTCTCAATGCAGTTTCACAACTGAATCTACTATTTCCCCAAAGACATCCCCGAAAGTTCAGATGACAGATTTGTAAGTGGTCCACTTAGTCTTCAGGTGAGTGGCGGGAACTGTAGTATTCAGATTCTAGAAGGAAAGGCGGTCTGTTATCTTGACCCTCGTGTGCTCTGAAAAAAAACCCAGAAAAACTATTCACCATAAAGAGGTAGAAACCTGATCTTAAACATAATTAATCTGAGAAATCCTCCACACAGTAAAGGATAATCCCAGGAATGCTGCTAAAGTCAGGGAGAATTATGGAGAGGCATTTAATGGTTTCCTTCCCCAACTACAATGGATTCTAGACCATAAGCTTATTGTGGGCAGGGAATGTGTCTACCAATTCTGTTGTACTTTCCCAAGCATGTAGTACAATCCTATGCCTACGGTAAGTGCTCAATAAATGCCACTGATGAAGATTCTTTGAAAAACAAGCGTTTATTGATTTGTGTGAATTCAGGGTGGTCTGATGAAAAGAACATGAGACTGGGAGTCAGGAAACTTGGGCCTGCCTTGTGACCTTGGGTAAGTCACCTAACCTCTCTATGCCTCAATTTCCTCATTTGTAAAATGGGCACAAAATACCTATCTCCCTTTGTCTTCATCTGTGAGGACATAGACTGTCAGATCTGATTATCTTGTATCTATTCCAGCCTTAGTAAAGTTCTCACCACATACTAAATGCTTAAAAATCCACCAAGGTGACAGATTTAATAGCCCCCCCCCCCCCCCCCCCCCCCCCCCGAGACGGTTCATAACCCAGGTTGAATGCCAGGATACCTCCTACATAATTTTAATGGATCATTTGTTAAATTCAATTATCTTGAGAGTTCAGAACATATGAGTCCTGTCTCCTGCCCTCAAAATTCCATCTAGTGCAAATCAAATAGTTAACTGTACCAAAATCCATTCCGTAGATACCACATCGGAGGAGTTTTGTAATCATCCGGTTATCTCTAAGGGCCTAACCCATTTATGGCCGATGAATGACATAAAATATTTTTCTAGAGGGCAATTTGGAAGCTTTCTATTGACACCACGAGGAGTTGGCATCTTCAAGAGAATAGCTTAACTTCTTTGTGGATTTATTTTTTGTGTAGAGCTTAATGAAAACGTTTTTTCATGTAGACCTTCTGGAAACTTTCTATTGACACAATGAGGAGCTGGCATCTTCATGAGAATAGCTTAACTTCTTTGTGGATTTATCTTTTGTGTAGAACTTAACGAAAACGTTTTTTCATGTAGAAAAACCTTTTGGAAACTTTCTATTGACACAATGAGGAGCTGGCATCTTCATGAGAATAGCTTAACTTCTTTGTGGATTTATCTTTTGTGTAGAACTTAACGAAAACGTTTTTTCACGTAGACCTTAACCAAAATTTACACATAAACTGTTTAGGCGAAATCCCAGCCGTCGTTTCCACGACTCGTGTCTAACCATTTTCTCATTCAGTTCTACCCTGGGTGCTGGAGAGGATGGCGAGAAATGGTGTCACTCCTTTGTGATCGCAGTCCTTTCTCTTCAGGTCTCCCCCGTCACTCTGAACGTCAAACTCTGGTGCCCGCGGGTGATTTGATCGTTAGGGAAGGTTGGCAAGGGTGAAGAGCGGAGTTCTCGGTTGGCGGTGAAAAAGGGAGACGGACCTCTTGCGGTCTTTTTTTTCCAGGGACGTTGGAGAGGCTCTCCACAGGTGAGTGCGGGAGTGATTTACGGAGCTCACGGGCTGAGGTGATCGCTTGGAAATTCAAAAGATCCCCCTCAAACACGGCCGACTCTAGCCGAGATACCACACCACGCGGAGCGGAAAACCACTGGGGTCGGAGAGAGAACTCCACGGTCGAAAACCAAAAAAAAAAAATAGAGGTAAGCATCGGAGGGCGGATTAGAACCGCCAATCTCTGTCTCCCCAGGCTGGTGCCTTATCCACGAGGCCAACCTGTCATTAGCCTTCTCCCCTTTAGCGGGGGGCAACTTCTTTCTCCAGCCCGCTCGCAGGTGGTTGTCTTCACAGGTGTGAGGAGTCCTCAAGTCATCAGGGCATGGGCGGGCTTGGAAACAGGGGTTTCTCTCTCTTCAGGTCCCTGGATCAGGTTATGAACCGCAATGCTCGTGTCCGATTTAATTATTAGGGAAGTCAGGCACGGGTGAAGAAGGGTGTTCTTGGTTGGCGGTAAAAAAAAGGGAGACGGTCTTTTTTTCCAGGAACGGTGGCGAGGCTCTCCTCAGGTGAGTGCGGGAGTGATTTATGGAGCTCACGGGATGAGGTTATCAGCTAGTCTACACGCGCGCCACTGTCTAGTCAACGTACACGCACGCACAACTGTCTAGTCTACGTGTGCACATGCGCGCAACCGTCTAGTCTACGTGCACACAGATGCACACAATTGTCTAGTCTATGCGTACACCTCAGGCTCTCCTCAGGTAAGTGCAGGAGTGATTTGTGGAGCTCAGGGGATGAGGTTATCAACTAGTCTACACGCGCACCACTGTCTAGTCTATGTACGCGCACGCACAACTGTCTAGTCTACATGTGCACACGTGCGCAACCGTCTATACGCGCACACGGACGCGCACAACTGTCTATGCGCACACCTCAGGTAAGTGCAAGAGTGACTTATAGAGCTCACGGGCTGAGGTTATCAACTAGTCTACATGCATGCCACTGTCTAGTCTACGTACGCGCATGCACAACTGTCTAGTCTACGTGTGCACACACGCGCAACTGTCTAGTCTACACGCACACAGATGTGCAGAACTGTCTAGTCTATGCACACACCTCAGGCTCTCCTCAGGTAAGTGCAGGAGTGATTTATGGAGCTCAGGGGATGAGGTTCTTGACTAGTCTACATGCGCACCACTGTCTAGTCTACGTGTGCACATGCGTGCAACCGTCTAGTGTACACGCACACAGACGCGCACAACTGTCTAGTCTATGCGCACACTTCAGACTCTCCTCAGGTAAGTGCAGGGGTGATTTACGGAGCTCCTGAGCTGAGGTTATCACTTGGAAAGTCAAACGGTCCCCCGACCATGGCCGACCGTAGCCGAATGGACAGGCCGTGCGGAGCGAAAGCCGGTGGGGTTGGAGAGAGAATGCAACTGTCCAAAAAAAAAAAAATAGAAGTAAGTGTCAGAGGGTGGATTTGAACCCACGGCCTCCAGCTCCAGAGGCAGCCACTTTAGCCACAGGCCCACGGCCTCGCTGCTGTTTTTTTTCCTCCCAGGAGACCACTCCTCTCTCTACCCACTCTGTAGGTGATGTGTTCACAGGTGTGGATCCTGAAGTCATCAGGGCCCGAGCCGGGTTGGAAGCAGGTGTGTCCTTTCCCTCCCCGGTTGTAAGGCTCTCCTCAGGTAAGTGCGGGAGGGATTTACGGAGCTCATGGGCTGAGGTTATTGCTTGGAAATTCAAAAGGTCCCCCGACCACGCCTAACTATCGCCGAACGGGCAGGCCGCGTGGAGCGAAAGCCGGTGGGGTCGGAGGGAGAACGCAACCGTCCAAAAAAAAAAATAGAGGTGAGTGTCGGAGGGCGGATTTGAACCCACAGCCTCTGGCTCCAGAGGCGGCCGCTTTAGCCACGGGCCCATGGCCTCGCTGCTGTTTTTTTTCTAACGAGAGGCCACTCCTTTCTCTCCGTAGGTGATGTGTTCACAGGTGTGGATCCTTAAAGTCGTCAGGGCCCGAGCGGAGTCGGAAGCAGGCGCGTCCTTTCCCTTAGGTGCCCATTTCCCTCCCTGGTTGCAAGGCTCTCCTCAGGTAAGGAAAAGGGCGATTTTCAGGATTCCTTTGGTGCAGTTTTCACTCGGAGCTCCCAAAGGACCACGTGCCGGCCCAGCGGAGCCGGCGGGCCGCTCCAAAAAATAAAAGGTGAGGGGCCGAGGGGGGATTAGAACCGCCGACCTCCGGCTCCGCGGGCGGCCACCTTAGCCACAAGCCCAGCCCGTGGCCTGCTTTCTCCTTCCCTGCGGGAGAACACCTCCTCTCCCGCCCGTGCCTGAGGTTGGAGCGGGTCCGTCCGTGTCCCAAGATGGGAATATCGCCAGCGGCGAAAAGACGAGTTTTCCTTTTCTCCAGGTTTCCGCTCTCTCCCTCGCCGTAGAGGCGGAAAGAGCCAAGGGGCCCGTGGAGAGAGGGCAGAGTATCGCTCAGTGGTGGCGCCGCGGATTGGGTGCCGGCTACGGAGCCCGCGGCGTCGTGGGTTCGAATCCTGAGGCGGCCTGAGCACAGGATAACGAGCGGGTGGCGTGAGAGCGGAGGCCGGCAGAGGGTGTGAGCGAGGGAGAGGATGGAGGGTGAGTGGGCGGCGAGTGAGGGGCTGAGTGGGGGTGAGTGGAGGGTGAGTGGTGGAGGGGGGGGGGAAGCGGATGAGTGGGGGGCTGAGTGGGGGTGAGTGGAGGATGAGTGAGGAACTTGTATGGCTGTTTAGACCTAATGGCTCTCTCTGGTGTGTGTGTGTGTGTGTGTGTGTGTGTGTGTGTGTTGCCTTGACAGGTCTGGGTGGCCAGACAGTTGTGCATGGTCTTGATAGAGGTTTGCGGCTATGCAGGGGTGATGAGGTGCACAGAGTAGGTGTGTGTGTGTGTGTGTGTGCGCACACACACATATGTGTTGAGGTGCACACACATTCACAGAGTAGATGGGGGGAACAGGTGTGGTGCTGCATGTGCAGAGTAGGTGTGTGCATGTGCGCCTCAAGGGGTGTGTGCATGTGTCTTGACAAAGGTGTGGGTACATACTTTGTGTGCATGTGCACATAGGTGCGTGCATGCATGTACACTTGCATGCCTGTGCACATGCAAGTGCATAGATTGAGACACGCATGTGCAGAGTAGATGTGTGTATGCCTCAGTTGTGTGCATGTGTAATGCATACATTCTGAGTGCGTGTGTGCACTTGTACAAGCATGTACATGATGCACAGGCGTGTGTGTGCAAGTGCGCATGCATGTACATGTGCACTTGTGCGTGTCCATGTGTGCGCATGCGCGCATGTGTGCATGTCTGTATCTGTGTGCCTCAACCAACAGGGATACGTGTGTGTACATACATGTGTGTGTATGCGTGTGCATGTGAGTGTGTGTATGTGTGCATGTATGTACATGTGTGTGCACGTATGCGTGCATGTGCGTGTATGTGTACATGTGTGTATGCATGTGTATGTGTACGTGTGAGTGTGTACGCACACGTGTACGTGCGTGTGTACGTGCGTGTGTACGTGCGTGTGAGTATGCATACATGTGCGTGTGCATACACACATGTATGAGTACGTGTGTGTGCGCGTGTGTGTACGTGCATGTATACATGCGTGTGTACATTGTGTACGTACGTGTGCCTGTCTGTATGTGTACGTGTGTGTATGCATGTGTATGTGTACGTGTGAGTGTGTGTACGCACACGTGTATGTGCATGTGCGTACATGTGTGTGCATGTGTATGTGCGTGTGTGTGAGTATGCGTACATGCGCGTGTGTATACACACATGTATGAGCACGTGTGTGTATGCATGTGTGTGTGTACGTGTGTGTGCGCGTGTGTGTATGTGTGTGCGCGTGTGCGTGTGTGTACGTGTGTGTGTACGTGCATGTATACGTGCGTGTGTATATGTGTGTGTCCGTACGTGTGCATGTGTGTGTATGCATGTGTATGTGTACGTGTGAGTGTGTGTACACACACGTGTATGTGCATACGTGTGTGTGCATGTGCGTGTGAGTATGCGTACGTGTGTGTGTATACACACATGTATGAGTGTGTGTGTATGCGTGTGTGTGTGTATGCGTGTGCGCGTGTGTGTGTGTGCGCGTGTGCGTGTGTGTGCGCGTGTGCATGTGTGTGCGCGTGTGCGTGTGTGTGCGCATGTGCGTGTGTACGTGCAGGTGCGCATGTGCGCACCTGCATGTATACGTGTGTGTGTACATGTGTGTGTGTACGTACGTGTGTATGTGTGCACGTGTGTGTGTAGGTGTGTTTGCATGTGTGTATGTGCATGTGTGTGTGTATGTGCATGTGTGTGTGTGCACGTACATGTGTGTACGTGTCCGTGAGTGTACGTGTGTGTGAGTGTATTTGTGTGTGAGTGTACGTGTGTGTGCGCGCACGTGTGTGTGCGCGCACGTGTGCTTGTGTAAGTGCGTGTGTGAGTGTGTGTTTGTGCGTGTGTGCACACGCAGGCACGTGCAAATGCACACATATATATGTGCATGCTCACATGTTTGTGTGCACACATGCATACATGCACATGCACGCATACATGTGTGCGCGCACAAACATGCACATGCACATGCACATACACGTGTGCACACATACACACCTGCACATGCATACACGCACATGCATGCAAGCAGCACACACCTACACCTGTACACACACAGACATACACATGTGCGCACGTTCATGCGTGCACACACACGTGTGCACGCATACACATGTGCATGTGCACGTGTGCACACACACGTGTGCACACATACACACGTGCATGTGCACATGCGCACACACATGCAAACAGCGCACACACCCACATGCATGCATGCACACACATGCGTGCACGCACACACACCTGCAAACATAGACATACATGCACGCGCACTCTGTACACACGCACACCTGTACACACGCCCCTCTGTACACACCTGCTCTGTACACACCTGCACCCATATACACACACAAAATGCACATCCTTGCACATGCACCCCCCACATCAAGACCCACCTGTTTACTCCCAACAGCCCCCTACCACAGGGCCCACCCCCATGCTCTCCCCAGCTGTCTAGTCCACACTGCTCTCCCCTTCCCCCACAGCACCTATGCACACACCTGTTGAGGTGCACACATAGACAGTGCCTGCCTCTCAACAGGTGTGTGTACACACATGTGCATGCACACACCTGTTGAGGCGCACATACACACACCCCTCTACTCTGTGCATCTCACCTCACCCCTGTTCATGCACACACCTGCAGCCACAAACCTCTATCAAGATGCACATGCACAACTGTCTGGACACCCAGACCTGTCAAGGCAACACACACACACACACACACACACACACACACACCAGAGAGAGCCATTAAGTCCAAACAGCCATACAAATTCCTCACTCATCCTCCACTCACCCCCACTCAGCCCCCCACTCATCCGCTTCCCCCCCCCTCCACCACTCACCCTCCACTCACCCCCACTCAGCCCCTCACTCGCCGCCCACTCACCCTCCATCCTCTCCCTCGCTCACTCCCTCTGCCGGCCTCCGCTCTCACGCCACCCGCTCGTTATCCTGTGCTCAGGCCGCCTCAGGATTCAAACCCACGACGCCGCGGGCTCCGTAGCCGGCACCCAATCCGCAGCGCCACCACTGAGCGATACTCTGCCCTCTCTCCACGGGCCCCTTGGCTCTTTCCGCCTCTACGGCGAGGGAGAGAGCAGAAACCTGGAGAAAAGGAAAACTCATCTTTTCGCCGCTGGCGATATTCCCATCTTGGGACACGGACGGACCCGCTCCAACCTCAGGCACGGGCGGGAGAGGAGGTGTTCTCCCGCAGGGAAGGAGAAAGCAGGCCACGGGCTGGGCTTGTGGCTAAGGTGGCCGCCCGCGGAGCCGGAGGTCGGCGGTTCTAATCCCCCCTCGGCCCCTCACCTTTTATTTTTTGGAGCGGCCCGCCGGCTCCGCTGGGCCGGCACGTGGTCCTTTGGGAGCTCCGAGTGAAAACTGCACCAAAGGAATCCTGAAAATCGCCCTTTTCCTTACCTGGGGAGAGCCTTGCAACCGGGGAGGGAAATGGGCACCTAAGGGAAAGGACGCGCCTGCTTCCGACTCCGCTGGGGCCCTGACGACTTTAAGGATCCACACCTGTGAACGCATCACCTACAGAGAGAAAGGAGTGGCCTCTCGTGAGGAAAAAAAACAGCAGCGAGGCCGTGGGCCCGTGGCTAAAGCGGCCGCCTCTGGAGCTGGAGGCTGTGGGTTCAAATCTGACACTCACCTCTATTTTTTTTTTTGGACAGTTGCGTTCTCCCTCCGATCCCACCCGCTTTCGCTCCACGCGGCCTGCCCGTTCGGCGATAGTCAGGCGTGGTCGGAGGACCTTTTGAATTTCCAAGCGATAACCTCAGCCCGTGACCTCCGTAAATCCATCCCGCACTTACCTGAGGAGAGCCTTACAACCTGGGAGGGAAAGGACACACCTGCTTCCAACCCGGCTCGGGCCCTGATGACTTCAGGATCCACACCTGTGAACACATCACCTACAGAGTGGGTAGAGAGAGGAGTGGTCTCCTGGGAGGAAAAAAAACAGCAGCAAGGCCGTGGGCCTGTGGCTAAAGTGGCTGCCTCTGGAGCTGGAGGCCGTGGGTTCAAATCCACCCTCTGACACTTACTTCTATTTTTTTTTTTTTTGGACAGTTGCATTCTCTCTCCAACCCCACCAGCTTTCGCTCCACACAGCCTACCAGTTTGGCTACAGTCGGCCGTGGTCGGGGGACCTTTTGACTTTCCAAGTGATAACCTCAGCCCATGAGATCCATAAATCGCCCCTGCACTTACCTGAGGAGAGCCTGAGGTGTGTGCATAGACTAGACAGTTGTGCACATCTGTGTGCACATAGACGGTTGTACGCATGTGCACACATAGACTAGACGGTTGTACATGCACATACGTAGACTAGACAGTGGTGCGCGTGTAGACTAGTTGATAACCTCATCCCCTGAGCTCCATAAATCACTCCTGCACTTACCTGAGGAGAGCCTGAGGTGTGTGCATAGACTAGACAGCTGTGCGCGTCTGTGTGTGCGTACACTAGATAGTTGGGCGCGTGTGCATACATAGACTAGACAGTTGTGCATGTGTGTACGTAGACTAGATAGTGGTGCACGTGTAGACAAGTTGATAACCTCATCCCTTGAGCTCCATAAATCACTCCTGCACCTACCTGAGGAGAGCCTGAGGTGTGTGCATAGACTAGACAGCTGTGCGCGTCTGTGTGTGCGTACACTAGATAGTTGGGCGCGTGTGCATACATAGACTAGACAGTTGTGCATGTGTGTACGTAGACTAGATAGTGGTGCACGTGTAGACAAGTTGATAACCTCATCCCTTGAGCTCCATAAATCACTCCTGCACCTACCTGAGGAGAGCCTGAGGTGTGTGCATAGACTAGACAGCTGTGCGCGTCTGTGTGTGCGTACACTAGATAGTTGGGCGCGTGTGCATACATAGACTAGACAGTTGTGCATGTGTGTACGTAGACTAGATAGTGGTGCACGTGTAGACAAGTTGATAACCTCATCCCCTGAGCTCCATAAATCACTCCTGCACCTACCTGAGGAGAGCCTGAGGTGTGTGCATAGACTAGACAGCTGTGCGCGTCTGTGTGTGCGTACACTAGATAGTTGGGCGCGTGTGCATACATAGACTAGACAGTTGTGCGTGCGCGTACGTAGACTAGACAGTTGCACACGTGTAGACTAGTTGATAACCTCAGCCCGTAAGCTCCATAAATCACTCCCGCACTCACCCGAGGAGAGCCTCGCCACCGTTCCTGGAAAAAAAGACCGTCTCCCTTTTTTTTTTTGCCGCCAACCAAGAACACCCTTCTTCGCCCGTGCCTGACTTCCCTAATAATTAAATCGGACATCAGCATTGTGGTTCATAACCTGATCCAGGGACCTGAAGAGAGAGAAACCCCTGTTTCCAACCCCCTCATGCCCTGATGACTTGAGGACTCACACCTGTGAAGACACCACCTGCAAGCGGGCTGGAGAAAGAAGTTGTCTCCCGCAAAGGGGAAGAAGGCTAGCAACAGGTTGGCCTCGTAGCTAAGGCACCAGCCTGGGGAGCTGGAAGTCGGCGGTTCTAATCCGCCCTCCGACGCTTACCTTATTATTTTTTTTTGTTTTGGACCGTGGAGTTCTCTCTCCAACCCCAGTGGTTTTCCACTCCGCGTGGTGTGGTATCTCGGCTAGAGTCGGCCGTGGTTGAGGGGGACCTTTTGAATTTCCAAGCGATAACCTCAGCCCATAAATCACTTCCGCACTCACCTGAGGAGAGCCTCTCTACCGTCCCTGGAAAAAAAAAAGACCGCAAGAGGTCCGTCTTCCCTTTTCACCGCCCACCAATAACTCCACTCTTCATCCTTGCCAACCTTCCCTAACGATCAAATCACCCGCGGGCACCGGAGTTGACGTTCAGAGTGATGGGAGAGACCTGAAGAGAAAGGACTGCGATCACAAAGGAGTGACACCATTTGTCGCCATCCTCTCCAGCGCCCAGGGTAGAACTAAACGAGACAATGGTTAGACACGAGTCGTGGAAACGACGGCTGGGATTTCGCCTAAACGATCCCGGACTGGTGTTCAAAATGTGAACGCGGTGCCCGGCGAGGCTAGAGAGGAAATGAAGGAGAGAGTCTGCTGGATCACGGTCCACTCACCTGGAATCGAAAACTTTCTCCCCTCGGCTGCTCGCCCGACTTTCCGACCGCAAGAACTGAATGCACGTAATAATAATGATGCTGGTATTTGTTAAGCGCTTACTATGTGCCAGGCACTGTACTAAGCGCTGGAGTGGATACAAGCCAGACTGAGCCCCCTCCTTCCTCTCCCTCCCCATCCCCCCCGCCTTACCTCCTTCCGCTCCCCACAGCACCTGTATATCAATCAATCAATCGTATTTATTGAGCGCTTACTTTGTGCAGAGCACTGTACTAAACGCTTGGGAAGTACAAGATGGCAACATATAGAGACGTTCCCTACCCAACAGTGGGCTCACAGTCTAAAAGATAATGGTATTTATGAAGCGCTTACTATGTGCAAAGCACTGTTCTAAGCCCTGGGGAGGTTACAAGGTGATCAGACTGTCCCACTGGGGGCTCACAGTTTTTTTAATCCCCATTTTCCGGATGAGGTAACAGAGGCCCAGAGAAGTGAAGTGACTTGCCCAAAGTCACACAGCTGACAGTTGGCGGAGGCGGGATTTGAACCCATGACCTCTGACTCCCAAGCCCATGCTCTTTCCATTGAGCCACGCTGCTTCTCAATATGTATATGTGTTTGTACATATTTATTACTCTATTTAGTTATTTTATTTGTACATGTTTATTCTATTTATTTGATTTTGTTAATATGTTTTGTTCTCCGTCTCCCCCTTCTAGACTGTGAGCCCACTGTTGGGTAGGGACCATCTCTATATGTTGCCAACTTGTACTTCCCAAGCGCTTAGTACGGTGCTCTGCACACAGTAAGCGCTCAATAAATACGATTGAATGAATGAATGAATGCGTTGGACACAGTCCCTGTCCCATGTAGGGTTCACGGTTTCAATCCCCGTTTTACAGATGAGGTCACGGAGGGCCAGAGAAGTAAAGCGACTTGCCCCAGGTCACACGGCAGATCAATTCAAGAAAATCCCAAGGAGCCCATTCCGATCAGAGATCACCCAGGAGACATATTTTGTATTGGCGGGAGGCATAATACCAAGATAAAAACAATGATTGTGTTTCTTATGCTTTCCTCTATAGTACACCAAAAATATTCCGAGATCCATCAATCCAACCCCAAGTACCACTGTATCAAAACTAAACAGAATCAGAAAAAACTGTGATATTCTGTTTCTCCCAGTCAGTGAGATGAACCTGTCTTCTAAACTACTTGCAGAAAACCCGCCTGTGGAACATTGAAGGAAAAGTGCCTTTCTGGTGAGGAAAAATATCCAGATTGAGCCACAAAGTCATAATCACATGTCCCTATTGTAGTTTAGACAATTACCCATGTGTTTCAACCAATGTTCTTTTTTTCAGCTACTTATTAGCTTGTCCCATTCCAAATCTTGCCTGCTTTGGATTCAGCCACCAAATTGTTCATGAATTTTAAAACATCTTTTAAAAAGAAATCAATTAAGGAAGTATGCTTAATTAAGTTGCCTTTGTAAAATACCTATGAAAGCATGTAATATTAAAGAAAATGATGTTGAATTAAATGTATTATTTCAACAAATTAAAATTCTGTAAAGAGCTTTGAATAGAAATGATGAAGCAGTTCAAGGGAAGCATAAATATTTCCCATATTATATATAAGAATCACATATTCTTACTTTCCCCAGGTATCGTTAATTGTTTGGGGTACATCCAGTGGAAATTTCTACAGGCTCTATTTCTAAATGGTAACAGTTTAGTTGAACTCGCCTTTTCACAGGCAAAGTGGAGATTGAGGAAAAAATCTGCATAATTTATTTAGACCCCTAGAAAAAAAACACAGCTTAACGTATTACCACACTGGCTAATACATGAAATGAGATCTATTCATTCTGACAAACAATGACATTTACTGAATGTCTGCTGAGTGCTAAGTCCTGTACTAAGCACGTGAAGACTTTGATTTCAATTAAGCACTTTATACAGGGCTTTGCACACAATAATCAATCATGTTTATTGAGCGCTTACTGTGTGCAGAGCACTGTACTAAGAGCTTGGGAGCATACAATATAATAACAGACACTTACCGTGCCCTCAGTGAGCTGAAAGTCTAGAGGAGGAAGGTAACCAGGGAACAGAGAAGTTAAGCAACTTGCCCAAGGTCACACAGCAGACAAATGGCAGAGCCAGGATTAGAACCCAGAGCCTTCTAACTGCCAGGCCCCTGATTTATCCACTAAGCCATGCTGCTTCCTAATCCCCCCCAGTAAATACCATTGATTCAACAGTAGAGACACACACATTCCCTGCCTCACGAGTCTCGCAATTTAAATGTTGGGGTTGTGGGGGGGAGAATGGGCAAAGAGTATTTAAAAATTGTAATTAGTAAAAAGCTTTAGTCCTCCCTTTCAGCCCAAGATGTGCCACAGTGAGCCAGCTGGAAGTATATTTGAGAAGAGAGGAGGCTTAATGCCCCCTTCCCTCCCAGATATTTTGTACTAACAAGGCCAAAGAATCCCTGCCTGAGCAGACACTGTCTGAAGGTCCAGGGAAGGGAGCAGAGGCAGCCTTGCTAGTAGCAAAATTGATGGAAACACTTGCTTACCAGAACTTCCCCTATCTGCAATGTATTTTAGTGTGTTTCTCCCACTAGACTGTATGCTCCTTGAAGGCAGGGATTGTGTCTATCAACCCCACTTTACTCTCAAGCACTTAATAATAATAATAATAATAATAATAATAATAATAATAATAATAATGGCATTTGTTAAGCGTTTACTGTGTGCAAAGCATCATCAATCGTATTTATTGAGCGCTTACTGTGTGCAGAGCACTGTACTAAGCACTGTTCTAAGCGCTGGGGGGGATACAAGGTGATCAGGTTGTCCCTCACGGGGCTCACAGTCTTAATCCCCATTTTACAGATGAGGTAACTGAGGCCCAGAGAAGTTAAGTGACTTGCCCAAAATCACACAGCTGACAAGTGGCGGAGCCGGGATTAGAACCCACAACCTCTGGCTCCCAAGCCCGGGCTCTTTCCACTGAGCCATGCTGCTTCTCTGCTACAGAGCTCTGACACTGTAAGCACTGACTGACTCTGACCTTGAATGATCGGGTGTCCCATGCTGGCCCAGCAATTAACTCCTAGTTTCCAGCAGAGGAACACTGGCGATTCTCATGTTTGGTTTATCCCAGAGTGAGAACGCCCTAATGACTAGACCAGGGTGCTGATTTGCCTTGGGATAACAGAATCCAATTTAACATCAATAAATGAAATCCATTGTACTAGCATTGCTGGAGTTTAATCTTTAATGTGAAGTGCATAACTCAGTATGCTCTCTAGAGTCACGGTTTGTTCGTGCATATTTGAAGAAAGCTAAGCTTCTCCCCCGACTCTGCTTTGTTTTTTGTTGACCTTCATATTGCTGATGAATTACTATTTCTGACTCAAGATTTTATCTGCCCAGAAACACTTCCACCCAAATTTGTCCAGTATCAATGGTACTTACTGAGCACTAGTTGTGTGCAGAATACCACACTAAGTGCTTGGGAGAGTCCAACTGAATTAATAGACTTGATCACTGCCTTCAAGAAGTTTAAAATAGAGTGGGAGTATCTATTTTGTGCAGAGCACTGTTCTCAACTCGTGCAGAGTACGAGTGTTAGTAGATATGATCCTTGTCTTCAAGGAACTTAAAATCTAGCCGGATTATTTACTGTGTGGGTGGAGCAAGGTACTAGCGTGGCTCAGTGGAAGGAGCATGGGCTATGGACTCAAAGGTCATGGATTCAAATCCAGGCTCCGCCAATTGTCAGCTGTGTGACTTTGGGCAAGTCACTTAAGTTCTCTGTGCCTGTTACCTCATCTGTAAAAAAATGGGGATTAAGACTGCGCCCCCCGTGGGACAACCCGATCACCTTGTAACCTCCCCAGGGCTTAGAACAGTGCTTTGCACATAGTAAGCACTTAATAAATGCCATCATTATTATTATTACTAAGTGTTTGGGAGAGTCAGAGCCCAATAGAGTTGATAAATGTGGTCCCTTTTCTCAAAGGGTTTATAATCTAGAAGGGACATGAATAGATGCTAAAATAAATTATAGGTTGGAGAAAGATATAGAGACACTCAAAGAAATTACAGATATCCTCTAGGTACCTGGAGGTTTTACATAATTACCTGTTGGCCAGCTCACAGTCTTGGTCACCCAAGGGAGGCTGAACAGGGAGACACTGTGGACTCATTTCCAAGAGCCAATTCTATTAGCAAACCACAAACAGAGGCTGTGAAATTGATTCTCAGGACACTTGCCCCAATTTGGCTTTCGGCCCCAAAGAGGCTAAATACCACCTCATTTGTAGTCTCCGTTCTCTACTGTTCTTTCCAATACTAAATGAACTCAAAAAGTGTGGGGGGGAATATTGATTAGTCTACTGGATTTCTGATAGTGGATTTTTGAGGGGTGAGTGGGACTCTGAAACAGGTTCTGTTAAACATAGATTACTGGTTTCTACAATGGGGCTATGAGTAGAAAATTTTCCTCTGTCTCTACAGACCTTTGTAGAGAGGCCATCCTCCTACTCCTCCCCTTCCCCCGTCACCAACAGGTCTCACCTGAGCTGCTCTTCCCAGAAATGGTTGCCCCTGCAGGAAGTTGGCTAAAGTACTAAGTGGTTGCCCCTAGAGAACACAGCAGTGGAATTCAGTCACACAGAGAATCATCAAATATCATGTCACTTAGAATACAGCTTCCCAAAATTGAATAGTGTGAAGCAAGGCGGGTCATGGAAAGGCTAACTAACTCCAGGAATGGAAAAAGGTAGATAAATGGAGAACATAACTACAATGATACTAACTACCATGATGCTCCATTCATTTTATCCATTAAAAAAGGGCACTGGGATTGCTATAAGGAAACAATATCCTCTGTAATAGATCTCAGGTCTGCTCACAAATCCTGCTTATTCAAGAACACATGTCAGCTTGGAGCCATGTATCCAGCTGGCCTTCAATGATGAAGATGACATTACTGATGGTGAGATCCTAATCTCCTTTGAAAAGACCAATGTGACACCTGCATTCCCCACCGCAGTATTTGCACTTCGGAATAAATCCTAGTTGTGGTGGGTTCTGACTCATACAAATCCCTCTTTGCCTCAGTTTTCCTATTCAGAAAATGGGGTTAATGGCTTTGTTGTTAAAACGTGGATAAAAACCATGAAACCATCACAATTGTAATAGAGAATTCTGCCATCACGTTCTACCCAAAACGCACAGAGAAAACTGACATTCCGCCAGAACTGAGAGTGAAGGGCTGTGCACAAAGAAGGCAGTCAATCAATAGCATTGTGATTGATTTTTTGATGGATCCCCAGAGTGGGGGAACTCCTAAACTAGATTATGGGGTCTGTTTTACCCAGCTCAAATTAGCTCACTGCACAGAAGGCCATCGGTTCTTTCATTCACTGCCAGTGTTTCTTAGGATGCCCCCCTTAGCAAACCGTGGTACCAGCTTCAGAGACAGCTGGTACCACAGACAGATGTAGCTGCAGAAGAACCAAAGGGAAACACTGATGACTTCTAGGCCATCTGCCCCACAAAGAAATCATAGGAGGAGACCGGTGGCTTCCGGACTATCCCATCCCAAGGAAAGTAAAGAAGAACACTCATGGACCACATCAACCTAAGGATAAGAAGCATGAAGTACCGAAGGTCATGATCCCTTTCTAAACATTTAGTGGCATTACCAGTCATTGAATTGGCGGTATTCATGAAGCACTTTCTGTCTGCAGAGTACTGTACTTAGCACTTGGGAGAGTGCACTACATAAAGGTGGCAGACTGTCACAGAGAGTCTGCTATTATGTCCATGGCATAAATTGTTCATTTATCCAAGGGGCTGATGCCTGTTAGTGTGACAGCTCTCTCTCTCTCTTCGTCTCTCAAGTGTACTGTTGTTTGACTTGGTTTTAACCCATATTTAGCTTTATCTCCATCTTTTTATAAGACTTAACACCACTGACTCTGGGACCCCATTTGCAAAATCCAAAGGGACAAAAGTCTCACCTCTTGAATCTAGTACTCATCAAAAAGCAAGTTGGATGAAATGGACTTGGGATGCATGAAGATAATAGTCAAGATCAAAAGATCAAATCACTTCTAGAGACCTCAAATCCCTACAAATACAATTCTCACAATATTTGGGCATGAGACAGGATTATTTTTTCAACCAGACATCAGGCCTAAGTAACCTTGTTTTTTCTAGAACTTAACCTCTCCATGTTTTGGTAATCTGAAGCTGAATTATGGAAAGGTTAAGTGCCAGAAAAAGCAAATAGGCAACAGAGGCCACTGAATCCTGTGTTTCCTGCCACCTCCAAATAATGTTGACTTTTTGTGGCAGATTCGAGTGACCTGGATAGAGCACTCTTACCTCACTTCAACTACTGAGTTTTACTACTACAACTACCCATGGCATTTCCTACATGCCTTCTGGTACAAGAAGCATTGCACTAACCCTTGGGAGAGATCCACAGCAGTAAGACATACATGCTCCACCACCCAGGAGCTTCCAATTTAAAGGGAGAGATAGGAGAAAGAGACACAAACCCCAAAATTGTTCACCAACTGTGGCAACAGGAGGAAGGACAAGGACATAACCTATGTTAGCCTGAAAGAGATGAAAGCATTTTCAAAACTATTAGCCCAAATGTCCCAGAGCAGAGTAAAGGTCAGGTCTTAAAGTATACAGCCTCCTGCCCAGATAGTGAAAGAATCATAACCAAGTCTTTGTTTCAGTAATCTCTGTTTCCAAGTTTCCACTAGATTATGCATTCTTTAAAAGAACCAGCTCTCTCCCATTTGGTAAATTATCAATATCTTCCTAGGATCTGTTCTTTCTCACATCACCATCTAATGTGTTTCCATTTGATATTTATGCTAGAAGATGCACTCTTCATAATCATCCACTTTTCAGTCAGAGTCATTAGAGCTACAATGTAAAAATTTACCTTGATTACAAACACGCCCATTTTCCATGCTTCTAATATAAAATAAATGTCATGCATTCTTCCCAGTGCTACTCACCAAAGTAGTTGATATTAAGGAGTCATTAAGAAAACCTGAATCCTGGATCATCATTCATTCAACAGTCAAAAAAAGCATCTGGGCATTAGATGCTATTAACACATGCAGAATGCCAGATATAATGATCCTATTAAATCAGATTTGATGAATAGTTCATAATGTCTGAATCTGTTATTTCTGGAACCCCCATATACACTATTTCAGGAAATAATGGTTCCAGCAGACAGAAATCCTCAGCTGTCAGCCTGCTCTATTCACCCCAACCCTTGGTTTCAGCTTTCTTTGCAGACCGGCACATACAGGAGCATAACACTGATGCATTTCTCCTGTTACTTAACATAAGGCTAGAGGCTGAAGCTCAGAGAAGCAGTTGGGTCTAATGAATAGAACATGGGTCTGGGCATCAGAAGGACCTGCATTCTAATCCTGGCTCCACCACTTTTCTTCTGTGTGGCCTTGGACAATTCACTACACTTCCCTGTGCTTCAGTTACCTCATCTGTAAAATGGGGCTTAAGATAGTGAGCCCCATGTAGGACATGGACTGTGTCCAACCTGATTAGCTTGTAACTACCCCAGCACTTAGTACAGTGTCTGGCACATAGTAAGAGCTTAACAAATGCCTTAAAAAAGGAAGTTAGTAAGAGGAGAGACCTGAATACAGAAGAAAAGACACTGGGGCCCTGGCCCCGCTGTGCTCCCTTCTACCTCCACCCCTGACACCAGCCAGGACTGCCTCCCTGACTCACTCTTTGCTCCCTCCTGCAATGGGATTTCAGCGGGAAGCAAGTGTAGGAATAAGCAGGAGGGACCTGGATATTTAGGAGAGGGAAAGGGAGACTGTAAGTTCATTGTAAGCTTGTTGTGGTCAGGGAATGACAATCAATCATATTTATTGAGTGCTTACTGTGTGCACAGCACTGTACTAATCTCTTGGGAGAGTACAATATAACAGTTGGTAGAAGGATTGATCGACTGATTGATGCCACTTAGTGAGGGCAAAGGGCAGGTAGAGGGTGCTGAAAAAAGTGCAAAAGGTGGAAGTTTTACCTCTGAGCTCAGCATACCCATAGGTTCCCTCAGAGCACAAAGTGCCCTGGGAAACACTAAAGGACACACCTGAAGTCTCACTGTCCAACCCAATTTGCTTGCATTCCCTCATAGCACTTACATCAGTATGTGGTATATAGTGAATGCTTAACAAATACCACAATCATTATTATTATTAGTGTCCACTCCACCTTCTCAATAGGAATAGAAGTAAGCTGGCATGCCTCAGGAAAAGAGACAGTGAGGGAGAGGGGAAGATTGAGAGCCTCTGATTGAAATGGGGGCATAGAGAGCCTCAAAGGGAGGTGAGCAAGCAACACGCATACACACATACATCCCACAGCCCACCTTGAGATATGAATGAAGAGTGAGTCTATTTTAAATCTTTGCCCAGTGTCTGATTTCTATTAAGCATGTCTCATTTTTTCAATGCCTTGGAACAGGGTAATGGGTCTGATGTTTATCTTCTGTGGGTGTGTAATTATACAATCTGCCTGGAGACATAAGCTACCATCTTTATCAATAATATTTACTGAGCACTTAATGTGAGCAGACACTGTACTAAGCACTTGGGAGAGTACAACAGAAACACTGGACAAAATCCCTGCCCATAACTAGCTTACAGTCTAGAGAAACTGCCTGAGACCCCACTCCTACCTCCAGGTTGAAACTGGGAGCCTCCCAACAGGAGTACAGAGCCCCAAATACTGGCAGAAAGCAACAAAGAGAAATAGAAGTTCTATAAGAATTCGGATAGACTAATTCCACGGTTCTAAAATATAACACTTAAGGGAAAACGGGAGATTTCAGTGTTGGGGGTACTGCTAATGGCAAAACGTAGACAGTGGAAAAGTACATGACTGGTTCTAAATATGGATCCATAACTTTACCTGAAGCAGGAGTTTGGGTAAGTAACCCAACTCCCCTGAGCCTCAGTTTCCTCATCTGTTAAAAGGGAGAAGCAGGATGGCCTAGAGGAAAGACCTAGAGGGCCTGGGAGTCAGAGAACCTGGGGTCTAATCACAGCTCTGCCACTTGTCTGCTTTGTGTCCTTGGGCAAGTCACTTAACTTCTCCAGACGTCAGTTACTTCATTTGTAAAATGGAGATTAAGACTGTGAGCCCCACGTGGAACATGGACTGTGTCCAATCTGATTAGCTAGTATCTGCCCCAGTGTTTGGCACATAGTAAGCACTTTAACAAACACTATTAAAAAATGAGGGGGGATAAAATACCTGTTTATTTTTTA
Source organism: Tachyglossus aculeatus (assembly GCF_015852505.1). Classification (NCBI taxonomy): domain Eukaryota; kingdom Metazoa; phylum Chordata; class Mammalia; order Monotremata; family Tachyglossidae; genus Tachyglossus; species Tachyglossus aculeatus. The sequence goes on from NC_052084.1 coordinate 37,915,522, forward strand.
ATGGCATTTATTAAGTGCTTTCTATGTACAAAGCACTGTTCTAAGCGCTGATTTCTCGTTCCCACTTAGACTGGGAGTCCCATATGCTATAAAGACTGTGTTTAATCTGATTATCTTGTATCTATCCCAGAGGTTCACACAGTGCTTGGCACATAGTACGTGCTTAACCAATACCACAGTGATTATGATCATAATATAATATAATGATTATAATCATAAAAGTCACATATAAAATAAATACTATACAATACATAAACATATAAATAATAATAATAATAATAATAAAAAGTCATCAGAGTCCTTGGGTTGGAAGGCTAGAAGGCAAACCATACTGTCTTTTCACTCTCTGCTCATTGAACATGCCAATCATCTGCTCCTTAACCCCAACACTATCTCCACCTTCCAAACCAAAGAAACTCACCATGGCTATACATGAGGTCTAACAGCATCCAGCCCCAAAGACAGCCAAGACAGAGAACCCATCCAAATAAACATACACACCCTCTGCTTCCTTCAAAATCTAAACAGTCTTGCCAAGCTATTCTTCAGGGCCTGAAGAAAGCACAAATGAAGAGCACAAAACTTGACATTTCTCAGTGTTGGCATGGCTCAAAATAATCCCGAGCCTTACTCTCATTCCCTCATGGTTATTTGCATTTCTACTTGACCCTGGTACTCAAAAAGAAAAAGCCTTCAAGCCAGCCACTCTCACCAAGGGAAGAGACAGATTCTGATGGCTAACCACTGGCCCCTGGATGTTTTTAGCACAAGTCCTCCAGGAAAACTCTTTGTTTTGCTCACTGAACCACAAAATTAAAGTACCGTGGAAGAAATCCAGACAAGCAATGATTTCCAAACATGTATGGCAGCCTACTGAAAGATTTCAGAATGACTGTATTTACACTAGGGGATTATGGAGAGAATAAATGAAAATTTTATGGTAGAAGAAAGGCAACACCATTTTTGTTAACTAGCACTTTTCTACTGTTCTAAACCTGATAGTGGGAGCTGAGGGGATTTGTACTCACTGAAGTAGATCAGTGAAATGATAATTTGTCTTGGAAGAGAGTTCTTTTATCCCATCAATTTCTGTCATTATGGTGGGAGGTAAGATGTGAGCCCCCTAACTGAAATTTAAGGTGCAAAAGGAGGCAGCAAAACAGAAGAATAACTGGTGTCCCATTATGCAAAATGTATACAAAATTCCTTTCATTCAGATATTCATTGTCATCATTTTAACCTCAATTTTGTAGACTTTATAATGCCAGGTTTGTCTTTAACATGTTGTTTTTAGAAATAAGACTAAAGTTCCTTTTGAGTAAACGTATTTTGTGTGTGCAGTCCCTTTAAGCGTAGAACATCCAATTTACTTAAGGCAGAGTGAAAAGACAGTATGACTGAAGGCAAATGAAAAATGCCATTCAAAACATTCCTTAGCCTCCACCTGAAAACAATTGTTTTCTTTTTAAACCCAAAGCCGAACATTTCCAATAGTTTTTATACAGAGGGATAATCTTCGTTGTGCTTTTTAGAAAATACTGCTAAGGGCAACAAAAGTTATGCAGACTACAGTGATACCCTGCATCCCAGAGGGGGAAAATCAGGCCCAAAGAGTTTTGCAAGGAAGTAAATGCTCAACCCCCTGGGTTCTTTTTACTCTTTCACATGCCATTTCTTTGCAGGTTTTCTCTTGTTCTTAAAATACAAGTGGAATTAGCCAAAAGATTTAGGCGAAAGCTTAGTGCAATTCATCTTCTGAAAAGATAATTTTGTCAAGCTAACATTCCAGAAAGAAAGTCAAAATTCTGTGAAGAATTTCCTATTTCTGAAGTAAGGCAAACAATCATGACAGCCTTTTATTTCTAAGCCAATTATCCCCTTTGTCATGATTCTCTACCATTACTAATAAATACCATAATTATTATTATTTTATTTCTAAGCTGTTTAGCCCATCCGTCATGATTCTCATCCCCAAAATAAACTCTTGTAAAGTACTTTCCCTGGATTTGGTCCAGACCTTTCTCCTCTGATGACCCAATTACGGATCGGTTTCACTATCATTTGTCTCTTTGTTTCAGGTTATTTTTAGAGTTTTTTAGGTTGTCAAATGACTTGAATTTTAGGTTTCCAGATTTAGCAATGCTCATTCCCCCATAGCCACAGTGTTCATAAGGAGGCATGGACTCACTGTAAGAGTGCAGGCCTCAGAGTCAGAGGATCTGGATTCTAATTACAACTCCATTACTTGTCTCCTGCATGACATTGGGCAAGTAACTTCACTTCTCTGTGCTTCATTTTCCTCTTCTGTAAAATGAAGATTCAATGACCACTTTCCAGCTGACTTAGATGGTGAGCGCCATGTGGGACAGAGACTGTGTCTGACCTGACGATCTTGTATCTACCCCAGTGCTTAGTACAGTGCTTGGCATATAGTAAGTGCTTAACAAATATCATGATTATTAGTAGTACTGGTATTATTATTATTATTATTACTATTATGCAAATTGGAATGCGATGCTGCAATGCTGGTTCAAACCATTCCTGGGTGAAGCCAATGGTCCATTCCTCCTAGAATTCATCTCCCACAGTGGCAGCAAGATGCTTGAAGGAACAAAGTGATGGTTGCCCTTTCTCCACACCCATCCTAATGGTTATGGATGTAACATTCATCTAGTTGCCTGAGGTCCAGAAAAGTGAGATGAACAGCCCAAGGTCATAACAGCCGGCATATGGCAGAACTGGATTCTAATCCCACCTCTTCTGATTCCTAGTCCCACACTCTTTCCACTAGGCCATGCTGCCACTCATTCAAAATCATGTACAAATGCTCCTCTGCCACTAACCTCCTCACTGTACCTCGTTCTCACCTGTCCTGTTGTCGAATTCTGGCCCACGTCCTTCCCCTGGCCTGGAATGCCCTCCCTCCACACACCCGCCAAGCTAGCTCTCTTCCTCCCTTCAAAGCCCTACTGAGAGCTCACCTCCTCCAGGAGGCCTTCCCAGACTGAGCCCCCTTTTTCCTCTCCTCTTCCCCATCCCCCCGCCCTCCCTCCTTCCCCTTTATTACTCTATTTTATTTGTACATATTTACTATTCTATTTATTTTGTTAATGATGTGCATATAGCTTTAATTCTAATTGTTCTGACGATTTTGACACCTGTCTACATGTTTTGCTCTGTTGTCAGTCTCCCCCTTCTAGACTGTGAGCCCGTTGTTGTGTAGGGACCGTCTCTATATGTTTCCGACTTGTACTTCCCAAGTGCTCAGTACAGTGCTCTGCACATACTAAGTGCTCAATAAATATGATTGAATGAATGAATGTATGATGATTAAACCATCAAATGCAAACCCAAGACTAATGACCTCACTGAGAGTGATGTGGTTCCACTGAAGGAAGAAAAGGAAAACAGTGATGGCAATTGTTAAGCACTTACTATGTGCCAAGTACTGTTTTAAGTGCTGGGGTAGATACAAGGTTATCACATTGTTCTACATGGGGCTCACATTCTTAATCCCCATTTTACAGATGAGGGAACTGAGGCACAGAAGTTAAGTGACTTGCCCAAGGTCACACAGCAGACAAATGGTGGAGCCAGGATTAGTACCCATGTCCTCTGACTCCCAACCCTATGCTCTTTCCGCTTAGCCAAGCTGCTTCTCTAAAAGAAGTGTCTGATAATTACAGTACCAGAGTGAAACTACAGAGGAGGAGAGAATCTTTCCTTGGTAACGTTGGGAAAAGCAGCCAAGTTGGAACACTGCAAGTGGACATGAAAAGCCAGTGGTGAAAAACAATGTGCGGGGGTCAAAAAATTTTAGCCAACAGGCAGGAGGTAGAGGGATAGTCGTAAAGGATCCTGACCAGGACATATTTATAATAATAATAATAATAATAATAATAAATATGGTGGTTTTAGGTGTTTAATATAGGCCAAGCATCATGCTACACACCTGGCTAAATACAGTCAGATCAGACAGAGGCCCTTCCCCACACAGGGCTCACACAATAATCAGTAGTTATGGTATTTGTTAAGCATTTACTATGAACCAAGTACTGTACCTAATGTTGGAGTAAATACAAGATAATCTGGTTGGACACAGTCCCTGTCCCACATGGGGGTCATGGTCTAAGAAGGAGGGAAGGATAGGTATTTATTGAATTTCCATTTTGCAGTTAGGAAAATGAGGCACAGAGAAGTTAAGTGACTTGCCCAAAGTCACACACCAAGCAAGTGGCAGAGCTGGGATTAGAATTTAAAGCTAGGTCTCTAACTTCCAGGCCCATGCTCTTCCCATTAGGCCAAAATGCTTAATATCTAAGGAGAAGGGAAAACAGGTATTTAATCCCCACTCTATAGATGATGAAATAAAAGCCCAGAGAAAATGAGTGACATGCCCAGTCATACAGCAGGCACATGGCAGAGCTGGGGTCGGAAACCCATCTCTCATGCTTTGCAGAGAATTCCTCAGGAAAACAGGAGTTCAAGGAACCGAGGTAGTTTGGTTGAAGAAACTCCTGAAGGTATAAAAACAAAATAATCTATTGAGGCATCCTAAGCAACATAGTTCAAGCCGACCAACGCTTCCCAGAAAGTTTATGCAAAGATTCCAGAATGGATTGTCAATTTGAGGACCTATAAAGAGTGAAATATGCACACTGGAGTAAGTAAAAATAGCAAAGAAAATAAGTCTAGAAATATCCAGCAAAAGGAAATCAACAGTGAGACACTGATTTACCTCTTTAACAATGTCCGCAAGAAGACAAGGACAAGAAAAAGGATGGGACAAGGGAAAAGAGAGACTTTGCAAATATAGTTTAGGAGGATTCTGGTTAAGAGATCCCTTCATCATGTTGAGACTGCAAATCAAGATTATTACTGAAATGCCAATTCTCTTTTAAAAACCAAGAGACAAAAGCTGGGAAATGGGACTTGTAGAATCATTTTCAGGAAGGAATAAAGGGGGAAAACCCAGCCTTCTTATCAGGAAGACAAGAGACCAACAAGCCAGTAACCATGCTCATTTATTAAAAACATTTTGTGCCAAGAAACTCTGATTGCCTGTGCTAGCCTTATGAGATTAGAAGTGAATTCAGTGAGCATGATATGGCTGAATTTTAATAAAACATTAGATATAAGGCTTCATAAAATCTAACCTGAGCATTTAATTAGAATTAGAGAGAATACATAATGCAGGGGGCCCAGGAGCCTGCACAAAGTTGCTAGAAGAGGAAATAACAGGAAGATAATTAACCATTATTCTTTAACCATCTATTGTGGATGATGTGTTGTTCAGGGCACCTACTCATTGCAGAGCACTGTCCTAAGCACCTACTGCGTGCAGAGGGCTGTCCTAAGCAGCTGCTGTGTGCAGAATGCTATACCAGGCATCTGATTGGAAGTGATAGCAGCTAAGTCATGGAGTTATCTAAAATATCCTAACATGCTTGTTGGTATCCCCAGATTTTCTAAGAAAAAGAGACAGGTGAAATTTATTTCTTTTCAAAATGAAACAATCATTTCTGATCTGACTGCAGTGTGATGTTTGTACCTGTTTGCACAGTGCAGAATTTACATAAATCTCCTAAGAACTGCATAGCACCAGGCACGCTGTAAACAATCAACTGATTTCCAGAGAGGAGAAAAGTATTGGCACCATCAGGCAGCCCAAATCACTCACATTCACATAATTGGCTGCAATGCAGAACCTGGGACAGAGGGGATCTAATTACAGATTAAGGAAAAGGAACCCTGTGCCAGAGCACTTTAGCAATGCAGGGAGTCAGAGGAATCTGGGGGCCTGAATTGTTGTGAAGAGAGCTTGGAATTGGGGAAGGTTCTGGGAAACTAGGATCAGAATCTTTGTGGGCACATATGAATGTGTCTGGGAAGCTTAGAAGCTGCTGTGTGTTTGTGGGATAAGTAGTAAGAGAGTATAGGCAAGCCATCTGCTTACTGGCATTCTGAATAAGCTTTCACTATACAGAATTCTTAGCCTGCCTCTAGGCTGCAAGCTCATTGGAGACATGTCTACCAACTCTGATGTACTGTACTTTCCCAAGTGCTTAGTACAGTGCTCTGCACACAGTGAGCACTCACTATATGCCATTGACTGATTGATTAATGCATATACCAGATGCTATATGTACACACAAATACATACACCGCTAGTTCTTCCATAACATGCATTTTCACTCAACGTCTTGGCCAGGATATTGATAGGGAATTGAAGAATGTTTGCCAGATGATGTAAGCTTGTCTGGAAAGAGCAAGATTCATTGTCAGAAAAGCACATATTTGTTCAGACGTGCCTGGGGTTGAAGAGAAAGAAGAATATTACCAAGCAAGTTTTCCTTAATGTAGACTTTCTCATGAACACAATAGATGAACTGGGTGTACTCAGTCAGTCAGCTCTCAAACTCCTACGTAATCTCGCTGATCTCCCACTTCAATCCAGCCCACACACTTTGCTCCTGTAACACCAATCTACTTACTGTACCTCCATCTCGTCTCTCTCAGTTTTTTTTTTATAGTAGGGTACTGTACTAAGCACTGGGGTATATACAAGCTAATCAGCTTGGACACAGTGCATGTCCCACATGAGGTTCACAATCTTAATCCCAATTTTACAAAGGGGGGAATTGAGGAACAAAAAAGTTAAGTGGCATGGCTAACAAGTGGCAGAGCCAGGATTAGTACCCGGACCTGGGCTCTATCTACATTGTTGACCCCTTGCTAGAATCTTCCTCCTCGCCAGGAATTCCTTTCCCCTTGAAACTTGACAGCCCTCAATGTTCCCCATCTTCAAAGTCAACCTAAAATCATATCTCTTCCAAGAAACTTTCCCTGACTAGCCACTCATCTCCTCAATCTATTTTCCCTTCTTCCCTTTTGTGTCACCTATTCATTTGGGTTTGTGGGCCTGGGAGTCAGAGGATGAGGTTTTTAATCCTGGCTCTGCCACATGTCTGCTGTGTGACCTTGGGAAAATCAATTCACTTCTCTGTGCCTCAATTATGCCATCTGTAAAATGGAGATTAAGATTAGGAACCCCACGTGGTTCAGGAACTGTGTCTACACCAGTGTTTAGACCCGTGCTAGGCAAATAGTAAGTGCTTAGCAAAAACCACAATTGTTATTATTATATTATCTCTAAAGCTCTTTGATACTCACCCCACACCAGTGCCACAACAGCTATGTACATATCCTTATATTCTGTCATTTTCTCCATCTGCAATTTATTTTAATTGCGGACTACTCACTAGATTGTAAATTGCTTGTGGGTACGGAGCATGTCTACTAACTCTATTGTCTTCCTCCAAGCACTTACTACAGTGCTCTGCATAAAGTATTCTGTAAATACCATTGATTGATTAAACCCTCTGTGGTACAAATACACAAATATATGCCTTTGTCATAAACCATGATTTTTGCAAGATCCAACGTCATATCTGTTTGCCATGATAAACAGAGAAGGAGGGAGGATGAACCACTGTTGGTCATAAACAGGTGATGCAAAACTTGAACACAGCATATGCTATGGGTTTTGAACAGAAATATCACAAGTATGGGAAGTACTGTGGGAAGCAGTGTGGCCTAATGGAAAGATCAGAGGCCCAGGAGTCAGAAGGACCTGGGTCCTAATCTTGTCCCAGCCACTCATCTGTTGTGTGACAATAGGCAAGTCATTTAACTTCTCTGTGCTTCAGTTACCTCATCTGTAAAACAGAGATTAAGACTGTGAGCTCCACTTGGGATGAGGACCATATCCAAACTGATAACCTGCTATCCACCCCAGCTCCTAGTACAGTGCCTGGTGCATAGTAAGTGTTTAACAAATACAGTAAAAAAATAAAAAAGAAAAAGTAGAAGCCATTTCAGGGAAAAGGAGTGCCAGTCGGGGCCTGGGTAGCCCCAAAATACTATTAATCTTACCCCATGAAGAGATTAAAGAGCAAAGATCAAACTTCAGAGGAAAGCTAGACAGCCACAGGTCATTACAGGCAGTCAAGACCCAGGCAGGAGAGGACTGTATATGGAAACGCTATGTTGTGAACAGCAATCGAGTATGTGACCTTCATGGTGTTCAGTGTTAAAAAGCACAAAAGATTAAAAGCCATATCCTTAAGGATGCAAAACCCTGTCTCTCTCATCCAACTGAACGCAAGCACTCACTTCTTACCAGCTGTCACAGTAGTTAGTGTTCCTGCCCAGCCCCCAAATCAATCTGTCTATTTTCTAAGTTAAACATTCCCACCCTAGCTCTTCCTAAGAAAATTATTAAGGATCAAACCATGGTCTCAGAATATTCAGAGTCTAGTTTTCCTAAAACTAATGGAACTGGAACTATGGTGAATAAGAATGAACAGCATGGGCTTGGGAGTCAGAGGACCTGGGTTCTAATCCTGGATCCTCCAGTTGTTTGCTGGATGACTTTGGGCAGTTCGCTTAACTTCTCTGTGCCTCAGTTTTCTCAACTGTAAAATGGGGGTTAAATACCTGTTACCCCTCCTACTTAGACTGTAAGCCCCATGTGGGACAGGGAAGGTGTCTAACCTGATTAACTTGTATCTACTCCTGAACTTACAGCAGTGCTTGATACATAGTAAGTGCTTAACGAACACCATTTAAAAAATTGTTAAACATAAATGTCCCTAAATTCACCTTACATAAAAGCACTGCCTCATTTCTCCTAAATTCCTTCTCCCTCCAATGACAAGAATACTCGAATACTTCAAGAAAGTTGGGTAGGGGGTGGTGTCTCCTGGGTGACATCAAGAGATTTAAGACCATGGAGATTTCATGACTAATTTCCATAAACTCTTTGGTTCACTAGAAGGATTGGATCACTTCCTCGTTTTATGCTTCTTCTTCAAGAGCCCAACACTGCCTTAAGAAAGAAACAGATGAAAACATAAGGAATTAAACTCTCCACTGGATTCAACAGTATCAAGAGACAAAGCAGGTGGGCTGATGAAAAGAATCTGGCCTATAGCCCTTCAAAGTAAGCAGTCTGTTGGGCTTTCAGAGGAAGAAGGATGGCCGAAATAATCTCCATTTCTTTGTTTCTAAGCAGACTATTTGGAAAGAACCAAATCCATCTCTGCTCTTTGGATATGAGTAGGACCTTAGCCGTTCAAGATCTCACCACTTTCTGCCTGGGGAGTCACCTTGTCTGTATTTTGATTCTCATCTCTCTCTCTCTCTCTCTCTGTCTCTCTCTCTCTCTCTCTTTTTGTCCTTCAAATTCCATGACAGGAAATTATTTTCCCCCGGAACGTCCGGAGTGACATCCATACTTTTAAACGCAAAAAGCATGCACAATTAAAAGACATTTCCCAAACTAATATTAGAGAGATGTAGAGCTTTTTTATATTAATTAAATTTGCCAGTCTGAAAACCTGCCCTATCTGATTTCTGTTGAATGAATGGTTCATTAGTCACTGATATTTAGCTGGACTCTCAGGAGAGATACTGTCATGAATTAAATGAATATAGGAGAAAAGATAAAAGATATTTTTCCACCAGAGTACAGTTGAATTCAGTTATGGACTCAGCTTTTTTGGTGGTAAAGATATAGTATTTCCAAGATCCATAGAATAACTCACTGAAGAAGCTGCCAAAGACAAGTTGCAACACTGTTACCAAATCTGCCTTTGCAAATGGCCTTCTTGTATAGTGAAATATTAGGCCAAATATTAACCCATGCCTATTAAAGGAATTGGAGAAGTACTGAGGCCTCCTGGAAAGAGCACAGGAAAGGGATTCAGAGGACCCGGGTTCTATTCCTACCTCTGCCATGTGCTGACTGTGGGACCTTAAGCAAGTCATTTGACTTCTCAGTGCCTTAGTTCCCTCATTTGCCAACTGGGAATTACATATCTGTTCTTCCTTCTACTTAGATGATAAACCTCATGTGGAACAGAAATTGTGTCTGACCTGATTATCTTGTATGCACCCTAGTGCTTACTGCATATTAGTATGTGCTTAAATACCGCATTTATCATTACTATAATAGCTCTTTGGTCTCCCTCCAGGTAGAATTAGTGCAGATGGGTTGTTTTATTAAAGATTCCATGGGAAGCCACATGCGGCTCACAGTCTTAATCTCCATTTTACAGATGAGGTAACTGAGGTACAAAGATGTGAAGTGACTTGCCCAAGGTCACACAGCAGACAAGTGGCATTGGCCAGATTAGAACCCAGGTCTTTCCGACGCCCAGGCCCATGCTCTTTCCAGTAGGTCACGCTGCTTCCCCTAGGTTTACGGGATTAAAGTGTGCCGACTGGTCTGCAGCCATTCCAGGTCAGTGATGGAGGTTGGACCTCAATCGATCGTATTTATTGAGCGCTTACTACGTGCAGAGGACTGTACTGTTTGGGAGAGCACAATATAACAGAATTGGCAGACACATTCCCTGCCCACAAGTTTACAATCTAGAGGGACCTGGCAAAAAATGTGCCTAAGGTGCCTATTGGTGACCCTAAAGACACTTTGAGCTAATGCGCTTTCCAACCACTTCCATCTTAAACCCAGTGACAAATAGACTCCCTGAGAGACTCTGCCTCTCCCTGCTGTGGAAGAACAGGGGCTATGCTCATCTCTCACAACATCCCTAAATCCTCTCAGCAGGATGGCTTTGTTTTCAGTTATAGAAGGGAAGAGAGCAGACAAACAGAAAGGACTATCTTCAGAGAAAATTAATCAAACAGTAATACAGCATTACCTTATTTAGAAGTCCAAAATAAAGCCCTCAATTGATTACCAAATAATTCATTAATAACCAGAAGTGCATTTGACAATTCATTAACATTGGAAATGAGGATTAGCTAAGGAATAAAATTAATGTATTTTAGGGGCAGGACAAAAGGATTAAAAAGGAAAAATAATTTGTTTCCACACAAACACACAAACAGATTAGGAAAGGAGCAAGCCCTTTCATAAACTAAGAGGCTGAATAAAACACCAGAGATAAACATGCAACAAAAAGAGCCACCTAAGAGATACTGACTAAATATCAGGCAGTTATAATCATCCCAGAAACCATTTGGTCATTCATTCATTCATTCATTCACTCACTCATTCAATCGTATTTATTGAGCGCTTACTGTGTGCAGAGCACTGTACTAAGCGCTTGGGAAGTACCCTTATAAATGAAAAAGACAGCTCAATTTATAGTTCTAAATAAGAAAAAAAATGGAGATAGCCACCAGAATAAACTCACATTTTAGCATTAAAAACCATAGGAGTGTGTGGAGCCAAGAGGGCAGTGATAAAAATATGACACTCCTACAGCTCTGACACTGAAGAGAAAAATCCAAGATATTCCAGAGGGCTTTGTCTTGCATCATCAAATTTTATCTAAAGGCCAAGGTTTTAATGAACATAAAGGTGACATGTGGCTTTTAAAAATAATCTCCTGAACAATCACATTATTCTGAGATTTCTCCTGAATGATAAGATTCCTTTGAAAACCAGTGGGGGAGGAAATGAGAATCTGTTCCCTCGGGAAGACCAAGATGAATGTCCTAAGGAGCATTAAGAGGAAAAAGCATCCAGTTTGGAAAACAGCAATGCTTCATGGCTGGGAGAGTTATAGGAATAATGATAACTGTGATGTTTGCCAAACAGAGACCCAATCCTTGTTCTATACAGGGTTCACAGTCTAGATGGAAGGTAGAACAGGTATTGAATCCACATTTTACAGATGAGGAAATTGAGGCACAGAGCAGTTAAGTGATTTGCCCAAGGTAACATAACAGATGAGGGGCGGAGTCAGGATTAGAACCCAGGTCTCCAGACTTACAGTCTTGTGCTCTTGTCACTAAACCATGCTGTGTCTCCAGAATTCTGACCCGGATTCCAGAGAAAACCCAAAATGAAGTGCTGGAAAATACGATCCATGTGTGTGTGTGTATATATACGTACAGATGGTGGTAGGGACTGTGGTTTTCTCACTGGCCCTATCACTCATCACACCCATGGGTGAAATTTACTGTCAGTGGCAACACTGCTCTGCACACAGTAAGCGCTCAATAAATACGATTGACTGATCTTTGAGTATGAGCTTCTATTAGGGTGCTGTACACTGATCCATCCAAATGGATGTGTCTGCAGTCTAGCTCATCACACCTGATCTGGGCCCACAACATCTCCTCTTTAGATTTCTCATCCTGTTGCCTCATTTCACTTGACAAAGATGCATTTTTCGAGCATTGCTTCCCAGCCCAAATCCTCCCCATTCCCCAGAAGAAAGCAATTCCTGCTGAGATTTCCCGTGCTCCTAGAGTATAGAGTGGGCAGGGAATGTGTCACTTGGTTATTCTGTACTTCCCAAGTATTCAGTTCAGTTCACAGCACTAAGTGGGGGAATCAGTAAATACTCCTCCTCCTCCTATTTGGTTCCAGTCTGCCTGGGTTTCTCGGTCAGTCAGTAGTATTTATTGGGTTCTTACTGTGTGCTGAAAACTGTACTAAGCACTTGTGAGAGTTCAGTACAACAGAGTTGGTAGAAACGTTCCCTGCCCAAAATGAGCTTACAGTTTAGAGTGAAGGGTCTCAATGCAGAGAAGCTAAGGTTTGAGAGAAGGATTCTGATGCTGCAAGGAGTTTGGTGAATGTCCCATCAACCCTTATTTATATTAAAGTCTGCCTCTCCCTCTAGACTGTCAACTCTTCGTGGGCAGAGAACAGGTCTACCAACTCTCCTGCACTGTATTCTCCCCAGTGCTTAGTACAGTGCTCACCACAGAGTAAGTGCTCAATAAATAGCACTGATGGCTGATCGATTGATTGATAACCCTTGGAAAGAACTGGGTCTACACTCTCATTATCCCACCCTCTCCCCCTGCCCCCCAGGGCTGCCCCACCAATCTCGGACCCCTGAATGCCCATGAGATTACATACAAGGTTCCTGGCCACAGCAGTAACCCATGCAGCTCCCCCAGATCCTCATGAACACGGGCACTGGATCCAAGCCAGCAGCAGGAGCCACAAGGAAGGGGACTGCCTTCAAAAACACAAATACTAAATTTAAAGGTGTCTGGTGCCACATCTGCAGCAGATGGGGAAGGGACTGGTGACAACTAGACAGCCTCCACTACATCATACCAAATGGCCAACTTGCCCAAACCCCATGCCCCAAATTCCACAACCAGTCCAGAGCCCACCTCTAGCTCAAAGGCAAGACGAGAGAAGCACCGTGGCTTAGTGGGTACAGCACAGGCCTGGGAATCAAGGAAGGTCCACATAGCTGATGCGTGACCTTGGGTAAGTCACTTAACTTCTATGGAGCTCAGTTACCCCATCTGCAAAATGGGGATAAAGAGTGTGAGCCCCATGTGCGACAGGGACTGTGTCCAACCTGATTAACTTGTACCTACCCCAGCGCTTAGAACAGAGCTTGACATATATTAAGTGCTTAACAAATACCATAATAATAATAATAACAGGAAGCTCCCACTTCCTGCCTCCTTGCGGGGTTTCTTCTTAAACATGTTTCCTAATTTTTCATTTTCTCATTTTCCCAGAGCCCGGATTCCAAGGCATAAGGAAAGCTCAGTTGTGTACGGGGCTTGAAGGGGCAGATTGTGCATTTGGTGTTGCATCCTGCTGAGGCTGTGCACCAACAGGGCGAGAGTTAACAGGGGCTGAGGTAGGGCAGGTGTGTGCTGCCGTCTGGCCAGCAGGCAGAGGAGGCTTTAAAACCGGCAACGACTTTCGGTCTTTTATGTCTCCGTATGTCTGCCAACTGCAGCCTGCCCTAGCACTCCCCTGAGGCCACTTCCAACTTTTAATTTTTATTTAAAGATCCTTAACTGGGAGCAATAAAAACCATCACGACAACTTCTTACATGAAATAAAAATTCCATGCAGTTGCTGTGGTTCGACGTTATGGAAGCCTGCGGTTGCTAGTGGCTCAATAAGGTTTTGCCGGCATCTCAAATGGGAAAGGGAAGCGGCAGAGGGAGGCCGTAGGGGAATGAACTCCTGGGACTGGGGTGGATCTAGATGGGTGCACGTGGAGCAGTGTCCACTTATTGGGATTGGGTAACTAGTCTTTTCCATCACAAAAAAGTTCTAGTCTCATTATCAACAATATTTATTAAGCGTCTAAGTGCAGAGCACTGTACTGAGCATCCACTGTGTGCAGAGCTCTGTTGTACTGTGCTTCCTCTATATGCAAAGAGCTATATTAAGTGCTTGGGGAGTTCAATAGATGTTTAGCAGAAAGAACATGAACCTGGGAGTTAGGTGCCCTGGGTTCTAAACCCGGCTCTGCCTCTTGCCTACTGTGGGACCTCAGGCAAAGCATTTAACTTCTCTGGACCTCAGTTTTCTCATCTGCAAAATGGGGATTCAATACCTGTTCTCCCTCCCCTTTAGGCCATGAGACTCATAAGGGACAGGGACTGCGCCCAATTTGTTTATCTTTTGTCTATCCCAGTGCTTAGCACACAGTAGGAGCTTAACGAATACCACAATTTTTAGGTAAAAGACAAATCCTAATCCCAAGGAATTTATAATCTGATGAGAGAGGCAGGCAAAAAAAAAAAGAAAATATAGGAGAAACCAAGAATGAAATATGGAGGTATTAAGAAAATATTGCAAACATCAACACCATCCTCCTTGTAGATTTCTGCAGTAATACCTCCAGATTCAGGCCAGACATATAGAGAGAGACAGAGAGAGAACAGGGAGGGAGAGGCCGAGATTGCATTTTCCTTCTGCTCTTTAAACCCAGGCACATTCTGGCTTTCAGGCTTTTCACTCCCCTTACCATTTATTTCCTATTTTATCAGTGATGAATGTTTATTCTTTCTCTTGCATGTCTGTGTGAGTTATTTCCAACATAAATTGGCACCATGGAGTTTTCTGAGACTATTACATTTGGCTCACATTCTGTATTGTTTACATTTTTGATACCAGCAATCATGGCCACCAGAAAAATTCTAATAGAGATAACAGTCAATTGTCAACCCTTAGAATCCCTGTTTCATTTTTGTACCACATCTACGCACCATACTATTTTACTCTCTTTCCACAAATACACCCTAGTCATCTGTGATTAGACTTCATTTCTAGGGGAATAGTTCTGGGTTTCTCCCTATTGCTATGTCTTTTCCTGCAGCATCAGCATTCTTTATCTGAGAGGTGCTTGTCAACAGTTACTCCTAAAGAGAAGTTACCCCTGCCATTTGCTCCATAAGCACAGTCCTCTGCAGACAGAAAGCAGAATGGCAGCAAGATCTATTGGCTATAACACGGGCCTGTGAGTGAAAGGATCTGTGTTCTAATCCCGGTTCTGCATATGCCTATAGTGTGACCTTGGCTAAGTCACTTAATTTACCTGTGCCTTAGTTACTTCATCTGTAAAATGGGGATTAAATCCTTCTCCCTCCTACTTAGGCAGTGAGCCCCATATGGGACAGGGACTGTGTCCAACCTGATTGACTTCTATTAACCCCAGTGCTTAGAATAGTAACTCATAGTAAGTGCTTAACAAGTACCATTATTATTAGGAGATCCACACAATGTCATTGGTTGTTTGAATAGCGACCTTCAGCTGCTTTATCTATTTGTTATATGAGTGGGATGAAAGTACTGTGAATAAATTGGATTTTGTTAAGGTTTTGAGGGACTACCTATCAAAAGGCATGCATTTTGAGGGGGAGGAATCTTAAAGGGGCTGCAAGTCTATCTAATCAATTAAACCTCATTGTTGCTAGAGGACAAATGCAGCCTGTATGATGAGCACCCACAGATAATCCAAAAACCTCCCTATCTCATATTCACCTTCAGGACTCTCTCCCACCCACCCTCCACCCTCTGGACAGAACCAGGGTCAATGCCAGGGCAGTTGAACCCATAAAAGAAATACAAGCTGGATCCCATTTCAGCTCCAGATTCCAGCACCAACAAACAAAGAGAAAACTCAGTCACTACTGAGCACCCAGATCACTGCTCCAGAAACAGGGAAGATGTCTCATACAGTCCTTAGGCAGGACGTTAGGGTTGAAGACCCCTCAGTAAAACTGACCATTGGGTCATGGGGTGGGGTATTAGGATTGGGAAAAGGCCCCAGGCCCCGGGTGGGAGGGGAGGGGTCACTGAGTGACTGCAGCCTCTGGCACTGACTCCACCAGTCCCTTTCCTTGCATCTCTCTCTTCCCTCCTTCCCCCCTGAACCTAGCTCAACCCTACATCCCTCACTGAAAATTCAAACCAGGCACACGCTGAGGTGGACGCTGAGGTGGCCACAGTAAGAGGATTCAAGGAGAGGTGGGTTGATCTCTACTGTTTGATGAGTAATCTAGGGTGGTTGAGTGATTACTTTTGTGACTCCCTGTTATTCATTCATTCAATCATATTTATTGAGCACTTACTGTGTGCAGAGCACTGTACTAAGCACTTGGGAAGTACAAGTTGGCAACATATAGAGACGGTCCCTACCCAACAACAGGCTCACAGTCTACAAGGGGGAGACAGACAACAAAACAAAACATGTGGACAGGTGTCAAGTCATCAGAATAAATAGAAGTAAAGCTAGATGCACATCATTAACAAAATAGTAAATATGTACAAGTAAAATAAATAGAATAATAAATCTGTATAAACATATATACAGGTGCTGTGGGGGAGGGGAAGGAGATAGGGCGGAGGGGATGGGGAGGGGGAGAGGAAAGGAAAGAGGGGGCTCAATCTGGGAAGCGAAGGTTAGCGAAGGTAAACCATTATATGAAGGCTAGCCAAAGTTAAATTTCCCATTGAGAGTAATGAAAAGCACAGTGATGGAGAACTTCACATGGATACCAAGAGCAGCAACTGGCACCAAAAATCGTGCATATTCAAGCCAATTTGAGCTATTCAGACCTACTTCCACATGGGATCAGATTTAAATCAGACCTATTCTAAAAGCTGTTCTCTCGATCAGTCGATCAATCAATAGTATTATCTGAGCCCTTACTCTGTGCAAAACACTACTGAGCACTTGGGGAAGTGTAAGAGAGTTAGAAAACATGATTCCCTCCCCATCCTTAAGTCCTTTTTAGGAAGAAGATAACAACAATAATAATAATATTAACAATAGTAAGTGTTAAGTGCTTCCTATGTGTTAAGCTTGGCCCTAAGCACTGAGGTAGATATAAGTTAATCAGACTGGATATAGTCCCTGTCCCACATGGGTCTCTCAGTCTGAGTGAGAAGGGAAACCAGTACTGAACCTCCATTTCCCAGATTAAGGCACTGGAGGATTTTTCTCTGAGTGTTCAGAATGAATATCCAGGATTAGGAAAGGTACACTTTCAGGAGAGAGCCCCACTCTCCCTTTGACCAAGACCTAAATCTGGTAACCTCATAGTCACAGCATTAACAGTGGTGGAAATCATATTTACTGAGTGCATCTTGCATACAAGGCACTGCACTGAGTGCTTGGGAAGTACAACAGAAGCAAACCACATGTTTCCTGACCCAAAGGAATTTACCAACCCATTGGAGAGAAGGCTATCAATCAGAATAAACAATTGACTGTACATTTGATTATACATAAATACACAAATGGGGAGAATAGGTGTTCATAAATACATAATGGCTAGAGGTGTCTACTGTATAGATGCTCTGTTTTGTTTTTTCTTTTACATTTTCCATTCTTTTCCACCAGACCCAGCTGCTCACAAGTTCCTTTGCCTCTCTGCCTTCAACTTTTAGCCTCCTTCCTACAATATTACTCGATAGGAGTTTAGTGGAGCTGTTTTTAAGCTTTGTTTATGCCCCCATGTGCCATGGGAAAGGTACAAGTGCTATACAAATCGTTAAGTCAATAAGCACAAGTAAACAAAGCATCTATTCTGGACCAGAGCTTAAAGAGCAATGAGTCACCGTGTACAGATAAGCACTCTTTCGTAGTCAGTTTAAAAACCCAGTGAATAGTTTGAAAATTTGGTTCGCAAGAGGCCACAACTGGAGCCAATATGATTATTTTCCCTTTTCAAAGGTTTCAAGTGCTCTTTAAAAATAACATTTTAAATTGCTATGCTTCAAGTCTTTACCACTCTAGAAAGCAGCGTGGCCTAACGGAAAGTGCATGGGCCTAGGAGTTAGAGCTACCTGGGTTCTAATCCTGGCTCCACCACTTGTCTATTGTGTGACCTTGGGCAAGTCACTTAACTTCTCTGGGCCCCAGTTCCCTTATCTACAAAATGGAGTTTCAGTACCTGTTCTCTCTTTAATGTAGACTGTGAGTTTTATGTGGGACCTGACAATCTTGTGTCCACTCCAGTTCTTCATACAGTACTTGACAAGTAGTAAGCACTTAAAAAGTACCACATTTATGATCATCATTATTATTACAAGACTGTGAAAAAAGTGGAAAGATCTGTCTTTATTTTGGACAACAAAGACACCCAGCTATTTCAACATAGTGTACATTTGTGTTTTCAAAACAAAAACATAGTGAATCTAATTTTGAAAATCATGCCGATTCAGACAGCTCTCAAAACCACTTGCATCCTTCTTCAGACTGTGCCTATCAAATGTTCCTATCCCCAGTGCTATTAGAAAACTTGGAGAAGTTAAGGAAAAAGGGAACTATTTTGCCCCATCGATGTTTTTCTTCCAAATAGAAATCCTTCTGAAAATCAAAGTTTTGCTAAAAGCCATTACCATCCAGTTGAAAGAAACCATTTCAAGTTATTACAGTGCTTTGCACATAGTAAGTGCTCAATAAATAAGATTGAATTTCACCCTCTCTCACAAACATAAAAGCCAAAAATAAAATGGATGTGTTTCTCTATTGGTGAAATTTACCCATTGGTGCATCTGAGATTAGCAAGACCAATGTGGAATTCTCAACCTGAGCAACCCTGGGCATTCAAACTGCTCAGATCTTGACCCTACCTAACAAATGGAGGAAACTCCAAAAATTCTCAATTAAGAAATCATCCCATCAAGATTGATAAACAAGACTGAGAAGCAGTGTGGCTTAATGGAAAAAGCAGGGGCTAGGGACTGAGAAGGACCTGGGTCCTAAACCTGGCTCTGTCACTTGTCTAGTGTGTGACCTTGGACGAGTCACAACTTCTCTGTGTCTCATTTATCTCTTCTGTAAAATGGGCATTACAACTATGAGTACCATGTGGGACATGGACTATGTCTAACCTGATTAGCTTGCCTCTACCCCAGAGTTTAGTACAGTGCCAGGCACATAGTAACCACTTAGCAAATACCATTAAAAAAAGGACCCCACACCATTTCTTCTCAATGCATCAGTGGCATTTACTGAGCACTTACTGTGTGCAGAGCCCTGGTTTAAGCACCTGGTACTTCTGAAAGTGATTAATTATAATGGTGGTATTTGTTTAGTGCTTACTGTGAGGCAATCAATATGCTAAACTTGAGGATAGATGTGAGATAATCAGGCCAGACACAGTCCCTGTCCCAGATGGGCCTCACAATCTAAGGGAGAGGGAGAGCAGGTATTGTTTCCCCATTTTACAGATGAAGACACAGACCCAGAGAAGTTAAGTCATTTGCCTAATATCACCCAGCAGGGAGCAGTGGGACCAGAATTTGAATCAAGTTCCTCTGAGCCAAAGGTCTGTGCCCTTTCTACTTCTCACTGAGTCTCTACTTAGGGGAGTTTGTAAGGGAAATCACCCATCCTCTCTTCCCTCAACTCTTAATCCCAACTCATCCCTTGTCTGCTGGTTTCCCTGGATTTCATGGCTTTCCTTTCATTCATTCAATCATATTTATTAAGTGCTTACTGTGCGTAGAGCACTGTACTAAGTGCTGCTCTCCCATTGCATTCCTCCCACCACCATGTGCAGCGCAACTCTTATTTTCAGCACTAGTGACCTCCATTGACACCCACACACAGCCCTCTCTGACCCCAATAATGTGTTTATAGATCCTCCATCAGTTCCTCTCTGCTTTGATGCGACACTTCAATCCCTCTCATTAAGGGTAAATTTGGACGAGGGTCTGCGGGTAAAAAGCATAATTAACCCCCCTCACATCTGTGTACCTGATGGGAAGACATTTTTATTTTGCTAAATTCAGACCTTTTCCCCAGCTGCCCAATGCTTAGTCACCCAAGGGTATCACAGAACAAAATTAGTTCATGTAAGTGATCAGTTGAGGAACAGCTCTATCCTAACTTACTTGCATCCACCCCAGCACTTAGTACAGTGTCTGGCACATAATAAGTGCTGAATAAATACCATAATATTATTATCCACAAGGCCATCCGGGAAAGGTGAAGCAATGGGGGAACACCAAGCAATCCAGGAAAGGTGAAGTGATGAGGGAGCACCAGGCAGACCGGGAAAGGCAAAGCTATGGAAGAGCATGCTGCTGAGGATGTTGAGAGAGCTCAAAGAGCACGGAGCTTGTTTGTCTTGCTGCTGTAGCAAGAACACAGCAACCTGTCCTTGGACAATGGAGCCCCTGGGGACAATATCAAAGAGCTCAGCCAGCAATCTGTTACCCTTAGGCACTGAGCACAGTCCTATGATTTGGAATTTCTATTAAAGGAATTTACAAAGACCAAGATCATAAGGAAGTGAAATGGTGAGCCCTGAGGCTAGGGGGGACAGAGACTATTGCCTGATCTGTTGCCATGCACCTCCATCAGCGCCTATCACAGTTCTTGGCCCCAAATAAGTACTTAATAAATATCATAGTAGCAGTTAAAAGCCAATACTATTGAAATAACTGTGTTTAGAAATTGATTTGAAGACATAACTGATACTGAAGAATAACTATAACTTGGGAAAAAAAAAGAAGCATGAGCCCCAATTAAGGGATGTGTGTGCAATCCATGTGGTTTGCAAGTAGAGGGGGATCCAAACAGGTGAAAGATCCACGTAGAGGTGGTGGTTATACAGTGGTTGGCACATGGTAAGTGCTTTAAAAATACCACAAATTTTAAGTCATGGAACTTCCACAGCAGAGAGTGGGCAGAAGCCTTCAGATCTTACATAAAGCACATTGAAAAATCTTGCATCCATATTTGGTAGTAGCCATGATATTTTGTAAGCCCCTAGTGAACACATTACTTTGTACTAAGCACTTAGGAATTAAAAACAGAAGTGTGATACACATTCCCAGCACACAAGAGCCTTCCATTCTGATGGGAGACTGACAAACATATTTATAAATAGTAAACTAGCTACATTCAACTGGGCCCTCGTTTATTCTACCCAGAATTCTCTCTGGGAGTTTCCTAGAAGACTAATAAACCAAGAGGAATCAAATCACTGGAGCACTTCAGATTGGCTTGAAAGTTCTAAAAAGAGCTAGTGGAAAGAGCACAGATCTGGGAATCAGAGGACCTGGGTTCTAATCCTGGCTCTGCCACTTTCTTGTTTTTCATGGTATTTATTAAGCTCTTACTATATGTCGAACACTGTTCTAAGTACTGGGGTAGAAACAACGTAAGAAGATTGGACACAATCCTGTCCCGCATGGGGCTCACAGTCTAAATAGGAGAGAGAGCAGGAATTGAATCCCAATTTTACAGTTGGGGAAACTGAGGCACAGAGAGGTTAAGTGACTTTCCCAAGGCCACACAGCAAGCAGAGGTGGATTTACAACCCACGTTCTCTGATCCCATGCCCAGGTCCTTTCCACTAAACCATACTGCAACTAACCGGCTCAGTAAGTGTAGCATGTTATCTTCACATTCTTGTTGACTCTTTCTCTCTGTCCTCCCTCCTTTAGACTGTGAGTTTTTTGTGGGCTGAGGGAACTGTGTCTGGATTTTGAAACACTGGTTTAATGTTTCGCGCATTGTAAGAACTTAATAAAGGTTGGTGTTTAATCGCTTGCAGGAAAGGTATGGATGCTAACATTACAATCGGTCACCCTGCTGGAAGATGGCAGATTGCCAATGCAGTTCCCACTTATAATGAGGGTTACAGAGAATGATAGCCAGTTTCACTTGAATCCTGGCCAAAAGATAGAATCTCTGATTCAGTTTAGGGTCATTGAACACTTAGACAAACCCAACCTACTGGGAGAAGACAACTTGCTTGCTGTAAGGGGAAATCAGGCTTCAATAATCAGCTGGAGTTCTCCGATTAGGTCACTGAACATATGGATAGAGGGTAACCAGGGAATAGATTGTATTTAGAATTTCAAAAAAGCTTTGACAAGGTTCCACAACAATAACTCTAAAAGAAAGGGGTTGTGCTCTCATGGGATTGGAAAGAAAATTCTTCCATGGGTAAAAATCTGGCCAAAATAGGAAACAAAGGGAAGGGTTGAAAGACCAACTTTAAGTAAGAAGAAGTAAGCACATTGTCATCTCTCAGTTGTTGGTGTTAGGACTGGTTTTACTTATTTATTTTAATTTCTTTAAAGCCCTTTGGAAGAAGGGATATGCAGTGAAATCTCCAAGTTTCTCTGGGGGGATGGTAGAAATGGATGTCATACAGCTAGAGAATCAGTGTGGCCTAGTGGATCCAGTATGGGACTGGGAGTCAGAAGGACTTGGGTTCTAATTCCCCCTCCACCACTTGTCTGCTGTGAGCCCTTGGGCAAATCACTTAACTTCTCTATGCCTCAATTGCCTCATCTTTAAAATTGGGATTAAGACTGTGCACCCCATGTGGGACAGGGACTGTATCCAACTTGATTACCCTTTATCTACCCCAGTACTTAGAATAGTGCTTGGTGCATAGTAATCACTTAACAAATAACATAAAATAATTGTGAGCATAAAAGTGCCAGATGAGATAATATGGTGATTTTGATGGAATCTGAGCCATCCGGTGACAGCTCCAAAAAGGAATCTTGCAGCCACTGCTGGATTGTTTCTTCAAAACATTGGTCCAATGTGCAGGGGCGCACGAAGTGGTGCACATCATCATGGAGGGGAGAGCAAATCCAGCAAAATATGTATTTGTGCAATGTCATTAACTGTCTGGAAATACTGAGCATAGTTCTCTACTTGCAGCATCTTTGAAGTCTGGAGCTGGAAGAGGTTAAGATTAGGACAAGGAAAATCATGGGTGGGAAGTGACAGTCTCCAAAAGAGGCTAGACTGGAAAAATGGAGACTCAGTTCTGGAAAGATCAACATGGAGAGGGGACAGGATGGAACTGTCCAAATTCCTGAAGGAGATAGATTGGGCAAACATGAAACTGTTGCTTACCAGATTGGAGCTCACCAAGCCTAAAAGCACCCACTGAAACTTGGTTTTAAAACCAAAGGAAACATTTGGATCCAAGGGATGGTAAATGTGTGGGATTACTTCACCATCGGATTCTCGGTGGCAGAACAAATCTAGAGTTCCAAGAAGGGACCGTGTGAGTTCATTCATAAAGCTACTCTGAGGACTCTTGATTAGAAGGATCTGATACAGACCGGAGAACTCACATCTGTGGGTCCAAGTTCATGCATCACTATCACAAGGACAGTTTTACAAGTTGCAGGGATTCAAAGAAAGAGGAAGGCATTAGGGGATGTGGAATAAGAGAGAAGAGAAACTTTCAGATGGTTTCACTTGGCTGCTAGCAGATAGCCAGCCAAAGACTAATAAAGATTCAGTGATCATGCTGATTAGATTATTTTGGAGTGTTATTCACTCTGCAGGCAATGCCTGCTCCCAGCTTGTATTACAAATTATGCATTTAAATGGAGCTTTAGAAGTTGTATTTGCATCCATCAGCAGAAGCCTATTTGTAGAAATGGTGCAGAAAGATAATGTCATAGAAGTTCACGACATCAAGATAATGGTTTTTGGGGCACCCGAGTTAACTTTGTAACCTTTCTAGACTGTGAGCCCATTGTTGCGTAGGGACCATCTTTATATGTTGCCAACTTGTACTTCCCAAGTGCTTAGTACAGTGCTCTGCACACAGTAAGTGCTCAATAAATACGATTGAATGAATGAATGAACCAAGAAAATTGTAGGAATCGATGGGATCAGAGCACTCAGCTCAAACCAACGCAGGACGTGTCACTTACCAATTACCAAGCTCTCACGAAAGAAGTGCTACAGGCTGGTTAGGAAGAGTATGGAGGCCCTCTTTCTCTGTAATTTTGTTCACTCCTCTCAACCCTGAAAATTAGTCAACCTGGGAAAAGATGAGTTAGGACACAGTGCACAACATGAAATTAAAACGGGGACAGGCTGGAGATTCCAGGTCTGCTACTGCAGCACAAGATCGTGAAACAAATTTTTCTTAATCCATATATGGAGAGCTACCAATTGGTAAGCTTCCTACCTAATTGAGATGCATGAGGAGCAGTCAATACTGCAGCCTTATTTGTAATTAAATCTTGGATTTAGGACAATCCACTTGAGTCGTGAGGTATGCCGGGCAAATCTCTTTTCAGCGATAATGCAGAGCGAAACATTCACATAATATAAAATGCTAATTTGAAGACACAGGCAACATATCATATACACAGCAAAAGCAAGCCTATTATAATAAGAAACATTCATCCAAACTCCTGTTTACTTTGGGATGAGTTAGCTCTGCAATTCCTCTTCCTAAAAAATCACTGGTAGTATCTCATATATCTCACATTTCCTACCCAGCCTGGAAACTCAAGGAATTAATCCGCCTGCTCATTACTCCTTAAGCATTTTTATGATGAATTGTATCGTTTTTAATGCAGCTCCACATACTACATGGAAAATATTGTGGGCATTTACAATAAGTAGGAAAAAGAAGAAATTGCCATTTGGGGAAAAAGAAACTTATAGCACTATACACCATTTGACACAACTTCTCTTGGAGCTTTTATATTAGTCAAAAAATGGAAATCCATAAAGAGAAAGGAGAAAAAATGTGTTTTCTCTCTCCTTCCTTTTCTCCTTCCTTCCTCCACATACCAGGACCACATTGGTGGATTACCTAAGGGGGAAAAAAAAGAGATGATCAACCTTGGAAAGAAAGTTGCTTCTTTAGACCTGAAAATAATGTCATCGTTTTTTCTGAGTTTATTACATACCCAATATCTAAGGCTCAGTTCCTTCAGATGGCTTCAGTGTTAGAGAAGAGAAGCAGTATGGCTTAGTGGAAAGAGCACGGGCTTGGGAGTCAGAGGTCATGGGTTCTAATCCTGCCTCTGCCACTTGTCTGCTGTGTTACTTTGGGCAAGTCATTTAACTTCTCTAGGCCTCAGTTACCTTATCTGTAAAATGGGGATTAAGACTGTGAGCCCTATGTCGGACAACCTGATGACCTTGTATCTACCCCAGCGCTTAGAACAGTGCTTGGAACAAAGTAAGCACTTAACAAATACCAACATTATTATTATTACTATCATTATTATTGAGTTCTTAGAATCCTGACCAAAGCACTTGGTAAAGTAAAAACTCCTCACTCTCAGCTTCAAGGCTCTCCATCACCTCATCCTCTCCTACCTCACCTCCCTTCTCTCCTTCTACAGCCCAGCCCACACCCTCAGCTCCTCTGCCACTAACCTCCTCATTGTGCCTCGTTCTCGCCTGTCCCGCCATCGACCTCCAGCCCACGTCCTTCCCCTGGCCTGGAATGCCCTCCCTCCACACATCCGCCAAACTAGTTCTCTTCCTCCCTTCAAAGCCCTACTGAGAGCTCACCTCCTCCAGGAGACCTCCTTCCCAGACTGAGCCCCCTTTTTCCTCTTCTCCTCCCATCCCTATCGCCCCCCCCGCCCTACCTCCTTCCCCTCCCCACAGCACTTGTATATATTTGTACATATTTATTACTCTATGTATTTTACTTGTACATATTTACTACTCTTCCATTAATGATGTAATAGATATATATATATATCTAATATATCTCTATTGTAAAAATTATAGATATTATAGATAGATATCTAAACAAATCTTTTTATTTATTTAGATCTATGAATACACAGAGCTATGGGAAGGAAACCATAATCCTGCTTTCATAGTCAAAATCCCATTTGGGCTGTTAGAGTTTCCCAGTATTGAAAATTGTGCCACCTGTCTAGAATACTTTTTTCTCCAGCTCCTCCCCAACACTGTCGGCTGGAATTAATAGTCTTCTTTAGTAAAAGAATTCTGTCACAGAGGTGTTTCGATCGGATCATTGAACAGATGCCACAGTTTCCCCTGGAGTGCATTTGTAGAGGAAAGTGAAGCAATTCCCTTGTATCTAGATAAAAACGCTGACATCATTTGGAATGAAGACGTATTCAAACGAGCCATTTCATTAAAATGACATCAATGGTTTATGAAACAAAATAGCATACAAGTATTAGCAAAATAAGGAGAATAGTAGAGCGTCAAACTGTATTCAGTTAGCTCTGCTTAGCCGGATCCCAGGCCTGACCAGAAGTCTAATGGGCAGAGATGAGGGTGTAGGGTGATGCTATGTAAGCCACTAGCTCCATATCTAATTCTGTAGTTTGTCGGCCCTCAAGTCTCACAGCCAAGTTTCATTCAACTTTCACAACAAGAGTCTCCATCATTTTCTCCATACACCCAACCGAGGGAGATGGGTTTAAAATGTCTAAGTACATCTCCACTGTCTTTCCCTAACTTGATGAGGTGGGAGGAGAGGAAGGGGAAGTCGCTTTCTTCCAGGCATGGAACAAGGAGCTGCAAATAATTGCTCTCAACTGGGTAGAGCTTGTGGTGCAGCATAGAGAGACTGCTCAATTGCCTCAACCACTTGTCTGCTGTGTGACCTTAGGTAAGTCACTTCACTTCTCTGTGACTTACTTTACTCACCTGTTAAATGGAGATTCAATACCTGTTCTCCCTCTTCTACATAGTCTATGAGCCCCATCTAGAATAGGGAATGTGTATGACCTGATTGTCTTGTATCTACTCCAGTGCTTGATACAGTGAATGGCACATAAACCTAAAAAAAAAAACTACGATTATTTTTTATAATCATTGGCTCTGAAATAATGATGGTGATAATGATAATAACAACAGGACTTGCTAAGCACTTACTATGTGCCAAGCACTATTTTAAGCACTGGGGTAGATATAAGTAAATCAGTTGGACTCAGTACCTGTCCCACATAGGGCTCACAGTCTAAATCAGTGAGAGTAGGTTTTAATCCCCATTTTACAGATGAGGTCACTGAGACACAGAGAAGTTAAGTGACTTGCTCAAAATCACACAACAGACATGTGGCAGAGCAGAGATTAGAACCCAGGCCCTCCAACTCCCAGACTTGTGCTCTTTCCACTAGACCACGCTGCTTTTCTTTAAGAGGATTGACCATCACTTTAAACGAACGTTTAATAGGATCTTCATCTAGTATGTAAGCTCCTTGTAATCAGGAAACATGTCTACTTGGAGAAACAGCGTGGCTCAGTGGAAAGAGCCCGGGCTTTGGAGTCAGAGGTCATGGGTTCAAATCCCGGCTCTGCCAATTGTCAGCTGTGTGACTTTGGGCAAGTCACTTCACTTCTCTGTGCCTCAGTTACCTCATCTGTAAAATGGGGATGAAGACTGTGAGCTCCCAGTGGGACAACCTGATTACCTTGTAACCTCCCCAGCACTTAGAACAGTGCTTTGCACATAGTAAGCACTTAATAAATGCCATCATCATTATTATTATTATTATTCCTAAATTAATTGTATGGCAACTCTCCCAAGCATATTTAGTACAGTGCTCGGCACATAGTAAGCACTCAATAAATACCACTGATTTATTAACTGTTTGCACTGGGAGAAGGAATCTTGTCTCAGAAAGCCTTATAATTCTGCTCTCTTGACTTCCCAGTATTGGAATATATTTTTCAATAATAGGGGAATTGGCATTTAGAAGAAGGATCCTGAAGTTAGGGAGAGGAGGTAAATGGTTGATAGTCAAGAGGGCATACATTTTTAGGATACCCTAGTTCTCCTATAACAAAGGGGTTGACTTCCTGCAGAAACTTGCATTAAGAAAAATGCAGATAGGACCCATCCCATGTACTCAAAACTCCTTCTTCCATGGTACATTCTATTCCAACTGACACATATAGTCAGAAGAACTTTCCCTAATGTTGCCACTGCATCCTAGCCAACACATTGAGAGAAAAGATGTTTTCAGGAAGAACTGAGTGTATCATTAATCTACCAGCCACTGCACACAATTCTCATCATCTACTCAATGACTGCCAATGGACAACTCTTTCAGTGTCGGTTCACAACCATGATTCCAGCCCAAGGCATTGAGCTGTGGTTAAAGGGCTATTGATCTGGAGTATAGTGAGAAGGTAGGGGGCGGGGGGGGGGGGGGGGGGAGACAGAGAGAGAGAGAGAGGGGGAGAGAGAGAGAGAGAGAGAGAGAGAGAAAAGCAGAGACAGAGGCACAGATTCTGATTCAATCCACCACTAAAAAATACAAACTGGCAATTTTTTTTTTACCAGTTTGTAAAAAAAAAAAAATCTGGAGGGGGGAAAAATACGAACAAAACTTTCTTTGGTATCCTTTCTGGCAGGTCAAAATTCAAAAGAAATCCTTTTGGGGATGAAGAGGCTAGGACTTTGACTTCAGGTCATTCAAAACAGGTTGGAGGCCTTAGGTCTTAAGTGTTAAGAGTTAATGTCTTAGGGGTTAAGTGCTTACTATGTGTACTGGCACTGTTCTAAGTGATGGGGTAGGTACAAAATTATCAGGTGGGATGCAGTTCCTTAATCCCCATTTTACAGATGAGGTACTTGAGGGAGAGAGAAATTAAGGGACTTAATTAAAATTGTGGTATTTTACTTACTATGTGCCTGGCACTGTACTAAGCCCTGGGGTGGGTACAAGTAAATTGGATTGGACAAAGTCCCTGTCCCACAAGTGACTCACAGTCTTAATTCCCATTTTACAGATGAGGTAACTGAGGCACAGAGAAGTGAAGTGACTTGTCCAGGGTCACATAGCAGACGAGTGGAGGAGATAGGATTAGAACCCAGGTCCCTTGACTCCCAGGCCCATGCTCTTTCTACTAGCCCACACTGCTTCTCAACTTTGAAATTCCTTTCCGCTTGTTTCCATCCTTTTTAGGAGAGGCAACTCAAAACAACAAAGTTCAAAGAAAGATCTTCATTCCAACCAATTCAATTATTTTTCCTCCCTGCTGATACTCCTTGTAGACACCCCCCAACGCACACACCCTGGGGAGAGAACATTGAGCATTTGTTCTACTGTGGAATCACTTATGCATTTATACTCCTTGATTATAGTGCTCATCGGAAGCTTTCCACTTCTAATTGTCTCTCCAGAAAGTGGCTGGCCAGGAATTGGGTGCCAGAGGCAGGGAGGGAGGGGCTCGAACACTCTGGTAATTGATGTCTTGACTGTCCGAGTACACTGAGAAAATGGGGGAAACAACTAACAGGCAGCATGTGAAGGTAAAGGAGTAGGAGAATTAGGCTCATGAGGTCAGGGCAGTGTGAAGAGTCACAGGTATCCCAGAACATCCCATTTCCCTACTAGACTGGCATCAGACCCTTTATGTATAATGACAGCCATGTGTCTATGGGTACCAAAGATGCCCATTTGCACTGGAGCTGAGGCTGTGTGCACTGGAGTTAATTTTCTTCAGCTGAACCTCAAATCGCTCCCCAGATAGAAGCCATTTGCCATAAGCCAGAACCTCAAGATGTTGTTAGGATCACTATTAATTAACTTAAGACAAAGGCCCGAAGTGCCTATTTGAATGGAATAAGCGCTCACCCAAGCTCTTCATTAAGTTATCCCAGGATCCTATTGTGAATAACAGTACCGACTTCTCTCTTGGACAAAAGAGAATAATTCTTAACTGGATTACTGATGTCACCCCAGGGTCTCATATAAAGTTCTAATGCTGAGCTAGACATAATTTCTCTGAGCTACAAGGATTGCCATAGGGAGGTGATGTCATTTTTAGTAAGACTATGAGCTGGTTATCTTAGGAAAATATTATGCTTGGGGGTGCATGGTGTTCTCTGTAGTTGAAACCATTAATTTTATGTTCCACAGACACATGAGGATTGAGCTCTGACCTCTCAGGGCAAGTTTAGAAGTAAGGTAATGGAGTCAAGATGGCCAAGAAGCTCTAATTAGGATCTGGATTTTACAATCCCCCACCTCATGTTTCTGCAGGAGTTTTCATTCTAAATACCAAAGTCATCTGTCCTTCAGACTAAAAGAAGACTCCACTCGTTGTGAAAAACCAAAGTGCTGAGGATAAAAAATATAGATCAAATGAGAGAAAGGTGTTGGGAATTAATCAGGGAAGACTTCGTGAAGGAGGTAGGGATTTAGGAGAGTTGTGAAAGTCGGGTGAGTTAAAGCCTAGAGGATTTGGCTGGAAGAAGTTCCCGGAGAAGTCCCAGGCAGGTTTAGTAACTAGTTCATGGGAGTCAGGTGAGCCAGGTTCTAGTCCAACTACTGCCTTACTGTGGGACCTTGGGCAAGTCACTTAACTTGTCTAAGCCTTGGTTTCCTCATCTGTTAAATGGGGACTAAAGCCCAGTCCCTGCTACTTGGACCGTGAGCCTCCTGTGGGACAGAGGCTGTCTCCAACCTGATTATCTTATATCTATCCCAGCGCTTAGTACAGTGCTTGGCACACAGTAATTGCTGACCAAATACTGTCATTATTGTATCCATCCAGTGGTGCCATGGGGGAAATGGTTAAATCCTAATTAATAGGGAGCATAAAGTTCTGCTCAAGATGCATTGCAGGAGGGGCAGTCAGCTTTAATTCAATAATTTTGTCGTCGTCTTTCAAAGAGCTACCACTGGAATGATTTTAGTTCATAACAAGTTTAAAATGCTGCATTCTATTGCTTCCCCTCCAGCATTTAGTTACCCAGAAGAGATCACTTAGATAGACGAAGCAGGATTTATTGCCTTAGTTAGCTACATCATGATCATGACAAAGCCCTCACCGACATCTTAAATGACAAACTCTCAGGTATTTCCAATCCCATTTTCATTTGCCAGGAGCTGGGTTTTAGTGGTGTAAATCTCACTCATCGACATAATCAAAATCAACTGCAGTGAGCTGTTTGTTCCTTGGGAGAAGTAACCCACAGAAAGATGGGCTGGTGGGGGGAGAAGGAACCCACAGAAAGATGGGCTGGTGGGGGAACTGACCAATCATGGGTCAGCGGGGAATGGATTCATTCATTCATTCATTCATTCAATCGCATTTATTGAGCGCTTACTGTGTGTAGAGCACTGTACTAAGTACTTGGGAAGTACAAGTTGGCAACATATAGAGACGGTCCCTACCCAACAGTGGGCTCACAGTCTAGAAGGGGGAGACAGACAACAAAACAAAACATATTAACAAAATAAAATAAAATAAATATGTACAAGTAAAATAAATAGAGTAATAAATATGTACAAACATATATACAGGTGCTGTGGGGAGGGGAAGGAGGAGGGGGAGAGGAAGAAGGGAGCTCAGTCTGGGAAGGCCTCCTGGAGGAGGTGAGCTCTCAGTAGGGCTTTGAAGGGAGGAAGAGAGCTAGCTTGGCGGATGTGCGGAGGGAGGGCATTCCAGGCCAGGGGGAGGATGTGGGCCGGGGGGTCGACAGCGGGACAGGCGAGAACGAGGCACAGTGAGGAGGTTAGTTGCTGAGGAGTGGATGGTGCGGGCTGGGCTGTGGAAGGAGAGAAGGGAGGTGAGGTAGGAGGGGGTGAGGTGATAAAGAGCCTTGAAGCCGAGAGTGAGGAGTTTTTGCCTGATACCTATTCTCCCTCCTACTTGGGACTGTGAGCCCCAAGTGGGACCTGATTATCTTGTATCTGTCCGTTCGCTTAGTACAATGCATATATAACCAGGCCCTATGCTAAGCACTGGGGTACATACAAGATAATCAAGATAATTAGATACAGTTCTTGTCTCACATGAGTCCATGGCCTGAGAGGGATGGAGAACGAATATTTTATCCCCATTTTTAAAGATGAGGAAACTGAGGCCTACATAGGTTAAGTGACTTTCCCAAAGTCACACAGCAGGCAAGTGGTAGAGCTGAGTCTCCTGAATCACAGTCCCATCCTCTTCCTAATACACCACACTACCTCCTAGCCATGATTTTAGCAATTGATCAAATAGGAATGTGATTTTGATAATGTACCCTTGCAGATTTCCCCTCCTTAATCCATTCTTAAGGGGACAGTAACCAAATAGCTACTTCTTGTACTTACCCATATTTGATTTCATTTATAGCAAGCACTTAAATACCATAACTATTATTATTAGTATTATTCCGCAAGACTGCACAGAAAGCCAGTGGCAGAGGTGGAACTAGAATCTTGGTCTCTAGACTGGCAGCTGCGTGCTCTTTCCATTAGACCACACAGCCTCCCCATCCAATGTAAACAAGCATGCTATCGTCAACTTTGTATACATTTAAACTGCTTGAGACAGAAAAATATTTACCATGGAAGATTAATAGCATAAATGACAATCTGGCTTACAGATTTGAGGCAGGCCTGTCCTCACAGGATGGGAGAAGCCCCAGCAGGACACCCAATCAATATTCTGCTCACTTTTACCTCACTAAAAATACAATCTGATATTATGTTCCCTAAAGAAGTGGTATTTAGGAAGACTAGCATGCACACAAAATCTGATTTTATTTTAATACACATCTAAATTCCATCGCACAAAACCCCTGCAGTCGGCTATCATTATCATACCTGTTAGAGATCTTTCCCCCTTATTGATGTGCATCAAGAATGTCTCAATGATGTTTTCATGGTTTGTGGAATATATCAGAACTCAACTGAGCAATGATTTTCGAGAGAGGACTTCCACTGAGAATGTCGATGAGGAAAGGACATTTTTGACATTATCTGCATTCCTGAGCTTTATTTGATTTTCTAGATTAAAAGAGCCTGAATTGAAGGAACAGGAGGCTCTACCCTTCTGGAACAATAGCTTTGCTTCTGACTGGGGAGTGATCTGAAAAGCGCAAGGCAATTGCTATAGAGAGATTTTAGAAATCAGACTTCTCCAGTGACAATTAACAGCATCAGAACTTTGTCCTGAAAACTTGTTCCACCTTTTAATCCCGAGACCACTTTCCATTAGCAGTAGTAGCTAGTTCATTACTAGCAGTAGTAATGAACAGTAACAGCAATAACATTTGTAGCATTTGTTAAGCACTTACAATGTGCGAAGAACTGTACTAAGCACTGGGGTAGAAACAAGCGAATCAGGTTGCATAGAGTCTGTGTCTCATATGGGGCTTTCAGTCTTAAACCACATTTTACAGATGAAGTAATAGGTCCAGAGAAGTGACCAAAGTCACACAGCAGACAAGTGGTGGTGTCAAGATGAAAACGCCCACTGATGCAACATTCTGTAGTAAGTGTTTGGGAAAATACGACAGATACACAAGACATGTTCCCGACCCACAAAGAGCTTACATTCTAATAGGCAAGAGAGACACCAAAATATTTAAGAGCAAATAATTGGCTGCAGAATTGATTCACAGGCATGACTAATTTCAGACTGAAAGCTCATTATGGGCAGGGGACAGGTGTACCAACTCTGTTATATTGTATTCTCCCTAGTGTTTAGTACAGTCCTCTGCACAGTAAGTGTTCAATAAACACTGATCGATTAGCCATGGCTTTTTCAG
Organism: Tachyglossus aculeatus; assembly: GCF_015852505.1. NCBI lineage: Eukaryota > Metazoa > Chordata > Mammalia > Monotremata > Tachyglossidae > Tachyglossus > Tachyglossus aculeatus. Next base: position 37,949,068 of record NC_052084.1, read on the forward strand.
TCTCAAAAAATAAATAAATAAAAGTGGCTTGGATTGGAGCTGCAGACTTTATCTCCTTCATACGTAGGATGGCTTTGGGTGACGAGAGCCTAGGGACATGTCTGCAACTAACACTCAACCTAGATCACAGATGCCATTTTAAATTGGCCAATTTCAGGATGAATTGGCCTCACAGATCTCATTCAGGGTTGATTCCATTCATTTGCAATAAAACAAGTCAAAGTAAATGATTTGTGCTAAAAGAGAAACAAGCCCCACTACTTAGGGTGCATTTTTGTTTTGTTAAAATTCATCTGAACGATGATTGTTATAAATTAGGTCTTGTTATCTTAGACATGTTTAATTCACATTCCATGCATATTAGATCTTAACATTTTTTAATAAATGTAAGACCCTTTTGCTAAATCATGTGTAACTTTATAATGATTTTAATATTTCAGTTTGACATCAATTATTTAACTAGCCAATGGAATTCAGTTTAATCTCACCTCCTTGTATCTCTCCTGCCTGTGCTTAATATTTCAGGAACCTCATGAATGAAGAAAAATTAGGTTGATCTGCTTTCACTGGAGTTAACACAAACAGGAACACTGAACTTGACCCAAAATTAGCAACTGATGGTGGAGGACAGAGCAGTCCCAGAGATTTCAAAAGTCAATTTCTCCATTTGCTTTCCCATCCTCATTTGTTAACCTCTAGCTCTAGAACTGTCCAAATTACAACAGCCTGGCCTAGTGGAAAACACAGAGAGCTGGGAGTCAAAAAAACCCACCTTCTATCACTAACCCGACACTGGTCTGCCTGCTGTGTGACTTTCAGCAAGTCACTTCACCTCTCTGGGCCTCTGCACCCTTATCTGCCCAACTGGGAGCTTCTGCCCTTCTAGACTGTGAGCCCACTGTTGGGTAGGGACCGTCTCTATATGTTGCCAACTTGTACTTCCCAAGCGCTCAGTACAGTGCTCTGCACACAGTAAGCACTCAATAAATATGATTGAATGAATGAATGAATGAACTGTGATAAGACTGCTAGGACTGTGAGCCCCATGGGCGACAGGGCCCATGTTCGATCTGATTATTTTGCATCTACCCCAGCACTTGGCATTCTGCTTGGCATTAACTAGGTACATAATAAACATCATCATCATTGTTACTATTATTATTACTACTAATAATAGTAATAAAAATTACAGTACCAGGAATGCTCCTCCTCCTCTTCATATTCACCTTCAAAGACTTATTGAAGGCACATCTCCTCCAAGAGGCCTTCCCTGACTTACCCCTCATTTCCTTTTCTCCCACTCCCTTCTGTGCCACCTCTGTACTTGGATTTGCCCCCTTTATTCACCCCTCCCTCAGCCCCACAGCACTTATGTCCATATCCCTCTAATGTATTTATATTTATTTCTGTCTCCCCCTAGACTGTAAGCTCACTGTGGGCAAGTAACATAGCTACCAATTCTGTTATATTGTACTCTTCCAAGTGCTTAGTAAAATGCTCTGCACATACTAAGCCCTCGACATATATGGTTGATGGATTGATTGACACATAGCAGACATGTGGCGGAGCCAGGATTAGAACACATGACCTCTGACTCCTAAGCCCGTGTCTTTCCACTGAACCATGCTGATACAAAATAATAAGGCTGGGCACAGTCTTTTTCCTGCCCAGGGTCACAGTCTAAGTGGGAGGAAGAACAGGTTTCAAATCCCCATTTTTCTATGAGCAAACTGAATCCCAGAGAAGTTGAGTGACTTGCCCAAGGTCACACCACAGGCAAGTGGTGTGGCTTGAGAAGCAGCGTGGCTCAGTGGAAAGAGCAAGGGCTTTGAAGTCAGAGGTCATGGGTTCAAATCCCTGCTCCGCCGCTTGTCAGCTGTGTGACTCTGGGCAAGTCTCTTAACTTCTCTGTGCCTCAGTTACCTCATCAGTAAAATGGGGATTAAAAGTGTGAGCCCCTCGTGGGACAACCTGATCAACTTGAATCCTCCACAGCGCTTAGAACAGTGCTTTGCATATAGTAAGTGCTTAATAAATGCCATTATTATTATTAGGTCATGGGTTCAAATCCCAGCTCTGGCAACTGTCAGCTGTGTGACTTTGGGCAAGGTACTTAATTTCTCTGTGCCTCAGTTACCTCATCTGTAAAATGGGGATTAAAACTGTTAATACCCCGTGGGACAACCTGATCACTTTGTAACCTCCCCAGTGCTTAGAACAGTGCTTTGCACATAGTAAGCGCTTAACAAATACCATTATTATTATTATTATTAAATGGAAAAGCCGGGATTAGAACCCAGGTACTTGGTGCTCTACCACTAGGCCATGCTGCTTCCCTATTTTTATTATTAGGGCAAATAAATAGAGATCAAGGTTTTGGGAGATTATCTCTTCTTCCCACTTTACAACACTTGGGCCCAACCTGCTTATCTTGTATCTACCCGAGTACTTAGAACACTTTTTGGCACATAGTAAGCACTTAAGTACAATGAGCACCATGGCACAATGGTTAGTGCCCAGGCCTGAGAGTCAGAAGGTCATGGTTTTAATCCCAGCTCTGCCACTTGTGTGCTGGGTGACCTTGGGCAAATCACTTCTCTGGGCCTCAGTTATCTCATCTGTAATTAAGACTGTGAGCCCCAAGTGGGACTGGGACTGTTTCCAACCTGATTTGCTTGTATCCACCCCAGCGCTTTGTACAGTGCCTGGCATATAGAAAATCCTTAGCAAGTACCACAATTATTATTGTTATTACCACTGATTGAGCTGTTAAATAATTTCCAAAGGTCCCCAGCATTACTCCCAGGCAAAAATCCCCAGAATTACTCCCAGGTCCCAGGCAAAACTTCCACTCACTTCCAGGTGGCATGCTGGACCCAAAGATAAGCAACGGTTTCTCCTATTTTCAATGTTAGAATGAATTTCCCCATTATCTCTAGACAGTGCTCTAGTTTTACTGTGCTTCATGTTTTATTTTCTTATTTTTTATTTCTATTGTTGTGCGGGGGCCATAAATCAATGAGTGATTGCATAAAAAGGCCATATTTCCTGACAGATGTGTTCTCGATGCTGGGCAGAGGGGAGATTCACAGTCTAAACCTGGGACATAATTGCCAGAGTCCATTTGAAGGAGATTGGGAGGTTTAGCATCACATCTATCTGTTATCATCACACTGGAAATACGGTTGCTAACAAATTGGACACTGGTGTTGGACAAGTAAATCATTCCCCCTCGTTCTTTTCATTCCTTTTCCTTTGTGACAGCCAGAGGGCCATCCGGCCACGAATTTCTCCTTCCTTCTCAAATGCATTCCAGAAACATCGTTTGTTTGGCTTGTGCATTTGAGCCCATCTCCACAAATGGACACTGGGACACTTCAAAGCCACCCTCTCATACGTGAGCCAGTCTTTACATGTCCTAGCCTGATCATGCCCTTCTTGTAGTGAATGAATAATTTCCACTAATAGCATAAATTTAAATTCATAAAATTTTCATTGGAATTTATGCAGTTATAGGTAACACTCCTACTTGTTCTTTCCCAGCATTTAGTACAATGCTTTGCCCATAGTAAGTGCTTATTATTATTGCATTTGATAAACCCTTACTATGTGCCAAGCACTGTACTAAGTACCAGGATAGATGCAAGATAATCAGGTTAGACACAACCCCTGTCCCACATGAGGTTCCCGGTCTAGAGGAGAGGGAGAATTAATCCCCATTTTATAGGTAGGAAAACTGAGGCCCAGAGAAGTAGTATGGCTTTGGGCAACTCACTTAACAGGAAACTGGCAGAGCCAGGATTAGAATCCAGGTCTTCTGACTCGAAAGTCTATGTTTTTTCCACTAGACCACATTGCTTCCCTTAATAAATAGTATTATTATTAGTTGTGGCAGTTATGTGCAGAGGGAAAGTCCAATAAAGAATTAGGATTTAATATTTGTTTGCTTCAAGTACATTTGTCTCAGTTTATTTCATGACTGCAAAAGCACCAAACAAATGAGCTTATTAGGCTAAATCAACATCTTTTTTAAGATCAGAATTAATATTTACCTTGTAATTCCTTCACATCAGAGAAACACCTAGGCACATAGGCACTAAGACTGGACATGCATCCTAGACTGTACTGTTGGTTCTCCAAGTCCATTTTAGAAAAGTCTCTGTATGTTCCGGAATTAGAGTGGCTCAATTAAGCTAGTCAGCCTACATTGGCTGACCCTTCCAGCTGTGATTGAGCAATTTCAGTGATTGATTCCAATGCTTGCACTCGTATCCAGTCTGGAGTCGTACCAGCAGGCCCAAGGATTGAATAAATCAATGGTGTTTATTGAGCATTTACCATGAGCAGAGAGCACTACGCTAAGTAAATTGTGGGACTGATGGAGTAGATCAGCCCCCAGCACTTATGTACATATCTATCATTTATTTGTTTATATTAATGTCTGTCTAGCCCCCACTCTAGACTATAAGCTCACTGTGGGCAGAGAATGTGCTGTTTATTGTTGCATTGTACTCTCCCAAGCGCTTACTACAGTGCTCTGTATACAGTGCACTGTAGTAAGCGCTTGGGAGAGTACAATGCAATAAATGTAATTGAATGAATGAATGCTCTACCAGGTGCTTAGTACAGTGCTCTGCACAGAATAAGCATTAAAGAAATTTACTGATGAGGAACAAAACTACCAGCAATTGCAGGAGAGATTTCCTCATTGGATTTCTCTTCATAAAATTGGCAGCACCAGATAATCACCTGTTTGACTGGCCCCTAAAATGGCTCTATTCATTGTCGATTCTCTTGTTAGACCCCACCAGCTGTGTTACTGTGGAGACAGTTCTCCACTTGAAAATTGGATGAGCACAAGACTGGACCCACCCTGGCCTTGGAGAGCTTCAATTTGATGGGGAGATACAAGTCCAGTCATCTTCTCACTCTGTCCCACTCCTAAAGGACCTGAGGCCTAAATCATATACATCTGAATTACAGTTGCAAGCAATATCCACTGAAGGGAATGAAACAAACTAGAACAGGAAACAGTGGATGAAGGCCGAAACAATTCTAACCTGCTTCCAGAACTATCAAACTAAGATCTCTGGAGGGTCACGGCTCCAGGAGGCAGATATAAATTTTGGCATGGCTGAGGGCTAGCTGCAGCAGACACAACCTCTTTAATCCTCATGCAGGATTGCCCATTCATATGAAAGCAAAAATAACCATGTGAAGAATCACATTTGTTCCGGGCACACATCTTTTTCCCTAAGCAAATGCGTCAAATGCTGTGTTCAACACAATGGCTTCTCGTTAAAAATGTGAAACTATGAAACTACATGGAACACTTCTGCCCCATCTTTCCAATTTATACTATTACTAAAACTCTAAATTAAAATAATAAGCTAAGCACATAGCTAGGTTTATAGATTTGGGGGAGTGACAATAACTACCTTTATAGGAATATTGTTCTTTCTTCCCAGGAAATGAATCATCTGATCAGCTATGCTTCCCTTCCCAGCTCAGAATTTGTTCCAAATTCTGCCCAGAGTAGTTTCTGAACACAAAAGGTCTATTTGGGCTGAACTGCTTCTCTATTCAGCAACAGTAGAGATATCTTTCTGCCACTGCCTTCCGCCATGGAGACTGTTTGAAAAAACACCTTAGTTTTTAGGTTCAAGAAAAAGACTGATTTATAGTATTGGAGATCTGTCACTCTTTTGTGGTGATAGGGTGCTATCTCTTCCTTCTCTCATATCTCTTCCATTAATTTGAAAGAATGTGTGTGCAAACAACTATTCCAAGAAGGGCCCAAGGAGGAGGCACCATTTCTTGCATTTGAATAATGTGAGGTAGGTGAGTCTTGTTGTGATGATCTTTCTGTCTTCTAGCCACCAACCTCTGCAGAGCCTAACCCACACCATACCACAGCCAGGGGAAACAGTATGGTCTAGTGGAAAGAGAATGGGCTTGAGTGTCAGAGAATCTGGGTTCTTATTCTGGTTCCACCCCTCATCTGCTCTGTGACCTTGGTCAAAACACTTAGGTTCTCTGTGCCACAGTTATCTCATCTGGGACAGGAACAGTGTCTGGCATATACTTTATGTATCCCAGTGGCACGGCAGGGATTAAAACTCAGGTCCCCCGATTCCCAGGCCCAGGCCTTTTCTAATTATGTCCTGCTGCTTCTCAGCTATATATTTTAGGTGATAGTAATTCATTCATTTAATCACATTTATCGAGCACTTACTTTGTGCAGAGCATTGTGTTAATTTCAGAGGCCATCAAAATTGGATGTTGGCTTCTACAAGGAAATAAACCAAGTACTCAGTCTTGTTCAATTCTATTCCATATGCCACTTGGGTATCATTTTACTGTGGGTGAAATTTATTTGGTTAGCAATTCTTCAAATTACATTTTTCCTGCATTCCCTCCTTGGTCTTCCAGCCAATCATGAAAGCAAATGAGGTTGGTTTTTTATTACCGTAGTCTGTTCATTCATTCAATCGTATTTATTGAGCGCTTACGGTGTGCAGAGCACTGTACTATGTGGTTCTAATTGTTGTTTTAAAATACATTGAAACTCCATAAAAGAGTTTCAAACTTTCAGATTCTTCTCAAAGATTTTTTTCCCTCCCATCCTTTTCAAAATGTACAAAAGTGGTGATTTGTTTTGTTTTTTGAATCTAGGGCATTTTCCTCCATTTGAGTTCCATCAGTAAGTGGTATTTATTGAGCACTTAATGGGTGCAGTGTCTTAATACAGTGTCTGGAATATAACAATAATAATAATGATGGTATTTGTTCAGTGTTTACTATGTGCGAAACATTGTTCTAAGAGCTGGGGTAGATACCAAGCAATCAGGTTGTCCCACGAGGGGCTCACAGTCCCCATTTTACAAATGAGGTAACTGAGGCCCAGAGAAGTGAAGTGACTTGCCCAAGGTCACACAGCAGACAAGTGGCGGAGCTGAGATTAAAATCCAAGTCCTCTGACTCCCACACCCAGGTTCTCGCCATTAGGCCACACTGCCTCCCTCTGAGACAGCATAGCAGCATAGGTAAAATCCAGAGATTGATAGGGTGGCCTCACCCAAAAACAAAGTCTCCTTATTATTGTCATCCAGTTCACTCTGGGCAGATATGAAAGATAATCCAGATCTCCTTTTTTTCCTCCTGAAAACACTGGTTTGGCCTTCAGATGATGTTAGAAAATGACAGCCAGCCCTGTTTTTTTAATAGAGTAATTTAGTGCAGTCCTGTTTTTGAATGACTGATGCTTGGCACTTTAATGAAGTTGCCCCCACCTCATCTGGGATCATTTTTAATCACTGACTGTCTGTTTCATACCTGCTCTAAGTGAGGTCAGTCCATTCAGTTTTCACACATCATCCACTCCCATCTAGAACCAGTAGGCCGTTCTAGAATCTTAGGAGTCACACTGGAGATCTAGAGCCTCTTTCCAGAGTCTGCAGAGGGCCTGTTTATTCTGGAAGGAGCTGAACAAACCCTTCTTTTCTGAAAGAGGCAGAGTTGTTTTCTAGGGGAGCTCCAGCTAAGTGTGTGATGGGACTGCCAGTGGGGGTTTTATTCTTATTGAATTGCCGCCTTCCTAGCACAGAGGACTATTTTATGAAGTGGAAGCTATAAGAATGCCGCAGACCTGAGGAAATCTTTCCCTACACTTCAGTCTACAATGCAAACTCATTTCTTCAATCGCACCACGCAGCTGTGCAGTCAGTGTATATGCTTATGGCCATGAGGATGATAGATTCATTGCAGAAAACCCCTTCTGCAGGAACATCAGTCACGAACGGAGGGAAAACAGACCGTGAATTCCACTCCATTAGTCTTGGTGCTTTCTGTCTTCACACTGTGCCGTTTCACGCTCGTCTTCCAAATCTCTCATAAACATGTTTATTGGAAATGAAACGGTTTTATTGTCTATCTAAAATAACACTGGAGAGTATAAAACAAGCACCTATCAGGAAATACAGCAGTTCCCAGCATCACGTACGCACTACTTCACAGCAGACTTTTTCTTCACAAAAGTTTTATGAAGGAGCATCAAGCCCCTACCTCTTCTTGACAGAATGGAGTGATGGCTTTTCCATCCTTCCACCTTAAACTCCAGCATTTCAGTTCAGTTGATGTACTTTGCCACCTAGTCTATGCTGGGAGCACATACAATGTTAGGCTGGAAAGGAACCTTACTCCGAAGGGAATACAAATGGATTCAAATCACAGCAAAGAAAATGGCTTTTATTGCATACCATTGGTGGCTCTAACTAGTTTCTCTTAACCATCTCATAAAATAGATATTCAAGTAATACTTTGATGCAACTCATATTTTCTGCCCAGTGAACATACAGCTTCAACAGTAATGTGGTACCTTGCTGTCCAGTGTGGATTTGGGCTAATTTAAAACCAGCTATCTAGCTAGCTTTCATCAATTGAGGGGGTACATTTTTTATGATTCGGAATTTTATTTCCAAGCAATTATCCGGATTATATTCTTGCTGATTATTTGCTCGCGATAACCCGGGGTGGTGGTGCTTAGTGATGACCTATTAACAGGAAATTTAGATCATGTCTACGCAGGCCATAGAAGCAGAGATGAGTCATTGAGATTGTTTGGACAAAATGTGCTAGGAGGTGGGAAATACTTCCAAGGCTCATCCATTCTGTTAGAATTCTCCAGATCGTTTACTTAATCTCACCACTTCACTCTTCCTGAAAAGACCTCCAGGGTGCCTGCTTTTATTTTTGATCACCATTTTAGAAAGACTACTCCACCTTGAAAATGGAAAAGGTCTGATACCTCCTGAGAACTGCTGAAGATGGTGAAAGATTCATAATTAGACTTCACCACTAAAGTAACATGTTGGAGAAACATTGAACGGGTGTGATGTATATTCAGAGTCATTCCAAATAATAGGGGGAAAAAAAGGAACCATTTTGGGGACCAACATTAACTCCTAAACCCCCTGAACATTATTTAAATCAATCAATTGATGAATTATTTTTATTGATTGTATGCTTACTGTGTGTAGATCAATGTACTAAGCATTTGGGAGAATGTAATACAATAAACTTGTTAGACATGATTCCTGCCTTCAAGAAGTTTTAGTCTAGTGGGATCTGTTTTGAGTGTCTTCAATGTGCAGGGCATTATTAGTAGAATTAGTAGACACAATCCCTACAATCAGGGTATATACAGTCTAGTGGGGAGACAGACAAGTAAATTACAGGTAGGAAGGAAGGAAGAAAAGGGGATAAGCACACCAGTTAATACTTACATAACAGGGTCTTCATGCTTCTTAAATATAATAATAGTAATTATTATTATCATCATGGTATTTAAGCACTTACTATGTGCCAAGCACTGTTCTAAGCACTGGTGTAGATACAAGCTAATCAGGTTGTCCCATTTGGGGATCACCATCTTAATCCCCATTTTACAGGTGAGGTAACTAAAGACACAGAGAAGTTAAATGGCTTCTCCAAGGTCACACAGCAGACAAGTGACAAGAGCAGGAATTAGAACCCATGACCTTCTGACTCCCAGGCATGTGCTCTATCCATATGCCTGATGCTAAAATTTTTAAGTGTATCTTAGTTTAAGATGAATTATTGAAATAATAGCAAAGGATAGCAAGACACACACACACAGGTTGCAGGTTTTCTGTGAGGACTTCAGTCATCACATTTGTGATGAGGTTTTTGTAACACAAGAGCGTGAGCCTAGCACTTTCCATTCACACTCATTAAGCAAATGTACCCAGGTAATTAGAAGCAAAATTATCTATGTTTTCATATGTGTCTGGTCATGTTGTGAGGCTTTGTTTTCTATGACCCTGTATAAAGGAGTCCAAATGGGGTCATCCTTTGGTTAACTCAAGAGTAGTTCCTGTCTCACATAGGGTCCACAATCACAATCTAGCATATCCCCATTTCCCCGATGAGGAAACTGAGGACCAGAGAGGTAAACAGGTTGCCCAAGATTACCTAGGTCAGTGGCTGAGCTGGAACTCAATCCCGAGTCCCCTGATTCCCAGTTCCATGCTCTTTCCAATAGGCTGTGCTGCCTCCCCTACTATTAAATGTCCATTATCAAAGTAAACTCCAAAGACATGTAGATCAAAGAACACCAACACAGTCCCATCTCTAAATTCTTAAGAAGAACCTTGACATCAGCACTTCAGCCTGATTGTTGGACCACATTTTAGGCCTTTTCATTTATTCAATCGTATTTATTGAGCACTTACTGTGTGCAGAGGGCTGTACTAAGCACTGGAGAGAGTACAATACAACAATAACTAGACACATTCCTTGCCTTTCTGCCTGCACCACCGTGCCCTTTCCTCCAGCAGGGAGCTTCCAGAGCACTGTTAAGGCAGCCTGGCAGATGGATTAAGGAGAGCAGATTCAGTCTCTTCCCAAGGCAGTAGCTGCCAACAGTTAATAGTAACAGTCTCACCAAGCACTTACCGAGTACAATGTATCATATCCTCGGAAGGTATGATGGCAGCACAGGATACATTCCCTGCCCACAAGGAGTTGCCACTGTAATGCCCTCACTTAATCTCACTTTGACCAGGTGCTGAACTGAGGAAGAAAAATTCCAGACACCAACCCCTGCCTTGTTTTGCTGAGAAATGGAGCCAGTGGCAGTTTCAACATGGAGCAACAGACAGGACTCATAATTTTTTTCTTCTGCAAGATGCAATGCATCTCTCCCGAAATGGATGTGTCCCAAAGATCAGCATAATCTCGACAGAATTGCCAAATTAGAACACAAGTTCCTGAAGAAGTCATTTGGTTTAAGGGAGCAGTGAGAAGCCAAGTTCAATTTCCACATGGAGAAACAAGGGAAAATGATTCTTGTGACAACTCCAGATTAGTTGCATACACAGCACAGACTCCACCAGCTGACTCGAGCAAGGACTCAGATTCTGGTGCCCTGTTTCTAATCTCTCTCCTTTACCTGCACCAGTTCTCAGAGCCTAGCAAAAAGGAGAACTTATCTCCCATAAATTCTTCAAATTTTCCCAGTCTAAAACATATTTGTAGGGAGTAATTCCCCACAAGACCTGCAAGTGAATCTGGAGAGAACAGAATTGGTAAATGATGAGAACCTAAACCTGTTTTTCCCTTCGACATGCTAATGTTGATCCAGCAGTGTCCTAGTGATCAACCAAGAGCACTGAGCACCTACTGAGTACAGAGCACTGCTTTAAACTGCCAATAAAATCGGTAGACCTGGCCCCTGCCCTAAAGTAGCTTACAATCAAATGGAAGAGAATATTATTATTACAGTTAGGAGGGAAAATGTGGACAGTTGGATGAGGAGGTAAACTGGTAGAGCATATGTATCTGATATGTGCATAAGGGTGACCACAGTCAGGGGCTGGAGGGGTAGCTGGAATGCATCTCTCTCTTTGCACTGCTAGTCATATCTAAGACATAATTTTCAAATGGGCTTTTCTCTCAGTGCTACTTGTTAAGCACTTACTATGTATTTGGCAGTGCACTAACCGCTGGAGTAGACACAAGATCATCAGGTTGGACATAGTCCCAGTCCCATATAAGGATCCCAGTCTTAATCTCCATTTTACAGATAAGGTAAATGAGGTACAGAAAAGTAAAGTGACTTGCCCGAGATCACCCGGCAGAGAAGTGGCAGAGCAAGGATTAGAACCAAGGTCCTGATGACTCCCAGGCCTGTGCTCTTTCCATTAAGCCACGCTGCTTGAAATCCAAGCCAGGAAATCCAAAACCACCCACGGTGGGGCTTACCCTTTCACCTGGAATGTCCAAAACGGCCAATGGTAAGAATATTCAGGCTTAACGTCAATTCGACATTGCTGAAGGTGCAAGATGTTCTCATGGTCTCCACGGAAATACCCTCAAGCCTGCAATAGAACCCAAGCCAACACTGAGACCACTTCTTCATGGCCATATTTTCCCTTTGGGAATACAGAATCAAACTAAATCATGAAAATGAGTCTGCTTAAATAGTCATCATGTCAGGCAACTAATGCTTTTCATTGAAATTATTATTTTCTGTCCATTGAAAAGATAAATGAAAGGGGAGCTAATTAAAAGAGAGACTTTCCAGTATTTTCGTTATGATGTAACATATTTGATTTCAGAATTAGCACCTATAACCAGCAGCTCAGTTTGAGATGATAAATGCTACCTGGGATAAAGATAGGGTACAGAGACAGAAATAGGCGGTTTCAAAATTCCCAGTAACATATAATAGTAAAAATAATAATAGTATTTGTTAAGCACTTACTATGTGACTGGCACTGTACTAAGCACTGGGGTGGATACAAGCAAATCGGGGTGGGACACAGTCTCTGTCCCACATGTGGCTCATAGTCTCAATTCCCATTTTACAGATGAGGCAACTGAGGCATAGAGAATTAAAGTGACTTGCCCAAAGTTACACAGTAGACAAATGGAGGCGCAGGGATTAGAACCCATGAACTTCTGACAAGAAATCTTTCCTGTAGAAATAATGAAAATATTAACAATAAACTCCTAGTGGGCACAGCTCTCATCTTCTAACTTTAGCTTCTTGTGGGTGGGGAACATGTCTACCAACTCTGTTATATTGTACTCTCCCAAACACTTAGTACAGTGCCATGCACAGAGTAAGCATTCAATAAATATGATTGATATCATACTTTCCCAAGTGCTTGGTACAGTGCTCTGCATTTTACCCACCTCACTCTAATTTATTTTACTGTCTGTCTCCCCTCCCTAGACAGGAAACTCCTTGAGGGCAGGGATCGGGTCTACCAGCTCTATTGTACTCTCCCAAGCACTCCCTTTATTCATCACCCCTCCCAGCCCTACAGCACCTATGAACATATATGTACTTTATTTATTTAATGTCTGTCTCCCCCTCTAAACTGTAAGTGCACTGTGGGCAGGGAATGTGTTTGTTTATTGTTGTATTGTACTCCTCCAAGCACTTAGTACAGTGCACTGCACACAGTAAGTGTTCAATAAATACAACTGAATAAATGGAGTTCAATTTAATCCCTCATTTTTACAGATTAAGAAACTGAGGCACAGAGAAGTTAAGTGAAACTTGCCCAAGTTCACAGGGCAAGTAAGTACAATCAATCAAATCGTATTTATTGAGCGCTTACTGTATGCAGAGCACTGTACTAAGCGCTTGGGAAGTACAAGTTGGCAACATATAAAGATGGTCCCTACCCAACAGTGTGCTCACAGTCTAGAAGAAGAGCCGGGATTAGCTACATGTCCCCGACTCCAAGGCCCAAGCTCTTTCCACTAGGCCATAATGGCTTTTCAATATGCCATAATATGCCATATGACATTTGTAATATGCTATAATGGTAAAGTTGTGCAAAGGTCTACCTGTACCTAGAGGGGCTCTCCAGGGGGTGGCTCCTGATCCTCTCACTTGTTCCAGATCTAGTGTGCTCCCTCACAGGTGCAGGTGAACATGGGCACCACTTCCGAGTGGCAGGGCTCTGCAGCAGGAGCCAAGGCGGAGGGAAGCCAGGAGCTTCAAATAAAAATGTTGGACATGTAGGCACCCAGCGTTGAGTGTGACCCAGAGATCATCATCATCAATCAATTGTATTCATTGTGCGCTTACTGTGTGCAGAGCACTGTACTAAGCATTTGGGAAGTACAAGTTGGCAACATATAGAGACAGTCCCAACCCAACAGTGGGCTCACAGTCTAAAACGGGGAGACAATAGGATGCGTTAAGCACCTTCTGGGTGCAGAGCACTGCACTAAACACATGGAAGAGTTCATTAGATCTAAAAAGCATAATCACCGCTCTCGAGGACCTTCAGGTCTAGCGGGGACAGAGGACACAGCAGCTGGCCACCGGAGTGTTTCGGGAAACCAAAGTCAGAGTCACCCTTGCTCCTCTACTCCTGCTACCCATGGTCCTGAGTCAAAAGGGATACAGATTCCACAGAGAACTTTTGTGACAATAATAAATGAGCCCTCACACTGACCCGATGTCACTGTTCTGTTGCTAAAATCCCTTCTCCAGGCCCACTTACTTTCCGCTTGTAACTTTTTACCCCTCAGAAAGTTAAAACAAAATCTATAACTCTCAGTAGGAATCAAGCCGATGCACTTGTTCAGCCAACAGAAATGATAAAGGGGCCAACAAAACTGAAGTTCCAAACCCCAGTTTCCTTGCTTCCGCCACCAAAAATTGATTAGTTTATTCCTTGGACCCATTTTATGTGACTGGGTGGGTCTTCCCTTCACATTTCTGTATCTCAAAAAATGTCCTCACAGGAATCTTAGTTATCATCCATCCATAGTTTCCCAAAGTTAGCCCACATTTCCTTTCCTTAATTTCCAACAGTGACTCCTTAAATCAGGATAAATAATCCCCTTTTGCCAGGGCCTGCCCTCTCTGGATACCTTCACTGTGTCTCTCCATTAATTCTCACTTCAGTGGGTTGCATATATTGAATGATTTGAAAATTTCTTCTTAAGCCAGCCCTCGCTGAGGTCCATCGCTCTCCACACTGCTATCTCCTTCCATCTGGCCTATGTCTCCCCAGCCCAAACTGGATACAGTGCCCCCTCGCTCCACCCTAACCGAGACATCCTGAGAACAATTTCCTCCAATGTCATGTGTGGTGCAGGCATAGGCATTTCCAAAGATGCCATTCTGAGTGCCTGACCAGACTGCAAACTAGTATTTAATTTGCTGTCCACTCCCGGCCATTACTCACCTAGATAATCCTCAACCATCGCTACTTTCCTAATGGATTCCGCCACTGGCTTCCCTGTGACTTTCATTATTTCTTCCAGATGGGTTCATTTGTGTGCTTCTAAGCCAAATCTCAGTCTGTAATTTATTACTGATATTTCTAAGTACATCTCTATAATTCCTCAGCCCTTCTGTGGCTTGGCAACTCACTTGAAATGGTATTATCAGCATGTTTCATTAAAGTGCTATTCATTCTCTACTAGATATCTAGAGAACAAAATAACTAAAAGCTGAACTAGATACTTTGAAGTCTAGAATTACCTATGACCCAACTTGACTTCTGCTACTGATCTCGTGGACAGTGCAGGCCTGAGAGTAGGAGTGTTGGGCCTTAACCTGGACGATGGGCTGCAAGTCAAACTCAGAGTCTCCATCTCCCCATCTGTAAAATAAGGGTAATAGTGCCTGTTCCTCCCTTTCTTTCAGCAATACAGAGAGAACAAATGGGACTGTTTTGCAAAAAAAGGACTGTGGAAAGTTAAAATTATTTGTCAGTTCACTGTTTATTACGTGCCTGGCACTGTACTATATGCTGGGGTAGATACCAAGACAGGTTGGATACAGCCCCTGTCCCACATAGGGCTTACTGTCTTAATCTCCATTTTACAGATGAAGAAACTGAGGCACAGAGAAAGGACATGCCAAGGTCACACAACAGATAAGTGACAAAGCTGAAATTAGAACCCAGGTCCTCTGATTCCCAGGCCTGTGCTCTTTCGTCTAGGTCACACTGCTTCTCAGTGCTTTATTGTTATTATACATTTTTCAATTTTCCAAAGAATAACTCCAAAGTGTAGGCTGGCCAACACCTTTACCCCACTTGATATCCTTCACTAAGCAGCTGCACTTTAGACAGGCAACCAAGCCAGCTCAATGAAGGAGTGGGGAGAAATACCCGCTGGCTTACTTTTCTGCCTTATAATTCTATTAAGCCAGTTCTATGATCTTCGGAAATGCACAAATTGAACCTAAAATCATTGACATGAAAGGATTTTGTTCTCTCCTCACACTGCAATTATGGGAATCATCAGATTAAAATCCTCATTTCACTGGTTATCAAATGGTCCTCGATGGGAGAGGATCCCAAATGCTAGCCCAAGCTAGCTGTAATCTGTAAACTTCTTGTAAGAAGGAATCATGACTACCAACCCTGTTTTAATGTACTTTCCCAAGTGCTTATTCATTTATTCAATCATTCGTATTTATTGAGTGCTTACTGTGTGCAGAGCACTAGCACTTGGGAAGTACAAATCGGCAACATATAGAGACGGTCCCTACCCAACAATGTGCTCAAGGTCTAGAAGGGGGAGACAGACAAAAAAAAAAACCAAAACAAGTAGACAGGTGTCAAGACCAAAGGAATAAATAGAATTATAGCAATATATAGATCATTAATAAAATGAATAGAGTAATAAATACGTACAAATATACACAAATGCTGTGGGGAGGGGAAGGGGGAAAGGGTGGGGTGGGCAATGGGGAGGGGAGGAGGAGGAGAGGAAAAAGGGGAGGCTCAGTCTGGGAAGGCCTCCTGGAGGAGGTGAGCTCTCATTGGGCTTTGAAGGGAGGAAGAGAGCTAGTTTGGCAGATGTGTGGAAGGAGGGCATACCAGGTCAGAGGTAGGATGTGGGCCGGGGTCAACAGCGGGACAGGCGAGAACGAGGCACAATGAGATGGTTAGCACCAGAGGGGCGGAGTGTGCAGGCTGGGCTGTAGAAGGAGAGAAAGGAGGTGAGGTAGGAGGGGGTGAGGTAATGGAGAGCTTTCAAGCTGAGAGTGAGGAATTTTTGCTTGATTCGAAGGTTGAGGGGCAACCACTGGAGACTTTTGAGGAGGGTAGTGACATGCCCAGAGCATTTCTGTATAAAGATAATCCAGGCAGCAGAGTGAAGTATAGACTGAAGCGGGGAGAGACAGGAGGATGGGAGATCAGAAAGGAGGCTGATGTAGTAATCCAGTTGGGATAGGATGAGAGATTGAACTAGCAAGGTAGTGGTTTGGATGGAGAGGACAGGACGGATCTTGGCGATGTTGTGGAGGTGAAACCGGCAGGTTTTGGTGACAGATAAGATGTGTGGGGTGAATGAGAGAGTGGACACCAAGGTGGTGGGCTTGTGAGACGGGAAGGATGGTAGTGCCGTCTACAGTGACAGGAAAGTCAGGGAGAGGACAGGGTTTGGGAGGGAAGATAAGGAGCTCAGTCTTGGACATGTTGAGTTTTAGATGGTGGGCAGAAATACAGATAATAATAATAATAATAATAATAATAATTTTGGTATTTGTTAAGCGCTTACTATGTGCAAAGCACTGTTCTAAGCACTGGGGAGGATACAAGGTGATTAGGTTGTCCCACGGGGGGCTCACAATCTTAATCCCCATTTACAGATGAGGTAACTGAGGTACAGAGAAGTTAAGTGACTTGCCCAAAGTCACACAACTGACAAGCGGCAGAGCTGGGATTTGAACCCATGACCTTTGACTCCCAAGCCCATGCTCTTTCCACTGAGCCACGCTGCTTGAAGGCAGGAGGAGATACAAGCCTTAGTACAGTGCTCTGCACTCAGTAAGTGCTTGATAAATACCTATGATAGATTAAGCTGATCTGAGAGGCCTTTCAACAGGTCCTGTAGAGTACAGCAAGCTCCACCGAATTCAGAAAGGAGGGAGATTTAGAAATTTACAAAGGTCCCAAATCAGCTCTGGGCCAAACTTCAGTACATCGGTCTTTTTTTTTCTGTAAACTATGCACCAATGCCCATGATTGCAACTAGCTTATGAATGCCTTGGGGATAGATTTTTTTTTTTTTCCAGTTCGTGGAGGAGTGGATTCAATAGCCCTGTAATGATGGGAGGAGAGGGAAGAGAAAGAAGGGGAGTGAAGTGTTGTAGAGGAGGTGGTGGAGGGCTGCTTGGAAATGATTAACAGTCTATAACAAAGCATCTTAGAGCTGTTTTTCAACTTTGTGTGGTAGGTGAAAGAGCACAAATGGCATTTCAAAAGCCTCTCACCAAAACTTGAAACAGAATGAAAGCTTGCTGTGGCCTCGCCCACCTTCCCATAGGGGAATTTGGGCTAAAAATAGATGGGGAGAGCAGGGCAGGGATGTTTCATACATCAGCAGGTAATGTCATGAAGAACTCATGGAATAAGAATATTTTCTCATTAAAGATTCTACAACAGTCCAATCCAATGCATCCAATGACTTTTCCAAGGAGGGGTTAGGCTGCTATCGCCTCGCTTTCTCTAATGCCCCCGGTCATTCTAAGCGGATGAGAGTTTTCAGTTTGACTGGGAATGTCAATTGCCATGATTTTTTCTGCCCTTTAGGCTGTCAACCAACAGCAGCTGTTCCCTGCCATGCTGTGTCAACAGTTCAGTAAGCCTGCCTGAAGTTTTCCTTCATTTTAAAGGAAGAGACCAGTTTTAAAACATAAAGTATTTTCTACTTTTACCCTGCTGGAGAACGTGTTAAATATGGTGTCCATCGAAAAAAAAAATTATCAGGATAGGAAACTTCTGTAAACAACTATTGCTGCCCTTCAGCTGTAGAAATCTATTGCTTTAGGTTACTTCCAAGGAGGAGGAGGCAGAAAAAATTGAATTTTTCACTTTGATTCAATTTAACTCTCTCATTTCAACCTGAGGAGCTTTACATTAATATATTATCCAGGTCCATAGACTGTGAGCCCTGTGTGGGACAGGGACAGTGTCCAACCTGATTATCCTGGATCTACCCCAGTGCTTAGCACATAGCAAATACTTAATGAAAACCTCAATCATGATTATTATTAGAACTGAACTCCCACACCAAAGGACCTGGAGAAAGATAAAATACCAAGTGCAAATGCCATCATATCCTATGTGCACCAATCTTATCCAAAACAAGAACCAAATACCACATGAATAGTGATTTTATTGCCTGAAATGTCCCTTCAGCAAAGATCAATGCATATCACTGTTGAGTACTTGCTCCTCCACTTGGGCCTCTGGAAGGAGGGGGCAGCTGCAACTTCTTAACACACTCTCAACAAAAGAGGTTTTTTGTTGTTATATATATATGTATATTTATGTTATGATATATATATATGTTTTATATATATGTGTTATTTATATATATATATATGCATACATATATATATATATATATATATATATATATATTTGTTAAACACTTACTATCTGCCAGGTGCTGAAATAGGTGCTGGGATAGATACACGCTAAGCAGGTTGGACACAGTCCATGTCCCACATGGGGCTCACAATCTTAATTCCCATTTTACAGAAGAGATTACTGAGATTACTTTTAGACTGTGAGCTCACTGTTGGGTAGGGACTGTCTCTATATGTTGCAAATTTGTACTTCCCAAGCGCTTAGTACAGTGCTCTGCACATAGTAAGCGCTCAATAAATACGATTGATGATGATGATTACTGAGGCACAAACAAGTTAAGTGACTTGCCCAAAGCCACAGAATAGACAAGTCACGGAGACAGGATTAGAATCCAAGTGCTCCAACTTCCAGGCCTGTGCTCTTTCCGCCAGGCCATACTGCTTCTCACTAGGCCACGTTGTTTTGTTTTCCACCATCGTTTCCAACTAATGAAGTAGGATGTAACCATTCAGACTTGAGCTAAAGTCAAGAGGGGGGCACGAAAGAAATCAATTAATGGTATTTACTGATTACTGGCACTTATTAATGGTGCTTACTGATTTGCACACAGTAAGCATTCTATAAATACAGTCAAATGAATGAATGAATGGAGGCACTGTGGGAGCCATAACAGGGCATGGCACTGTGGTGTTTTCCAATTTGTGACTATGCGAGGGTGAGGATTTTTTTCACATCCTGGGGTCTCTCACTCTCTGCCCCAGCCAGAAACTCCAATTCTCCCTTCATCCCTGTGGTCCCTAGCCCAACCACCATCCTCCCAACCATCTCCCCTCAAGCCTTCCCATAGTTCTTCCCTGCTCCCTGACACCAACCAGTCAGTGGTATTTATTGAAGACTTACTATGTTCAGAGCACTGTACTAAAGCACTGGGAGAGTACAATACAACAGAATGCGTGGACATATTCCCTGCTCAGAAGGAGCTTACAGCCCTCCAGCACCCACACCAATCCTGCACCCCCAACCCCCGTTTGAATATTTTTAACTTTACCACACCCCACACAACCTTTGCAGCCTGAGGTTCCCAGGGCCCCCAAAGCCTCGAAGGAGGACTGCGACCAAGAAGGCAGCCCCAGAAGGAACGCTGAGGCCCCTGTCCCAACTCATTCCGGTGAGGTGGCTTTGACATCCTTCATTAGTGGTCATAAACTCTGGAAATTGCCAACGGTTTCCCCAATGATCAACTGCTTATCCCACCTGACCCTAGGAAATAAATTTGTGATTGTGTCTTGCAGAACGCCTACAGAGACGTAACTGACTGGATTGTGCATTGCTGTTTCACTTCACCAATGACTGAAATTGTATCTGACAGAACCCTATCAACTCTAAGGCCGACAGCCATTTGATCAAGGAGAGAAGTTACTTTGGGTAATAGGTGAAGTCCACAGAAAAGAAAGAAAATGAGTTGGTTGTTAGACTATATATCTTTAGTGACCAGGGCATTAAATGGCCTCTTGGAAGTGGATAGGGCCTCATTATGGGTTAAGTTTTTACTGTGTTGATTCTTTATCTCCTGACTCTATGAGTTACTCCAAACTTTCCCAAAATAAATTGGAATGAGAGCTTGGGATTCGCTTCAGATAAACTGAGACACGATTCAAACAATGCTCTGTTCTCACACACCCATGAGATTCAACTGACTTGCCGCCGACTAGTTTGTCAGCCTTTTCCCATTCCATTTTGACATCTCAAACTTCATCTACTGTGGAGCCTCTGGAGTCTCTGTCAGTTTCTCCTTCTTCCACTTGTTTTGCACCAAAAACATAGCACAAGGGGTTCAAATCAAAGTCATGCACTACCTCCTGCTTTACCATTTAAAATTAAATCTGATTCTTTCTCCCCTGGTAGGTCTTAAAACTCCTTGAATCAATCCATCAATCAGTTAATGGTATTTATTAAACATTTAATATGTGCAGAGCACTGTACTGAGTACATAGGAGAGTAAACTATAACAAGATGGTAGACATGTTCTCTCCCCATAAGAACATTACAGTCTAGAGGTCAGGGACCTCGTCTTCTACTTCTATTGCACTCTCCCCAGAGTTTAGTGTTTTGCACATATTGTGTTCAATATGTATCCTTGATTGATTGTATCAATATTATGCTCAGTCACAGGCCAAAGAAGTTAAACTCCCATTCCCTGAATTTATTTTAAGGTTTGTCTCCCTTCTAGACTCTAAGCTCATTGTGGACAGGGAACATCTTTACCAACTCTATTATATTGTACTCTCCCAAATGCTTGCTACCGTACTCTGCACGCAGTAAGTGCTCAATAAATACAAATGATGTACATGTTCCCCCCACAACCCTCAGTGAAACTTTGAATAAGGAAATGGTTCCCCAGAGTCAAAGAAAACAAAGTCATTAATTGCCCAAAGTTGTGACCAGTAGTAAGATGGCACACCCTGGGTAACATCAGCAGACATTAATGGAAACATCATCCCTCAGGCATCATTCTCCTCTTGAAGCGGCGTGCCAGGGATTGTTCACTGGCTGTCAATGCTTCCTCTAATACTAATGATAATAATGATGGTATTTGTTAAGCACTTACTATGTGTTGAGCACTGTACTAAGGACTGGGGTATATACTAGCTAACCAGGTTGGACACCGCCCCTGTCCCACTTGGGACTCCCAGTCTTAATCCCCATTTTACATATGAGGGAACTGAGGCATGGAGAATTGAAGTGACTTGCCCAATGTCACACAGCACATTTGAACCCAGGTCCTTATGACTCCCAGGTTCTTGCTTTATCCATTAGGCCACACTGCTTCACAGGCTACAGTGCTTCCCTCTCATCACCCTAAATCCATTGACCCTTTGGCACCAAAGGGCACAATGGGGAGCATCATGTAAGCTGCACCTAAGGCACAGGAGCAGAGACCCATATACACCATCATGCCCAGAAACACTATAAATCAGAAAGGGATTAGTTACAGGCTCTTCCCCACTTGCCAATAACCATCACTGGAGAAACAGGAAACTGTGAGGCAAGCCGCAATTACCTCAGGCTCAGCAGGCCTGCCGGTTCACTGATGACACTCATCACTAGCACCGTTCATATCAGGAGATTATGAATGTCCTCCTGAGCTACCCGGTCTAAGTATCTAACTTTCATCATTGCTGAACTCAGAGAGAAAAATGGACCCGACCATGGGCTGAGCTTTTAATAAAGCCCATAGATCTTTTCAGGGTCTCCTCAAAAGAATCCATTCTTTCTCCTTCACCACCTCCCCGCCCACCCAGCCAGTGAAACTGATCCCAACTAATTCTCACACCATAGTGTTCCTCAAATCTTCCTCATCCCTGACTTTGGCAGAGCAACAAGTTACCTCATCTGTAAAATGGGGATTAAGACTATGAGCCCTAAGTGGGACATGGACTGGGTCCAACCCAATTAGCTTGTACCTATCCCATTGTTTAATACAGTGCCTGGCACAGAGTAAGCAATTAAATATCTTTTTTAAAGTAGCTTCAGTCAATATTTAGAACATAGAAGTCTCTGCAGTGTAGGAGAAAAGGAATATTCAAGATGCTTCTGCCTAGTGGCACACTTAGAATAAATGTCCTGTCCACTTCAAGAGCCTGTATGATCATTTCTGAACTTGGAGAATATTTCAAAATAAAGAAGCCTGGATGGAAGCATTACCAGGCATTGTTTCCATGGAAACCACCTGCTTCTGAGACAGGTATGTGTTGTCATTTGCCGCCCTACCTCACAAGAGCAATAACAATTACAAGTATAAAGAAAAGGAAACACTGTATTAGGTACTGATCTAATGAGCCCCATCCCAGCTTCTGTGCGCACATCCAACACATTTCTCCCTTCATGCAAACCCAATTTCTTTCCACTCAAGTGATTTCGGCAGTATGAGCCATGTGACCTAGCGGAAAGCACAGGCTTGGGAGTCAGAGGAGCTGGGTGCTAGTTCTGGCTCCACCACTTACCTACTGTGCGACCTTGGACTTTTCTGTGCTTCAGTTACCTCATCTGAAAAATGGAGCGTGAATACCCGCTTTCCCTCCTACTAAGACTGTGAGCCCCATGTGGGACCTGATAATCATGTATGTACTCCAGTGCTTAGCACAATGCTTGATTCAAAGTAAACACTCAATTAATACCACAGTTACTATTATTATTCATCAAATCTGAAGTCACTTGGGGCTTGAGGGGAGATTTTCTTATTGTCCTGAAACTAGCTGCTCTATCTTTTCCATACTCCAACTCAAGCTGAGAAAATAATAGTAACAATAATAACAATTGTGGTCTTTGGTAAGAGTTCACCATGTGCCAAGCATTGCGGTAAAAACTGCAGCAGATACAACACGATCAAATCAGACTCAATTCCCGCCCTATATGGGGGTCACAGTCTAAAGGGGTGGAACAGGTATTGGATCCCCACTTTACAGGTGGAGAAACTGAGGCACAAAGAAGTTGTGACTTGCCCAAGGTCACACAGTGAGAACTTAATACCACCTCCATTATTATCATTAACTATAACTCTACAATACAGCTCTGTAGTTACTTAGCTCAGTTCGGTGTTGGAGTGTGCTATTCAAGAACTAGACATGGTGATCTCCAGGGCTACATGCTCAGAACAGTAGACCAACAGGACAATTAACTCTTGCCCCACCTCACCACTGACTTCTCTCCCAAGCCAAACTGCTCCCAATAGCTCACGATGAAGCAAATTCACTGATTCGACTTCAGGTATTCAATCCCCAGCACCCCCTGTGATCTCTCTAACCTAACCCTACTGGGTTCCTTTCTATACCTTCATAGTGTCAGCTGTGTAACAGTTTCTGCCATGTGTGGATCCCTAGATTTGTCTGACTCCACAGATTTGTAAATTCCTTTCTACATACACTTCTGGGACTGCCAGTTTGCATTATCACTCCACCCAGCCCATACACTTCTGGGACTGCCAGTTTGCATTATCACTCCACCCAGCCCCATCATTCCCAGGCCTTCTGACCTCCCTGCAGTGACCATGGCAAACCCTGAGGCCAATCAGATGTGGTTACTTGAGGACACTTGGCAGGGGGTTGAGACCACCTCATTGATGGGATGGAGGAGAGGGCTGGGGATGCAGAAACATGGTCTGGGAAGAGAAGGGCCATGATCCACCAGATTGCAATAAGTGGTAACCAAGGCAACCAAGATAAGAGAAGTTCACCTTGCAAAGAAGCTGAGAGTAAGAGAGAGACAAGGAAGGATCAAAAAGCAAGGGCAGGGTGCTTATTAAGATGGTAATGGAGGGATGTGTATTAGGGAGGAGAGAGTAGAAGGAACTCCAATTTCAAAAAAACAGATCTTTGAAGGGGATAGAAGTAGTTGTGTTTTGGGGAGACAGATCTGCTCAGCCTCTGCCATGGGTTCAGAGTCTCTTTTATGGCTGGATCTTAGCTCCTTATCACCCAGTCATTGGCCTCTAACCCCCACAACTCCACTAGATAATCATCATCATATCATTATTAGTGCTTTTCAATTGCAGAGTGCTATCTGAGGCACTGGAGTCTACAGTGCTGTGTCGGAACTGTGTTGCGGTCACTTTGGCTGTAAATCAACCAAACATATCATTGTATTTACTAAGTGTTTACTGAGTGCAGAGCACTCTATTATGTCTCACACATTTAAATGAATTTGCCCCAAAAAATTTTGGAGGGATGCTTCTGCACCCCTGCCCACTCTCGTTCATTGCACTCCGTACTTCTGCTGGTACATGACAGGGAGGGACGAGAGAGTGAAAGGGGAGCTGAGCAAGCCACTAGTATTAGAATCAACTGCTCTGCACAGGTTCTTGGCCCCAAAAACTTTGTGACTGACTCAAGGCTCATTTGTTGTGCTCGCCAAGGGACTGCAACACCATCTCTTTGGGGTAACTCAATAAGGAGGAGGCTACCAATGTGTTCCCACCCAACCTTGCCCATCTGGACCCCCAGGGCCCCCAGACAAATGTGACAAATGAGGTCTCCAATTCATTCATTCAATTGTATTTATTGAGCACCTACTTTGTGCAGAGCACTATACTAAGCACTTGGGAAGTACAAGTTGGCAACATATAGAGATGGTCCCTACCCAACAACAGGCTCACAGTCTAGAAGGGGGAGACAGACAACAAAACAAAACAATTACCTTGGGATCACCACACCCTACAAGAGAAAGGTTTGCTCGATACTTCTATGTCCACAATGGAAAAGATGTTTTCAGTCCGTTCATGGTCATGGAAATAAATTGAAAGTACAACAGGGGATTGGATGAAAAGGGCACAATAGAAGTAGACAAAATTCAACATTTTGCCCAAAGCGGTTTGATCTAACCTCTTCTCTCTCAGCTTTTTATCCACCCTAACCCTGGCTTCTGCTGTCCCCAGACATGCGACTTGTCAGGCTTTCAAGCTCTCAGTTAAGCCTCCTAAGTGATGAGGATTTCCTTCTGAGCTAAGGTTCTGTTGATTCATGACCTTTCAGATGCAGAAGTAACTCAACTCTTTACTCCCCATTTTTTTTTCCTACATGTCTCCATCTCTAGACCAACCAAGGGGTTACACAGCTCATTTATCAAGAGGTTTTGTCTGATTTCTGCTTCTTCAATTGTATATGGTCCAGGAGTAAACAAGCGTACTTTGAAAAAGACAGTATCATGGTGCAATATGTGATATCCCCAAGGCTTTAAAGAGTGAATTTGCCTCCACAAAAACCTATCTACTATCAGGAAAGTGATGCAAAGGAAGATAATCTAATTCCTGATGGTCTGGCTGCAGGCTGGATATTTCTTGGTAAGAAAAGTTTGGATTTGTTTTATTCCAAACAGGTCATGAAGAATTATAATCAATCAATAGTATTTGCTGAGCATGGCTCAGTGGAAAGAGCACGGGCTTTGGAGTCAGAGGTCAGGGGTTCAAATACCGGCTCTGCCAATTGTCAGCTATGTGACTTTGGGCAAGTCACTTAACTTCTCTGGGCCTCAGTTACCTCATCCGTAAAATGAGGATGAAGACTGTGAGCCCCCTGTGGGACAACACGATCACCTTGTAATCTCCCCAGTGCTTAGAACAGTGCTTTGAACATAGTAAGCACTTAATAAATGCCATTATTATTATTATTATTCTTGTGTGCTATTAAGTGTTTTGGAAAGTACAACAGAATTAGTAAAAATCATTGTAATATCTGTTAAGTGCTATGTGCCAAGCATTGTATTAAGTGCTGGGGGAGATATTAGATAATTGGGTTGGACACAATCCCCAACTTGCATGGGGCTCACAGTATAGACATGATCCCTATCCTCAGAAGCTTAAACTGTAGGAGGGGCAATGTATCCTAAAATACTTCAGAGGCCAGACTGAGCCCCCTCCGTCCTCTCCCCCTCCTCCCTCTCCCCATCCCCCCTCCTTCCCCTCCTCACAGCACCTGTATATATGTATGTTTGTACATATTTATTACTCTATTTTATTTGTACATATTTATTCTATTTATTTTATTTTGTTAATATGTTTTGTTTTGTTCTCTGTCTCCCCCTTCTAGACTGTGAGCCCACTGTTGGGTAGGGACCGTCTCTATATGTTGCCAACTTGTACTTTCCAAGCACTTAGTACAGTGCTCTGCACACAGTAAGCACTCAATAAATACGACTGAATGAATGAATGAATAAGGGACAAGGAAAAGGAGATCTGTATATGAGTTAGTGCTTAAGTAATGGGATGTTTGCAATATGCACAGAAGTGACACGGAAAGTTGTGGCTACACAAGTGTATGATGGGTGTGACACACTGAAACGGCAGTTGGGGTGGGGATATAAGCTGTGGAGAGGAGAAGCAGTGTGGCCATGTGCAAAGAAAACAGGTCTGGGAGTTAGAGGACCTGGATTCTAATCCCAGCCCTGCCAATTGCCTGTTGTGTGACTGGGCAAGTCACTTAACTCTCTGTGCCCCGTTGCCTTATCTGGAAAATAGGGATTCAATACCTCTCCTCTAGACTGCAAGCTCGTTATGGGCAAGGAATGTGTCTGCTAAAATTCTGCTGCACTGTACTCTCCCAAGAGCTTAGTTCAGTGCTAGGCATGTATTCAGCGTTCAGTGTCCTCCCTCCTACCTGTACTGTGAACCCCACGTAAGACAGGGACTGTTTCCCACCTGATTAATTTATATCTACCTAAGCACTTAACAGATACCATTAAAAATAAGGAGAAGGGCTCTTCTGGAAAGGACTGAGTCACCTCCAAAACACCTACTAAGGAGTCTAAGGACAACCTCAGCCCAGATCTTCTTTTCAACCCACTTTTCAGCATGCTTCCCATTTTCTGCCATGAAACGACACAGAATACAAGGTTCAATGAAGCCATCTACCGTTCATCTTCAAATCCAGCACAGAAAGCTTCAGGCAAGATTTATAGCTCATTCTGTTGTCTAATATTTCTGTTGTCTAATATTCTCAGAATCATTTCCTGGCAGATGGTTAAAAACAAAGTAATTAAGAAATCTAGCTTTATTACTGATCATGGATATACTATTTATGACCAGAAAGTATTGTAATTCATAATCTTTGACTCCAAATATCATTATCTACGGCAAATGTTTTATTTACAATTTCAAAACTCTGGTAACAGGAGGAGATGACAACAGTTTTCTAAATTTAAAATACAGTCAGAACACGGAGTATATTCTGGGGGTTTTGAACTTTTATCTGAGCAAAATACAATCAGGTTTCTAAATTTTAAAAGGGATAGCTTTTTAAAAGCATCATTTGGATTTTGTTAATAAATATGAAATCTATTGTTTTCAAAAGCCATTTAAGATTGTGCTTAGAATGACTTTAATTAATTACTACTTTTATTTTTGCATTTCCACATTGTACTGTACCCATGAAACATGAAAATAAACACAGGAACAGAAAAGAATAAGTCACTACTGGATTAGATCAATGGTCCATTCAGTCCAGTACAGTATGGTCCACCATATTGCAGGCATTCAATACACATTTTGGTTAGAGCCAAATTGCAGGATTGGAGAAAGTTTTCTCTCACAAGACACCTCAGTCTCAAAGAAACAAGGACTGGGTGCAGTGGACTAGTGATAGTATTCATTAAGCTCCTACTGTGTGCACAGCATTGTACTAAACACAGGGAGAGAATATACCCATGGGAATTAAACATGATCCCTGTCCCTCAGAGGGCTCACTAATGATCAGCATGGCCTAGTGGAAAAATTATTAGCCTGGGAGTCAGAGGACCTGGGCTCTAATCACCAATCCATTTTATGACCTCAGGCAAGTCACTTAACTTTTCCTTGCCTCAGTTCCCCCATCAGTAAAACAGAGATTCAACACCTGTTCTCCTTCCTACTTGGACTGTGAGCCCCATAAGGGAAAGGAGCTGTGACTGACCCAATTATAATAATAATGATGGTATTTATTAAGCACTTACTATGTGCCAAGCACTGTTTTAAGTGCTGGGTAGATACAAGGAAATCAGGTTGTCCCACATGGGGCTCACAGTCTTAATCCCCATTTTACAGATGAGGTAACTGAGGCACAGAGAAGTTAATCAATCAATCAATCAATCGTATTTATTGAGCACTTACTGTGTGCAGAGCACTGTACTAAGCGCTTGGGAAGTACAAGTTACCTCCTTCCCTTCCCCACAGCACCTGTATATATGTATGTATGTTTGTACGTATTTATTACTCTATTTATTTATTTATTTTACTTGTACATATCTATTCTATTTATTTTATTTTGTTAGTATGTTTGGTTTTGTTCTCTGTCTCCCCCCTTTTAGACTGTGAGTACACTGTTGGGTAGGGACTGTCTCTATATGTTGCCAATTTGTACTTCCCAAGCGCTTAGTACAGTGCTCTGCACATAGTAAGCGCTCAATAAATACGATTGATGATGATGATGATGATACAAGTTGGCAACATATTGCCCAAAGTCTCACAGCTGATAAGTGGCAGAACCAGGATTAGAACCCATGACCTCTGACTCCCAAGCCCATGCTTTTTCCACTAAGCCACGCTGCTTGTAATTATCTTGCATCTCCCATTGCACTTAGTACAGGCACATAGTTTGTGCTTAACAAATACTATCATTATTATGCCTAGTTTCAACCTGTAAAAGTGTAACTTTTTCCTGACCACTCCCAAATGAATATGTGATGCCCACAGCATATTGGAGAGAAGCAGCATCACCGAGTGGATAGAGCATGGGCCTGGCAGTCAGATGGACCTGTATTCTAAATCCAGTTCCACCATTTGTCTGCTGTGTGACCTTGGGTAAGTCTCTTCCCTTCTCTCTGCCTAAATTACCTCATCTGTAAAATGGAGATTAAGACTGTGACCCTCATGTAGGACATGGACTGCATCCAACCTGATTAGCTTGTAACTACCCCACCACTTGGTACAGTACCTAGAATATAGTAAAGAAAAAAATGGAGGGGGAGAGATAGAGTCAGTCACTGATCTTTCTCTCTTTAAAAAGGAGGATGCCCTAACATTGCCAGCTACGTAGCAATAGTCGCTGAGCTCTGCTACGGGAAAATCTGCTTCCAACTCCTTCTGCCAAAACCTATCAGCAGAGCCTTTTCATTCCTAAGTAGCTGTAAAATGATGAGCTGAATTCTGCCTGGTCCACAGACAAACACGGTACAGTGCTACATATAGTAAACGCTCAATAAATATCACTGGTGGAATAAATTAATCCTTCCTATATAACAAGGAGAGGATCTTGCCTCTTCACCCTCCAGACCCTCCAACAATCCCTAGAGGAAAGAGCATGGGATTTGAGAGGTAGAGACCCAGATTCTAATCCTAGCTCTGCCGCTACTCTGTTGTGAGAACTTGATCATATGTCGCCTCTCCAGACCTAGGCTTCCACATCTGCAAAATGGGGATGAAGATCCCTGCTCTCACCACCTCTTGGACTGTACCAGTTCTGTTTATATTCCCCAGAGCTTAACATAGTGCTCTGGCACATGATAAGCAGTTAATCAATCAGTTGTATTTATTGAGCGCTTACTGTGTGAAGAGCACTGTACTAAGCGCTTGGGAAGTACAAGTTGGCAACATATAGAGACAGTCCCTACCCAACAGTGGGCTCACAGTCTAAAAGGGGGAGAGTAATACCTTACTATTGATTACTGTTATGGGTTTTAGTTCTCTCTATCTCCATCTGGGAGTTGGAGGTTGATAAGAACAATTCCCTCTATGTGAGGAAAGTTGTCCTGTTTTTTTTTAACCCCTTTATGTTGCTAGCAGCCCTCTTGTATTCTGTGTCCCCCAAAACTAAATACTGGTGGTAAGAAAGCTTCAAAAGGTTCATACAGTTGTTTATACTGCAGTCTTCTAAGGGGCTCTCCGTGTTTTGGATCCAGTGGCACATTTTTCACTTTGAATCTTGGAAAATGACTAGTTGGGGATTATTTTTTTCTCTCTGGTTCCCTGCTCCCCCACAAATCTTTCTCCTTGATATGCACACTTTAATGTTCCACTTTCAACATCTTAGAATGCTCACAGATATTAATACCTGAATCCTCAACACCACGCTAGCAGTTAGAGCTACCTATCTACCTCTATCCTGTAGTTGGATAAGTAAGGTGGTCCGTGGTGACAACACCACCACATCTCCTCCAAGATGTCTTCCCTGAGCCTTCATTTCCTCCTCTTCCACTCCCACTCCCTTCTGAGTCACCCTTGCACTTGGATTTGCTCCCTTTATTCACCCCTCCACCAACCCCACAGCACTTATGTACATAGTCAAAATTTATTCATTTATATTCATGCCTGTCTCCCCCTCTAGGCTGTAAGCTCACTGTGGCTAGGGAACATGTCTGCCAGCTCTATTATATTGTTACACTGCACTCTCCCAGCACTTTGTACAGTGCTCTGCACGCAGTAAGTGCTCAATAAATATGATAGCTTGATTGTAGCAGGATATATAAACATGCAAAGGAATAACAAAGGAAAAAAGAAAGAACAGTTTGCACCCCACCAGCATCAAAGCAAGGGAAGCAGGAGGTAGAGAAAGCAGAGGGGGAGAGGTGTCTGAAACACATCCTTCACAAAAGCTTCCCTTGGTTTGTCCCTGCAGCCACAAAAGATCTGATCAAAGCTCTGCAGCTCCAGCCTCAGTGACCCCTTCCAGAATCCCTCTCTGACCACTCTGGAAATCCAAATGACCACCGAGCCGACTAGTTACAGTAATGCTGGTCTCCCCTGGTCTCATTCTATACCGATCCAAAGCCTCCAGTCCCACTGGGTACAAACGTGTTACACTCTTGTTGCGGTCAGGAACTACTCATAAGCATCAAAAACAGTAAACTCTATGCTATTTCACTATAAAGAGAAAAGAGAAAAAGTATTACCAGTAATTGAAGGAAATTGGATCAAAATCTGTGACCCACTGTGACAGTCTGGAAAAGCATTGTTCTGGGAGTCAGAAAACAACAACTCTACCAGCTCTTCCACTAGCCCATGCCACGTGACTTTGGGTAAGTCACTTCACCACTCTCTGTCTCAGTTTCACTGTTGGTGAATAGGGATATCAACACCCAACTCTCCCACCTAGATAGGAATGTGAATAACTGATGAGGCATGGCGAGCACTATACAAACTCAGGGTATGATTATTATTCGAGGCATGGTAGACCCTTGCATATGGAGTGCTATCTGAACTACCTAGAACATCTTCTGCTTTGGAAGAGCAGCCCTTAAATCGACCAAATCGCCAGTCATAATGGGGCCCAAATCCTACGTCGCTGTGTTTCTCTGTGCTGCAGAAGCAAAAAGATTGCTTTCAGGGACTCAGTCCTTGATTATGTAGGTTTGCAGCCTAAGTCAACACAATAGTTACTGGCGGATGCGTAGCTGAGCTCTTTCCTTAAAGCACAAGTAAGTGTTGCTATGGATACCTGAGCCAAAAAACCTGAGAAAGAGAGAAGGGGACAAAGCTAACTGAAGGCAATATCATATTAACTAAAGAATTTCACATTAGTGACTCAATTTTCAAAGGTAATCTTCTTTTTGAGAGACATCAATTTTGCAGCTGCAATTAGGGGAGAAAGATAATGCCTTTAACCAATTGTGGTCATTTGGGTCTCCTGGAAAGAAAATGTTGTCCATTACAATTAGGAGACTCCTGTCAAAGGGAACCTGACTTGGGATGTTCTATCAATCAGTCCTTGGACTCTTTCCTCCCTCCATCTGCTCTGTAATTAATGCCGCTCTTTCATAGCCAGCAAACTAACCACTCACACGCCAATGAAACACTTAACAGGGAAATCAGAGGTGGCAGAGGGAATCCCTTGTTCAGTCAAGGAAGGGTGCCCAACAGTAGTCGTCTTTGATGAGACTAGGTTTTCAAAAGGTTTTGATAGGTTCCCTGGGCCTTAGTGACACAAGATGGATTGACCACTTGAAAAACATCCCTTCAATTGTATGACTATTAGCTTGTACTAAAGCTGTGTCTAAGTAGGCAGTGAGCAGCTGTCCAGGAAAGGAAGTCAATGTCTTCAGCCAACGTAATCACTCATGCCAAACAAAATCTTTCTTTTCCCCTGAGTATCAATCAATCCAGAGTTTTTATTGAAAACCAGTGTGCAGAGCACTGCATTGAGCACTTGAGAGAGTACAATAGAGTTAAGAGACACAACCCCTGCCTTTTAGGAGCCCAGTCTAGTCTGACTCAACAGATGTGCTCCTCTGACTATTTCCACCTAAGCTGTAAACCCAATATTGGACAGGAGCTGTGTCCAAGCTGCTAAACTGATATCTACCTCAATGCTTATCACAGTGCCAGGCACATATAATATGTTTAATAAATACCATAACTAACTGAACCCTCTGTTCTCTGAACAATGGACTCAGCTGTCCCTTTTCCCTATGTAGACAGACTCCCCAATAAGGGTCACTTCCCACCATTTCCTTCCCTGTTGAAAGATCCAGAAGAAAAATACTCCTCTCCAAACAAAATTGTGAACTTGGAATGAATGAACATTTTAGACATTTTGGTTTTAAATGTTTGAAAGTGTGAAACAGCCTCCTGAAGCAGTGAAGCTATTTAAACCCCTAAATATAGTAATGAGCAATAAACACACACAGTTTGATACTTAATAACCCATGTGAACTTCCATTTAAAGTGATCGTTTCATAATGAGTTTTCTCTCACACTGCTCTACATACATTTTATTGGGTGTTCTGGCCAAATTCTCTACTCACAGCATTTGATTAAATGATTTCAGGGCATGTTCTGTTTTCCATTTGGAAAACTTGCCATTGTTCAGTATTCTACCGGTACTCTAACTCCCAGTTTGGTCATGAGAATCCTTACACCTCTGAGAAGAGTTAGTGCACAAACTTCTACTCACTACAAAAAGAAGCTAAAGGAAAATAACTTCACTCTAAACAACATCAAGAATGTGGAATAAATGAAAATTTTAGCCCCACTGACAAAAATCTCACCAAAGCCAGAGGTCAAATCACCTGTGAAACTATAGGTTAGCTCTAGTCATGCACACATAGTGCTGGGATGGACCAAGAAATCCATAATTGTTCTCAGGCCCCAGGAAGCCACAGTCCCACTGGGCTGAGAGCCAGGGCCAGCTTCAGATAGTAAGCTATAGAGGCTGCTGCCACAAGATGCTCGTGGGAGTGGATGACCGTAGTTACAACTGGAAAGTGTCCAGCCTCCCTCCATTCAAGTCAAAAGTGGTACCTAGGTGAACAGAGAACTGGGAGGGAAACCTGAAGCAAGAGGGAGGGGCAGAGGTCTCATCTGTCCCTCCAGAAGAAAGCCAATAATACCACCTCATTCTCTACTGCTGCAAATTCCATTAATGAAACCCACTGGGACTTTGAATACCTCCATTTCATCTGGGCCATGTGTAATCGCCTTTCTGAGTTTAGCTTTGAACACAAGGGTCCCTGCCCCTTGGATCACCTCCAGCCTTGGGAGCATCTCTGAACCAGTACACCTAAGATCTATTCTACTTGGCCTGTCATTCACCAGGAGCAAGCAACGTGGCTTAATGGAAAGAGCACAGGCTTGGGAGTCAGAGGTCGTGGGTTCTAATCTCAGCTCTACCACTAGTCAACTCTGTGACTTTGGGAAAGTCACTTAACTTCTCTGTGCCTCAGTTACCTAATCTGTAAAATGGGGATTAAGATTGTGAGCCTCACCTGGGACAACCTGATAACCTCGTATCTCCCCCAGCGCTTAGAACAGTGCATGGCACGTAGCAAGCGCTTAACAAATACCATTATCATCATCATCACTTCCTTGGGTTCCAGGATTAGCCAGCATATTTCAAGCAATCCTGCCTTCTCCAGCAAATTTTCCTAGACTAATTCCCAGCATCCCAAATTGGGCAAATGTAGCATCCATCCCCAGCAATGTCATACTTATTTATACCCATACTCAGCACATGCACATATGCAGTTATTCAAATGTGCAATTATTTATTTTTATTACTTGTAAATATGTTTATGTCTGTATCCCCCTTTAGAGAGTTGCTTGGGCCCCTGCCCTCAGGAGCTTACAGTCTTAACTTTATGTTGAGGCCAATGGAAGACCAGTTTCCCACAGGCAAGAATCAACTTTGGTTCTTCTTTCAGACTGAACCCCAGGAGTAAAATTGAGAGTTACTTGGTAAATAATTTCATGTTAAATCAGCAAAAAACAAATGACAAAAAAAGACACTGAGCTCATAGTTGATGAAGGATAAAATTGGAAAACTTTCAAATGGCTTGAAATCATCTTCAGAGAAGCATGAGTTTGTACGTAAACAACCTAATGGTCCAAAGAGGAAATGTGGATTTAAAATAACCAAATGAGCTTGTTGTGGTTTCCCTTCTTTATTCTAGAGATGTGATGATCAGAGGCTGATGATTTAACTGAGCTTGCAGAAGGGGTAGAAGCCTGGCCCAAATCAGCTGCCCCCTCACTTGCGTTCCCAAGTTTAGTTGCCTAAATAGGTGGATTAAAGCTGGGTCCCGCCACTGCCCTGAGCAGCAAACACCACCTCCACACTCACACCCTTTCTGTACTTGTCCATTTACATACTCTATTTAAGCAATTCCTTAACCACATATCCATTTTTCCAGTATCTTCTTCCTCCTACAGGTAATTTATTTCAATGTCTTCCTACCCTGCTAGATAGTAAGCTCCTTGAGGGCAAGTGCTCAGTGCAAAACTCTGCACATGGTAAGTGCTCAGTAAATATCATTGATTGACTGACTGACAGGACCTACTGTGCCACTATATTTTGTGCCTAGTGTGGGAGGAATGAGATCAGAGGTATTCTATCAGCCCTTCTACCATCACCCAGATCATTGTGCACTACTGGGAACTGTGTTCAATTGGTCAATCAATCAATGGTATTCGCTGAGCACTTACAATATACAAAGCACCATACTAAGTGCTTGGAGAGTACAATACAACAGCATTAGCAGACACATGTGTACTTTGGGGTAGCACCCCATTTCATGCATCCCTGGACTGTAAGCTCACTGTGGGCAGAGAATGTGTCTGTTTATTCTTGTATTGCACTCTCCAAGTGCTTTGTACAGTGCTCTGCACATAGTAAGTGCTCAATAAATACAAATGAATGAATGGTTCCCTCACAGTCTGCCTCAGGGCAAGACCATGTAACTGGATGCCATTTTTTTAATGGTTTAGGTTAAGCATTTACTATGCCCCTGGTATTGTACTATGTGCTGGGATAGATATAAGTTAATCAGGTTGTACATAAACCATGTCCCACATGGGGCTCATAGTCAATCCCCATCTTATATATGAAGTAACTGAGGCAAAGAGAAGTGAAGTGACTTGCCCAAGGTCACATAGCAAATAAGACATGGATCAGGATTGGAACCCAGACCCCTGCTTTATCCAGTAAGCCACACTGTTTCTCATTCTGCCACTGACAGTTGCTATTCCTGCACCTGATGTCTGATGACATTGGCAAGAAGTAGTTCAAGGTGTGAGGAGGGGGTCAGTCCAGCACCTCCCTGGAAATAAGGAATGCCAGTAAGCCACAACAGGGTCACCATATTCCCTCTTCAACTCTTTTTGAAAGGGGTGAAACTGCAAATAAAGAAACAATTCCTCAGCACTGACTGTGGTACTGAAATGCTTAAACATCCAAGTGCATCCCTTCCTTTTCCTTGTTAATTTCAGATAGTCCTGGAGCTACACTCAGTAGAAGATCAATAAATGTCATGACTATGGCACTGAGAAGCAGTGTGGCCTAGTAGAAAGAGCATAAGACTGAGAGACAGGAAAACCTAGGTTCTAATCCTGGCTTTTGCAAGGACCATGGACTGCCCGAAAAACAAACAAATGGGTTTTGGAGCATATTAAGCTAATGTGTGGTCTTTAGAAGGCCAAATAACTCAACTTAGAGTAGTGTATCTTGGTCACATCATTGGGAGGATTAATTCTCTGGGGAAGACACTAATGCTAGAAAAAGTTCAAGGAAAATGTAGAAGAGACAGACCAGCAGCTACATCGATAGAAACCAGAACTGTTAACAAGGTTACAAATAATGGAAGGAGATAGGAAATTCTGGAGAAATTATATCCATAAAATCACTATGGATCAGAAATAACTCGACAGCATATAATAATAA
The DNA here is from genome assembly GCF_015852505.1 of Tachyglossus aculeatus. Classification (NCBI taxonomy): domain Eukaryota; kingdom Metazoa; phylum Chordata; class Mammalia; order Monotremata; family Tachyglossidae; genus Tachyglossus; species Tachyglossus aculeatus. The sequence continues at coordinate 37,985,627 of NC_052084.1, forward strand.
TAATAATAACAATAATCCTGGCTAAAATACCTGTTCTCCCTCCCTCTTAGACTGGAAGCCCCACGTGGGGCAAGGGCTTTGTCTGATTTCATCATATTGTACCTACCCCAGCACTTAGTACAGTGTTTGGCATAACAAAAACAACAATTACTATTAACTTCATCTTCAGCCAAGGACACACTCACACATGTTGGAAAAAAGGGCCCTTTTATTTTCCACCATTACAGCTGCTCAGTTGATCAATCATTTATCTCCCAAGAGCATATGCTTTATGGACCACATACTACTACTACTACTAATAATAATAATAAGAAGAAGAAGAAGAAAAGTATTTGTTAAGCACTTACTATGTCCCAAACACTATACTAGGTATTGCGGGAGGTACAGGATAATCAGGTCAGACACAGTCCGTGTCCCACATGGATTTCACAGTCTAAGTTGGAGGGAGAAAAGGCACTGAATCCTCATTTTACAGATGAGGAAAAGGAGGCCCAGAGAAGTTAAGTGACTTGTGCATGATCATATAACAGGCAAGCCTCAGAACCAGGATTAAAACCCAGGTCCTCTTACTCCCAGGCCCATGCTCTTTCCACTAGGCCATGCTGCTTTTACTGCATAATGGACTCTTTCAATCTATGCTGGAATTTTGATGAATTGAAACGTCTTCACTGGATTACATTTATTTGGGACTTCAGAAGAATACAACCATTTTTCTTTCCATGCATCACTATCAATAGCTCTGCCTGAACCTTCCTCCTCCTACCCTGTGGTAGGACCCTGTGTTAAAAAGAATGAACTGGACATATGTAAATGTCCTTCCTCCTGGAGTTTCCCTCCTCTTGGACTGTGGGGCCCAACAGCCCTAATTTGGGAACCAAAACCTAATCTGTCAGTTTGTCATAGAAATGGTCAGAAGACTATGTAGATGTAATTCTAATAATAATAATGATATTTGTTAAGTGCTTACTATGTGCCAGACACTGTACTAAGCACTGCAGGTAAAACACAAGTTAATCAGTTTGAACAAAATACTGTCCCACATAGGGCTCACAGTCTTAATCCCCATTTCACAGATATGGTACCTGAGGCACAGAGAAGTGAAGTGAGTTGCTCAAGGTCACACAGCAGACAAGTGGCAGAGCCTGGAATAGAAGCCATGTCCTTCTGACTTCCAGGCCTGCGCTCTATCCAATAGTCCATGCTGCTTTTCTGGCTTAAATGATCTCTTTCAGCATCCCATAAAATTATCTAGTGTTTGGGATGCATTCGAAGGGGCATCCTAAACAAAATCTCACATAAAGCTATTTCCACAGCTATCCATTTTTATCAAAATAAACATAAATTCACCACCTGGAGAGTTGTTCTTTCCCACCGCCTGCCCACAGCTCCAAATCCAATAGGGAGAAATAAGAGCAATCACAACCATGAGAAAGGAGTTACTGTAATCTCTTGTGTGAGAGCTCAGTGAATAGCAGGCTATTGCTTACAAGCACTCAACCACAAAGACTAGGATGACAACCTAATTTTGTATCATTTAAACTCCCAGGTACCAGAACAGGATTGGAGAGGGCCCTCTCCAATGCTAGGGTGCCACCCCCAGTTTTTTCTTGGTACAGACTGAATGTTTGTATAAAACATAGCCCACTGGAGCACTAAACTAGGAAACAGCAGGAGTCTCAGGCAGAATTGGTGTAGTGGATAGAGAATGGGCTTGGGAGTCAGAAGGTCATGGGTTCTAAATCTGGCTCCATCACTTGCCTGCTGTGTGACCTTGGGCAAGTCACTTCACTTCTCTGGGCCTCAGTTTACCTCATCTGTAAAATGGAGATCAAGACTGTGAGCCCCACATGGGATGGGGCTGTGTCCAACACAATTTGCTTGTATCCACCATAGCACTTAGCACCATGCCTGGCAAATAGTAAGCACTTTACAAATGCTATTATTATTATTATTATTATTATTATTATTATTATTATTATTTTATTTTATTATTATTGTTGTTGTTACTAACTGAGGGTCTCTCACAGATGTAGGGGAGAAATCCTCTCCGTTACAGGTGTGAAATCTAGATTAATCATTCTGGGTGGAAATCTGAAATAATCACAGTTCTGCTGAGCTGTCTGTTGACTGCTGACTTCAGATATCTGAACTTCTAGGGTCAAACTCACTCATTCATTCAATTGTATTTACTGAGCGCTTACTGTATGCAGAGCACTGTACTAAGCTCTTGGGAAGTATAAATTGGCAACATATAGAGACAGTCCCTACTCAACAATGGGTTCACCGTCTAGAAGGGGGAGACAGACAACAAAACAAAACATGTGGACAGGTGGCAAGAAGCATTGTAAACTCCCTGTGGGCAGGAATTGTGTCCACCAACTCTATTGTATTATACTCTCCCAAGTGCTTAGAATATTCTCTGCTTACAGTAAGAGCTCAATACATTTTGCTGATTGATTGAATATGTGTTCCCAAAGTACATGTATCTAATTCCGAATTCCCTGTCACACCAATCAGTCTTTGACTCCGCTTGATTGTGCTGCACAAGACTGTATGTCTCTGTGTGTTTGTGCAACTTTACTGCATTTATTATTGTAAAACAGCAATGAGCGGTAAGGGTGTGAAACATTCTGTTAATGACAGACCTAACGGTATGGAAATTTAGGAATGTAGGAGAAGCAGAGTGAACTAATGGGAAAAAAAATCTGTAAAACATTGATCCATCTCCCTAAATGGTGTTCCTTTCTTGTTCCTGAGAAGCAGCAGGCCCTAGGAGGAAAAGCACATGCCTGGGAGTCCAAGGACCTGGTTTCTAATCCCAGCTCTGCCATTTGCCTGCTGTGTGACCTTGGGCAAGTCACTTTACTTACCGGTGCCTCAGTTACCTCATCTGGAAAATGGAGATCAAGCCTGTGAACCTGAGATGGGACAGGAACTGCATCCAACCAGATTATCTTGTATCTATCCCAGCACTTGGTAGAGTACTTGGCACATGGTAAGCACTTAACAAATACTATTAAAAAACACTAAAGTCAGTCGTGGTGGGTCCTTCTAGCCATCTATCTCCTGACCTATCAATTCCCACTTAATCTGTGGTTATTGTAATAAGATTTTTCCATAACATAAGCACAGCCCTCATATAAGAGAACTCCCTGAACATATTTTATTTGTTATGCTTTCCTCAGGTACCACTTCAAGCTTCTCCTGGGTCACAGATCTAGAGACCAGAAATTCATTAAGGATTTTTTTAAAACAATCACATTTATTCATTCAGTCATTCATTCAATCATATTTATTGAGTGCTTACTGTGTGCAGAACACTGTACTAAGCGTTTGGGAAGTACAAGTCAGCAACATATAGAGACGGTTCCTACCCAACAACAGGTTCACATACTAGAAGAAGTAGCCTTCTCCTTACAGTGTATAAGAAAGTTTCATGAAAGCAGAATGGCCCTAGTGATGAGAGCACTGGCTGGGGAGTCAGAGGACCTTAGTTCTAATCCCAGCTCTGCCATCCGTCTCCTGTGTGACCTTGGGCAAGTCACTTCTCTGTGCCTTGGTTTCCTCAACTGTAAAATGGGGATTCAGTACCTGTACTCCCTCCTACTTAGATGGTGAGTCCCATGTGGAACAGCGACTATGTCTGACCAGATTGATCTCTACTCTGGCACTTAGAACAGTTCTTGACACATAGTAAGCACAAAACAAATACCATAAAAAAGACAATTGTGTGCTAATCAAAGTTAAAATCATACAGTGATTTTACAGACCTTTGGGGTAGGGAAAGGTGAACAGCAGCAAAGCATGGACATCATCATTTATTCCCTTAAAAGCATTTCAGGCAAGTTCCCAAAAACTCATTGCCTGACATAGTCATTTTCTCTAAGGTATTTGGACTCAGTTAAAGCAAGGAAGTAAGTGCTATGACTGGTTTAGACCAATGGTACATCATGTGCAGTGTCCTCATCAGGTTTCCTTTTATTAGCTGGGCAACAGCTCTATGAACTCCACTGAAGGATTACAGATTGCACTTGAAAGATCAGTACTACTTCTGATGGTTCATATATTCATTTTTTCCCAATTAAGATAGGTAGGTAGTACAGAATGGGGGAAAAAACATGGGGCTCATTTAGGAGAACTTAGTACTAGTCCCAGTTCTGCCACTGGCCTGGGTGTCCTTGAACATGTCACTGAACCCCTCTGGGCCTCAGTTTCTTCATCTATAAAATGGGAATAAGATACCTGTTCTCCCTCTTTGATGAATGAGGCTCACATGAAACAGAACTGCATCTAATCTGATTACCTTGTACCTACCCCAATGCTTAGTGCAGCATTTGGAACACATAGTAAGCATTTAATAAACACCAGTGTAACCGTCACAGACTGAGGTCCCAAAGTTCTAGACAGAGTGCTTTTATGTGGGAAAATTACCATATAATGGTTCTGATGCTTCTCAAAAAAACAGCAACAAGGTCAGCAAAGCTCTTGAGGCTCCAGGACCACTAACCCCAAATAATTTCCATTTATAGATTTGAGGTCAATCCAAGAGTCCAAAGGGACTCTATTCTTGGAGACTCAGAAACAGGGCAAGAATACATTATCTTCCAAAGAAACTTTAAGACAGTCATGGATTGAAAGACAAATTTAAATCAAGGAAGGAAATGGTGTAAGATTAAGAAGAATCCAGAAAGGGTTGTTGATGAAAAGAGTATTTCTGTAGATGAGAAGACCAGAAACTCAAAATATTCAGCTGCTCCCATAAGCGGTCCAGGGGGAAAAAGGAGATCTAAACTTGCCCAATTCACTGCACTCATGCTCAGTGTCAAAACACATTACAATGCCAAGATAGTTTCCCTGTCTAATGAGGTTTCTATTAAACGAGGAGAGTCATAACAGAATTCTGCTCTGTCCCTTGATATGGCTCATTAGTTCCAACGGATAAAGGCTGGAGAATGTAGAGTATGTCATAGGGTTTTTCTTCACAAAACAAATTCATGTCAGGAATACCAGCCCTTTAAATGCTAAGGGTTTTGGAAGTGGAATTTTGAGGAAAAAATGCAGAAAGTTTATTTGCAACCTATAGGACTTTCTGGGAATCTGACTTTATCATTTTTGATGACTAGAACTTTTAAGCCCCTAATTTTCTTCCTTAGTATTATCTTAAGGAAAAGCCCTGAAGATCATCTTAAGGCATATTTGGGTATTGATTTCCAAACATTAACTGCATATAGTAGACTCTGAGGTTATCTCACTCATAAAATACATATTGATATGTGCACAAGACAGAATAATTTTTCTAAAACATATTATGCTGAATGTAATGATAATACTTGGCTCATCTATAGTCAAAAAGGGTGTGTTTTAAAAGAAATCTGAGTCGATCATTTCTCTTCTAATCTATAGAACCAACAGACTTGACACCTGTCCACGTTTTGTTTTGTTGTCTGTCTCCCCCTTCTAGACTGTGAGCCCGTTGTTGGGTAGGGACCATCTCTATATGTTGCCAACTTGTACTTCCCAAGTGCTTAGTACAGTGCTCTGCACAGAGTAAATGCTCAATAAATACTATCAAATGAGTGGATAGCACCTTTGCACTTGATATACGTTCAGTGTTAGTATACTGAGTAAAGGAAGATAAAGAAACTAACTCAGCACCTTGGAAATTGGCTTTGGGACACTGAAAACCAAATCATTACATTTGAATGATTCTCTTCACAAGGAATGGTAAAATGAATGTGTTGATTATATTTATATCAGCCTTTAATCTTGAAGGGGCTAAATAACTCAGAAAAAAATTGAGTTAGGATGTTCAAGTAGTAAAAGACAAGACTAGTGCACTGAAAAAGTCAAACTGAGGTGCTGATTCTCATTTACCACTTTGTAATCCCTTCCTTCCTATCCTCCCGCACCCACTGGCCTCGCCATCTATTTCATTTTCCTCCACTTCTGTCCCTCCTTGTTGACTCCTTGATCTTCCTCCTACTCCCCTTATTTTTACATATTTTTGTCTGTATGCCCCCCCCAATAGAGTATAAGATCCTTCAAGTCAGGCACCATGGGATGTTTGGTTCCTGTTCTAGCTTCCCAATGGTTAGTACAGTGCTCTGCACTGAATATGTGCTCAACAAATATCAGTGATTGATCAATTCATCTACAGCAGTAGTAGAGCCCCTTGTAGACAAAGAGTGCTTCTCCTTGTTTAATGCTAGAAATATCCAGTGTTCTTATGAGCATGAATATTTTACCTTTAGATAGATTCATGAACGATAGAAACAATTACATTTTTCATGAGCACAGCATGAACAATCTATTTCCATATGTCTATTAAAACCTCACCCACCTAAAATAATTTCCAGGCATTAACATATTTCCCTGCTTAATGAGCACAGTGAAACAAAATGCCCCATTGCCCTAGAATATTTGATCTTCTTGATACCTTCATTCACTGTTACATGAAATCTTGGGCAGGAGGAAAAGGACAGTTTGACAATCAGATAGGGGCGTATCTAATGTCTCATCTCTTTTCCTCTAATTAGAAGCACTCAGAAAATCCTTAGGAGAAGCGTGATGTAAAACACAAGTGATCTTACTTTGACTACTCAGATCATGTCTTCTCATTTAATTAACTGACATTTTGGGGGGAACCAGGATGCCTAAAATAATTAGCATTCCACTTTGGACAAGGAGAACAGAATAATCTAAATTATCACGAATGACTGACCCGACCAAAAGAGGCTTAGATGGAGTCTCCTGTCGAGAATGAAAGATGAGCCTGGATCTGAGACTTCAGGACTGAGAATCTGCATGAAAAAATTGATTTCAGCACCAGTAGCTTGCACAACTCCACTCATGCTCCCTCGTCCCTGCCCATCACTTTCCCCCTGTGCAACTAAATAGACGGATGAAGTGCACACACAGTCTTTAGCCCACTTTAGCCAGCCCCAGGCAGAACCGGTAACTGAACCCAGGTCTCTCAATTCCCAGAGCTGCACTCTTTCTCCTGGACCCACAGCAGGGATGGGACAACCCACGGAGGAAGCAACATTACCAGCCATACCCCTGAAATGCTCCTCAATGGACTGTGCATTTGCTGGATGAGGTAGAGGCATAGACTACGTCCTAGTGCTTTAAATGGCTTTAGACAGAGAGTTAAGTCTTAGAAGGAAGTCTGAGGGCCCAGGGAGTTGATCAAAATGTTTTCTTACACTCCTCAGAACCAACTTAACCATTTTATAGACATTGCCACTTGGGCTGCCATGCAAATTCATCTTCCCTCAGTTACCTTTCAAAATGCAGCTTCTTAATGTTACAATTAATGCAGTCATGTTCTCAGGGAAAACCACAAAAGCAAATGAGTCAGCAACACAATACCAGATTCACTGGCTTTTCTCTCAGGCTAGGGATGAACTGGTAGCACCCTGCAGCCCTGAGTAAATAGACCCAATATCACACTTGTGCCCAAAGTCACCAGGACAGCTTTTGAGCTGTGTTCAGAGATGGGCCAGGGACACAGCAGGTTGTGGCAGTGATTTAGTCACCCGCAAGGCAACATGTATGAGCAGAGACACACTGTTTACTTATGCAGGACTCAAGATTTCCTTCAGAGAAGAAGTGGAGTTTACCTAAATGTTTGGTCAACTTATTGATGCCTCTTTTGCCCCCTCACCCTTTCTGGAACTCCCTCTCCCTTCCAATATCCCTGACCATATCTTTCCCCATCATCAAAGCTGTCCGGAATTCCTACTCCTCCCTTATTAATTTTCCCTTCCCTAATTAATTTTCAATTTCCCAAATGGCATCAACCATCAACTACTGCCCATACTCAATATATCAGTGATACATGATCATGCTTTCTGTGCAGAGCAGTGTGCTAAATTCACGGGAGGGTTAAAGAAAAGACAAGGACCAATCCCTCAAATAATGTCTAATCTAATTGAGGAGACAAACAAAAAAAAGATAATGAAACATGAATGGAAAGATGGACAGATGAATATATAAGTGGTTAAATAGTAAAAATGTATAAGTTGTTATGGACCACATGCTACAGCTGACTGTAAATATGTAGGGGATGACTGCTCACTGGATATAGTCTGTGGAGAAGAGAATTAATCATGGAAGTCTTTCTGGAGGACTTGGGATTTCAGAAGGGTATTGAAGATGGGGAGGGCTGTCTCAGTGAAATGCAGTGCAGTTCCATGAAGGAGAAAGGACCTAACAGGTTAGAGATAGGCAAATTGAGAACATGGCACAGAAAATAAGTTAGCTTGGAAGGAAACAAGTGTGTGGGCTGGGATGTAGTGAGAGAAGAGAGTGGGTAAGCAGGAGAGAATAGTTTGAGTCCTTAAAGCCAACAAATAAGAGCTTTTGCTTGAAACAGAGAAGTTTTTGAAGACTGGAGAGATGTGCTGTTGTTCAGAATGACATTTTAGGAAAATGATCCACAGAACACATATCAACTGATGATATTTAGGGCCAAGTGCAGAGCTCTATACTTAGTGGTTGAGAAAGTACAATACTTAGACAAATTTGATTGCTACGCTTAAGGAGTTTACAATCTAACAGGGGCGGCAGACATCATATTTGCAAATCTATCCTTGGTACTTATGTATATCTCATTTTGTTACCTTGCACTCATTTACATATTAATGTACTTCGGCAAATCTCGGCCATGAACAACTGTACCATTGTTCTTTCTCCTATTCCCACTCTTTGTACATAATTAGTATATTTCTCTCTCCCCTATTCGACTGTAAAGTCCTCGAGGGCAGGGACTGTGCCTTCTGAATTTATTGTACTCTCCCAAGTGCTCAGTACAATGCCGTGCACACTGTAAATAGGATTGCTTGATCCATCAGAGGTGACAGTGCTTGAGCTGACAATCCAAGCAAGGAGAAAGGAAATGGCCAAAGAGAGATAAAATCGGAGAAACAGTAGCTGATGTAGCAGCAGTTATCTGACTCTTCCCCTTCCTTTCCTTCCAAATGTCTTCCCCCAACTCGGATACCTGGCAGGTGATGGGGAAATAGGCTGACTGACAAGCAGCTCAGCTGACGGAAAAGGATTTCCCAAGCAGCTCAGAATTTGAGCTGCCAAGAAAACAGAAGCAGAAGGAGAAAGGGTGAAAGAGCTGAGAAAAGGATTTTTCAGATTTGATTTCAAGAGGCCAAAGTTACCACCTAAGCAAACACTTCAGTAGATTTGAAATATCATCTTATGCACATCTATTTGGGATAAGCTAACAGGTGGGTATGAGAAAGTGTTCATTAATGAGGAGGAACTCAAAAGTTCCTTTGGAAAAGACATAAGCACACACATACATTCTCTTGTACACTATTTTAGCGCCCCCAGAAGAAAATGTACCACCCCTAAAACTAGACTCCTAATTGTTATTCATTTCATGTAAGATTAAAAGTCATTGAAGTGATTCTGCAAATTAGCAAATCCTTTCCTTCAGGGAAGTAGCCTCTTCTCCTTGATTACGCATTGTCATTCAATTATCTCTGTTTCTGAAGCCATTAAATATGCTCATCTAATACTTGATCTGTGGCTCCATTCTTTTTCTTTCCATTCTCTCTTCGCTTAACTTTGTTAAAACTACACATGGCCCAGTAGGTTTAAATCCATTTCCACTGGTTCATTTAGCTGGGATTAGAACTCCCAGGCCCGTGCTCTATCCACTAGGCCATGAGTACGTTTTGAAACAGCATATATAATTGCATCTTGTCTGGGCAGTGCAATGGAGCAAGGGTTAAATGCTGGTCAATCAATCAATCAGTCGCATTTACTGAGCACTTACTGTATGCAGACCACTGTACTAAACACTTGGGAGAGTACAATAACACAGAATGGGTAGACATGTTCCCTGCCCATAACAAGTTTACAGTCTAGAATGGGGTACAAGCATTAATATAAATAAATTATGGATATGTTCATAAGTTCTGTGGGACTGAGCAGGGAGCGACTACAGGGTGCAAATCCAAGTGCAAGGATGACACAGAAGGGAGTGGGATAAGAGGAAATGAGGGCTTAGTAGGGTAAGACCTCTTAGAGGAGGTGTGCTTTTAAGAAGGCTTTGAAGGTGGTGAGAGCCATCACTGCCCCAAGAATAAGGGTATTTACTGAGCACCTTATTACAAGAACTGAGCTAAGTGATCAATGAATATTGTTAATACTAATATAAAATGGGTGGATCCTGAATTTATTTTCACAGTAGCCTTTCATTAAGAAAAGAAGAGTACATACCATTTTAAATACCCACAATCTAAGCAACTGGGTTTGATGCGTGATGTCAGAGTCCACACATTTCAGACTTACTCAGCATCAACTCACAACTGAATAAATGCTGCTACTACTGCTGCTGCTCACATCTGTGGAACTGCCCATTTACTATTTACTTTCATTAGCCAATATGCTGAAGGGAAAAAAAATCTGGAAAATTTGATTGGAAACAGCTCCTTTGGGGGCAGGGATCTTGTCTACTCACTCTAGTGTACTTTCCCAAGCACACAGTACAGTGCTCTGCATACAGTAGTCTGTAAACTCCCTAAAGACACGGATCATAGCTACTAACTTGATTAGATTCTCCCGACCACATAGTACAGTGCTCTTGAGGACAGGGATCATATCTACCAGTATCATTATACTCTTTCCCACACACTCAACATAATCCTCTGCATACAGCAGACTATAAACTACTTTAAGGGGAGGGATCAGGTTTACTAACACAACTGCCCTCTCCCAAGTGTTCAGTGCTCAGCACACAAAAGGTGCTCCATCAAAGTTAATGAAGAACTGACAGAAAAAGCACCCTAAGCCACTGACTATTAGTAGTAATAGCATTTGTTTAGTGCTTACTATGAGCAGGGCACTGAACTCAGGACTAGGAAAGAATACAGGTGGAAAGGGTTTATGCGAGTTAGAGCTATAAATACACTTTTACGTCATCTCACCTCTCTTGCTCATCTCCTGTGCTTATGTATCTAAGTCACGTCTGCTGATTGAACTGCAGATGGCATGAAGCCACAGACACCTGAGGCAGTTTCTGAAAGTTTTATCTAAGAATGAAAGATCCTGAAGGGTGATGGTGTGTCTCAGGGAGATGCCCACAGCTAACTATGGTGCTATTTGCTGAAATCAGCACGATTGCTGGATCCTAGCTATTTGACTAAATCGGACCAAATTTGTCATATTTCCAATTGCTGCAATCTTTGGCCCCATGATTTTACTATTAAATCCATGCCTAACCTTTTAGATTTTGAAAACTGCTTTCCAAACATTTTTAGTGATTTATCATTGCAATTCCATGAGATAGATTAGTATGATTGGAGAAAAGGCCCAGGGAGGTTAAGTAAATTTCCCAGAGTCACACAGTTATTGATGACATCAGCACAATTTTCAATCCTCTGTCCAAAGGTCCACGTTTATCCATAAAAGTTATAGCTCTAGGTCTATTTCGCATGTGAATCTAGGTTCCGACAAACAGTTTAAATAAGGAAAACTTACTTTTCCCAAACTCTTTTCAAATGCCCATTTCATTTTGTCCTCTCAACATCACTGTGGAGTAGGAAAAGGTAGGTATTATTACTCCTAATGCACAAATGAGGAAACTGAGGAACAGAAAAATGATTTGCCCAAGGTCACGCAGCAAACAAGTCCCCTTACAGTCCTAAATGGATGGGGGGGGGGGGGGGGGGGGGGGGGGCGAGAGAGAGAGAGAGAGAGAGAGAGAGAGAGAGAGAGAGTGTGTGTGTGTGTGTGTGTGTGTGTGTGTGTGTGTGTGTGTGTGTGTGTGTGTGTGTGTATGTGTGTGTGGTGTGAAGCCTCAGCAGGGAAAGCCAAACTGCGTGGTGGATGTGTCAAAGATTTAAATGAGCCTGAATCACTTCAAGTGATCTGCTTGCCTCTGCATTCACTGATTGTCCTAAAATGTACATTTTGGCACAGGCTTTTCAAAGAAGCTTGCATTTCCATTTTAAGTGTTTTTCTAAAAGGACTTATTCTTACCCATATTTTAAAATGCAACATGACCCAAATCTCGCCCCTAACAACCTTCTTTAAAGGGGCTGTGAGCCCTATTGCGGGCTGGGGGGAAGAGAGCACGGTTCTGGGAATCAGGACACTTGGGTTCCAGTCCCAGTTCTGCAGGTAACTGGCTTACATGGGTGAAGACTACACAAGCATATTCAACACTGTGCTGCACTCCCTGCCCACATGCTCACTCATTGCACTCTGTGCCTTGGCAATAACACAATGGGCAGTGATGAGAGCATGCAGGTAGTGCTGAATTAGCCACTTACCCTAGGATCCATAACTCTGTGTGCTTTCTATGTCCTGAAATCTCAGGACCAAGGCTCACCCATCATTCTTGATAGGACAGTTCATCATCAGTGGGCTCTCATAATTCTTACATGTGCCCTAAAGGTCACATGTGCATCTAAGAGACGCATTCCTCTTGCTCCCTGTAAGTGAAGTCTTTCTACAAAAAAAAAAAAAAAAATCAACCTCTTAAATTGGTTTCAAAGAGGTTACCTGACTTCACTTTGGTGTTTCTGACACAGCGGAGCTAAGGAGCAGTGTGGCCTAATGGAAAGAGCACAAAGCTGGGAGTCAGGAGACCTACCTTCTAATCCTGGCTCTGCCACTTCCAGCTGTATGACCTTCGGCAAGTCACTATTTTCTCCATACCTCACATGCCTCATTTGTAAAATGGGGATTAATACTCCTTCTCCCTCCCTCTTAGATTACAAGCCCCATGTCAGACAGGGACTATGCATGACCTGATTAATCTATCGATAGCATTTATGCTGACTCTGTGTGGAACACTCTACTGAGAGCTTGGGAGAAAATACAACAACAACAGAGTTGGTAGACACATTTCCTGCTCACAAGGACAGTCTAGAGGACTCTCCTGCATCTTCCCCACCACTTGAGAAGCAGCATGGCTCAGTGGAAAGAGCACGGGCTTTGGAGTCATAGGTCATGGGTTCAAATCCCAGCTCTGCCAATTGTCAGCTGTGTGACTTTGGGCAAGTCACTTAACTTCTCTGTGCCTCAGTTCCCTCATCTGTAAAATGGGGATTAAGACTGTGAGCCCCCCGGTGGGACAACCTGATCACCTTGTAACCACCCTGGCACTTAGAACAGTGCTCTGCACATAGTAAATGCTAAATAAATGCCATAAAAAAAGAATAGTGAATCTCTATGTTCTCTAGACTGTAAGTCTTTTATGGGCAAGTACATGTCTGCTATTTCTGTTGATCTGTACTCTTCCAAATGCTTAGTATTTTGCTATGCACACAGTAAGCACCCAATAAATACGTTGAGTGAATGAATGCTCTGCACATAGCAAGTGCTCAATAAATACGATTGATTGATTGATTTTAAAAGAAACATGCTGGCTAATGACCACCGAGCAATCAGCTCTGCCACTTGTGAATACATCTGTTGTTCAGTGATTGTTTGTCTGCTGGAGATGCACTTACACTGATGCTTGTGTAATGCTTTGGCGCACAGCAATATGTCCATTAGAGCAACAACATTGCACACAGTGGGCAGTAAGTAATATGGCTTCTTCTGCCATAAAAATCACAGGAAACTCTAGGAGGCACAGTGCTGCAGAGACACCAATTTAGAGATGTCATTTCAGGCAGCACCATACTAATCTGTGGGACTCCAGGATGCTTGCAGTGAATTCGAATGGCCCCTAAACATTTTCTTCTGGAATTGAATCACTTTGTTCTCGAATAAGAAATAGAAGTGGGGATGGAGCAAACACATTCTTTCACTGCTGCTGCTTTCACATCCAACTGAATGTACCAAGAGCTCTGGGGAAACTCCAGAGCGAGAACTAATACCAAAGGCATCTTGGCATCCAGGGGCTTTCTTCAGCTGATATTCTTCAACCCTGATGTACCATGATCTCTCTCACTAGCAATGTTCAACCAATCAATCAATCGTCCCTAGCTAAACCTTCACATGAGGTACTCCTAGGGTCAACATGAGTCCACCCAAGTGTGACATTTCAGCCACATAGGAAGAGGGGCCATCCACTATTTCTGTCCAGTGAGTGGTCACTGTGCTTGAAGCTGTAGCGTATGGCTGAGTCCAAAGGAAGCCTGGCTCTGCACATAAGAATCACTGAGTGGTGACACCACCTTAATCTCAGCTACTGGGCCTAAGGTAGCTGCCTCTACCTTGCAGTCCCATCTGAATGAATCACTGGTTGACAAAGCAATAGAGACTTAAATCATTTTACTTAAAGCAGTTTAAACAATGATAATATTCTCTCCAGCAACATTGTCTCCCAGACTCTCTATTTCTTCCCAGAGTAAGAAGCGAGCACACACACTTCTACTTCCTGCCAAATGTGAGTTTCTCCAGTTGAGCAACTTGGACCAGCATTCACCAAATTTCCACCAAACACCACAGGCAGGCATTTCATTTGGGTAGGGACCTTCTCTCTATGTTGCCGACTTGTACTTCCCAAGCGCTTAGTACAGTGCTCTGCACACAGTAAGCGCTCAATAAATACGATTGAATGGATGAATGAATTTCTACCAAACAGCCGAGAGCCAGTCTGTTACATCCTTGATTGACAAATCATCAGTGTGTGAGCTACTTACACATGCATTTGAGTTGCTCCTACTACTGTATACATGGCTGCCGAGATGGTTCATGCAGCTTTAACTGATAGCTGCACATGTGTCCCCAAATCAGCTGATATTTCAACTTTTCAAATGAATTCCCTTCACGTTCCTACCCCATTCCTGCACTGTAGCCAGAACCAAGGGCAGGAACAAAGGAAATTCACTTTGGAAGTTGAAATATTAGCCAGATTGAGGTGGCTGATTGCTACTTTTAGGGAGCTGACTTACCCCATCTTCACTTTTTCATACTTAGTCTTTTTATTCATTTTCCTCAGAACTTGTGGTTGGGAGACTCACTTTCCTTCTGCAAAGTCATTGCCAGTGAGAGGGCACCTCAGCTGTGGACTGGGCCCCGAGATTGAGGAGTTTAGAGTCTGTACAGAGAAGCTTCATATGCCTGGATTCCTCTCCACAAAATTCTATTTCATTAGAAACACATTCTTTTTCTATTACATGCTTGTGTGCTCAGCTCTGTCGTAAAACATATTTCCCCTTGACTCCTTAGCTAGAGCTTTCGAAGAACTGGAGAATGTTCATCCTACAACATAGGGCTGTCTGGCTACAGCACAATGTCAGGATAAAGGACCATGGACAGGGTGTCCAACACAGGGTGACTGCTACCACCTGAGTTTTCCTTAAAGAGAGCCCCAAGTAGCCCCCACAATTCTAGAATCGGATTCACTTTCTAATCAGTCTTTGTGGCCCAATTTCATTTTCACTGTCGTACTTCTAAGTGGTGCCTGCACACATCCAAAAATCCATCCTCTATCCTCTCTCAGAGACGGGAATCTGAAAAGGTGATCCTAATCCCCAGAGCTTCTCCCACACTGTTAACTCTGTCCAGATTATCTCATCAAATTTGGCTGCCTCCCCTGGCTCCTTTACCAGCTTTTAATCCTCCAGTTAGCTCCTCAGGTGATGAGAACCCCCTCTGTGAAAAGAGCAGCTTTCCACCAGAACCTCTCTCAAGATGTTAGGACTTTGATAGTCACCCCAGCCCCAGAGTAATTATTCATTCATTCAGTGGTATTTACTGATCGCTTATTGTGTGCGGAGCACTGTACTAAGTGCTTGGGAAGTACAAGTTGGCAATATATAGAGACAATCCCTACCCAACGGGCTCACAGTCTAGAAGTAGTAAATATCCTTACACTCTACTACTTCCCCTATACTAATCTATTTTAATATCTGTTTCCTGCTGTTCACTAAGCTCCTTCTAGGTAGGGAATGCACCTATCAACTCTTGTTGTACAATGTCTGTCTTTATTGCTGTATTATACTTTCCAAGCTCTTAGTACAGTGCTCTGCACCCAGTAAGTGCTCAATAAGTGACAATGAATGAAGTGCTTAGTACAGTGCTCAGCACATAGTAAGCTCTCAAATATCCAGAGCAATCTCGATTGACCGAATTACTGACTGCAAGAAATATTGAAAGAGCAGGGCTCCATGCCAGATTTTATCAGATCTCACTTTAATTACCTTGTGTTAAAGCTCAGAAAAACTGAGCTTGACTGTGCCAACTCCCTTACCTCTTCAAAAGAGACATAGGACACCATACTGAAAGGGTTAAACACCCCCTTCAAAGCAGCTGAACCTTAGTGTTTTGACAAATGGCATATCAAAAAGTTTAGGAGTGTAAGAAGGTGACTTTAGCAGCTTTCAAACAGAATGGAGCTCTTCAAAAAGAGCTCGGGACATAGATGTTGTCAACAGGGCATCTTCCTCAGAGAAACTGCTTGTGGAATGACCATGTCGACTGAAATGTCTGGCCCTTGGTAAGCACTTAACAAATACCATCATTATTAAAAGCAAAATAATGTCCATTTAATCTTTGGTGGCCAACACTTTCTAATGTAGTCAGAGAATTAATCTGATTAGTCCCAAACAAAAGCATCAAAGGGAATCCCCCTCTCAAATAGCCAATTGATTGAGAAACTGGTATTTGAGGCCATTTTTTTCAAATGGTATTTGTTAACCATTTATTCTGTTCCAGGCACTGTACTAAGTGCTGAGGTTGGACACAGTCCCTGTCCCACATGGAGCTCACAATCTTAATCCCCATTTTACAGATGAGGTAACTGAGACACCGAGAACTAAAGTGACTTGCCCAAGGCCATACAGCAGACAAGTGGTGGAGTAGGGATTAGACCCCAGGTCCTCCTGAGGCCCATGCTCAATCCCCTAGGCCATACTGCTTCTTTAAAGAAACTAAAGAATTATAAACACCTCCTTCCCTTCCCCACAGCACCTGTATATATGTATATATGTTTGTACATATTTATTACTCTATTTATTTATTTTACTTGTACATATCTATTCTATTTATTTTATTTTGTTAGTATGTTTGGTTTTGTTCTCGGTCTCCCCCCTTTTAAACTGTGAGCCCACTGTTGGGTAGGGACTGTCTCTATATGTTGCTAATTTGTACTTCCCAAGCGCTTAGTACAGTGTTCTGCACATAGTAAGCACTCAATAAATACGATTGATGATGATGATGATAAAAAATTTCAAGAAATTAGCCCCTCATTCATTCCCGTCAACTATTAGCCCAACCAACATCATCGCTCTTATTGTAATTATGGCATTTATTCAGTACTTACTAGGTACCAAGCTCTGTGCTGAGCCTTGGGACCTGGTGAAACACAGACACAGCCAGATGAAAGGATGGTTGTTCCTGTGATCAAAGGTTGGGTGTAGGGTGTTTCAACCTCAACAGTCTTGAGGTTGAAACAGAAGGAAGGACATCTGGGCCAGGTTATGAGCATTTCATAATTCAGCAGCTCTGTTCTTTCAGTTATAAAATAAGGGTTAAAAATGCCTTTTTCCCTTTCCTCATGCCAAAACTTTTGTTAAGCTCAACGTCACTACCATCTCTTTAGATTTTTTTTGTCAATATAAGGATTAAACAACCCGACAGATAACTGTGGGAAGATATGATTTTTTTCCATGTTCACATTTTTGCAATTAGACTAAAATAGAGACAATGCATTTATCACACTCCGGTGGAGGATATTTTTACTGATTGTGAGAAAACAAAACTGTCCTCCCAGCAAACACCTGCCCCTCCTGACAGCTATAAACTATTAAAAGTGTTCCTTAAAATATGCTTAGTCTAATATTATCTCCATATAATACAGAATAGCTTAGTAACTGCTATACTTCAAAGAAAATGATTCGCAACCAATGTCTGTGTTTTCTCCTCTTTCTCTCTCTCTCTCTCTCTCACACACACACACACACACACACACTTTTCCACCCCCTCTTTCTGTTCCCTCATTTTGCAGAAATCCTTCAAAATGGAAAATCTACAGAGTGAGCACTTACACTACTCAGCTGCTTTCTGTGAAGAACTGTAGTGTTGAATAATCTGTTTGCTGGCTAAAATAATTTGCCTAAAATGAGAAATAATTCAAGTAATGAGATATGCAAAACAGATGAAAAAGCCAAGATTCCTCATAAGATTCACCTTCTGAATTGGCAAAAATAATGAATCTTTATGTCTGCAGTGATAAAGCTGGACTCCTCTCTTCTCAGTATCTCCATCTTCAACTAGATTGCTCGCAGATCTGCTGAAATTAGATGTCACTGTAAATTATGGTGTAGGCTAAGTTAGTAGCCCAGGCTATGAAGGCTAGACACATAAAAACAAGGTACTAGTGAAGGCAATTGCTTTTGATCTTAAAATTCTTAAGTGACAAAATTGGTAGTGATGTGATATTTGCATCTGATGCTGCCTTTTAATTGACACTGACTGAGTCCTTTTTTCAAGTGGTTTTATTTTTCCTACTTGATTCTTGGGTGTTTTGTGGGCAGGGAATGTGTCTACCCACTCTGTTATATCACACTATCCCAAGTGGTTAGTACAGTGCTCTGCACACAGTAAGCACTCAATAAATATAATTGATTGATCGCCACCTTCCAGAACACAGCAGCCAGCACACACAATTTATACAGGACAGAGGAGAGAAAGAAGGGATGCTTCAGAGGGAAGAAAAAAGCAGGCCGGGGAGGGGAGGAGGAAGAGAAGGAAGATAGACATGGCTTTGTCCATACACAGACAATTTCACAGGGAGGAAATTAGGACATGCCTATTTGAAAATTATATCTGGGGAAAGCTCTATAGTTTTCTCCATCCTTTGTTAAATTGTGAAAGCTGTCTTTGAAACATTTCTGGTTTTGTCTTCTTAATAAAGGAGGGATGAAAATGGGGGCTTGGGGGAAGAGGCATCTAAAAGAGGGAGATGCTCAATTTTATCAGCTCATTTAAATACTTAATAAGCACCAGAGGAAGAAGTCCCATCACTATGTCCATTACCCCTGACATTAAGATGAACTAAGTCACACAGTTCATTGCTGGTGAACACTGGTTATTCACCTAGGAGTTATCACTGTTCATTCTTTAATCAAAAAGCAGATAGATCAATCAATCAGTGGCATTTATTGAGTGCTTACGGTGTGCCAAGCTCTGCATTAAGCACTTGGGGGAGTTGGATACCATAGAGTTGGTAGACATGATTCCAGCCCTCAAGGAGTTTACAATCTAGTTGGGGGAGACAGATGTTAAATTATTTTTGCAGACTGATTCAGCAAGACAAAAAAATTTCAGATGACACAGAATAAACAGACCCAACTATAGAACGGTTCTTACAGCACCGTAAAAATGCAACCCAAGGCAATGTGGAGTAAAATCTGAGTAAAGTGAGCCTGGCTCCAAACCAGAAGCAAGTCACTCATATTGTAGAAATGAAATGCAAAAACCCAACTTGTATTTCCCAAGCACTTAGTACACTGCTCGGCACACAGTAAGCGCTCAATAAATACGATTGATTGATTGATTGATTTTCCAAACAGTCTAGGTGAAAATGCAGTCCCTTAGCACTTATCCTCAGGCCAAAAATTCCTCTCCCTCTCTTTGAGGAGGTTTGGGTAGGGCACCATTTTCAAATTACTGTTGAGCTCACGGTCCATCACTTTTCACTACCTAGCCTGTTTCCTGCCTCAGTTCTTTTTGAGTCCAGTGATCTCCTTCACAGAGCTCATTGTGGGCAGGGAACATGTCTACCAATTCAGCTATAATGTACCCTCATGAGAGCTTAATACAGGGATCTGTACAAAGTGCTCAATAATTATGACTGATTGAAGCCAATTCCAACCAGCAACCAGAAGACTGACTCTTGGCCTAAGTGACACAGAGCATGAACTGAATATGAATAGTTTGATTTTCTCCTTTTACATAGTCATTGATTCTGCCCTAGGGGACTTTGCAGGGCAGTGATGCTTTGGATGGCTTCAAATCAGTGCTACCTTCTCATTTTCTTGCCCTTCCCAAGTTTGCACATCTGAATTTAGTCCACAGTTCAAAATATGGACCAATCAGCCTCTACATGCACTCCTGCATTTTACCCTCATGAGTCCAAGGTTTTCAGTTTCCTATGTGATTAAATTGGCCTGAGATACTGATAGTCAGTAAAGATGGTGGGCTTCCTTTACTCTTCTCTAACCTCTGAAATGGACCATGCCCCCGATTTCTCTATCATGGGAGGTGGTAGCCACTATACAAGCACACAATAGGCAAACTGTGTTGAGAGGACCACTGTGGTGCTGAGACAGCACTGGAAACAACAGCTGCAATCAGCACAAAGTGGGCAGAGTGTGCTCTGCAAGGGATCAGACAGACAGTAGCTTTGAGCTACTCAGAGAGAAAAAAGCATTTAGAAAACATGGCTGGATTTAGTCAAGAGATAAATAAAAGAGCACAGGGGGAGGGGAAAGTCTTCTCCTTTGCCCAGTGCATTTTCCAAGCCTGCCTGCATTTATTCTCTAGTTATTTCATTCAAGTCATCCCTATTGTACTCCCAAGTGAGGAGGGGATGGGCATTTTTTTTAATCTTTTCTTCTTTTCCATTTCCCATTCAAATAATGTCTTTCATTTAAGTGCTCTACTTGTAATAGAACCAAGTCCTGATAAAACTATTAGGGAAGAAAATGTGACAATGTTGCAAAATAACCTTCAAAGGCACCTTACAATCACAACAAAGGAAATGGAATTTAAAACATCAAAGAGCTCAGAGTACTTAATCATTGAAACTGGGTTGGGTGGGGGGTGAGAGGGTAGGTGAAGAGGCCCCTGGTTTTTAATATTTTTTTAATATCTGCTTTTTACCCTAAAATTGAAAAATGTTCCTGCTTCCTGGAAGGTAATTGTCTTTTTAAATACTCAAACAAATGGAAAGAAAATGGGCTGCTCTCCTTTATTCCTTATGGCTGGCCACTTACTTTTTCACCCAGCATTGGAGACAGAACTAAATCCTGGCTTTAGCTCACCTCCACTTTTGGGGAACCTTGATTTAATTTTCTTGTCTCCATCGGGCATGTATCCTGCTTTGTAAAGCAAACTGGGTGCTGCCTGAAGGCTCAACATTTCGCGACCAAAAATTAGCACCCCCTTCCCTATAATTCCATTTCTTTAAACTGATAATTGTCACCAGAAGATATTCATATTGAAATGAAAATGTTGCTTGACAGTTCACTCTAAATAAAAAACACGTAATACGCACAATTCACCGGACCCATCAGGCACAGATTTATTAGCTTTACCTGCTCACGACACAGTGGACCACTTGCCTATTCTGCTGTTTATATAGCTTGCTTTAATGATTCCAACTATTTCTATCATCTGCTTCCACTCAGCTTCCAAAGAGCCAACCACCATCATTTACCTAAAAGCAGAACATTAACAAGCAACTGCAGCTTGAGCAGAATACAAGTTTCCTTCGGAATCCCCACCACCGAGATGGAATCTCTTTTCAGGTGTTTTTTTTTTTAAACCTTAGCAATTCAGTCATATTACATTTTCTAACAGAGCCTCATATGCCCGGTTCCCAAAGACAAATAACCTCACGAGGCAACTCCCACGGATCCCAGCTGATCCAAACCCCCTAACTGTGGCAGCAATTCCATTTCAGTTGGAAAGGCGTTCTCATCCAAATGCTCCCACGTGGGAACTCCCACGTCTGGCCACGGCTCATGGGTTGGCTTGTTCCTTGTCTCAAACTCTTGCTGAGTCCAAAGGTACAAAGGAACCGGAATTGGAGAGACTGCCCAGAGACATTTGTCCTTGGTCTGTTTAGTCACCAGTAAGGGCACTGATGGTGGTAGTTATTGTTTACTTTGTGACTGTTTATCTGCTCTCTAACCCAACCTTAACATAGAGCAAACACTTATTAAATGCCATAATTATTATGGTAATTGAGCACCTACTGGATGATTGACATGAGTGACTGATTGATTGAAAGTATAACGGAAACAGAGAAGCAGCATGGCCCAGTATAAAGAGCACACACAGACCTTGAAGTCAGAGGATCTGGGTTCTAATCTCAGCTCCACTGTGTCTGCTGCTCCAGGCAAGTCACTTAAGTTTTCTGTATCTTAGTTACCTCATCGGTAAAATGGGGATGAAGACTTTTAGCCCAATGTGGGACATGGACTGGGTCCAATCTGATTAGCTTGTATTTACCCCAGTGCTTAGTACAGTGCCTGGCACAAAGTAAGTGCTTAATAGAAAAAAAAGAAGCAGCACAACACTTGCCTTGCCCTTGTGAAGTTTACACTCTGGTGGGAAAGACACATAGAGATATTTCAGCAACTATAGCAATTGAATTATCAATGGATAATGCATGCATTATAGTTGTTACAGTCTAGCAGGGAAAACAGACATTAAAATACATTACAGGCAGGGGAAACAAATGAGTTTAATGATGATATACATAAGTGCTTCATAGGTGAGGACAAGAGAAGGAAATTTTCCCACTTGAGATTAACAGGAAGGAAACAAATACTGCTCACAACCAAGGCACAAAATTGTTCCAGTCTTGAACTGGTTCACTGTCTCCACCCTCAGTCCCGCCCAATTTGTAAAAGCAATTAATTTGCTGTGTTTTTTGACAGGTATAATACTATTTTATCTTATCCCCAAATGTGTATTACATCTATTGATGTCCTGATCACTCATTCTTCACTTGACCTTCCAGGTTCAAAAGGCTTACTCTGTTTTCACCCTCAAAGAGAGTAAAATGTTTTTGAGGGGACAATGAAATCCGTGCGACTCTTGTGGCTTTGGAGACATGGGGAGAGCATACTGCAATCAATCAATATTTCCATTGAGTGCTTAAGGTATCCAGAGGCTATATTAAATAATTATGAGAGTGATAATAATAATGATAATGATAGCATCTCTTAGCACTTACTATATGCCAAGTACTGAGAAGCAGGCTGGCCTAGTGAATAGAGCACGGGCCTGGAGGTCAGAAGGACCTGGATTCTAATCCTGAATCTGACACTTGCCTGCTGTGTGACTTCAGGCAAGTTATTTCACTTCTCTGTGCCTCAGTTACCTCATCTGTAAAATGGGGATTCAATACCTCTAAACTGTGAGCCCCATGTAGGACCTGATTATGTTGTATCTACCCCAATGCTTAGTACAGTGCTTGACACATAGTAAGCACTTAATAGCACAATTATTATTATTATTGTTATTATTATTGTCAACTTTTCTTTTGATTAAACTACATTAACAAACACATAATAAGCACTTAGTAGCACAATTATTATTATTATTGACTTTTCTTTTGATTAAACTACATTAATTTCTCCCCATAAGTGTCCCTGGGCTAGATGCTACGAAGTTCTCCACTGGTGGGTTTATCTCACTGCGAAAGACATCACAGTTTAGTAGTCCTTACTTAGAAGTGATAAAAATGATGAATGAGCTGAAGTCTGGCTAGAATCATTATAAACCACAGCATGGACACAAACGTTACCAGTAAAAGACAGCTTTTTTCTGCTTCTCCGAACTGGATGGAAATAGGAAACACGTATATCAAGCAGTCTGGAAGAAAAGTTGGCTCAATAATAAAAATGAGGAGAGAAAAAAAATCAAATGGTGTAGTAATCAGGACTATAAGAAGGACTGAATTCAAGCAGAAGGTTTTCTGGGGATTTGACCACTATGCAGCCATTCATTGTCCTCTCTTGCACCATATTAAAATGGAGATCATAATCTCAAAAGTTTGCATTTCTATGTAGAAGCTCAAAAAACCTAAAGGCTGAAGTCCAATTTGGAAATGTTTATAAGCACCATGCCCTGGGTGCTTCAAAGTAATTCCTGTTATTGCTTATTTTTTTTAGAGTTTTTGATTCCCTAATGCTTGGTGTGGAGGGAGGGAAATGAGTGAGAAGAAAGTTTACTTTTTATTTAAGCCTGTAAGTCTCCAATGTTAAAGAAAAGATGTAGCTGCTTGCGTGTGCCAAGTTTCTCTCCCTGCACAAAGCCACATTATAATAATAATGGCATTTGTTAAGCGCTTACTATGTGCAGAGCACTGATTTCTGCTAGAAATGGGCAGCTGGGAGAGCCTAGGCCTGGAAGCCAGGAGATCTTAGGTCCAGGCAGTCTGGCCTAGTGGAAAGTGCACAGGGCTGAGAGTTAGGAGATCTGAGTTCGAAATACAGCTCTGCCATTGACCTATTGTAGGACCTTGGGACATTGTTGGATTTGACAAGAAGGAGATCATGGCTGACTTTTGAGAGGGTGGTTTCCGGTAGAGTGAAGGGGACAGAAGTCAGATTGGAGGGGGTAAGGAGAGAATTGGAGGAGCGGAACTGAGACAGCTGGTGTAGACAACTCACTCAAGGAATTTGGAGAGGAATGGTGGGAAATAGGTGGGGTAATAATTGGAGGGAGCTGTGGAATCTTTGGAGGATTTTTTTTAAAGATGGAAGAGACATGGTTATGTTTGAAAGCAGTGGGGGAAAAGGGAATTGGAGAGTAAAGAGTTGAAGATGGGGGTCAGAGAAGGAAGAAGAGGCCAAGGGTTTTGATAAAGTGCGAAGGGATAGAGTTGGAGGCACAGGTGGAGCGAGTGGATTTTGAGAGGAGGCAGGAGATTCATTCATTCATTCAATCGTATTTATTGAGCGCTTACTGTGTGCAGAGCACTGTACTAAGCACTTGGGAAGTACAATTCAGCAACAAATAGAGAAAATCCCTGCCCCCAACAGGCTCAAAGTCTAGAAAGAGGGGAGACAGACAACAAAACAAGTAAACAGGCATCAATCAGTAACATCATTATAAATAAATAGAATTATAGATCTATACACATCATTAATAAAAATAAATAGAATTACAATTATAAATATGCACATATATAAACAAGTGCTGTGGGGCAGGGAGGGGGGTCGGGGTAATGGAGAGGGGGAGCAAAGGAAAAAGGGGCGCTTAATCTGGGAAGGCCTCCTGGAGTAGGGGAGCTTTCAGTAGGGGTCAAACGGCTTAAAGGATAAGGACCCAAGGTGAAGCAGAAGGGAGAATAGGGTGGGGAGATGACAGGGTTAACTAGTCCTGCACATGGCCAATTAGGGAGAGGGCTGGGGGTGCCAACCGTCCCCCACCACAGATATGATAGACAGAATCCTCTTTTCCAATGATTGCATCCCTCTATGCACCTCGCCAACAGGTCCAAGACCTCTGAACTCACAACTACAGACGTTCTGTCTTCTAATATTGGTAACGTGTGCACAGGGCGAGAGATCTACTCTTCATATACTGCTGGGAAAGGTGGAAGAGTTGAAGAAGGGGCAAGAGGAGGGAGGGATTGGAGAGGAGTAGGAGAAATCTTCTGGAAATCATGTGTGATGGTTTGAATTCTCTCAATAAAGTATGTGACCACGTCAGGGGTAAGAGATGCGGGGAGGTGAGGGGGCAGGGGGTTTGAGGAGGGAGATAAACATCCATCATAATCTGAGTGTTCCATATCACTAGGGTCCATCTGTTGGATTACTAGTAAGAGCTTGGAGCTTAACTTCCGTGATTGGTGGATTTGTTGTTAATAATATTTTCCAGGCTCCTCTATTATATTGGTAGTTCTTTGAGGACAGGAAAATGTGTTTGACTTTCAGTGTACTCTCCCAGGCACTTGGTATAGTACTCTTACATTCACAAGGTGCTCAATAAATGTCACTTACAGCCCACTTTTCCTTTGTTGGCAATAGTTATGCAGTAGACCATGGCATGTGTTTTCTGAGCCAATGACTTCTCCTCACAACACTCACACACAAAGTTTGGCTTTGCTTCCCATAGCCATATTCAAGTACCACGTGATGACCGGCTTACTGGAGAAGCAACATGGCCTAGAGAATTGAGCGTGGCCCTGGGAGTCAGAAGGACCTGGGTTCTAATCCCAGCTCTACCACTTGTCCATCGTATTACCTTGGGCAAATCACTTCACATTTCTGTGTTCCAGTTACCTCATCTGTAAAATGGTGGTTAAGACTATGAGCCCCATGTGGGGCAGGTATTGTGTCCAACCTGATTTGCTTGTATCCACCCCAGCACTTAATACAGTGCTTGGCACATAGCACTATTATTATTTGGAAGAAAAGCTGGAAAACATTTATTCACCTCCCCAAAAAGAGTTCCTTCTTCATTACTGAGAAGAAGGGTAGGAGAAAGGACAGGCCTGGGAGTCAGAGGGCCTGGGTTCTCATTCTGCCTCTGCCACATACCTGCTGTGTGACTTTGGGCAAGTCATTTCTCTGCATATTAGTCCCCTCAACTGAAAAATGGGATTCTGTACCTGTTCTCCCTCCTACTTAGACTGTGAACCTGAAGTGGGACAGGAACTGTATCTGGCCTGATTAACTTGTATCTACCCCAGTACTAGAACAGTGCTGGACATGTAGTAAGGGCTTAAATACCATAATTATTATTATTACTGGCACTCCACATTGCCCTGGTATACAATGTACTTCAAGCACCATTTATTGAGGTGTGCTATTTTTCCCTGTCTCAGAATTAAATTCATGTCTTCTGGCCCTCTTAGCAGACTTGTGCAACTGCTATTCACTTTTTTTTCCTCAAATACCTTCTGTCTCAGCAGAAACAGTTCCTGTAATCTGAACTTGGATGTGGAATTCAGCCCCTGCGGTCTGAACCCTTATCTCCTGGGGTTGCCATGAGCCCAGAATGATCCAAATTTGGTATTAAGAATGAATGTAACTAAGTGATAAGTAAGAGTGTCAACAGAGTTTATTACTTTTCAGAACATGAAACTAAATGCATCCATGCTTTCTGCTGTCCCCTATTTGATCAGAAAGGAGGAAAAAAGCATTCTAATCTTTCATCATGATACCCTTCAAAAATATCAGCGTGTACGCATGCATATACTGTTATCTTTTGAAACTAATAAAAATCAGTCACTAAGGAAATGTAGTAACATCCATCAAAGGTAGAGCAGTTCAACAGCTGTGAAGCTGGCAGTGAGCTGAGGCACTCAATGAAGAAAAACTTGCCAGGCAGAACTCGTGAACCATAGAATCCGCCATAGATGAAGCCAGAGAGACCAAGTTTTGTACCCTATGACATTTTCAAACACTATATTCTAGCTGGTGGCCTTGCTGAGGGAAAAAAATCCATAAACCAAAAGTTTTATGCAGAACTTGAAAGGACAAAGCACAGTTCGGCGAATTCGATTATCTGCAGAAATGTCCTTTTCTAATATGATATTATGCTATAGCAGAGAATAAACTGAAATTCCCCTAAAGTTATATTAGGTTCAGATAATAGAGGTTATTTTGAATTTCTCCTAGATAAATATTTTCTGGGGTTCAATAATAAGAAACAGAGCGAGAAGCAGCATGGCTCAGTGGAAATGAGCCCGGGGTTTGGAGTCAGTGGTCATGGGTTCAAATCCTGGCTCTGCCAACTGTCAGCTGTGTGACTTTGGGCAAGTCACTTCACTTCTCTGTGCCTCATTTCCCTCATCTGTAAAATGGGGATTGACTGTGAGCCCCCCAAGGGATAACCTGATCACTTTGTATCCCCCCCAGTGCTTAGAACAGTGCTTTGCACATAGTATGTGCTTAATAAATGCCATCATCATTATTATTATTATTATTATTATTATTATTATTAGGCCTGTATTCTCCATTGTCTTCCAGTTGCTTGTCAGGAAGAACAGAGGAGCCAGCTTGGAAAGATGGATATTTTCACAGAACATTCCCAGCAATACATGTAGAATACAGATTTGAAGGCATTTCCAGAAGGGAAAAAATGAATATCACTGTCTATAGAGAATAAAAAAGTGACTTGATTCAACTTCCTGCATTCTGTATTTGCATTTCTGAGTAACCCACTATGAGTAATATGATACAAACATGTGCGATGTGTGTGTATATATATATATATATATATATGTATATTATACGTTACATATATTATGAATGTATTATATATATATATATATATGCATACACACACACACACACACACATACCAGATAGATCGATAGATACACACATAGCTTCCTGGTATCATTCGAGCAATCGACAGTAAAATCCTTGAGGGCAGGGAACATGTCTACTAACTATTGAACTGTCCAAGTGCAGGAAACAGTGTTTGGGCCATGTTATGCACTCAATTAATACTGATTGATGGAGGGCATTGATTGAGAGTCTACTGTGTGAAGACCACTGTGTTTCGTGTTTGAGTCCATTCCATATCAGCCCAGGGAATGACACTCTGAATACAGAGGAGGGATCATTAAGACCCTCCTTTTACTGATCAAAGTGCATCTTGAGTTAAAGGTCAAGGCTAATACTTGTAATATTTGTTAAGCACTTACTATATGCCAGACACCGTACTAAGCACTGGGGTAGATACAAGATAATTGGGTTGGGCCAAGTCCCTGTCCCACATGGTGCTCACTGTTTTAATTTCATTTTACAGCTGAAGAAACAGGCCCAGAGAAGTGAAGTGACTTGCCCAAGGTCACACAGCAGACAAGTACTGCCCCCCCTACCATCTCTGTTTCTGGCCCCCCTCAACCTCTCTGTTCCTTCCTGCCCCCCAACCACTTTCTCTGGTTTTTCCTATCCTCCCTCACCCTCTCTATTTCTTCCTGCCAACCTCACCGTCTCTGGTTCTTCCTGCCTTCCCTCATCTTCGCTCTTTCTTCCTGCCACCCTCACCCTATCTGTTCCTTCCTGCACCCCCTCACCCTCTCTCGTCCATCCTGCCCAACCTCACCCTCTCTCTTCCTTCCTGCACCCCCTCATCCTCTCTATTCTGCCCTGCCCTCCCTCACTCTCTCTTTCTTCCTGCCCTGCCTCACACTCTCTCTTTATTCCTGGCCTTCTCACCCTCTCTTTTTCTTCTTGGCCCCACTCACCCTCTCTCCAGGTCCCCCCAGGTCACTATGCCCCACTAATAAATCAAGTAGAATCACACATTTTTACTCCTCAAATAGCCCTCCCTTCCCCCACCTTCTAAAACAAGAACTTCATGGGCACAGATCATTAACTTAGCAGATTGTAGATGGTAAATTCCTTGTAGACTGTGAGCTCCTTGTGGGTAGGGAATGCATCGACCAACTCTATTATAAAGTACTTTTCCAAGTCCTTAGTACAGTGCTCTGCACTCAGTAAGCACCCATTAAATTACCAAAGATTGACTGATTGACAGTAGTGGTAATAGCAGCATTTATTGAGCACCCACTTGGTGTGGTGCACTACATTAAGGACCTGGGAAAGTCAGAATAAAGAAGGAACACATTTCCTGCCCACAAGAACCATACACTTCAGCCAGGGAGAGATATCAATAGGAAAGAAAGGAAAGAGATTTCTGCAAATGATCATTTTAAATGCACTTAACCAGGAAATCAGTTCCTCTGACTCCCAGGTCGGGTGGGGTTGGGGGGGGGGGGGGGGGGGGGCGGCGGGAAGGTGGTGTGGTGTGGTGTGTGTGTGTGTGTTGTAAGTGTTTTCTATGTGCCAAACACTGTGCTAAGCCCTGTTGAACACAGTCCATCCCACATGGGGCTCACAGTAACATACAAGAGATGAAAAGGGAAGGCCACAAATAGGCACTACCTGTATTCTCCTGTGAATAGCACATTTTTCCCTCCCAATGATGAGCATTTATAACAGCACTATGTTCCCTGCAGGTGGTGGGATAATCTTGAGATAATCACCCCCCTAGAGAATGCTTCTAGGGCCTGGAGGTCGGGTGCCCAGATCCCTTGGCAGGCCTTACTGCTCACATTTATGCTGATGGCAGCAACGACAAGGAAGAGAGGACCCCGAACCGCATCCCAAAGGAACTGGCTTGTCCATTTGTTAATTCCATGGGCTGCGAACATACCCAGAGCCCCTGACACACTCTTCCGCCATCACCGTAATTAAAAAGTTTTAGTATGTGATTTTGCGTGGCAACAGCATCGATCAAAGTCCCTTTTTTGACATGTGCAACTGAAGCAATATGTTCCACATAGGTTATTTCTGGAATTGTATTACTTACTGGTGCAGAGTCCTGTCATGTACCTCTATTGCCCGGGATATACCTGCCACAGACACAGGCAGATTTATCCCCCTTCAAGCGGGCTGAAAAATGGAATTTTTGCCCCCTAAACTGGGTTTTATTGCAGCCGGAAGCCACATTATTAGATGCAGAAAGGTTTAAATCCAGAAAACTCCAGCTTCCGAGCCACTCACAATGAGACAGACAGTTGTCTCGCATTGGGGTGGGAATTTGTGACAATCACAGGATAATGATAGTATAATAATAGGGAGAAAGAGCCAATCATTCAATCTCCACTTTACAGATGGAGAAACTGGGGCCCAGAGAGATTAAATGATTTGCCCCAGGTCACACAGCAGGCCAGTAGTCGAGACAGGACTATAACCCAGGTCTCTTGACTCCCAGTTCCACCCTTTTCCCACTGTTTAGACAGACATATTGCATTGGAGCTGTGCAGCACTCACTCCCAGTCAGATGCACTATGTTTTTTTCTGAAGACCTTTAAGCAAGGCCATTTCCCAACTCAGAGATGTGCTAGGCTCTTGACTGATGTGCACCAAGGGACCTGCAAAAACAAATCTCTTGCCTTCCTATTTTCTCCCTGTGTCGAGCTAGGGGGCTGGGCCATGTTTGGGGGTGATTTTGGAGATAAATCGGGAAATAACTGTGGGAGCATAATCCTACTGTGTCCCTTCGTACAGTCTTAACCTTCTGTAACTTGGAAGATAGTTCAAGGTGTTCTAATAATTACCATCTAGGAGAGATTTGAGCAGGGCTCTGCACTCTTTAATGGCTCATAACACAGGCAAGGAATTTAAAATCTGAGATTTATATGAAAGCTTAGATTATTCAAAGAGAAAAAGAGGACAGTGACCTGATTAAGATAAATGAAAGTTCAGCTAGTCAGGAGAGGTGCTATGTTAATTTGGTATAATAAGGTATCTTGGGTGAAGATGATTTTACTGTGATCTATAAACTCCCTGTCTCTGTGCCAACGATCTATGGTGATGAATCTCAACACTTCCAAGTCCTCTTTGCCACCAAGAAGGGTTCCCCACCCCCGAAGGAAGTGCACCCCAGATCCTGCTCGATAACCAAGGAGGCATCCTGACTATAGACCTGAAGATGGAACAACAAATCCCACCCTGGATGATCCCAAGTGGATCAGAAAACAAGTTACAAGATTCTCAGGTCCGGAAACATCAAGTCATTAAATCAATCAGGAGTATTTACTGAGCACTACTGTGCACAGAGCACTGCTCTAATTGCTTGGGTGAGATACCTTCCCTGCCCACAGTGAGCATACAGTCTAGAGATATAGTTCTTTAGAGCTACCAAGTCAACTGTACCAGCCAACCTTTGTGAAATGATAGGAAGGAGAATTACAGTAACAATTTCAGAACACCAGGGCTCAAGAGAAAAAGATATGGCAGTGGCGGGCAGACACATCCTCCCCCTGACCTGGAACACCCTCCCTCCACACATCTGCCAAGTTAGCTCTCTTCCTCCCTTCAAAGCCCTACTGAGAGCTCACCTCCTCCAGGAGGCCTTCCCAAACTGAACCCCCTCTTTCCTCTCTCCCTCCTCCCCCTCCCCATCCCCCCACCTTACCTCCTTCCCCTCAGCACAGCACCTGTATATATGTATGTTTGTACATATTTATTACTCTATTTTACTTGTACATATTTATTCTATTTATTCTATTTTGTTAATATGTTTTGTTTTGTTGTCTGTCTCCACCTTCTAGACTGTGAGCCACTGCTGGGTAGGGACTGTCTCTATATGTTGCCAACTGTACTTCCTAAGTGCTTAGTACAGTGCTCTGCACACACTAAATACTATTGAATGAAAGTAAAAGGCACAGTCCCAGCCCTTAAAGAACCTATTTCCTAAAGGGAAAGACAGGCAATCAATCACATTTATTGTGCGCTCATTCCATGCAGAGCACTGTACTAAATCCTTGGGAGAGTACAACATAACAGAGTTGATAGATACATTCCCTGGCAACAATGAGCTTACAGTCTAGATACGAGCTTACAGATTCAAGAGGCACATAGAAGAAAAGGAGAATGCAAAGATGGATAGGTGTGTGAAGTGTAGAGGGGATAAAATCACCATTTACAAAAGTATTATGGGTACTATAGTGCAGAAGTATAGTTGGGAGATGTACTAGGGAAAAGACATCAGGGAATGCCTCCTCGAGAAGGTGAGATTTCCAGAGGGCTTTGAACATAGGGAGACCTGTGTTCTGGTGGATGTCAAGTGGAAGAAAACAGGAGGAAGGGTATGAGCAAGGGTCAAAGGAGGAAGAGTCGAGAGCAAGGCACAGTAGGGTGAGCTTGGGAGGAAAGGAGAGTGCAAGCTGGGGTGGAATGGGAGAAGAGAGTGGATAAATGATAACAATAATATTATGTAAGCGCTAACTATATACCAAACACCGTACTAAGAGCTGGGGTAGATTCAATATAATCATGTTGGTCAGTCCCTGTTCTACATGGGTCTCAGCATTTAAGGAAAAAAGCAGTTGATGTATTGTGTTAAAGTAAATGGCCCTCATTTATTTTAAGGATTTTTCACCTTGACTATTGGGGACCAGGACTACTGCTTACCTTGAAAACATAAAATTAAATAAATCTTTTCTTTGCCCAGATGCCAGATGCTGCCACTACCTACTCCCACTGGAGCTCCTCAGAAAGTAATAGTAGCAGCAGCAATCATATTTATCGAGCACCCAAGGTGTGCACTGCACTAAGTCCTTGGGAATTACAAAAAGAAGCAACAACTTCACTGCCCTCAAGCACCTTATACTCTATTGGGGGAGACTGGTGAGGGAAAAAGAGGTTTGGAAGATAGGCATCCCAGGACCACAGGAGATAAGGGGCAAAGATCATTAGCACCAGGACCAGCCTCCTGGCTTGAATTTCACAGCTCTTTCCAAGACTGTGTCACTTGGTGGCAGACTCAGAAAACCATTCAATCTGGTGCCAAAGGAGAGATGCCTGAGGCAAGTAGCTTAGCAAGTTTTTCAAAAAGGATTAGACGTTTGTTTGAATAATAGCCAGAGCATCTGCACGCACACTATGTAGCATGAAAATTATAAGAGCTTGAAATGAATTTCATGCTCATGAGATATCAAACTGACAACATTGCTTAATGAGAGGCTCTGAGCAGCCATCAGCTCTCTCTCAAGCCTAGAGTCAGGGCTCTAGGAAGTAAAATGAGCCTACCCAGATGCAGAAACACGAACTTTTCTCCGACCAGTTTCACCAAGATGATCAAAGCTGTGGAAAATGATCATACCTTTGGCCTGTTGGCATCGGAACAGAAAGGTCCAGCTGGGAGGAACATCTCCACTGTCTGCCAAAGCTTGTCCCAGTCCCAGAGAGAAGGTTGTGGGGGAGAGGGGGGTGCTCCATTGCCTGCGGAGGCTTATCCTTATCCCATAGAAAAGGAGAGGGGGGTTGGCATCTCCACATCTCCATAGTGGTGTCCAGTCCACTACTGAGTCCACCACCCAGGCTCTATTCATCTCCCCTCCCAGACCCACAGCACTTATGTAAATATCTGTGATTTACTTATATTAATGTCTGTCTCTCCCTCTATACTGTAAGCTTGCTGTGGGCAGGGAATGTGTCTGCTATATTGTTATACTGTAATAATAATGATGGCATTTGTTAAGCACTTACTGTGTATGAAGCACTGTTCTAAGCTCTGGAGGGATACAAGGTGATCAGGTTGTCCTATGTGGGGCTCAAGTCTTCATCCTACTCTCCCAAGCGTTTAGTAGAGTGTTCTGCACACAGTAACCACTCAATAAATACAACTGAGTGAAGGTTGAAGCACCAAGGGAACTGGCTTTGGGCTAGTCAGCACCCCATGGAGGCCAGCATACACCTACAATTTCCTCAGATGCTCCGATTTCCTCAGTCTCTCTCACTGTTTTGGGGGAGTCTCAATGTGGTTTCCAAGGGAAGGTGACCAAAGGTCAATGCTACAGCTGATCTTGATCAAAACAGATCTAGGTCTAGGCATCTAAAATAAGTCCATTAATCAAAGGTATTTATTGAGCACTTACTATGTGCAGAGCACTGTACTAAACACTTGGAAGAGTACAATACAGGTGGTAGACTTGATCTCTGGCATCAAGGAGCTAATAATTTGGCAGAAAAAAAGCATTAAAATAATTTACAGATTGGGAGAGCAACAGAGCATAAGGAAAGATTCTGTACGGCCTGGTGGAAAGAATATTGGCTTGGGAGTCAAAGGACCTGGGTTCTAATCCCGATTCTACCTCTTGCCTGCTGGATGACCTTGGGCATGTAATTTGACTTCTCTGTGCCTCACCTTCCCTAGCTGTAAAACGAGGATTCAATATCCATTTTCCCTGCCACTTTAGACTACAGAGCCCTTTGGCAACTGGGTCAGAGGCAGAACTGGTGCTGACCTAAAGACTGGGTTCAGTTCAACCTCTGGGCCCCATTTGAGCCAGACCACTCCGTTAGAAAGGACCCTCACATAGTTTACAGTCTATTCTCTACAATCTAAGCTCACTGTGGGCAGGGAACATGCCTACCAACTTATAATGCATTCTCCCAAGAGCTTAGTATAGTGCTCTGCTCACACAGTAAGTGCTCAAAAAATACCTTTGATTAATAGAGTAAGACTGTAGCAGAGCCCACAAGAACATGCTAAAATGGCTGCTATCTTCCAATGTCAAAAATATGGCTATCATTTATCTTCTTACATGATAACTTCTTAGCCTGTCTCTCTTGTATCTTCCCCAACACTTAGTACAGTGGGGTACATAGTGAGGCCTTAAATACCACAGTTGTTAATTATTCTCATTCCATTTCTCAGTTCTATAGATTCTAGACTGAAAACTCAGTGTGGAGAGGGATTGTGTCTACCCACTGTATTGTACGTACTCTCCCAAGCACTTAGAACAGTGCTCGTCACTGAATAAGTACTCATTAAATACCAGTGATGGATTGATTTCCAGCATGAGCATGGAATGGGTTGGCTTCTATTGGCCCTACAGGAAGGGAACACAATAGGGCTCTGTGCCTCAATTGTTTCTGCTGCAAAATAATTCACGGAAACTACTTCCGCACACAGAAGCCTAGGGGTAGGGTGGAGAATCCATTTGGAAAACAATCATGTTTCTGTGCATAGAAGATTGGATGAATCATGTGGAAACCACAACTGGTGTCCACAGCTGACAAGCCAATTGCACAGACAAGAAGCCGGTAGGTGGTCCATCTCTGCCCCTGCCGAGGGCATAGTGGCAGCCCGCGTGCTAGCAAGTTCTGGCAACACGCTCACACTTGGGAAAAGCAACTGCCATTCTGTTTGGTCTTCCCTCGCACAATATTCCAAAGCCGTCGAGTTGAAAACATGGCATCTTCGATCCGTAAGTATAACTACCACATTATTCAATCCCATGGGGATTTATTACCCCCACTAAGGATGTCTGGAAACATTACAGGATTGAATAGAATCCATAAAGCATCTGTCGTCAAAGCCAAAAGCGAGAGCTAGGTGGACATTTTCAGAGTGAATCAGCAGTCTTGTAGCAAGTGTCCAAGAAAAAATAGCTGCAGAAGCCCCTACTTACAAACTACTGAAGAAATTGGAGGAAGAGTTGCGCAACAGCACTCTAGTACTCTCTGCCTTTAGCTATATAATGGCCAGAGACCTTGGTCACCTGGGGCCCTATTTCTGGCCACAGCGACCACAGTACGGTGCCAATTCTGGACCATGGCATCATGCCCTAGCAACCGGTTGCCTTGGTAATGCAGACCAGCTATTTTTCAGGAATGCTATTGAACCCTTCCATCTCAAGCAACACTCTCCTTTCGAACAACAACTTTTCCCAGCAATAGTTCAGTTCAGGAGACACTTCTCTTCTGCAGAGCTGGAACTAGAACTCAGATCTGGGCTCTTTCCCTTGGACACACAGCTGGGCAAGATTTCACTGAGATCCATCAGACCAGTCGGTTTTTGTAACGGATACTCCCAACTCCCTCATATGCACCACTCACGATGGTCATTTGTCAATAACACCCGCCCCAGCTGTTCTCAGGTCCAAAGGCTCATTCCCAGAGGAAGCTTCATCAGTAGAATCTGAGGGACCACATTGTTGGTGGGGCCTGGTGGGAAGAGCACAGAACTGGGAGTCAAAAGACCTGAGTTCAAATACCGGCTCTGACACTTGCCTGCTGCATGAGCTTGGGTGAGTCACTTAACCTCTCTGTGTCACAGTTTCATCATCAGAAAAACAGATATTAAATATCTGCTTTATCTCCCCTTTAAACTGTGTCTCATGTGGGACAGGGATAGTGTGCAACCTGATTGGATTCTAGCTATCCCAGAAACTACTAAAGTGATCTGAGAAACTGCTGTTACTGAAAAAGTGGATGAAACATTCACATTTGAAGTCAGAACTCATGAGACTCCTCCGATCTGCTTAAAGGAAAAGGTGTTCACTCAAGGGGCTTTTTCAAGAGGCTTAAAGCAGCTGCCCTTGAAGTTCTCACATTAACCTTCAATTTTACACAGAAAACCATCAAACAGAATGAGCCCAGAAAGATTTGTTGACAGATTAGCTCTCAGTGTCAGGGTTCATTCTGTTTATATGGTGGGCTGTCTTCAAGAAAAACGTGTGCCCTTTTTCTATAAAACTTTCATCGCTTGGAGAATGGTTACTTTGCAGTCATTTTAAAGTTACCTTTAGAAACAAGCTATTGCTAGGACCAAGGGGAGTTTGAGACTATTTATCACTGACAGATAGGGCAGGAGGAATCTGAGAGAAGGAAATGGGGCTTCATTTACAGGATAAACACAATGTCTGTATGCACCAGTAAATATTTGACTCCTGTGTGATTGAATGTCTATTTCTAGAATGATAGATTAATAATCATTTTAATCAAACTGAATTGTTTTCCCCCAGGGAGTGACTGGAACACCCTTCCTCTTTATATTTGACAGACGATCAACTCTCCCCTGCAAGCACATCTCCTCCAAGAGGTCTTCCCCAACTAAGTCTTCCTTTCCCCCCTCCCTCTCCTCTCTGCGTCACTATTGCACTTGAATTTACACCCTTCACTCAACCTTTCCTCAGCCCCACAGCACTTACATCCATATCCATAACCTATGACTTTATATTAATGTCTGTCTTCCCCACTTGACAGTAAGTTACCCCATCTTACCTCCTTCCCTTCCCCACAGCACCTGTATATATGTATATATGGTTGTACATATTTATTACTCTATTTATTTATTTATTTATTTTACTTGTACATTTCTATCCTATTTATTTTATTATGTTGGTGTGTTTGGTTCTGTTCTCTGTCTCCCCCTTTTAGACTGTGAGCCCACTGTTGGGAAGGGACTGTCTCTATGTGTTGCCAATTTGTACTTCCCAAGCGCTTAGTACAGTGCTCTGCACATAGTAAGTGCTCAATAAATACGATTGATTGATTGATTGATTAAGTTTACTGCGAGTAGGGAACATATCTACCACTCTGTTGTATTACACTCTCCCAAGTGCTCAGTACAGTGCTCTCACACAATAAGTGCTCAATAAATACAATTGAGTGAGAGTGACATCTGAGAGCTAAAAGAGGAGAGGAACCTCCTTGGAGGTCTTCTGCTCCCTCCCATCTCTCTCAGATACAGATATCACACCCTTTCATCCTCATTCATACCCTACAGGGGCTGCCTATCACAGTAAAAGTGATAGAAACTCTTTACTTCTTGCACCCAGTTCACATAGCTTCCCTCTTTTTTTGCCATGCTCACCCCAAGACCATCTGATTGAGAGACTGGGAAACCAGTTCAAAGGTCTTGGTGATGCAATTTGTGCATTTCCAATGTAAAATAATTGCATGAATGTGCATAGGGATGAACAATTAGCTACAGAAGCATAATTTAGGGGAAGTCAACACTCTTGAAGTCCCACACCTGTGGGCAATTATGCAGCCAAACCATTTAGTGGTATTCTGGGTGACCAGGCCTACCAATTTAATAATAATGGTATTTATTAAGCCTTTTCTATGTGCTCAGGATGGGGGTGATACAAAGTTATCAGATTGGACACAGTCTCTGTCCCACACAGGGCTCACAATCTATCATTTCCACTGTAGAGGTGAGGAAACTGAGGCCCAAAGACGTTCAGTGACTTGTTCAAGGTCACCCAGCTTGCAAAGAGCAGATCTGGGGCTAGGACCTGGGTCCTCGGTCTCCCAATCCCAATCTTTTCCCACTAGACTACACTGTCATAGAGTGCTCAGCTTAAAGCATCCCTCTCCATATCATCAACACTATTTTATCTTTCACTGTACGCATGCCAGTCCACTACATTCGGCCACAATGGGTGTTTTCACCATGCCATTTGACTGAAATTTCACCTGGGAATTAGGGAATTCTCATCCCACAGCACCAGTCCACCTGGGTTCAGCACAATGTCGGGAGAAAAGACCATGGTCTAGGACAGGCGTCAAAAACAGCAAGGTGACAGTATGAGCTCTCCTCCTAAGGGTTCTTCAGGAGTGCTGTCTGGGGTAGGAAACTCCAGCTTACCCCAAGCAAAAATATGACCTACCCCCTCATCTGCTCAGTCTCTGTCACAGCACGTGTTTGCCTTCTTTCCCAAACCCTGAATTTCTATACACTTTTGCATTTCAGAGAACCTGAAACTCAAAATTCAGCCCCAAACATTAACTTGAACCCAACTGTTTATGCACAACAAAACAAGAGTATGGCCATTCCCTTGCCCCTATTTAGCTCTCCTAATACTCACTTGGTTTCAGTGTATGGGTAGGATTCCTACCAAGCAAATGGGAGTTGTGGCTGTTTCTTAGAGAACAGCAATTCCTTTCATAAGGAAAACAATACAGGTAGAAAATAAGCCAGTTGGAGACTTGTTTGGTGAAGCATTTAAAATGTAAATGTCCCGGAGCCCGGCTCAATAGGACTGTGCTGTGATCTGCGAGATGTTAGCTTTGTGCTGGAGGATCTTTGACTCCAGAGAAACATTCTGTTCATTTCCAGCTAAGAGAGAGCAACATTAGCATCGATTGTAGAAGTAGCCCCAAGTCTTTCTTCCTTCCTTCTGGCCAGAAATGGGGTCCTCCGT
Organism: Tachyglossus aculeatus; assembly: GCF_015852505.1. NCBI lineage: Eukaryota > Metazoa > Chordata > Mammalia > Monotremata > Tachyglossidae > Tachyglossus > Tachyglossus aculeatus. The sequence goes on from NC_052084.1 coordinate 38,024,760, forward strand.
GACAACCTGAAGCTAAGTAGAAAAGAGAAGGAAAGAAGGCTACCCAGCCATGCAAAACAATCCTTTAACCTCATCCACAGCAAAGGAAACTTTAAAGGTTTAGAGAATTCAGCTGTTCTGTCACTAGCCAAACTTCCTCCAGAGTACCCGATGAATCGAGTTTAAAGATTAGAAGCTTCGCCAAGCCATCCTTCTTTGTTGAGATGGCTTCAAATGGTAGCTGTAGTGGTCTGTGCCTAAGGTCACTCAGCAGGCCAGTGGTAGAGCTGGGACTAGAACTTGGGCAGGAGGTGCCAAACTCCTTTCACTAAGCCTTACTTCTCAGTAAATACAATTGAATGAACCTTGGCCAAGTCACGTCACGGGGCATATTACTCCCCTCCTCAAAAATCTCCAGTGGCTACCAATCAGTCTGCGCATCAGGCACAAACTCCTCACCCTGGGCTTCAAGGCTGTCCATCACCTCACCCCCTCCTACCTCACCTTCCTTCTCTCCTTCTACAGCCCAGCCCGCACCCTCCGCTGCTAATCTCCTCACCGTATCTCGTTCTCGCCTGTCCCGCCATCAACCCCCGGCCCACGTCATCCCCTGGGCCTGGAGTGCCCTCCCTCTGCCCATCTGCCAAGCTAGCTCTCTTCCTCCCTTCAAGGCCCTGCTGAGAGCTCACCTCCTCCAGGAGGCCTTCCCAGACTGAGCCCCTTCCTTCCTCTCCCCCTCATCCCCCTCTCCATCCCCCATCTTACCTCCTTCCCTTCCCCACAGCACCCGTATATATGTATATATATTTGTACATATTTATTACTCTATTTATTTTACTTGTACATATCTATCCTATTTACTTTATTTTGTTAGTATGTTTGGTTTTGTTCTCTGTCTCCCCCTTTTAGACTGTGAGCCCACTGTTGGGTAGGGACTGTCTCTATATGTTGCCAATTTGTACTTCCCAAGCGCTTAGTACAGTGCTCTGCACATAGTAAGCGCTCAATAAATATGATTGATTGATTGATTCTGGGACATGTACTCTGTCCATCCTGACTAGCTTGTATCTACTCGAGCACTTATGACAGTATCTGGCATAGAGTAAGTGGTTAACAAATAATCTCTCCCCGGTCTTAAAAATATGTAGATGACAGCCCCAGTGCAAGGTGGGAGCTCACCTGTTTGTTCAGAGTATGCTTGGCAAACTGGTGTCACCTCAGATAAGTGCTGCAGGGTTCAATGGGCTTCCCCCAAAGTGTCACGTTTGTCATCACGACACTTTTGTCCCTGGTCCTGTGAGGATCACTGGTGGTTGCTATAGCTGGCCCCAAGAATTACAAATACAGTGCACCTAGGGGTATCCAGTAAGAGCAGGAATGTACGGATTTGGATCAATAATTCCGAGAGAGGTGGCTCTAGGGCAGGAGATGATTTGGGTGGTGGTAAGGAGCGGAATGGAGTCGGAAAAATCCCATAGATAAATTGACCTGCTTATCAAAGAGGGAAACTGACAAATGTGGAATTTGCATCAAAGCAGAACCAAAGATACAAATACTTCTACAAGGATGCTTGAAAGTCCCATTTAAAAAATAAGGGAATTGGAGTGGTTGGCAGCTAAAGATTTTAAATAATTGGCCTCTCAGAGACTTGGTGAAAACCCGGGCGAGTCAGAGCTGCCAAGCCACAGGTCTCTAAGAAAGATGTAGGGGGGCAGGGGTGGGAGGGGAGGAGGGCTGACTGGCTGGAATAAAGTATAGCAGGGGGAGGAATAACAGAAATCTGACTTTATAAGAGGTGCAACACAGAAGTCCTCTGGATGGAGACTGCAATCTTAACAACACTGTAGAAGGAATTCACTACAGACCAGGTGAACAGAAAATGTTAGAGGAGATAGGGAAAGCTGCAAAATTATGGTCAGCAGTCACTGAGGGAGATTGAAATATCACACAGAAGTGCTGAATGATGCACCTAGAAAAGAAGCAGTGGCTGGTACGGTGGCTGAATAAGTGACTTTTCTGGAAGCCTCCTGGAATCCACAAGGAAAATAATATACTGGATTTAGCTTCATTCATTCAATCATATTTATTGAGCGCTTACTGTGTGCAGAGCACTGTACTAAGTGCTTGAGAAGTACAGCACTTAGAACAGTGCTTTGCACATAGTAAGCACTTAATAAATGCCATCATTATCATTATTACAAGTCGGCAACATATAGATACGGTCCCTATCCAACAACAAGCTCACAGTGAGCTGTACCTAGAATGGAAAATACACATGGGACAGCCACTGTACAATAGGGAGCACAATTCAGTTCAATTTGGCATCCTTACTGGGGAGGGGAATACTTAAAAAAAAAACAAACCTAACAAGTGTACTAACGTAAACTGAAAACTTTAAGGAAAAGGTGAAAGGAATAATCTAAATATATGGATCACCTTAAAAGGTCTGAAAGATATTTTTTAAATATCCTATTAGAGACCCAAATAAATGTGCGTCAGAGAAAAGCAACAGCAGCAGCAACAAGCAACCAAACCACAGCCTTGTAGTTTAACTGGGAAAGTGTGGCCACCAGAGCTCTTCCAAGAGAGGTCAAGCAGGAAATCAGATGGGTCCAAAGTGAATTGAGGAGTATCTTGCCAAAGGTTATAACAAAAGAATCTTCAATCAATCAGTGGTATTTGAGTACTTACTACATGCCAGGCCCTGTGCTAAGCACTGGGATAGATAAAAATTGAGATGGACACAGTTCCTGTCCCACACAGGGCTCACAGTCTTAATCCCCATTTTACAGAATAGGTAACAGGCACAGAGAAGTGAAGTGACTGGCCCAAGGTCACATAGCAGACAAGTGGCATAGTGGGCTCAGAACCCAGGTCCTCTAACTCCAAAGTCTTTTCATTTTCCAGTCAATCAGGCTACTTCCCACATTTCACAGTGGCCTTATTTAAAACTCCAAAAGGAGAACTCCATCCCTAAAAGCAAGATTTTTTCTCGTTCTACTTCCGTAAAGGGTATTTAAAGCTTAAACCCCCCCCCCCCCCGCCACATACATACACACACACACACACCCCTATTTGAGTTACTTTAGGTTCTTTGTTTTAGCTGGAGCATCAAGTCTTGGAATTCTTTACACACCCTGTTATTAAAGCAATAATTCATATATGTACACTTCACCTTGTAAATTATTTCAAGTCCCATCTCCCCGATCATAACGTAAATACTTAATATTTAACGTAAATACTTAATACATAATAGTAGTAGTAGTAGTAATAGTATTTAAGGGATTACTGTGTGCATAGTACTGCACTATGCTCTGGGAAACAATAGAAACGTGGAAATTAACCATGGTCACTGTCCCTCAGTGGGGCTCACAATCTTGAGAGCAGGAATCCAGTCTAATTCCAATATATTCTCCCAGGCTCTTAGTATGGTGCTTTGCACTTCAATTCAGCCTGGAAAAGAACCATGTGTTCCCTTATCAGTAAGTAATTTCTCTTTATTGTCCCTTAAAATTCAATTGATAGTTTGGCTCTACCACTGAATAATGGAAAAATTCCACCATCAACTGAATCTCCTTAGGACTTCTTCACTGAACCCATTAAAACCACCACCATGCATAGCTAGAAATGCAGGAGAAAGGCTTCGACCTTTTATTCCTAGCCCTGTGGATGTGACAATGGTGGCCGCTACCACAGGTGACTGTGGCTGGAAGGTCCCATTCCAAACCTTCAGCCATGAGGGCTGTTATGGCTAGGGGGAAATAAAAAAGAAGCTCAATTCCAACGTAAAAAGGAAGCCAAAGGGCAATGGGTTGGTGACATTCAATCACAACTTAAATGTGCTGCACTCTGAGAAACACACGTCATTCCACCATTACTAAATGTAGGTACAGCTCAGCTTTGGTGATCATGGTACAGTAACTAACATGAAGAACAGAGAGGGTATACACACACACACACACACACACACACACACACACACACTCTCTCACTCGTTGTGGGCAGGAAATGTATCTGCTAATTGTTATATTTCACTCTCCCAAGCACTTAGTACAGTGCTCTACACACAGTAAGTGTTCAATGAATACAACTGAATGAATTAACACACACAGCACAAACTATAAGTCTGGGGAAAACTAGTACTACTTGCTGGAAATCTTCACTTTACTCTGGAAATAATAATAATGATGGCATTTGTTAAGCGCTTAACTATGTACCAGGCACTGTACTAAGCACCAGGGTTGATACAAGCAAATCGGGTTGGACACAGTCCCCGTCCCACGTGGGGCTCACAGTCTCAATCCCCATTTTACAGATAAGGTAACTGAGGCCAAGGGAAGTGAAGTGACTTGCCAAAGATCACACAGCAGACAAGTGCCCAATTTGGGATTAGAACCCATGACCTTCTTACCCCCAGGCCCATGCTTTATCTATCCACTACGCCATGCTGCTCCTCTTACTTCTCCCTCCAGGACTCATCTCAATCCTAAACTTTTTGTCTATTGCACTGAAAACTCCATCCATGCTCTAAAAGTGACTCTACAGCCACCATGTTGGATACAAGAGCTCAGAGAGCAGGAGATCTTGGGCAGGTGAAGATGGTGAAGAGAACGGAAGGGCCCCAGATGGGATTTCCACTGGAATGAAAGATTGCATGGATAGGAGTCCAGGAGAGGAAGAGGAAGTGAGAAAGAGGAGGGTTAGAGAGAATAACTGATTCATGGAGAAGCAGAGTAGCATAAAGGAACTATGCTACATTACAGCCAGTTGGCTGAAGTGGATATTTAGCCATTAGGAAAACTTCAATTTCTGCAGAAGAATGGCCATGCTGAACAAAGAAAATGGAGTAATTTTAATATTCACTCGATGACCTTACCCTTCATCAGCAGCATGGCTCAGTGGAAAGAGCCCGGGCTTTGGAGTCAGAGGTCATGGGTTCAAATCCCAGCTCCGCCACTTGTCAGCTGTGTGGCTTTGGGCAAATCACTTAACTTCTCTGGGCCTCAGTTCCCTCATCTGGAAAATGGGGATTAAGACTGTAAGCCCCCCATGGGACAGCCTGATCACCTTGTAACCTCCCCAGCACTTAGAACAGTGCTTTGCATGTAATAAGTGCTTAATAAATGCCATCATTATTATTATTATTATTATCAGGGAATCTCAAACCACTTGCCATAAATCTAGGACCTAAAAGAAGTAAAAAGCTGAAGCAGGTGAACTGTTTTTCAGAAATGGCTAGAAAAGGAACCAGAGGTCAGCTTTGAGTTGCTTGGACTATGGATCTTTGAGGAAGGCCAGAACACAACCTCTATGCTCTGGAACAAGCCAAGGGCTATCAACTGCTACCACAGAGCAGGTATTTAAAACAAAGTCAACAGGAACAACAGAGTTTATCAATTTTAATATCTTGGATTTAATGCTCAACTTTGCCCCAGCCACTGTAAAAATATTCTGCTTCGATAAAAGAAAGCCACACAAATAGCAAATAGTAATGGGGAGATGTTAAAAAAATAAAACTCTTATTGAGAACCTGTCATGACGTTGAGATAAATCCAAGGATATTTATTGAGTGGTGGAGTCCAAAGCATTGTGCTAAGTGCTTGGAGGAGTAGAATAAAAACAAAACAGTGCTCTCTGCTTCCAGGAATCTTAAAACCAATTAGTGAAACAGACTAAAGTATTTACAAATGTTGGAGCAGGAGGAAGAAGAAATATTCTCCGGAGAAAGTAGTACCAAGTGGTTGGTAAAGCAGAATGAGAGAGCGCACTTTGGAGGGTGAAAGAAAGATGGTGATGGCTCTTTGTGGGCAAGGAACGTGCCTACCCAGCTCTGTTATATTGTTCTCTCCCAAGCATTTAATACAATGGTCTGCACACAATAAGCTCTCAAATGTGATTGATTGTAACCAGTGGCTCAGGTCCCAGTAAGTCAGTGAAGCTGGATTGACCAGAGACATGGAATGAGCTAGGATGGAGCAGGAAGTGAGGCTCATCAAGTACACAGATGCCTATTTGTGGAGGACTTGGAACCCCAAACTCAAGAGTTTACCACAGAACTTTTTGGTTAACCTTAGCTGGAGTGGGGGAGAATAAAATTACTAAAGGTCTATTCGCTCCCAAAAAATAATAATTACTTTTTGGACTTTGAGAATCAATTAATGATTGAGAAGTTTTTTTGAAAACAAAATTTTGTCTAAGGTGGATACATTCTAAATAACGTCACTGACACATTAATATTTCAGGAGGGTTTTTCACCAAAAATTGGAAATGGTACACAGTATGAGAGTTTGGGTTTCCAAATGATTGACTCATCTCTAACTCCTGTTGTTGACCGGATAGGGGGCATTTTCTCTCTGTAAATGAAATCTGAGTCATGCCTTGAGCACTTACAGCTGTTACGAAAATAATTAGAACAGAAGACAAACAAAAATCTACTAGCCTTAGGTCTCCATTTTCTTTAGTGGTAAACACCACTTCCTATTTTCCTCCCCTCCACCAAAAGGTTACAAGAAAGCAGAGGAGGAAAGAGTACAGAAACAGTAGAGCAGGCATCATAATAATTCTGAAGAGGTTTGAGGGATAGTTCATATTGCATTTTGTACAATATTCTGTCAAGGTGATTTCTATGGTAACCTCTATTTGCATTCTTTCAAATGGTGGTAAATTCTGACACATTCCATTAAATATTGATAGCAGTGTTTCATCCGCTCTTAACCAAAGTGGGAATACTTAATTTTATCTACTGACTGAGACTATTCTCTTGTGGCACCAAAGTAGCAAGCTTTTTTACTGTTAAAATGTTAATTAGATTTTTATAACCATTTTTATAGTTCTGCTCTTCATCTAGATTGCTCCAAACATGTTTATTTACAATTCCAAGAGACTTCCATTAATATTCCATGGAAATCCGCCTTGCTCTGCAGAGGCAATCTTGATAGTAAGCCACATAAACATCCTCAAAGACATCTGTGAAACATCTGTAAAATTATAATGCTGAAAAATAATTTTTCCACATGAGCTAATAAATCAAATGTTTGCCATCAGCATTTTTAATGACCATAACATGCATGGTATGATGAGAAGGTGATTTGTGCAAATTTGCACAGATACAGGCACAAGTAGACCCTAAATCATAGAAAATAATAATAATCGGAGTCAGGTGATCTGGGTTTTAATCCCATCTCTTCCACTTGCCTGCTGAGTGACCTTGGGCAAGTCATTTAACTTTTCTGTGTCTCAGTTCTTTCAGAAACAAAATGTGGGTTAGAAACTTTATTAATAATAATAATGGTGGCTTTTGTTAAGCACTTACTATGTGCCAAGCACTGTTCTAAGTGCTGGGGTAGATACAAAGTTCTCAGGTTGTCCCACATGGAGCTCACAGTCTTAATCCCCATTTTACAGATGAGGTAACAGGCACAGAGAAGTTGTGATTTGCCCAAAGTCACACGGCTGAAAAGTGGTAGAGCCAGGATTAGAACCCATGACCTCTGATTCCCAAGCTTGTGCTCTTTCCACTAAGCCATGCTGCTTTACAAGCTGAAAGCCCATTGTGAGACAGGGACAGGGTCTTATCTGATTATCTTGTAGCTACCTTACCTCATAGCACATGACACCACAATTATTGTAATGAGTGGCAGATTTTTCCAATTGGGCATGCTAATGGCAAAAGCATTAATCAATTCCCCCTTAACAAACAGCATTGTCATTTGCTTGCAATCTAAGAGAGTATGGGCTTTACCAGTGTCCCAGCTCCCCCCTCCCCAACACGGGGGGAGGGGGAGGAAGAGAGAGAGGAAGAGAGAGAGAGAGAGAGAGAGAGAGAGAGGAAAAAAGGCACAAAATAGCATCTTCACTGGAGCAATCTCTTCAATTAATCCCCTGCTGCTAAGCAAGAACATAATCTAAGCCAATCATGGAAGGTTTAAGAGGTTGGGCTTTAAATTGAACCTGAAATTCAGATTTAATCCAAACACCCTAATATCTCAGCAAAGCAGAACTCCCAGATTTAACAGAGCATAGTGTGGGTTTGAGTCTGAAGGGCCCCTTAGTCTGGTGAAATTCTCTCCCAGAAGAGACCAGGATAGAAAGAAAGAAAGAGAGAGAGACAAATGAGTTTTTCCTTAGGAACATGGATGCACAAAGGCACCAGAAAATGACCCAATTGCACCACCTTTCTTAGTCTCCCTGTTCAGGATATTGTTGTGGTCCAGAAAGGGCCAGGAACATCCCAGAAAGAGAAAACTAAACCCGCTTTAACTTTATATGGCCAGACAGAGGACCACTGGCCCCTTCAATGTAAAGAGGGCAGATAACTTTAATAATAGCATTTGTTAAGGACTTACTTTGTGCCAAGCACTGTATTAAGCACTGAGGGAAGCAGTGTGCCTAATGGATGAAGAACAGGCCTGGGAGTTAGAGGACCTGGGTTCGTTTTCTGAACTGCAAAATGAGGTTCAATATCTGTTCTCCCTCTTACTTAGACTGTGAAGCCCACATGGGATAGGAACTGTATTTGGCCTGATTTTTATCTCCCTCAGCACTTAAAACAGTGCTTGACACATAGTAAGAGCTTGACAAACACCCTAGAAAGGTAGATAAATGCTAATCAAGTCAGGCACGGTCTCTGTCCCTCGCAGGGCTCACATTCCAAGTAGGAGAGAAAATGGGTACTGAACTGCCATTTTACAAATGAGTCAGCTAAGGCACAGAGAAGTTAAAAGCAGCAGTGTGGCCCAGTGGAAAAAGCATGGGCTTTGGAGTCAGAGGTTGTGGGTTCAAATCCCAGCTCTACCAATTGTCAGCTGTGTGACTTTGGACAAGTCACTTCACTTCTCTGGGCCTCAGTTACCTCATCTGTAAAATGGGGATTAAGACTGTGAGCCCCCAATGGGATAACCTGATCATGTTATAACCTCCCCAGTGCTTAGAACAGTGCTTTGCATATAGTAAGCACTTAAAAACTGCCATTATTATTATTATTATTATTACAAGGTCACACAGCAGAAGAGCCAGTCTCATCTATGTTACACTATAGTGATGTGGTGCGCTGGGTCAGAACTCGGTGGGGGCGGGGGGGTGCAATGATATCATGGATGCCTACTTTGGAAACTGCATCAAGGTACACAGTTGATTTTTTTACCCTTCACATCATTGATTTTTGTTCTACTCTCACCTATACATTGAACTATTAGCAATCATTTGTCTACATCTGAGAAATGTGATCACACTAACATACTTAGTGTCATTAAAGGCCAAACTTTTCACTTCTGCCCAAAGGAGTCATCCACATCTATCGTGCTGCCTAAAGTGAGGATACAGGTGCCTCTTTAGGACACAGGTCTCAAAGTCTGGAGAAAGCTGACCTCTACCTCATCTGTAAAATGGGAAGCCATTCAGCAAAAACAAATACAGAGTGAGATTGGACTTTGGCAATCAACTGCTGGAGCAAACTATATTTATTCTAAGAAAAACAGATCCACTTTGAAAGTGCTTCTCTGCTATAAATCCGATTCCCAAAAGTCAGCTGGATCTACTGCTCTGGCATCCAACGACTCTTTACATTTCTGGGAATATTAAAGCTTTGTCTAAATGAGGCAAGAAAATGACTTCATGTTTTCCTCCTCCCCTCAGTTTCCCTTTAGCATCCACTGTGGACACCACAGTTCTACACTAGAATGAGAACTTGAACCTGGATCTCCTGCTGTAACTTTTTGTTTATGTGAGTTTGGGGATGGAAATAAACCACCAAAGTGAAAAAGAACACTAAAGGAAGCAAGAGACACCATATTCACCTTTGGTTTCACCCTGGAGAGTAGTGTCAGAGCATGACTCACTTTTTAATTGCCAATTATAAGGTTTAGAGTGGGTCCAGTAGAAAGAAAGTGTAATCAGTTGTTGCTACGGCACTGTCTCCAGCTTACAGGCATGAAAATCTTTCAATGGTAGGTCTTATAACTATACAGTGGGCTTGCTGCTGTTGCCTTGACTCTCCAAACCATCCCAAATTGCCCTACAAGGGACTTTATTTCCAGCAAATCAGCCAGGGAATAGAACTCCATGCCAGTTGCCAGTAGTGAGTGAACAATTAACACTTACCTGTTCAAAGTGGGCCTCTTCCCCTGTTCTCCCCTCCTCTAGACTGTAAACTCATTGTGGTCAGGGAATCCGTCTCATTTTATTATATTGTACTCTCTCCAGTGCTTAGTGCAGTTCTCTGCACACAATCAATGCTCAATATTATTGACTGACTTGCTGGAGCACCCAAGGAGTTTCTGTCCGGCTGTAAGGGATAATGACTGCAGTCTTTTTGAAGGAAGTCTTTCACCCACTCTTCCCACAGTAGGATCAATGCCCAGAATTGGGTTTTTGAAGGCTTTTTCCAACGGAGCTAGAATTCATCAGCAAGTGGCAAAGGGTCCCTAGCATCATGAATGGGGATGTCGAGGTGGGTAACAAGGAGCAGCAGAGCTGATGGAAAGCTATGAGTGAGGTTGTGTCTTAGGAGGTGACTTCCTCATTGGGGCACCTATGTTTTTCAATCTAGAGATTGAAAAACACTCCACAGGAAGTATGGAGTTAGGACAGATGAGCTTCACACCTGCTGACCTGTGAAGTGGTCCCCATGGAAGGGGTCAGAGAGTAGCAACCAATCAATCAGTTCATCCATACATCATAAAGGGACAAGATAGAAGACACAGGACTCGGGGCTTCTTGTTTTTTCTCTTTGGAGATACTCAAAACCTTGGGCTACAAATTCATAGCGGAGGCAGCATGACCTGGTGGAATGAGCAGCTGTGCTTCCAATTTTACACTAGCCTGCTGTGTGAGCTTGAAAAAGTCACTTAACCTCTCTGGGCCTCAGTTCCCTCATGGGTAGAATACCCATTCTCCCTTCCTCTTAGATGGTGAGCCTCCTATGGGGCAGAGACCAAGTCTGATTGGGTGGGAATGCATCTACCCCAATGCTTAGCACAGAGCTTGGCAGATAGTAAGGGTTAAGCACATACACAACTACTGTGATCTCTATTGGGAATGTATTACCAGTAATAACACTTATTGTGGCCACCGGGTTCTGTGCACTGTGCTAAGCACTTGGGAAGTTCAAAACCAAAAAGAGAGTTACTCCCTGCCCACAGAGGATTTGTGCTCTAATGAGAGTGTAAGGTCATTACATTAGAGAAGCAGCGTGGCTCAGTGGAAAGAGCACGGGCTTTGCAGTCAGAGAGGTCATGGGTTCAAATCCCAGCTCTGCCAGTTGTCATCTGTGTGACTTTGGGCAAGTCACTTCACTTCTTTGTGCCTCAGTTTCCTCATCTATAAAATGGGGATTAAGACTGTGAGCCCCCTGTGGGACAACCTGATCACCTTGTAACCTCCCCAGCGTTTAGAACAGTGCTCTGCACATAGTAAGCGCTTAATAAATACCATTACTATTACATGGCATAGTAGATAGAGCATGGGCCTGGGAGCCAGAAGATTGTGGGTTCTAACCCCTGCTCTGCCTCTTGTCTGCTGTGTGACCTTGGGAAAGTCACTTCACTTCTCTGTGCCCCAGTCACCTCATCGGTAAAATGGGAATTGATGCTGTGAGCCCGATGTAGGTCAGGGACTGTGTCCAAACCAATTTGTTTGTATCCACCCCAGCACTTAATAGAGTGCCTGGCACACAGTAAAAGTTTAAGGGATACTACAATTATTATTATTACAGGCCATTTTGTCCTCTCCCCTGCCTCCAGGAAGGACCACATCGGGTAAGCTGATGACATGACCCCCAAAAGATCCGCAGCTACCGTGGGAACCCGCCAGGACACAGGCAAGAATGACCACTATGATTCCAGACCCCCATGAGATTGCTCCAGGAAAAGGGCCAACATATCCAGCCATGAGGTAACAGCCTGTGAGTGACGGTTTATTGCTAAAATGAGACAATTTATTGGAGCTGCCTCTGTGGGACACAAGCCACTATTCACTTCGAGTCGCTCTCTAGCAGAGTTCAGCTATCCCCCAGCAGGCTGGCATCAGTACAGCCAGCTCATAAATTATACCTCCCTTCCATGTGTTTCCTTGGAGGATTATTAGAAAGGCGAGCTCCTAATGTAATAACAAATCTACTGCGCGTTTCACACTGTGTAGTGCTAGCTGTCAAAACCACATTAGAGGGAGGATCGGCAGCCCACAGCTGATGGAGATTAGCGAACTGGATGAGCACAAAACAGTAACTCTTCCCCCAGTCTAATTATGGCACAAAGGCAGGGAGGAAAGGCTGAGGCTTTATGCTGCTCCAAGAATATGCATGTGATGCTAAAGTGGTAATAAACTCCCTGCCTCAACCAAATAGAATTTCATGTTGGTGTTGGTTTGGGGAAACCCTGGTGAAATAAGGCCTAATGTGGCTATTTCCAAATCCAAGCGAATTTATATAACCTCATTTTAAAAAATCCTTATGGCAGAGACACAGAGCAGGGATCATGGAAATGTGAATGCAGCAAGTCGGTTTCTTGGTGGACGATGCTCTTTTAGAAACAAATGCAGAAAGGAATGTACCCTGGGAATAACTTCTCAACCTCAAATGGAGTGCCCAAGGATGGAATCCACAGCCCTGCCATGGAAAGATTGACAATTGACTGCTTTAGTGAGGCCTAGGGACCGAAGAATAATTATGATGGGATCAATTTAGGGTTTACTGGCTGTCAAACATTGTGCCAAGTTCTGGGGTGGAGGCAATATGAGCAGATCAAAGACAATCCCTGTCCAACAGTGGGCTTTGTCAAAGAGGAAGGGAGAGCAGGAATCGCACGCCCATTTTACAGATGAGAAAACTAAGGCCTAGAGGGGTTATGACTTGCCCAGGGTCATGCAGTGGGTCAGGGCAGAATTGGGACTGTAACTCACTTCCCTGAATCCAGGCCCATACCCTGTCTACTGGTCCACCTTGCCTTCCCATTTAGATGGTATTTATCAAGGCTTAATAGGTACCAAGTGCTGTGCTCAGGCACTGGGGTGGGCAGACCATGAGAAGTGATTGTGGAAGGGGTGATCACTACAAGTCCTCCAGTCATCCCCATGCAGCGGCTTTGGCCACAAAAGAAATCCACAAACGGGCAGCCCCTGGCCCTGTTTCCTGAATTCCTTTGTCCAGGAGAGAAAAGGAACAGCTAGATTTTGTTAGATTTCAAAAATTAAACAGGTTTTAATAACTTGTCATTGATTTATCCTTCACACCTCCAGAGACTACACTAGTCCATAGTCAGTAGAGCAGCATAATGTAAGAAGCCCGTGCTAATAAAAGTTAAATAAAAGAAAGAACGGATTTTAAAAGCATTCTTTCCTTTCCCCTCATTTTCCCAAAGGGCAGCCACTGCTGAAAGCAAAGGCAGAGGCTTCTAAAATTGAATCAGAAAAAAGCATATTTATTCCTTGAGTTTGAAGAGAGGATGACATTTTTAAAGGTTAAATTAGGTAAATTAATTGAAAGCCTCACAGGCTAAAATCAATTCCACCATGCTGAGAGTAAACAGGTTCTAGTTTTACAGCAATCGGGATGGGTTTGAGCCAAGAGGAAGAGAGAAGAAGAGATTGGTTGCTTAAGTCTTGTCAGTTTGCTCCCTGGGGTGGAAGATTCCCTGGGGTGCAGAAAGTAATACTAATAATAATGATAGCTTTTATTAAGTGCTTACTATGTGCAATGCACTGTTCTAAGCGCTGGGGAGGTTACAAGGTGATCAGGTTGTCCCACGGGGGGCTCACAGTCTTCATCCCCATTTTCCAGATGAGGTAACTGAGGCCCAGAGAAGTGAAGTGACTTGCCCAAAGTCACACAGCTGACAATTGGTGGAGCTGGGATTTGAACCCATGACCTCTGACTCCAAAGCCCGGGCTCTTTTCCACTGAGCCACGCTGCTCAGTGGAAAGTAAAGTAATAGTTGGAGGAGTCGCATTTATTGAGTACTTATTTGGGGTGGGGCACTGAATGAGGCACTTCAAGAAAAGAAAGTCATATCTGCTATTATTTACCAAGTGGGCAAGCCAAATAGAATGGCAGAAACAAGAATTTGGCAATCCAGAAAGCATGAGGCAGAACTAATCTGAGTCTTCAATCCGATTGCTGTGGGATATTCAATTAAAAAGACAACTTTGGTCACATAAATCCCCACTCCTAGGGGGTGAGGGAGAGATTGCAAGCCCACTGGACAGTCCCTCTCTTTCAACGCCCACATCCAGTTTGTCACCAAATCCTATCCGTATCCCCTCCAGAACATTCCATTCCTTCCACTCCACTCAAACTGCCACCATGCTGGTCCAGGTCATGTCCCAGCTTGATTATTGTATCAACTTCCTTCCTGCCTACAGCTTCCCCTTCTCCAGTCACTCGCCTGCCCAGATCAGTTTTTTTAAAATGTTCATCATTGTTTGCTTCCATGTATTTGTATAAATAGGGAATAATATTTTGGATCTGGGGAATGCACTATTACTCTAGACATGATTTCCTAAGACAAACTAACACGCTTCTGCTGAATGCTATATTGTCACAGAGCACTGAATAGCACTCCCCTCTAGACAATAAGCTCATTACGAGCAGGGGATGTCTGTTAATTTCCCTTGTATTGTCATCTAATTAGGAATAGCTTTGCTGGATCTCTGTTTTCCCATCTACTCTTCCAGTCAATCAATCAGTGAAATTTATTGAGAGTTTACTATGTGCAGGGCACTGTCCTAAGCGCTTGGGAGAGTACAATGATGAACACATAATAGTGTTGCTTTATCATAATCAAATAATGCAAATTCATGGAAATAATAAAAATTTTGAATTAGAACTTTCATGTGAACCTATTTTAATATTTAATTTTCAAAGTGTCATCTTTCACATCCTACTCATTAACAAGGCCCTTCGTGCTAAAAAGATATCTGTTATTATCTATACTAAATCTAATCTGCTTTATTTAATGCTAGATTGAGAAGGACCATAATCACTCCATTTAAGTTAGTCAAAATACTTCAAAGATTGAAGAGAGGAAGGGAGGTATTTAAGGCAGAGTAAACTTTGCTACTGTTATTTCCCATTATGACATTTAAATTGAATACCTCTACTGTGAAAGAACCTCAGAAGAAAAGTGGTTACAGGGAAGGGTTGGACTTTTACTTCAGTCTTTCTTGCTGGTAGACTCCATAACATTCAAAAGTAATCAGAATGAAGGATTCTTCTGGGCTAATTCCATTGTTTCCCCTCTAGATTGTAATCTCCTTGTAGACAGGGACCATGTATGTCTTTGAACTCTGTTTTACTGCACTCTCTCAAGTGCTTTCACTACTGTGCTCTGCACACAGTAAGCACTCAATAAGTATGACTGATTAATTTTTGGATATCCCTGGTCTCACCTGGTGCCAAAGTCTTTTCTTCTCATGCTTTCATTCAAAAATAGAGAAAGCTCAAAGTGGAGAGAAAGTAAATTAAGAAGGTCACTCCAGACCTGAAAAAGGTGGACAGGCTATATGAGAGGAAATGCATCCAAGCATAACATGGAGTAGTTATAGCATATGGGACAGTTCTAAATGTTCAACAAAATGGAACAGAGCTCTAGTACTCCTTATACCCTGGCATCCAAGAAATTTAAAGTTTCAGCAATAATTTGGGGTGGGGGGGGGCGTTGTTTCTATTTTGGCTGTTTCCCTCCTGTCATGAAAAATGGACAGACTATATGCTGTTGATAATAAACATGAATTGAAAGTATGGTTGAAAGGCTTCCAGGGTCATTGGAGTGACCCAGAAATTTGTCATTATTCCCTCCTGATTCCACACTCTCCTGTATTCCTGAGAGGAAGATTATTAATCATTTTCCACAGAATTTATGGCTGAGGAAAGAGCTGACCACCTGGACAATATGGCAGCTGTGGCCATTTGTGGAACATGATTCGCATTATTAGCCAGAGCCAAAGCCAGAGGGCTGACGGCTTTGCTAATCAGTCTGGGTTAAAAGGTCACTTGGAGTCAATGAGAAGAACATCCATTGCAGTTTTGAGTAAGCAGTTTCTTCACCCTCTGCTGACAAACTCACGCTGGCTGATTGAAAGGGTGACTGATAATTTGGAGAATTTATTCATATTAATGTCTGTCTCCCCCTCTAGACTGAAAGCTCACTGTAGACAGGGAAAATATCTGCCAACTCTGTACATAGAAACCACTCAATAAATACCTTTGCTAATGATGATTATGAAGAACTTCCCACACCCAAAGCAGAGAAAGCTAGGGTGGGAAGAGACTTCTTAATTATTACTATGGTATTTAAGCACTTACTGTGTGCCAAGCACTGTTCTAAGAGCTGGGATAAATACAAGGTAATCAGGTTGCCCCACTTGGGGTTTACACTCATAATCCCCATTTTACAGGTGAGGTAACTGAGGTGGAGAGAGGTCAGTCAGCTTGCCCAAGGTAACACAGCAGACAAGTGGCAGAGCCAGGATTAGAACCCACATCCTCTGACTCCCAAATCTGTGCTGTTGCCACTAAGCCATGCTACTTCTCCTAAAGGCCTTCCCTAAGCTATCTTTTCCTTTTCTTCAACTCCCTTCTTCATTTCCCTGACTTGCTCACTTTACTCATCCCCCTCTCCCAGCCCCACAACACTCATGTACATATCTGTCATTTATTTATAGTAATGTCTTTCTCCCCCTCTATATGTTGCCAGCTTGTGCTTCCCCAGCACTTAGTACAGTGCTCTGCACACAGTAAGCGCTCAATAAATATGATTGAATGAATGAGTGAATGAATGAATACTTCAAGCTCATTGTGGGCAGGGAATGTGTCAGTACTCTCCCAAGTGCTTAGTACACTGCTCTGCACACATTAAGTGCTCAATAAATACTGTTGACTGACTGAGTCCCCACTCTATTTCTAGTCAACATACACAGAACTGGACTAGAACTCAGGTCTTTTGACTCCCAGCATCATGCTCTGTCCACTAGACCTCACTGGTCCTTCCACTAGTCAACCAAGCAATGGTACTTATTGAGCGCTTACTATGTGCAGAATGCTGTACTATGTACACCGGCCCCTTCCCTCCCTTATAGGTTCCAAGCCCAAGTGAAAGAACAAAGAAATGCACATCCGAGGGAAGATGCAGATAGTTCCTCCAAATGCTATTGAAGTCTTTCAAAGGACCTTAAATCACTTTATTCCTTTGTACTTCACAGCAACAAAGCTCAAATGCCAACCATTTGCCTACTCCCCAGAGGGAGAAGATGAGAAACTTTGAGAGCTAGTGAGAGCTGAATTTCCTCAGCAGAATCTCAGAGATGTATTACAGCCCAGGAAGTTCGGCCATGGAGAAGCGTTGAGAAAACACATCGTCTTCCCTGGCTCTGCCTCCTCTCTCTCTCTCCCCAATGGGCTAGGCTGTCCCTGCTGCTTTGTCCCGCTTGTGTTCTGCATTCCGGAAGGAGGTAAAACTTTCCTAGATTCCCAACTTCAGTCTGGAGGTTGGTTTTAATAATGCAGGAGAAAAGACAGATGCAAACGCTGCTCCTACCTTCAGAATGGCTTGAGGAAAATGATCCTATCCCATCGTCTTCACCCCACTGGAGAAGGGGGACAAGACCCAGTCCCCAAGGTGGCCCAAAATAATCAATCAACAGTATTTATGGAATGCTTACTGTATGCAAAGCACTGTAGTAAGCAGTTGGGAATATCAATACAACAGAGTTGGTAGACACATTCCCTACCTGCAACAAGCTTACAGCCTAAAAGACATTCCTTTAAATAGGTTTGAACCAGCATGGTGAGTTTGGGGCAGAAGACCCATGTGAGAAAGGGACAGTGTCCAACCTAACTTGTGTGTACCCCAGCATTTAGCATGGTGTTTGACATGTACTAAGTGCTTAACAAATAGTATAAAAATGGGTATTTACTTCCATTAGCAGATTAGATTTCCTATTGCTTTCAACTCCACTTGTTTTAGTCACAAATAATAACAATAATATTGGTATTTGCTAAGTGCTTACTGTGTGCCAAGAGCCATGCTAATAATAATACAAAAAATCGTGGTGTTTTTTAAGTGCTTACTGTGGGTCAGGCCCTGTACTAAACACTGGAGTGAATACAATACCATCAGATCAGAAACAGTCCCTGCCCCATGTAAAGTTTCCAGCCTAAGGGATGTGGAAACAAATATCTTATTGTCATTTTACTCATGGGGAAAATGAGGTCCAGAGAGGTTAAGTGACTTGCCCAAAGTCACACAGCAGGCTAGTAGCAGAGCTGGGACTAGAGCCCAGGTCTTCACTCCTAGCCCAGTCCTCTTTCCAAAAGACCACAATTTATTTTTCTAAGCCTTCAATGCATACATCCTCCAGTCATCCGATGATAGACCCTAATGTTTTTGTGCGACAATACATATATGTAATTCTGGAGAAGGTTTAAGGCTCTCTCCAGCCTGGGTTAGGAAGGTAAAAGGCCTTCACGTAACTGTTACCCTGAGGAATTCTCCAAGCTTGTACACTCAAAGGCCAGTACCTCATAGGAGACTCCCTGGACAAGGCAAGAAGTCCAAGAGAATAAGGGAAGAATGAGTCCAGACACATATCCCATTATTCACCCCATCCCACTGCCCCCGTGATAAAGATCATCATCATCATCAATCATATTTATTGAGCGCTTACTGTGTGCAGAGCACTGTACTAAGCGCTTGGGAAGTCCAAGTTGGCAACATATAGAGACAGTCCCTACCCAACAGTGGGCTCACAGTCTAAAAGGGGGAGACAGAGAACAAAACCAAACATACTAACAAAATAAAATAAATAGAATAGATATGTACAAGTAAAATAAATAAATAGAGTAATAAATATGTACAAACATATATACATATATACAGGTGCTGTGGGGACGGGAAGGAGATAAGATGGGGGGGATGGAGAGGGGGACGAGGGGGGGCTGCCAAGGGAGTGTTAAAGATGGCTGCCAAGGGAGAGTTAAGACATACCAGCCATCAACCAGCTAGTCATTCCACTGACTCAGTATCAAGTGGACTGTTGGACCGGCATTGCTGAGAAATCAAAGTTAAGCTCACACTCCCCATCACCAGCATGTCAGCACAGATGAACAAGAATAGATTCCAATAATAATAATAATAATGGCATTTATTAAGCACTTACTATGTGCAAAGCACTGTTCTAAGCGCTGGGGGGAATACAAGGTGATCAAGTTGTCCCACGCGGGGCTCACAGTCTTAATCCCAATTTTACAGATGAGGCAACTGAGGCTCAGAGAAGTTAAGTGACTTGCCCAAGGTAGCACAGCAGACATGTGGCGGAGCTGGGATTCAAACCCATGACCTCAGACTCCAAAGCCCATGCTCTTTCCAGTGAGCCATGCTGCTTCTCTATGAGAAGCAGCACAGAACTAGTGGAAAGAGCACAAGTCTGGAAGTCAGAGGACTTGGGTTCAAATTCCAGCTCTGCTGTTGTGGGATCTTGGGCAAATTGCTTAACTTCTCTAAGCCTCAATGCCCTCACCTACAAAGTGGGGATTTAATACACATCCTTCCTCTTCCTTAGACACTGAACCCCATTTGGGACCTGATTATCTTGTATCTACCCTAGTGCTTAGTACAGTGCTTGGCAACTTAGAAAGTGCTTAAAAAATACCAGTAAGAGTAGTATTCCATTTCTCTCAGTTACCAGCACTCTGGAAAGTACCTCACTGAGAAACCAGTCTTTCTACTGCTGGGGTATTGAGTTCTCATAGAAAAAATATGAGCATGGTTGCAACATGTTTAATCAATCAATCAAGCAGGCAATCAAACGAACTGTCCACGTATTTATTTTTTTTTTTTTAACAGAATGTGTTGATTGTGCAGGGCTGGGTGAGAGATGAGTACATTTATCAATTCTGGAAGAGCACAGAGTTTATTGTAATAACCCTCTCATCTCTCTCTATTTGCATTGATTAGTCAGTGTGTATAGACTCTGTGCATCTATCTAGATGAGGACTTATAAAAAAGCAAATGTTCCTTTACAACAACGCAGGTTCTGGACCTTTTGATATATTGCTCTGATTCCATTATTTCAAAAGCATTTTTACAGTATTTCTACCTACTTTGTCTTTGTAGCACTGCAAATGATGTTAACATCCAGATAGATGTACACCCAACTACATATTTATTTCATTTTTATGCCCGTTTTACCTACCGTTAATAGGATCAGGATTACCTTAATGCTTTTTCCAGGGGAATGCAAAGCCAAATTTCAGGGGCATTTTAAAAACATGGGAAGAAACAAGAAAAGAATGATTGCCCTAGTCACCTGTTATTTTACTATATTTGCTTTTAAAAATCTGGTGTCTCTGAGTCGTTCATTCCAGTCTGTTTCCTCTCCCTTTTCCCTCCGTATCCTAGGAGTCGGAGCTACAAGCTTCAGAAGTCAGCCCAGACGGTTATCTGCAATTTCTCTTTGTAGTGCTCTTGGAGGTCAAATCTATTACAGTGCGTGCTCAGCCCGGCTTTGCACACTTAACTCAGCCGGGCTCCACCGACAGGCTCCACAGCTCAACCGATACAGAAGATGCTAAAATTGATACAGAAAGAACCAGCTTTATCCCTCCTCTGCAGGGGCTGGGCTGGGTAACCTATTGCTCTTCAAAGATCTAGGAAGCAGCAGGCCATGTTTTTTTTTTATAACGAAGCTCTAAATGATGATCACCCTAAACTGGGTGATTACGGCCCCTGTCATGTGATCACTACTCTGAAATGCAGTGATGTTTACTGCCTGGTCTGGAGAATCCCTAAGGGCAATCATTCAAGGGTATTTAATGAGTGCTTACTCTGTGCAGAGCACTGTACAAAGTGCTTGGGTGAGTACAACATATTCCCTGCTTACAGCGAGCTTACAGTCTAGAGGGGGAAGCAGACATTAATATAAGTAATCTATAATACGTAATTTCACTCTGGGCAGGGAACATGTCTATGAACTCTGTTATACTGTACTCTCCCAAGTGCTTGATACAGTGTGCTACACACAGTAAGCACTGAATAATGGTTGATTGAGAATTTAAAGATATAATTTAAGGATACGTACATAAGTGCTGTGGGGTTGAGGAGGACAACAGCCACGGCAACAGGACACAGTTAGGGCCCCAGGACAGGAAGCAGGGGAGTAGGCAGGGTGGTAACAAGGTCTACCTCTCACCCCCAGCATTGCCCTCCCCCAGCCCCAGGCCCATTCTCTCAGATGGGGGCTCAGATATCACTGTCCCCCTCCTGGCATAGCCCTTCCAAAGCTAAAGTGTCATCATGTAGAGCTCTCTGACTTGGAATTTTGGGAGAGGAGTGGGTTTATTTTTTAATAATTACTTTAATAATACTTTGGTATTTGTTAAGCAGTTACTTTGTGCCAGCACTGTTCTAAACTCTGGGGTAGATACAAGGTAATCAGGTTTTCCTACATGGGGGTCACAGTCTTAATCCCCATTTTACAGGTGAGGTAACTGAGGCACAGAGAAGTTAAGTGACTTGCCCAAATTCACACAGCTGACATGTGGCAGAGTTGGGATTAGAACACAGATCCTCTGACTGCCAGATCTGCACTCTTTCCACAGAGATGTGCTAGAGGGAAGAGGAATTGTGGGATTGCAGATCAGATGCGAAGTCAGGGCTAGAGAGAAAAAGCCGGGAGGGATACAGTCATAGCTAAAAAGAGATAAATTTGGGGCTAGAGAGATAAGGTAAGGGCTAGAGAGACAAGATCAGGGCTAGAGAAACAAGGTCAGGGCTACAGATTCATTACCAGGCTTTTTTTGGTAGGAATCTCACTTCCTTCTTTAAAGGACCAAATGAATCTCCTGTTGTCAGAAGAGTTGGAAATAGTTCTCTCTATGGCTGTCTAGGCGAGGAGCCTCTATTCAATTGTATCCAAGAAGAGAGAGTGTTAACGAGGCAAATACTCCCCCGACATCCCCTACAAAGGGATTCCGGCCAACCATCTGCTGAAAAGCCAAATTCCCTCTCTTCAGAGAGACTAGAGCCCGCAACTGGCCTGGAGCAGGAGTGAAAGGCCTCAAAAGCCACTGGGCTAATTCCTGGTTCCCACCTACACCCATCCTCCCGGAGAGGCTGAAAGCAAAGCAGCAGGGTCTGGGCTCCAGGCTTCTCTGCTCTGGATAGGCCCCAAAACCAATCTCTCCCATGGCAGTACCTTACTAGGAGTCACAGCTATTGGTGATGTTAGCTTAATACTTAACAGGTGGGTTCTAATCCCAGCTCCACCACTTATCAGCTGTGTGACTTTGGGCAAGTCACTTAACTTCTCTGTGCCTCAGTTACCTCATCTGTAAAATGGGGATTAAGACTGTGAGCCCCACGTGGGACAATCTGATTACCTCATATCTACCCCAGCGCTTAGAACAGGGCTTGGCACATGGTAAGAACTTAACAAAATACTGTTATTATTATTATACTATTAATAATTATGCTATTTGTCAGGCACTGTACTAAGCTTTGGAGTTGATACAATGTAATCAGGTTGCTCACAGTCTGAGTTGGAGGGAGAACAGATATTGAATCTCCATTTTACAGAGGAAGAAACTAAGGCCCAGAGAAATTAAGTGATTTGCCTGAAGTGCCACAGCAGGCAAGTGGAAGAGGCAGAATTAGAACCCAGGACCCCAGGTTCCCAGGTCTATGCTCTTTCCACTAGGCCACACTGCTTGCCCACAAGGGTTTGGGCACCAAGCACACCCAGCTCTGCCAGGTGGCATGCCTGTTTGTCAGGAATTAGGGAACATCTGTGTGGCAACACGGTCCCATTTGTATGCTGTTTTAACTATCTGGGGCTGGCTTAAAACCTCAGAACTGTCCTGCTAAACTGGGACATATAGTCAGCCTTTGCAACATTCTTATACTAGGAACAGCTGAAAAAAATATAATTTCCAGCAATGAATGGCAGAGTCTGCAAAATCCTTCAGAGAATCAAGGAAATCTGAATTAAAGTGTATTATCTCCTGCTGAAATAATCTGCACTTTTCCAGCTGCCTTCATTGAAAATGACAAATTGAAATAAAATTGCATGCAGTTCTCTACAAGTCCAAAGCTTCTATTTCTGAAAATGCTTTTCATTCTCCTGCCTGCAGTAAGTTTCTTTCTCATTTTTGTTTTCGCTGATTTCCAGGAGCTCAAATCCACTGCAGGAAATGAACACGAGGGACGTGTTGAAAGACATACTTCAGGGAGCAAAAGATCGTGCTTGTTTTCTGTGGAAATTAAATGGAATCTAAAAAACAAAACTTCCCCAGAGAAGCAGTGTTGCCAACTGGGTAGACTGAGGGCCTGGGAGCCAGAAGGACTGCCACTTGTCTGTTGTGTGATACTGGGCAAGTCACTTAACTTCTCTGTGCCTCATAAACCTCATCTGTAAAATGGGGATTAAGACTGTAAGCCTCATGAGGGGATGTGGACTGGGTCCAACCTGATTAGCTTGTATCTACCCCAGCGCTTGGTACAGTGCCTGAAACAGAAGTGCTTAACAAATACCATAAAAAAAAACTAGCATCAATAGTCAGGGCAAAATGACTGAATTACTTTGTCCCATTTGGCACTAGGTCAATCCAGATTTAGTGGGCCCAGGTGTGCCACTCTGGGTGGGTCTATCAAGCTTTTGGGAGTTCTGCCCTACCACCCAAAGGCCTCAGGTGGACTGGGCCAGGGGGAGAGGACATTTGACCATGTTCCCCAGTGCACTGTAAACTACTAACTTAATTGTACACACCCACACACTTAGAACAGTGCTCTGCACACAGTAAATACCCAGGACAATGCTCTGCCTGCTGTAGGAGGTTAGCATTCGGTATTTGCCCCCAAGAGCTGCCATGGAAAGCTGGCCAGTTCATGGCACTTGTTACGGGAACAAGCCCTTCCCCTGACTCCGAGGCCACCACAGACCTGATTTGCCTGAAGAGCCATTGAACACACCACCAGGTACTGCCAGCAGCAGTTAAGGGTCTGGACAATTGAGGGCACGGGTCCAGGTGGGCAGTGGTAAGGGCAGGGGTTGCCTGTGTCCACTCCCACCCTATCACCTCCTTTCTCTTATGTTCTCTCTCCACCTTTGTGTCTTTCATCTATATTGTTAGCTTGTTATGTTCAGGAAATATATCTGCTAATTATGTTGTATCACACTCCCAAGTCTTAGTACAGTACTCTGCATTAATTCCATTCAATCATATTTATTGAGTGCTTACTTTGTGCACAGTACTAAGTGCTTGGAAGTACAATTCGGCAACAGATAGAGACAATCCCTACCCAACAACGGGCTCACAATCTAGAATGGGGAGAAAAACAACAAGACAAAACAAGTAGACAGGCATTAATAGCACATAGTAAGCACTCAAATACCATTGATTGATTTCTATGTTGCTCTTCTGCTTCTATTTTTAACTTGTCTCTGTTTCTTTCTGTATTTCTATCTCCTCCTCTCAGCCTCTGTTTCTGTTCAATTGTCTCCTTTTTTCTCCTCTCTTTCTCCTCCCTCTTCTCTCTGCCAATTGCATCTTTTTTCTTTCCCTGCATTTGAGCCCCATTGCCCAGAGTCCTGGAACCCCCTGAAAATCTGCCTACCTGAAAGCATCCCAAATAATGTGCCCATACTCTTTCTCTTCTGGAAAAATTGATCCTTCAGCTTCACAGTCTAAAAACTAGTGATATTGTAAATTCAAACCAAGAATTTCTCTTCCATGAATCCAAAGATATCAAATGAGAGAGAATTTCATTATTCCCCTCGGGGTTTTTTTTCCTAGCATCAATTAAGTGCTGGTGATTTCCAGCTAACAGGACTCTGTAACTTGTAGCTGGCACCCATCTCTCGGAAAATGATTTTCCTGTGAGATGGCAGTAGCCAGCTAACATCTTTCTTGTGAGGGTCCAAGTGAACGTCACTCATCTCTCATAAGAGTCTCCTCTGTCTCACTGCCCTTCAGCCATGGCAATTATGCCACCTTCCTTTCAAAAATCTTTTCCAATGGTTTCCCTTCTCCTCACTACCTCTCCCCAGAGGACATTTAATAACTTCAGCATGACCCGCTGACTTGGTTTCTTTGGAGAGTTCCTGGACAGGAACTGTGAGCCAATCATCTGCATGAAGGAGACTCCATCAATTACCAAAAAGGTACAGAAGCAGCTAGAGAGAGAGAGAGAAAGTGTGTGTGTGTGTGTGTGTGTGTAGCGGGGAGGGGTGTCAGAATTTGGGAAAAATGCTTTCATTGTTTTTAATGAACTCAGGATTTAACCCCTCAAGCTTCAAAGCACCAATCTTTAAGTCTCCTCACTCCCAAAATGGTCGTTCCAGGGAAATCTACCCAGCTTCCCTTTAGATTAGTAGTGAAAAGATCATAAATCTGGCTTTGGCCTTTGCCCTTTAGGATATATCCAGAATTGAAGGTGTGAGTCCTGTGTCATAAGATTGAACTTTCCTATAAAGGAAATCCTTTTCCTTCTATTCACACAGCCAAAAATAGAATCTCTCAGGTTAACATTTTGAGAACTCAGCTTTCTTGTGAGATGTCTACCAGGGGAGTTCCTTATATCATTATGTTTTCTCGGCACATGTGTATTGACTTTTCTGATAACCTTTATCTACCGAATTGCGCATGAAAACCACTCAACAATTGTAACCCTTCCACCTTCTTCTCTGATGCCCTAGGGTTCTTGTTCTGAAATCTAACACATTGGGTTTCAGGCTACATCCACAACACTCAACCTCACAGCAGCCAGCCACCTGCATAATTCTCTCCAGGTTTTCTCTTTTTCTCAGTGTAGAAGTAAAAGAGTTTAGATTCCTCAGGCCCCAGCATAATTGAACATATCCATAAATTATTTATATTCACGTCTCTCCCCCGAGGGAACGTTTCTAAATAACTCAGTTGTATTGTACAGTCTCAAATGTTTAGTACAGTGTCCTGCACACATTAAGCACTCAATAAATATGATTGATTGACTCAAGATCACAACGTCCTCTCCCATGGTGAACAATGGAGAAGAACAATGGGAAGTGAGGGTTTGGATATCTTGGCTTCATCAGAATCCCCCAAGGATCAGTCACTGACAACCACAAAGTTGTTTTAAAGAAGGGAAAATGAAGTGTACGGACGTCAGTATTCATTCATTCAATCATATTTGTTGAGTGCTTGCTATGTGCAGAGCACTGTACTAAGTGCTTGGGAAAGTACAATACAACAATAAACAGTGACAATCCCTGCTCACAACGAGCTCACAGTCATTATTAATTATTGGGACTATTGTTTCTGAAGCTATTATTGATTGTCGCCTTACAAATGGTGCTAGAACCCCTCTGAGCTGTGTGTTCTCTGACTCAGTGCCACGTGGAAGTCATGTAGCCATAAGCCATTAGCCATTCTGGCAAATGTGCTGAATTTTCTGAAAGCACAGTGAAAGAAGACAACCATTACACTAAACAGAAGGATTGGCTGTGAATAACAATAAAGCAGGTGCTCTACCACAAACACCACATCAACAACAGTGACAACTAGGCAACAACCAATCTGACCTCTCACCCATGTCCTACTTCTGACCTGGAATGTCCTCCCTCTTCATATACAACAGACAATTATTCTCCCCACCTTCAACCTTTTTTGAAGGCACATCTCCAAGAGGCCTTCCCTGATTAAATCCTCATTTCCTCTATTCCCACTCTCTTGAGTTGCCTTCATTTGCTTCCTTTATTCATCCTTTCTTCATCCCCACAGCACTAATGATCATATCTACACTTTATATTAATATCTGTCTCTCCCTCTGGTCTATGAGCTCCTTGTGGGCAAGGAATTTGTCTATTCTCCCAAGGGCTTAGTACAGTGATCTTCACACAGTAAGTGCTTAATAAATATGATTGATTGATTTATAACCAATCAACTTTGGTAACATCCCAAGGGGAAAAATACAGTGGATCTCCTCATGCCCTTCTATAATTTATTTTGTAAAACATAAATAGCTACATTCTTATGGATCCCACCTTCCCTCAATTTTATGGTGCCCAAAACAGTTTATCTTCCTTCGATACCTAGTTCAGAATCATTACCCACTGTGCAACTGATATAGCTGCCTTCTTCACTAAGCTCTGGAATGAGGGAGGAATGCATTATCAGATTAAAAGTCACCTTCTATTTCTGGTAAAGAAGACTAAATTATTATTTCCCTATCTCTGAATTACCTTGCTTCAAACAAACCAGAAGATTCATGAACTAAGTGAAAAGACCAGCAAAAGCATCAAGCTCTGAGTTCTAAGCCAGCAGCCTAAAAATCTGTTCCCGTAATTACCTGTAATTTCTTTTGGCTGTCTCCCCATTAGAATATAATGTGGTGTCTGGAAAAAACCTGGTCTCCCAGCTACATCAAAAGTAAGATACTGCAACTGTTTTATGGTCCTTTGGCTAGGTCTGAAGGTTAAATTAGTGGCATACTGGCACTCTGCTCTACCTGCCAGTCTCCTGAAGGACCTCTACCACTCCTCTCCATCTGTCCTGGTGGCACTAGAGAGAGAGTAATGCCTCGGCACAAATATTAACAGTATTTGAGGGCCCACTGAATGTGGGGTACCGAGCTAAGCACTTTGTTTATGCTCAAGGGCATGCCTCTCCAAGGAATCCTGGGCCCCACAATCCAGCAGAGAGTCAGTCAGTCAATTTTATTTATTGAGTAATTACGGTGTGCAGAGCACTACACTAAGCTTTTGGGAGAGTACAATATAATAAACAGACACATTCCCTGTTCACACTGAGCTTACAGTCTAGAGAGGGAGACAGACATTAATATAAATAAATAAATCACCTGTAGATATATAAGTGCTGTGGGGTTGGGAGAAGGATGAATAAAGGGAAAGAGGCCCAGCCCAACCAGGTTTCCCAGAAAAGAAGGCAGAGAGAGCCTGCCTGGAGCAGGAGTAAACACAC
The DNA here is from genome assembly GCF_015852505.1 of Tachyglossus aculeatus. Taxonomy (NCBI): domain Eukaryota; kingdom Metazoa; phylum Chordata; class Mammalia; order Monotremata; family Tachyglossidae; genus Tachyglossus; species Tachyglossus aculeatus. Next base: position 38,052,682 of record NC_052084.1, read on the forward strand.
ACACACACACACACACACACACACACCTCTCTCCCTCCCTCCCTCCCACCCCCCAAGGATAAAGCAAACCCAGAAATTATCTTTGTTGGCCCAGTCCAAACTGGAGTTGGGGACGATGGCAGGGACACAGAGCACCACTGTTGCCACCCTTCAACACTTTAATGAAGGCACAAACGCTCTGAGACCTTCCCTGACTAAGCCCTCATTATCTTTTCTCCCACTCCCTTCTGTGTTGTCCAGATTTACTCCTTTATTCATCTCCCCACCAACTCTCAGCACTTACCGGTAGTTTATTTATATTAATCTCTGTTTCCCCCTCTAGACTGTAAGCTCATTGTGGAAAGGGAATGAGTTAGTTCAGTGCTCTTCACACAGTAAGTGCTCAATAAATATTATCGATTAATTGATTGATAGAGCCTCAACCCCCCAGTTATCCTCGCTGAGCAAGTGATTTTTCCCCTAGAGTTTTGTGTCCAACAGTAAGGCATCGGGGAAAACTCGGTGTGATTGAATACACTTGCCTTGGGTAGACCAGAGGTCTATCTTCCAAACTGCCTACAGCTCTATTTTCATTCTTAAGCAAATGATAAAGCAAGACTCTGGATGCCTAAATTTGTAACAAAATTGCCAGCTCTGGCTTTGTTGCAGCAGCCCCAGCGACATCTGTAACCTACATAATGTATGTCGTTGCCACTGGTAACAGTTAAATTAAGCAGACAAAACCCTGACAGGGAGCCCAGCTATCAGTTTAACAATTCAGCCATTCACTCGTTGTTGAGCAAAGCACAATGCTGACCGGCCTGATTACACTCTTGGGGGAACAGCAAGCACTACACATGGTACTCTGCCCTCAAATGTATCCATGATTCCTGTTTCTACTGTTGCTGAAGAGTGTGGCTCAATTCACTGATTTTAGCGTGTGTCTCCATCATCGGGCTTTGTTCCTGCATAAACTAATGGGGGATAAAAAGCAGTAAGAGTAGACCGATAATGAGAGCATGGTTGACATTATTATTAGCCACTCACTGGCAAAGATGTGTTTGTCTCAGTCTTGATATAGTTATTTACCTGATCCTCTAGAACTTAGTTAAGACTCACTTCATTAGTCTATGACATCAGCAGTGATTGTCATACAAATGATTTGACAGTCTCAGCCCAATTCCTTGAAATGGAGGGGTGGGGGTGGGGCACACATGCAGGTCATTCCAGAATCAGGAGGCTTGTTCCCAAGCACTGAGAAGGACAGAGACATTTGGATTCTACTCTTGGAATTGCAGCAGACTATCTGCTCAGTCACTGCAAAGTTGTTCACCCGTTCTGTGCTTTGGAAAAGTGAATCTGGACAAGTTGCTTCCAAGTTGACAGCCCTAAGCATCAACTGGGCATTCTGGGATTCTTAACTAAAATACCTTGCCATTGCAATTTGTTGAAAGGGATGAAATAAATAATGAGATGCTCCAAGAGCATTCCAAGAAAGATGTAAGAATAGACAGTGTTTTCCATAATTGTCTTCTCAGAAGCTTAAAAATTAAACTGTCCTGCTCAATATAAAGTAACCTCTTTATTTCTCTGCCATAATTTGGCTGCTGCTTAAAAACATTTTCCCAAAGGCACACCCTCTAGTGAAATGCAAAATCTTGGGTTGTCAGTACTTACTTATGTAATCAACCCTTGAGAAGCAGCATGGACTTGTGAAAAAGGACAGGCCTGGGAATCATCATCATCATCGTATTTATTGAGCGCTTACTATGTGCAGAGCACTGTACTAAGCGCTTGGGAATACAAATTGGCAACATATAGAGACAGTCCCTACCCAACAGTGGGCTCCCAGTCTTAAAGGGGGAGACAGAGAACAAAACCAAACATACTAACAAAATAAATAGAATAGATATGTACAAATAAAATAGAGTAATAAATATGTACAAACATATATACATATATACAGGTGCTGTGGGGAAGGGAAGGAGGTAAGATGGGGGGGATGTGGGAATGAGAAGACCTGGGTTCTAACACCAGTTCTGCCACTTTCCTGCTGGACATCTTCTGGCAAATCATTCAGCTTCTCTGGGCCTCATTTTCCTCATCTGTAAAATAGAGATTAAATACCCGTTCTCCCTCACCCCTAAATTGGAAGCCCCAATGGAACAGGGGCTGAGTCTGGTCTGATTGTATTTAGCTTAGCACATGGTAAGTGCTTAAATACAACTATTATTATCCTTATTATAATCACTCCATCAATAAGCAGAGCACTTTTCTAAGAGGTCGGTAGAGTTAGAAGATGCAATCCCTGACCTCGATGAGTTTATCATCTAGCAGGTTGAGACAGACACGGAAATACTTCATTCATTCATTCATTCGTATTTATTGAGCACTTACTGTGTGCATAGCACTGTACTAAGCGCTTGGGAAGTACAAGTTTGCAACATATAGAGACGGTCTCTACCCAACAGCGGGCTCACAGTCTAGAAGGGGGAGACAGACAACAAAACAAAACATATAAACCAAATAAAATAAATAGAATAAATATGTACAAGTAAAATAGAGTAATAAATATGTACAAACATATATACATATATACAGGTGCTGTTGGTTGGGGAAGGAGGTAAGGCAGGGGGGATGGGGGAGGAGGGAGAAGGACAAGTGAAGAGTAGGATCAACTAAAGCTTAAATAGTAAGAATAGTAAGAAGTCCAGGGTGGGTAAGACCCCTGTGGTGGTGGGAGTGGAGGGAGGGGGAAGTCAACCCTCATGGAATAGGACTTTTTCCTTCTTACTCAGTCCTCTCCACACCCATCAAGATGCCTAGTATATGCACTCAGTTTCTGCCAGAGATTGTCCTTGAACTCTGCACTTCGGTAGAGCATTATCAGAGAATTGGGGAGTGTTCTTCCTACAACACAAGCCTGTCTCGGTTCAGTGGCAAAAGAGGGGTGCGCAGCTCCTTCTCCATCCTAAAATACACCTCACCCAAAGTGTCTGACCTCATGTCCTCCCCCAAGCACTTAGACCAGTGCTCAGCCTAGAGCAGGGACTCAGTAAATACTACTGTCAGATTGTAAGCCCTTGGAGGGCAGGGAAAGTGTCTTACTTCAGTTGTCATTTCCCCAGAGCTTAGTACAGGACAAAGCACTGAAGTAGGCATGGAATAAACCCCATGGATTAATTGAATGATGGATAATTTTCCCATGGGGCACAAAGCCACTTCCATATGGTTAATACATTTTTTAAAAAATGCAAAGTACTTTTGAGCAGTCTTCAGCATAAAAGAAGCAGTAAAGATGTTCAATTTTATTTATTAATAGAGGAGAACTCACAGCCCTAAGAGATATGAGAGACCTATTTGGCTGATTGAGTCAATTCCTTTGGCAGTGCAGAATACAGTCCCAGGCGGAGGTTGGGGGGTGGGGGGATGATAGCCAATATTTTGCTGATCCTATCCTGCCAAAGCAGACTCAGAGAGCCGTAGCTATCTCTTTTGTAAAATTACCTATTCTGTCTTGCGCAGAGAATAAAATGGGCAGAAAATTATGACAACGTACTTTAATACTTAGTCATGGGATTAATGATTATTATTAATTATTGAAATTAATATCTTAATTTCATATAACGTTTCTACAGTGCCCTGCACACAGTCAGTGCTCAATAAATACCTTTGATGGATTAGGTAATGTGAAAACGCTGTGTGCAGAGCACTGTACTAAGCATTGTACTTCCCAAGCACTTAGTGCAGTACTCTGCACACAATAAGCACCTTGTAACTTCCCCAGCACTTAGAACAGTGCTGTGCGATCTTGGATGAGTCAGGCTCTCTGAGCCTCAGCTTCTTCATCTATTAAATAGGGATATGAAAGATTGTGAACCCCATGTGGAATAAAGAAGTGTGTCCAATTTTAAACTTTGAATCTACCCTAGAGCTTAGTACCTAAAAAGCGCTACAGTAAATGTCATCCTTACTATTAGGATGATGTACCAAGCACTGAGACAGTGCAGCTTAGTGGATTGATTGAACGAATGGATAGAACGCGAGCCTGGGTGTCAGAAGGACCTGAGTTCTAATCCTGACGGCACCACATGTCTGCTGTGTGATCTTGGGCAAGTCACTTCACTTCTCTGGGGCTCAGTTACCCCATCTGTAAAATGGGGATTAAGAGTGTGAGTCCCATGTGGAGCAGGAACTGTGTCCAACCTGATTACCTTATATCTACCCCAGTGCTTAGAACAGTGCTTGACACATAGTAAGTGCTTAGTACCATAATTACTACTAGTAGTTATTAAACATAACAGCTCAGACACAAACCCTGTACCACATAAAGTCCCAATCTAGGCAATATATATTTGATCCCCTGGAGAAAATTGAGAGAAAAAATCTGAATGTTACACCCGAATTGATGTTTCCCAAGCTCTTCTGAATGCCATTTTCACACTGAGTTCATGTGTACGATACAGTGATGTTTTCTTCTTATTAAGGCAGCGGGTGACAGATAGTCCTCAGAGACCAAGCGTTCTCCAAGCTTCAAGAGCAACTGACCAATTTATCTCATTTTTCACACTGAAATATCCCTAAGAGCCCTGTCCTGGCATTTGTTTAGGCAGCAATCAGTCTGAATTTGTTCACTTACAGTGAACTCAGGTTTCTCCAAATCGAGAAACATTACTAACACAGGAGCTGAAAACTCTTTCTTTCTGTGACCTGACACTTATTTGAGCACTATTAGCTGCCTCAGAACTGTGGTAAATTTGCATAATAATTGTTGAATGTTGACTACGTGCCAAACACGGTGCTAACACTGAGAAAGTTACAATCTGTTCTGTTGTACTCTCCCAAGCTTTTAATACAGTGCTCTGCACTAAAGTGCTAAATATGATTGATGCTGATGATACAGTGTAATCAGATAAGGGCTTTGTACAGTGCTCTGCGCATAGTAAGCACTCAATAAATACGATTGATGATGATTCAGTGGAATCAGATAACACACAGTCATGTCCCACATGGGGCTCACAAGGTGTGACAACCCTATGTAAAAAAAAAATCCAGATAGAGCTTTATTAGGAAATTTAGTTTAATTATCAAGATCCAGGAACTCTGAGGAAAAGCATTTTACACCAAGAAATCGTTTGCTAAAACAGAGATGTGTAGTTGCTGTACTTTGCCTTCCCCCTTGCTAATATTGCAGTCAGCCATGAACGCACTACATGTTTTAATAACAGATCATGGTACTATTTAAGGCTTATTTTCTGAGCTTTGGATTTCATCTGTGCATTTTTTACGAGAACTATCGTCACGGACAGAAACCTGAGAAGGGAATGCGGTTTTCTTAGTTTTTTTTCCGAGTGGCGTGCAGCTGTGTCAGAGCGCCATCAAGTGGGACCTCGGTCGTTGGTCCCTGTTTCCTAGTAAAGCATCTCAAAATTGGTTGGTGTTTGCTTAGGAGAGAGTCGAGACATCCTGTTTCAACCGTGCAGAAAAACCGACTCCACCGCCTTAATGCCCTCTTTGGACTTAGGGACACTGGCCAAGTCCTCGGTACTGTGATCAGAGTTTTGACATTATCTAAGAAAATGTTCTTGTCTTGCATAACATATCAAAGAATGACCGAGCAGGGACATTTTTCCAGGCATCAATAACAACTGATTATTAGGAGAGATTTGTAATTTATTATCTGCAATTTAGTTTCTGTCATCCCTGTTAGACTGTAAGCTCCTTGAGGGCAGGCACTGTGACTACAAACTCTATTATGCTCTCCCGAGTGCTGAAATCAGTGTTCTACTCGCAGTAGATGTTTAATATCCCAGATTAACTGATTTATAGATGGTAATGATTCATAAACCCAGAATCGATGCTACCTCTATCTTTATAATCTATTGCAACCACCTCTGTTATAATAGACACTCCAAGAGCCCTTTTTCAGCTGTGAGAATACAGTGCTCTGCACTAATGTGCTGAATATGATTGATTGATGCTGATGATACAATGTAATCAGATAAGGGTTTTGTACAGTGCTCTGCACATAGTAAGCACTCAATAAATACGACTGATGATGATTCACTGGAATCAGATAACACACAGTCATGTCCCACAGAGCACAGTCCCTTTTAGACTGTGAGCCCACTGTGGGGTAGGGACCGTCTCTATATGTTGCCAACTTGTACTTCCCAAGCGCTTAGTACAGTGCTCTGCACACAGTAAGCGCTCAATAAATACAAATGAATGAATGAATGAATCAGTATGGCCTCACGGAAATAAAATGGGCTTGGGAGTCAGGAGACCTGGACACTAATGGCAGCTCTGCCACTAGACTGTTATGTGGTCTTTGGCTAGTCATTTCACTTCTTTGCGCCTCAGATTCTTCCTTATAAAATGGGGATAAACCTTTAACCAAAAAAACCCAATAATAATGGTGCTATTGAATGTTAATGCCCATACTGTTTAAAGCTCTCTCAGTGTGAGATGACCCTGTAATGTTTACTTTGGCTTAAGTACTCCTCTTCTGAAGTATTTTGACTAACTTGAATAGACTGATTAAAGCCCATTTCAATTTAATATTAGGTAATGACAACATTGATTTCTCATAGGTAAGGTCTTCTCTGATAGCAAAGTGCCTTTTTGATGATGGTGATGATTATTGTATTTGTTAAGCGCTTACTACGTGAAAAGCACTGTTCTAAATGCTGGGGGGAATACAAGGTGATCAGGTTGTCCCACGAGGGGCTCACAGTCTTAATCCAATTTTACAGATGAGGTAAAAGGCACAGAGAAGTTAAGTGGCATGCCCAAGTTCCCACAGCTGACAAGTGGCGGAGTTAGGATTCGAACCCATGACCTCTGACTCCAAAGCTCGTGCTCTTTCCACTGAGCCACGATGGGATGTGAAAGGTAACACTCTGAAAGTTAGCATTTACAAATGTACATTAAAAAGCAAATTCCATCTTTCATTATTGGTGTATACCGAATTTAAAAACATGTTCAATATATTTATATGGTTTTGGTCAATGTCTTGGATTTTGGACAACATAATAATGCATTCTGCATGATTTTCTCTGGAGAGTTATACTTTGCTATGAGAGCACTATTACTCTTTCTTAACCCTCTGTTAAGAAATGGAACTGATTCACAACTAACTAGGCCACAGCAGTACAGGGTATCAAAATTTCAAGTAAAATCTCATTCCAAAATCACTACTGTACACAGCTACAACAAGCCCATGCTGTGCTCCCTGAAAGTTTAATTTACCCTTTTGCCCTGGGTTTGATTTACACCGTGGGGAATATGGGAAGCCCAGAATAGCCTGGCAATATGGGAAAAATCTATGCCTAATATGGAATTTGCAGTGAGCTTACAAGTCTTTTTGTCAGGTGTTACATTGCAATTCTTTCACCTCCTCCAAAGCGGCACCTATAAATGAGAAACTGTACTTTAATCACTCACTCCAAGCGATGTCTGGGAAGGGCCATCTGATCACAATGTTCAAATTGACTCTGGTGAGGTTAATGTGCCTATTCCTTCCTGCTCGTGTCGTGATCACTGTCACCGAGACGTATTTGTGAGACTTTATGTTCTCGTCCCAATCCCTGTCACCAAAAGAGGTAATAAATAGTTGGATGTTTTGTGTCCTCAGTGGAAGAAAGTGATTCATTCTACTCTGGCCTTCCTCATACTTTAATACCTAGCAGTCAGTTAGTCCTCAACTCTCCCTTTGCACTTTCATCAGCCTAGAAAGAAGCAGAAGAGTTGGCCAATCAAAACAGGGAAGAGGAAAACAAAATCTCCTCACAATCAATTTTTTTTCAATGGTATCTGTTAAGCAATTACTATGTGCCAGGCACCGAAACACTGGGGTGGATATAAACTAATCAGGTTGGACACAGTCCATGTCCCACATAGACTTCGCAGTCTTAATTTCCATTTTACAGATGAGGTAACTGAGGCCCAGAGAAGTGAAGGGACGTCACTACAGCAGCCAAGTGGCCCATGACCTTCTGACTCCCAGGCCTGTGCTCTATCCATTAGGCCATGCTACTTCTCTATTGATTAATTTCAAAGTTCTCCACCAACTCACCTTATATATCTGTCTCTTCACCTGCTACTCTCCAATTGGCTGTCTTCCATCCTCTTCCTATCGATGCCCCACTTTCGACTCTGCCATCTTACCCCCGTTTTCCCAAACTTCTTCCCTCCCCAAATTTAACAGCTTTACCCATTTTCGAAATCCTCCTGAAATTCCACCCCCAAGCTTTCCCTAATTGCCAGCAACCCAAGTCATAAACCCAGTCATCTTTAACAGTAATTTATACCCATCCTTAGCACTTTAGCAGACATGTATATGTAACTGTACAAATAATTTAACTACTCTTTTAGTCAATATTTGTATACCTGCCTCTCCCTTAAGAGTGCAAACTCCCCCTGGGCAGGGAATGGACTTCCCCTTTGTTTTCAGTTTCCCAAGCACTTAGTACAGTGCATTGCATCCAGTGGGAGTTCAGTAAATGCTATTACTATTGCTGCTGCTAATACCACCACTAGAAGCAGTGTGCCCTGATAGAAAGAGCATAAGACTAGGAGTCAGGAAACCTGGATTCTAATCCTGCTTCCACCATTTGCCTTCTAGGTCACACCGAGCAAGTCACAACTTCTCTTTGCCTCAGTTTCCTCACCTGTAAAACGGAGATTAGATACATGTCCTCTCTCCTCCTTAGACTGTGAGCACCAAGTGGGACAAGGACTGAGTCCGAGCCGATTGCACTGCATCTGGCCCTGCACTTAGCATAGTGCTTGGGCCATAATAAGTGCTAAACAAATATAATTATTATTAATCATTATTACTATAGCACTGGGTACTAGCAGCTAAGGGAAGTGCATGGTGCTTAACTTAATAACAATAATAATAATAATAATAATAATAATAATAATTTTGGTATTTGTTAAGCGCTCACTATGTGCAAAGCACTGTTCTAAGCGCTGGGGAGGATACAAGGTGATCAGATTGTCCCATGTGGGGCTCACAGTCTTAATCCCCATTTTATAGATGAGGTCACTGAGGCACAGAGAAGTTAAGTGACTTGCCCAAAGTTACACACCTGACAAGCGGCAGAGCCGGAATTTGAATGCATGACTTCTGACTTCCAAGCCCATGCTCTCTCCACTGAGCCATGCTCCCAGCAAGATTTCAGGTAATAAAATGAATGAGTCCAACCTGATTCTCTATCTATCCCAGTGCTTAGTACAGAACCTAGCACATAGTAAGTGCTTAACAAATGCCATTTTAAAAAAAGAATCCTAATTACACCTGAATAATCATTTAACCATCTCACCCTTAGAAAATCTTCTGATCTAATGAGAGTCATTTTCAAACCTCCCATTAGCCAAACCATGAGTCTTCTCCCAATTCAACTATGCAACAAGGACATCTTGGAACCAGAAAGCAATGATTTAACCACATGGAGTTCAGACATTCCCTCAGAGAGAACTTATCTCCCCATAGGTACCACCAGTTGACGGTTGATCATTTGTCATCGCTCTAACAATCATTTCATTCATCTCTAGGTTAGTACAAGCTAATGGAGCAGTCAGCCACAAAGTAATTTACCAATAGCGACAAAAACAGACAGCAAAGTTGGAGAGATGGAAAAGTATGTAACCAGTAAATTATGCAAATTAAAAAAAAAGAAAAATCAAAAACATTAAGGCAGCAATGGAGTTCAGTGATAGCAATTGTTCTGAGGAGGTATGTTTGTTATGACAAAATGTCTAAAATGTGATAGAAAATGGTTAGCCTAGAGATGCCCATTATTGAAAGAATACTCCTAGTATATGCTTAACCCTTAACACCATTAAAGATAGCAATAATGGTATTCACTGGGCATTCACTAGTGCAAAGTACAGTAAGTGCTTCAAACTATCCTAAGTGCTTGAGCACATAATAAAGTATAGGAGAAATTGCTCTGTGATTTCCAGCTTTATGTTCATGCTGTAGAAATGTGCTAGACTCAGAAAGTGAACCACTATACTCTAGTCCTGCAATATAGTGTTCTAAGATGGCTCCTCAATCAATCAATCAATCGTATTTATTGAGCGCTTACTATGTGCAGAGCACTGTACTAAGCGCTTGGGAAGTACAAATTGGCATCACATAGAGACAGTCCCTACCCAACAGTGGGCTCACAGTCTAAAAGGGGGAGACAGAGAACAGAACCAAACATACCAACAAAATAAAATAAGTAGGATAGAAATGTACAAGTAAAATAAATAAATAAATAAATAAATAGAATAATAAATATGTACAACCATATATACATATATACAGGTGCTGTGGGGAAGGGAAGGAGGTAAGACGGGGGGATGGAGAGGGGGACGAGGGGGAGAGGAAAGAAGGGGCTCAGTCTGGGAAGGCCTCCTGGAGGAGGTGAGCTCTCATCAGGGCCTTGAAGGGAGGAAGAGAGCTAGCTTGGCGGATGGGCAGAGGGAGGGCATTCCATGCCCGGGGGATGACGTGGGCCGGGTGTCGATGGCGGGACAGGCGAGAGCGAGGTACAGTGAGGAGATTAGTGGTGGAGGAGCGGAGGGTGCGGGCTGGGCAGTAGAAGGAGAGAAGGGAGGTGAGGTAGGAGGGGGCGAGGTGATGGAGAGCCTTGAAGCCCAGGGTGAGGAGTTACCTAGTGAGGAGTACCTCACTTACCTAGGTGGATCTAGCTATCAGTCGGAAATATATATTGAGTGTCTACTGTGTGCAGGACATTGTACTTTGGACTTGGGAAAGTCCAGTAGAAGTAAAATATATGATCCCTGCCTTCAATGGGGTTTTCAGTCTAGCAGATGTATGCTTAACTCCCTCACTGGGTCAGGGGTCTTCCTTTTGTATAAATTTTAGCAGATCCAAGTACTTTAATGCTGAATGGGCCAGAGAACCAGCTCTACAACTGATATTCTCATATCAGTGTTTTATACAATGTAGAATTCCATCAGGTCCCAAATGGGCAAGATTGATTTGCTTGTCATATTGAATAGACCCTTTAAGTAGTTTAAGGAACAATTGGCCTAAGCAAAATACCACATGGTCTCCTGGGCCCCCAGCTGGAGGCAGCAGGATATTTCCACGATAACTAAAACTGTCCCTGTTGTGATATACAGCAGAATATTTTCCAACAGGCTGGTGAGCACACAAAAATTTCCGTAATTAGATCTGAAAGAGGGGAATTTGGATAAAAAACTGTATTTACTAGAATCCAGCTAAAACTCAATTCTCAAGCAGCACGACATAGTGGACTAAGCAAGGGCCTGGGAGTCCGAAGGTCATGGGTTCTAATCCCGGCTCTGCCACGTTTATGCTGTGAGACCTTGAGCAAGTCACTTCACTTCTCTGTGCCTCAGTTCCCTCATCTGTCGAATGGGGATTGAGGCTGTGAGCCCCACTCAGCACAGGGACTGTGTCCAACCTGATTTGCTTGTATCCACCCAGTGCTTAATATGATGCCTGGCACAAAGTAAGTGCTTAACAAATACCATTATTATTATTATTATTAATTTCTTGATGACCAAAAAATGCAGGCACTTTTTAATCTTCTAGTTTTCTCTCTTTTCCAAAAAGGCTGAGGCTGTGACTGATGTCACCATTGGCCTCTGAACCACAAGGAGGAACTCTGTTTCTCTAGCCATAGTACCCTACAGCTCTTGTTTGCATTTATCGTCACCCTTGTCTTTTACGTTGTTTTCGCACTTTCATTGTTTCATCTTTCCTTATGTGTCTGACACCAGTCCCCTCTCCTCCACTCCTTACACTTAGATCGTGAACCCTTGTCAAGGGGACAAGGGACCATTTCTAATTCTCACTCATTTATTCTTTCCCAGGGCTTAGTACAGTGCTTTGCCTGCACTGGGGCACTTAGTGAATAGTGTCGCTACTACTAGCACTATCAGAAGTCAAGGGAAAGCAAGAACTACTGTAAAAAGTCCTTAATTTGTAGTAGGAAGCTAATTCCTGGGTGACAGTCCATGCCCATCCATAGACTGTGCAATATGAGAATTTGCATACCATAGATCTTTGTCCCTGAAAAATCACCAGAACCCAGCAAGTCAAAAAGGTGAATCAGGAAATTATATCCTCTGGAGAGAGTGATGTTTCTTGTGACTTTATTAGTAATGTTTCCTGAATACTACTGTTGATACTTCAAGGAATGGAAGGGCAGGAATTAGAAATATTACTACTTTTCCCATTAAACACTTCATCACTACCACCTTCTTTTTCTAAGATCTGATGTCCAGAATTGATTTCATCACTGCACTCTTCAATCCAACAATGTTATCTAATGAGCACCCACTGGAAACAGAGCCCTGTCCTCAACACTCAGAAGAGTATACTGGACGGAAAAGACCTGGTCCCTGCCCTCAAAGATCTTACTACAGAATGGGGGAGACAGGCAAATCAATCAATCAGTGGTATTTATTAAGCCCTTACTGTGTGTAGAGCTCTGTTTTAAGCCCTATATAACATTATAACAGAGTTGGTAGACACAATCCCTGCCCACAGTGAGCGTCAGATACCAATAATTTACAAACAGTGGGAGCAGAAGAAAGAACAACGGTGTAATTAATGGCATGGTATCTTCAGCAAACCAACTAGTAGATGTCCTTAACTACAAGGATAAACAAGATTTTGAAAAAAAACTCAGTCATATTTAAACAGATCTTAGAGGTGGAATTCTGCCTAAAAAAGTAAAATGTAGGGGGCAGCATGGCCTAAGGAGAAGGAAAAGGTCCTGGGAATCTGATGACCTGGATTCTAATCTTGGCTCTACCACTTGCCTGCTGTGTGACCTTGGGCAAGTGACTTGAGTTCTCCTTGCCTCAGTTTCCTCATCTTTAAAATGGGATTAAATATTTGCTCTCTCTCTCTCCTTAGACTGTGCCCCATGTGGGAAGATCTGTTAATACTGTATCTATTCCAGACTTAGTTTAGTCCTTAGCAGGTAGTCACTGCTTAATAAACAGCATTTTTTTATTCTTATTATGATCCTCCCTTCCTCTTAGACTGTGAGCCCCACATGGGAAAAAGATTATGTACAATCTGATTAACTTGTATCTGGGCTAACACATGGGACATATTAAGTGTTTAATACATACCATCATTATTACGTTCAAAATGAATTTCTTCAAGACACATTCATTCCACATTCATTCTTTGGGATGCTCATAGCTTTAGTAGTGATTTCACTTTGTTTTCCATTAGATTATTACTCTATTGCAAACCCTTGCTAATAGACCTATGTAGAAAAATGGAAAAACTTAGGCAGGTATGAATTATTGATGCCATTATCGTGATTGAAATGCATGAAATAGGAAGAAGAGCCCATTTTGGATCTCAGAGCATTGATGCCTCTCAAGTACATCATCTCCGGATCTCTGATCTCCACTGGAACTCTACATCCACATTGCCACTCAGAAACTGACTTCATTCTATATCATTCTAATTGGTTTTTTTTGATCAAACCATTCCAATCCCAGATGCCCTTCCTGTAACTCTTGAGTACCTTCAATTGGCACTCCCTTCCCAGAGGTGCTATTTGATTCCCATACAGATTCAAGCGTTTGCTCTTCCTCCCTTGGCACCAGCTGTATGTTATTAAATTATAGCACTTATCCTCCAAAGTGCCTTAAATTTATCTTGGCATGATAACGCATCAAAATAGTGCAGAGGTTCAAATTGTTCTTTAAAAAAAATGGCATTTTTCAACTCTACCCAACCAAAAAAAAAAAAGAAAAAAGCAATGAGCAATTAAGAAAAAGGACAGAAGGGACAGAGTTAATAACTAGGACCAAGGAATATGAGTCATCTTCTAGAAGTTAGAAAGGAAGGACTTTTTGGAAACTTTTCCCATGTCTATTAGACCTTATAGAGAAGCAGCGTGGCTCAGTGGAAAGAGCCCGGGCTTTGGAGTCAGAGGTCATGGATTCAAATCCCAGCTCCGCCACGTCAGCTGTGTGACTTTGGGCAAATCAATTCACTTCTCTGGGCCCCAGTTACCTCATTTATAAAATGGAGATGAAGACTGTGAGCCCCCCGTGGGACAACCTGATCACCCTGTAACCTCCCCAGTGCTTAGAACAGTGTTTTGCACATAGTAAGTGCTTAATAAATGCCATCATTATTATTATATTATAAATCTGCTAAAGCTTCTGCTTGTAAAATGCTAAAGCTTCCCATGTCAAAATTATGATAGATATGTTTGCATGCTGAGCAGCACTTGCATATTATTGAGGGACAAAATGGATATTGATACTTATTGATTCCAAAAGTCTAGGTTTAAAGAAATAATCTATTAGATTGTAAACTCCTTGAGGGCAGGGATCACACCTATTTTCTCTCTTGTATTCTTTCCAAGCATTTAGCACCATGCTCCATACATACTTAGCACTCAGGAAATACCACTGACTAATTGATAAATCTAGGAAAGCTGACTCATTAGTGACTTCACTCTTTGCTGTCTACCCTGGCCAGCTGTTCTTCAGGATTTCTGCCAGGCCCTTAGACCCAGGGAATGGGCCCAGGGATTTTTCAGTTATCATAGCTTGGGGGTGGGAAGTGGGGAGGGGAAAGGCAACAGCGTGGCTCAGTGGAAAGAGCACGGACTTTGGAGGCAGGGGTCATGGGTTCGAATCCCAGCTCTGCCAGTTGTCAGCTGTGTGACTTTCGGTAAGTCACTTAACTTCTCTGGGCCTCAGTTCCCTCATCTGTAAAATGGGGATTAAGATTGTGAGCCCCCTGTGGGACAACCTGATCTCCTTGTAACCTCCTCAGTGCTTAGAACAGTGCTTTGCACATAGAAAGCACTTAATAAATGCCATTATTATTATTATTATTATAATAAAGGGGAATGTGAGGCAGCCAGAAGCAGACTGATCCCTGCTGGAACTCTGCAAGATAAATATTTGTTTATGGGGAGAAGTGGTAAATAATGTCATGAATATTACAGAGAGCCTTCGTTTCCCAAAGCGTTCTCCCATTACCTCATTTTTGTCATCACAACATCAGAACAGGTAGGGAGAGGCAGCTGCTATTACGTCATTTTGCAGATGAGGAAACTGAAGCCCAGGGAGGTTAAGTGGCCTACGCCCAGTCATACAGGAGGCCAGTGGCACAGCAGAACGCAAATAGTCTAACTCCCAGCCCCTCTCTGGCTGTTTTTTTTTTTAATGGCATTTGTCAATCATTTATTTGGACACTCTACTAAGCACTGGGATAGATACAAGTTAATCATGTTGGACAGAGTCCATGTCCCATATGGGACTCAGTCTTAATCCCCATGTTACAGAAAGAGTAACAAGCACAGAAGTTAAGTGACTTGCCCAAGGTCACACAGCACATCTGTGATGGAGTACAATTAGAATTTAGGTTCTCTGACTCCAAGGCCTGTGCTTTTTCCATTAAGCCACACTGCCCTCTTAAGCATAAGTAGCATCAAAAAATGGACTGGTTGAGATAGATTTGTGTTTTTAGTTTTTTTTTTTCTTTTTTAATTCTTAACTTATGGCATCCAAGTTAGAGAAAATTGTACCTATCCATACAGTAGAGGCAGTGATCATATGCCATCAGTGCCGGGAAAACCAGGACCAGATATGCTGACCTTGAAAGTTTCAGCTTCAGGATGAACGCAAGAACGGTGATACAAATATTCATTTAGATGAATACTTACTATGCTTGGCCTTATCATCCAGAGCGGCCCACTTTCAATTTTCCTAGTTATACTCAGAAACTATGGTCTGTAATGGAAAGCAAGAGAAAGGACATTGTTGCCATGGTAACAAAAACATTTTCTCCTCCTTCAAAAATTGCATGTCAGAGACCAGTGAAAAAATAGTGCTCACTGTGCTTACTGGGGAAATGAAATCTAAATACCAATCCTAGCAGTTTTATCGAGGGCTGTTTATATTTTGTCTATACGTCTGCTTTCCAAGGGGGGTTCCTAGTGACAGGTTCTGAAAGGACAAGCTCCTTTCATCCATTTTCATCCCGCTTTTTGTTTTTATCTTCCACGCCCATTTCTCAAAATGCATGAATAAGAGCACTCCAATTTGCTAATTAGAAAAAAAAAGTTCTGAAAGGCTAAGTTCAGAGCTGCTCCCAAATCAAATCCATGTCCTTTAAAATCCATGCCATTACTCAAAAGGAACATTACCATCTTTCACATTCTTAATAACCCTAACTAATGTCAAGATTGGCCTGCTTACATTGGGTGATGCTTTCCACTTAACTGCAGGTCACCACTCTCCCCATCTTCATGGCTCTTCTGAAATTACATCTCCTCCAGGAGGCCTTCCCTGATAAATCTCTTATCTCTCCACCCTATTTCCCCAACTACTACTATTTCAGCCATTTCTGTGCCACCTAAACAATTGGATACCTACACATTCCTGAGAGCATTTATGATGCTTGTTGCCCCTTACCTGTAATTTATTTTAGTGTCTGTCCCCCTCAGGTTGTAAAGTCACTGAGGCTTGGTATCATGTCTACTATCACTATTGTACTTTCCCAAACACAGTGTGACTGACCTGCACCAAGTGAATGCTCCATAAATACTATTGATTGGCTGATTCTTGATACTGTACTCTGATTCTTGATACTGTAATCTTCCAGTAAAGATGACTCTGTTCATGTTTACATACTAATACTGAGTCATCTTTTCCTTCCAAATGCAATGGCCTTAAATTTTATCAACAGATTTACATTCACCTCCCCAACTACTGCTCATAACTTGAACTTTGCCTTTGACCACTCTTAGCAAGTGAGTATCCTCAGTTCTTGTGAATTCACTGATATTTAGCTTGATGTGAATATTTATATCTTCCTGTTTCCCCTCAGATTCTAAACTCACTGAGGTCAGGGACAGCAAGCACTTGGTACAAAGTTATGCACACAGTAGGTGCTCAATCAATACCACTGAGAAGTATCTTTTTTAAGTGTAGAATTTCAAAAAGAACACCAAAATAAGACTCCATTGCAAATTTAAAATAGCAGACTACAAAAAAATTAACTTGTTTTGGCACCATGTCAGGGATGGGAGCTTCTAAGTAATTGTTGGGTTTTTTTAATAAAAAAATGAATAAGTTGGAAAACATTGGCCTGAGAATTGTTCTAACACTGTGATGTGCAAATGTGCTCATCTGATATCTTAACCATGCTGCTACATCTCATGCTGACAATTAATGGTATTTACTGAGTGTTGTCTTGGTTCAGACTACTATACTAAATACTTGGTGGGAGCTCATTTGAGAGAAATGTCATAATAATCACATCCTGTTCAGCATTTTTTCCCCAAAAAACGTTTTCATGTCAGTTATTCCATTATATCCTCAAAATATCTCCTTGAGGTAAGAAAAGGCAAGTATTATTATCCCCATTTTACAGAAGAGGAAATTAAGAGCTGACTAAATTAGGTGATTTGCCCAAGGTCATTCAGCAGGCCAAGGCAGAACTGGGACTAGAGCATGGGTCTCTTTGTTCCCAGCCCTGTCTTCTATTCACTAGGCCACATATAAAAGGTACAATTTCGAGAGGCTTATAGCTTAATAGTGCTAGGTTATCATCTTCACCCATGTTTTTAATTGAGAATGAGGGCAAAACACTTTCTGGATCTTTTCTTTAGGCAGCCCCTTCATTCAGTTTTGGTCTTTACCTAACTGCACTTTGTGTCCAAAATCTAATCTATGAAAAATGGACAGGATCCAAGAGAGAGAATAATGAATTATTGGGAACAAAGAGGATAGTGCAGACAAGGGAGAAGGGAGAAACTCTCAATAATAATAATAATAATAATAATAATAATAATAATAATAATAACAATGACATTTATTAAGCACTTACTACGTGAAAAGCACTGTTCTAAGTGCCGGAGAGGTTACAAGTTGATCAGGTTGTCCTACGGGGGGCTCACAGTCTTAATCCCCATTTTACAGATGAGGGAACTGAGGCACAGAGAAGTTTAATGACTTTCCCAGAGTTACAAAGCTGACAATTGGCGGAGCCGGGATTTGAATCCATGACCTCTGACTCCAAAGTCAGGGTTCTTTCCACTGAGCCATGCTGCTTCTCTAAGGAAAGAGATGGGATTGTGGGGAGCAATTAATACTAATACCAAGCCACTGGTTAAAGAAATGATGGAGTGGGAAGAGTCCCTTGTTCCTGCTTTGGTGGAAATTTGTTAGAGTCCAAAATATTCTTCTTCCTTTAGTATCATTATTACTAATGTTTATTTAGAGATAATGTCTTCTTCAGAAAGAGATATGACTATATGACCAGGTTTTATCATGGGTTTAAAAATCTCATGAGATTTAGAAAAGGGGATTTTTTTCCCCCCAATCTAAATTTGTATTTCTATATTTTGTTTATTCTTTAACCAAGTTCTTCTGACATCCCACCTCAACTATAATAAAAATAATAATAATAATAATAATAACAACAATAACAACAGTATTTGTTAAGTACTATGTACCAAGCACTGTTCTAAGCACTGGGGTAGGTGCAGGGTAATCAGGTTGTACCACGTGGGACTCACAGTTTTAATCCCCATTTTACAGATGAGGTAACAGGCACAGAGAAGTTAAGTGGCTTGCCCAAGGTCACACAACAGACAAGCGGTGGAGCAGGATTAGAACCCACGTCCTCCAGCTCCCAGACCCTGGCTCATTCCACTAAGCCACACTGCTTCTCCACTGTATCAGCCTCCTCACTGACCTCCTGCCTCTCCCCACTCCAGTCCTTACTTCACTCTGCTGCCCAGATCATTTTTCTTAAAAGAAAAATTCAGTCCACATTTCCCCACTCCTCAAGAATCTCCAATGGTGGCCCATCCATTTCCACAAACCAACTCCTTAACATCAGCTTTAAAGAACTCAATCATTTTGCCCCCATCTGCCTTTCCTCACTGATTTCCTATTATAAACCAATCCACACAATTCATTTCTCTCTTGCCAACCTACTCAATGTACCTCAATCTCACCTACCTCATCACCAACATCTTGCCCAGTCCTTTCCTCTGGCATGAAACCCTGTAATTCCCTCTCCTTTCATATCTGACAGACCACTCTCCCCACCTTCAAATCTTTCCTTACTAGTCTTATTATTATTTCCTCCAAGGTCTTCCCCGATTAAGCCATCATTTTTCCTACTTCTCCTCCCTTCTGCATCACCCATGTACTTGGATCTGTACCCTTTAAGCACTTGATATTCACTCCACCCTCAGTCCCATGGCACTTAGGTACATATCTGTACTATATTTTAATGTCTGTCTCCTCTTCTAGATTGTAAGCTTTTTTAGGCAGAGAATGTGCCTACCAATGTTAGTATTGTACTCTACCTAGCTCTTAGTACAGTATTCTGCATGCACTAAGCATTCAAATAGCATGGATTGATTGATTCTAGTTCATTCATCCTTTCCTTTGGTGATGCAGATTTAAGGGATTTTATTAGATTCAGCAAAACATGGGTGTACTCACCTGAGGTCTTGATATAAGCTTCCCAGAGAGCCACAGGTTTTAAAGTGCCCACACCCAATCTGTGCCTCCTAAGGCCCTTAGTTCCTAGCTACTTTAGGGGGGCTTCGGTCTACACTGGCTCCTCTAGAGGGGCTGTCTACACCAGTTTCTGGGTCTGGAATTCCAACTCTCTCCCCTGGTCCCCCTTCTATTTTATTTTACTCACATAACATTATGGTATTTACTAAACATTTACTTTGGACTGAAACACTGAGAAAAGCACAGGGCTAGATACAAAAAATAAGATCAGACACAGTGTCTATGCCACACGGAACTCACCATTCAAGAAGAAGGGAGAACAGGTATCATACTCCCCCATTTTCCAGATGAAGAAAGTAACGCCCAGGGAGGTTAAGTGACTTGCCCAAGAACACACTAACACAAACATCAGCTGGTTGCCCACTCACCCCTCTCCCTGGAGAGCAGGGAGTATCTTTCAATTATGCAAAGTGACTAGGAATCGTTTTAGAGTTAAATATCTCACTGGCTTCTTTGACTCCTCTCTATCCCAAGACCTATTGCTGTTCTCAAACACCCCAATTGAAGGTGATGTCTGAAATGACTATAATCTGCACAACAGCAATGATGAAAACACTACATTTAAATGTCTGTAGATTAGAGGACTAAGGGACAATATTGAAAGTGACCAAGATTTTGCCAACATAATTACCATCTAATTTGCAGTGCTCACATGTTGCCCTCAAATAGCAGTTTGGAAGACCGAAATGAGCAGCAACTATTTATTCCCTCCCAAAGCAGTACTGTATTTACTGGGTAATTGCATGGTCAATATTTACTCAGGGATTATATAGGTTTTCACATGGTTGCTTGTACCCAATAAAGTGAAGGCAAGTGAGTTATCCTGCTTCTCCCAAAGGCTAGTCTGAACAGAGATTAAACTTTTTTGAAACTCTTACTGATTGCTTTTTCCCTTGTAAACTGCAAACCACGGGGAGGGTGGTTACATTAAAAAAAAAAAAAAATCAATCCTCTGACCGTTGAACAGTGTATGAGGTTCGTAGAAAAAATTTCCTCAAAGTATAAAGATGCAGTCTACTTACTGTCCCTCAAAAGCATTCCTCTCACTCACTGTATTTGGAGAGAAGCAAGAGAATTTGGTTTTCAAGAGCTGTCATATCTAACCCAGCGCTAAAGTGCCTGGCATATAATAAATGCTTTAAATACCATTTAAAAAAAGATGCATGAACAATCTTGGGGATTTGTCATTATCATTGTTATTATTAATATATTTGTAAAGTGTTTACTATATGTCAAGCACCATTCTAAGAGCTGGGGTTAATCAGATCAGACACAGTCCCTGTCCCCACATGGGGCTCATAGTTTAAGTAGGAGGAAGAACAGGCATTAAGTCCCTATTTTACAGATGGGAAAACTGAGGCACAGAAAAGTTAAATGACTTACCCAAATCACACATCAGGTAACTGGCAGGGCTGGGATTAAAAGCCAGGTCCTCTGACTCCCAGCCTGTGCTTTTACCAGTAGGCCACACTGCTTCTATTTCCTGGTTTTCAACAGTGGGCCTCTGAGAGCTCTCTGCATGGAATGGTTGGGAACGGGCCACTGAAAATTAAGAAGAATACACTACCACAGGTATTAAAATCCCCTTCCAGAAGATGGGCATGGCCAGAGGGAAAGGGGTGCAGTCAGTCCAAATGGCAGAGGCCAACAGGCCCAGGCACCCAACAGCTCTCCACTCTGCTGCAATCATCCTGGAATTTATGGCTGTCTCTACAGGGGAAATTTATCGATCCTGAATATCCAAACCCCCTAGGCTCACCTTGGGGAAATTTAAGATTCCTAGCAGAACCCAGGGACATAAGACAGAGAAATATGTTCAGGGAGGGAAGGCAGAACATAAGGGAAAGAAATAAGTTGTACAGCTTCTGCACATCTGAACAAAATCAAATCCCCAGTATCTGAAGTAGAACTGAACAGTTTGCCTAGTGTAGCTTCTAACTGCCCTTACTTCATTTTGAAAGCTAACATCTGCTATAGTTAGAAGACTGAAGTTACATGATCTTCTGAAGTCATGTCTTGGGAATCAGAGGAACTGGGTTCTAATTCCTGCTCCATCACTTGCTTGCTGTGTGACCCTGGTTAAGACAACTTCTCTGTGCCTCAGTTTCCTCATCTGTAAAATGGAGATTCAGTACCTGTTTTCCCTCCTACTTTGACTGTGATTTCCATGTGGAACACGGTCTGTGTCCAACCTAATTTGTATTTACTCTAGTGCTTAGCAGAGTGCTTGACATATACTAAGCGTTTCATAAATGCCATTAAAAAAAACATAACACCATTCATTTTCCTGACTCGAGTTGATCATGATAAGCGATAATCATTGTGTAATAATCATCACTGTGGTATTTGTTTAGTGCTTACTATGTGCCATGCACTCTACTAAAGTCCTGCAGCAGACACAGGCCAGACACATTTCTTTGTAAGTTGTGGGAAAGGGCTAGAGGCTCTCAAAGTTCGATGCTAGTCACAACCAGGTTACCAGTTCGGTGATGTTTTTCACCTCATATTCAAAATGTTTCTGTGCCACCAGGTCAAATCTCAACTTCTGCACCCAGTCGCTTTGCTGTGCTCTGTCATCTCTGTTCGTCTTGTCCGTGTTGTCATTTACTAACGTGCAAGCTCTTGGAGGTCATGGGTCATGCTGTTTACTCAGATTTTTGGATAGCAACCAATCAAGCCATGTGAAAATAAGAACACATACAGGGCCATTATTGGGTCAGATTAGTAAGCCTGTCTTGTAATGGCATTTATTCAGAGCTGGGAAAGATATAGGAAAGTCAGATCAGAGATGGTCCATGTCCCACCTGGGACTTCTAAGAGGAATGGAGAGCAACTGTATTATTTTCATTTTGAAGATGAGAAAGTTGAGGTAGAGAGAGGTGAAGTGACTTACTCAGGGACACACAGCAGGCCAGTAGCAGAGCTGAGAATAGAACCCAAGACTTCGGTCTTTCAGTCCCATGCTCTTTCCAATGGCCCACTATTCTGCCTCTGCAACAACAAAATAATGTTGCTGTCATTAAGGTCACTTAAGCAGTCTGGGACACAGTTTCCTCATCTGTAAAATAGGAATGACATTACCTGCCTCTTCTACCTTCCCAGGGCTGTTGTGAGGACAAAATGGGATCAGAAAAATGAAAGTGCTTTGGTAAAATGTAAACCTTTCAGGATACTTTTATTTTAATTGGTAGAAGTTCATTCAGATTATACAAATTTCAGTGACCTATCCCAAAATTCAAACTTGAGATCCCATATAATTAGAGATGAGGAGGAGAGGTGTAATTATTTCTCCTTACAGCTGAGATGTACTCTTTCCAACTTCTCCCTCTCCATCACTGCCTCCACAGGACCCTTTGGAATATTGGCCATTCTTAGCAGGGCTGTTTAACAGGGGAAACTGATCAGGAAAAACAATGTGGTCATAAAAATTAAACAAACACATAATGGGCTAAAAGCTTAAAAGTGAGACTTCAAGGTTAAACTAGTAAATTTTTGAAGGACGCTTCATTTCATTATCTCGAGCATAGCGGCTTCAAGTAATTTTAAAAAAATTATTTTGTCCATAAAATATATGTTTTCATTAAACGCATCATTACTTTTATGACCCCTGCAATCAATCTCATTTTTTTTTCCTTTTGAACATGGGAAACAAATCAGACATAGACACAAACACTTATATTGATGAGCTGTTTTTTTACAAGAGTGATGGCTGGAGGGGAGAAGGGGGAACGATAGATTAGGATCAAAGCTCTCTCTCAGCTAGAATTTAAAGGCCAGTGGAAGTGCCAGGAATGAAGGGCAACTCCTAAGGCATGGAGTCGCCTACCAAAATGCAGAATCATGTGAGATTGACCCTTGGTTAGAAAGTCTAGGAAACAACACAGTGCGGTTGCCATTTAGAGCATAAATGTTTCCCCTGGGGAACAACTGAATGTCTGAATTAACCAGTCTGACCCATTTTCCATCACCTAAGGATAGATTATTCAATTTCTAGATCATCCCCCGCAGGTTTTTAAAGTTCCCTCCAGCCTGCCCATCCCAACCCACTTCCTCTGCCGTGTTTGCAGCTGCAAAAATGGCTAATGGTAGAACCACAGAATTTCCACCGATGGGGCTCAAACCACTCCCCTGGTTTAGAACTTTGTATCACTTTCTATTATCCAGATCACTTCTCTCCTCTATTATCACAGATAATCAAAAGTTAGCCATCATAGCACACAGACTCATCATAATGTTTTTCCTTAGCATTCTTTATGATAGCTCTATTGCAAGAGAAAACATTTGAAACATTTACATATCTTTTTATAGCCATCCTCAGCACTTGTGCACATATATAATCAATTGTATAGTTCATTATTTATTCTGATTATCTGTAAATAGTTTTATGTCTATATCCCCTGCTAGAGTGTAAGCTCCTTGTGTGCTACTTCCTCATGTTGTACTTTCCCAAGAGCTCAGTCCAGCTCAGTACACCCAGTGGATGTGCAGTACATACCATTATTACTACTGTTGCTTATATCGACTTTGTTCTGCCACCTGGGAGCTACCGTCCAGAGATACATTTCTAGGGCATAGGCAGCCTACAGAAATCAGCCTTCTGTCGAGCTCCTTTCTACTCTTTTGCTTCCCGCTGCCTGTAATTTATTTTACTGTATGCTTCCCTTGCTTGATTGTAAGTTTCTTGAGGGCAGAGATAGGGCCTCCCAACACTACTGTACTCGCCCAAGCACTTGGAAGTATGGTCTGCAGATATTATGCACTTGATAACTTAGAATAGTGCTTTGCACATAGTAAGCGCTTAATACATTCTATCATTATTATTACCGAGTGATTGAGAGGAGGAAATTCTCCCTTAAATTTTTCCCCTCACCCCTCCATCCAAGGATCAACCTTGAAAAAGTCCCAAGCCCTAGGAATAAGATTCTGGAGGGGAGACTAGCAGAGATATGTAGAGGAGAGCAGAAGAACGAGACATTTGACTACAGCATCGGTCAAAACCCTGCCCTTCCCCTACTGCCAGCATGGGGGCTCATCTCTGGAGTCCAATTGACCGACACGTGTAGGGGGAACCCAGGACAAGGTGGGCCTTGGGCTGTTACCTCCACTGCCCTTACACTACAGAAAGTCCTGGTAACAATCCCTTCCTCCTTCCCAAAATGCTATAGAAAATATCTGGAATTTGATCATCTTTATCAGGACAGAATGAGGAGCAGAGTGAAGGATCTTTCTTGGCCACTTGATATCTCTAATCCAGGAAAGTTCAGAAGCTTTCAGGAAATAAGGAGTAGTCAACTGTGAGGAGTTCAGTGCACAAGCCACACTGAATGATGTCACCACAACTAATGATGATGAAACACCAATGACAACTCAATCCCCCTTGTTTTGTAACTGACATTTAATCCATTCTACTCTTCTGCATTATAACCGATTGACCACCTAATACAGTACTCTGTACCCAATAGGAGTCTGATACAACACCCAGCATATGGTGGGCACCCAGAGCAGTGCTTTGCACCCAGTAGGCACTAAAACACTGCTCTTCACACTATATGTGCTCAATAAATGCTATTAGCAATGATTATCACTAGACTGTAAGCCTGCTGTGGGAATGGAAAGTATCTATCAACTCTGTTGTACTTACCCAAGTGCTTAGTGGAGTGCTCTGCACAAAGTACTCAAATATCATTGATTGATGATGACATAGTGGAAATCCAACCCTGCTCAGTGATACCCACAATTGATTGGGAGCCAGGTTCGATGCAGCCCACCTGCCCCATGGGGCTCCTCCACCTTTATAAACTGCTCGCCTTGTGCTGATCACGTGAGGGGCCAAGCTCAATTACAGAAACACAGATGATCTTACCAGGTTCAAAAGCAAAAAGCTGAGGTACACCAGACCCCAAAGGGAGACAGCGGTTCTGGATCTCTGAAACCCAGAAGAATGTGTTTGGTCAGCAGCACACACTGTTGAGAAGACTTATTAGGCCGGACTTCACATTTAGCAAAACCTTCTTCAAAACTGCCCATTTCAGTCATATAGCCAGTGGATTTACTTTATATTCCATTTTCGGGGATTCTTAAAATTGTCCTTACAAATTAGCTCTCAAACTTATTTTTAAATGGATTCAAGATGAAAGAGAGCATTCGAGTTAAGTACCCAAAATAGCTTTTGTTAATTGTGGTGTGTTTCCTGCTTCTTGTTTTCCATGACGATAGACATTATAAATGCACAGTGTGCAAGATTGATCCTCTCTGCATTCTCATTTGGATGAGAAAGGTCTGGCTAATTAAATTTACAGTGACGTCCACTATTGGTGATGTACTATCCTGGAAGACATAGCTTTCTTTAACCTTAGGAGCCCCTATTTGGAAAGCAATCTTGCTGCACTTACAAGGAACTTTTTTTCCCTTTGTACTTCTGTGCTCTCCCAAGTGCTTAGCTCCAGTGCTTTGCACACATTAGGTACTCAATAAATGCTATTGATTGATGGATGAAACTCTTGGTTCTGGGAACTCTGCAGAAGTGGGATGATGGCAGAAAAATGAAGCAGGAGAGGCAAACAGTAGCAGACTTCAACCCCCTCCCCCCAGTCAACCTACCCCCACCCCTCCAATGAACCCCAACATCAAACTGAGCTCTTTTGAGAAACAGAGCAGTGTTGCACTGTGGAAAAATCATCACACTGTAGGAACAAGGAAACAAGACAGTAGGAGAGGATAGAAGCAATGTGGAATTAATCTCACATTGAAGAGTCTTCCGCTATCATTCCCTCCTCTTCTCTCTCTTTTGCTGTCTCAGACAACCCACACCCACCCACACAGAAACAGCCACACGAAAACCTCACCATCCTATGTCCTCTTAAAACAAGAGCTTTTTCACAAACCCCAAAAACTATATGAGTTCAGGAAGGGCTAATGCAATAATGGCAGGATGGGAAAAAGGACACTTTCAGGGTATTTTTTCACTGGATTAGTATAGTTCTAACTTCCTTGGTTGTTAAATTAATGATAGGGAAGTGAAGCAGAGCCTTTTATAGATTTTTCTCCCGCCCTTACCACACACATAGACCAAGTCAGACTGTATATGCCAAGCAACTGAGCAATTGATTCAGAACCAATTTGTTGCAAACAAATGCTATACCCCACTTAAAGTGGAAACATCTCTCCATGTCCCTTTGTCTAGACAGTCTATACTATAGGAATATAATGTGCCGGCTGGCCCCAGAGTGATTTATTAACTGCCAAATCTATACAGCACAGACACTAAAGCTTAAAGGAGGTGGGGGGAAGTTTACCCAATAGATTTGTAATGCTTAGTTTAGTCGTGAGCTTTGTTCAATACCAATAAGTAATATGGACTGAGAAACTCAGTCTGGAGCAGCTGGGGAAGTAGAGGGATAATTTACTGTAGGTGGAATGCACATATATAGGTCAGAGCTTAGAAACAATTCTGTTTTCCCAAGAAGAAGTGGGCCCTAATAACCAAAATTACTGGTATTTGTTAAGCACTATGTTGCAGGTACTGGGCTCAGCACTGGGGTAGATACAAGATAATCAGGTCAGACAGTCTCCAACATGGGGCTTATTCAGGTTAGAAAACAAGTATTGAGACCCCAACTTACAGCTGAGGAAACAGAGGCACAGAAAAGTGCACTCCTTGAATTCTATCAGGGCTAGTGTGAACAACAAGGTATCCATAGAAATTCAGGGCAAATGAATTAAATCCAAAACTATCAGCTACACCTCAGTTCCCGATATGGGAAGAAGCAAAAGTGGAGGCAGAAAACAGAACATGGAAGAACCATAGCTTTGGGTGGGTTTTGCCATTTTAGCTTGCAAAGAAAAGAGACAGAGATTCCCGAGTGGGACTCTTTTCCTTGCCCTTACCTCCAGCCTTGTGACTAAAGTGGGTTTTTCTCCTCATGACTTCACAAAACCAGGAGCGAGAAAGTCCTTATCAAAGCACAGCAGGGAAAAATGAAAAGAAAAATGACGCTTTAAGGCAAAGCCTATGGTTTGATCATGAAAAAGCCCAGCACTGTACATATTCTGAATACAAGTTTCCTCTGTCTTTATTAGTGAGGCAATTGTTGGCTGATTCTTAACTGGTTTGCTCAGCCAGGTAGCAATAATTAATTTAAAATATGATTTTGTCTATCACAGAACTTTCTGTAATAGGCAAGTACTACATTCCCAGAGCCTGTTATGAGAGCAATTCAGATAAGCCCCCTTAGCACTGCTGATTTCTAATTCCTAGCAATGAAGACTTTCAAAGCACCAACTTGAAAAAAAATTCTTAGTTACTCATTTGGATTTTGTGGTGAAAGAATGATTAATGACCCCTACAGCTCTTGAGGGAGTGAGGGATCCTCTTTATGAAATCACAAAGCTTAAAACAATCTTTGTCCAAAAAACATGTCCTTTTCCAAAATCACTCTTTCCAATTTTTAAGTGTTCATTTTACCCAACATTTGCAGGGAAATATCTGACATTTGGAAAATGGATGCCATTTGTCTAATGTTCTGTAGGGCTTAGAAACTTGGCTTACCACCCATCAGGCAACATTCTTCTTAGCTCAAAACTGAGTACTCAGGACAGGGGCCTTTAAATTTTAAAAAGTCACTTAATCTTCTTCCAGTTGCCTCTCTTCTCTCTCTTCCTTTTCCTCCTAGTCCCAGTTCTGTTACTGGCCTACTCCATATCCTTGGGCAAGTCACATTCCCTCTTAGCCTCAGTTTCCTCACCTGTAAAATGAAGATAAGATACCTGCCTCTCCCTAACTTTTAGATTTGGCCGGGGGCCATGTCCAATATGATTATCCTGTATCTATGCAGTTGGCACACAGCACTTCATAGATATCACAATTACCAACACTGTCAGCCAGCCTGTGGTCACAGAACAGAATAATAATAATAATTATAGTATTTGTTAAGTGCTTACTATATGCCAAGCACTGTTCTAAGTGCTGGGGTAGATGTAAGGTAATCAGTTTGTCCCATGTGGGGCTCACAGTCTTAATCCCCATTTTACAGATGAGGTAACTGAGGGACAGAGAAGTTCTCTCTGTGAACACAACAGCAGCAGATAATGGCATGCCTTTCCCACTGGATATGGGAGCAGTGTAGCCTAGTGGAAAGAATATGGGCTTGGGAATCAGAAGACATAAATTCTAATCCCAATTCTGCCAATTGCTTGCTGCATGACCTTGGGCAAATCACTTAACTTGTCTGGGCCTCAATTCCCTCAACTGTAAAATAGGGATTAAATCTTACTCCTTCCTACTTAGACCCAGCCTCATGTGAGACAGGGGCTGTGACCAACCTGAATGACTTTTTAAATTTTTTTTTATAATGGCATTTATTAAGTGCTTACTATGTGCAAAGCACTGTTCTAAGCGCTGGGGAGGTTACAAGGTGATCAGGTTGTCCCATGGGGGGCTCACAGTCTTAATCCTCATTTTACAGATGAGGTAATTGAGGCCCAGAGAAGTTAAGTGACTTGCCCAAAGTCACACAGCTGACTTGTATATACCCCAGTGCTTAAAACAGCGTTTGACACATACCATTAAAAAAGCCATTGTTGAAAGGGACCCCCAGTGGAAGAGTCTTTTTCTTTTTCTTGCAAAAGGGTTAAGTCCCCATAGCAATCACCCTCTATTAGAGAAAATCGTGGTGAAACTGAACGAATTGTCATTCGTGTGCTTTGGGTCCAGTCCATCTTCTATTTTCTAACGGTATTTGTTAAAGCATTTACTATGTGCCAGACACTCTTCTAAAAGCAGGGTTAGATACAAGGTAATCGGGTCAGAAACAGTTCCTATCACACAGGTAGCTCACAGTCATAATTCATTCATTCATTCAATCATATTTATTGAGCATTTACTGTGTGCAGAGCACTGTACTAAGCACTTGGGAAGTACGAATCGGTAACATACAGAGATGTTCCCTGCCCAACAACGGGCTCACAGTCTAAAAGGGGGTTCAGAGATGAGTCAATAGGCACAGAAAAATTGAAATGACTTATCCAAGGTCACACGGCAGACAAGTAGAGGAGCCGGTATTAGAACCAAGATTTTTCTAACTCCCACTAGGCAATATTGCTTCAGGTGGGGCATGGGTCTGCTTATTGTTATATTCTACTCTCCCAAGTGCTTAGTACAGAGCTCTTCACACAGTAAGCACTCAATGAATAGGATTGAATGAATGAATCATCCAAGGGCATTTCCCAAAACAAATTTGCTCTGGTCCAAAGCAGCCAGAGGGATTAGAGATCTCTGTCAGCAAAGCATTCGGGTATTTGTACCCATGGGAAAACATGGGCCTCCTCAGAGGACTCCTAAAATGAATAAGCTGTTTATTAGCCTTCAGACAGCCTTTTGCAGGCTCTTTAAGCACTAGATCCTTTTTTCCAGCTTTTTATCAGACACCATTCAGAAAAAAGAAGGAAGCTGATAAAATACTCAGTGGAATTTGCCATTCATTTATCTGTCCTTCCTTGGCCTTCAGAGTTTACTCTTTGCTTTTTTTTTTTTTCAACAGTTTAATTATATGTGAAAAGACTCCCAGCACTATGCAGGCTTGCATTATAGCATATTAGAATTAAATGAGGGGAAAAACTTTTCATTATATGGTTTTTATTGTTATTCATTCGGGCATTCATTTAACAATACTGATTCAAGCTTCTGTGAGTTCTCTTAAACTCAAAATATTTTATCTCCTAAAGCTTCATCTCTCCCCGCTCCTCACCCCCTGCCAAGCAATATAATTAAAAGCAAAAGAATTGCTCTTATTTCTCCAGATATTGCAGAATTTTGACAGGTTAGGATTCTTATCAGAATCCTAACGGAGGCCTGGGTTTTAAAATAAGACTATAAAAACAATTTCATAGGTTATTTTTTTCCTCCTGCAAGTCTAACATTTGTACAAATGCAGTGGTGTTAGGCAGTAGAAGGCACAGACAATTATGGAAGAGGAGTTGACCAAATGGAGTTATGAGTAGAGAGGCCACAAGGTCAACTCACAAATGGCAGGACTAGGCCACTCACATCAAAGTGGATGAGCTTAAAAGTTCTAAGTTACTCAGTATTAGTCCACAAACCTCTGTTTCTTCTTTACATAATGATCATTAGCTATAAAGAGTCATTCTCTGGGGCAAAGGTTAAGCAGAAATTTAAAATTCTTTACTAGCAATCTCAACAGCACCATGACTCTACCACCTAGTCAAGACCAGATATTTGGATCCTACACAACCACAACGTTCGAAAAATTTCATGATGATACTGATGATAGTATACGTTAAGCACTCACTATATGCCAAGCACTGTATTAAGTGATGAGGTGGATACTAGATAATCAAGTCAGACAGTCCCTGTCCCACAAGGTGCTCACAGTTTAAAGGGGAGGGATAACAGGTATTGAATCCCCATTTTACAAATGAGGAAACAGACCCAGAGAAATGACTTACCCAAGGTCACACAGCAAACAGGGACAGAGCCGGAATTAGAATCCAGGTCCTCTGACTCCCAGACTCATTATCTATCCCATACTGGAAAGACTTCATAAGCCAAAGCTGCTAGTATGCCCTAGGAGCACAGGACTGGGATTCAGAAGAATACAGGTTCTAGTCTTAGCTCTGCCACTGCCCTGCTGTTTGACCACAAGCAAGTCACTGAAATTCTTTGTGCCTCAGTCGCCTCATGTCAAATGAGGATAAAAATGTGTTCTCCTTCCCTTAGACTGTGAGCTCTGTGTAGAGACTATGTCTCATCTGAGTATTTTAGATCCACTCCAGCACTTCACATGAAGCTTAGCCCGTGAGCCCACTGCTGGGTAGGGACTGTCTCTATATGTTGCCAATTTGTACTTCCCAAGCGCTTAGTACAGTGCTCTGCACACAGTAAGCACTCAATAAATACGATTGATGATAATGATGATAAAGTGCACAATAGTAATAATAATAAATTGTGGTAATTGTTCAGTATGTGCCAATCACTGTACTAAGCATTGGAGTAGAGACAAGTTAATCAGGTGCCATATGGGGCTCACAGTCTAAGTAGGAGGGAGAATGGGTAGTCAATGCCCATTTTGTAGATGAGGGAACTGAGCCACAGAGAAGTTAAGTAACTTTTGAAGGTCACACAGCAGAGATGGCAGAGCTGAAATTAGAAACCCAGTCCACCAACTCCCAATCTGGGCTTTTTCCATTAGCCTACCCCACTTAACAAGTACTGTTATTAGTGCTACTATTTATGTACTTAAATGCTAGAAGTGTTCAGTCCTCACTCCATGTTGGCCTCACTATTGAGTTTCTGCTCCCTTAATCTATATTTTAAACACATTAGGCTTCATTTCATAGTAAACTGCTTCTCCCTGAATAGTCTAGCATTGACTTTTTATGGCTTCCTTCCTTGTTTGGTTTCTTGGCAAGTTTCAAAAGCAGAGACCATTTTCTTCATTTATTTGAAATGATCAAAAACCAAGGTTAAGCATATGAACTAAGAGTCTCTAGCTTGCACATGTCAGGTGTAGTTAAAAAGGGTTTTTTCTGTCAGCGGGTATTCAGGTTGTTGGGAAAGAATTTTAGTCTGAATATTAGCCCAATCCAGACAAAAGGGGTCTGGAAGGGCCAGGACTAATAATAATAATAATATGTAAAGCATTTACTATATGCCAAGCACTGTGATAAGTACTGGGGTAGATACAAGATATTCAGGTCAGACACAGTCCCTATCCCACATAGGGCTCACAGTCTAGGTATGAGGGAGAAAAGGTAGTGAATCTCCATTTTACAGATAAGGAAACTGAGGCACAGAGAAGTTAGGTGACTTGCCCAGGGTCATAAAATAGGCAAATGGTAGAGCTGGCACTACAACCCAGGGCTTCTGATTCCCAGGTCTGTGCTCTTTCCACTAGGTCACACTGACTTGAATCACACCTCCTGAAGCCAATGGCATCCATCCAATGGCATGTCAATAGCTTGTTTTATCGATGGATACAAAGTACTCTGCTTTAGGAAGTGGAGAGTCTAATTGTGTCAGAACTTCCTAAGTGTGAAGGAAAGAGGCCAATAATAAACCCCTAAGCAATGAATTCTGTGGCCTGTGAACTACTTGATGACAGAGATTATGTCTACCAACTCCATGGTATGGTACTCTCCCAGGTTCTCAGTACAGTGATCTTCACACATTTAGCACTCAGTAAATATAAGTGATTGATTCCAGAGGTGTCTCATGTTGTCTGGCTCCAAGTTTTCTGTGTTTGTTATATGTCTGTACCATATTAAGTCACCCTGTATGAGAGACCTGGCCAATGTAGCTCAAGATATTTTGCTTTGAAGATGTATTCACCCAAGAAAGACAACCTGAGGTAGCTGAGACACCAAGGGCCTTCCAAGATGATAATAGATATTGATTCTCTTTTCCAGAGGAAATATTCTGGACACAACATCATAGGCCAACAGTAACTCTCCTGGTTTGCCACTAACGTTCTGAGCAGCTGGAAACTTGTTTAGGGTCCAGTCCAATCTAAGGGGGTTGCTTAGACTATTTGGGGCCTCTAGTTTGCAAGCTCCTTGTGGGCAGGAAATGTGTCTATTGTTACACTGTACTCTCCCAAATGCTAGAACAGTGCTCTGCACACAGTAAGCACTCAATAAATATGATTGATTGGGTGGGTTTTAGTTCATTTTTCTCATCCAGTGTAAGCATGGGGCCAAAACTCCAATTCTTCAGCAACAGCAGGAACAGATGAGCATTGACAGCCAAAAATCAAAGATTAAGAAAGAAAAGAAAGAGAGAAAATTGGTCCCAAGGAAAGCAAAGCTTCATAAGCCTTCTGAGTTCAGTGCTGTCTGTGGAAATTACCGTAATGCACTCCAAATAGCTTTGACCATTCCTAATCACACATTTAAATACATTGTACCCCTGAGTCTCACAGTAAATAAGGCCAAGCTCGCAAATAAGCAACAGTAGCAGCAGGCTGGTAAAAATTGCTAGCTTTAATTTATCCCTATGTGATTCTATGGGAGTTTGCATTTTTTCCTATATTATCCAATGATAGTAGTAAAAAGAAGGAATGTTTCATTGCATGTTTTCTTTCTACCTGAATGACCAGTTTTGGAAGAAGGGAAACAGTGGAAGTCCTCTGGCTCCAGGTGGGCAGGAGGGGAGAATATTTTTGAGAGCTAGTCAGAACTGTGAAACTATTTTCAAGGTTACATTATTTATTGAGCACTTAATTGTGTGCAGGAAACTGTACTCAGTGCTTTGGAGAGTACACTACAATAGAGTTGATGGACCCAATGCCCGTCCACAAGATGCATGGAGTGTAAAGGGTAAGAGACATTATAATTAATTACAGACAGGGAAAGTGGGAGAATATAAGGCTATCTACATAAATGCAGTAGTTCTGAGAGTGGAACAAATATCAGGTGCTTAAGGGGTACAGATCCGAGTGTATAGGTGACACAGGAAGGAAAGCAAATAGGGAAATTGAGGACTTAGGGAAACCTTTTCCACGATGCCCTCTCTCCAATCACATAGTCCCATCCATAGGATTGTAAGGTCTTTGGAGCAGGGACTGGGTCTCCTACTTTTAGTGGTCCTGTGCAGTACTAGGCCCTCAACAAATACTATTGTTCAACTGATATGGAACTTCTCTCAAATTGGACTGTTGACAGCCTGGGAGAATAAAATTTAATTGGGCCCACATTAAAGGACTGCACTGACACTGGAACATGGAAATAATATACAGAAAGACCTACTGAGCACAGCCCTGTGTCCCCTGGCTAGAGGCAGAGGAAAGAACCCTTTGATCTAGACATCCCTTCCAACTCTATGATCCTATGTTACCATCATTATTATTATTACCTGTGATTTCTCCTGCAATTATTTAGCACTCCATTCCATTTTTTTCCAGGGTCAAAGCCTGTCTCGTGTTCCCCTCATTTCATTAGAAAGGAATTATCCCTTCTGTGAATAACATTCTACCTTCAAAAATGTTTAAAGTAGATATTTCTCAAACATCCATTTAGTTCTGGCAACATCCACCTGAGCTAGAGCTACATCTACTGTACTTTCCCTCTGGTCTGCAACTATATGGATAATACTGAGAGCATATTTAGAAATTCTCCTCTGGAAAACATGCAGCTGAATAGAGCCAGCTGAAATTGAAGGAGCCCATCAGAAACTACTCTGGTACCTTAAGATGGGAAATAAATGAGAAGAAATGCCTCAATTAGCATTGAAAACAATGAAATGAAAATGGACTATATTCAACAGCCTAAATTCTTAATAGCATTGCACTGAGGAAGTCCAGACAGGACTTTGCTAGCCTAGTCTTTCCATTTGCTCAGAACATCCAATTTGAATGCAGACCATTTGATTTTTAGGGGGAAGATTTTTTTTTTTTTGGTCTGCTAGACAAATCACTACATTTCCTGTCTATGCCTATTTTCAGTTGCTTTTTTCATTTTTTCCAGATTCACAAAACTCTTCTCAGTAATTGTGATTGGCTCCCAAATGTGAGACAGCTGAAAATGTCCCAGATAAAGCAATGGCCCCGCTGCTGTAATATTACCTGTTCCAGACTGTGAAAATGACTTGTGTTGCTTTCAACCATCCACCTGCACCATTTTGTCCATGATCTGAAGAGTGAAACCCCAAATAAATAGTGAAAATTTGTGTCGGAAAATCTCTTCCAAATCATTAAATCAATGGGGAATAAGGGGCATGGTTCTTGAAATAAATGTTCTATCAATAATGTCAAACTTTTGGGGGGTTTTTTCTTACAATTGTCTAAATAGTTCTTACAACCAAAGTGGGTAGGATACATTAGGCGTAGCCAGCTGTCTTAAGAAAAGGTTCATGAATGAACCCTGCCCCTGCCTACACAGGCAAGGTGATTTCTATAGTGCTTTCCTCCCCAGGCCCTCCCCTTATCCCTCCACTTTTAAGAGTTGGGCCATCCTGGTCTCCATCCTACACTTCCTGTGGTCTCTGCATAACACTTCCCAGATAGGCATCCCCTAAATTTGGATGAGTCTCACTTCCAGCCACCAGGATGGGATTTAGGATGGACTTCAATTCTGATATTTTTTCACCATTGTAGCCTAGAGGGGGCCTCTGCTCCAGCCCTTTCAGCTGTAGTGACCACCCCCTGCTTCCCATATGGGCTATGGATGGGGCCAATGTTTACACCCACAACCAGATGCCCCTTGCTCTCCATCACCACTCATCCCCACCGGGAACACCCGCTCTCTGCCACCTACTATCGATCAATAATACTGAGGGAGTGCTTAATGTATACTGAGCACTGGATTGGGCACTTGAGAGACTGCAGTGGAGTTGGTAGACAAGATCCCTGTCCTTGAAGAGTTTATAATCTGCTGGCAGCAGAGCTCTGTAATATAAGTGCTTGGGAGAGTGCAGGGGAGTTAGTAGACATGATCTCTCTGCCCTCAAAGAGGGTATAGTCTAGCTGGGGAGAAAGACACTAAAATAAATTACAGGCAGGAGGAAGGGATAGAGTATAATATGTACATAAGTGCTATGGTGGTTGAGTGTATTTAAGTGTCTTGTCTAGATAGTGCGGAAGTCCTGGAATTGGGGTTAAAGGGTGGGGAGATTATCAGTCAGAAAGGGACTCGTGGAGGCATTAGAGCCCTTCTGCTGCTAACCAAAGAGTAGCTACACATTTCAGGTACTAGGGTGTTTGTTTCCAGAGGTTGTGTCTATCAACTCCACTGCATTTTTCCAAGTCCTTAGTTCAGTGCTCTCACATCGTAAGCACTAAATTTCATACCCCTTCAGTTCATGAGGTTCAACCACCCCTGAGTCAAATATTTTTAATGAAAATAAATATTTTAAAAGTAGTGTTATTTTCAAATCATTTGGCATCTTCTGTTTGGGGAACCGCCACACAGGCTAAACCTCAATCTGGTGTCTCTTGCCGTTGACCCCTTTCTCACATCCTCCTTTCTTCTTGGCACTCCCTACCCCTTCATTTCAGACAGACCACCACTCTTTTCATCTTCAAAGCCTTACTAAAATATATTTCCTCCAAGAAGCCTTCTGTGATTAACCTTTCATCTTCCCACCGTATTCTGCTTCCTTCCTTTGCGGCCCATGCATTTGAGCCTGTATCCCCTAAGCATTTTGATCCTCACTTCATTCTCAAACCATTCATGTTGTTGCTTTCCTTATCTGTTTTAATGTTTGCCTCACTACCTAGATTGTAGTCAGTCAATTGTATTTATTGAGCACTTACTATGTGCAGAGCACTGTACTACGTGCTTGGGAGAGTATAATTTTATTCATTTACATTAATCTCTCTCTCCTTCTCTAGGCTGTGAGCCTGTTGTGGGCAGGGAATGAGTCTGTTGTTATATTCTACTCTCCCAAGCACTTAGTACAGTGCTCTGCACACATTAAGCATTCAATAAATATGATAATGAATGAATACAATAGAACAATATAACAGTCACATTCCCTGCCCCCAACAAGACTGTGAGCCTGTTGTTGGGTAGGGACCATCTCTATATGTTGCCAACTTGTACTTCCCAAGTACTTAGTACACTGCTCTGCACACAGTAAGCGCTCAATAAATATGATTGAATGAATGAATGAATGAATGAATGAATGAATGAATGAACAAGGTTACAGTAAGCTCCCGTGGGCAGGGATCATGTCTACCAACTCTGCTGTACTCTCTCAGGTGCTTAATATAGTCCTGCACCACAGTATGTGCTCAATAAATGCCACACATTGATAAATTGATGTGACTGAGAAGGCCTAAGGGCTATTCTTCAGGATAGCATGCCGTCCAGATTTCTTACAAGCTCCTGAAATCAATTTACATCTAGATTTATCTTCCATTCAGTCTCTCTGGGAGCCTCCACCTTGGTAGAGATTTGATGTCACAGAGGGCATTAAGAAAGAGAGGGAAACGGCACTAAAGTGACAAATAGGGAAAAAAGGATCCATGCAGACCACTACAAATAGATACCTGCAAATAAATGGAAAAAAAAAAAAAGAAAACCCCAGTTTCTTCCAAGAAAACTTGAAGCGAGTGGGAAAATCAACTCTGCTCTAAAGGAACGGAGTCTGCTTGGCAACAGCTCTGACAGAGCACTGGGAGATGTTGGCCTTAATAAATTACAATGATTAGAGCAAGTAGACAAAGTGCCTTAGTCCCTTCAGCAAATTCAACCCACCTCCTCTCATTAATCAGATTGCTTACCTGGCTTTATCATCAGCATTAGGTCTTGGAGCTCTCGGGGCCAAACCCATTAATACCCAATTTAAATAACAAGCTTATTAAAAATTCCTTCTGGGCACCTTGCATTGACTATAGCACTAGAGTCTCAGCACTCTATCAGGAAGCAAACTAATGAATTTATTGGTAGGAGTGAAAACTGGTATATGTTTTGGGAGATTTCCCCCTTAGGCAAATAGTTAGCTAATATCAGGAAGATTAGTACTTCAGTGCTCTGCACACAGTTGGTGCTCAATAAATATTACTGATTGATTCTCCACAGTAGGCTCATTGGACTGCCCTAGGTAAAGAGGTGCACTGCAAGAGAGAGTCCATAGAGGGTGGGAAAGGAGGATGTCTACTGGCTTGTACCTCACTGGTCCTGGATCACTCACTGCCCATCACCAGTTCCAGCAGGGCCACATTAGGGCTCAGAGCCCAATTTTAATCATCTCCTAAGGCACCATTCATTCAATAATTCTATTGTATTTAGCACTTACTGGGTGCAGAGCACAGTACTAAGCACTGTACTAAGCGCATCACAGGGAGAGGGGTGGGGAGGGAGAATGGTGCGGGAGAACTTGAAGAGTAGGGAGGTGTGGTTAACTGGTCACCTGGCAAAGTCACCAGAGTCAACTCAACTCCAATTTCCGATGAACTAAAAATTGAGCCCATGTCTGCATTACTATGGTGCCTTAGCAGATGGACTACTGGGTAGACCCCACCCCAGAGCAATGTTCAGCAGTTTCCATAAATATGCCCCTCATCTGTCAAACTAAATGAATCTGGCTGAACAGGTTTCTATGGGGTTCTGGTCAGAGTGTCTTCAGGATGTGACAAAGATCCTGGAATCAATCAATCATGAACATTTATGGATCACCTGAGAATAATAAATAAATAAATAAAATGCATTATTTTAAATAAAAATTATGGTATTTATTAAGCACTTACTATGTGCCAAGTACTGTTCTAAGCGCTGAGGTAGATACAAGGTAATCAGGTTGTCCCATGTGGGGCTCACAGTCTTTATCCCCATTTTACAGGTGAGGTCACTGAGGCACAGAGAAGTTAAAGTGGCTTGCCCAAGGTCACACAGCAGACAAGTGCTGGAGCCGGGATTAGAACCCACGTCCTCTGACTCCCAAACCCATGCTCTTTCCACTAAGCCAAGCTGCTTCATAAAAAATTAGTGGAAATAATCCCTGCCTTCTTTTCCATCACTTATTTGGTGGTATTTATTGTTTCCTAGGCACAGAACACTGAATTACATGTATTAAAGTTCAATACAACAATTTTGCATTCTGGGAGCTACATGTACAATGGAAGGTACAATGTTGGGGCTTACAGTCTGCTGATTATGAAGTACATTTTCTACTAAAAAAAATGGCCACCATCATAGCATTTAAAAGTTCAAAAATGTTAAAAATTTCAAGAGAGATCAGGTGATTTCAGCTCTACCTCCAGGGGAGTGCACTATCTCCACTGCACTTCTCCACCTTGACTTTAGAGGAAAGTAGAAATAGTAAGAGTGTTTATTGAGCACCCAGTGGTGTCGGAGTGGGTACTGAGCACTCCCGGGTGCAATGTTCTAAGCAAAGCTCCTGGGAAATACATAACAGAGAAATGGCAAGTCCTCTGCCCCCAGGTAGCTTACATTCTAATGGGGAAGATGACATAAAAATATTTTTAAAGAGCACAATCAAAGAAAGTAATTGAACACCCTACATTCAAGCACTCTCAGAATGGGTATAAAGAAGTGCAGAGGGGCCAGAGTTTGCTAGTGGGTTTGTACAACTTGGAGTGCTGAAAACTGATCAGGAAAGGTATGTTGGAGGAGGCAAGATTTAAGGAGGATATTGGAATGTGGAAAGGGCTGTTAGATTGGGAAAGCATTGGGGAGGGGAAGACAGGGTTAACTTGAGAGGAACAATGTTGATCTGTTATCACTCTGCTGCCTTAAGTCATTACCAAATTGGCACCCAACACCCAGCCTTCAGTACTCCTGGGAGAGAGAATATCTCCTGATGTTTTCAGAGAGTTGGGTTCCCATAAAGTAATACTGAAATTAATATTAATATTAATACTGAAAATAATTCAGTAAGTTAGATTTTGGAGAGCTCAGCTTCACAATTCTGATGTAGTAAAATGAGGAGAGAGCAAGGAGCCTTCTGAAGCAGTTGCAAAGGAAAACTAATTAGTGTGATCCTGATTTAAGGAAGAGACACATTTGTCTTCTCTGGGTAAATTGCCTGCCTACAAACTGTATTATCACATAACATGAGAAAAACCAGTACTGTCAATAAAAACACTGAGGAAAAAGTATCTTAGAGTCTATCCAAGTGCACTTATTGAAGGTTAAAAATATCTATATCTATTGAATGCCTACATTTTATTTAATATTTTTATGTGTAGCTTGCTTCCAGCAATATTGAAATGAAATACAGTTCTATTAGAAATAATAGTCAGCAGTTACTGGCTATTTTTGATTCAAGTTTCATTGGTTTTAATAATGTTCTATTGTTCAAACATTAAATATTAGTGGCATTATTTAAGATCTAATATTTTTTCTATTGAATTAAGACTTGCAAATAGCTTTTTAAATAAGCCAAAACTATTTTCCTGTCACTAAATTACTCAAAAACAAAGCTCAAGTGCAGTTACTTGAATAAATCTCATTTTACATACCTTAGTTGATTTTTGAGGGGGTGGGAATTAATACAAAAATGGGAAATTATATGGCAGAAGGACAATCTTTGGGGCAATAAGGAATTATAAGTTCACTACACGTGTCAGCGGGTTACTCCTGTATTCTGCAAATGCATGTCTTATTCCCTGAAAATTAATAGGTTCTCATGGTCTCAATCAATAATAATAATAATAGTGGTATTTGTTAAGCACTTACTCTGTGTCATGCATTGTACTAAGTGCTATGGTAGATACAAGATAATTAGGACCCACATGGGGCTACAACACAAGAAGGAGGGATAACAGATATTCTCATTTTGCATTTGAGGGAACTGAGAAGTTAAGTAACTTCCCCAAGGTCACACAGCAGACAAGTGGCAGAGCTGGGATTAGAACCCAGGTCCTCTGACTCCTAAGTCCATGTTCTTTCCACTAGGCCGTGCTGCTTCCTTTCTTGGGATGAGCCTGACAAAACCAGGCAGAGAACCTCAAACAGTAAGCACTCAAGAAATGCAACTGATTAGGGCCAGGCTCACCGTTTCTGACTGCTGTGCACCAAAATGACCTGCCCTCTGCTATTAAACCCCAACTAACTACTGTTCTGTCACTTGGTTTAAAGTTTTGCTTTATTGTGTCTTTTGAATGTCTCTTTTGTTACCCTGTTTACAGATTCACCAACTGAGCTCACCTTAGAGCAGCCATTTGAATATATAGTGGTAGGTCATTCTAGTGAGCAGTTATTCTCCCACCATGTCCCAGCCAATTCAAGGCTGATCTGATGAGCCCCGCTGTGAGGCTGCCTGTAAGACTTTGTGCTAGGGGTTTTTTTTAATTGTATATTCGTTAAGCACTTACTATGTGCTAAGCTCTGTACTAAGCACTGGGGTAGATATAAATCACTCATGTTGGATATAGTCCATGTCCCAAATGTGGCTCCCAGTCTTAATCCCCATTTTACAGATGAGGTAACTGAGGCACAGAGAAGTTAAGCAACTTGCCTAAGGTCAAACAGCAGACAAGTTGCAGAGCCGGAATTAGAACCCAGGTGCTTCTGGCTCCCTGGCCTGTACTCTCTCCACTAGGTCTTGCTGTTTCAGTGTTCATGATCCTGCCTTGCTTCTTAAAGCTAAGTCGTTGCAAACTGTGTTGGTACTACTATTATTGCTCCAAAATTCAATATGGTGCTGGTGGCAGATACAAATAGCAACACCAAAAGACTGAAATGGCCCCACTCATTCATAGCTACTGTGGACTCAGCACTGTAGTGAGCACTTGGGAGAATACAAGAGAGGCTTAAAGGAACAATACCTGCCCTCTGGAAGCTTACACTCTAATTGGGAGAAAGATGCAAAACAATCAACATTTAGGAGGAAAAAAAGAATGGAGAGATGAAGAAGTGAAGAAATAAGGTCTTAAATAGTAGAGAATGCTATTTCTATTCGAACAGAATTGTAACAATAAACTACCTTAAACCTATTTCTTTTCTTTGGTCCCTCTATTTGGCAATACACGTGGAATAATAAAATACTTCCCTGATGACAAAAATCCCTTCATGCTAACATTGGAGCCACAGGTGTCAAATACATTAAGAACACTTTGCAGCAGCTACTTAACTCTTCTCCTCCTTAGAGGTGCTGCTCACTGAAATGCAAACAGCCTTGTCACTCAGATCCATAATTGTTAGGGAGGATACTGCTTTAAACATGACTTTTCTCTGCATTTACTATCAAATTTACATGTCTGTTCAATGCAGCAAGAGGCATAAAAATCAATCTTATTTTCTGAAATAAAGGGAAAATGTGAAATAATTAAATTGTTAAAAACTTTTCAAAGAACAAATGTGTTCTTCTCTAAATAAAACAAAATACAGACTGTACTATTTGATCACAGAATGACAGACTTAACTAGGCATGGAAGGAAAAGAAGACTGGTCCAGCCAGAGTGGTTCACATTACTGGGATATTTGGCTTTGAAGTCCGATTGCTATCTGTCCAGATGAGGGACTTCAGGTTGTGCTTTCTGAGGCTGGTGAATCAAAGGTATGATTGTTGGGGTTTGTTTGTTTTTTTTAATCAAACTCAGGGGAGGGAAGAGGAAGAGAGGAAGATGTGATGAAAAAGGTAGACAGTAGAGGGGAAGGAAGGGAAGAGGGGACAAAAAGAGGAGGGAGAGGGAGTAGGGGAGGGGAAGGGAGAAGAGGAGAGA
The DNA here is from genome assembly GCF_015852505.1 of Tachyglossus aculeatus. Taxonomy (NCBI): domain Eukaryota; kingdom Metazoa; phylum Chordata; class Mammalia; order Monotremata; family Tachyglossidae; genus Tachyglossus; species Tachyglossus aculeatus. Next base: position 38,095,383 of record NC_052084.1, read on the forward strand.
GGAGAGAAGGGGTAAGAAGGAAGGGAAGAGAAGAGTGAGGGGAGAAGTGGAGGGAAGGAGAAAGGAAAAAGGAGAGAGAAGATTAAGGGGTACTAAGAAAGGGAAGAGAAGAGGAGGGAGAGAAGTGAAGGGGAGGGGAAGGAGGGGAAGAAAGGAAGGAGGACCCAAAAATCCATCTGACAACCAAAATTTGGATTTAAAAAAAAATACAAAAAAAAACCAAAAGATTTCTTCCATGATGGTATCTTACAATCATCCAAGTATATCCCTGCCACAGAAAGGAGAAGGTTTCATTTTGGCCCCAGTCAGACATAAGTGACATTTAGGAAGAATGATCCCTTCTGAACAGGCAGTTATGTTACCATATAGTTTACAACATTAAGATTTATTTTGGCTCGAGGCAAAGTTAAGATTAAAGAGATGGTGCTGCTAACATTGCACTGGCTCATAAAACACTAAGCCATTACCATGACCTTAATATAGAACTTAGAATTCAAGACATCAATATTGTTTTATAATAGCCTTATATTCGTTTAAAATTCAGTTACAGTTTGTCACTGCTCCATTTTCAATTCTCATCCAACTACCTTGAACTTGAATTTCTTTGTTGCACACTTAAAAAAGAGTCACAAGGTTCAAAGGTGAAAGTCTTCAAATTCCTTAAGAAATTCAGAAATCAAAAACAGGGTTATCCGTTCTGTCATCCTGATTACCCACTGGGTACCCCCTGGCATATCAACTGCTTGCCAGCTCATGGAGCTATAGGAAAGCACTGACCCTGGGTTGCCCTGTGTATTAGAGCCAGTCAGTTGTATTTATTAAGCAGTTACTGCTTGCAGATCACTGTACTAAGCACTTGGGAGAGTATAACACTGTAACAGACACATTCCCTGTCTACAATGAGCCTGAATCCTAGTCTCCTTTCTCCAAAGCATCAATTTTTATAGCATTTATTCTGCATCACTGAAGCTCTTAAGACAGTGCCCTGAGCACAGAAGGGGCTCAAGAATGCATCGTCTGCCATTCATATGTTCATACCATATCAACTGAATGCATCATCTGCCATTTTGGCAAGAATGATTTGGCTTCTGTTGCCCTGATAACAATATCGAATAGCACTGTCCCGAGGGCTGATCTATGGGTGGTTCACAAACACATAACATGCCACTGAGCCATCAAGCCACTGATAACTGCTTTCAGGGAGTGACATTGAACCCAATGTAGTCCCATTAATTGGGCATGCCCATAAAGCTTCACAGAAAACCTAGTGCTGGGCTCTTTCATGATCAACCAATAAGAGACAATAGAGACAATCATCTGTCTTCCACTAAGGAGGAAGGCTGTGTGTTTCAAACCACCCTCAGATTCTTTTCTCTCTCATGGGCTTTAGAGGGTGCACTGAGGAAAAGCCACATCTAATTATCTGTGCTTCATAGCCACTAGCACCTAGCTGGCCTTCCAGGAGCCTTACAAGCCATGAACCATAAGCACATTTCTCTGCACCCTCACTATAATTTTCTGTCAACAATAAGCCCACATAATCTCCTGCACTTTTTGCTTGGCTTAAATGATGTCCCTCCAGTCATGGGATGGTTCACTTGATCCTGTAGGCTGTTAGAAAGGTCCAGCATTCCTCAGGGAGTAAAGAAACAAAACTTAACAGCTATAGTGGAAGCCTAGGATGCGATTTGTCCTTTGGTTAATTCACACACTTGTGAAGTGGCTAAAATTGGACACGGATCAAACACTGCAAGAGGACACCAGATTCAAAAGGCATTTTAAAATAAAGGAAAAAAATTTTAATTTAATGGTGGTTTCCATAACAACTCTAGAATGACTGTGTAACACAAGGCTAATTTCATTATCTGGTGTTCATATTTTGGAGGAACCCAAAACACAGTCATTTCTCCATTGTCTTCAAATTTACTGGTTCAGATTTTCTTGGACTTCTGAATTTGAAGTACTGACCTAACTTTGCAAAGAAAAAGGTTAATTGTGCTTTTGGAAATAATAAAAGCAATCCACTCTGTTAACTACCTTTTGCCTCACCTTTCCAATCATAACATATGCCAAATGTCAAATGAATTTTTCCCATCCAACACTGTGACTCCAATGCTAAATTCTTAAAGTTCTTCTTGCTTTCTACTTTCTTGGAAATGAAATTTGGTTCTTACCCTAGCCATCAGCCCTTTCCACCAAGCAATACCATCTTCTTTCTTCAACTGTCATTTTTCCCTGGCCTCGACTCATCTACAACCTGCCCATCTCAATCCCATCTTCTCACTTTTTTCCAAGATGCTCCATACACCTGAATCAATACAACTCCATCAATCTGAAAAATCATCTCCTTCAAATTCCTCAGATAAACAGACAATCTTCCAATTATCTAATCCAGTCACTCTTTCAAAAGCCACCAGAAAACGATATGAATCTGACTAATGACAAAAATAGATTTTTCCTCACTGTTCCCTTGAGAGCTTTCCCATAAGGGGTCTCATTTTAACCTGGAAAGTCACCTTGAATTTGGAGTCCAAATAGTTCAGATGCTGCATCTACCACATAGCTGGTGTTCTGCCATGTTCATTTTTATTACCTCTCCAAGCCATTTGGATGATGGACTGCAGGGCAGGGAATGGCCTAAACCAAGACTGCCTTAGGAGAAGAATGCAACCAGCTGTAACCCTGAGAAGCAACTTGGCACAGGCCTAGGAGTCAGAGGAACTGAGTTCTAATCCCACCTGTGCGAAGTGCTTGCTGTGTGATCTTGGCCAAGTCACAACTTCTCTGTGCTTCAGTTTGCTTATCTGTAAAATGGGGATTCAATACCTGTTGTTCCTCCTAAATTGAGAGCTCCATGTGGGACAGGGACTATGTCCAACCTGATTAACTTGCATCTATCCCACCTTTAAAATGGTGCCTGAAACTTAGTAAGTACTTAAATATTAAAATAATAATAATCATAATTATACCATACTCCAGGGTACCCTGCTTGCACTGGACACCAGCTTCTCCTACCTTGTGATTGGAGGATATCTTGGGGGGGGGGGGGGGGGGGGGGGGGGGGGGGGGGGAAGAGAGAGAGAGAGAGAGAGAGAGAGAGAGAGAGAGAGAGAGAGAGAGAGAGAGAGAGAGAGAGAGAGAGAGAGAGAGAGAGAGAGAGAGAGAGAGAGAGAGAGAGAGAGAGAGAGAGAGAGAGAGAGAGAGAGAGAGAGAGAGAGAGAGAGAGAGAGAGAGAGAGAGAGAGAGAGAGAGAGAGAGAGAGAGAGAGAGAGAGAGAGAGAGAGAGAGAGATATCTTCCTTAGCCCTTATATATTCTGCAACAGATCCTGGAATCCTGGCAGAGGAAACTGCCAGATCATGCGATTACAAGTCTTATAATAATTATTTTTACGAGGCACTTACTGTGTGCCAGGCACTGTACTAAGCCCTGGGGTGGAGTCAAGCAAATCAGGTTGGACACAATCCCTGTTCCACATGGGGCTTACAGTCTCAGTCCCCATTTTAGACATGAGGTAACTGAAGCACAGAGAAGTAAAGTGACTTGCCCAAGGTCATACATCAACAAGTGGGGGAATCAGAATTAGACCCATGACTTTCTGAGTCTCAGGCCTGTGACCTATCCACTACACCAAGCTGCTTATTTTTAAACTCTAAGTATGACCCCATATGCTTGTTTTTTCACACACCTGTTTTTCCAGAAACTTGTTCCTTCTACTTGGAGATTGTTCTGGATCTGTCTCCATCTGACTGTAAACTCGTTAGGGGCAGGGATTTTGCCTTCTACCTCTAGTGTTTTCTTTCAAGTCCTTAATACAGTGCTCTGCATCCAGGAGGCATTCAATAAATGCCACTGATTGATTTCTACAAGAATGTCAGCCCCATCCAAGGGTTTGATGATGTTTTACAACTTGGCTTGAAGAAGTGACTTCCTCCATGGCTGGAATTCATTCAATCATATTTATTGAGTGCTTACTGTGTGCAGAGCACTGTTATTACCCAAACCTTCCTTTTTTGTCTGGCATGCAATTGCTTCTTGGGCTTCCCTTTTGATGGCAAAAGGCATATTCACAAAATCAACAAAGTGAGGCTGTTTCTGTTTCGGTGAAGGTGTCCTTATTGAAGTGAAGGTTCTTGATGAACCTTATTCTTGGTGAAGGTGGTAAGAATGAAGGCTGTGCTAGGGCAGAGTTTTGTAGAAAAATGGTCCAGTCAAATGTAGACAAATCTTTTATGTGTAACACAGTCAGTTCTCCCATAATACATTTTTCACTATGGTTTTGGCTAGAGTCCTGTTGGGAAACTAGGGTATGTGTTTCCAACAATACATCAAATTTTCTCCTCATAGAAGTGCATTGTTGGAAGAAACAGTTTTGTCAATGCATTCAGCATCGGTCAGAGGGGAGCACTATAGTGAGTTTTATTGTGGGACAGAGACTGATAGAGTGACACCTCCTCTCCTCCCCAACCCCCATCCCATTTCCAGAGAACTGAGAACTGGCAAAGGAAACAGAACTGCTTGATAACTAAGAACAAAGTGCCAACTCTGCCTCACTTTCATTCCTCTTCATTTTCATTTGTTTCTTTTTTCCAAAATCCAAAGAGAAAAACCATTTCGATGAGTTTTAGCAATGTCATAATGTGCAAGTGCTTTCGCAATTTTAAGAGAAAACTGTCTTCAGATATGCAAATAGAAAAATTACATGCATTAGAAATGATTCAGTTTTTATTCCAATTATCATTAATGAAAATTAAAGGCAATGAATGTCTTAAACTTCTTCACCATTTTCATCTTTTAGTAGAAACATATATTTCTCCTTAGTGTCTTCCTGGGATTTCAGGAGGAAATGCAATTCTTAAAGACCAACATGCCATAAAAATATTCATTCTTCTGGCAAAATCAATTTTAATTGTGATTCATGAGTATCAAAATGATTTTTTTCAATCTCTTTCAGAGAACGGGAACCTTCTTCCATTATGTGCAAGACATAATAACACAGTTCATGCCTTAGAGATTTACAATATGTGTTCTCTCAGCAAGATGGCAAACTCTTAAGGGTGTTCTTATTTTCAATAAGACTCTAGGACATTTCCACAGCTATTCTTTTGCAACAGTAAACACACAGTGCAGAGGAGTATGTATTATAAGAAGTTCAGACTCTCTTATGCAGTTAAAGCAAGGTAATAAAAACCACCATCCCAGATCATTTCTACTCTTTCCTGCAAGACAGATGGATTGGCAGAGAAGCAGCATGGCCTAGAGGACACAGCATGAGCCTGAGACACAGAAGGAACTGAGTTCTAATCACAGCTCTGCCATTTGTCTGCTGTGTGACCTTGGGCAAATCACTCTCTTCTCTGTGCATCAGTTATCTCCTCTGTAAAATGGGGATTAATAATAATAATAATGACTAAGATTATGAGCCCCACATGGAACAAGGGCTATGTCCAACCCCATTTGCTTGCATCCACCCCAATGCTTGGTACAGTACCTGGCATATAGTAAGTGCTTAAATACCAATATCATTATTAAAGAAGCAGCATGGCCTAACGGATAGAGCCCAGACCTGGTTGTCATAAGGACCTGGGTTCTAATCCTGGCTCTGCCATTTGTCTGCTGTGACACCTTGGGCAAATCACTTAACTTCTCTGTGCCTCAGTTACCTCATCTGTAAAATGAGGATTGAGACTGTGAGTCCTATGAGAGACAGGGACTTTGTCCAACTTATCTTGAATCTACCCCAGCACTTAGTACAGTGCCTGGTACATAGTAAGCACTTAAATACCCCAATCATCATCATTATTATTATTATTATTATTATTATTATTATTAGGAGAAAGATGGTTCTAAGCCAGCAAGCTTCCTTCCCATTGCTGCAATGAGGCTGTCAGAGATGCTGTTGGATGAGTAGCCCAATGAAACCATAAAAATATCCCTGCCCAGGTCTGTGTAAGATTTTATCTCCAGGACTGGGATATCCATTATCCAGGACACCAAAGATGTGGAAGAGGCAGGAAGGAAAGGGTTCCAAATGACACTGGGACATCAAGGTGAGAAACTGGGGCTTTTCAGCCAAGCCCAAAGGGGTAGAGAAGGGAAGAGAAGACCAAGCCCTCTCCTCACTGGCTTTGTCCCTCGGCCAGTGAGGGTTAAAAGCTCCTCAAGGATAGGGATATAACTCTACTACATGGTACTCTCCCAAGAGCTTAGTACAGGGCTATTCACACAGTAAGCACTCAGTAAATAGTATTGACTGCTTTGGTGATGTTTCTACTTCCAAATGCCTTCTGGGTTTGGGGGAGGGGGTGGTTAATGGTACCTGTTAAGAACTTACTATGTGTAAAACACAGTTCTAAGCACTGGAATAGATACAAGTTTAACAGGTTGAACACATTCCCTGTCCCACATGGGGTTCACAGTCTACATTGGAGGGAGGAGGATTTAATCCCCATTTTACAGATGAGGTAACTGAAGTACAGAGAAGTTTAAGTAACTTGCTCAAGGTCATCCAGCAAGCAATTGAACCAGGTCCTCTGATTTCCAGACCCATGCTCTTTCCACTGGGCCATTAGAGGGCTTTGTACATGTGACTCATGTGAGCTGTAAAGCACACTGCACCTTGGCCACCTACTCATTTAATCATACTCCATTCCATAGTAGGAGTATAACTGGATCTGTGAGTGGTTCTGTACAAGCACCTCACTAACTCACTAAACCACCTCACTAACTCCTTCACACAGTTTCTCGGTCCTGACATCTTTATGACTGGGTAGATTTTCATCTATCTCTCCTGACGGGAGACTCCATCATCATCACCACCCATTTTGATGCTGAGGAGAAAGTTAAGTCCTTTCAAAACTGGCAGGGAGTTCTGAAAAATTGTGCCATAGAACAATCAACTTGTGATCCCTTTTAAGAATTGATGATGCTGAAATAAAGAATTAAATCAAACCCCTTATGGCTGTTACAACCTTCTAGCAGCCGCTAAGTAATAATAATAATTAAGGTATTTAAGCACTCTCTTTGTCAAGCACTGTTCTAAATGCAGGGATAAGTATAGTTAATCAGGTCAGACAGTTCATGTCCCACAAGAAGCTCACAGTCTAAGTGGAAGGAGAACAGGTAAGCTGAGAGTCCTGGGATACCCTTATTTTTATTCCAAGTCTTATTGCTAGATTATTCTAATTGTGTTTACGAGTTTGTAGAATTCTTTGAAAACCAATCACGTTTACACAAATTTCCCCCTTACACCAGAGACATCTGTGTGAGCACAGTAGGATCATCTGGGATTCCTTAATATTCTGTAACTCACTTTTTAGTTCAGTGCATGAGGCCTCAAAAAAAAAGTACCAATTTCTTCTCAACTGACCAGAAAACTCCCATTGTTTAGTGACCCATTCTCCAGTAAAAAAAAAAAAAAAAGAAAGAAAGAAAAAATCTTCCAGATTTGCCTTGTAAAACTTCTCTGGCCATGCCTCTGGCAGGGCTCGGTGAGCCCCAGGTATATTCCTGGTGTGAGGGCAGGGATCATTTCTACTAACTCTACTGGACTCCGCTAGGTATTTAGTACAGTGGTCTGCACACAGTAAACACTTAGTACAAACTATTAATTGATTGAAATCTGTATAGGCCAAGCTTCACTTCACCACGGCAGGAATTGCCCTGTGCTAAGTGACTCTCTGGATTTCAGTTTCCTCATCTGCAAAATGGGGTTGAGACACCTGTTTTCCTTCCTGCTTAGACTACAAATTCTAGGTGAGAAATTCTGTATGTCTAATCTGGTTATACTGTCTCTACCCCAGTGCTTGGCACAGAGTAAACACTTGATAAATCCCATCATTATAGGAATCTCATTCTCCCCAAATGGTTATTTTTGTACTTTTGTGGCTCAGCCAGTCTGCATTTCACAAGCAGCGTGGACCTGACAGTGTGGGTAGAGCCTTAAAGAACAAATTTCCAGCTCTAGAAAAATGGGTCACGGAGAATAGAGAGAGCACACGCCTCCACCATCTCTCATTTAATGCACTTGACCACATATCGATTTTGTGACATTGGTAATCTAGATGATGGCGACCTAAGTCTTGTTTTATTCCCCACTCTGGCTGAGGATTCCCACTGAGGGAGGAGACCAAAGGCTGTGGACAAAGAATGGATCATGAAACTTCACTGTATAAAACACCTCTAAGAGTCCCAACAGAGTAGATTATTAAGAAAGGTTACAAGAAACATTACGTTCAGGACAGAAATGCCATCCCTGAGAGCAAGACAACCAGCACTTGTTCCAGAGTACCCAGCAGCCTCAGGTTTCAGGCATAAAGTGGAAATGAACTCCGGACTTCAACCCTTGGCTCTTCTCTCTACCCAAAGTTGATTTTGTGGGCAGGAGAAGTGAACAATCCCCCAGGGAATAGGTGTCATGGGCCACCTGTCAGGAAAATAATAGTGATAATAACAATAATGACGGTATTTATTAAGTGCTTACTATGTGTCAAGCACTGTTCTAAGCACTGGGGTAGATTCAAGGTAATCAGGTTGGACACAGTTCCTGTGCCACATGGGATTCAAAATCTTAATCCCCATTTTACAGATGAGGTAACAGGTGCAGGTAAATGAAGTGACTTGCCCAAGGTCACACGGCAGACAAATAGAGAGGAGTCAGGTTTAGAACCCAAGCCCTTCCAACTCCCAGGCCTGTGCTTTATCCACTAGGCCATGATGCTTCAGTGAGAATCTCCCAGAGGAACAATAATAATAATTGTGGTAAATAAGCGCTTACACTGTGCCAGGCACTATACCAAGCACCGGTCCCTGGGATGGTAGTCCCTTCCCTTGTAGTCTAGGCTTGATAGGCAAATTTTGCCTGCCTAATAACCCACTTCCATCATGCTTGGGTATATCACTCAGTCCAGTGCTACAGTCCAATAGATAGAGGGTAGGCTCTGGGCATCAGGAGACCCAGGTTTTAGTCCCAGTTCTTGCCAAGAGGAGAATACCTACTGGGCATGTGCCATCACCACCCAGGGCACTCAACAATATAAATAGGCCCAGCAGGAATCCTGGAAAATAGTTGGCTATTGTGGGCAGCCAAGATTATAGTGTTTGCTAAGGAAACTACCCACTGGGTCATAGCACTGCTGTACAGCATCAGCCTTGGGTCATGATCATGAACTAACAATGAGTCATGCACAGAAAAAAAAAAAAAAAACTTTTAAGGGCATTTCATCTGGGTCCCATCTCTACCTCCCCTGCCCTCCCACTTAAGCTGAGCACTTAAGGACTGATGTAGGATTAGAAGCATCTGTCCCACCTCTCTCAATTTGCCCTGAAACCGAACTAGGACTTGATCAGCTAGCTGGTGGCTCCACTCCCTGACACCAGCTTTCACCATCCTAACACTGCTGGGGAAATCGAGCTTTTGGAAATTACTTTCATCTCAATAACCAATGTAGACCCTGAATGTTTAATTACACTACCAGTTTTATACCAAATCAATCTTTTCCATTAAAATCCAGTGAAGCAGACAACTGAGATAATTACTGCAGAATCATCTTAATTAAAAATTTTAGCTTCTAATTAAGAGTCATTGTTTACCTCATCAGAAAGACATTAGGATTCAGGACAGAACACTCCTGTTCATTAAATGCTTTACTCTTTGTCAGCTTTGGGCAAAGTAAATGGTACAGCTAGAACTTCTACACATGCATGTTTGTATGGATAGGGGTATTAATCTATAGATGTATGTGGATGCATGTATGTTGGGGAAGGGGAGGCACACTATCTGCACAGAAGTAGTAGTGAAAGCATTTATTGAGTGCCCACTGAGTACTCTGCATTGTACTGAGCTCTTAGGAAGTACAGAAAAAGCAGATGTTCCTGCCCATAGTGAGCTTACACTCTAACGGGGGAGAGCTACAATTGTTTACAAATAGAGTGAACAGAATAATTGAATGCACAATCAATTATATATATACACACACAAATGCTGAAGGTAGATGTAAATGAACATTGATGTACTAGAGATGGCTATTGGCTAATATGGGTTCAAGCTATAAATTGCACATGAGGGTAAATCTGCAGACTTATAAGGACCTTGAAGAATACTGTCCCAAGCAGAGAAGAGGGTTGAGGGCAACACAGTGTCTATGTCATCAGTAAGAAGACTGGTTGTCCAAGCACTTAGTACAGTGCTTTGCACACAGTAAGTGCTCAATAAATGCAATTGAATGAATGAATGGCCTTGTGTGTGTGTGCCTCAGCTACATCATTAATCAGAACTCTGATCCTATGTGTGTATATATCAAGTATATCATCAATCATAACCCTGGTCCTTTGTGTGGGTATATGTGCATATCTCCACAACACTGTCAATCAAAACTGTGTGTGTGTGTCTGTGTGTCCCAGCTACAATGTCAATCAGAACTTCAGAATCATTCCTCTGTGGAGTCCATGCTGGGAAGCAGCATAGCCCATAGGAAGCAGCACGGCCTAGTGGCAAGAGCACGGGCTCGGAAGTCAGAAATCGTGGGTTCTAATCCCTGCTCTGCCACCTGTCTGCTGTGTGTCCTTGGGCGAGTCACTTAACTTTTCTGTGCCTCAGTTACCTCATCTGTAAAATGGGAATTAAGAGTGTGAGCCTCATGTGGGACAGGGACTGTGTCCAGCCTAATTACCTTGTATCTACCCCAGCGCTTAGAATAGTACTTGACACATAGTAAGTGCTTAATACATTATTATTATTATGTATCCTGACTACCTATTCTACTCTCCTCTAGTCTACTATATTGCATTGTACTCTCCCAAGCACTTAGTGTACTGCTTTGCACATTTAATAAATACCATTGCCTGACTGTGTGCTTACATGCCAGCTATGTCAATCAGAATCCTGTTCATGTGTGCACGCATCCTGGCCTCACTGTCAATAGCAATGAACCCTGCCTGGTCTGGGATGTATATGACTCAGCTACCTTGTCAACCAGAACGCTGGAGAAGCAACGTGACACAGTGGAGAGAGCAGGGCCTGGTGGCCCAAAGGACCTGGGTTCTAATCCCTGCTATGCCACTTTGCTGTGTGACCTTGGGCAAGTCACTTAACTTCTCTTTGCCTCCGTTCCCTCACAGAGGATTAATACTGTCAGCCCCAATTGGGACATAGATTAGGTCCAACTTTAGATAGATTATACCCCAGTACCAAGTACAGTGCCTGAAACACAAAAATCACTTAAATACCATTAATAAAAAAAAAAACTCTGGTCCTTCACATGTAATTCATCAATGGTGAAGAGGAAAAAGGTGTATCCAAACACCAGCATAATCTGTGCTGGAGTTGTTTGCAGTTAGGGGTGATGGATAGGACTGAGCCATCCACCATCACAGAAGACCTTTCAACATAGACCAGGCTGAGAGAATCCTATAGATGTGAAAAACACCATGGCAGCCTTAAAAACCTTTTATTCTTCCTTTTCAGTGTGTGTGGCTGTGTTTTCTTTTCCTAAGTCCATTTTTCAACTTGCTCTGAGCGTAACTCTCTCATTCCTAAAAAAGCCATTTAGCTTCTTCTGGCATTGATGGCATTTCTTTCGACCTAATTAGTACAGTGCATCTCTCTCTAACACAAATGTGGGTAAAACCAAAACACACTGGATGCAAAGTTTGACAGTGATGGATTTTTTTCCCCCCTCAACCATCAGAGCTTGTGCATCTTACTCTGACTAGCTCCAGAATGACAAGCATGGCCAGTGTGTTGGTGAACTCTGATCACTCTTTTCTCTCTCACTTTGAAGATGAAGGTTCCAAGATAATACAATGTGGTATTAGCAGTCTCAATACACTGCTGATCGATAAGAATTAGTTAACGTCATACTATTAAGCTTTTATTTTCTGAACTGAGTTTTCTTAATTGATCTCAATCAATATTCTAGCACTCCATATCATACTGTGATAAAAATAAGCAGGACAGGGTAAAAGTGAAGAAAACCCTTGTGGCTTCATGAAGTTCATGAAGCCCTTCGTCCCACAAAAATAGAGTAAAACTTTAATAAGAAAGACTAGACAAGGCAAAACGCTACCCAGGGCCCTCCACGGTGCAGAAGTCTTATTCTTGGCAGACACAGCTCTTCTCTATGCTCCCGTATTTGCAAATCATTTTTATTGGTCTGTCTCCCTGTAGCAGATGGTAAACTCCTTGAGAGTAGGCACAGAGGATGCCTTTCTGTTGTACTCCTCCCAAGAACTCAGTCCAAGCTGCCTTCTCTCCCTCCTTCCTGGCCTCAGCTCTCTGTCTGCTGAAAACTCAGAGAGGTACCTACGCGTCCCATGTCCACAATATCAGCTAAATGAATTCTCCAACTGACTAGTGAAATATGGACAAAATTCTCAGGGGAGCCAATCAACAATCTGGATTAATTCACTCACATAGCTATAGGCCTGAAATAATCTCTTGGGCGCACACATGACTTCATATACTGTGGAAGGTGATTTAACAACTCCTGATCTCCTCTTTCCTTCTGAAAAAGCCTTGACAGTGATCATCCATGATACATTGCCAGAGAGATGTGAACAGCAGCCAGGATCGGAGGCACACACATTAGCACATTTCCATGAAGGACAATGATTTAAAGCTAGCCTACTGTAGACTTTCACTACCTAAAAAGCACCATTTTCTAAAATGTTAATATTAACTATGAAGATGGCAACGAGCTCCAGATTTTTGTATCTGACCTGGGCAATTGGAGAAATATTTGAGATGTGGAGACATGGACTTGGGTAAGCACTAAAGATAATAATAATGATAACAATAATAATAATAATGATGATAATGATGTGGCAGATTTGAGCAGTAGGAAAAAAAATAGATAGAGGCTTCAAACTGTGCATGGGGGCTCTCGTAATTGGAAGAGTCAATGGCTATATGATTCCAGCAAATAGCCTCCCTTGAGGAGAAGACTGATTGTCCTGTATTTCTACAGCAGCTCACCAGGACTAAGCAGGCTTCCCTTTGCATATTATTGGTGCCAGCCCAATGAGGTAGAAAATTGCATCGTGTCATTTAATTTCCCAATCTTTGTTTTCATTGTATTAATCTTTTAGCTTTGCTTCACTTTATAATTTGAAGGCTCAGCAAGGAGCAAACCAAATGGAAATTCAGCTTACTTTTGCGTCTAGCTGAATATGTTCAGTGCCGTTTCAGGAAGTTTAATTCTATAGAATAGTGCCCCAGAATAATAATCATCTGGTTCGTCATGCAGACATATTAGCATTTAAGGTAGCCTTGAAATCTGTGGGAGATATTCCCAGAAACCATGAATCGCCCACCAGATTGTAAACTTCTTGAGGGCAGAAACCATGGGTACTAACACTATTGGCTTCTCCCAAGCCCTTAAGTCCATCCCTTTGCCCACAGTAGACTGCAAGCTCCTTGAGGGCAGGGACTATGTCTACGAACTCTGTTCTACTCTCCCAAGACACTCAATCACAGCTGAGTGAAATGCACAGCCTGCTTGCCCTTGGCACTCCTTCAATGGCTGAGGAACTCTCCATCTGCTCCCAGCATCCTCCATGCAATCTGGGCCAGGAATAAAAGCGGCTGCTGGGTTTCTTGGACCATACGTCCATCCCATCCCACTTTCCGCCATTCCTGAGGGAATAAGAGCAGCACCTGCAGCATGACATGTCACACAACTTAGGGAAAGTTAGTGGCTGCGGTAACCACTGCTGTGAACTCTGAATCAGGAGTAGAATCTCTGCTCCTCTAGCCACAACTCCCTACTTTGTGTATTAAATACTTGTCCTTGTTCCTTACACTGTTTTAGTGCTCCCAGTGTCTCATTCAAGTGTATTTACTGAGCACTTACTGTGAGCAGAGCACTGTATAAGCACTTGGGAGAGTACAACAAAGACACATTTCCAGTCCGCAATGAGATTACAGTCTGTCTCCAGTCCTCTCCCTACTCCCACCCACATTCATAGATTATGAGCCCTTAGAGGTACAAGGCCTATGTCTAATTCCCACCTGTAAACTCTTTTCCAGGGCTTAGCACAGTTCTTTGTACACAGTAAGCATTTAATAAACACTATTACTACTTCTACGACCAATTGATTGAATTTATGGGATTGATTGAATTGACTGAAGAAGGAATGAACTTCACCACCCAGATGTGAGGAAGCAGAGCTGAAGGTTCTGGCAGCGGTTGGGGTCAGCTGCAGAGGTTTTTTGGGGAAAACACCCTCTTAAGTTTTCCTACAAGTCACTCAAACAACCTCAGACTGAATCTTTAAAAGAAGATCTTGCACTGGAACAGGGGAATCTTTCAAAGAAATTCCCCAACTTCCTCTGCTTCTCAAAAAGATCACCTGCTTATGAATCTTCACTCCAGAACGACATCAATTATCAATTCAAGTGAGTTTTATGGAGACTTGTGGCCTAGTTGAAAGAGCTCAGTATTGGGAATAAAAGGACCTGGGTTGTGATCCCAGTTCTGCCATTTGTATGCTAAGTGACCTTGGGCAAGTCACTTCACTTCTTTGTGCCTCAGTTACCTCATCTGTAAAATGGAGATTAAATCCTACTCCCTCCCACTTAGACTGTGAGCCCCACATAGGGCAGGGACTGTGTCCAACCTTATTATCTTGTAGCTACCCCAGAGCTTAGAGTAGTGCTTGACACTTAGTAAGTGTTTAAAAGTAATAATAATTAATAATAATATTGCCATTTGCCTGAGGAGACAGAATGGCACTACAAAGGCATAAAGTCCTAATTTCATTCTTTGGCAGAGATATCACTTCTGTAAATGGAGCACAAAAAAGAGATAATAATAATAATAGTATTTATTAAGTGCTTATTAGGTGCCAAATACTGTGCTAGGTACTGGAGAAGATCCAAGATAATCAAATTTGATAGCCTCTGACCCACACATGGTTCTCCTTCTAAGGAGGAGGAAGTCATGGGACAATTATCTTCCTTTCCCTAAGGGTATGGAGGCATCAATTTTTTTTTAATTTGAGTGATATGATTTTTCTCTCTTTCCTATGTAGTTCTTGCAGAAACAGAGAAATAGACATCCTCTCTTCCTGAAATCTCCAGGAGCCCATTCCAGGTCCCTGGAAAAGAGAGTTTCCCAGGCTCCTTCATGGCAATGCCGAAGCTACAACACAGGACCCAAGTCAGTTCTCTTGAGACTTCCACTGTTTTTCATTGAATTCGAAATGAGTCATCACAGTTACATAAAGAACTGGTCTTATGGAAGTGTCAAATCTAGGTTCCATTTGTCAAGAAACTCAACCTGTTCCTAACAGCTTATTTAAAATCCTCGGATAGAAGGTTTCTGTCAACCAATGTGACATGGTATAAATTTAAAGAACCTATTTTTCGCACAAGGGTAGAGGTGCCTGGGGAAGTTAATTGCTTGCACTTTGGGCTAACTGACAAGCCAGTAACTCGCATGCATATTTGCCGAATATTTAATCACAGAGCTGAAAGAGATAGGAAAGAAATATGCATCAAGGCATCCATAATGAAAATATCAGACAATAATGAGTTAAAGTTCATTTTTAAATTTTCTCCATGTCCTTATATTTGCTAATGGTCTTTACAAACTAATCATCTGCTTTTACCGAATGTTAACTAAATGCAAATGAAATTTGACAGGTTTTAGTAGTGTCACAGACCTGCAGTGAACTTATTATTGGGTAATATGTTGCAGATGGTATACAGAAAAATTCTCTTAGTTCGGGAAAAGCCATTTCACTGAAGGGTCCCAGGAGAAGAGTGACCATGGCTTTTAAAAGGAGTCACATTTGCCATTCCACTCATTTGAAATCGTGCACTCACAAAACCCCGCTTGGAGGAAAGTTCTGGTGGCTGTACATTGACCGACGCCATGCACTCAAACCGTTTCTTCCAACAATACAGCAGCATGCTACATGCATACAGGTTCACACTCCCAGAGGAACATTCCAAATTCTGGTGAAAAAGTGTAGTGAAAATACATCTTCTGGTAGAACTGAGATATTTACCTATTTAATGTTACTAATTGAATATTATTTTTAATCATTGGGAAGAAGCATGGCCTAGTGGAAAAAACATGAGCCTGAGAGTCAGGGAACCTAGGTTTTAACTGTGGCTCTGCCACTTGATGTGTGACCTGCGGCAAGTCACTTCACTTCTCTGTGCCTCAATTCCCTCAGTTGTAAAATGGAGAGTCAATACCTGCTCTCCTTCCTACTTAGACTGTTAGCCCCAGGTGGGGCAGGGACTCTGACGACCTGATGAACTTGAAAACTAACCCAGTGCATGTCACATAATATGCACTGAAAAATCATACATATAAAATTATTGGCATGAGGAACTCTAAACCCCTTTCCTCTTAAATCCAGGGAAATGTTTCCAGAAGATCAGTAGATTAATCTCTCCTTTCTGCATTGAAGCAAAACATAACTAGTTTTGTGTACTCAGAAAATTGGATCTTATGCTGGGGCAATAGTCTATTTACCTTTCCTTTTAATCCCTTTATGCCCTCTGAAAATTAAATTTGTCTGTGATGTTCAATCATACAAATACCAAAAGAAAATCACTACAACCTATTTCCTGAGAAGAGTAGCCAACACTATGTGTACTACCAACCTAACATATGAATTTGAAATTGGAATAATTTTAGTACTGATAATTTCAAATGGTGCAGCATTATCTATTGGGTGAATCATATATATATATAGATAGATAGATAGATAGATAGATATTTCTACCCACATTGGCATTAAAGTTGACTTCTTAAAACAGAAATACATACATTTCTAAATTAAATATGCATATTTTCCTAAAATTAACAACCGTTAAAGTCATAAATGGGAAAAAATGGGAAAGGAATAAAATAACAGAATCCCAAAATTTAGTCAGGCACAGAGGAATAATTTCAAAAGTGATGAAGAGATAACATTTGTCCTTTGCAAAGGCCTTAGGGTAAGTCAATTGATAGTATTCATCAAGTGTACACTCAGTGTAGAGCACTGTAATGAGTGCTTCAGCAGGAACAAATAATTATTACAATCTAGTGGGTAGACTCTCCCTAAAATTAATCACAGCAGGGGAAAACAAATGAGTATGAGATAAAAATCATAGCATCTCTATAGCGTATTATTGATCAAATCTCTGTCATTTACGATTGGATACGTACAATTGAATGAATCAATGAATGAATTTACCTGACTGAAAGATTTAAAAAAATCCTCTAGAACTATAGATATGATGGTTTCTGGTTAAAATCTAGATTAAAAAAAGATTTAGAAGATGGAGGGTAAAAATGGGGTTAAAGCTTGTAAAATTGTTCTTAAATCAGGCTCCTCCTACATATTAACCTTCACAGTCACACAGATAAACCTGTCAAAACTAACAATCAATGGTATATATTGAGTACTTACTCAGAGTTCCATAACAGAATTGGTAAACATGTTCCCTGTGTACAAGGAGCTCATAGTCAAGAGGGCAAGACAGACATTAATATAAATTAATTATGGATATGTACATAAGTGTTGTGGGGCAATACAAGTGCAATTCAAGAACACCAAATAGTTCTCATGATTCACATGTACAGAATCTGTTCAAAGGTCACCTGTCAACCCCCCTTAAGCTGTTTTCCCAGAGCTTCTCTAAACAGGTTCTGAACCTCGAGGTTTCTGGGTCTGAGACTAAACTGAGGGAAGGAGGAGAAGACTCGAATTACATACAGAAGCAGCAGCTCAGGGGCTCGGAACTCTTTAAATCCCTCTTCCCTTCGCTCACCTTTCCTTAACCCAGGTGTTAAAATTCCTGTCCTATCCTTCCCTGCTTTTTACCCAGTATACATTTGCCCTTATGATCTTCATGGAACAACTGTTCTCCCTCCTACTTAGACAGTGAGCCCCATGTGGGGTAGGGACTATGTACAACCTTATCAGACTTGAATCTACCCCAGTGTTTACAAATGCACTTTTCTATGGTATTCGTTAAATGCTTACTGTGTGCCAGTCACCGTTATGCTTGAAATAATAATAATAATTTTTATTGTTATTGTATATGTTAAGCACTTACTACATGCCAAGCACTGTTCTAGGTACTGAAGTTGATACAAGTTAATCAGGTCAGACACAGTCACTGTCCCTCATGGGGCACACAGTTTAAGTAGGCGGGAGAACAGGCATTGAATCTCCATTTTTCAGATGAGGTAACTGAGGCGTGGAGAAATGAAGTGACTTGCCCACGGTTATACTGCACTCACAGCAAACAGTAAGCCCTTAAATAAGAGAATAAGTAGTATTCACTAATGGTATTATTTTGTGTAGTAGTATTAAAGTTACTAGAACCCTGTTCCTGGGAATTCCACATTCCTAGAGGGTAGAAAGTCCTGTTCATCTTTAAGTGGTTTAAATTGGATTATGTAACTCTAGGAGTAACTTGTGTAGATGGTGCAGGTAAAGAATATCATTAACTTCAAAGGTTGTCTATAAACCAATTTTCAAGGGAACAGTAATGCATATCATCTGGTAGAAGGTTATTTATTAATTCTTAATATCTGCTTCATCAGTTTGAGCCAACAAATGAGAAATGGATTACTACAGAGTTGGGATGAAAAATTTATACTGCACTATGGCTATTGGTATACCACTGCTTTTTGAGAAGCATTAATAGTAAATTGAATAGAAATATAATGCTGAAATGGATATGGAAGTGCTCAATAGGCCATTTCTGTTGAAATATGAAATGCTAAAGGATGTTGGTATGATCACGATGATTTGTGATTAGTCCTAGGGTTTTTTTTGGTGATGGTGGTGTTTCTTTTGTATTTTTAGTGCATCAAGCACTGCTTCAAGCACTGGGGTAGCTCCAAGTTAATCAGGCCAAATGCAGTCTTTGTCCCACATGGAGTTCAAAGTCAAATAGGAGGGAGAACAGGTATTGAATTCCCATTTTACAGTTGAGAAAACTGAGGTACAGAGAAGTTATGTGACTTGCCCAAAATCACAAAACAGGTGAGTGGCAGAGTAGAAATAGAAACCAGATCCTCTGGCACCCAGGCCCATACTTTACCCACTAGGCCATGCTATTCATCTCAGCATGTATAATTGTACAGTATTCTTCAATTCAGCACAAGAGGAGCAACATGGCCTAGTGGATAGAGCATGGGCCAGGGAGTTAAAAGGATCTGTTTCTAATCCTGGCTCCACCACTTTTATTCATTCATTCATTCATTCAATGAATCATATTTCCTGTGCGCTTACTGTGTGCAGAACACTGTACTAAGTGCTTCAGAAGTACAAATCTGCAACATATAGAGACAGTCCCTACCCAACAACAGGCTCACAGTTTAGAAGGGGAAGACAAAGCAAAACAAATAGACAGATGTCAGTTCATTCTTTCATTCAATCGTATTTATTGAGTGCTTACTGTGTGCATAGCACTGTACCAAGCGCTTGGGAAGTACTAGGTGGCAACAGTAGTTGCGCTTGGCAGTACTAGCTGAAGACGGTCCCTACCTAACAGTGGGCTTACAGTCTAGAAGGGGGAGAAAGACAATAAAACAGAACATATTAACAAAATAAAATAAATAGAATAAATATGTACAAATAGAGTAATAAATATGTACAAATATATATACATATATACAGTGCTGTGGGGAGGGGAAAGAGGTAAGGCAGGGGGATGGGGAGGGGGATGAGGGGGAGAGGAAGGAGGGGGCTCAGTCTGGGAAGGCCTCCTGGAGGAGGTGAGCTCTCAGTAGGGCTTTGAAGGGAGGAAGAGAGCTAGCTTGGCGGATGTGTGGAGGGAGGGCATTCCAGGCCAGAAGGATTACGTGGGCCAGGGGTCGATGGCGGGACAGGCAAGAACGAGGTACAGTGAGGAGATTAGCAGCAGAGGAGAGGAGGGTGCAGGCTGGGCTGTAGAAGGAGAGAAAGGAGGTGAGGTAGGAGGGGGTGAGGTGATGGAGAGCCTTGAAGCCGAGAGTGAGGAGTTTTTGCCTGATGTGTAGGTTGATTGGTAGCCACTGGAGATTTTTGAGGAGGGGAGTAACATGCCCAGAGCGTTTCTGCACAAAGATGATCCGGGCAGCAGCGTGAAGTATAGACTGAAGTGGGGAGAGACAGGAGCATGGGAGATCAGAGAGGAGGCTGATGCAGTAATCCAGTTGGGATAGGATCAGAATAAATAGAATTATAGCTATATACACATCATTAATAAATTAGAGTAATAAATATGTACAAATAGAGTAATAAATATGTACATATATATAATACAATATACACAAATATATACTTTGCTGCATGCACTTCTCTGTGCTTCGGTTTCCCTCATCTGTAAAATGGGGATTAAGACTGTGAGTCCCATGTGGGACAGGAACTGTGTCCAACCTGATTATCTTATATCTACCCAAGAGCTTAGAAGAGTGCCTGGCACATAGTAAGCACTTAAGTACCATAAAAAAATCCATAAACAACATGCATTGGAATGAAATTGCAATTGAACTGGCAATGCTACCATGTTTATTTTCTTTTTTAAAGAAACTCTATGGGTATGGGCAACTGGACCTAATCCTCATGTTCCTCTATTAGAATCAAGACTCACTCCCTGGGCACCCTGCCCACTACCCCACCTAACCACATGTTCAGGGGTAAACAGGACATAAATAACTAAGGCCAGATTCCCTCTTTCTCCCTTCCCACTCAGGGGAACAGTTTGCATATGAACTGAGTAGTCAAATCCATTGGGGCGAATGAACTAGAAGTGCCTGGTGAGATCCTTGGTCTATGAAGAGCACAGTTTTCAGCTCATTTCTTCCAGTGGAAGATTTCCTTCCCTAGTGAAATGAGTTTGGAGAGTAAATTGCTCAAAGTACCTCCCAGCATGCCTCATCACACCCACAGCGCACATCTTCACATCTGGAAGGTTCTGTCTAAATATGAAACTGAACAATGGGCCTTTTTTTTTCCATTAGCCTCACCTGAACCCTTAGTTTCACCAACAGTAAATCATTTCACTGCAAGATTGGGACAGGAGGTGGGACATGAACAGAGAGAAGTGCATTAGTGTTCTCCTCACGAAGTGTTATTGTTCTATGATTAAACATTTCTAAGGCCCTGTTTTTTGGGGAAACACTTTTCCATCATTTTTATCCACCAAAGCCTAGTGAAGTGGGCTGTTATCTATGCCTGTTCCACAGTGAAGGAACTCAGGCATGGAGAGGTGAAGAGAATTGCTAAGGTCAAAGAGAAAAATAGAGGGGAATGCAGACTAGGAAGAACAGTTTCTGGCTGCTTGCTCAGCCTTTGAACCACACTGCCTCCCCTGCAATTGATGAAAAGAAGGATGATGATGAAATGCTTTGAAGACTCAAAGTGAAGATACTCTGTCAGGGGAAAGTAGCACTATTGAACTGCAGCCTCTGCCATTCTCTCAAAGCCTCCCGCAAGGCTCTTTGGTCAACACGGAATATTCGTCCCAAGACCTCATTAAAGATATTCCAGTACAAGGGGTCTAGTAGGTGACTGACATTTCATTTCAGCTTCACTGTCGATTGTAATTCACTATCCCTATTGTGATTGATATGGAAGGAGCTGAGACCTTGGGTCCTTGTTCTTTGCCGTGTAGTATTAATAGCAGACACATAACTATTCCAATGGGATAGTTGTGCTCTGCACCTATTTTTTTCAAAATTGGAATTCAATTCACTGTGTCCCCTCAAAAACCTGCCCATGGTTACAGCCACATAAACTCATCTTATCCATGTCTCTGCAGAAATAACTGTGGCGTCTATTTTTCTGGGTTTTTAGTTCCCACAGCCACATTTCTGCTATTCCCAGTTGACTATATAGTCACCACCCCTACCTTCTATACTCAAATTTCAGCCCGTCTTCTTCCTCTTCCTAATGGCTCTCTTCCTTTATCATTTCTTCTTAAATAAGTAATCCTACCTTCCCCTCTCCCATTGGACAGCATTAGAAAATGGCCCAGGGGATATTTCTCCCATTGCTTTTCTGAAGGCCAGAATATGAGCCTCTACTTCTGCAGTCTGGTCTGGCCTGTGCTCCCCACCAAAATAAGGCAGAAGCTACACCCAGTGGCTTCCCAGCCCAAACTCCTGCTGTCTGGACTCAGAAAGAATTGTGTTTAGCCTCAAGTATACCAATAATTTACAAGTATAGGCTTGGACTTGAACATCAAACATGGTCTGCTGATAACATGATCACCTCCTCCTCTGTGAAGTCCTCCCTGACTGATTTTCTTCTCCCCAGGCACTTTTCCTCAGCTCCTACTCCCTTCCCCATCACCATGACTCGTTCCCTTTGCTCTTCCCCCCTCCCCATCCCACAGCACTTATGTATATAAGATGATGATGATGGCATTTGTTAAGTGCTTACTATGTGCCAAGCACTGTTCTAAACTCTGAGGTAGATATAAGGTAATCAGGTTGTCCCACGTGGGGCTCACAGTCCTAATCCCCATTTTACAGATGATGTAACTGAGGCACAGTGAAGAAGTGACTTGCCCAGAGTCACAAAGCTGACAAGCGGTGGAGCTGGGTTTAGAACCCATGACCTCTGACTCCCAAGCCCGGGATCTTGGTACTTTATATTGATGCCTGTTTACTTATAGTGATGTCTGTCTCCCTGCCTCCAGACTGTGAGCCTGTCATGGGCAGGGATTGACTCTCTTTATTGCTGTATTGTACTTTCCAAGCACTTAGTACAGTGTTCTGCACACAGTAAATGCTCAATAAATATGACTGAATTAATGAACTCTCTCATCCCATTCCTTATGCAGTCACGGTGACCTGCCACTCTTTGGCATACACAGCTTTATACACTATACTGTTTAAGCACTCATTAATTCACATCCATCTTTACGTACTTGTTATAACCAGATGCAACATTGCCTAGTGGAAAGACCATGAGTCTGGGAGTCAGAGAACCTGGGTTCTAATCCTGGCTCTGCTGCTTGTCTGCTGTGTGACCTTTGGCAAATCCTTCAACTTCTCTGTGCCTCGTCTGTAAAATGGGGAATAAGACCATGAGACTCGTGTGGGACATGGACTGTGCCCAATCTGATTGTCCTGTACCTGCTGCAGTGCCTAGCACAGTGCGTGGCAAATAGTAAGAATTTAAATACCATTACAAAAATGTATAACTCCTTTTATTCCCCCCACAAAAAGAATACTAATATTTAAGAGTTCACTGTGTGCCAAGTACTGCACTAAAAGCTGGGATAGATCATGCTCTATACACAGTAAGCACAAAATACCATTGATTAATTGATTACAGAAATCACATTGACTGATACTTTATCAGTCACAGGGGGGAAAAAAAAAAGAGAGCACTTTATAATAGGTTCCTCACAGGAGACAATTCTATTGAGTGAGTGGGGGTTTCTCAGCCTTAGAATGAGAGCCCTCTATACTGGGAAGCAGCATGGCCTAGTGGAAAAAGCATGGGAGCTAATCCCATGGGTTCTAATCCCAGCTCTGCCACGTGTCTGTTCTGTGAACTTGGGCAAGTCGCTTCACTTCTCTGTGCCTCAGTTACCTCATCTGTAAAATGGGGAATAAGACTGTTAGCCGCATATGGGGCAGGGACTATGTCCAACCTCATCACCTGTATCTACCCCAGCACTTAGAACAGTGCTTGTCACATAGTAAACACAACAAATGCCACAATTATAATAATAATATAATAATACTGTGTTGTGTTATAATAATAATAAGTATTATTATTATTGGGACTCCACATGGTTCTGGGCTACTATGCCCCCTTTTTGGCCTTCAACAGCAGGCTTAAACTACCATAGCTTCATCATCATCCCATAAGGCCAAGGCACGGGCGTGCGCACGCACACACACACACACACACACACACACACACACACACAATGTATTTGTCACAAACCCAGGAATTCAGTGTGAAAAGGAGGCATGAAGAAAATATTTTCATCACTGCTTCCCTAACTTTGGTCCAGTCCTAAGGTCAGAAGTAAAATAGGCACTTGGCAGCACTGGGCAAATTAATCCATTCACCCCAGCCACCTTCCACAGACTGGAGGCACTGATTTAATAAGAGATGTGCAGAGTTGGTACCCAGTACTCAAAACAGACCAACTGGAGAAGTGACATTTGAGTGGAACTTTAAGCTGGAAAACCATTACCAGATGGGGTTCTGCAGAGATCAATATTGGAACCCATTTTGCTCTGCAAAGAGATTGAGCAATAGCCTTGGGAAGAAACATTTCACTTCTGCTGCTAATACTAAATCGGGAGAGACAGCAAATAATGAGAAACAATGCAGGCAGATAAAAAGGGTTTTAGGTATTTCAAGTACCCACACAGCTAATAAATGCAAATGAAGTTCAATTCAGACAAGCACAGAATTATGAGTCAGGGAGCAAAGAATAAAAGGGAGGACTATCTGCTTAGTGGAAATGAGTTACACTATACTGACTTAGAATGAGATCTGTGGAATTATTTGGAAGAAATCCCAAAAACGTTCAGGCTGCTGTGCAGCTGTGAAGAGGAAACAGGGTGACAGGCCAGAAGGACCTCCCACAGGCACTGACCAGATCTTGCTCCAGTTTGGAACAAAGTATACCAGAGAGAGTCAAAGAGACATCTAGAGAAAAACTTCAAACTGTCTAAAATGTCACAGCGGGGACCCCGGTCAAGCCCTTCTCACTGATTTGGACCTGAACTAGATCTTCTTGGTTTTCCTGGAGTTAGCAGAATGCTTGGGATTTTTTTTCCTGCTCTTATCACTTTCAAGCTGCCTAGATTGTTACAGAAGAATTTCCACAAGACACTGCAATCACTCCTCCCTGCAGGGGCCATCCATTATGAGAGCCCAGGAGACACTTTGTCTCCTAACTCCTTCGGAGACCACCTCCCCACCCCCAAGCCCAGTGTGCTCCGGCACACAGCAGGCACTCAGGAAAACTGACCAACTGCCTTACAAAAGCTAAATGACTCCCTCAGGCATACTTGAAGGGACTTTTCCTGGAACTCCTTACCTGTATCTCAATCAGCAAACTCAGTCAGGAGGAGTGAGCACTCCTGAATTTCCACGGGATGGACTATTACCATGAGAAGTATTGTGACCTGATGGGAGAGCATAGGAGCAGGAGTCAGGAGCTCAGCCACTAGCCTGCTGTGTGACCTAGGACAAGTCACTTAACCTCTCTCCCTCTCAGACCATGATCCTCACGGGGACAGGAATGACGATGGTGATGATGATGATGATGATCTGATTATCCTTGTCTTCCCCAGCACTTAGTATAGTGCTTTGACACACATATCAGCCCTTAAATGCTGTCATTATTGCAGCAAGTCACTCAACAGGAAAGGGGAAATCATTCATACAATCCTTTTCCAAAAGATGTTTTGAAGCCTCTAACCAGGGACTTCTGTACATATGGGCAGAGAATTTAGCTACTGAACCAGCCCTCTTGCTGCCATGTTCTCCTCAGCTGAGTGACCTTAGGCAAGCCACTTCACTTTTTTGTGCCTCAGTTACCTCATCTGTAAAATGGGGATTAAGACCATAAGCCCAATGTGGGACAGGGACTACGTTCAACTCAATTACCTTGTATCTACCCCAGCGCTTAGCACAGTGCCTGGCAAATAGTAACCGCTTAGATACCACAATTATTACTATTAGTCATAGGAGCATAGAGACTCAATATTTGCCCCTCTAGAGTGTATGCTCCTTGGGGGAAGGAAATGTGTCTACCAACTCTTTTGTACTGTACTCAAGTGCTTAGTGCAGTACTCTGCACACGGTAAGTGCTCAACAAATATCACAATGTTTCATCTGGTGGACAATCTCAAGATTTCAGGAGTAAGATGACTGTGGCCACTTTCATGGCCTCAACAGCACCCTTGAGGCTACCCCAAAACCGCACCCAGCATCTGCAAGGCACCCAATAAACACTATTGACTTATTACAGCTGCTCATCTTGGCTCACAGAAGCCCTCACCAATGTTGCCTTGTATTAGGCTCTCCCTAATGCTCTCTGCAGGCATCACCAGGGAATTGTCCAGGGCAGCCAAGGCCTGAGGAAAGAGATGCTATAGTTGTACTCCAAATTGTTCTTTGGAAATATATCCTTCTTAAATTACACTACCAGGGCTCACTAGAGTGTCCAAAAGGATATAGTAAATAACCTGTATTTGTCTCCTCTTTTAGGAGGAAAACTCCTTGTGAGTAGAAACATGTCACTTCCTTATTCTGTATTTCTCAAGCACCTAGTTTAATGAAATATCCAAGTGGGTACTCAAGAAATACCACCACCACAATGGTACTTTGGTTGATCGGTAAATTACATTTATAAAATACTTGTTCTTTGTAGAAGTATAATAGAGATATAAGTATAATAGAGTTAGTACTATATGAAATGTGCCCTCAAGGAGCTTACAATCTAGCTGGGAAAATGGATGCTAAAATAAGGGGGACAGAGTAGAATATAAAGGTAAATGCATAAATGAAATGGGTGCTTAAGTGCTGGGTAATGAAGAAATGCCTAAGTGGCAGTCAGGAAAGGATAGGGAAGGTGAGAGATTACCCAAGGAAGGCCTCTTGGAGGAGATGTGATTTTAGAAAGGTCTTGAAAAGGGAGTCCCAGGCAAAAGAGGGCATAGCAAGAGGTTGGTGATGAGAGATGAGAATAAAGCACAGTGAATAGGTTGGCTTCAGAGGAGTGAGATGTGTCAACTGGAATGGAGAGGGACAGGAATAAGTGGGGAAGAAACCTTGCCTTGATGCTGATGATACAAAGTTTCTTCTGATCTGGGGAGGAATGGGGCACTCAGTGGAGATTTCTGAGGACTGGGAGAGACGAGCAAAATGATGTTATAGAAAAATGATACTCAGAGTAAAGACTGTCAGAGAGAAATTCTGTTTCACCTCAATCAGTTTTTCCATTTCCCCCACCCTTTTCCTTGCATGCTGAGACACTTCACTGCAAAAAGCTGCTATCGTAATCTCTAGGTAAACATAATTCTGATCAAAAGAGACAGCTCCAATACAGTGTCTGTTGCTCGATGTCAGCAGCTAAAAACTCTGCAATGAAGGTCTTCTTGACCGCAGCAACCATAGGGATATCACCCTTGGTGAGTTTGAAGAGGCATCTTGGTTCTGCGGACTAGTTCCCCAATAAAAGAGACAGGAATTTCAGTGTTGGAAGACTTTGCTGTCTTTCCCTATGTTCTCTGCCAGTCTGAATAGTCATAAAAGGGGAATTGTTAATTAAACAAAATTTTAATTCTGAAGCAGATCCATCCACTGTGAAAATTAATTCACGCTTCAACCTTTTAGAATCAGTAGGGCCTAAAGGTGGGGGGAGGGTGGAATAAAAAAGAAATAAAGAAGCTGGCAAGCAGAAGACCTAGGCTCTAATGCTGGCTCTTTCATTCATTCAATTGTATTTGAGCGCTTACTGTGTGCAGAGCACTGGACTAAGCACTTGGGAAGTACAAGTTGACAACATATAGAGACGGTTCCTACCCAACAATGGGCTCACAGTCTAGAAGGGGGAGACAGACAACAAAACATAATAAGTAGAATAATAAATATGTACAAGCAAAATAGAGTAATAAATCTGTACAAACATATATACAGGTGCTGTGGGGAGGGGAAGGAGGTAGGGCGGGGGGGGGAGGAGGGAGAGAGGGAGGCTCGGACACATACCTGGCATGTGACCTTGGTTAAGTCATTTAATTTTTCTGTGCCTCAGTTTCCTCTTCTGTAAAATGGAGATGAAATACCTGTTCTCTTCAGGGAATGCCATTCACTCCATCTAACACTACTAATAATCAGAATAACATTGGTGCTTGTTAAGCGCTTACTATGTATCAAGGACCATATGAAGTCCTGGGGTAAATACAAAATAAGCAGAGCAGAGATAATCCTTGTCTCACATGGGACTTACAGTCCAAGGAGGAAGAAAACAGGTGGGTATTTATTTCCCATTTAATAAAGAAACTGAGGCAAAAAGAGAAGTAATTTACCCAAGGTGACACAGCAGATAAGTGGCAGAACTGGAAGTAGAACCCAGGTATCCTGACTCCTCTAGACTGTAAACTTGCTGTGGGCAGGGAATGTGTCTGTTTACACAGTAGCACTCAATAAATACAACTGAATAAAAGACTCCCAATAGGCAATGCTGCTTCTCCCCAAGTCCCCTTTTATACCTTCTCCATGTACTTTAGCAACCGTACCTATTTGAGCCCTCAGTTCCCACAGGGGTCCTGAATTATTATTCCAATTTTAAACATGGAGAAACAGAAATGAAAGAGAGTTCAATTTTCCACTCCCTCACCTTCACTGAGTGGGAAACTATACATTCCAACACATTCTCTGCTTCCTAAACTTTACATCTATTTTATTAACATCAACATATATTCCATTTTTATAACGTTAGGGGAAATAGGCTTATTGAAATAATAATCCATTAATTCATAAATGCGTTCCACGCCATTAGACAAGACAGCCGAAATGCTCGAGCACATTTTCAAGCCAAATGACCATTAGCGTCATTTTCTTCTCATCTGCAACACTCAAGCTGTCATTTACCTATTATTATTATTCTGTTTTCTGAAAGCAGCGTGGCTCAATGGAAAATGCATGGGCTCTGGAGTCAGAGGTCATGGGTTCAAATTCCAGCTCCACCAATTGTCAGATGTGTGACATTGGGCAAGTCACTTCACTTCTCTGTGCCTCAGTTACCTCATCTGTAAAATGGGGATTAAGACTGTGAGCCCCCCGGGGGGCCAACCTGATCACCTTGTAACCTCACCAGCATTTAGAACAGTGCTTTGCACATAGCAAGCGCTTGATAAATGCCATTATTTTTATTATTATTCTGAAAACAGGCATCTGGATTGGCAGGCAAACCAATTTGCAGGAAGAGCGGAGCTGAGAGACCGGAGTCGCCATCTGTCCAGGACCAAGGCACTTGTGCTACAGTGCCCTATTGTATTTCCGGTCTCCTTCAAAAGAAACGCCCTGTTGAATCCCTGGGTCATCCCCAGATTGTGCTCTCCCGAATTTGGGAAAACATCTGCCTTCAGAGCTAACCAGATTTAAGCTCCTTGAGAGGAGGAATCAAATCTTTTTTTATATAGCATTTATTAAGCTCTTACTATGTGCAAAGCACTGTTCTAAAATCTTCTATTGTACCCTCCCAAATGCTGAGCACAGTGCTTCCAAACACTTAGCACTATAAGCTCCTTGAGGAGAGGCACCATGTCTACTAACTCTATTGCACTGTCCCAAGCAGTGTGGGGAAGCAGCATGGCCCAGTGGAAAGAGCACAAGCCTCGGAGTCAGTACCAGGTTTCTAATCCCGGCTCCACCACTTGTCTGCTGTGTGGCTTCACTTACCTCATCTGTAAAATGGGGATTAAATCCTCCTCCTTCCACCTTTGACTGTGAACCCTGTGTAGGAAGGGACTATGCCCAACTTAATTATCTTGCTATTTATCTCAGGACTTAGTATGAGTGCCTGGCACATAGCTGCACACAGTATGTGCTCAATAAACATGACTGATTAAAGGACAAAAAGAAAAGATGGTGAGGTCATTAGTTAAATATCTAAGGGGGTGGAGAGTTTTCACTACATTACCCAGGGATTGGGTTTACTGTACTCTCCCAAGCACTTAGTAAGGTGCTCTGCACACTGTATGCAATCAAGAAATACCACTGATTGACTACCCAGATAATAGGACTGGGGAAAGCTAAGCCTTTTCATTGTTCCCACATTCTGGGCCTGAAAAATACAGCCCTAAAGTCTTCAGGTTTTTTTTTATAGTCACAGTAGCAAACATAAATGTGTCTGGATTCCCTTTAACAAAAATAGCTCTGAAAAACTTGGACACAGAGCCAAGATGACCTCACATGATACACTCTGACTCTGCTGTAAATGAGCCTGCAACTCTACGAGGGAATTCTGGCACACTGTTAGGAAACTGCACTGCAGTCCAGGGGTGCCACTGAAATCAAAGGGAGAGGGAGAAAGGTTCTCATTTTCCTGGCCTAGGTGTACTACTTTGAGTGTTCTCTATTTTAACTGAATTTGGAGAATCACTATTATCATTATCACGTAACCAAATGCATCACTTACCACTAGACACCCTCTCCCCTTCTCTGAGTTCCAATTCCTGCCACCAGTCTGGAATTTTTCAGAAATAGATTGCGAAAATTTTGGAGTATTCATATAATCCATTCTCTATCTTTGATCTTTTACTCTGATTTTATGTGACACTTTCATTCTTGAAGAGCTCTCACCCCCCATATCTCATTTTTGTCCTCACAACATCCCTGCTGTGGTAGGGAAAGTCAAGCATCCCCATTTTACAGATGACAAAGCTGAAACCTAAAGAGACTGATACCATAATTATCATTATTATCAAGTGACTTGCCCAAGATTCCAGAGGCAGACCAGGGATCTGAACCCACAACTTTCAGTTTCCAGGGGCTTTTTCCACCCCACCATACTATAACAAATCTTTCAGTGTATACTGACAACCACAGGTTAATAATTTAATTATTTTACATCCAAAGTAGCTGTTCTTTCAGGCTATTTTTATAAAGTGGTGCCTTAACTCCGAAGAGTTTGCAATTTTCCAGGAAAACCGAGAATCCACTCTCTTGCTTAAATGAAGTCTTCTGATTGGGCCTTGAAGGCAGGGGTGGATTTGGACAGTCGTGGTGTTTTCACATTGCAAATACCCTATATGTGACTTAACACTTCCCTATGCAAACAGGGATATTTCCATTCTGAGACTAGTCACTTCTTAGTCTACAATCTGGAGCTAAACATTATCCACAAATAGCAACCCAGAACAAATCATTCCCATAATGGAAATAGGTTCCAGGAACCAGAAAATCATTGATAAGTGATTTTGATTGAATGGGTGTGTTTTCTTCCCCACCCTTAGGTTTTCTGGAAGAAGCAAAATCCCCTCGAAGTCCGGTCTTTATCTGAGGGCGTTAAATACTCACCCTCAGAGTTCCTGCAGGATAAAGGAACATGCCCACACTAGAAGAACCCCTCCGGTCAAGTCCAAACAGTGGTTCTCTATGTGAAATTATCTTGATTTTACTTTTGGATTTGCATCTTCTAACCTGTACTCTTACCTTGAGACTGGCTTTGACTTCAGTTTTTTAGAGTCAGTAAACTTCATCTTATGATCAAGGAAATACCCAATGCAAATAGCGTTTCCTCAGAAATAAATGTGAAGTTCAAGCAAGGACTATAAATACATGGTATAAATACACTTCAGAACACAGAGGAATTAAATTTTGCATCCCAGCAGGTCTTTCAAGCCACACTGCATCATACTAATAGGAATTTAGCCAAAACTGCATTTCAGATTCTGGATTAACTTCAGTCACCACTCTGATCCCACCCATTCTGCCTGCAAATTCCTTAAGGTTTAATGACATCTCTGTTATGCAGAAGAAGATGGGAAGATTCACAATCAAAACTGACCATCCATCTCCCATACACTCAACAGCCATCACTATCTACATCATCGTAAGTAGGAGAGTAGGGGAGGAGTGAGCAATGGTTCCAGCTCCCCCCACTCCCTACCCCTTCTATGACCCATCATGCTTTTTTTTTTTTTCCTGATCACTTAAATTTAAGGATCTGGGCATTTGGCAAATGGGTGAGACAATTTACGATACCCAATAGATCACACCATTTCACCATGAATTATTTAGGCAAGCATTGAAAACTATTGAGGTAAATAATTCTCCAAATTAATCTCAAAGATATTCGCAACTCAACATTTCAGTGCTGTCACTATGTACAAATGGTCTTAGCAACTTCTCAATAAGGACAGTATTTATAGCCTTTTTGGGTCCCCAGTTGGGTACAGCTCTGTTAGTCCTTAACCATAAACACTGCTCAAAATCAGCTTTAGAAACCTCAAGGCATTAAATGTCTTTACTGCTAACCAGTATGTTCCTTTGCGGGCAGGGAACAAGTCTGACAACTCTTATGTTGTACTCTCCCAAGCTATATGGACCATAAGATTTCTAAGACTGGAATGCTGTACTGCACTGTCTTCCTCCGAGCGCTTAGTGCAGTACACAGTAAGTGTTCAGTAAATACTACTGACTGGTTGATTGGACCAGTAAGTGTCTGCAAAATTGAGAAGCCACCAGCTGGAGGAGCACGGTAATAAGATGCTAATGGAGAGGCAGGTGCACGAATCCCTCCATTAAACACTGCAATTCACCCAGGCTAAGTTTTTAGTGATGAGCCTGCAGTTGGAAACACTCTTTTTTGGAGCTTTATTTTTTGTCTCCTGCCTCCCTACTCATTCATTCAATTGTATTTATTGAGCGTTTACTGTGTGCAGAGCACTGTACTAAGCACTTGGGAAGTACAAGTTGGCAACATATGGAGACGGTCCCTACCCAACAGCGGGCTCACAGTCTAGAAGGGGGAGACAGAGAACAAAACATATTAACAAAATAAAATAATTCACAAGGCCATCTCATCTGCCCAAGAGTTTCCTTTCCATCCTACAAGAGAAATAAAGCACATGGCTAGAGGAGCAAAGTGCATGTATCAGTTACAAGAAAACACACTCTCCCAATCAATTGTATTTATTGAGCGCTTACTGGGTGCAGAGCACTGTACTAAGCGCTTGGGAAGTACAAGTTGGCAACATATAGAGACAGTCCCTACCAAACAGTGGGCTCACAGTCTAGAAGGGGGAGACAGAACAAAACCGAACATACTAACAAAATAAAATAGAATAGATATGTACAAGTAAAATAGAGTAATAAATATGTACAAACATATATACAGGTGTTGTGGGGAAGGGAAGGAGGTAAGATGGGGGGATGGAGAGGGGGGCAAGGGGGAGTGGAAGGAAGGGGCTCAGTCTGGGAAGGCCTCCTGGAGGAGGTGAGCTCTCAGTAGGGCCTTGAAGGGAGGAAGAGAGCTGGCTTGGCGGATGGGCAGAGAGAGAGCATTCCAGGCTCGGGGCATCCCAAGCATTTAGTACAGTGCTCCACACATAATTAGTGTTTAATACTAACTATAACAACTGTGATCTTTGTTCAATCTAACAATTTTGTTCTTAACTTCATTCTTATTGTTCTCTGTAGCCCTTCCCCAACATATTCAACACCCTAGGTGAGACAACAGGTTTGAGTTAATAATCTCATATTCAGCCACACTGTTCAGTACATAACAAGCACTTGAGAATTGCCATTATCTGATTCATTTTAAGGTGGCTGCAACAATAGAGAGTTTTTGTTTTGCACTTAGGTCTAGATGAGTATCCTGTGATAACTTGCTTGAAATGGGGAACAGTCAAAATGCCCATTCCATTTCTTCACCCCGAGCACCCACCAAATCCCTGGTGCTTATACAAGTGAAATCCAGGGGGAATGGAAGCCCCTGACCCTCCAAAAGCCTCAGTGCAGAGCCTCAGTCTCCAGCCTAGTGCTTAGCCTTTACTAAAGACTGTAAGCCCCAGGTGGGACAGGGACTATATCCCTCCTGATTATTGTATAACTACCCTAGACCTTGGTATTTAGTAAGCATTTAAATACCGAAATTATTTGCAGTCAGATTTCAGGTTCCTCTCTTCTTTGTCCCCTGCTCGGCCTAGTGGAGTTAAGACAACAAATGGGTAGGAAGCAAAATCAGAAGCCAAAAGGCTGAGCAAACCACAGCCACTGAATAACAAGCAATGGCTGTGCCAGACCAGAAAGGCAAGGTGGGGAAAAAGCATTTAGAGGCAACCAGAATCACTCAAGGTAATCGTGATTGTTACCAACTAAAACAAGCTACACAAACTCCTCAGCAGAACAAACAATGAAATGGCATCAAGCAACATCCTGAGATGGAGGAGTTAAAGTCCACATATCCATGCCTCTCTCAGGCACACAGAGATCTCACCAAAAAGCTCATAATAACTGCCCCACTAACACGGGCCCACCGGGTTTGCCACAAAAACCACACCACAGAACAGTTGCTGAATGCAGTTGGAGCACTGACCTGTATGCTTGCCAGGAGAGCAAAAAGCAGTAGATGATTAAAAGCTCTCCCAGAGAGACCACATCTTTCACCTCCTTTATATCCACTGCAGAATAGGCTACACACAGGGGCAGCCAATTAGTGCTAACGACCACCCGGATAGGAGGGTGGAGAGCAAAGGAAGATATTGAAATAGGAGGTGAAGCTGTAGCATACTTCTCCCTAGTAACTACATTTCCCAGCGTTCTCTGGAAGATTAGAAACTCCTGGGATAAAATGAAACAACCAATGGTGGGTTGAGGAAGAGTTCAGACAATCAGTAAGAGCTTCTGAAATTAAGAGAGGATTACACACCTGTTTTCACTCTCCCTCTCCCCAGCGCCCCTTCCACTGTGTGGCCTCTTGATTTGGAGAAGAAATAAGTTCTGCCTCAGGAAAGTCATTGAAATTTGTGTAAATAAGGAAAGGGAGGAATTTGGACTGAGGTGAATCAATTAATCATATTTATTGAGTGTTATTGAGGGCTTACTGTGTGCAGAGCATTGTAGAAGTGCTTGGAAAAGTACAATATAATAATACAGCAGATACATTCCCTGCCCACAACAAGCTTAGAGCATAAAAGGGGAGACAGATATTAATATAAATAAATAATAATAATAATGGCTTTTATTAAGCGCTTACTATGTGCAAAGCACTGTTCTAAGAGCAGGGCGGGGGGATACAAGGTAATCAGGTTATCCCACATGGGGCTCACAGTCTTAATCCCCATTTTACAGATGAGGGAACTGAGGCCCAGAGAAGTTAAGTGACTTGCCCAAAGTCACACAGCTGACAAGTGGCAGAGCAGAGATTAGAACCCATGACCTCTGACTCCCAAGCCCGTGCTCTTTCCACTGAGCCACGCTGCTTCTCTATGGATACGTACATAATGGATTATGGATATGTACATAATTAAATTATGGATACGTACATAAGTGCTGTGGGAAAGAGGTGGGGGAGGCGAAAAAGGCAGCAAATCAGGGCAACCACAAGGGAGTGGGAGAAAATAATAATAATAATAATAATGGCATTTGTTAAGCACTTACTATGTGCAAAGCCAGTTCTAAGTGCTGGGGAGGATACAAGGTGATCAGGTTGTACCATGTGGGGCTCCACAGTCTTAATCCCCATTTTACAGATGAGGTATCTGAGGCACTGAGAAGTTAAGTGACTTGCCCAAAGTCACACAGCTGATAAGCGGCAGAGCGGGGATTTGAACCCATGACCTCTGACTCCCAATCCCTTGCTCTTTCCACTGAGCCATGCTGCTTCTCTAGGCTGTAAGCATGTTGTGGACAGGGATTGTTTCTCATTATTGCTGTATTGTACTTTCCAAGAGCTTAGTACAGTACTCTGCACCCAGTAAGCGCCCAGTAATACGATCAAATGAATGAAAGCCATTCTAATAATAATTATGGCATTTGTTGAGTGCTTACTATGTGAATTGTACTTTCCAAGTGCTTAGTACAGTACCCAATAATATGCTCGAATGAATGAATGAAAGCCATTCTAATAATCATTATGGCATTTGTTGAGCATTTACTAAGTGAATTGTACTTTCCAAGTACTTAGTACAGTGCTCTGCACATAGTAAGTACTCAATAAATACGATTGAATAATAATAATAATAATGGTGTTTGTTATGCACTTACCATGTTCCAAGCACTGTTCTAAGTGCTGGGATAGATACAAGGTAATCAGGTTGTCCCGTGTGGGGCTCACCGTCTTAATCCCCATTATACAGATGAGGTAGCTGAGGCACAGAGAAGTTAAGTGATTTGCCCAACATCACACAGCAGACAAGTGGCAGAGCTGGATTAGAACCCACGACCTCTGACTCCCAAGCCCGGGGTCCTGCCACTAGGCCACGCTGCTTCTCATGACTGAATGAATGAATGTGCCAGGCATTGTATTAAGCGCTGGGTGGATACAAGCAAATGGAGTTGGGCACAGTCCCTGTCCCATGTGTGACTCACCGTCTCCATCCCCATTTTCCAATTCATTCATTCAATCATATTTATTGATTGCTTACTGTGTGCGGAGCACTGCACTAAGTGCTTAGGTCAGTGAGGCCCAGAGATGTTAAGTGACTTGCCCAAGGTCACACAGCCAATGGGAGGCGGGATTAGAACCCAGGACCTTGGGGCTCCCATGCTCTAGCCACTGGGCCATGCTGTCTCTTTGGAACAATAATGATAATAATAATGGTTTTTGTTAAGTGCTTACTATGTGCCAAGCACTGTCCTAAGCACTGGGGGGGATACAAGGTGATCAGGTCATCCCACGTGGGGCTCACAGTGTTCATCCCCATTTGACAGAGGAGGGAACTGAGGCCCAGAGAAGTGAAGTGACTTGCCTAAAGTCAAACAGCAGACAAGTGCCAGAGTCAGGATTAGAACCCACGACTTCTGACTCCCAAGCCCGGTCTCTTTCCACTGAGCCACGCTGCTTCTCCAAAATAATGATGGTATTTGTTAAGCACTTACTATGTGCCAAGCACTGTTCTAAGTGCTGGGGGGTTAGAAGGTGATCAGGTTGTCCCACATGGAGTTCACAGTCTGCATCCCCATTTTGCAGATGAGGTAACTGAGGCACAGAGAAGTTAAGTGACTTGCCCAAAGTCACACAGCTGACAAGTGGCAGAGCCAGAATTAGAACCCACGACCTCTGATTCCCAAGCTCAGGCTCTTTCCGAGGGCTTAATCAGGGACGGCCTCTTGGAGGAGATACATATTCAATAAGGCTTTGGGTAGAAAAGGCTTTTTATATTCTCGATCTGTAAAATGGGTAGAAACTACCTGCTCTGCTTTCCTCTTAGATCATGAGCGCTGTGTCTGATATGAATACCTCCTATATACTCCAGTGCTTATCACATAGTAAGGGCTTGATAAATACTATTTTAATGAAAGTCATATCATCATTATTACATTCCTCTATGTAAGACTCTCTTTGTGGTTTGAGAAGGCCTGGAGAAGCACTAATCAGGCAATTAAGGGTATTTTAGTGTTTATTACATACAGACCACTGTACTAAGTACTTGGGAAAACACAGTACTTCAGAGTGGCTGTGGATTAAGCCGTGGATGGAGAGTTATCTGGAAAGAAGTGTGGCCTAGTGGACAAAGCACAGGCCTGGGAACCAGATGACTTGGGTTCTAATTGTGACTCTGTCTTTTGCCTGCTGTGTGACTTCTCTTTAAGTAGGGATTCAATACCTCGTCTCTCTCCTACTTAGACTACGAGTCCCATGTGGGACAGGTCCTGTGTCCCTTCTGATCAACTTGTATCTACCCCAGCACTTACAACAATGTTTGACACATAGTCCTTCATACAGTCCTTCCCCCAGTTCCTCCTCCAACAGACCTAATGGACCAGTTTTCTCAAAGCATCACAAGAATCAAACAAGAGAATGCTAAGAGCTCCATAAATAGGAGAGGGCTTTGGGATATGGATTGGATATGATAGCTGGCCATTCTAAAGAGCTTACCACCATTTTAGTCAGTTGTCCATTCTAGAAAGCTCACCTCCATTTTGTATGCTTGGCCATTTGAGGGAACCCATCTCCATTCTTAAACTGTTCACTGAAAGCATTATTAAGGGAGACCCTCAGGTGTGTCACATTACTTAGGTAAAGTCACCAAAGACTGATGATCAACTATGAAGGGATAATGAGAACAATATGAAAAATAGCTAATTAGGAATGACTTCATTTTCTGAAATTGTAGCTTATCTCCATTTCTTCCTTTAGCTACATGGTTTTTTAGGCCAACAGATTACCCTGCCACACAGAAACATTAGCCATGGAAAGAGTAGTTTGTAAGAAAATTTCCCGGATTTCTCTAGAGCTCAATTCCTAAGTTAGAATGTACCTCAGTACCACTAGTGTTGGTCCCCTGGAAAAGCACACGCTGATCATTTTAACTGTTAAAAGCAAAAATGACGTTACCTACTTTCTCCTGCCAGCTGCTTTGTCACTGTCCCATTCTCACTCTGCATCAGTGGGGTCACATGAGATTTCCTTCTCCATCCTGCTGAGATTGAAATCTTTCCCTGATCACTGTAAAGTAGAAAGTGGAAAAGAGTGATTGGATCCATAACATTCTGGGGATCCTGATCTGTGTTTCCTCCTACTCTAATGCACTGGGGACGGTGTACAGGACTCCATCCTAAGGTTGGATTACCCGCAAAGCCCTTCATATGTGCTCTTTTGGCTTCAGAACACCCTATCTGGAGAGGGGGTGGACATCAGCTGCCATTAGAAAGCCAATGACCTTGAATATAGGACCATAAGCTTTAGGGGCATCTCTTTGTAAAGATGACAGCACTACAGTCATTGTGGTCCAAACTTCGGGGGATTTTTAAAAGAAGTTTCTGTCTTCTGGGTTTACTAATCTGAAAGAATGGACTGAAAACCTGAACTTTTCCCCCAAACACCATTTATCGGCCAAGTTTAGAGACACAAATGGCTTTTACAGCATCAACCTCAATTCCAGCAAATTTCCGTGGATTTGTCAATTCACCTCAGTGGCCTTGGGTTAAGCAGTGGATAGAACACTTTCTGAGAACCCTTGGGGATGGCCAGTGGAAAGTAAGGGAGACATTCGGAAGACTGGGGGCCAAGGTCACAGATTGTTTCCTTCCCATCAGTGGCAGAAGGATAACTGCCAAAACTTTCTGGAGGGAGTCACAAGTAACCAGACAGTTTATGTTGCGACTGTTCACATTCTCGGAGGGCATTATCTTCTCTGTGCTGGCTGAGGGCCAAAGAGGAAATCTGAAGGTTTTAAGGGAGCATGCCCAGAAAGAGCAGAGCGCGGAATTCTCTGTCACTGGTCAATCCACTTTAGATTTTCATAGTTTCTTGAAGTAGTATCATGCAGGACCAAGTGTGTTTTCTCACTGGAGGAAACACTGGCTTGGGAACACATGTTTCTTTCTAACTTTCCAAATGACATTTGAGGTGGGGCATTCACGGCCACAATCCCTGATTCCTGGGACAGTGAGGACTGCATTCCATTTACTGGTGGGCCTAGATTTGAAGTTAAAGAAGAAACTGTTTTCTTTAAGCAGCCTTTGCTACATTACAGAAGGAGGAAGAGCACCAGGGCTGAAAGGGAAAACATTCCCTCCAAAAGGGCTTGGGAATCTACCCCAGCACTCAGCACAGTGTTCGGCACATAGCAAGCATTTAAATGAAAACTCCTTGAGGTCAGGGATCATGTTTACTTCTCTAGGGCTATGCTCTGCACACAGTAAGTGCTCAATCAATCAATGGTATTTATTGAGCACTTACCATGTGCAGAGCACTGTACTGGCCCCTTGGGAGAGTAAAATATAATAGAATTAGTACTATTGATTAACTGATCGCAATAGACACTTGAAAGTGATCAATTGGCACAGGTTAAAACTAGCTAACCATAAACAAAATTGATTCTTCTTCACTGGACTCCAGATTCCTCAGGTGGTTAAAGACAGTTACCCCAGGATATCAGCAGGGAAAGTTTTTTTCTACTCCCTCCCCAATTCTCAACTTCAACAGGCTCTAGGTACCACTGCCCAAAACACTCCCGTCCATCTTTGAGGATGGACTTGCCTCTCAGGAACCTCAGATGAGCCATGTCTTTCCTGGGGATTAAGGAGAGTCTCTGGGTAGAATTCCTAGATTCCTGCCTCACCCTAATTCTGATATACACTACTTGTCCTTCCTACCTCTCCTCAGTCCCCACAACAAACCTGTGATGTAGAGAGAAGCAGATATTATCATTCTCATTTTACAATAAGTCAATCGATCATATTTACTAAGCACTTATGTGTAGAGCACAGTACTAGGTGCTTAGGAGAGTAAAATGCAACAGAATTAGCAGTCACTTTCCCTGCCCACAATGAACTGAAAAATGAAGGCCAGAGAGGCTAATTGACTTGCTCATTCATTCATTCAATTGTATTTATTGAGCGCTTACTGTGTGCAGAGCACTGTACTAAGCACTTGGGAAGTACAAGTTGGCAACATATAGAGATGGTCCCTACCCAACAGAGGGCCCACAGTCTAGAAGGGGGAGACAGACAACAAAACAAAACATATTAACAAAATAAAATAAATAGAATAAATATGTACAAATAAAATAGAGTAATAAATACGTACAAGCATACATACATATATACACGTGCTGTGGGGAGGGGAAGGAGGTAAAGCGGGGGGAATGGGGAGCAAGATTACACAGCACATCAGTGGCAGAGCTAGGATTAGGTCTCCAACAAAGTCATGCTCTTTCCATTGGGCCACCCTGCCTCAATTCTTTGCTGACTTGTTCATGAGCTCTATGATCTTCCCAAATAAGAAAAAAGAACCTCTCTCTGAAAGAACTTCCTAACCTACACCCCTAGTTTAGTGCAGAAGAGCCCTGGATTTCAAGCCAGTGAGTGAAATTCAGTGAGTCCATGTTTCATTCTCCCTGTGCTTTGCTGCAGATAAATATGTATGCCATCCACCAGATACACAAAGCCAGGAGGAATCATTTTAACTCTCAAAACACTGAATCTGCTGGGACTCCCAAAGTAGATCTAAGAAACCCTTAAGCAATGATTGTAGAACGTCTCTGCAGAGACTGTCTTCTCCCCGCAACACCTCCACAAGAATCTGAAAAGCTAGACTTTGCAAGGAATTCCCTGTGTACCCTTTCCCAACACACTCCGGGGAGAAGTGAAGGTGTGAAGGAATAAAGTGAGAGCAAAGTCTTACCTGAGAAGGTAGACAGGGGGTGGAAAAACCAAAAGAGGATAAAGTAAGGCATTTGGCAAAAATCACCGGTAATCATTGGGCATTTTAATGATCTTTAATTCATTCATTCATTCATTCAATTGTATTTATTGAGCGCTTACTGTGTGAAGAGCACTGTACTAAGCGCTTGGGAAGTACAAGTTGGCAACATATAGAGACGGTCCCTACCCAACAACGGGCTCACGGTCTAGAAGGGGGAGACAGACAACAAAACAAAACATATTAACAGAATAAAATAAATAGAATAGTAAATATGTACAAGTAAAATGGAGTAATAAATCTGTACAAACATATATACAGGTGCTCTGGGGAGGGGAAGGAGGTAGGGCAGGGGGGATGGGGAAGGGGAGAGGAAGGAGGGGGCTCAGTATGGGAAGGCCTCCTGGAGGAGGTGAGCTCTCAGTAGGGCTTTGAAGGGAGGAAGAGAGCTAACTTGGCGGATGTGTGGAGGGGGGGCATTCCAGGCCAGGGGGAGGATGTGGGCCGGGGGTCGACGGTGGGACAGGCGAGAATGAGGCACAGTGAGGAGGTTAGCGGCCGAGGAGCGGAGGGTGCAGGCTGGGCTGTAGAAGGAAAGAAAGGAGGTGAGGTAGGAGGGGGTGAGGTGATGGAGAGCCTTGAAGCTGAGAGTGAGGAGTTTTTGCCTGATGCGTAGGTTGACTGGTAGCCACTGGAGATTTTTGAGGAGGGGAGTAACATGCCCAGAGCGTTTCTGCATAAAGATGATCTGGGCAGCAGCGTGAAGTATAGATTGAAGTGGGGAGAGACAGGAAGATGGGAGATCAGAGCGGAGGCTGATGCAGTAATCCAGTCGGGTTAGGATGACAGATTGAACCAGCAGGGTAGTGGTTTGGATGGAGAGGTAAGGGCGGATCTTGGCCATGTTGCGGAGGGGAGACCAGCAGTTTTTGCTGACGGATTGGATGTGAGGGGTGAACGAGAGATCAGAGTCAGGGATGACACCAAGGTTACAGGTTTGTGAGACGGGAAGGATGGTAGTGCCGTCAACAGTGATGGGAAAGTCAGGGAGAGGGCAGGGTTAGGGAGGGAAGATAAGGAGTTCAGTCTTGGACATATTGAGTTTTAGATGGCAGGCAGACATCCAGATGGAGATGTCTTGAAGGCAGGAGGAGACATCATCTTTGATGTGATGGCTGCCCTTTTTAATTTCTCTGACTGGAATTCCATCATTGTAAATGTAAGTTTATGAGCATTCTCAGGAAGCTTAGTGTTTCTCTAGGCACTTGAAATCCAAGCTAGGAAATAGGCAGGGTCCCTGCCATCAAGGAGCTTGCAGCTTAATAAACGGTTATAGACCCATGCACAGATACAGGTCCACAAATAATGACTGCGAGAATGAGGGTTTTTTTTATAATGGCATTTATTAAGCACTTACTATGTGCAAAGCACTGTTCTAAGCGCTGCAGAGGTTACAAGGTGATTAGGTTGTCCCATGGAGAGGCTCACAGTCTTAATCCCCATTTTACAGATGAGTTAACTGAGGCACAGAGAAGTTAAGTGACTTGCCCAAAGTCACACAGCTAACAATTGGCAGAACCGGGATTTGAAGCCATGACCTCTGACTCCAAAGCCCAATCAATCAATCAATCAATCAATCGTATTTATTGAGCGCTTACTATGTGCAGAGCACTGTACTAAGCGCTTGGGAAGTACAAATTGGCATCACATAGAGACAGTCCCTACCCAACAGTGGGCTCACAGTCTAAAAGGGGGAGACAGAGAACAGAACCAAACATACCAACAAAATAAAATAAGTAGGATAGAAATGTACAAGTAAAATAAATAAATAAATAAATAAATAGAGTAATAAATATGTACAACCATATATACATATATACAGGTGCTGTGGGGAAGGGAAGGAGGTAAGACGGGGGGATGGAGAGGGGGACGAGGGGAGAGGAAAGAAGGGGCTCAGTCTGGGAAGGCCTCCTGGAGGAGGTGAGCTCTCAGCAGGGCCTTGAAGGGAGGAAGAGAGCTAGCTTGGCGGATGGGCAGAGGGAGGGCATTCCAGGCCCGGGGGATGACGTGGGCCGGGGGTCGATGGCGGGACAGGCGAGAGCGAGGTACAGTGAGGAGATTAGTGGTGGAGGAGCAGAGGGTGCGGGCTGGGCAGTAGAAGGAGAGAAGGGAGGTGAGGTAGGAGGGGGCGAGGTGATGGACAGCCTTGAAGCCCAAGTTTCTGCTTGATGCGCAGATTGATCGGTAGCTATTGGAGGTTTTTGAGGAGGGGAGTAATATGTCCAGAGCGTTTCTGGACAAAGATAATCCGGGCAGCAGCATGAAGTATGGATTGAAGTGGAGAGAGACACGAGGATGGGAGATCAGAGAGAAGGCTGGTGCAGTAGTCCAGACGGGATAGGATGAGAGCTTGAATGAGCAGGGTAGCAGTTTGGATGGAGAGGAAAGGGCGGATCTTGGCAATGTTGCGGAGCTGAGACCGGGAGGTTTTGGTGACGGCTTGGATGTGAGCCCAGGCTCTTTCCACTAAGCCATGCTGCTTCTCCAGCAGTGGGTGCAGTGGGACACATAATTTTTTTTTATGGAATTTGTCAAGTGCTTACTACGTGACAGTCGTAAGCGCTGTTCTAAACGCTCGGGTAGATATGAGCTAATCAAGTTGGAC
Source organism: Tachyglossus aculeatus (assembly GCF_015852505.1). NCBI lineage: Eukaryota > Metazoa > Chordata > Mammalia > Monotremata > Tachyglossidae > Tachyglossus > Tachyglossus aculeatus. Next base: position 38,138,848 of record NC_052084.1, read on the forward strand.
ACAGTCCCTGTCCCGCACGGGGCTTACAGTCTTAATCCCCAATTTGCAGATGAGGTAACAGGCAGAAAGAAGTTAAGTGTCTTATGCAAGGTCACCCAGCAAACAAGTAGCAGAGTCTGAGCTCCAAGAGGGACAAGGATTGTGTCCGACCTGATTATCTTGTATCTACTTCTGTGCTTGGGATATAATAAGCACTTAAAAAATACCACAATTTTTATTATTAGTCTCTTTCATGGTAGCACTATAACACTATTGAGTTCTAATGCCAATAGTACATAAAGCGCTCCATTACTTCAAGATAATGCTGAAAAGTTTATGTTAGCTTCGGCATTTCCTTTCCCCTGTCTTTGAAGTATTTTAATTGAATTGAATAGCATGATTAAAACCAAAATCAATTTAGCATTATTAATAACAGTAATAATGATGGCATTTATTAAGTGCTTACTATGTGCAAAGCACTGTTCTAAGTGCTGGGCAGGTTACAAGGTGATCAGGTTGTCCCACGGTGGGGGGGCTCACAGTCTTCATTCCCATTTTACGGATGAGGTAACTGAGGCACAGAGAAGTTAAGTGACTTGCCCAAAGTCACACAGCTGACAAGGGGTGGAGGTGGGATTTGAACCCATAACATCTGGCTCCAAAGCCCATGCTCTTTCCACTGAGCCATGCTGCTTCTCAGGATAAGATAAGGATAAGATAAGATAGGATAAGGGCAGGCAGCCCTGTTAGTAAGGGGGGCCTTTTTGCTAAAGAGCCTGTGAAAGAAAACTGGAAATTAAATATTTACATTAGTGTGTGTTTATATATGTGCATATATATGGAGATATATAGATATAGATACACCAAAATAAAATTCAAAGTATTTCATTTGCTTCATAATGTATGTTGTTATTTGATCATATAACTGCATAACTTTTTGTCAATGTTCTCAGTGCCTTTGTAAATGGTTAATTTTGCCATTCTTCTCAGAGCCGTGGTGAGGATCCATTATTTTCCCAGTTCCCAGGAAGTCCCACTCAGCAAACGAAAAAAAAGCAGCCACCTGGATTTGTCCTGGCCTGTAGCTCCAAAAGCCCCAGTCCCTTCCTCAAACACAGATAGGGATTTGTAATGCTCTCTCAGCTCCATGAAACACCCTCCAAACATTTAACAACAATCCAGCAAAATTCATTTTGCCATGAGCAACCTAGGACTGACAGCATCAATTAAAAATAAGTGTTGTTGGACAAACAAATCTAAGATTATTTTGTTGTAATTCCATTTGGGTATAAAACCTTCCTATTCTTAGAGTATGCCAACCCACGTAAAGCATAAAATATCCACAAAGAAAAAAGAAGCACAACACACATACGGACTTTTATTCCATTCATTGAAAATAAATTGCTTTTGTGTTATCTAAAAGGACCCAGTCCAAAGGAAAGATTGTTATCTCATCTACAACATTTCAAGGTTTGGGCAATGTTGTCAGTCATTCAACCTGTTCTTTCAAATGACTTAATAAAAATAGCTTCTTCCAGTGGGAAATAGGATGACAATTGAGTTCAATGAAGAAAGCTTTTCAAAACAGACCAAAATATTTATAGGAGGGCAATTAAAAGAACACTTTTATCTGGGTTGAGATACAAGTAGAATTTGTGTGTGTGTGTGTTTGTGTCCCAGAATGCCCCATCTGATGGCTCTCTGCCAAAAGCAACTCTCCAAAAACCAGTCCTCACCAGAACCGTGAAACATTTATATCAATTTCTGGCCTCGACACTTTTGCAACAACCCACTTGACACACTCTCTCTCACCCTCACACACACGTGAACACACACACACACACACACATTCACTCCCTCATACACCCAGAGACTCTCAGACTCTCACTTTGCCAGAGAGATGTGTGGAGAAGCTCAACTTCTCCCCTAGGGCAGGTCAGACACCCTTCCTGAAAGCCTTTCTAGTACACGCAAACTCTCCAGGACCACCAAATGGAACAAAAGTTTCTAATGTCAATTCTCCTGCAGCAAAATATTACTGTTGAAAGGAGAAGGTACCAGCAGTTTTTTAAAAAATTTCCATTTTCCAAAAGCACTTTAACTCAAATCTTAATTTTTTGCTACACAACTCTTCCACTGCTTTAGCTGTTAATAAGTCTTGTCTTCACAATAAAGCAAAAATACTCTGCCTCTAAGCATAAAAGGATATCACATTTTGCTTGAGGACATTGTTATTTCAAGGGTAAGAGGCTGGGGATTTTGAGGCGGTCCTTACAGGAATGTGAGGTTTTTCAACACACTGCTTGCCTGAAGACTCCTCACAAATATGGAAAATTAATTGAAGACTTGTAGAAGGCACTGGACTTCAATGATGGTAGTGAAAAAACTAGATGGCAAACACCGATTACACACTGCCACTGCTCCTTGAAGTGCCTGATTATCAACTTGCCTCCATTTTCTCAGTTATAAAATGGGGAGAGAATGCCTGCCACTTCATTGTGAGAATCAAAATGATATCACTGAAAAATGAAAGCAGTTTGGAAAAATAAAAGCACAAAACTAAAATATAGATAGTTCACCTCTGCTGTATTTTCCCAAGCAATTAGTATAGTGCTGTGTGAACAGTGAGCACTCAATAAATACCACTGTTGGAAGTGACTTTTATAGAAAATAGCAGTAAACTTTAAACTTTTCAGCTGGCCAGGGATGAAAAGGACTAAGTTTGGTGGTTTGAAGTATACTGAAAAGGGGTAGAAGGGAGAGGACGAAAAAAAAAATTTAAAGTGAAACTCCTTGGAACAGTGTTCAAGATTAAGAAAAATGAAACATTCTTTTCCTTAGCCTTTGAAAATACCAGAAGCTCTGGGAAATGCCCTTTCTGAACCCTCTCCCTGAAATGCAGGGACCACTTAAGTCTGGGGACCAGCCGCTCCGGTTCCCATTCGTCCTCCTCGAGACACATGGCCCGTCAGCTGTTTCTACTTAGCTTTATTACCTCTTCCCACCATGCCGGTTTCTTCGGACTGGGAAGGATTAGCCCGGCAGAGCCGAGCAGTGATATTTTAAAGCGGTATCTGCACAATTTAGACCAAGTGCCCAAAGTGAGGCCATCTAGGAGAGGAAGTGCAGAAGAGAAAAAGCAGAATGGAGGGCAACTTCAGGATTGGGGAAAGGTCAAAGGGATGAATTTTCTGAAGTGACTTGTGGTCCGAAGGCATGTGGGAGGGAGAGAATAAGAGCGCAGCTTAAATTAAAATATGTTCTGCTGGTCTGGCTTCCTGCTGGATTTTGATCATTTGAAAAGGACGCTAAATTACACAACAGCAAAATTAACACTTTCCGTCTGTGGAGAGGCAGGAAAGGTGGCAGGGTGGCCTAGTGGAGAGAGAGCACGGGACTAGGAGTTAGAAGTGGATTCTGGTCTCAGCTCTGCCACCCAGCTGGGTGACCTTGGGCAATTCTTTTAACATCTCTGGGGATCTGTTCTCTTCCCTCTAAAATGGGGATAATAAACCCTGCCTCTCCCACCCTCTTAGATCTCTGTGTCTGATCTAACTTGGATTTGACTTAAAACTAGGCACAACGCTAGCAACTGACATATAGTGTAGTGAACAAAGTAGGTTTTTCCCACTGTAGTTCCTTTAGTTAAGTTGTGATGGTTAACATCTGCAGTAGAACAGAACTCTGTATTCTGGAAGAACAGCAAGTCAAGCACTTAGTACAGTGCCCTGCACATAGTAGGAGCTTAATACCTACCACTAATGGATAGGGCATCCGGTCAGTGTTGTGGCAATGACCACAATCAGATCTCTGGCCAAAAGTAGCAGGTTTCAGAAGTAAACAAGGTGGATCTCTAAATCATGTGTCTTTGCTGCCCAGTGCTTCCCCCTCTAGACTGTAAGCTCATTGTGGGGAGGGATTGTGTCCAACAACTCTGTGGTACTGCACTCTCCCAAGCGTTTAGTATAGTACCCTACACACGGTAAGCTCTCTATAAATACAACTGATTTCACTGTGGGCAGGGAATGTGGTTGTTTATTGTTGCATTGTATTCTCCCAAAGGCTTAGTACAGTGCTCTGCACACAGTAAGTGCTCAGTAAACGATTAAATGATTGATTGATTGATGGCGTCACAGCCAAAAACTCCACTGGCCCCCATGGTAGTGGTAACAGGAAGCAGCAACGTGTCAGCGGGAATGCAACAAAAGTCCAGGTACCCTTTTCTACTAGACAAGCCGTCAAGTCAGCAACTTCAAACAGGTTTGGGGGCCCTTCCCTCGCAGCAGGGAGTGATAAAGCCATATTAATCTCCTGCTTTAAATCAAGTTTCTGCTGCAGGACTCCATTAATCTCCCCTACATTATCAAGTACCTCGGTGGCAGGAAATTATATTTCTAAATTGAATTTTGTTCTGTTTCAGTGTAGTAAGAAATATTTTCCCAACCGCTAATGGATATGCATAAAGCCTGGGACTCTGACGAAGCCTTTACATAAATAAAAGCTGTAAATTCAAGCCACTTGTGTCCAAGAGCCAGGATGATAAGAGAGAATGGAAGGCATTGATTGCCTGGAAAAGAGGAATCAAATCAAGGGCTTTCCAGGAAAAGTGAGAAAGCAGATGGCTAACTTTTTAATTTACTATTTTCTAGCAATTGCCTGCGAGGATGAAGAAGAATCAATCCAATGAATCTGTGGGTGCTAATAAAACATTTATTGATCCTCAGCGTGAATGCTTTTACTCTACAGATGTCCCAGCTTGTAGTCAGGCTGGTCACCAAAACGGATACTCTAGAAGGGAAAGCGAGTGGAGAGAAACTTACTGGAAAATAATGCCCGTGGCTTGAATTTGTTAGGAAAGAATTACAAAGGACAGTTCGGATACGGTCCCAATCCCACGTGGGCTTCACAGTGTAAGAGGGAGGGAGAATAGGGATCTTCCCTCTAGATTATAAACTCCTCCTGGGCAGGGATCTTGTCTGCCGACTCTATAATATTGTACTCTCCCAACAGCGTAATACAATGCTCTTGGCTGAACTACTGATCGATCTTATCACCACTTTACAGATGAGATAACCGAGGCCTAAAGAGGATAAGTGTCTCGCTCAAAATCACATAGAATATCAGGGGCAAGGTGCAACTAGAACCTGGGTTTCCCAGGTCTTCCTGATTCCAGCCCACATCCACTGTACTAGGCCATGCAATCTCCCAGGGTCTATAAAACATAGGCCTCCTCTAGGCCGAGGTCAAAAGATTTACTGACTCGGGTAACCTAGTCTTTTCCTTCTGCAGCAGCTCTCTTTGTGTCCCCTAGAAAATTGCTTTCATGAAGAAACTCTTCCTCAGTGGATCCAGTCCACCTCCCCTTCTACAGCAACCACAGGCCACTGAATCGGTCGGGCACTAGTTGAAGCTCGGTACTCACATCGGATGCTTCCGTGAATCATTCATGAATTTCCAAACCCCGTCTCCATTGGTAATATTTGCCAATGCCAACGCTTCCTTCTTCAGACTAGTATCGACTGGAATAAACATATGGGGTTTTAAATCATGTAACTGCCTACATAAGGATGCTCTAGAGAAGTGATCAGTCAATCGATCTGACGTAAATGAATGAGAGCTATAATTCTGAGCTCTCATGTCGTTGCCTTCCCAGTTATAAACTGAATGTGCCCTTCGCTACCAAATATTTTCCTGAGGAAGACAGTGGGGTGTGAAGGCTGCCCAAGTCTTCCAGCTGAAGTCTCTGATCTCCTAGTCAGAGAAGCAGCATGGCTCAGCGGAAAGAGCATGGGCTTTGGAGTCTGAGGTCATGGGTTCGAATTCCAGCTCTGCCACATGTCTGCTGTGTGACTTTGGGCAAGTCACTTAACTTCTCTGAGCCTCAGTTACCTCATCTGTAAAATGAGGATTAAGACTGTGAGCCCCACATGGGACAACCTGATCACCTTGGATCCTCCCCAGTGCTTAGAACAGTACTTTGCACATAGTAAGCATTTAACAAATGCCATTATTATTATTATTATTATTGGAGTATTGTTACTTGGGCAAGGGGGCAGAGACGCAGCTCTTCTCCTTCTGAGACTAACCGGGAAAGGGGCAAAAGGGGACCAGGTTCTATGCTGGCCTTCAACCTCCATCCCTTTCCAGCTCCCTCTTATCAGATGGTTGGAGGCTGCTAGCCCTTCCTGGAAGTGGGCACAAGAGCTGAACTTGGGTGTGCCCAAACCTGGAAATAGGGGGCTCTCACACATTGTGCAGGAAACTGTTTGCCTCCTTCACACTCACTCCAACAGCACCCACCAAACTGTATCTCTCCACACACAATCAATGCATCTTCCCGCCTGGGTGTTCTGTCCCTGGACAGTCCTGGAGTTTGGTTCTCTCTTGCCAACAGTGCCTGAATTTGACTAGACAGTTGCAATTACTTTTTAGTCTAAGCAAACGGATCTGTCCAAGGCCATCAGTGTGGGGAAGTCATCCCTCGAGAGCCTCAGTAATCCCAATGAATCACATAGCTCGGTTCGGAACTCAGAAGTTGAACTCTGAAGTGGGATGTCACAAGCACTTCATGGAGCGAAGACCTACAGTTGTGTGGTGTTTCTGCACACGAAACCTAAGCTCTGGTGTCAGGCAAATTGACTGGGAAACACAATGAGAACACGAGTCAATCAATCAATTGTATTTATTGAGTGCTTACTGTGTGCAGAGCACTGTACTGCCCTCAAGGAGCTTCCATGCTAAATCCTGTGAGGCAATCAGTCGGGATCTGAGACAGTCAGATTGATTCTCCCCTTTTCAGCAGAGAATATGACTCTTGGACTGGCAGTCCCTCTTGGCTCACAGCCAGGACAAGGGGAAGATGAACCCACTCTCTTGGTAGTTGTGCCCCCAGCTACCCATAGCACTGGGTGCACAAGGAACCCAGACAAATTTTATGAACCCAGAGGAGTTCTCAGTAGGGCTGAGACCCAGAAAATCCTGGCTAATATCCTCATGCCTCCTAACTTCACCGCTCTGCTGGCCAAGCTCTTGAGGACACAGCCCTAAGCTACACACCATGCGTCCTTTCCTGAACAAGTGTGTGCATGTTATTTGTGCATTCTAATATCTGTGTGGCTCATAAGGCCAACACATGTCCGACGGTCCCTCCCCACGGCTAACGATAACTGTGGCATTTGTTCGGCACTTACTCTGTACCAAACTGCTGAGAGCTAGGGTAAATACAATACAAACAGATCGGACCCAATCTAAGACGGAGGGAGAAAAGGAATTTAGTCCCCATTTTGCCAGTGAGGAAACTGAACCATGGAGAAGTTAGGTGACTTGCCCAAGGTTACACAGCAGACAAGCAGCAAAGTCAGGATTAGAACCCAGGTCTTCAGACTCCCAGTCCTATGCCCTTCCTAATAGGCCATGCTGGTTCTCAGTGAGTTACAGGTAGGGTCAGGTAGAGTCCTGACTTTCCCTGGGCCTCTGCTCCATGCCCCTTGTCCTCTTTATCATTGTTGCTTCCCAGGCTGAGCCATCAACTGCAGCTGTGTCCTAACTGTAGCTCTCCTCCTCTAGGAACTATGAACAGGGGAGAGCTATCGTTTTTCTCAGGGGGCCATGGTGTTTTCAGAGCTCCCTGGGGTGGCAGCAGAGAATGAGACGAGGCTGAGGCTGGGTGAGTCTGACCCCAACCCTTTTGTCAGAGCTTGGAACAGTGATTGGCACATAGTAAGCGCTTAACAAATACCATCATTATTATTATTATTCTGTCAATAAGGCAAGCCAACACCAAGACGCTGGAGCGGGTGGGTGAGCACCGCGACTGTGAGTGGAACTAGAGGCCCACTACCCCCTCCCACTTCCTTCCCTCCTACCTCATTACCTCCAAACAAGAGCAGAGAGCCCCGCAGGCAATTCTGGCAGGGGGTGGTGTTGGGGGGGAGGTTGTCAGAAAGGTCCCCACTTCCTCACAACAGTGTAATACTCAGATGGCTCCCCCCGCCAACCCAAGGACCCACTTCTTTAGGTCCCAGCCACCTTTGCTAATAAACTACAGAGTTTGTTATTAATAGCAATAATAATAAATAGGGTATTTAAGTGCTCATTATATGCCAAGCATTATTACTAAGTACTGGGGTAGGTTCAAGATAAATCAGGTCAGACCTAGTCCCTGTCCCACCTGGGCTCACAGGCTGAGGGAGAAGGAGAATGTAAGGATAAGAATGGGGGATATGGGGCTGTAAACTGTTTCCAGGGCTGACAGTTCATCGTCTACCTCTATTGTATTTTCCAAAGTGCTTAATGTAGTTCTCCACACACAGTTGATGCTCAATAAATGCTATTCATTGAGTCTCAAGCAAAGTGAAAAAGAAATTATTGATAGTAGATGTTCGTGTAACCTGCATCTAACTAAGGAGCTCTAAAGGCTTAAGGCAGGTTATTAAAGGACTCTATGTTCCAATCCAACACAGCTGCTTGCAGTTATTCATCTGGTTATTTCTATGCAGCCAGAGAGGTCTTCATTTGATTTAGGAAATTTGCTTTCTAGCATGCCTCGATTCTAAAGGAAACCAATTGGATTATGTGTTTCTTCTGGTCAAATAATCAGTTCAGTCAAACTGTCTCACAGTTCATTGTGTCAGCGCGCATGGAAAGTGGAGTAAACTCTCCACGTGTGTGTGTTGGCCAAAGGTCATATGGAAGTTATGCGGCTTTTCTCACACAGACCAAATGGGGAATTAAAAACAGAGGCAGTAACAGGGATCTTTCTGGAAACAGAAACCAGATGTGCATCTCTTCTGGCTGTAAATCTAAACTACTTCAGGTAAAAGGAAGATGGGAGGAAAAAGCAGGGGGGCCTCGGCCACGTGAAGGAAACAATCAAATCTTTGCTTTGATTTAACCATACTGGTTTTCTTAGACTCTTTTATACAAAGATAGTTTGATCATGGGTAAGTCACTTCACATGCCTCAGTCCCCTCATCTATAAAACAGGGATAAAATACTTGTTCTCCCACACTCTTTGACTGTAAGACCCATGTGGGACAGGAATTGTATCCCATCTGCTTATAGTGCATCTACTACAGTGCTTAGTACTGTGCATGGTACAAGAGTACATGCGTAAGAAAAACCACAAGAATTATTAGTGAAGTTCTTGGTTTTTTTGTTTTACTTAGCTAATAAATATTAATAAAATTAAATGTCAAGCTCTCCAGAGGTTTCAAAAAAGCCCGGCCCTGACTCCTACTATAGTATATATTAAACATTTGCTGGGTGCTGAGGACTGTGCTACGTACAAGATAATTAGATCATATAGATCCCTGTCCCACATGGGGTTCACACTCTAAAAGGGACCGAGAGCAAGCATCTCATCCTCACTTTATAGGTGAGGAGATTTGAGGCCTACGGAAATTAAGTGACTTCCCATGACCACACACCAAGCCATTAGCAGTTACAGGACAGAACCCAGGTCTCCTGATTCCCAGTCCCAGGCCCTTTCTGCTAGGGCACACTGCCTGTTCCTTACCACCTCCAGGGTGAAGTTCAGATTGCTTAAAAGAGTTCATTGTCCTGCCCTATTCCCTGTTTGGGGCAATATTTTCTCTGTAAACTAACGGGGCCACTGATAAGCCCAGTACATTCTGAACAATCGTTAACGATCAATTCTGATATATGTTCAAGTCAGATTAGGAAAGCTTAAAAGTTTCAGAATATGCCGGGAAAATGGGAACATGGATTTCTGTCTCAGATCCCATAATGGGAATGGTAACCCTCTTTGACAGGCACCAAACACCCTCACTGTAACAACTCAGGGGAAGAGTCAGCAATGGTTTATCATCCACCACTCGTACAAACATCCCTTCTGCATTCATTATGAGCCGGGCAGCCAGAGCAGCTAATTTTGCCATCAATTCCTGTCTTCCCTCTCAGTTTCTAGCTCACTGGATCCAGAGTGAAGTTTGGTTTGAACTTGTCCTGACCTACCTTCTTAACGGAGCTTGGTTCACTGGCACCCATTTTGCTCTACCACCTCCCATTTCAGCCCACCCAAGAGGGAGGACCATTCTTTCCTATCATTTCAGCTTTCCATAGTGTCATTGCAACAGCTACATTAAGCTCTCAACAGTTTTATGTTTTAATGGTTTTCTGACTGTACAGCCTCAGCGTATTTCTAAGTATCAGCTCTGCTTAGGAGTGAATAGTTCCATAAAGATGACAAAAGTTAATGAGTATCTCTGATCTGACAAGACATCTGTTCTTTTCTTTCTGAAATGATCAAACACCCACCCTGATGGTTTGAGGCCCATTGGGAGAGAGCAAATATAATCCAATTAATCACTCTAAACTAAAATCCATACTAAATCGGAGTTTCTCAACAGGCTTATCCTACATGCCTGTCAGTAGGATGAGGTGTTTTCAAAAAAGATCTTTTTCATGTAATTAGTACATCCCTCTTTAGCTACACAGTCAGCTCCAGCTAAGTGAAAACTGTGAATAATACAGTGCTCTGCACACAATAATCACTCAATAAATACCATTAATGAATAGGACACAGACATAACAGACCAGTTTAGGCTGATCTATAAGCAAATTTCCAAATATCACATTTCTGTGCAATTACTGCACTTTAAACTGAGGATCAGTTAAAATTTGGAAAAGTAACCCACCACCTGAGTATATATCCACATTGGCCTAATCTCTGTGGAGGGCAAGTGACTGAGCAAAGCAGTCTTCATATGGAGAACCTAGAATATCTGAAATTTTATAAACACATTTGTCTTTTGAATGTGAACAAATCAAGAGAAAGAGATCTCAGTTTTAGAAATAAATGCAAGTAATTTATTTAATATTTGAAGAGCATCCCTCAGTGAGAAGATGAGCTTTAGACCACAGAATTTCTCCCCAACTATCGCTTCAGCCATTTTGTGCTCATTACACTCTTGGGTACTCACAACTTCCCAAAGCTCTTCTGCTCATACCAAACTGACACACCTTATTATTTAAACAAACACTAACCCTTACCCATATTCATTTTTCCTTCACCCTCCTATCTGTAAATTATTTTACAGTCTATCTCCCATGACTAGATTGAGTGCTCCTTAAGCTTAGAGATCATATCTGTTAAACTCTATTTTACTCTCCCAAGTGGTGCGTAGTACAGAGTTGGGCTCATAGTGAGTGCTTAATGAATACTACTGATTGATCGACTGATACACTAACACACAACTATCCAAGCCATCCACATTTCCCTTGTACTTGGGACTTCCACTTCTAAACTCTGTTTGACTTCACCGTCTGATTCTTGAGTACAGGCATTGAGACTCCATTCTCCCAGCTTCTGATTCTTGGTTTAAATCATCTTCTACCTCTCTTACTTTCAAGCTCTGCGTTCTTCAACATTTTACTTTCACATTTCTCCAGCAACGGGCTTTAATTCTTTCCTCTTTTTCCTACTATAATATTTGTCAATCAACAATATTTATTCAGCACTTACTGTGTAGTGTACAGAGCACTGTACTAGGCCCTTGGGAGTGCGCAATAGAGTAGCCAGATATGACCCCTGCCCTTAAGAAGCTAACTTGTGAATATTCTTCTACATCTAAGGAGAAAAATAATTCTCTCCAACATTAAAAAAATTATACTCTGTAATCTTTGATAAATAATTCACGTACAATTTAGTCACCCACCTGTAATCTAGAGAAAGAGAAGTATATGCATGAAATCAATTATTTAAAGGGCCTCTGTAGGCTATATTTTCAAAGTGGCTCCTCTATTTAATAGAACGTTTTCATTGCAATTGCCCAGCATTTTTTGGTTAAAAAAATACAGTACAGAGGCATTCCTGTTAGCTGAAAGGAAGAGAACCTACAGAGATCATTTGCTACCTCCGCTCTGATTGAATTTATGAAAATACAATCTACCCTCAATGTTTCACAGGACCTCTAGCTCAAGACCCTTGTCAGCATTACTTCCATACCTCTCACACTTGCAAAAGTGTCACAGTTTTAAAGATCAGGTTAGAGTCCATCAATAGAAGCACAATTAGATATTCAGCACCTAGGAACGTATATTTGTTCAAATGTACAGTCAGTATTTATTTTGATTACTGTTTCCAAACAACCAGTCAGTGGTATTTATTGAGCACTTACTGTATGCAGAACACTGTACTTGTCTGTTGCCCTGTTAAAGTGTAAGCCCTTTCTTTGTTACGGTATTTGTAAAGCACTTACTATGTGTCGGGCACTGTACTAAGCGCCGAGGTAGATAACATTTAATCAGGTTGGATACTGTCCCTGTCCCACACAGACACTCCTAAGTACACTCCTAAGTAAAATATCTTACATCTTACATAGACTGGGACTGCAATCAATCAATGGTATTTATGGAGTGCTTACTATGCGCAGAGCACTGTACTGAGCACTTGGGAAAGTATTATACAACAGAATTAGCAGACACGTTCCGCTACGAGCTTACAGTATAGGGGATGTGGGACCGACAGAGACTGTCTGACCTGATTAACTTGTATCTACCCCAGCACTTAGAACAGTGCTTGACATATAGTAAGTGCTTAACAAAGTCCATTATTATTATAATATTTCAGCTTGAGGAAATGGTGGCAGTTCACAATTCTCGTTTTTTTTTAAGTGTGTTAGCGAAACAGTTTCTGCTGATTTGCTTTCATTCAGCACTTTGGAAACAAGAGAAACAACAGCTGGACAACAGGAGGCTTTGTGATCTGTGGCAGCTTTCTGTTTCTATACTGGTTTCAAGATCATTTTCAAGAATAAAATCTAGTTGGACCTGCTCTGCTTGTCCTGCCACCAACCAATGTCTCCGTTCCTCATTATAAGTGATAAGAGCCGCTGAGTGCATGCAGAAGGCTCTTTTCGGTTTACGCGAGGCTTCCTGGAAAGTGTCACCAAGGATTACGATGTTTTCTTTACTCAGTCCCACACACAGAGGGCTCCCAACAATTTCAAATTTTTTTCAGTTCACCTTTCAGCACAATCTCAGTCTAGTCTCACACCCAATCGCTTTCCTCTTAACTTCTCCTGCCTCCAATGCGTTAGATGTGAACCAACTTGAGAGATTTGGTTTCTCCCCCTCCAGGAGTAACCAGCATTTCAGAGCCCTTATGTTTGAACTTAGTAGTCAGGATTTCAACTTGATCTCACAAGCCAAGCTACACTGAGGACTGAGCATTTTTAGAAATTATCTTAAAAGATAGTTCATACAAAATGAAAACACATATTCAGAATTACTCCAAAGCTTACAGATATAAAAACAAAACTGATGAAAATAATTATGGTAAAATATTAAATTTTTAATTTGACCTTTAATATAGTCATAGCTATATAAGGCATTTGGAAAAGATCTGAGATCACAGACGTAACAGAGTATGTACAAATTTTAAACAGCAAATAGCCACTGAGACAAATACAACGGAGTGTAAACCTGAATATATAAATTAGACATTTCATTGCATCAGCTGTTTTTTTTAGTTACTCTGACCTAAACTTTACATATATATATATGTATATATATTAAAATATTAAAAAGCTAAAAAAACATTGTAGTATAGCTACAATGTGTGAAAATACACATTTTTGGGTCTGTACACAATCTAAATCCATCCTTTCTGTACAGTGTTCTTTCCAAAAAATAAATGGCACTTTACATGCAACAAAACACACGAGGCTGGGTGTGTAGGTACATTTCAAGTTCCAGGGAAAATAGGACCAAACACCCTTCCATCCGGACTGGTTACACATTGCTCCCTCAATGGAATGTAGAACGGGATCGACAGAAACACATTTGGTTAGGATTAAGGCAACATGAAGAGAGGAAGAGTAGCTGCTTTCAATACAAAACTATCATTTTTTAAAAAATGAAGTGTGCTGCAATTTTTTCATTTGTGGGAGAGTATCACAGACAGACAACACATCAAGGGAAAGGGAGGTGGGGTGGGGAAACCAATTCTTCACGGGTTTTAAACGTCAGACCCGCCTACAGGCTGCATTTGGGCTCCTTCTGCGTTGACAGTTCCTTAAATTGCTTCTGCCATTCTCAATTGCGCATCAGTAGTCAGATGAGTTTGAGGCTTCATTATGCCATTGTGTACCCATAGCTTCCACAGTGTAGTGCCACAAGAAGCCTATCCTTAAGGATTTCCTTACTTGGGTATTCAGGCAACTTGAGCATGTTGATGCTAAAAAAGAAAAACCACCATTAAATACCAAATTTCTGATTGTTTTGTCTGGCGCTGAGAACGGTATGAGATAATTAACGTGAAACTGTCCTCTCAAATTTGCATTCAAATTGGAAAACCCTGAAGATGTCGGATTTATGGAGGGGAGGGGAGAGCCCACTGCTGCATTGCAGTGCCCTTCAGCATCCAAATGCTCTGAAAGAAAATAAGTTCCTTTTTGGTTTAAAATAAAAAACAGCAGAGCCAATTTGCTGTTCTGCTTCAGGTATTCGTTGGCGATTGTGAGGCACCTTCTGTGACACGACACAGTCCTCAGGGCTGCCCTGGCCACCAGGCTGATGGAGGAAAAACTATTAGGCAGCTATCGAATCCTTCGTGTTTCAGCAAGCCAGTTGGTGTGGGGTGGAAGACATAGTCCCAGGTGACCAGAAGGCTTCCAGGACAAATTGGGGGAAGGGGAGGGGTGGGAAGACAGGAAGAGAATAATGCAACCTACCTCATCTCAAGTGCGAAGAGGAAAAGACAATAAAGACACCTTGAGGGTTTCTTAACGTGTTTAAATCAATCCACTGGACTTACCACGTACTTGACGTCGGAAGCAAATTAGGAGTGTATGGCACAGCCGCGATGGTGAAGTTCTGCAGTCCACTACCCCCCATGATGTTCGCAAAGCCACCGTGAGGCACCCTAGAACTAAACGAGTCCCTGTATTACTTTGGAACGGTTTGAAGAGAGAGGCTTCAGTTTGTGTGCTGCCTTTGAGGCAGTTTGGCCGAGGGAAAAGAGGCCAAGGCTGAGAGTCAGGAGACACGGGCTTCTAGACCCAGCTCCACCCCTGGCCTGCTAGATAACCTGGGGCCAGTCACTTAACCTCACTGAATCTCCGTGTCCTCATCTGGAAAATGAAGATGGGATACGCTGTGAGCCTCGTGTGGGACAGGAGGGACTGTCCCCGACCGAATAACCTGCATCTATCCGAGTGCTTAGCCTCATGGCTCTCAATACGTGCCCTGACGATTATGCAAAGGCCTTCGGTTCTGAGCAAAGACACATGACCTCCTCAGGTGAGAAGCAGCACGGCCTAGAGGAGAGAGTGTGGAGTTGGGGGGTGAGAGGACCTGGGTTCTAAACCCACCTCTGCCACTTGCCTGTTGCATGATCTTGGGCAAGTCACTTCTGTTCTCTGGTTCCTTGGTTGCCTCATATGCAAAATGGGGATACAATACCTGTTCTCCCTCCTGCTTAGACTGTGAGTCCCATGTGGGACAGGGACTGTGTGCAACCTAATTATCCTGTATTTACCCCAACACTCAAAACAGTGCTGGCACATAGTAAGCACTGAACAAGTACTGTTGTTATTATTATTATTATTGTTATTATTATCATTATTATTCTATCAGGCACTAAGACCCACAGTTCCAGAGTAGCTGAGACCCGGCAATATGAAGGTGGTTCACCCCTTGTTTCTGAGCTATGCTGGAGGCTGGAAAACTTCAAGCAGGAGCGGGGGGGCGTTCTTAAGTTTGTGGGAGAAACTGGGGTACCGGCCCCTCCTACCCCACAGCACTTATATACACAACTGTAATTTATTTATTTATATTAATGTCTGTCTCCCCCTCTAGACTGTAAGCACATTACGGGAAGGGGATGTGGCTGTTTTATTTTATATTGTACTCTCCCAAGCGCTTGGTACAGTGCTCTGCACACACACAGTAAGCACTCAATAAATACGACTGACTACCCGCCCTCTAGCCTAGGTTTCAGGGGTCAACTTGGTACCTGAGTAAAGTGGCTCAGCAGCGGGTCAGTGTAGAGGATCCTGCCCACCCAAAGGCCCAGCACCAAAGGACAGCGGTCAACAATGACCCCTGGCTGGTTCAGGAAGTGCAAACCCATCTCTGACCCCAGAGCATTCCAGGCTTTCAAATGCAACAAGAGACCACAAAGACAGCCCAAGCTTAGTCTAGTCAAAGCACCCTGAGGGACGTATTTTAAAAACCACAGGAAACAGCTTCAATAGGGAGGGGATCGGAAGAACTATTTCAAATATAACATTTGATTGTCTCTGGGGGAGAGTAATTGGGATTGATGGGGAGAGGAAATCTTGCACGGCAAATATGGAGCACAAAGAAAAGGGGGAAAGGGCAGTCACTTAATCCAATTTTAACAGTGGCCATCGAATGCTAAGGTTTTGCTCAAACCTGTGGGGCCAAACAGAATCTTTCACACGGGAGAAATCAAATGCAATGAGCTTCGGTCAATGCATCCAATTATTTAGCTTAAGACTTCCAAAACTTCAAACTTAACTCCACATTACTTGGAATGATAGAAAAATGTTCTTGATTCTTTGTTGCTTTTTAAGATGGGACATTTTAGTGATGTTCAGTTAAGCCAAGATGGGAGTGGGAAAAGGTTGCAAATTTCAAGCAATTTTTCATTGAAATGTCACAAAACAGTAATCAAGGCTATAAGGTTGTTATGGTGTGCTTAGGTGGGTTATTTTTTCCACAGTATATTACTACTCTAACTCAAAAGCACAGCTAGGAAGCAGTGAGGCCTAATGGATAGAGCAAGTGCCTGGGAGTCAGAAGGACCTGGGTTCTAATCCCAGCTTCACCAATTGTCTTCTGAGTGAACTTGGGCAAGTCAATTTCTCTGTACTTCAGCTAATTTATCTGTAAAATGGGGATTAAAACTGTGAGCCCCATGTGGGACATGGACTGTGTCCGACCTGATTAGCTTGTATCTACCCCAGCACTTAATACAGTGCCTGGCACATAGAGGGCATTACCAAATATTTCCGGGGGAAAAATCCCCGAGAAGTCCCACACATGTTTTCTACAAAAGGATGGGAGAGGTAGTATAAAATGACCGCTTTGTTTGGTCAGGTGATTGAAGCCTGTAAAGACAATTCCTTATTTTTACCCCATGGAAAATTCTCCCACATAAAACATTACAAAAGGCACAGTAGGCATTTAGCATGCTAAAATAACAAAATGTATGCAGCTGTGTATTGACAAAGAAAGTAAGATTCCAAATACAAGCATTTCAGTTTGATGTCACTGAAACCACGGCTCCTTATGAACTGAAATCTGAAAACTGAAGGCTTGAAATCTCCCTGACCCCTGAGGGTAGAGGTGGGAAATTTGCACTGTTCCTACTTGTAGTACACTGGTAAAGTAAAAAGGAATCTAAATTTCCAGGATGATTAGGCCTGCTCTCCTTTAAAGCATTCTAGTGGGGAAAAAAAGAAAGAATCACCAGCAAAAAGAAACCTCGGTATACAAAGCTTCATTAAATCTTCACAAACTAAGACCTACTTGACTATTAGCAATTCAGAAGCCTCCACAACTCTAGTTGGGGCAAATGACTTGAAGTGCCGAAGATGACTTCTTCCTGAGAAACTGCCCCCACCTCTCTCTCTCAGCCCAGAGCTACCCAGCCCCTGGGTTATTAGGGCTGAACAGTCAACTGAGGCTGGCTTGTGCCAACGAATCACTGGTTGGGGCATTCACAACCCAAGGCTCTTGGTTGAATACATCTGTACAGTTTATGGGACTCACGGGTCAGAGGGAAAAGCTACCATGAATAAAAGTGATTTAGTGTACACAGGATCGTGCTGTTTTATACACATTGAAATCATCAAGCGCCAGGTTTTCATTACTCCTAAGAGAAGGTGAAACTGCAAGGGAGAGAGACATTTAAGATATGCCTAAAGATTTTGGTGAAACATTAGAGCCACGATCATAAATGTATTTGTTTTACTAGATCCATTGAATTAATTTTATGGTCAGTGGTTGGAAACTATTCGATTTTTCAATGAAGTGGCACTAAACGTAGATACGCTGACTAGAACAAGGGGAGGGAGTCACATTTCAAATCTGACTGGAGAGTCTATGCCAGAAATGCAGCATCTTGGGATGATTAAGATTAAGAAAAATGCAAAGAGGGGCCATCAGAGTACCTCTCTGGTTTTTACTCAGGAGTCGTCCTCTCTCTGGGTTGGCCCCAGTGCACTAAGATCATGTGCAAAGTCATGGGGGGTGGGCAGAGGGTGAGAGTACACAGACTTAGCTCACGACCCCTTCTCAAGAATCAACAGTATTTATTGAGCACCTACAGCGGATAGGGCATTCTGCTAAGTGCTTGGGAGAGTACAATTAAAAGGTATCTGCTCTCAATCAATCATTTTGAATAAGTGCCTACTGTGGGTCCAGGGCACTGTACTAAGCCCTGGGGAGACTATAAAGAGGTTCCTGAACTTGCACCAGTATGTGTGCGTCCCTCCACCCTTTGTGGCTCTAGATCTTCCTCAGTCTGTTTCTTCCTAACCTTCCAGAGAGCCCGGGCAACTCTTCTTATATACAGGCACAGACAGACCACAACATTCTGGAGCTTTATTATGTTTGGTGTTGTATTTGTGTGCTGTTGTTGACATCTGTTTCTTGTATTTGGGTTTTTTGGATCCCCTCAAAGGACTGTCAACGAACTCCCAACCCCACACCAAATCTCTGGGCCAGGGACCAAATCTTGTTCATCCTTCACTGTACTCTTTCTCAGTGCTCAGTATAGTGCTCCACATACAGAAGGTACTCAAGACATACTATTGAATGAAATGCACATGCAGTATGAAAATGGAGACAAAATACTTTACCTAAAAATGCTGAGGGTCACCTTATCTTGAACAAATGCCTACTGAATATCTACTATCTTCACCCTTATTTGAAAGCCAAAGCATCCAAAAATGCCTTCTGGACTATGCTTAGGAGCCAACTGTGGCTAATGCTAGCAGTGAGAAACGGAGGAGGTGTGAGCAGTAAACTGCCAGTTTGGAAGACACACTCTTGGCTCTGAACCCAAACATGCTGAATGGCAAAAGTAAAGAACAGTCAGGTCTAATGTGACATCCACATCTGAAAATCATCAAAATTAGAACACTAAAAAGATCAAGTACTTGAAAAACCGAAAGCCCCGACCTGACTGAAAAGCCAGCCATACACAAGCCACATGGGGCAACGTCTTATTTTACCTTTCCTAAATATTTTTCAGGAATATTGGATGATTCAATGGTTTGATATTTTTTTTAAATACAGGACTTGTTATCTTTTGTTTTGTTTTTGAAGATAGGTCATGGAACCCTACAGTTAAGTGTATGTCCATAAAGAACAGTGTTTCAATATTGTTCTTTTTTTTATAAACATGAAGTAATGGGAAGAAATACAGTATTTGAGAAGTACTAGTTAACTATGTGAGTAAATGTTTTTTTCATTAGAATTCCAATAGAAATAAAATCCTTTTCAATAAAGGCCAACTCTGTAGCAGAATATTTCTCACCTGCCAGTAACAAACTGCAGAAGCAGAACTCTTTCTTCTTGAGTTATATCTTCCACAACTTCCCAGAACCACTATGAAAAAAACAAACAACAAAAACATGGTTCACATATCACAGGATATGTAAACTATTTTTCAGAACAGAAAATGTGCAACCTGAAGAAAATCGTATCTTATACTATGGAATTCATTCATCAAGAATGACTTCACACACCTTCCTTAGGCAACATTCCCATAAGAACAGTTGAGAGAAATATTTTCCTTTGGTTAACTGACATAAGTTTTTACCCAGTAGACATGAGAAACACACAGAATTAAACTGTAAAATGCAGCTTCATTCAGAGCTCAGGAGTGATTTTACCTGAATAACTGGATCTTCTCTTTCATAGCCACTTGTGTATTCTGTGTTTTTTATCCAATCATTCACATCAATTTCCGGCAGACCAGAAAGTAGCAGCTCCTGGGGGGAGAAAGAAAATAGGGAAGTTAGGTTAGTTATCTTGGAAAACAAAAGATATTACATTTAAATAGTAAATCTGCCTTTAGAAACAGGTTCTCAGGAAAACAAATGATTTTCTTGACCAATTTCAACTTGTCATCAACGTAGCAGTCATGAAATTTGGGGTAAATCAAAGCCTAACAAGTGCTTTTCATCTTAAATATTATACCACAATCTCATCTTTCACCTTTCTTCTCTAAGACGGGGATGATGTTGGGGCGGGCAGGTGGTTTATAAATACCTAGAGCACTCTTCAGTGACCGATATGTGAAAGAAAAACGGGTCAAACTGGTCAAGCACTGTGTCTCTTCCACACTTGTAGATTACAGTCACCATGCCAGTCCAAGGCCTGGGCCGTTCTACATGGTTCTGACTGTGGTGGTGACTTCCTCAATAACGGACAGAATGTAATGTTCACATATATCATATATTCCCTATGCTTTGTAGAACTTGGTCTTCGATACCAGATAGTAGGTTCAAGAGATGGTCAAAGTGGTGATGTCATCACACATCCTCCTTGTATGATGAAAATGGATGCATCATTACTCAATCAAGCAATCAGTCAATCAATGGCATTTATGGAGCACTTTCTGTATGCAGAGCACTGTATCAGTGCTCGGAAGAGTACAACAGAGTAAGCAGACCCAATCCCTGCCCTGAAGGGGCTTAAAACCTGTTCAATGTTAACTCCTCTATGGGAAGTGGATTTGTCGCTTCTTTGTTTTGTACTTTCCCAAGAACTTAGTGCTCTCAGGTTTTCACATTTTACAGACAAAAAACTGGCATGAACAAATTAACTGACTTACCCAAGATCACTTAGTAGACCAGTAGCAGAGCCAGGATTATAACTCAGGACTCGTGACCGCCAGCCCTATGCTCTTTTCAACAGACTATGCTACTATTATTAATAATAATTATACTAATAATTCTGAATGTTATCTTTACCAATAATAATGACAATATTTGGAAGAATTAATTTGCGAATATTTTAAAATAGCATTGATAGGAGGTGGGTTAGTCCCAGAAGCTTTTCAACATGGAGGTTGGATAGCAATTCTTGATGTTTTTGCTTTCACTTTGCTCTACCCATACTATAAATAACAATAATAATAATGATAATAATAATTGTGGTACTTGTTAAGTGCTTACCGTGTGCCAAGTACCATACTGAGCACTGGAGGGGAATACAAGCAAATTGGGTTGGACAGGGTCCCTGTCCACTTCAGGCTCACAGTTTTAATCCCTATTTTATAGATCAGTTAACTGAGGCCCAGAGAAGTGAAGTGGCTTGCCCAGGGTCACACAGCAGACAAGTGGCAGAGCTGGGATAGAATTGCTAAGGTTAAGTGTAAAGAAAGGCAGATGAATCAAAATCTAAGACCAATTCTGTGAACATGAATGAAAATATTTCTGCCAACATTACCCTCAAAAGGCAAAACTTTTCTCAATAATTACATGTACAGTGCTCTGCACACAGTAAGCGCTCAATAAATATGATTGATGATGATGTACCATTAGCCTGAAGGGATGAATGCTAATAACAATAAAGGGACATGTATTCCATCTTACCAGTTCATACTCGTCAAAAAGTTGTATAAGAGAAGGTGGAATAAACATATGAAAGCCCTGTAAAAACGCATTGATCTGAGGTTGAATGGCTCTTGTCATTCGAAGTTCAGTAACAAGTTGTACATACTCAGCCTGAAAAAAAGATGCATATAAAGGTTAAAAAAAAAAACCAAACGAAGGCATTTGTTGAGCTTGCAGAACAGTGTCCTAAGAGCTGGGGAAGTGAATGACAGGGTTCTGCCTTCAGGGAGTTTAATCTAAAGGAGAAATAGGCATTTCCAAATTTCCAAGACAGACCCACATACCCATGGCTCCTCTCCCCTTTTACCCCTAAGCCGCCCCCCATAATATGGCAGAGACAATTTCCCCCCCATTTCCCCAAATCCCTCTCCCTGATTGATCCATTCTTACTATACACTGCCCGTGTATTATTTTCTCATTTGAATACACACAGCAAACATTTATTTTCAACAGCATTAAAATGCCGTTTCTAACCATGTTACACTCATCAACCTTTTCTAACCCTCTTCTTCTGCTCTACTGCTTTCCCTTCTTTCCTTTCCACCCAAACTAGGAAACGTATAAGATATGAAAATACTATGAAATAAAAAATTTCACACCAGCATCCCCAAACAATATGCTTCCTAAACCTAGAAAACACTGGATATACAGCAAGAAACCCTGAAAATGTTTTCTAAGTGCAAGTTTATTTGAATGGTGTTCCTCTGTGCAACTGAGCATGGCACCCATGGTGATTCAAAGGAATACAACATCGAGACAAGTGACCGCTTCAGTGGCCGGCAAGTTTCAACTCTGGAATCTCAGGAAAAACTGGAGTGAGGGAGGACTGTCCCGAATGAACAGAACACTGTTTTGGCAACCCCAAATTCCTTCATCTTCTCTTTTTCCCCATGGGATCTGACTGTTTTAATCAAGATCCACAAGCACATATAATCCTGCCAGAAATCCATCCTCTTCAAAGAACTACATAAGTTGTCACCACCTGTCAAGGGCTTATTCAAGATACACTTTAAACTACAAGACATTTCTTGGACACTTGGAGCAAGTCCATCTGCCGGAAAAGGTCATCTGAAAGATGAGATCATTCTCAAACCTATTACTCAAGCTAGATACTTTTTTCCCCTTCAAATGTGGGCCCCACATGGGACAGAGTCTGAATCTGATTCTACTGTATCTACCCCAGCACTCAGCACGGACTATAAGCTCCTGTGGGCAGGGAACGGATCTATCAAAAGTACTCTCAATGCACAATAAATACCACTGATTGATTCTTTGACATACAGTAAGCACTCAAAGACCAAAGTTGTTGTTATTTTTAAATATAAAAGTATTTAAACCATTAAAAGTTTGTATTTAGTAGAGAAAGCCCAACTCCAACCATCCTCAAGAACCTACCCAGAGAAGCACTAAAACAATGTTTAATACAAACAACGACCTAATTTAGACCCAGGAGGCCTGGTAAGTCAATTAATCCATCAATACTATTTATGGAGCTCTAAGAGTTTGGGAGAGTACAACAATCAGCAGACACAACCCACTGCCCTCAGGAACTTAGAGTCTAGAGGGGGAAGACAGACACAAAATAAATTACACACAGGACAGAAAGAGTATATGGAGGAGATGATACACAAATACTTTAATAGTCAACTACTCATGTCCCCGTGCACACAAGTGCTGTGTGTGTTTTTTTTTATTTTAATGGTATTTTTAAGTGCTTACTATGTGCCAGGCACTGGAGTAAATACAAGGTAATCAGGATGTGATGTAAACAGTCCATGTCCTACGTGGGGCCCTCAGTCTTAGTCTGCACTTTACCGATGAGGTAAACTGACTTGTCCAAGGTCACAAAGCAGACAAGTGGCAGAGCTGGGATTCGGACACATGTCCCCTGACTCCAAAACCCCTGAGTTTTTTTCCATTAGGCCACAGTGCTTCCCTTCTGTAGGAATGAACTCTCCACTGAGACAGGTAGCACAGAAAGTCAATTTACGCTGGCAACCTGAAAGGCACCCAGAGAACTTTGAGTAAACCTTGAAAATCAAATAACACAGCTTCCAATCAGGGCCAGCTTATCTGCTTGAAGTTTCTCAATTGGTTGATGGGATGATTAGGTCAAAACACAGAGGCAGGTATACTTGAAAGGGAGGGCAGAGAAGAGGATAATGACAAGTTTCTGCAGTTCTTGTCAGTTTAACCTTCTGGACCAAGAGCTGATGCAAGACAGTAAACTAAAAAGAACATTTGAGGGAAAGTAAACCTAAGAAGGGGAAGAATGTGAAATGACATTAGGCACCTTGTGAGGCAGTTGAATGCCCACTTCCAGCACAGTTTTTCTCAGCTATTCTGCCCAGATGCATTAAACATACAGTGATCTTTCCACCCAGTCCAGGATTTTCCTCAGTTTTGTGCAATGCAATTTAAAGCAGTGGTAAAATTAGTTCACCCTAGAGTGCACCATGCTGTACTGATAGTCCCCATCACTTTCTAAGCATATAAACTTGCCCCCAAAAGGATGCTCATTCTAAGAATTGTAGTAAATGTCAGAAAGACATTCAGTCTATCAATGGTATTACAGGGCACTTACCATGTGCACAGTACCATACCAAGTACTTGGGTAAGTACAAAAGAGGGCTTTTTTTTTGTTTGTTTTGCATTTTATGGTATTCGTTAAGTGCTTACTATGTGTTAAGCACTGTTCTAAGCACTGAAAGTTGGTAGACATGATCTCTCTGCCACACGGAGCTTACAGACTAGATGCAGAGACAGACATTAAAATAACTCACAGATGAAGATTACACAAAAGTGATTTGAGGGTGGGGTGAAAACCAAAGTTCTTGAAGGTTACACAGACCCAAGTGTATCGGTGAAATAGAAGGGAGGGCAAATAGGAGTAAGTGAAGGCCTCTTAGAACAGGTGTGATTTGAGTTGGGACTTGAAGATAGGAAGCATATATTCAATATTCCCAATACCTGTGGTTTGCTTGAAACATATCAAATAATGCACCTATAAAATATTAAGAAATGGTCCAAATGCGAGAAACCTCTCTCTTCCTCCCTTCAAGGCCCTGCTGAGAGCTCACCTCCTCCAGGAGGCCTTCCCAGACTGAGCCCCTTCCTTCCTCTCCCCCTCGTCCCCCTCTCCATCCCCCCATCTTACCTCCTTCCCTTCCCCACAGCACCTGTATATATGTATATATGGTTGTACATATTTATTACTCTATTTATTTATTTTACTTGTACATTTCTATCCTATTTATTTTATTTTGTTGGTATGTTTGGTTCTGTTCTCTGTCTCCCCCTTTTAGACTGTGAGCCCACTGTTGGGTAGGGACTGTCTCTATGGGTTGCCAATTTGTACTTCCCAAGCACTTAGTACAGTGCTCTGCACATAGTAAGCGCTCAATAAATACGACTGATTGATTGATTGATTGATTGAAAAGATCTAAAAACTCTGAAATAGATCTAGTCCATGTCAGAGTTAAGAACTGACTGTGTAATTTGAAAGGAAAGACCACATCATATTAAGGCTTAGAAATCACTGACAAGCTTCCAGTAATTGGGGTATTTCAAACTTCTAAATGCTAAGGCCTTGCTTTACAGTTTTTAAAACCAAAAAGTGGTGAAACACAACACTTCTAGAACCAGAGAATCGTGGGAAGGACGGTATTTAAATGTAAGTAACACAAAAGAGAACTGAAGCATTCTCTCCTGTTGTCGGTGATAAATGATTTGCTTTTATGCAGGAGGTGTTTCCCAACCTGACATGTTTGGTTGCAGCAATCAGGGATGGGCTCTAAGCAAATACAGGGACAGATGACTCCATCCAGCGGCCAGTGACTCACGGGACAACCTCCCCCATCAACCCCAGTCCTGAGCCGAACAGGTCATTGTGCAAGAAGCTCAAGGTAAAAGCCGTGTTGCACAAAAGGGTATGGAAGAAAACACGGATGAAAGGCACAAATAAGCCTGATTTGACGCCAGCAGATTTTCAGGCAAGGTCGTGTGCGTGTGTTTGATCAGAGGCTTGGGGCAAAAAGGGAAGCTAGTGAACAGTCCTGTAAACAGCCAGCCTCCGGCCACGTCACCCGCCAACGCCAGCCGGCTCCTGGGCAACTTTCTTGCCTGACCAAGCAGGCCGGGCCAGATGCCTTGGGCAGCGAAGGATCGGTGGGGAAGTGACGGCCCCGGGCGACAACACTCCCACTGAAGGGGATGCTGTAGGCGAGATGGTCTGAGGAGCGGACTCCGACCGGCCAATCTTCTTCACTGCGGAGGCTAAGCAATCTCCGGCCCCCTCGGCATCCTGGTGCAATCCCAAGTTAAGGAAAACTCGCGCCATAACACTCAGCTCACACTGTCCACCGCCCTGTGTGTGTGTGTCCAAGGAGTCTCTTCCATTAACGCGGCGCACCGAACCCCACGGACCCACAGGTGATGCCGGCCGACCAGGCGCTCCCTGATTCCAGAACAGGGTTCCAACTGGAATGCATGGTGAAAAGTCACCTTGTGGCAGAACTGAATGTGTAGGAGGTCAGAAGTTAAATTTGAAAAGGGGCCCTCGAAACAAGTTGGTGAGGTTCCCCGATGTTCTTCAAGTTGGAGGTTCCGGGAGCTAGGTTCACCTGCCAGCACACCTGGGTCACATTTCGTTACTTCTCGTTACCCAGGGCAGACATTAATCTTTACAAAGGATTTTCCTGCCCCACTAAAGCTCTCAGAGGCAGAATGCCTACTATACGTTTACATTTCAGAGAACTTTTCTCTTTTCCCTGTGAGCTGACATTTAGTTTAGACATCTCCCTGGACAGGCCAAATGTCCAAAAAAATCTAAAACGGATGGCTGTTTTACACTCCTATACTACTTACAAAGAAATGGCATGGCGTCTAGACTGGCAGTTGATTATAAAATAATGAATAATACAGTAGATTAAAAAGGAAATATAGATTCTCACCAAAATTGCTGATTTTAGCAGGTCCCTGCACTGATAGCCAAAATAATGATTTAAAGCAAGATCAATTCCTTCTTAATGCACAAATCTAATTCAAGTCTATATGAAATAAACGTCCAGTGGTTTGGAAAAAGCTTAAATCACGGGGGTTTTCTCATAAGTAAATTGTACGCTTCATTATTCGGTTAAGAATTTATGCTTTTTGAAGTTGAAAAAGTGAACAGGTTATCTGATAATAATTTCCCCCTTTCATTCTTCTGGCTGACTAAGAACTTTCATTTGACAGTGAACTGCCTTTGGATTTATTTACTTTTCAAAACAAACACACTGCTACAATGAACATACATTACACTTAGGAAGGGTATTAAGATTTTATCCAAATGGCATTTCTCTTCAGGGTATTTAATGCTTCTGAAGAGAAATACTTTACCATCAGGCTATTTTGTATGTACACAACATTACGATGTGGCACTAGCACAAATGGACTAGAATGTCTGATCATCATATACTTGAAAATGAAAAATCCATCAGCATCTCGACCATCAGATCCATTAATATTGAACTGCTTAGCTTTTTAAGTGACATCAGACAACCATTACTTCCCCTACACTTTGGGATTCACCCAGGATTCTGTCAAACTGCACTCCAGACTTTTTACTTTTCTTAAGAATACAAGCCAACACCTACCCAATGTGGGGCAATCAAAGACTGAAATGTTCTTAAAGAAATTCATTACTTAGGCTAACGAGACTAACTGGTGCCCACTCTGACACTTGCTGGTACCTTAAACCGTGAATATGTGGTGCCTGGAAGAATCCTCAGCATCATCATCAATCGTATTTATTGAGCGCTTACTGTGTGCAGAGCACTGTACTAAGTGCTTGGGAAGTACAATTTGGCAACATATAGAGACAGTCCCTACCCAATAGTGGGCTCACAGTCTAAAAGGGGGAGACAGAGAACAAAACCAAACACACTAACAAAATAAAATAAATAGAATAGATATGTACAAGTAAAATAAATAGATAAATAAATAGAGTAATAAATATGTAGGGGCCAATGTTTTGGGTCCCAAAGCTATGCTGAAAAACTCAATACTCACTTTGTTATCTTGTGTCACAAGTATACTGGCACCTCCAGGTTTCAAAGGCACTTCTTCCATTGCTCCAAAGACATCAGTCTCCACAGAAAACGTCAGTTCCAGACCCAGGTCACTAATATCATTGTCCAAAATCCATTGCAGGTTTTTTGCATACTCTGGATCAATAGATGCCACATCTTGATAATTTACAGGAATACCTAAAATTAATTTTTTTAAAAATACAACAGTCAGGCTTCCATTTTTTCCTGCCCAGTTTTTTGGTATAATATTGCCCTCTACAGGTGTCTCAAAAGATTGCTAAACAAAATTTTAAAAAGTCTAAATTTCTACACCAATCTACTGCTTTTAGATGCAAATCCGACTAAACTACAAAAAATCCAAGAAATATGACAATACATTCAACAATTTGGGAAATTTTTATTTACTTTTTTTCCAATATTCATTCACCCAAGAGCGTCTTTCTCTCTAGTCTGGCTTCTCTTAAGAAACTGCTTACAACAATATTTGAACTCTGTACAATTGATCTTTTATTGGGAAATAAAATGAAAAGGGTCAAAGATTAAACCGATACATAAGAAGAAAGTTCTCAACTTCTCAATCTTGTCCAGAATGCTGTGTCATCTCCAGCTACAGGATTTTAGGTAACTGTGTCCCTTAGAAAATATGCATTTAAAAAGATTAGATTGAGCTTCAAAATGTTTATGAATTTCAGGTGAGTAGAGTGAGTATAGTTTTAAAGAAAACCAGCCGGGACCTACTGAACTTTGTGGGGGGTTTTGTTGTTATTCTGTCATTTTAAAACTGAGCTTTAAAGGAAGGCAAAGTTTTTCATTCCTGGCCAGCGGCCACGTCCTTCCCTGGACTGCCTGGCAGACAGGCACCTTAATGCTATCAAATATCATTATTAAGGGAGCTAAGTAACAGTCTGGACATTTAGGGATCCTATTCTCATCATGCTTCGACTTTAGTGACAAGTCTTGTGCTTCTGGAGTACTTCATCATCATCATCAATCGTATTTATTGAGCGCTTACTGTGTGCAGAGCACTGTACTAAGCACTTGGGAAGTACAAGTTGGCAACATATAGAAACTTAATGATTTGTTTATATTAATGTCTATCTCCCCCTCCAGACTGTAAACTCACTATGGGCAGGGAATGCCTCAGCTAATTCTCAAGAATTGTACTCTCCCAAGAGCTTAGTACAATGCTCTACACATAGTAATCTTCTCAATAAATTCTATTGATTTATTAATATACTGCACTGTACTCAGTAGGATGCTTGATAAATACCAATCCTACTATCAATTGATAGTATTTCTTGACTAGCTACTCTGTGCAAAGCACTCTACTAGACAATTGGGATTGTATAATAGAGTTAAGTATGCATGATCCCTGCCCTCAAGGAGCTTACAATCTAACTATTCTACTGTTCATCCACTTGACATTCCAAATAAGGGTCGTGAACAAAAATAAATAGTTTTACTGTGAGGAAAGCCTTGCCTGAGCCAACTGTGAGCCTCGGCCCCAAAAGAAGCATACCTAGGATGTGCTTGTAGAAGGACCTTGTGAAGTAGATGTTGACCAGCTGCCTGTGATTCAGAGCTAAACCCAGGATTTGCCCAGCAAACCGAAAGTAGTTCAAATGATCAGGATTGACATAGGAGTTGCTGTTCGGCTGAAACGTTGTCCCTTTTAAAAACAAAATGGTTGCATTTAGACGCTTTACACTTTTCTCCCTATAACGACAACTGTATCATCATTTTGAATTTGATTCAAAATGAAATCTTTTTGTGTTTAATTTTTGATGTTTCCCTTTTTCTAGCAAAGGGAACGTGTGCAAAATAAAAATGGCACCAAGCCAGATTTGAGGACCTTGATTATACAACAATAATAATAATAACAATTATAGTATTTGTTAAGCACTTACTGTGTGCCAGGCACTAAGCACTGAAGTGGATAGAAGCAAATCAGGTTGGACACATAATAGCAGAAAGAGAGAAAAATAGAAAGAGAAAGAGAGAAGTTCTTCATACTCAAAGAGGCCAAATGGATGGTGAAAGTGTTCATTAAGATTCCTTTATGAATAGGTTAAGCATAATCTCTGCTTTTAGGGATCTGAATGCTTAAAACAGAATAATATCAAATGGCAGATGCTCATTCTCTTACAACCTTTAAATATCATATTGTACTTTTACTGTTATTATTAAATTTGTTAAGTACTTACTATGTATCAGGCACTGTTCTAAGCACTGGATTAGATACAAGTTAATCAAGCCAGACACAGTCCCTGCCCCAGATGAGCCTCACAGTCTAAGTAGAGGAGAAAATAGGCATTGAATCCTCATTATACAAATGAGGAAACTGAGGCACAGAGATGTTAAGTGGCTTGCCCAAGTCACAAAGCAAGCAAATGGTAGAGATGGGATAAAAACCCATGTCCTCTGACTCTCAGGCATGTGCTCTTTCCAGCAGCCCACACTGCTCCTCCTTATAGTGCACTTCAAGAACACAGGTCTGTGGCCTGTTTCGCAGGATATGTGAGTAGCTCAATGGAATTGGAAATGGAGATCATCACCATCATCAATCGTATTTATTGAGCGCTTACTGTGTGCAGAGCACTGTACTAAGCACTTGGGAAGTACAAGTTGGCAACATATAGAGACAGTCCCTACCCAACAGTGGGCTCACAGTCTAAAAGGGGGAGATAGAGAACAAAACCAAAGATACTAACAAAATAAAATAAATGGAATAGATATGTACAAGTAAAATAAATAGAGTAACAAATATGTACAAACATATATACATATATACAGGTGCTGTGGGGAAGGGAAGGAGGTAAGATGGGGGGGATGGAGAGGGGGACGAGGGGGAGAGGAAGGAAGGGGCTCAGTCTGGGAAGGCCTCCTGGAGGAGGTGAGCTCTCAGTAGGGCCTTGAAGGGAGGAAGAGAGCTAGCTTGGGGGATGGGCAGAGGGATTGGGGGCATTCCAGGCCAGGGGGATGACGTGGGCCTGGGGTCGATGGTGGGACAGGCGAGAACGAGGTACGGTGAAGAGATTAGCGGCAGAGGAGCGGAGGGTGCAGGCTGGGCTGTAGAAGGAGAGAAGGGAGGTGAGGTAGGAGGGGGCAAGGTGATGGACAGCCTTGAAGCCCAGGGTGAGGAGTTTCTGCCTGATACGCAGATTGACTGGTTAGCCACTGGAGATTTTTGAGGAGGGGAGTAACATGCCCAAAACATTTCTGGACAAAGACAATCCGGGCAGCAACATGAAGTATGGACTGAAGTGGGGAGAGACACGAGGATGGGAGATCGGAGAGAAGGCTGATGCAGTAGTCCAGATGGGGTAGGATGAGAGCTTGAATGAGAATGGTAGCGGTGTGGATGGAGAGGAAAGGGCGGATCTTGGCAATGTTGCGGAGCTCAGACCGGCAGGTTTTGGTGACGGCTTGGATGTGAGGGGTGAACGAGAGAGCGGAGTTGAGGATGACACCAAGGTTGCGGGCTTGTGAGACGGGAAGGATGGTAGTGCCGTCAACAGTGATGGGAAAGTCAGGGAGAGGGCAGGGTTTGGGAGGGAAGACAAGGAGTTCAGTCTTGGACATGTTGAGTTTTAGGTGGCGGGCAGACATCCAGATGGAGATGTCCTGAAGGCAGGAGGAGATGCGAGCCTGGAGAGAAGGGGAGAGAGCAGGGGCAGAGATGTAGATCTGGGTGTCATCAGCGTAGAGATGATAGTTGAAGCCGTGGGAGCAAATGGGGTCACCAAGGGAGTGCGTGCAGATCGAGAACAGAAGGGGACCAAGCACTGAACCTTGGGGAACCCCCACAGTAAGGGGATGGGAGGGGGAGGAGGAGCCTGCAAAAGAGACTGAGAATGAACGACCGGAGTGATAAGAGGAGAACCAGGAGAGGACGGAGTCTGTGAAGCCAAGGTCAGATAGTGTGTTGAGGAGAAGGGGGTGGTCCACAGTGTCGAAGGCAGCTGAGAGGTCGAGGAGGATTAGTATAGAGTATGAGCCATTGGATTTTGCAAGCAGGAGGTCATTGGTGACCTCCACCAATTAATGCCAACCTACTAACAGTACCTTAAATTTGTCTACCCGCCGACCTCTCACCCGCTTCTTGCCTCTGGCCTGGAACGCCCTACCCTTTCATATCTTACAGCCAATTACTCTCCCCACCTCAAAGCCTTATTGAAGTCACATCTCGTCCAAAAGGCCTTCCCTCACCAAGTCCTCATTTCCTCTTTTCCACTCTCTTCTGCATCATCCTGACTTGCTCCCTTTATTCACCACCCATGCCCCCAGCCCCAAAGAAATTATGTAGATATCCATAATTTATTTATATTGTCTGTGTCCCCCTCCAGACTGTAAGCTCATTGTAGGCAGGGAATGCATCTGTTATATTGTTGGGCTGAACTTTCCCAAGCACTGCATTTGATGTCCTGCATATAGTAAGCGCTCAATAAACACAAAACTGATTGATTGATCAGAGACCGCAACACTTACCATCAGCAGACTGGGTAAACAGGGCATAATCAGGGTTGACAATCTCATTAGATAAAATATCAAACCACTCCCGCACCACACCTTGTCCCTGGGTAGAAGGGAAAACAAATTATCAAAAGAAATACCTAAAGTGGACAAAATGATAATATTCTCCAAGGTTCTAATGAAATTACGAGTCTAGAAAACTGATATTAGGAGTTACATTTAGACATTTAAAACTTTTGCACTGCGGTCTGCCCGTCCTGTATCTCGGCACCCACCATGCCTTCTTCACCATGGAAACGCACAGCAATCCCCTGCTTTAATTTGGCGCAACTTGCTTTCGACACAACTTCGCAGCTACTTCTGAAAATAGAATCTAAACATGTGGCAGTCATTAACTGTACATCTGAAAACTTGTCATTCCTAAATGAGTCTTGTGCCGCCCCGAAGCATTCTGCCTCTGTCATACATACCTCTGTGAACCAACAGGATGTCATTTTCGCTCACTGGCCTGTGCACCATGTCCGAATCGGGCTGCCCTGAATGTAAGTGCTCATAGAACCATTCACAGCGATCTTTAAAGGGCTACCAAAAGACACAATCAAAGACACACGACCGTTAAATGCAAAATATATACCTGTTCTTTATCAGCTTGGCTTACATGACAGTAAGCTAAATACGCTTAGACAAGAAATCCTATTCTAAGATCCTTATGGATGCCTAAATCCAGTAGATAATGCTCAAACAATTCATAAAAGCAGATTACTATCCAAGAGTCATCCTTAACAGTTATTTATTCACATACCCCATTCCATGATTCAAGAATTTTCCATTCTCTTCCTTATTACCAGTTGTAACTATCATTTTACTTCTGCTCCCACTGCATGTATACAATCAATCTGGCCTGACTCCTCCATCAGATTCCTCCATAAGCCCCTAGTGCATAAGGCCTGCCTCTTATCTTCAGTGTAGTATCCCAAGTTCCCAATACTCTGAGCAGCACACTTTAGGCCCTCAATAGACTCCACTGGATAAATGAATAAAAACACACTTTATATAGACTACTTAGAACAGTAAGCACTATGGCCTAGTGAAAAAAGCAGAGGCTCACGAGTTAGGGGACATGGCTATGGCTCAACCATTTCCCTTCTGGATGACCCTGGCCAAGTGACTTGACTTCTCCGTGCTTCTATGAAATGGGGATTAACGACCTGTTCTCCCTCCTCAAATGTAAGCCTCGTGTAGTACGGGGACTGCGTCTGACCTGCTTATATTTTGCCTACCCCAGCACTTACCATAGTGCTTGACACATAGTAAGTGCTTAACAAATATAATAATAATAATACCATCTAGTTTTTTCACCAGGCCTCTCTTCACCAAACCAGTGAAAAAAAGTGTGGGCCAGTCAGTCAGTCAGAGAGAATGAATAACCTGAGGTCATTTGTACATTGCAATTTCTCTCGAGCCCTAGTTTGGACAAGAAGCAATTGTAAAATGG
This sequence comes from Tachyglossus aculeatus, assembly GCF_015852505.1. Lineage (NCBI taxonomy): Eukaryota > Metazoa > Chordata > Mammalia > Monotremata > Tachyglossidae > Tachyglossus > Tachyglossus aculeatus. The sequence continues at coordinate 38,172,486 of NC_052084.1, forward strand.
ACTTAGGAATACACTATGAGCAGAAGGGTGGAAGTGCAAAATCCTTTGAAACATCCGTCTAACAGTTCATAGGTGAGTCGGTCTTCCAGAAGCTTACCTGGCATCATAGTGCCAGCCACACTTGGCTTCCAAAGGGAAAATTATAAAACAGTGGCTTACCAGGGTTGCTCAGTTAGCTGGTGGCAAACTGACGCAGCCCAAATCTCCTGAACCTCAACAGAGAGCTCTTTTCAGGAGATTTATTTGCTTTGTTTCTTCCCTTAATCCAGAGGCTGCACGTTGCCCCTGCTTATGCTTAAGGGGGAAGAAAGGTAGAGAAGAAGACACCTAAAAACTATCTCACAGTAGCCCTGGGATTCACTTGTTGCCCCTGTTTACACTCCCGGACCTGCCCCCAACACCACGGACTCACTCTACTTTCAGGTAGAAGAGCCGAAGCCTGGAGGAGGCGGCCACAAATATTTTTCCAAAATTTTGAGTCCAAACTCGATATTCATAAATCCATGCCATTTCCTCTTACCTTTTGTTCATGCCTAGATACAACAGCGAGGGGTCGCAAAGCCTCTTACCTGGGCTTTGATGATATGCATAAATCTGGACATCAGCTCAGGACATTCAAGAAGGAAGTGAAAGTGGTCAAAGATGATCTTGGGGTTTCTGAAAGAAAAGCATTTTGGGGAGCAGTCAACAAATTATATAATTCATTCAATCGTATTTATTGAGCACTTACTGTATGCAGAGCACTGTACTACAATACAGTGAGCTGTACATTCACGGTGAAGGGAGCAAAGATGCCCATTGGAAAAATATTCACACATTACTCCATTTGCTTTCTCATGCTGGGCCTCTTCAAATAAGAAATTGAAAATGTACATTTGAAAAAGCAACACAAATTTTCTTTTTTTGGGAAAAATCGAATTTATCTGACCTTAGACCAAATATCTGAAAACCATAGGGAGGAAAGGACAGTCTCTCCTCTTCTAGACTGTTAAGCTCCGTGTGGTTAGGGAACATGTCTACCAACTCTGCTATATTATACTCTCCCAAGCCCTTGGTACAGTGATCTGCACACAACAGGCATTCAATAAATATGACTGATAGATTGATAGACCTCTAGGTTTTCAGCTGAACCGAAGAAAAGCTAAGATGGAATCTGGAATACCTAAAAGACTTACCGGTTAACAAAGCATTTAAGAACTTCATCGTGTTTGCACACAAATTCTATAAAACGAGGTGATGTCATCCTGTGTGGAAAAAAAAAAGTAAAGCCACACCATGGTCAGGAAGCACAAATGGTAAAATCTTGAGAAAAGCAATCTACATTGCTCAATTCAAAAGCATGGGGGTCGGGAGCCTGATTGGATTTCTAACCCCAGCTCTTTCATCAGTTTTCGATGCCACGGTCGTTAGTCTACTCCATTTCCTCGTCTCTAGATGGAAATACCACCGCGCTGATGACGGTGCACCAACCCCAATACTTTAGTATGGTGCTTTGGCACCTACTGCTTGGGAATGGTGAAAAAAACGTGCAGAATGTACCAGAATGAATTACCCCCAAATTAAGCAAAATCTAGATTTTTTTGGCAATTTAGCAGGAAATAATTGTAGGAAGTTAATATGTAAAATCCTTCTTACCCCAGAGGCATCTGACTAGAACAGCACATGTAAAAGGCTTGGATAACTGCACTGAGACGGTTGGCGGTCATTGAGATAACGTCCTGACAGTCTCCACTAGCTTCCTGCTTCCCTGCAGTTTTATCTGGGCTAAGGTCCCTGCTGTCGATGGACAGGTTTTCTGTGCTCCCGCTTCCGGGGTCGAAGGGAGGAATGGAAGTCGCCTCTGGGTGGTCCGGTCCTTTTTGTTTCAGGAAGAGGGAAGTGATGTCGGCAGAGTCCCTTTTGTTCTTCATCAGCTCTGTGGCTATTAAAACTAGCCATTCATCCAGGGAGTGCCACAGCAATTCCAGTGGCTGCCAAAACAGGAGAGAAAAGATATCTGCACCTAGGGATAATGCATATGCACAAAGCAGAACAAAAAAAAGCAACTACAGCGCTTAGTACAGTGCTCTGCTGCACACAGTAAGTGTTTGGTAAGCACTACTACTAATACTATTCTTCAACTGAGGTGGCAGAGCTATTCTTAGAGAAGCAGCAAAGGGCAAGCATGTGGGCACCTTTCACACTGGTTCTTCACTCATGGGAAAGCTTGGATTTGCTTTATTTGCTTTAAAGTAATACAGAAAGGGAAAGAGTCCTAAGAACCAAAAAGGAGATGGTTAGTACACCATTCCATCTACAGACTTTACCAATTCACAGATCCCTGACTTCCAGGATAGAAAAGGTGTGTACGCAACAAACAAATTGGTTGAGTAAGTGTATCATATGAACATTAAATGAAAGATGGATCTATTATTTACATACACAACCTTCTTCATTTTAAAGAGGTCTCAACACTTTTTGTATTTCAATGGAATGGTGAGTCACCATCCTTCTAGGTGTGGAGCAAGATAGCAGCCCAGGTGAACTATTTCCAAAGCTAAAATCCTGTTTGTGTGCACTCACAACAGAGAGAAAGGAGGAGTTACCTTCCCGACCCTCATCCTACCTCTCTAGTCCCTCCTTCTCAGTTTCCTTTGATGGCTCTTCTTCCTCTCCTCATGATCCATGGTGACTCACAGGGCTCCATTCTGGGTCCTCTACTCTTCTCACTCGACACTCCTTTTCTTGGGGAGCTCATCCACTCATGTGGTTTCAACTACCGCTTGTATGACTCTTAGTTTCTCTAACTTTACACTGGCCTTTCAGCTGCTCTTTAATCTTATGGATCCTCCAGCCTCAGGCATATCTCCCTGATGACCCATCAACCTCTTAAACTTCCTATGTCCAAAACTGAACTCCTCGCTGTCCTTCCAAACTGCCTCCTCTTCTGGTCAGCCAGACCATCAACCTCCCTGATATACAAGCTTTGACTGCTGTCATTTAAGGTCCCACAGCTACTTTCAAAATCTTGCCTGCCTTACTTCATATGCCCACTCCTTCCTCTTGATACTTAATCACCACACCCTGGTTCAACTGGCTGGATGATTGCAACAGCTTCCTTACTGGATTCCCTAACTCTGGCATCTCCTCTCTTTTATCATCTTTCTAAAACAAGTGGTGTGCTTGACTACTGTGTCCAAAATTATCCAAAAGTACCTATGCACAACAAGAACTCCTAACTACTAGCTCCAAGGCTCTCCGTCACCTACATCCCTCGTAATTTACCACTCTTCTACAGCCTGGCTCACACCTTTTGCTCCCCTTCTGCAAGCCCAACCAAGTATCGCTTGTGACTCTCCCATCTTTTCCTCTGCAGCTCCTCCAAGCCAGATCCCTACCTGCCCTGGAAAGAGACACTGACTCACTCTGCCCAAAACTCTGTTTGGGACAAATGGTTCGTAAAAACAGTTGATTCTTTCTTTTATATGAGAGAGAGAGAGAGAGAGAGAGAGAGAGAGAGAGAAACAAACACACACACATGCACACACATTTGATGACCTAACACAAGCTCATCTTTCAGCAGAGGAATAGCTGGCAGTGAAAGACATCGTTTCACCAACAGGAATAATCAAAACAAGGGGAAGGAAACCAGAGCTCTTGGGAGAGCAGTAAAGACCCAAGCCACAGGTTGGGGAACAGTACAGATGCTACGGTTGCTGCAGAGTGCAAGGAAAAAACAGATACTGCATAACAAGATAAAGACTAGCCACACAAATAGATCCATAAGCAGAAAAGATAAGGGGGGAAAATACTGCCATCTCTGTCAGGAAAAAATGGGAGAGGCCTGTACACTTCACATAGTTCTTTCAGCAATTTTGATCATTTAAACTGCATAACCTAAGTAACATAAAAAATTTAACACCAATATTAAACAGAAGACACTTCTAAGACTTTGCTTGGGTGCACTGTTGGACAGTCCCCACCCCAGGTCGAAAAAAACTTGTGGATCTCTGAATGGTCTAAGTAAATAGGGAGGTAAGAAAAATTGCCCAACTAGTTTGGTTTTTTTAATGGACAAAATCAATTAAATAAAAGGTGTCTTCAGTTTCAGCTTAGACTGCAAATGGGCTGCTGGAGGAGATTTGCTGCAAATAAATTGTGATCGAGGGTTGGCCTCGAACTTCACAGACAGAATGGCTGCACCATTTGGAGTTTTTGGTTCCTAGCGAGGAACACATCATTTTAAAAATCACCTTAAAAGGTTATTAAGCACACTTTAAAAAATGACCTAAAATTGCTTGGGTTGCCTTTCTTTTTCCAGCAGAGGGCATAGTATAGCAAAAAAAATATAATCCTATAATGGCTTAGATTCTAAAATTTCTGATTTTACTTACTCCCATTACAAAAGTATAAAATTCCTACTGATTTCAACAAATGTAACCACAGGCAACTCAATTCATTCATTCTGAAAGCCTAAACGTCTTAACCCACATACATTAGAAGCTTTGTGAACAAAAAAAAAAGTCTAAATCTCATATAGCATAGTTGTAGTAAAGCGTATACTTCACTTTTCCCTAAAGCGAACTGGAATTATACACAAACCACTTCGTGCTTAAAATCCTTGAGCATTTCTTATTAGTGAAATGCATATTTCTAACTGTCATACTATTTAAACCTTTAAAAAGAAATACTGAGAATACGTCATTGTTTCTAGTTCCTTGAAACTAAGCAGCTAAGAAAAATGAAAATGACAATTAAAATAGGAAAACTACTGAGTCACTAAACCAAATTCCAGAATAAGAGAATAACTTTAAAAATAATGAAAAGATGCCTCAGTGCCAAACAGGCAGGCTAAAGAGACCCTTTTTTAAAAAAATTCAGGGACGGAAAAACCACAAAGGACACACTAAAGTGAATTAAATCCATTTTCCCTTATTCTAGAAAGGCAAAATACATACTAATAAAAATGAGGAAATAATGATAGCTTCTTTTGTGTCTAGTATTTATTAATGTTGAGCTTAAATTCCCTTTGTAAACAATAAATGAGCTTAATTCTAAAGGCACAACAATTCTTAAAAAATTAGGTGAGAAGTGAAAGTGAGGGAAAAATGGGGGAGGGGGAAAAGAAGGAGGGAAAAAGTGAGAAGGGAGCAAGTGAGGGAGACAGAGAGAAAGACAGACAGATGGAAAGAGCGTTCACCAATAAAGCTTGACAGATGATAGATCAAAATTAGAGGAAGAGTATCCCTAACTTAAAAACAAATATGAGCCACATATCTGTCCCGGACCTGAGGTTTCTGCTTAAATGAATGCTGAATGAATTAATGATTGATGTGAACCTCATCTCTCTAGCATCTATCCCTCCTCACAGTGTCACACACTTTTCTGACCTTGAACACCTGACTTCTTGGAGTCTTATTCCCATTGTAGCCCATATCAATGCCGTTATTGGGAGAGGATGGGCCGATGCGAAAGACATGGCAAAATATCCTCACGATCCTTAGGAGACTCTTCATTTGCGCATCGTAATTGCTAGACAGGCTGAAAGAAGAAAAGGGTGAGATGTTAGTTTCATTTAAAAACAGTTTCAGAGAGGACAGTCTAAGAGGGCAAACTAAAAAAACACCAGCAAAGCATGGTCTTTAGGTAATCTAATCCTGTGTCATTGGATCCCAAAACACAAAAGCACACAAACCCACAGCATTAGAGGAGAAACGATGTATCTAAATAAGGAATCCGAAGTACAGGACGTTATGATTGCATGCCTCTTGAGGATTGCTGCTGCTGTATTCTACCAGGCACCTAATACAGTGCCTACTGCTCAATAGACATTCAATAAATACCTCCAATTGACCAACCGGCCAAGCAGAGGGTGGGCAGGGATTGGGATCCCTGTGGCCAGGATCTCTCTAGCAGTTAGCTCCAGGTTCCAAGGCACTTGCTCAATAGCCAGTGTGGTCTGGCTGTATATGTGTGTGTATATATATATATATATATATATATATATATATATACAGCCAGACCACACTGTATATATATATACACACACACACACACACACACACATACACACACAACAGCCAGTGTGTTCTGGCTGTGTATATGTATATATATATATATACACACACACACATATACATACAGCCAGTATATATATTCCTATATATATGTTTGTACATATTTATTACTCTATTTATTTATTTTACTTGTACATATCTATTCTATTTATTTTATTTTGTTAGTATGTTTGGTTTTGTTCTCTGTCTCCCCCTTTTAGACTGTGAGCCCACTGTTGGGTAGGGACTGTCTCTATATGTTGCCAACTTGTACTTCCCAAGCGCTTAGTACAGTGCTCTGCACACAGTAAGTGCTCAATAAATACGATTGATTGATTGACTGATTGACTGATTGGTCTCTCTCCTCCTGCCCCATGCCCAGGGCAGCACACCTGCCTTCCCAACTTTCAGAACATCCAGGAGACGGCGACTGTTTCCCAGCAAAGGCTTCTGCCTGGAAGAGGAGAGGGCCTGAGAGGGCTGGCTCCTCCTTGACCTGTTTTACTTACATTAGCTCAGTACTGTTGTACCTCACTCCAATTTTTCTGTGTGTCTTCCTCCCACACTTCGAGTGGAAGCCCCTTGTCGGGCAGGGACCTAATCTGAATTGCTTTCCTTGAAATTTCCCCAGTACACGGAACAGTACTTGGACCTCAGCAAGTGCCATAAATAATCATAATCCATTCCCTGGTCTTTAACGCCTTTAGCAACAATCTAGGAGCACCCAAATACAGATCGACTACCTAATGTAATATTTAAGTTGGAAACATTAATTTAGAGTTTCTCATTATTAGCAATTTCTAGTTGACAATTCCAAGAGGAAAAAAGCATTAGCGGATGGCCCAAAGAAGGTCACAACTCCACATATTCCCTTAAAAGCATTTGGAGGGAAAATAAGACACAGCTGTAACATGCCAGGCATTATGAAAGCTCTCTCGGGTCGTAATGGGGCAGAGGAAATTGAGGGAAAGTGTCTTCAAAAGTCAAAGAGAAATTTCCCAATTGTGGGTTTATACAGTTTCCAGCTCATCAAATGGCACTCTGCTGGCTAGCTCCAAGTTACATAAAGTTCTAATAATGCTATTTTCTGTTTAAGTGCTGCGGCGGCACATACAGCCCCCAAATGTCTCCAAGCAGCAGAAATTGATCATTAAGTAGCCATGCCCTTCATTTAGACTTTGACCCCATCTCACACCAAGAGCTTAGCAGAGGGAGCTGCCAGGTTTGCACAGACAGAGGTCAAAGGGCAGTAGTACATGTTCTTGGTGAATTCATCCTTTCAGCATTTCCGCACAGCAGGAAGCTAATCATTAGTTGATCTGCTAAGGAGGTAGGGGTGTTTCCTGTGCTTCAGATGAAAGGCACTGTAGAAATTCAAGGTGGTATGATTTAAATGTGTTTCTTTCCTGTAGGAAAAATGGTGATCAATCTTTGGGGTCCTTCACCAAGATTTTCAGAAATGGAACTAGAAATGGAATGGAAAAATGGAATTTCCAGTTTCCCCCACACCATCAAACCATCCTGAAGTTGTCTGTCCTCCCCCAACCAAAACTGTCATTATTCCTTTTGAGTACAGTGGGTCTGAAAATGGAGGGCCCTGAGAGATGGAGAAATGTCTTTAATACAAATGAGCAATTTATTAAAAAGGAAATTGAAGGAATTAGAAGACATCTCAGAGACTTATCCTGACCTGTATGCAATTTGGGCTGTGACCTGGGAAGAATCATAAAGGTCTCAGAGAATCTTACAATTTTGCAGTATGGATTTACCCAGGACAGTTCAAACTCAATTTTTAAAAACTGACTACTTTACAAACTACCAGCTTCTTTGAAAAAATTGTGCAGCCCAACCCCCTTTCTTAAAAAAAACTGATATGAATGAGCATTTTTACGCTGCCCATTTATCCAGGCAACTACCTCACAATGCCTTGGCAAATCCCTCTCCTCACCCTGAACCACACCGCAATGAACCAGAGGTTAGCAATTGTCCTGTGTGTAGTGAATAACAGTCAGTTTCAATCTCGGGAGGAACAAAACCTTCTCTACTCTTGTTAAAATGCTGAACTGTAGCAGTAGCAGTAGTAAAAGCATTTATTCTGAACCCACTAGGTGAGGTGCACTTCACTGAGGTGCATGGGGAGTACAGAAAAACAAAGTGACATGTTCCCTGCCCACTAGAATCTTTTACTCTATGGAGGGAGGAAAAAAAATATTTCCAGTGACAAAAGTGAAAAATAATTAAAGCAAATACATATATAAATAAGTGGTAAGGAGAGTGGTAGTAAACTCTTAAGTGTTAGAGTTGGGTGAAGGGAAGATATGATTCAGGATGTTAGGAAATGCTTCAGGGAAACATTTTTGGAAGGATCTGAATGAGATAAGCAGTGGTCCATCTGACAAGGGGGAGGAAGGTACTCCAAGCTACAGGAAAAACATGAGGACAAGGGGACAGAAGCAAGGAAGTCAAGAGCAGGGTACAGCTATGAAGCCTGCTGCTTTTAAATAGAATTTTATTATCCTATGAACTGGTATCACGCCAACCACTAGCCTTTGGACAGAAAGTGTTGACAGCATAACAGATGAACAGAACTGTTCCTAAAAGAAATAAGGCAAAAAACAGACTACACCAACAAATCTTGATTCATCAATTTGTGCACGTTTTTGAGCACTTACCTAAGCAATTTATGACCATTTGTGGTGGCAACATCAGCAAGGCTTGTTAGAATCTTTAAGTACTGACTTTCACTCTGCTGAGATAAGTGCTCCAGAACTTGCCGCAACTGAATGTTTGTAGAAATTTCAAAAAAGGAAATCAATTTTACATTCCATTAAGGGCCTGCAGACTGTGGGTTTGAGGGTGAAGGACTCGGTTACATCAGAAGATTTGGTCAGTCATTGGAAAACAAACACCTTCACAACTCTTACCCAACTAGTTAAATCCAGCTCGGGCTCAGGCAGATGATCGCTGCCTCAACTGAAATCTTGAACTTCTAGATATTTCAACATAGCTAGAAGAATACAATTCTAAGTTACACAGTCCTAGCAGGCTATTAAGGAGAAGATATTAAACTGGTCCTGCTAAGGGCTTAGTGCAATGTTCGGTTCACACAAGTGCTCAAGCAATGTTCTTGATTAAAGAGAATAATTTGAGCTCTGCCTTTTAACATTGTACATATCAAGCTAAGTGAGCACGGGCCTACAGTATTCCCAGTCTATTTCTTTTCCTGCAGTCCCTGTGATGAATGAAGCAGCCCTGATGGAACTGTGCAATTCACTCATTAAGATCTGATCGATACATGTCTTGGAACCCGGAGGATAACAACTAGACTCTCAGATTGCTGGGCTCCCTGACCACGCTCCGGTTAAGCTATAAAAGTTTCCACACGATTAAATTTGAATGTATAAATTTGTGCACTCACACTCACATGCACACTTCTGGGAGAAAGCTATGTTACCATGTTCTCGCGAAGGTCTTCATTCTGTGTCATTTGAATAATTGTCTGGAACAGCCTAGAGTGATGCTGAATTAATACTTCACAAGTTTCTCCATACCCACCCTAAAAAGCAATTAAGAAAACAGTCTTTAGAAATGGAATTCCTTTTACAGCTCATACCCTTTAATGCATAAAGATAATGATTATAGTAACAATACTAGTACTGTTGTGTTGTACTCTCCTATGCACTTAGTACAGTGCTCGGCACCAGTAAGTGCTCAATAAATGCAATTGATTGAGAGTAATGATAATGCCACCTCTGTTTTTGGACAGGCACTTTTATTTTGTTAAAGCACTTTCCAATCAGCTCCCTCATTTTATCCACTCAACAGCTCTGTGAGGTGGGAAGAAGAAGGTATTATTAGCACCATTTTACAGGTGATAAAACTGAGGCCCACAGAGGTTCAGTGCCTTGTGTATGATCATAAAGCAGTCCAGGGGCAGTCTCAGGACTAGAACCCAGGTCTCCCAGCTCTAGACATTTTCCACTAGACCACCCTCCTTCCGCAACCAAGTCTTTAGTCTTCTTCCCCCTTGAACCCCCAACACTTAGAAGACCAGAACTCTATCATTAAGTTAAAAAGTGAAAAGGGGAGTGAGGGTTTCACAAAAAAACTATACCTGTACACAAAGATCCAGTGGGGTAACTCCATTTTTATCAGGAAGATACTTTGCTCCTCGTAACAGAAGAATTTGTGCTGTGTCTCTCTGACCATGACTTAATGAGATAGAGAACTAATGTTAAAATTAGTACTTATAGGGGGAGGAGGAGTCTGTTTTATGGGCAGTCATATACTAAATCAGGAATCATTTCTTACAAAGTAGAACTGAACCAACCCGGACACTGTCTCCCATAACGTATGCTCTAAGGCTGAGAAAGGCAGTCATGTAAAGAGCCATGTAAAGAAGATGAGGAGACAGAAACTGAACAAGTACAGGCAAGGGAAGGGAGAGGAAGAGAGAGCTGAGGGGGAATCATGGGAGTCATCTAGACACAGAGGAACCACAGGAAATTCTCCGTGACTCTTCCATTTAGTCAAGGAAGGCTTCATGGAGCAGGTAGGATTCCAGGTACTGACTGTTGAAATGGAGGGAGAGAGGTTGCTGAGGTGGCACAGGCAAGACATTTGAAACAGAGGACAATCAGGGCTGAGCCAACTAGCCAATGCAAGGGTCAATGGAACAAGTCAAGGGGAAAATGGAGGAGTAAAGGCACTTGGCAGAGAAAGCAAAGTTCCAGGCAGAGTGGAATGATGATCAACAACTTGGCCAGGTCTGACGGTGGTTGAATGTGAAGCTCCTCTAAACTGCAAGCGCCTTGCGGAAAGGGAATGCACCCAACAGTTCTGTTACACTGTACTCTCCCAAGCACTTATAATGCTCGGCACCCAGTAAGTGCTCAATAAATAGCACTGATTGAATGACTGTAAGGTTCTGTAAGGAGGCTGAAAATAGCAGGAGGAGAGGCCTGGAGCATGTAGACTTGGGGAGGGCCTACCTCACCCGAGGAAATTCCAGTGCCCCTTGGTACTGGCTGTACACCTGCCATCAACAACACTGCTTAGGGCATAGCTGATGAATTGAGGACTCTCCCCCTACTCCCCTACGCTCTTCCTTAATGCAGGCTACGGTGTGGGAAGGGCAGATGACTTGAGGGTAGTTTGGTGTTTAGACATTTGGAGGGGAAAGTTCCATTTCTAAAGAGCTGCTTCTTTCCACTTCTGTTGTTTCCTCTTCTTCATTCTAGCCAGCTAAGAGCAGTGGGGGGGACCCAGAAAAACTCAAGATTCCTTCAAGTCTTCTCTAAAATACAGACACTAGAGCGGGAATTCCTTGTGGGATGGGAATGTATCATTTAAGTGTTCTGTACTTGTGAAGCGCTTGCTACACCATACTGTACCAAGGGAGCACTCAATAAAAATACTACTATCAATCAATTAATCGTATTTATTGAGCGCTTACTGTGTGCAGAGCACTGTAGTAAGCGCTTGGGAAGTACAAGTTGGCAACATATAGAGACGGTCCCTACCCAACAGTGGGCTCACAGTCTAGAAAGGGGAGACAGAGAACAAAACAAAACATATTAACAAAATAAAATAAATAGAATAGATATGTACAAGTAAAATAAATAAATAAATGGAGTGATAAATACATGCAAACATATATACATATATACAGGTGCTGTGGGGAAGGGAAGGAGGTAAGGCGGGGGGGTGGAGAGGGGGAGGGGGGAGAGGAAGGAGGGGGCTCAGTCTGGGAAGGCCTCCTGGAGGAGGTGAGCTCTCAGTAGGGCCTTGAAGGGAGGAAGAGAGCTAGCTTGGCGGATGTGGGGAGGGAGGACATTCCAGGCCAGGGGGATGATGTGGGCCGGGGGTCGAATGCGGGACAGGCGAGAACGAGGCCCGGTGAGGAGATTAGTGGCAGAGGAGCGGAGGGTGCGGGCTGGGCTGGAGAAGGAGAGAAGGGAGGTGAGGTAGGAGGGGGCGAGGTGATGGACAGCCTTGAAGCTGAGGGTGAGGTGAGGTATATACTACAACTATAACCCTGGACAACTATTGATCAGAATGCTTCAACACCAACAAAAATAATAATTATGATAATAATAATAATATCTGTTAAGCTCTTACTATGTGGCAAGCCCCGTACTAAGTACTGGAGTAGATACAACACAAAGTTGTTGAAGTTCTAAATCCATCTCCTCCACTAAGACTCCCCAGGCATTCTTTGAAATTGAACTATCAGTCTTCTCATCTTTAAAAAGCACAGTATGACTGGCCTATGCAGCCCACAAGGTTTGTCTTGCTAACTTGTAGTGCCTTCAAAGAATAACTTCAATACATGTGCATGGAAAACGAATGCACTAAGTGCAAAGTACAAATGGAAAACTTTTGAAGGAACAAAGGCGTTAGAAAATAGAATTAGTAAGGGGAACCTACTCCAGAGAGAGTTGAAACATGAAGGTATAAGGAAAATAGATTTTCAAAGAATTGTGACTATGCCAGTGACTACTCAATCTACCCAAGACATATTAAATTCAGCTAAGAGCTGGGAAATATTTTCATATGCTTCAGATGATGATGATGACATTTTGTTTAAGTACTTTCTGAGCCAAGAACCATACTAAGCACTGGGGTAGATGCAAAATAATCAGGTTGGACACATGCCTGCTCCTCATGGAGCTCACAGTCTGAAGTGGGAGAAGGACAGGTACTGAATCTCCACTTTACAGATGAGGAAACTGAGGCACAGAGATGTTAAGTGACTTCCCCAAGGTTATACAGCAGGCCAGTGGCAGGGCCAGGATTAGAACCCAGGTCCTCTGACTCTCAGGCCCATGCTCTTTCCAATAAGTGATGCTGTTTCAAATTTCAGGAAATAAGGGCTGCAGTAAAAATACACAACGTGGGCAAACAAAGGCAAAAGTGCCTTAAAGCAGGGTGACAATGAATTATTACATTAATTATGATCCAGTGGTTAGCATCCATTGATCAGACAATGCAAAAAGAGAGAAAAGGCCCATGAAGTTGGCCAAAAAGAACAGCCAAGTATTTTGGGAGGACAATACTGAATGCAGGGTGGAAGCAGGGGACAATGGAGTGATCAGCACAGAGATATTGCAACTTGCCACTGGTGTAGCATAACTTTCCTCAAGAAGAGGAGGCGAAGGAAGGCGACATCATCCACCAGACATAAGTTGTTGTACTGCATAAAGTTACACGACGGAAGAGGGGACGAAGAAGTTTTGTATAAAGAGACACAAAGTTCAGAGTCAAGGATAACATGCAATTGTTTAGACAAGCTACAAGATGTGTAAGAGAAACTGCACTGAAAGAAAAGTTCCAGCATTCACCGGCAATACTCTTGCTCAAACCAACGGATGACTTATCCAGTAGTCTTGAATTGCATCTCACCTCTCAATGAGTTACCATCCATTCAGACCTTTCCTCTTAAGAATCCTATAATTTGTCTTCAGATTTAACTACTCTCCACTCCCTTTGATTTTTCAAAGACAATTCATTGGCAGGAATTTATCTTGTTAGTATTGCTTTCCTGAGCCCTGGACACTGTTAAAGATTGAGTGCAAATCAAATCGATGCCTCATTTCTCTCATCCTCTTAGAATGGTAAATTCAGTCTTTGGCTTTCTGTTCAATCTCTGAACTTACTTGGCTATCTTCGTTCATATGAGTTGAACTCAATAGGGACACAAAAGAGAAGGTCAGGGCAAGGGCCTTGCCCTTTCTCATGCCAGCTTCTCCCTAACCCAGGTGGAGAAGTCGGTCTGCTCCTTATCCCCAGTGCCGCTTCTGCCCTATCAGAGCCTCTTCGGCCCTCACCTTCTCTTCATTCGAAGCCCACATCATCCACCTCACCAGTGACTACAACTGCCCAGGTGCCTTCACCTGCTCTGCAGTTCCACCTCTGCCGTTCATTGCGGGGCTTGATACCTTTCTCTTCTTCCTACTCTCATTCTCATCACCAATACTGATGCTCAGGGACTTCAATGGCCACATGGATGAATATTCCAAAGGTGACCTCTTCCCAAGACATCCAGGCCAACCCCTGACATTTCCAGTTCACCCTCGCCTACTGGAACTCAACCCTTTCCTCTGCTCAGCCACACTGCAAATTCCTCCCTCTTAGGCTCCCAGACCCATAGCTCCCATTGATCATTTCAGATCTTAACTCCCTCCTAAAAGTCCTCAATACCCCGATCTTCTCCCCCGATCATTTCACCGACTACTTTGTAGGTAAAATAGAAACCATCAGGCATGAACTTCCCCGAGTCTCACCTTCACCCACTCAACTTCCTTCTACCCCCACCTCCACTTCCTCCTCCTTCCCAGCTGTCTCTCAAGAGGGGGTCTCCCATCTGCTCTCAAAATCTACCCCCTCCACTGGGGCCTCAGACCCAATCCAGTGACCTGGAACTGCCTGCTGGGTGGAGGACTTCAATTCAGCACAGGACTGAATGGCCACATGCAGTTGTAGGTAAAAGGGGATGTCTAAGGGCCTCTGTGAGCATTGTTATTTGCTCTGGCCTTAGAGCTAGAAAGCCTAAAGAAATGTGTAGCGATTGAAGGATTCTGAGGAAGGGGTGGATGCACGTGCCCAGCGCCACTTTAGAAAGTGAATCTTAGCAGTGGAATGTTCCACAGAAGACAGTATGTTTTCCTAAATTGTCAGACACTTTTGATGCTGCTTTATATTTTTCTCAAAAGCACTTCAATAGAAATCATACCATACCTGCAAGCAAAATACAGCGGAGTGGCTCCTGACACATTAGGCCTGTTGATGTCAGCACCGCTATCTAGTAAACACTGCACTGTCTGCAGAAGAGATTAAGAAAACAAAAAAACAGTTATGATGAAGTCAAAGTCAGGTAAAAGACAACAAAACAGGACAGTAAAATTCCATATGATCAACAAGAACACACCCAGATGAACTGCTCATTAACACCACAAAGGAACAGAATTAAAATCCATGAATAAAACTAACCCAAAGAAATGCATCTGGGTTAGCCTAAAGTTACAAAACCATCAGAGATGATGCCCTCTGGGAGGCAGAAGTTCCAGTAGGTGGGACTCCAGAGTCTGATTTTTTTAAGGACTCTGTTGCCTGAAGTTATACATTTATACTAGTCCTAAAATAATATTAAAAGAGCATTACTCATGATTCTTACCATCAAAAGAAATATTCCTTACAACATTCCTTGGCTTGTGATTCTAAGGTACTGATTTCAGAGTTCAAAAGCAATGGAACCAGGGCCAGGGAGTAAGGAGGGAAGCATAAAGGGAAGCAAACGCAGAATATTGGCCTCCTCCAAGAAGTACCCCATCAAACTTATAAAAAATCATCATCATAATAATATTCTGAGAACAACTCCAGACAAGTAATTTCCTACTTGGAGGATTTATTAACACATCCCCACTGGAACAAGAACCAAAAGTTCTAGCGCAGTTTTACCAAAGTAAACCCAATTTTCTAACAATCTCTTCAGGGAGGCTAGCAAGTAATACCATAGGGCACAAAAGGATGTACAGCGTCATTGATGTTGGCAATGGGCAACCTCCTATGGAGCTCCCCACTGCCTTTCATAAATCTCCCTGGGACCATGGGAAAGGAGACAGCAGGGCTCTGCAGGAACAACACTGGTTTCTCCAGATTTGGAGAAGAAGGAGGAACCCCACCTGCTGCAGAAAGAGGGCCCCCAAATCCCTCCTTTATGAGGGAGACATAGGGTGAGAGGGCCTCAAGTTGGGGAAGGGCACAATTCTCCAAGGGCTATGAAGAGGACAGCATGAGGAACCAACATCCTTTCAATCCAAAGTATTTATTGGGCACCTGCAGTGTGCAGTGCACTCTGAGTGAGACAGTTTGTTAGACTTCAGAGACATGATCCCTGCCCTTCAGGATCCTTCAATCTAGCCGGCCTTTCAGCCAACTTTCCTACATAGTAACTCTTCAGAAATTGGTACAGGAGATAAAAGTCTTCACCTGAGGGAACACACTGGAAAGGAAACCAAGTTCTAAGTGCTTAGGCCAATCTCAGGTATCATACCACTGATGTAAACTATAATCCATAATTCTGTGCCAAAACT
Organism: Tachyglossus aculeatus; assembly: GCF_015852505.1. Taxonomy (NCBI): domain Eukaryota; kingdom Metazoa; phylum Chordata; class Mammalia; order Monotremata; family Tachyglossidae; genus Tachyglossus; species Tachyglossus aculeatus. The sequence goes on from NC_052084.1 coordinate 38,188,615, forward strand.
TGTGTATTACTCACCAAGACAAGGCTGGGCTCCCAGAAGCCAATTTTCACTTGATGTCATTAGCTTAAACTAACAAGCCAACAATGACAATGACAAGGTATGGGGAGTCAGTACTGAATGGACAATCTGTCAAGAGTTGCAGCATGGCCTAGTGGATAGAGCCTAGGCCTGGGAATCAAAAGGCCCTGGGTTCTAATTCTGACCACACAACTTGTCTGCTGTGTGACCTTGGGCAAGTCACTTCACTTCTCTATGCTTCAGTTACTCTATCTGTAAAACAGGGACTAAGAATGTGAGCCCCATGTGGGATAGGGACTATGTCCAACCTGACTACCTTGTAGATACCCAGCACTTGGTACAGTGCCTGGCATAAAGTAGGTGCTTAACAAATGCCATTTTTTTTTAAAGTGGAGTTTTTGGCTGTAATTTTTGTGTAGTTTTTGTATAGTGTCGTTTTTGGCTCCTGCCAAAAAGATGGCATGACAAAATGAGACAAGGGGTCATTTTTATTTCCAAGTATAAACCAACTCACGCCACGACTTATTCCCATAATGCCATAAAAATATGGTCGTACTACTGGCACATAGAAGCTATAGAAGTGCAATGGCCAGTACCTTCTTGGGCAGTGCTGTGGCTAATGAATGACCAAAATACTGCCCACAGCTCTTCCAGCCAAGCCAGTGGTCACTTTGTTCATTGCCTAATCAGGACAAACATGGTCCATTAATGCAGAGAGTGACAAATCCTAGATAAGGTCTAACTCTTGGCAGACAGAGAGCTAACATAGGAGAGCTGAAGACACTATGAATATAAAAATATACTCTGGAACACTGATTAATCAGCCTACCTTCAAGACTACAGCTGAATCCACCAAATGCAAGCAAGAGAATTCAAATAGGTTTACATGATTGCCTTGCAAAATCTTGGGTAAAAAATGTGGCGATGACTCAAGCTGTAAATATTTTGGTGCTTGTCTCCTCCATTAGAATTTAAGTTCCTCACGGGCAGAGAACATGTCACTTCTGTGGGTTATACTTTACCAAGCAAACAGTAAAGTGCATTGCATTCAGTGGGCACTCAACAAATACTACTACTACTACTGCTACTACTAAAAGTAAACAAACAGCCTGGTGCTTTAATGTGCCGAAATTTGCATTTCTCAGACTGTGAGCCCATTGTTGGGTAGGGATTGTCTCTATCTGTTACTGAATTGTACTTTTCAAGTGCTTAGTACAGTGCTCTGCACACAGTAAGTGCTCAATAAATACAATTGAAGGAATGAATGAATGACTTCTTGAAGTGAGTTTCATCTATACTATCACCCCAAATAAAACACCTGGTTTTTAGTTTCATAAATCTACTCAAAATACCATCAGCTGTCTTTCCACATGAAGCTTACAAAATACTCTTTTCTATACTGATTTACAAATTTCCTATATTGATTCACAAATTTTAGCTATTTCTTATTCCAAAGAAATAACTAGAATCTTGCACTGGTCTCTTGGTGAGTCATCAGAGTCTTGCAAGATTAAGTCTGTATCATATTATTTTAGGGCAATGATTGGCTTATCTAGTTCTGTAGTTCCAAGGTCTCCCAGAGAGAAAAGAATCTACCCTTTGGGGGGAAGGCCCACATTTGCATTATCTTTCTAGGATTTGACACCAGAAATAATTTTTTCTCTCTTCAAAAACTTTCATCCATATAGCACCTTATTACCATGAAACATTCATTGGCCCATCCATACCAACATGGACTGGTTGCTAATCTTGGCAAACGTCTCAAAAAAAGTCCAACTAGCTGACTAGAGCTAAATAACTCTAAAAGTCCAAACCTTTCTCCTCTTCCTCATTGCATGCCAGACAATCACACCAATCCCACTAGACCGTAAACTCCTAAAGGGCAGGAATCCTGCCTACTTACTCTATTGACTCTCCCAGGCACCTAGTACAAGGACTCTGCACACAGAAGTCACTCAAAACTACTGATTGATCAATATCAGATATCATGTGGTATCTGCTATTCTTCTGAAAAGATGACGATACTTTCCCACCTGCTTTCTCATCTGCCCTCGTGCCATTAAGTGAGGTAGCCAGGGCCGGTTAAGACAGGATTTTTTACTGTTTTTCTTCTGGAGAAAACAAACCACAGACATTAGGGGACTTGCCCATGTTTATCCAGTTAATCAATGGCAGTCAAGGCTAAAGCCCTTCTCTCTGGGGCTCTTACAAGTCCATGGTGCATGACACCGTGACCTAAAGTCCCACCATAATCTTGGTGGTGAACTGTAAACACGGTGGGACAACTGCTGATCGAACGGAACAGTCCCCAAAGTGACAGCCAACATTAGCAAGGTGAAAGAGGAAAGAGAATGGCAGCAGTATGAGGACAGATTTTTCACCTTGTCTCTTCAGCAAACCACTAAGAATAATAATAATAATTATAATGACATTTTTAAGTCTTAGTCTCTGCTGGGGTAGACACAAGATAATCAAGTTGGTCACAGTCTCTGTCTCACACGGGGCTCACAGTTCGAGGAGGAAAATCCCCATTGAGGAAACTGATGAGGAAACCGAGGCATTGAGAAGTTCAGTTACTTGCCCAAGGTCACACAGCAGGCAGGTGGTGGTTTCAGGATTAGAACCCAGACCCTCTGACTCCTATACCTGGGATCTTTCCATTACGCCATGCTACTCCTCTTCAACCAATGCTTCAAACTACTGGTCCTATTTTAATAAATCAATCCAGCAATCAATGGTATGTATTGAACACTTACTGTGTTTAGAGCACTGTACTAAGCACTTGGGAGGTATTATAAAAGAATAAGTATACATGATCCCTGCCTCTATGGAGCTTATAGACTACAGGAGACACACATTAAAAATACATTACAGGTGGATATAAACACAACTGCTGTGGGGCTTGGAGAAAGTTTAACTATCAAAGGGCTTAAGATTTTAAGAGTATTAAATTCTTGCCTCATATGTACACTAGCAAGTGTCTGTGTGCATATATGCACTGGGGATTCATGTAGTTTACTTTAAAAGAGATTAGGATAGAGCACGAGCCTTGAAGCCAGAAGAACCTGGGTTCTTGTCCCAGCTCTGCCACGTGACCTTGGGCAAGACATTTCACTTCTCTGTGCCTCAGTTACCTCATCTGTAAAATGGGGATTAAGACTGTGAGCTCCATGTGGGGCATGGACTGTGTCCAACTTGATTAATTTGTATCTACCCCAGTGCTTAGTACGGTGCCTGGCCCATAGTAAGCACTTAAATACCATTAACAAATAAACAAGAGTTTAAGCCAAAGGTCACAAGCACTTCCAGGAAAAGCTACATCCAAACCATTTTGAGTCTACACCCAGTTTAGTCACCTAACTTGGTGCTAGGACTCCTGACGATCTTTCAGACCAATTTGTTTTAATAACTCTGATTTCGTAGTCAACTTGTCTATCTGCTACACGTCTGCTACTTGTCTCGTGCTGTACTCTCTCAAGCGCTTAGAACAGTGATCTGCACATAGTAAGTGCTCCATAAATACCGCTGATTGATTGAATGTTTAGAAAGCTTCAGAAAAGTTCCAAAGTAATGGACGACCCTGAATCTGTTTATCTTATTTGTCAGAGTGTATGCCCCTTGAGGGCAGGGATTGGATCTTCTTCCTCCATTTTACTCTCCCAAGCGCTGAATAGTGCTCTCCCCAGAGAGTTGTTCAGTAAATATTACTGACAGATTGATTGAGAAGCAGTGTGGCTCAGTGGGAAGAGCAACGGGCTTTGGAGTCAGGGGTCATGGGTTCAAATCCCGGCTCCGCCACTTGTCCGCTGTGTGACTTCGGGCAAGTCACTTAACTTCTCTGGGCCTCAGTTACCTCATCTGTAAAATGGGGATTAAGATTGTGAGCCCCCTGTGGGACAACCTGATCACCTTGTAACCTCCCCTAGCGCTTAGAACAGTGCTTTGCACATAGTAAGCGCTTAATAAATGCTATCATTATCATTATTATTATTATTATTTTCACATTCCAGCAAATTACAGTTTGCTCTAAGTCAAAATACAGTCTTCTTGCCCAACCACAGCCTGGGTGCCAGAACACAAATGAGGAATCGCTAGATCTAAGTGGCATTAGCAGGGCTGTGCTTACGTCACTTACACCTTACAGTGCTGCTAACATCCTGCAATCCCCAAAAATCTCCAGTGGCTACCAATCAATCTGCGCATCAGGCAGAAGCTCCTCACCCTGGGCTTCCAGGCTGTCCATCACCTCGCCCCCTCCTACCTCACCTCCCTTCTCTCCTTCTACAGCCCAGCCCGCACCCTCCGCTCCTCCACCGCTGATCTCCTCACCGTACCTCGCTCTCGCCTGTCCCGCCATCAACCCCCGGCCCACGTCATCCCCCGGGCCTGGAATGCCCTCCCTCTGCCCCTCCGCCAAGCTAGCTCTCCTCCTCCCTTCAAGGCCCTGCTGAGAGCTCACCTCCTCCAGGAGGCCTTCCCAGACTGAGCCCCTTCCTTCCTCTCCCCCTCGTCCCCCTCTCCATCCCCCCATCTTACCTCCCTCCCTTCCCCACAGCACCTGTATATATGCATGTATGTTTGTACATATTTTTTTACTCTATTTAATTTATTTGTACATATCTATTCTATTTATTTTATTTTGTTAGTATGTTTGGTTTTGTTCTCTGTCTCCCCCTTTTAGACTGTGAGCCCACTGTTGGGTAGGGACTGTCTCTATATGTTGCCAATTTGTACTTCCCAAGCGCTTAGTACAGTGCTCTGCATATAGTAAGCGCTCAATAAATACGATTGATGATGATGATGATGGACTAACAATTGTCGTGGGTGTGCCACTTCCCCAAGGTAATGGGATCAGTCATCCTGCTTCCTGGGACCCGAACCAGGCAAACCCCATCCGTGTGGGGCTTGTGCCAAGACTGCAACCAGCCATGTCCAGTCTCACTCTAGGGTGAGGGCAGTCACTTCAGGGAAACGCCTACAGCTTTATGCAATATGAGATAGGGCTCATCCTGCAGGGACTCTTGGGCCTAGGACAGCCATCCTTACCGGGAGCTGCACCCAACCCAGCCAATTAACTGGAAATGGGAGGAGTTGTGTGGCCTGGTGGAAAGAGCAGGACCTGGGTTCTATTCCTGGCTCTGCCACTTTCCTGCTGTGTGACCTTGGGTAAGTCACTTACCTGCTCTGTGCCTCCATTTCCTCATCGGTAAAATAGGGATTCAGTACGTATTCTGCTTCCTACTTAGACTGTGAGCCCCACCTGAGATAGGGACTGTGTCCGACCCGGTTATCTTGTACCTACCCCATCATTTAGTATAGTGCTTGGGGCTTAGTGCTATAGTACTTGTCACATAGTAAGCCCTTTATCAAATACCAACTATTACTATCATCATCATCATCAATCTTATTTATTGAGCGCTTACTATGTGCAGAGCGCTGTACTAAGCGCTTGGGAAGTACAAATTGGCAACATATAGAGACAGTCCCTACCCAGCAGTGGGCTCACAGTCTAAAAGGGGGAGACAGAGAACAAAACCAAACATACTAACAAAATAAAATAAATTTTATTACTACTATTATTATTGTTATGATTATTATTGAGAAGCAACGTGGCTCAGTGAAAAAGAGCACGGGCTTTGGAGTCAGAGGTCACGGGTTCAAATCCCAGCTCTGCCACTTGTCAGCTGTGTGACTTTGGGCAGGTCACTTAACTTCTTTGGGCCTCAGTTACCTCATCTGTAAAATGGGGATGAAAACTGTGAGCCCCACGTGGGACAACCTGATCACCTTGTAACCACCCCAGCGCTTAGAACAGTGCTTTGCACACAGTAACCACTTAAAAAATGCCATTATTATTATTATTATTATTACTTGGAATAAAGGAGCACAGGAGAGGGAAAACGGAAGAAGCCAGTCACCCTGTTCTGTATTTATAAATTATAAATTCAGAACTTGTTAAATATATACTACATATTTATATCAATGTCTTTGCCCCTCTCTAGACTGTAAGCTCGTTGTTGAAAAGGAACATTTCTGCCAACTCGGTTGTATTGTACTCTCCCAAGCACACAGTACATAGCTTTGCATCTAGTAAGTGCTCAATAAATAATAATAATAATGCTGGCATTTATTAAGCGCTTACTATGTGCAAAGCACTGTTCTAAGCACTGAGCCATTTTACAACGCGCTTCCCCATTAACTCTCGCATCAGGAAGCAGCACGGCTCAGTGGAAAGAGCCCAGGCTTTGGAGTCAGAGGTTCAAATCCCGGCTCCACCAATTGTCAGCTGTGTGACTTTGGGCAAGTCACTTCACTTCTCTGGGCCTCAGTGACCTCATCTGTAAAATGGGGATTGAGACTGTGAGCCCCCCGTGGGACAACCTGATCACCCCGTAGCCTCCCCAGCGCTTAGAACAGTGCTTTGTATATAGTTAGCGCTTAATAAATGCCATCATTAATAAATACCACTGATTGATGGATTGATTTCAGCTGAGCCCAGCCGAAGTATAGTACCAGCACTCAGAATACTTATTAAGTGCCTGCAGTACAAGGAGCCCTGTACTAGACACTTGGGGAACCTAAGAAAAATAAAGAAAGACAAGATGTGATCATTGCCTTCAAGTAGCACTCAATCTAAGGGCTAGATCTGGCACTCAGTGGACTACTTAAACCATTGTGGGCAGGAATGTGTCTGTTGTTATATTGTACTCTCCCAAGCACTTAGTACAGTGCTTTGCACAGTAAGTGCTCAGTAAATACGACTGAATGAACCCCTGGGATTATTTTAAATGGATCGACAGCTGGAGGTTGAAATTCCTCCACTTGAGCTCAACGGGGCAGCAACCTTGATGACAACAGCACTTAACTCAGGGAAAGCCCAAAGGACCCTGAGAGCCGCAAGAGGAATGGTGGCTCCTGGGCCTGGGGCCTACCGTTTTATGGCCGTTCTGACATGCCACGTGCAGTGCCGTCTGTCCCATCGCATCCTCCACGTCGACGTTGCTGACGTGCTGCACGAGATCGTGAAGCAGCTCCGTGCGGCCGTTCACGGCCAGCCAGTGGATCTAGGGCAAACCACCAATCTGGGTCAGTTCAGATTTGTGTCAAGGACTTTACCCGGGATATCTGAATGCAAACACAGATTGGGATACTCAGCTATTTGTCCGTTTCACCACAGCCGCAACAACCCGCGTGTTCCCGAGGGCTGAACCTGCCCCCCATGTTCCGGTGCTGACACATGGGCGGGGGTGGCCTTAATTCCTGCTGTGGGGAAGCACGTCGGCGGCTGGGAGGCGTGTGATTCCATCTTCTACCTGGATCTTTACGCAACCCCACCAGGTTGCCTAAAATGCTGACAGTCCAGTTAGGATTCTTAAATTGTGTCATCTCTGGTCACCCAGAACTTTGACATGCAGCAAAGACTGCACTGACTTCAAATGATAGGGAGGGAGTGGACGAAAGGTTTAAGGAGCAGGAAGAAGAAAGGACGATTCAGGATCAGGACTCAAAAGGAGGGAGTGTGTGGTTCTCAGCGTGGCTTGCGTCTGAGGACCAGAGAAGTTAGGATGAGGCTGTAAGGCGGCAGTGTGGCATAATGGGAAGGGCATAGGACAGAGCCAGGAGGCCCTGATTCTAGTTCCAGCTCAGCCACTGCTCTGCTGTAACACCCGGGGTGAATCACTTATTCTCTGTGCCTGCTTCCTCCTGTAAAATGGGGATACACTGACAGCCCGAAGGGGGTCAGAGACTAGGCCCGATTTGATCATCGACAACAGCACTTAGTATATAGTAAACACACATTATTGATCATAATAATGTTAAGGGCTGTGGGAAAAAAAGTCATGGCAAAAGCGAGGGGTCCTTCACAGTTCCCCAACCCATTACTGAGAAAGGCAGGCCCCCACCCTCACCACCAGTGGATGCAATGGCAATGGCAAACAAGGAGGGAGATGATGCTTGCATAGGGACAGAGGCGGACAGCAGACAAGTCCCTACTCCAGTCTGCATCTGTCCCATCACGGACAATGCCCACTTCAGTAGGGGGCCACTACAGACTGGGGAAGAAGAAGGGACAGAAGGAAAACAATTCTGCCATAGGTGAGGCGTGACCCTGACTGCCTGCACCTAGAAAGGCAGACCAGAGGTTTCTGGAAAACCGCTAAATAAGATGCCTTTTCATTACAATTTTTTTTCCAAAAAAAGTCTGAAACAAAAACATGTAACCAGGAAAAAGTATCTCGATGCCTTATTTTTTTTTATGACATTTGTTAAGCGATTATTATGTGACAGGCACTATACTAAGAGCTGGGGTAAGTACAAGTTAATCAGGTTAGACACAGTCCATGTCACACATGGGGATCGCAGTCTTAATCCCCATTTTACAGATGAGGGAACTGAGACCCAGAGAACTGAAGTGATTTGCCCAAGGTCACACGGCAGACAAGTGGCAGAGCCGGGATTAGTACCCAGGTCCTTCCGATTGCCAGGCCTGTGCTCTATCCATTAGACCATGCTGCTACTCATATTAAGACATTCCAAAGCCAAGGAAGTGAAAGAACAAAAAAGTTTCACATGTCAAGTGCTGAATTTGTATCTGATTTTCATCCTTTTTCTTAAATCCCCGCTTTAAACAACCACCTTAAAAAGCATTTACCATAAAACAGTCCTAAACTTAGACAAAACAAACTTGACTAAAGGACGTTACTGATCATAAATTAAACCACCAGAATGACTTGATAGTTCAGTGCACTGAAATCTACATCTGTCCAACTACCATTTTAGTTGCTGCAAAGAGGTAAGGCATTTAGCAGGATCCTGCCAGAAACATTCGCAGCTAAGCTACGGCACCATCTGTGAAGCATTTGGGTCTGTGGTGTTTCACATGGAGTTTTGGTCACTTACTGCAGTCAAGCCTTCGTTATTACAAATGTTGACATCTGCGCTGTATTCCAATAATTTGCTCATGCATTTCTTCTGACTAGAATTTTAAAAAAAAGAGACTTGTAAAAGCAAGCCGGGCAAATCTTTAACTGCCTACCTGGGTTCTCGTGAAATCACCCTTCATTTCACAACAGCACTTAGCCTAGGGGTGCCGATTTTTTCTGGCTGCTGTCCTAGTCCTGGTGACAAGGCCCCGGGAAATTAACAAGGGGAGAAGAGCAGAGGTCAGGGTCTTCTCCCACGTTACCCCCCAAAATGGGCCACTTCAGGAGAGAGGGGTGACGGGTCTCCAGGCCCCAGGGCACTCAGGGGTCGGTGCCCTCCGGTGAATGACAGCCCTGGTCCTTTGACCTTCTGACCCCTTCGCTCAGAACCCAACACTGGAAAAATCACTCAGGGAACTGCAAGAAATGGGAGCAGGCAGCAAGAAGGGAAGAGCCCATGGTTAGGGCAGACGTTTTGCCGGATTCAGATAAGAGCGGAAGTTCTTCTTGACCCAAGGAATCCTGGGATTCCTTGTTGCCAACTAGTACTTCCCAAGCGCTTAGTACAGTGCTCTGCACACAGTAAGCGCTCAATAAATACGATTGATGTGGGGGAGACTTGAAGGCTGAGAAGAGCTGCTCATCCACCCAGACCAAGTCAGCCATTTGGCAGTAACCCATTGAACTGGTTATCTGCCTGGCTTCTTCAATGGTGCATTTTGGAAAACAGAGTAAACTTCCAACTTGGTACTGAAGAAAAGTATATTTCATGGCCAAAACAGAGAAAGTTCATGGGCAGGGACTACATCTTTCACTCCTATTGGCTGTTCCCCAGGTGCCCAATACAGAGCTCTCTGCGCACGGTGAGTCTGAAATCCTCCTAAAGTGCTCTGTCAGAGCGCATCAGTACCTACATTCAAGGAAAATGTGCTCCCTTTACACGTAAAGCTTGCAGTAGCACCACAGCAGGACTGACTAAGAGGACTGGACAGCTAGATCTGATTCACCTGCTCCTGTGTTTCTAGGTTAGTGCATCCTTTGTAAAGTCGTCCTCGCTGAAAAATGATCCAACGGGACCAAATGACTAAAAGGATTCCTTCTCTCCAAGCTATTATTAGAGCTCCCGTTTCTAAGCAGTATCCCAGAAAGGCTTGTTCTTTTTGACAACCCAGGGAACACCCTGTATTCCAGGATAAGCCTACTCTTTCCCTCAGTCACCTGTCTGAACCCCCTGGTCTACTGACCGATACAGGTTCAGTTACCCAAGCCCACTTTTGGACAGCTCTGCTATCTCCTCTCCGTTGGCAGCACAGGTAGGACCTCTGGGTGAACTTGCTAGGGCCTGGTCTACTCTGTAGCCTTAGGAGGAACACATCTGACAAGGTTAAGCATGACAATATCACCGATGAAGCTGATGTTTTACCTACTGCAACAGCGGACCATTAGCTAGGTCAAAGTAGTTGGATAGGGGAGGGATGTGAATCAGAGTGGTACTTGCTCTGCCCTTTGGCCACTAGTAATCAATCAATGGTATTTAATTAACACTTACTGTATGCAGAGCACTGTATTAAGTGCTTGGAAGAGTAAAATACAAGACACGCCAGATCCCTGGCCCTCAGGCTGCCTTGGCCTCCATGGCAGCAGATTTTCATCACTCTAAAAACCCGTAGGTCAGAGACAACTACAACACTTCAGCCTCTCTGAACCTTCTCTCTCAAGTCTCAGAGAGAAAAGTAAATATAATCAGGACTAACTGTATGGATGACACAAATGAAAATGATAATTAAATTTTCACTAAGGGAAAATGTAAACTTTACCAAGTAAAGAGGACCAGAGTTTAGTGAACCCTGTTGGTCACTGGTTAATCATTTTAGCCCAACCCTTAGGATGGCCCCTTTCTTACCCATTTCTAGCTGCCAAATGAAGCGGTGTGCACCCAGAAATATCCTGGTAATTAGGATTTGCTCCCTTTTTCAACAGGAGGACCAGGCATTCAACTGACCCACAACTGAAAAAGAACCAGAGGACAGTGGGGTTTAGGCATTTTTGGCGAGCAGAGTGGCAGTAAACGATAATTGTACCTATGGAGAACACGACCCAGATAGAAACTTATTCCCCCAGTAGCTTGCTTGGATGGGGATTGCTAGAACTCCCTGAAGTTGGTAAACCATGTCTCTGGGAAAAACAAAGGCTTAGGGTTGCCTTCTGCTTCAGCCCTTCCAAGGGGCCTCACTCTTGTCGATGGTTCCCAAGGTGGACACAACACAAAGGTACCTCAGATACCTCCTACCCAGAAGTTGTGCTTTCCATGTGCTAGATGATGCAACAACTAAAGTCTGTTTTCCATCTTGTGCCCGCTTCACAAACTGCTCACTCACATGCATGCACGATGGGGAAGTGGGAGAAAAACGCAGGGCCCTGCAGCTGCATATCTTAATGAGGCAAGGTTCATCGTGACATGGGGAACGGGGGGAGGGTACACAACACCAATGAGAGTGGATGGCTTGAAAGGGCAGGTGGCCTGTTGATGGATGACTATAAAATTCACAGTTACTCCAAATTCCATTCAGCAATAGCCAAGATAGGGAACATAAGACTTGAACCCTCAAAGCTACGGTTGGCAGAACTGGGGGTGGGGGGAGAGGAGGACAAACTGAAAAGCACACTCTCGGTTTAGTCTAATCAATCAATCAGCTGTATTTATTGAGCACTTACTGCGTCACCTCGCCCCATCTTACCTCACCTCCCTTCTCTCCTTCTCCAGCCCAGCCCGCACCCTCCGCTCCTCTACCGCTAATCTCCTCGCCGTGCCTCATTCTCGCCTGTCCTGCCGTCGACCCCCGGCCCACGTAATCCCTCTGGCCTGGAATGCCCTCCCTCCCCACATCCGCCAAGCTAGCTCTCTTCCTCCCTTCAAGGCCCTACTGAGAGCTCACCTCCTCCAGGAGGCCTTCCCAGACTGAGCCCCCTCCTTCCTCTTCCCCTCCTCCCCCTCTCCATCCTCCCCGCCTTACCTCCTTCCCTTCCCCACAGCACCTGTATATATGTATATATGTTTGTATGTATTTATTACTCTATTTATTTATTTTACTTGTACATATTCTACTTATTTTATTTTGTTAATATGTTGTTTTGTTCTCTGTCTCCCCCTTCTAGACTGTGAGCCCACAGTTGGGTAGGGACCGTCTCTATATGTTGCCAACTTGTACTTCCCAAGCGCTTAGTACAGTGCTCTGACACAGTAAGCGCTCAATAAATACGATTGAATGAATTAATGAATACTATAGAGAAGAGTTGGTAGACATGTTCCCTGCCCATAATGAGCTCACAATGTAGAGGGGGAGACAGACATTAAAATAAATTATGGATATGTACATAAGTGCTGTAGGACTGAAGGTGGGGTGAATAAAGGGTACAAATCCAAGTGCAAGGGTGATGCAGAACAGAGAGGAAATAAGAGAACTGAAGCTTATTTGGGGAAGGCCTCTTGGAGGAGCTACAGATGCCATTTTGTCTTTCTCCCTTGGACGTCTGATTGTTAAGAGTCATGTGAGGCCATGTTGGCAACGACAGGGATCACTGTGATTCTGAGTTTCCGCCGATTTCAAAGTAGTGCAACCTAAAGGAAAGGTTCTTGCCAGAAATCCTGGGCTGCCACAAGCACAGGCAAACAGTTCCCAACACCAAACCTCTCTTCGATGAAAACAATATGCTAGTGGATGCAAGGGAACCAATAAAGGGTTTGAGAACTCTGAAATGAGCAACCTGCTCTCTGTGAAGCATTATGTAATTATTTAAAAAGAGAGGAAAATATGGCCATTTTTAATGACCTTCCAACTCCTCTCCTCTAATGCAAGTTCCACAATTCAACTTTTTGGGGGATGGTATTTATTATTTGTTACGTATCGAGCAGTGTTCTAAGCTATGGGCCAAGCAGTGTTCTAAGCACTGAGGTAGATACAAGATCAATAGCTAAGATGGAGCCCCAGTCCCACATGGTGCTCACAGTCTAAAATGGAGATCCGCTATCTTAACATCATTTTACAGGTGGGGAAACTGAAAAAAAGAGAAGTGACTTCTCCAAGGTCACACATCAGCAGTAAACAAACCCTAAACAGATGCAACAGCCCTCGACTCCCTAATGGACCACTACGGGGTACTGAAGCGTGGGGAGAATTCTCAATCGGTAATATCAGTGCTTTGCACATAGTAAGTGCTTAATACATGCCATCATTATTATTATTATTATTATTATCAGCCAAGATACATTCCCCGTGGACCTCTGAGGACTTAGGGTTTGAAAATATTCCTACATTGTTTGGGGTGGAGGAGGAAGAGAGACAAATCAAAGTATAGCTACACTTCCGTTCCTAAACCAACCTCTATATGACTCTAGAGCATGAGTGCCTTTTCCACTTCTCCAGAGCACCAACGGAGCGACTGGTCTGGATTCTCTAAACCAGGCTTGGGGATCTGAAGTGGCCAAGCAGGCCCTGGTCCCAATACCGTTTGCAGATGGCATGTCCAGTCAGGTGGTGGCAGGGACTGTTCAATCCCAACCCTGGCATATCACCGGTTTCAGACGAGGGCTTGCAGTTTTCCACATGCTGACGGCTGCAGCAACCTGGCATGAAAACGTCTCGGGCAAGCAGCTGGGTGATGACTAGCCCTATCACTCGCCAGGCAGCTGGCAACACCAACAAGCAACAGAAAGCTCAGACCGGGCACTCAGGTGTCCCAGCTTTTGTCCGAGGCTACCCAGCCTCTGGCCAGAGCCCCTCTGGGCAAACTCTCACCACAGAGCCCCGTTTAGAATCACAGACTGGGCTTGAACCTGGGAGTGTGAGAACTGGATTTTGCGACTTTATCTTTCATTGTTGATTTTGTAATTTATTGTTACTTTGCATTTTACTATTATCTTTTTAAGTATCTGTTTACCTGTGTTTTGGAGTTAGGGACTGGGCCTGAAGCTGGAAGTGTGAGAACTGGGTTTAGCTACTTTGTTATCTTTCACTGTTGATTCTGTAAGGAATTGTTATTTGGAATTTACTGTTATCTTTCTGTGTGTCCTCTACCTGCATTTAGAGATGGAGGATTGAGTCTAATCTGTTTACTTAGTGATTACCTTAGGCATAGGAAGCTTCCCACATAGAATGCTTAATAAATATCATTACTACTACCAAATGAAGGCCAAATCACTTCTTAGAGTCCTGAATCCAAAAATTTAAAACAAACCCAAAAGAACAATTTCAAGCCTTACTTTGCCGCAATGTGAAGCAAGCTTCTCTTGACACGTCCAAAAGCATAATTGACATCAAACTTTGAATTTGACAGCAGTTCTGAAACAGACCTTGGACAAAAATAAAATTAAATGGTTAGGGAGAAGGTTCTCAAAGTTACAGTAAATCAAATTCTACATTCTTCTTCTCCTACCAAATACCCTGTCTTAGAAGAACTCAATTCTTATGGTTGATACGTTTAACCCAAGCTCCTATCCCTCAAGTTGAAAGCTTTTGAAATGGTCTTCTATTCACAAACTCGCTAGGCATCCAGCGGTCCTAAGTAATGGGAAAATTGACAGAATTCCCTCTATACAGTAGATTCCTCAAAAATGATTTACACATTTCATCGCTATTATTCAGTTGAAGATAGTAACATTGTAATTACACCCCACCTCAAACCCAGTGGACTGGCTCATCTTCTGTTCGCTCTCAGTCAACAATATTTGTTGAGCACTAATGACAGGGACTGTATAAAGTGCTGCATGTTCACTTTCTCCGCCTTTTCTCCTCTTCTTTCTCTTTCTATCGATCAATCAGTGGTATTTACTGAGTGCTTACTGTGTGCACAGCATCGTACCAAACTCAACTTGTTATTGAACTGTGAATCCCCAAAGCTTAAACAAACCACATAAACGTACTGCGTTCTATTGCATAGGCCTGGCTGTGGGCAGATGGCAAGTCTCAGCAGCACTCTGAAGAAACTCTCTAAGCAGGGCCCACCACCACCTACCTTGGCCTCATCCGATACCCTGCGTGGTGGCTATCTGCCCACACCATCTGCCAGTCACTCGGGAGCTATTTTTGACATGCCAGGAGAACTGGGCAATGGATGGTTCCTAAGGACAAAGCTGCCAGGGGCTTGATAAAACATTAAGGACAATTCAGAGGGTCATTTTCCCCTTAGGAATTAAATATCAGGAGCCAAGATTTTCTCCTGGGATGCCAAATAGTAACGGTCTACTTTTCTCAGGGTTATAAAGTGCCAAACAGCCAGGGCACTGAGCTTCTTTCGGGCGATAACGCTAGTAAGGACACTTGGAGACATATGGTAGCTATATCGGCAGCCACAATGAGGACTGAAAGGTCAGCAACTCAAGACCATTTTAATTATTTAATAACAAGACATATACTGGAGTATTCCAGTGAGGTCCAGAAATTGATTTATATTTCCACTTCTCTGGATAACCATCCCCCCGTCCCCCCGCCCAAGAGTTAGGCACTTACCTGTGCTGATCTGCCATTACCATTGGCATCAGTGTGTAGACAGCAGTTTCGTTATCTGTTTAGGAAATTAGAAAAGGATTTTAAAATGACGCATTGGTTTGGATCTGGCCTCCGCTGTGGGGAGATTGGGTTGGGACGAGCTTCTCAACCGGTTAGAAAGAAGTGGGCAGAAAAGAGTTGGTGCCCCTGTGGCGTCGCAGAGTGACTGTAAGCTTCCAGGACTCCCCCGAGTTCTCTCCGGTCAGAAGTAAGCCAAAGATCTGCTGGAGGGCCCCACAGGACTGCTTTCATCCCTTTTTTTTAATATATGCTATTTGTTAAGCACTTACTATATACCAGGTGCTGCAGTACACAAATTAATTAGGTTGGACACAGTCTGTGTCGCACATGGGGCTCACACAGTTTTGATCTCCATTTTACTGATGAAGTAACTGACATACAGAGAAGTGACTTGCCCAAGGTCACAAAGCAGATTAGTGGCAGAGCTGGAATTAGAACCCAGGTCCTTCTGACTTCTAGGCCCATGCTCTAACCACTAGGCGAAACTGCTTCTCCACTAGGAAGGTATGTTAGAAAGGCAACAGGATTTCATGGAATATAACTTAGCGGAGTGGGCAGGGTGAGGTGAATGGGTGTTAAGACACCTGAGCTCTATTCTCAGCTCTGCCACTGGCCTGCTGGGGGACCTCAGATAACTCACTTAACCTCTCTGAGACTTAGTTTCCCCATCTGTAAAATGGAGATAGTACGCAGACCCTGTGTGGGGCAGACACAATGTCCGGATCTGATTACCTTGCATTTACTCCGGCACTCACCACTTTCCTTAGCCCCTAATTAACACATAATAAATATCATAGCTTGGTAGCCCAAATGGACAATGGGGCCCTATGTTCTGTACAGTACTATTTCATCCTACGGCGTTTCACACCAATTGCATTAAGGTGCTCTGAAATTTTTGGCATTCCCAAAAAGCTTTCTGCTGCTAGGCTTATATGTTTTGCTGTTAGACTTAAATACTTACATTTTGAAAGCAAACCCAATTCTTCCAGTTGGGTAAGGGAAGATTATGCTTTTGGAAGTTTATGCAAGAGCACCTTTGAAGATGTCCTCTGTGGACATCTTTTCTCCACACACCTGGGCTGGTATTCGGCACTGTTTGGGCTGGGATGGGACTGTTGGGGCCATGAGCCGTTTCTCCTCGGTCAATTCATCAATCAGTGGCATCTACTGAGCACTTACTGCGTGCAGAGCACTGTACTAAGCGCTTGGGAAAGTACACTACAATTGAGCTGGTAGACCCAATCCCTGCCCTCAAGGAGCTTCAGTCTAGTTGTGGCGGGGGGGACAGGACAGAAAGATGTTCTCAGTGGGTCTGCTGCTATTAAGCCTCCTTCTCACAGACCTGTAACACATCTACAAGAAGAACTTGGAGGCGGGACAGAGTGGAGGCACAAGCAGGCACTACTGGGGAGTGAGTTTCCCGCTCCCCACCCCCTGCCCCAGGAGAAGGAGGAGAACAGGGAAGGAAGGAAAGAAGGATGAAAAAGTCGCTCCCCCCTGCCTTCCCCACGGGAGATTACTGCCACCCCAGCTTCCCCAGAGTGGGGAGCAGCGTTCGTTATGTTCGTGATGTTTGCTCTTTGCCCAATGGCAAAATGAATTGATGTATCAGTTAATTAAAATGCCATCACCCAAACTGGTGAAGTACCTTCTCTCAAAGAGCTAAAGAGCCAGGCACATTTGAGACTACTAAGTGATCGATACCATGATAGAAGCTGCATTACATTCATTCCCCTCCAATCTTGGGAGGCACGCATAGTTTATATTTTGGATATGTACCTGTTTTCCGTATGTATCCTGGGTGTTGCGTTTTTCTCAGTGCAAGTTAGTTATGCTATCAACTGATGCTGTTAGAATAATAGCTACTAAATATTTTTTCTTAATTTTGTACGGGACGATTTTCTTTTTAAAAAAGAACACAAAAAGAATTGTACATATGACATATGTAGTATAAGGTAACCTTTCTTGGGTTTAAAAGGAAAAAAAAAGGCACCACTTGGTTCTCTGTTGCTTTTGAGTACAGAAATGCTCAAGAAAAAAGCCCCCTCCACGAAGCAGGGGATTTCGCTGGCCCAGCCAAACTTCTGTCAAGGCGCACAATCCTCTACACCCAGTGGGCACTGAAGAGTTGTGGTTGGCTACCACTTTAAAGCTCATCCAGTGTAACATATACAAGGAAGCTTTTACACAGCCTCATTCTTTAGCCTTTGGAGTGTGCACACCTTAGAAGAACTTGACCTTGGACCCGAGGTCAACCTCTACCCACGTGAACACCTGGCTCTGCCGGATTGTCAGCAGGCAGTGTCCTGGGGGTGGAACTATGCCGCTGTTAAGACATCCATCTAGGGAACCAGGGGAGCCCCCGGGCCCCTCCAGGGCATTATCCCCCAGGACAGGACAACTACACAACCGAGTTGAGACTGTGAGCTCCTTAAGGCCAGGGAACACGTCTACCTGATCACCTTGTATCCTCCCCAGCGCTTCTTAGAACAGTGCTTTGCACATAGTAAGCGCTTAACAAATGCCATCATTATTATTATTATTATTACCAACTCTGCTACGTTGTACTCTCCCAAGCACTCAGCACAGCGCTCAGTATATATGAGTGATTGAGTCTAAATCGTGGGCAGATTTAGATGCACCCGCACCTCACCCGTGGTCTGCTCCGGGGTGGCGGTGGGAGGGAAGGTGAGGCGGACCACTGAGCCCATGAATTGGGCTCCTGATCCATGGTTCTTTTGAAGGGGGGGTGGACGGAAGGGCCGGGATCAGGGGATCTGGTCCCACCCGGCCCATACAGCAAGCAGACCTGCCGGGCCACGCTTGGCCCCAAGGGCCACAAAGGCACTCTATGCCCTGCCTTACAGAGGCCACAGAGTAAAAGGAGGAGGAAGAGCAGACATTTTGTCCCTATTATACAGAAGCGAAAACAGAGGCTCAGAAGGCTAAGTGACTTATCCAAAGTCACAAAGCACATCAGTGGCAGAACTGGCACTTGAACACAGATCTCCTAACTCCCAATCCCGTGCTCTTTCCGCTATAATACTGAACCTTCAAGTTTCGGTCGAGATAAAGTTTGAGAAAATCGACCCCAGGAAGAGAAATTCTCTACCAACTCAGAGGAGGCAGCTCTCTCTAAGGGGGCCACTGTATTTTGTACCATGATTCCATTACAATTATCAAAGACTCCAATTATCAGAGGTACCTATTACAATACTGGGAACACAGTTAATATTAATGTGACCAATATACTGGTATGGAAAAGAGTTCGCTGTTCCTCATTAGAACTCACTCCTATTCTTTATCGTTTCAAAGATACTTCAAATCTGAGACAAACTGAATATGAGAATCTGTCTGGCCTAGTGGACATAGCACAGGCCTAAGATTTTTTTTTTGATGGCATTTATTAAGCGCTTACTATGTGCAAAGCACTGTTCTAAGCGCTGGGGAGGTTACAAGGTGATCAGGTTGTCCCATGGGGGGCTCACAGTCTTAATCCCCATTTTACAGATGAGGGAACTGAGGCACAGAGAAGTCAAGTGACTTGCCCAAAGTCACACAGCTGACAATTGGCGGAGCCGGGATTTGAACTCCTAACCTCTGACTCCAAAGCCCATGCTCTTTCCACTGAGCCACGCTGCTTCCCCAAAAGGACCTGGGTACTAGTCCCCATTCCACCACTTGTCTGCGGTGTGACCTTGGGCAAGTCACTTCATTTCTCTGGGCCTCAGTTACCTCATCTGCGAAATAGGGATCAAGACTGTGAGCCCCATGTGGGACAGAAACTGTGTACAGCCTGATTTGTTTGTATCTTCCCCAGTGCTTAGTACAGTGCCTGGAACATAGTAAGCGCTTAATGAATATGATTATTACTATTACTATTATTATTATTATGTATTATAATGGAAACTCAAAGAACTATTTCCCTGTCTAGCTGCAAGGGAAGTCACTGAAACCCAAGAAAGGAAGAGAAATGAGGAGGAGGAAGCCGGGAGAGCATAATCACGGAGCAGAATGGAAATTTAAGAGCTCGAAGCAGAAGGTATAGCCGGTGACTAAAAGGAGAAAGTTTTAAAATAGAACACTTCTCTAAGAATAAATTTCTAGCTACAGAGCTTTACTCTTGCAGACTGTCTCTACTGTTTGCACCTACCTGCAGTCAGACTTTTACCCAAAATAGGAGAATGAATCACTTACAGTACCAACAGAGAGAGCCAAGGGAATTTCAACAACTCATCAGAGGTGAAAGGAGCCTCCCCGATCCCAGCCTATGCATTTTAATTTAGAGGTTGTGATTTTTCTTCCCCTCACATCAAGTAAAGAAATGACGTGTACCCAGAAAATAAATGGAATTATTCCCAATTCCCTCCACAAGCCTCTGAGGGCCCACTCTGTCACGATGTTTATTTTGTATCTTAGATGCTATTATGATGTTCAATGAAAGGATGATTGGGATGTCACTTCAAATCCAAAGTACAGAAATATCCTCTCCCATTTGCGGGTATCCCTTCTGTTCTTCCCAATGCTCTGCAATGCAAAATAGGACTCCCCTAACCCAGGGTTACACGCTTGCAGAACCCCATATTAAGGAGCGCTCGTGTTGTAGCATTCACCCCGTGCATTCACGGAAGCGTTTCTCCCAATACCTGGCCGCGCTGTATCTACACAATCCGGCGTTCCCAGAGAGATGGTCTGATTGCAGCCTGAGGATGTTGTACTTGTCATTGCTGGGCGTTTTTAAGGAGGTTCGGTGCATGTGTAACTGAAGCCCACGGAAACCCAGTTTCTGCAGAAGTTCTCGGGACTTTAGGTAACCTGTGAGAGTCTGGGGGAGGCGGCCCCCCGCCCAAACACCTGGTTTTGAACCAACCCTTCGTTTCCCAGCTCCTTCCTGGGGGATCCTGGAAATCCCGGGCAAAGCCTCAAAGCATCCTCCCTTCCTGGGGGGGGGGCCTGGACCCTGGACCTCCCGGCCTCTGCGGATAGAGCATCCTCCCCTCCCGGGAATGGGAGGTCCATCCCTGCCTCTGAGGTCACAGCATCCTCCTCTAGGAACAGAAAGTCCCTCTCCCAGCCTCCGAGGGCAGAGCATCCTCCCCCTGAGGGGGCGGGTCCTACCGACCTCCGCGGACAGAGCATCCTCCCCTCCCGGGAATAGGAGGTCCGTCCCAGGCTCTGTAGTCACAGCATCCTCCCCTCCCGGGAATGGGAGGTCCATCCAGGCCTCCTCGGGCAGAGCATCCTCCCCTCCCGGGAACAGGAGGTCCATCCGGGCCTCCTCGGGCAGAGAACCCTCCCCCTTGGGAATGGGAGGTCCATCCCAGCCTCTGTAGTCACAGCATCCTCCCCTCCTGGGAACAGGAGATCCATCCGGGCCTCCTCGGGCAGAGCATCCTCCCTTCCCGGGAATGGGAGGTCCATCCGGGCCTCCTCGGACAGAGCACCCTCCCCCTTGGGAATGGGAGGTCCATCCCGGCCTCTGTAGTCACAGCATCCTCCCCTCCCAGGAACAGGAGGTCCATCCGAGCCTCCTCGGGCGGAGCATCCTCCCTTCCCGGGAATGGGAGATTCATCCAGGCCTCCTCGGGCAGCGCATCCTCCCCTCCCGGGAATGGGAGACCCATCCCGGCCTCGGCGGCCCCGACACCCACCCCCCTCCCCCGCCGCAACCCTGGAGCCGCTCGTCGTGGCCAGGGGGACGCATGTCCGAGCCCGGCCATACCGCCCGCCCCGTCAGTCAGTCAATCAATCGTATTTACTGAGCGCTTACTGTGTGCAGAGCACTGTACTAAGCGCTTGGGAAGTCCAAGTTGGCAACATATGGAGACGGTCCCTACCCAACAGTGGGCTCACAGTCTAGACAGAGAACAAAACAAAACATATTAACCCAGGCGCTCAGTACGGCGCTCTGCACCCAGCGGGCGCTCAACAGATCAATCAATCAATCAAATTTATTGAGCGCTTACTGTGTACAGAGCACTGTACTAAGCACTTGGGAAGTACAAGTTGGCAACATATGGAGACGGTCCCTACCCAACAGCGGGCTCACAGTCTAGACAGAGAACAAAACATATTAACCCCCAGTACGGCACTCTGCACCCGGTGGGCGCTCAACGGATCAATCAATCAACCATTTGTATTTATTGAGTGCTTACCGTGTGCAGAGCACTGTACTAAGCGCTTGGGAAGTACAAGTTGGCAACATATGGAGATGGTCCCTACCCAACAGTGGGCTCACAGTCTAAAAGATGCGACTGATCGCTTGATAATAATAATAATAATAATAATAATAATGATGAAGGCATTTGTTAATCGCTTACTATGTGCAAAGCACTGTTCTAAGCGCTGGGGGGGATACAATTTGATCAAGTTGTCCCACGTGGGGCTCACAGTCTTAATCCTGTATATATGTATATATGTTTGTACATATTTATTACTCTATTTTATTTGTACATAACTATTCTATTCATTTTATTTTGTGAGTATGTTTGTTTTGTTATCTGTCTCCCCCTTCTAGAGTGTGAGCCCACTGTCGGGTAGGGACCGTCTCTATATGTTGCCAACTTGGACTTCCCAAACGCTTACACCAGTGCTCTGCACACAGTAAGCGCTCGATAAATACGATTGATTGATTGATTGACCGTCTCTATATGTTGCCAGCTTGTCCTTCCCAAGCGCTCAGTCCAGTGCTCTGCACACAGTAAGCGCTCGATAAATACAATTGATTGACTGATTGATTGACCGTCTCTATATGTTGCCAACTTGTCCTTCCCAAGCGCTCAGTCCAGTGCTCTGCACACAGTAAGCGCTCGATAAATACGATTGATTGACTGATTGATTGACCGTCTCTATATGTTGCCAGCTTGTCCTTCCCAAGCGCTCAGTCCAGTGCTCTGCACACAGTAAGCGCTCCATAAATACGATTGATTGACTGATTGATTGACCGTCTCTATATGTTGCCAGCTTGTCCTTCCCAAGCGCTCAGTCCAGTGCTCTGCACACAGTAAGCGCTCCATAAATACGATTGATTGACTGATTGATTGACCGTCTCTATATGTTGCCAGCTTGTCCTTCCCAAGCGCTTAGTCCAGTGCTCTGCACACAGTAAGCGCTCGATAAATACGATTGATTGACTGATTGATTGACCGTCTCTCTATGTTGCCAACTTGTCCTTCCCAAGCGCTCAGTCCAGTGCTCTGCACACAGTAAGCGCTCGATAAATACGATTGATTGATTGACCGTCTCTATATGTGGCCAACTTGTCCTTCCCAAACGCTCAGTCCAGTGCACTGCACACAGTAAGCTCTCGATAAATACGACTGATCGATTGATTAATCCCCATTTTTCCAGATGAGGTCACTGAGACTCAGCGGCGTGAAGTGACGTGCCCCGGGTCCCACAGCAGACTGTGGGTTCGAATCAATCAATCAATCAATCGCACTTAGAACAGTGCTTTGCACCCAGTAAGCGCTTAGCAAATGCCATTATCATTATTTAGCGAGCGCTTACTGTGTGCAGAGCGCTGGACTAAGCGCTTGCTCTGCACATAGTAAGCGCTCAATAAATACGATTGGTTGATTGGGAAGGACAAATTGGAACAAACTGGATTCGAACCCATGACCTCTGACTCCCAAGCCCGGGCTCTTTCCACTGAGCCACGCTAGAGGAGCAGCGTGGCTCAGTGGAGAAGAGCACGAGCTTCGGAGTCAGAGGTAATGGGTTCGAATCCCCGCTCCGCCCCATGTCTGCTGTGTGACCTTGGGCGAGTCACTTCATCATCATCATCATCATCATCATCAATCGTATTTATTGAGCGCTTACTATGTGCAGAGCACTGTACTAAGCGCTTGGGAAGTACAAATTGGCAACATATAGAGACGGTCCCTACCCAACAGTGGGCTCACAGTCTAAAAGGGGGAGACAGAGAACAAAACCAAACATACTAACAAAATAAAATGAATAGAATAGATATGTACAAGTAAAGTAAATAAATAGAGTAATAAATCATCATCATCCATCGTATTTATCGAGCGCTTCCTGTGTGCAGAGCACTGGACTAAGCGCTTGGGAAGTCCAAGTTGGCAACATCTACAGACAGTCCCTACCCAACAGTGGGCTCACAGTCGAAAAGGGGGAGACGGAGATCAAAACCAAACATACTAACAAAATAAAATGAATAGAACAGATCTGTACAAGTAAAATAGAGTAATAAATCATCATCGTCAATCGTATTTATTGAGCGCTTACTGTGTGCAGAGCACTGGACTAAGCGCTTGGGAAGTACAAGTTGGCAACATCTAGAGACAGTCCCAACCCAACAGTGGGCTCACAGTCGAAAAGGGGGAGACGGAGAACAAAACCAAACATACTAACAAAATAAAATGAATAGAATAGATATGTACAAGTAAAGTAAATAAATAGAGTAATAAATCACCATCATCCATCGTATTTATCGAGCGCTTCCTGTGTGCAGAGCACTGGACTAAGCGCTTGGGAAGTCCAAGTTGGCAACATCTACAGACAGTCCCTACCCAACAGTGGGCTCACAGTCGAAAAGGGGGAGACGGAAAACAAAACCAAACATACTAACAAAATAAAATGAATAGAACAGATCTGTACAAGTAAAATTAGAGTAATAAATCATCATCGTCAATCGTATTTATTAAGCGCTTACTGTGTGCAGAGCACTGGACTAAGCGCTTGGGAAGTACAAGTTAGCAACATCTAGAGACAGTCCCAACCCAACAGTGGGCTCACAGTCGAAAAGGGGGAGACAGAGAACAAAACCAAACATACTAACAAAATAAAATGAATAGAATAGATGTGTACTAGTAAAATAAACAGAGTAATAAATCATCATCATCAATCGTATTTATTGAGCGCTTACTGTGTGCAGAGCACTGGACTAAGCGCTTGGGAAGGACAAGTTGGCAACATCTAGAGACACTCCCTACCCAACAGTGGGCTCACAGTAGAAAAGGGGGAGACAGAGAACAAAACCAAACATACTAACAAAATAAAATGAATAGAATAGATCTGTACAAGTAAAATAAACAGAGTAATAAATCATCATCGTCAATCGTATTTATTGAGCGCTTACTGTGTGCAGAGCACTGGACTAAGCGCTTGGGAAGTACAAGTTAGCAACATCTAGAGACAGTCCCAACCCAACAGTGGGCTCACAGTCGAAAAGGGGGAGACAGAGAACAAAACCAAACATACTAACAAAATAAAATAAATAGAATAGATATGTACAACATCATCAATCGTATTTATTGAGCGCTTACTGTGTGCAGAGCACTGTACTAAGCGCTTGGGAAGTACAAATTGGCAACGTATACAGACAGTCCCTACCCAACAGTGGGCTCACAGTCTAAAAGGGGGAGACAGAGAACAAAACCAAACATACTAACAAAATAAAATAGAATAGATATGTAGAAATAAATTAAATAAATAAATAGATAGAGTAAAAGAATATGTACAAACATATATCCATATATACAGGTGCTGTGGGGAAGGGAAGGAGGTAAAATGCGGGGGATGGAGAGGGGGACGAGGGGGAGGCTCACTTCTCTGAGCCTCAGTTCCCTCCTCTGTAAAATGGGGATGAAGACTGGGAGCCCCACGGGGGACAACTCGATCGCCTTGTATCCGCCCCCAGCGCTTAGAACAGTGCTCTGCACATAGTGAGCGCTTAACAAATGCCATCATTATCATCATCATCATCATCAATCGTATTTACTGAGCGCTTACTGTGTGCAGAGCACTGTACTAAGCGCTTGGGAAGTACAAGTCGGCAACATAGAGAGACAGTCCCTACCCAACAGTGGGCTCACAGTCTAAAAGGGGGAGACAGAGAACAAAAGCAAACATACTAACAAAATAAAATAAATAGAATAGATATGTACAAATAAATTAAATAAATAAATACATAGAGTAAATTGACGCTTGGGGTCGGGGGGGGGGGGTCTCCCCGGAGGTAACCCCGGAGGGCCGCTCGGGGGGGGGAGGGCCGGGGCGTCCATCACGCCCCCGCTCGTGAGGGAGGGGCGGTGTGTCCCCCCCCCCCCCCCCCGCTTACCGTCGGGCAGCTCCACGGTGCGGGCGCGCCTCAGCGAGCGGGTGAGGCGGTTGAGCTGCTCCATGGCTCTCTCCATCGTCCTCCGCCCCCTCAGCGCCCTACATCTCCGACCGCCCTCCTCACCGACCGACTGACCGACTGACTGACAGAAAACCGCGCGGCCCGCGGCGCTTCCGGTCCCCGACCCCCTCCCCCGCGCACGGCCCGCTGGGAACTGTAGTCCTCGCGCCCGTCCCCGACGCCCCCCGCGCACGGCCCGCTGGGAACTGTAGTCCTCGCGCCCCGCGGCGCTTCCGGTCCCCGGCGCCTCCCCCCGCGCACGGCCCGCTGGGAACTGTAGTTCTCGCGCGCCGGCGCGCGCTCCCCCGCGCAGGCGCGCTAGGGCGCTCCCCTCATCATCATCAAGCGTATTTATTGAGCGCTTACTGTGTGCAGAGCACTGTGCTAAGCGCTTGGGAAGTACAAATTGGCAACATCTAGAGGCAGTCCCTACCCGACAGTGGGCTCACAGTCTAGCAGGGGGAGACAGAGAACAAAACCAAACATACTAACAAAATAAAATAAATAGAATAGATATGTACAAGTAAAATAAATAAATAAATAGAATAATAAATAGGTACAAACATATATACATATATACAGGTATATATATGTCATCATCAATCGTATTTATTGAGCGCTTACTATGTGCAGAGCACTGTGCTAAGCGCTTGGGAAGTACAAATTGGCAACAAATAGAGACAGTCCCTACCCGACAGTGGGCTCACAGTCTAAAAGGGGGAGACAGAACAAAACCAAACATACTAACAAAATAAAATAAATAGAATAGATAGGTACAAGAAAAATAAATAAATAAATAGAGTAATAAATAGGTACAAACATATATACATATATACAGGTATATATATATCATCATCATCATCAATCGTATTTATTGAGCGCTTACTATGTGCAGAGCGCTGGACTAAGCGCTTGGGAAGTACAAATTGGCAACATCTAGAGACAGTCCCTACCCAACAGGGGGCTCACAGTCTAAAAGGGGGAGACAGAGAACAAAACCAAACATACTAACAAAATAAAATAAATAGAATACATATGTACAAATAAAATAAATAATAAATAAATAGAGTAAAAAAAAATGTACAAACATATATACATATATACAGGTGCTGTGGGGAAGGGAAGGAGGCAAGATGGGGGGGATAGAGAGGGGGACATGATCATCAATCAATCAATCAGTCATATTTATTGAGCGCTTACTATGTGCAGAGCGCTGGACTAAGCGCTTGGGAAGTACAAATTGGCAACATATAGAGACAGTCCCTACCCAACATTGGGCTCATCGTCACCAATCAATCAATCAATCATCAATCATATTTATTGAGCGCTTACTATGTGCAGAGCGCTGGACTAAGCGCTTGGGAAGTACAAATTGGCAACATATAGAGACAGTCCCTACCCAACACTGGCTCATCGTCACCAATCAATCAATCAATCAATCATATTTATTGAGCGCTTACTATGTGCAGAGCGCTGGACTAAGCGCTTGGGAAGTACAAATTGGCAACATAGAGAGACAGTCCCTACCCAACATTGGGCTCATCGTCACCAATCAATCAATCAATCAATCATATTTATTGAGTGCTTACTATGTGCAAAGCGCTGGACTAAGCGCTTGGGAAGTACAAATTGGCAACATAGAGAGACAGTCCCTACCCAACATTGGGCTCATCGTCACCAATCAATCAATCAATCAATCATATTTATTGAGCGCTTACTATGTGCAGAGCACTGGACTAAGCGCTTGGGAAGTACAAATTGGCAACATATAGAGACAGTCCCTACCCAACAGTGGGCTCACAGTCGAAAAGGGGGAGACAGAGTAAAAAAGCCAAACATACTAACAAAATAAAATAAATAGAATAGATATGTACAACATCATCAATCGTATTTATTGAGCCCTTACTGTGCGCAGAGCGCTGTACTAAGTGCTTGGGAAAGTACAAATTGGCAACATATAGAGAAGCAGCGTGGCTCAGTGGAAAGAACACGGGCTTTGGAGTCAGAGGTCATGGGTTCAAATCCTGGCTCCGCCAATTGTTGGCTGTGTGACTTTGGGCAAGTCACTTCACTTCTCTGTGCCTCGGTTACCTCATCTGTAAAATGGGGATTAAGACTGCGAGCTCCCTGTAGGACAACCTGATCACCTTGTAACTTCCCCAGTACTTAGAACAGTGCTTTGCATATAGTAAGTGCTTAATAAATGTCACCATTATTATTATTATTATTATTATAGAGACGGTCCCTACCCAACAGTGGGCTCACAGTCTAAAAGGGGGAGACGGAGAACAAAA
The DNA here is from genome assembly GCF_015852505.1 of Tachyglossus aculeatus. Taxonomy (NCBI): domain Eukaryota; kingdom Metazoa; phylum Chordata; class Mammalia; order Monotremata; family Tachyglossidae; genus Tachyglossus; species Tachyglossus aculeatus. The sequence goes on from NC_052084.1 coordinate 38,216,558, forward strand.
CCAAACATACTAACAAAATAAAATGAATAGAATAGATCATCATCATCATCAATCGTATTTATTGAGCCCTTACTGTGTGCAGAGTGTTGTGCTAAGCGCTTGGGAAGTACAAATTGGTAACATATAGAGACGGTCCCTACCCAACAGTGGGCTCACAGTCTAAAAGGGGGAGACAGAGAACAAAGCCAAACATACTAACAAAATAAAATAAATAGAATAGATCATCATCATCATCAATCATATTTATTGAGTGCTTACTGTGTGCAGAGCGCTGTACTAAGCGCTTGGGAAGTACAAATTGGCAACATATAGAGACGGTCCCTACCCAACAGTGGGCTCACAGTCTAAAAGGGGGAGACAGAGAACAAAGCCAAACATACTAACAAAATAAAATAAATAGAATAGATCATCATCATCATCAATCGTATTTATTGAGTGCTTACTATATGCAGAGCGCTGTACTAAGCGCTTGGGAAGTACAAATTGGCAACATAGAGAGATGGTCCCTACCCAACATTGGGCTCACAGTCTAAAAGGGGGAGACAAGACCAAACATACTAACAAAATAAAATAGAGTAGATCATCATCATCATCAATCATATTTATTGAGCGCTTACTGTGTGCAGAGCACTGTACTAAGCGCTTGGGAAGTACAAATTAGCAACATATAGAGGCAGTCCCTACCCAACAGTGGGCTCACAGTCTAAAAGGGGGAGACGGAGAACAAAACCAAACATACTAACAAAATAAAATGAATAGAATAGATCATCATCATCATCAATCGTATTTATTGAGTGCTTACTATGTGCAGAGCGCTGTACTAAGCGCTTGGGAAGTACAAATTGGCAACATAGAGAGACGGTCCCTACCCAACATTGGGCTCACAGTCTAAAAGGGGGAGACAAGACCAAACATACTAACAAAATAAAATAAATAGGATAGATATGTACAAGTAAAATAAATAAATAAATAAATAAATAAATAGAGTAATAAATGTGTACAAACATATATACATACATATATACATATATACATGATCATGATGATGATGATGGCATTTATTAAGCGCTTACTATGAGCAAATAATAATAATGGCATTTGTTGAGCGCTTACTATGTGCAGAGCACTGTTCTAAGTGCTGGGGGGGGGGATACAAGGTGATCAGGTTGTCCCACGTGGGGCTCACAGTCTTATTCCCCATTTTACAGATGAGGGAACTGAGGCTCAGAGAAGTTAAGTGACTCGCCCAAGGTCACACAGCTGACGTGGTGGAGCCGGGATTTGAACCCATGACCTCTGACTCCAAAGCACTGTTCTAAGCGCTGGATAATAACGGCATTTATTAAGCACTTACTATGTGCGAAGCACTGTTCTAAGCGCTGGATAATAACGGCATTTATTAAGCACTTACTACGTGCGAAGCACTGTTCTAAGCGCTGGATAATAACGGCATTTATTAAGAACTTACTACGTGCGAAGCACTGTTCTAAGCGCTGGATAATAAAGGCATTTATTAAGCACTTACTATGTGCGAAGCACTGTTCTAAGCGCTGGATAATAACGGCATTTATTAAGCACCTACCACGTGCGAAGCACTGTTCTAAGCGCTGGATAATAACGGCATTTATTAAGCACTTACCACGTGCGAAGCACTGTTCTAAGCGCTGGATAATAACGGCATTTATTAAGAACTTACTAAGTGCGAAGCACTGTTCTAAGCGCTGGATAATAAAGGCATTTATTAAGCACTTACTAAGTGCGAAGCACTGTTCTAAGCGCTGGATAATAACGGCATTTATTAAGCACTTACTATGTGCGAAGCACTGCTCTAAGCGCTGGATAATAACGGCATTTATTAAGCACTTACCACGTGCGAAGCACTGTTCTAAGCGCTAGATAATAACGGCATTTATTAAGCACTTACCACGTGCGAAGCACTGTTCTAAGCGCTAGATAATAACGGCATTTATTAAGCACTTACCACGTGCGAAGCACTGTTCTAAGCGCTGGATAATAACGGCATTTATTAAGCACTTCTACGTGCTAAGCACTGTTCTAAGCGCTGGATAATAACGGCATTTATTAAGCACTTACCACGTGCGAAGCACTGTTCTAAGCGCTGGATAATAACGGCATTTATTAAGCACTTCTACGTGCTAAGCACTGTTCTAAGCGCTGGATAATAACGGCATTTATTAAGAACTTACTACGTGCGAAGCACTGTTCTAAGCGCTGGATAATAACGGCATTTATTAAGAACTTACTACGTGCGAAGCACTGTTCTAAGCGCTGGATAATAAAGGCATTTATTAAGCACTTACTATGTGCGAAGCACTGTTCTAAGCGCTGGATAATAACGGCATTTATTAAGCACTTACTACGTGCGAAGCACTGTTCTAAGCGCTGGATAATAACGGCATTTATTAAGAACTTACTACGTGCGAAGCACTGTTCTAAGCGCTGGATAATAACGGCATTTATTAAGCACTTACCACGTGCGAAGCACTGTTCTAAGCGCTGGATAATAACGGCATTTATTAAGCACTTACCACGTGCGAAGCACTGTTCTAAGCGCTGGATAATAACGGCATTTATTAAGCACTTCTACGTGCTAAGCACTGTTCTAAGCGCTGGATAATAACGGCATTTATTAAGCACTTACTAAGTGCGAAGCACTGTTCTAAGCGCTGGATAATAACGGCATTTATTAAGCACTTACCACGTGCGAAGCACTGTTCTAAGCGCTGGATAATAACGGCATTTATTAAGCACTTCTACGTGCTAAGCACTGTTCTAAGCGCTGGATAATAACGGCATTTATTAAGCACTTACTAAGTGCGAAGCACTGTTCTAAGCACTGGATAATAACGGCATTTATTAAGCACTTACTATGTGCAAAGCACTGCTCTAAGCGCTGGGGAGGTTACCAGGTGATCAGGTTGTCCCACGGGGGGCTCACAGTCTCAATCCCCATTTTATCATCATCAATTGTATTTATTGAGCGCTTACTGTGTGCAGAGCGCTGGACTAAGCGCTTGGGAAGTACAAGTTGGCAACATATAGAGACGGTCCCTACCCGACAGTGGGCCCACAGTCTAAAAGGGGGAGACGGAGAACCAAACCAAACATACTAACAAAATAGAATAAATGGAATAGATAGGTACAAGTAAAATAAATAAATAAATAGAGTAATAAATATGTACATACATATATACAGGTGCTGTGGGGAAGGGAAGGAGGTAAGATGGGGGGATGGAGAGGGGGACGAGGGGGAGAGGAAGGAAGGGGCTCAGTCTGGGAAGGCCTCCTGGAGGAGGTGAGCTCTCAGTAGGGCCTTGAAGGGAGGAAGAGAGCTGGCTTGGCGGATGGGCAGAGGGATTGGGGGCATTCCAGGCCCGGGGGAGGACGTGGGCCGGGGGTCGATGGTGGGACAGGCGAGAACGAGGCCTAACGGTGAGGAGATTAGCGGCAGAGGAGCGGAGGGTGTGGGCTGGGCTGGAGAAGGACAGAAGGGAGGTGAGGTAGGAGGGGGCGAGGGGATGGACAGCCTGGAAGCCCAGGGTGAGGAGTTTCTGCCTGATGCGCAGATTGATTGGTAGCCATTGGAGATTTTTGAGTAGAGGGCGCTCCCCTCGATGATGATGATAATAATAATAATAATAATAATGGCATTTGTTAAGCGCTTACTATGTGCAAAGCACTGTTCTAAGCGCTGGATAATAATGGCATCTATTAAGCACTTACTATGTGCGAAGCACTGTTCTAAGCGCTGGGGAGGTTACAAGGTGATCACGTTGTCCCACGGGGGGCTCACAGTCTCAATCCCCATTTTACAGATGAGGGAACTGAGGCCCAGAGAAGTTAAGTGACTGGCCCAAAGTCACACAGCTGATGATGATGATGATGGCATTTATTAAGCGCTTACTACGTGCAAAGCACTGTTCTAAGCGCTGGGGTAGAGACAAGGTAATCAAGTCGGCCCACGTGGGGCTCACAGATTTCGTCCCCATTTTCCAGATGAGGGAACTGAGGCCCAGAGAAGTGAAGTGACTGGCCCAAAGTCACACAGCTGACAAGTGGCGGAGCCGGGATTTGAACGCTGCTTCGATGCTTCTCTCATAATACCAAGGATGGCATTTGGTTATTCATTCATTCATTCAATTGTTTTTATTGAGCGCTTACTGTGTGCAGAGCACTGGACTAAGCGCTTGGGAAGTACAAGTTGGCAACATATAGAGACAGTCCCTACCCAGCAGTGGGCTCACAGTCTAGAAGGGGGAGACAGACAACAAAACAAAACATATTAACTAAATAAAATAAATAGAATATGTACAAAGCATCAGGTTGGTTAGCGCTGGGGTCCCACTTGGGGCTCACAGTCTTCATCCCCATTTGAACACATGAGGGAACTGAGGCTCAGAGAATAATAATATAATAATAATAATGCCATTTATTAAGCGCTTACTATGTGTGAAGCACTGTTCTAAGCGCTGGGGGGATACAAGGTGATCACGTTGTCCCACTTGGGGCTCACAGTCTTCATCCCCATTTGAACACATGAGGGAACTGAGGCTCAGAGAATAATAATATAATAATAATGCCATTTATTAAACGCTTACTAGGTGCAAAGCACTGTTCTAATCAATCAATCAATCGTATTTATTGAGCATTTACTGTGTGCAGAGCACTGTACTAAGTGCTTGGGAAGTACAAGTTGGCAACATATGGAGACGGTCCCTACCCAACAGTGGGCTCACAGTCTAGAAGGGGGAGACAGACAACAAAACCAAACATATTAACAAAATAAAATAAATAGAATAGATATGTACTGTTCTAAGCGCTGGGGGGATTCAGGGTGGTCAGGTTGTCCCATGTGGGGCTCACAATCTTAATCCCCATTTTACAGATGAGGTAACTGAGGCACAGAGGAGTCAAGTGACTTGCCCAAAGTCACACAGCCGATAATCGATGGAGCAGGGATTAGAACCCATGACCTCTAACTCCCAAGCCCATGCTCTTTCCACTGAGCCACGCTGCTTCTGAGCACTTACTACGTACAGAGCACTATACTAAGCGTTCGAGCACTGTACTGTGCACTCAGCACAGGCCTCCAATTCCTGCAGCTCAGAAGGTGTACTTGTGTTTGCAAAGAACCGGGAGAGGGGGGACTCAACAGTTCGGGAGCAGAGTAGGTAAGGGTCAATAGTTGTAGAAGTAGGAGAAAGCAGTAGTTCATTCCTCCCCTCTAACTCTAATGGAACTAAACAGTCAGTGATAAATGGATTTTCATAAAGGAGACTAGTGTCGTAAAGTTGAAACCAATGTGCTGTAAAGCTGGAACGGTACACGTTTCACCTCTGCAGCCAACAGAAACTCGAACTCCTTACCATTGGCTTTAAAGCACTCAAGCACCTTGCCCCCTCCTACCTCACCTCACTGCTCTCCTACTACAACCCAGCCCACACACTCCACTCCTCTAATGCCAACCTTTTCACTGTACCTGGATCTCATCTATCTCGACACCGACCTCTCACCCGCATCCTGCCAATGGCCTGGCACGGCCTCCCTCCTCATATCTGGCAGACAATTACTCTCCCCATCTTCAAAGCCTTACGGAAGGCACATCTCCTCCAATAGGCCTTTCCTAATTAAGCCCTCATTTCGTCTTTTCCCTCTCCCTTCTGTATCGCCCTGACTTGCTCCCTTTATCCATCCCCCTCCCAGCCCCACCGCACTTACGCATCTATCCATAATTTATGTATTTATATTAATGTCTGTCTCTATCTCTAGACTGTAAGCTCATTGGGGGCAGGGAATGTGTCTGCATATTGTAATATTGCATTCTCCCAAGTACTTAGTACTGTGCTCTGCAAACAGTAAGAGCTCAACAAATATCGATTGACTTGCTGAAGTTTAGAAACACTTTAAGAATCACACTTCTTAACTTAAAACATTAATAATGACGATGAATCAATTAATCGTATTTATTGGGTGCTTACTGTGTGCAGAGCACTGTACTAAGCGCTTGGGAAGTACAAGTCGGCAACATATAGAGACAGTCAATCAATCAATCAATCAATCAATCGTATTTATTGAGCGCTTACTATGTGCAGAGCACTGTACTAAGCACTTGGGAAGTACAAATTGGCAACACATAGAGACGGTCCCTACCCAACAGTGGGCTCACAGTCTAAAAGGGGGAGACAGAGAACAGAACCAAACATACCAACAAAATAAAATAAATAGGATAGAAATGTACAAGTAAAATAAATAAATAAATAAATAGAGTAATAAATATGTACAACCATATATACATATATACAGGTGCTGTGGGGAAGGGAAGGAGGTAAGATGGGGGGATGGAGAGGGGGACGAGGGGGAGAGGAAGGAAGGGGCTCAGTCTGGGAAGGCCTCCTGGAGGAGGTGAGCTCTCAGCAGGGCCTTGAAGGGAGGAAGAGAGCTAGCTTGGCGGAGGGGCAGAGGGAGGGCATTCCAGGCCCGGGGGATGACGTGGGCCGGGGGTCGACGGCAGGACAGGCGAGAACGAGGTACAGTGAGGAGATTAGTGGTGGAGGAGCGGTGGAGGAGCGGTGGCAGTCCCTACCCAAGGCATTTATTTATGAAGGCATTTATTAAGCAATACTATGTACCAGGTGCTGGGTGTATCCAAATTAATCAGATCAGAAGAAGGGCTCCCAGGCTAAGAGGAAAGAGTTATCCCCATTTTCCAGACGGGGAAACTGCAGCCCAGATAAACTGAGTGACTTGTCACCTAGTAGGTAAGTGGCAAAGTTCAGGACTAGGATCCAGATCTCCTGACTTCCAGGCTTGTGCTCTTTCCTCTAGACCATGCTGACCCATAGCAAGTTGTGGGACACGTGTGCCTGTTCGAAGGCAGAGGGGGCAGGGCCAGGGGAGGCTGAGAAGTTGAAGGTGCCAGTAAAACAGAGGAGCAGGAGAGGAGTGAGTGTCTCCAGGAGGTAACAGATGATGGGTCCAAAGGTGCAAGAAAAAGGGCTAGCTTTAAAGAGGTAGATCTCTTGGGAGGCAGCTGGGAAGAACAGGGACCAGGGAGATGAAAGAACATGGATTAGGGAGGTGGAAAAACATGGAGGAAGGGAGGGAGGGAGGAAGGTCTTCATCCGTTGATCTCTCTCTTGCCAGAGCAGGGAAAGGAAGGACTCAAGCAGCAACTGCTGCAGCAGGAATTCATGCTCAATCCTAGAATGCTTGGCTGTGGTGACCACTGGACTCTGGCCAGCACGGTCTGGTCTGAGCATTGAGGAGTGAGAACTTCTTAGCACAGGGTTCTGGAACTCTGATCGTGGCTGTTGGGGTCTTGGGCTGTTACGTTGCTTCATCTTTATGGGATCAGTCTTTCCTCATGTACCTGTCACTGAGCCCCTCTCCTATGGCCCCTTGAGGGCCAGGACCTGAATCTTGTTGATCCTTCACCATACCCTTCCTTAGCACTCAGTACTGAGCCGGTGCTCATAAAACACTAATTAACTGGATTGAATGACTGGAAGTAGATGAAATAGGCCGCAAGCCAAGGTACAGGGGTGGACAGCAATTCCTCTCTGCTCCTCACCCCGACTCAGCCTCAGAGATGAGAGCCTCCAGGGGTGGGTCTGGTCATCTCTGGGGGCTACCAGCAGCGATCCTTGGGCCACTGCTTGAGAGGTGACGCCCAAACACCAGGCTGCAGCAGCATCAGTACCAGGACCCAGTCACCAAGTCCCAAATCACAGTTGAGTAGCCCTGCCCAATCAAATGCCAGACGGCAGTACAGTCACTTACCGTAATTACTGGAAGCCCTCAACAAGCCCAAACAGGAAGTTTTGGAATGAATTCTCTGGGGGAAAGCCTTACCAGAGCTCTTCTTTTAACGTCTGGCCATCGTGGATGCCTAAAACCCACTGTTGCCCCTTGGGAAGCCTCAGACCCTGAAGTTGCAGATCAGAGTTTTTTTTAAAAACCCTTTACGTTTCCTGCTGCTGACGCAGCTATTGCTCAGCAGGGATCCAACGGAGCTTTTGTTATGCTCTCAATAGAATTATTTATGCATTATTTATGCCTCTCAGAATTGTTCCATAAATTGATTGTGTCCTTCCTCTTTTGCTGTGAGGGCAGGGAGAGAGAGAGAGAGAGACAGAGAGAGAGAGACAGAGAGACAGAGAGAGAGGAAGGAAAGCCCTCAAATTAGGACATTTTTCTACTTTGGGGAGTACTTTTCCAAGCTGGTGGTTCAAAAGTGCACACCTGTGCATTTAGGTCCTGCAGGCTAGAAAACACACAAGCTGCAAGACCAGTGATCAAAGGAGCATGTCGTAGTTAGTTCGAGAAGGGTAACAAGTTTAGGGAGGCTGCTTAACCATAGTGAGTCTGACCATGAAAACTAAGTGGAACAACGCAGTTCTGCTTACCTAAGAAGGGCATTAAAGAATTCAGGAAAGTCAGAGAACAGCGGCCAAAGTAGCAGGTTCAGTATGCCCTAGGCTCTAATCCCAGCTCTGCACTTGTCTGCTATGGGAGCTTGGGCAAATTACTTCAGTTCTCTGTGCCTCAGCTACCTTATCTGTAAAATGGGGATTAAGACTGGGAGCCCCGAATGGGACATGGACTGTGTCCAAACTGATTATTGTGTATCAGTGCAGTGCTTAGTGCTTAGTGCAGTGCCTGGCACAAAATAAGAGCTTAACAAATACCATTAAGAAAAAGAGGAGAGCTTAAAAGATGAAGACTCTTTGGTCTGGCAAGAGGGAGAATGAGAGGGGGCATGATTCCAGTCAGACTATCAAATCGCTGCCCCCCTCCACCCCCGGAATCTCTCAAAAGCAGGAGAGGGGACAGCTTAAGAGATCAGGAGGAGGTTCAAAAGAAACAAAAGGAAACACTTCTTCACACAGCAAGGAAGTTGTGCAGACTGAAAATCAATCAATTTCAAGAGGTGGCTTTATTATGGTATCTACTGAGCACTTTCTATGTGCCAAGCAGTTGGGAAAATACAAGAGAAACAGATCTGTCAGTTCCTGCTCCCTGCGGGGCTCACAGTTTAAGATTGTGCGTTGGGTAGATTTATGAGTGAGCGCTCCACAGTGAATTAGTAGAGGAGAAGTTAGAGGTATAAGAGAAACTGTTTAGGGTTATTAGGTGGCCTGTCCCTAGCCACTGGGAGAGATGTCCAAGGGTACAGTCATCGCCCAGTTCCTCCAAGCGTCTGGTTGCTGCTGTCAAAGACATGACTATATGCTATACATTTAAAATTATTTATTCATGTGAAAGTCTGTTTCCCACCCTAGATTGCAAGCGCTTTGTGAGCAGGGAAAATATCTACCAACTCCGTTCTATTATACTCTTCCAGGCACTGTGTACAGTGCTCTGCATATAGTGAGTGCTCAATAAACACAAATGATGATGATGATGATGATGATGAAGATGAAAAACAGAGTCCTGGACTGGGTTGGATCATTGGTCTGACCCAGTTTTCGGCATTCCTCAAGGTCTTAAAGACCAGGTTCTATCTATTTCGAACTTGAATTCACCAATTCTATTGTATTGTACTTTCCCAAGCTCTTAGTGCAGTGCTCTGCTCACAGTAAGTGTTTAATAAATATGACTGATTGAATGAATGATTAATCTGACTTCCCTGGAGAAGGTGGGTTCTTGTCAATGTTCATCCCTTATGTGGAAACAGGTAGCCTATCCACCCACGTACACTCTCGTCGCTTCCTCCTCTCCTTCTACCTCCAAGTCTTCAGTGTGTTTTCATGACTCTGATTTCCTTCACCCAGATAGACAATAAAAATGAGTCCAGAAAAAAAAAATTGTCTTTTTCCAATTAGCTCAATGGAAACCCAAGGATCTTGCTCAGGTTTTTAGCAGAAGAAGAAAATACTAAACTTCAATATCTTATTTCATGTCCACTTTTTGCTAGATATAATGCAGATCCAGAGTTGGTCAGCAGTCACCTGAGAGAAGCAGCCATAGATGAGGGTAGGAGATCGACATTTTTTTTCATGAAAAATTCACTGAATCTGTGTTTCTGTACACAGTTGACAAGCACATTCCTTAATAAAATCATTTCCAGCATTTCAGAATTTCAAGCAATCTGTGAAAGACGTCGGTGATAATAAAAGATTTCTGTTTGTCAAACTATTAAGGCTCCTCAGTGCTAATGTGGTATTAAGGTCATTAGTGTTCCGTTGCTTCCGAACTGAGGAAAGAGGATGTCAGTAGACCTAGACAACATCCTGACTGCAACTCTGACGGAGGATATCTTAGGTTGTCATACCCAATCATTAAAGCGTTTGTGGCCATCTTTGGCTTTCATAATAAATGAAATGGAGTCAGTTATTAGTCCTCTGAGGGAGAGTTCCTGGATTTTATAATAAACTCACTGGCAAGGGCCTTAAGTGTCCCCAGAGACAGCAAAAAAAAAAAAAAGAGTGGGCTACTTGGCAAGAAATGATGGAGTCTCCCGGCTTCAACCATGAATGAGCATTAGTCCCCTCTCAAAAATATCAGGGGCAGGAGCTGAGCAGAGGAATTGATTCTAGCATTAGAGGCTTCTACGGGACAACTCGTTCACTCATGTTCCAGCCCGTCATGTTCCCTCTGGTGCACGGAGGGTTACAAGTGAGATGGTGGACAGGGTTGCGGCAGACCACAACATGCAAGCCAAGGATGTTTACACGCAAGATCCATAGATGCCCGAAGTGACCACAGCCTAGTGCTGACCTATGCAGTAGTTCCATGACCCAGAGGCTGGTGACCTTGGTAGCCACTGTAGACTCAACCACCCACACAGCCCAGCTATTTTTCAGGATTCCAGCAAGGCTTATCCACCTTGTGAGGTACCCTAAGTGGGTTTTTGAGGTTCTCTCTAGAGAGGATTGAATTTGAGACACTGACCACTGATCACTCATTCTGAGACACTGATCACTGAAATAGTCATTCAGGTTTAAATCAGGGGCTGTCCCAGTTCAGACAACTGCATTTGACAAATAAGCTGGAAGCAGAGCTCTCTTAAATAGTATACTTACTATAACGCAGACTATAATATAATGTGATATGTGCTGTAATATTGTAGAGAAGTAACATAGACTATTATATAATGTGATAGGATGCACAGTGGAAAAGCAGCCTGGCCTAGTGGATAGAGCACGGGCCTGGAGTCAGAAGGACCTGGGTTCTAATCCAAGCTCTGCCACCTGTCTGCTGTGTGATGTTGGGCAAGTCGCTTAACTTCTTTGTGCCTCAGTTACCTCATCTGTAAAAATGGGGATTAAGGCTGCGAGCACTATGTGGTATAGGGACTATGTCTAATCTGATTATCTTGTATCCACCCCAGCACTGTACAGCAGTTGATCAATCAATCGATAGGATATATTATTAGTCATGCAGTGTGCAACCAACTAGAAATCTTATAATATGGCTCTAACATTCTACAGTAAAATATCTATTTATTTTATCATAATTATCTATTTCCTTATTTGGACAAAGGTGGTGCAAATCTCCTGTCACGCCATGTGAGCTCAGCATACCTCTCTGATGCTCAGAGTCCCATCTTGTTTCCTTGTAGGATGTCAGATGCACAGAAATCCTTCTTATTTTATACTTCCCAAGCTCTAATCCAGTGCACTACACCAAACGGGCACTCAATAGATGCTATTACTGCTACGATGTGGACTGATGACCCCGAGAAAATTGTAAATAAATACGATTGAATGAAGAAGAGCCGGACAACAGGGAAGATGAATAAGGAATGAAACTATGACACCAATGGCAACAGCCAACATCTTTCAATGAGCAACCCCAAGACCCCTAGAGGAAAGAGTACAAAACTAGAAGTCAGGAGATCTGGATTCTAATTCCAGTTTGCCACTGATTTGGGACAAGTCACCTAATCTCTCTGGGCCCCCATTTCCTCATCTGAAAAATGGGAAGAAGATCCCTGCTCTCCTCCCTCTGTGACCCCGTGTGGGACAGGGACTGCATCTGATCCGATAATCTGATAATCTGATAATCTTGTCTCTATGCCAATGCTTGGAGCAGAGTAAAGGCTTAATAAATACCATAATTATTATTACAAAAATATGTTACTCTTATTTTTATAAAATATTGGAAAGAAGCATTTTTTCCTAGTTCCTTTGTGTCCCACAGATCATTTTCCTCCCCTGGTCTGCCTATGTTGTAGCGATTACTGTCACGCTTCATGTCCTCTGGCAATGATGTAAAAGCAGCAACCTCTATTGGTCCCATTCCATAGCGACCCCAGAAAGAAGGATGGTATAAATCTGCGTAGACCTGTGACCCCTGTTGACATATTCCCTCCACCAGTAGTTGGAAGCTAAACTTTAACCCCATCTGCAGATGTGCTACCACACTGGAAGGTGAACTTCCTTGGGGAGACGCTTTCAGACCCTACCCCGCATCGTCCGTTAACCCAGAAAACGTCACACAAAGGCTTGACTGTTCCAACCTCAGCTACTACATGCTTTTTCAATAGAAAAGTTTTTATTGATCTTAATAGGAATCTCCTAAAACGTGTTTATTTATGGTCCATCAATTGTCTTGCTCTGCCCCTTTTGGACTTGATCTGGGCTGAGCTCCCTTTGAAGCTCTCCCTGGGAGCTATCTGTTGGATCTGTTCCAAAGGGAGAGGAGTTAGATGGGAAACAGGCCTCTGGGCAGCCCTCACAATACTGAGGTTTGACTTTCCCTGGGGCATCCATTCCCTGAAAGCATACTGTTTTTTCTGGAGGGAAGGGAGCTGGAGAGAGTAGGAAGTGTCGTGTGAGCGGGGGCTGGTCTATTTAGGGGTTCTGGCTTTGTCGTTCCCCCTGCCTGCCCAGGAGCACAACCCATCATCACAGGGCCAAGTCCCACTCCACCACTACGTCAGAGGAAGGGTGAAAAAGTTGTAGTGGAATTCGTTAACGACTTACTATGTGCTAAGCACTGAGGTAGATACAGCAGATGTAGATTAGACACAGTCCCTGTCCCAGATGGGACTCCCAGTCTAAGTGGTTGGGGGAACAGGTATTTAAAACCCCATTTTACAACTGAAGAAACTGAGGCACAGAAAAGTTAAGTGGCACGCCCAGGTCACACAGCAGACAAGCAATGGAGCTGGGACTAGAACTCCCAGGCCCGTGCTCTTTCCACTATGCCAAGCTGTGCTGTAAATATTAGGAAAGGAGAGGACTTTTTTGTTATAGGACTGGGGGTGGGCGAGGGGAGGGAAAGGGTTATCTTTGCTATTGAACTGTTTCATTTCTGTATTTGTCTTCTCCCGTTGTTCCCCGACTCATACTCTTTACTCCTGCCATTAATTTATTGCAAGTCATTAATCAATAAAACAATTTGCATACTGATCCACCTAATTAACACGCGTTCTTTGACCCACAGCAAGTCCCTGGCATCATGTAATAAGTTCTCAATGAATGCCGGGAAGATTAATCTGGGATAGGTATTACCCACAGCCTCGCTTTGCAGATGGCAAAACCGAGGCAGAATCAACTTGCCTCAGCTCACTCCATGATGAAGAGTTGCACAATTTTAGACTCCATCCGTAGGCAGGAACGCACCCAGAGCACTGCCCATGGAGGAGCAAACAGGATTCGGCTGTCGGTGGGGGGGAAGGGAACTGGGTAAAGGTGTAGACTGTAGCTTTAAATTCAATCAATTAATCTATCAATAGTATTGATTGAGTATCCCCTGTGTGCCAAGCATGGTACCAAGCACCAGAGAGAGTACAAAGGAGTCAGTAGATCAATCAGTGGTATTTATGGACTGCTTACTGTGTACAGAGCACTGTACTGAGCTTCTGGGCGAGCCCAATATGACAGGGTCGGCAGACACGATTCCTGCCCACAGTGAGCTTACAGTCTAGCGCTTAGTACAGTTCTCTGCACACATTAGCATCATCATCATCAATCGTATTTATTGAGCGCTTACTATGTGCAGAGCACTGTGCTAAGCGCTTGGGAAGTACAAATTGGCAACATATAGAGACAGTCCCTACCCAACAGTGGGCTCACAGTCTAAAAGGGGGAGACATTACAATAGAGTTGGTAGTCGTAACCCCTTCCTTCGAGGAACCTACAATCTAGTGGTTATTCGATTAATTACAATGTTCTCCTTTGTAAAACGGAGATGCTAATGTCTGCTTTAGGCTTCACCTGCCTAGCTGAGATGCCCTCTGGAGTAATTTGATTGAGAAAAAAATTAGCCATGCCCTTTGAACTCCTTGGAGATAATTATCATAAAAATGATGGGTAAGTTAATTAAGCAAACTCCACCAGGGAATTTCTCTACAGCAAAACACATCCCTTATGGGCTAATTACTGGAATATGTGGAAGTCCAGTAGAGAGTAGGATAATCATTTGGAGGAATGAACTGATCAGTTTCCAGCTGATGCCAACTAGATCATTGAAAATATCATCTCAAAGTGAGTCAGCTCACTGATTTGTTTTGTGGAATTTGTTAAGCTCTTACTATGCGGACACTGTGCTAAGCACTTGGGTAGATATAAGCTAGTAAGTTTGGATGCCGTTCATGTTCCACATGGGACTCACAGTGTTAATCTCCATTTTACAGATGAGATAACTAAGGCACAAGTAAATTAAGTAACTTGCCCAAGGTCACATAGCAGACAAATGGAGGAGCGGGATTAGAACCCAGGTCCTTCTGACTACCAGATGTGTGCTGTATCCACTAGGCCAAGCTGTTTCTCTAATTCTGGACTGTCAGAATTTCTCAACTTCCTGATTCCTCATTCCGGAACTTCTGTGACCTGGGCAGTTTCTGCTCTAGGAAAACAAAAATATGAAAGATCAATCCATGGTATTTATAGAGCTCTCACTGTGTGCAGAGCACTAAACTAAGCATCTGGGAGAGCACAATAAATAATAATAATTCTTATTATTAGGGTATTTGTTAATTGCTTACTATGTGCCAGGCACTGTACTAAGCGCTGGGGTGAATGCAAACAAATCATGTTGAACACAGTCCCTATCCCACTTGGGGCTCGCAGTCTTAATCCCCATTTTACAGATGAGGGAACTGAGGCCCAGAGAAGTGAAGTGACTTGCCCAAAGTCACCCAGCAGACAAGTGGCAGAGCCAGGATTAGAACCCATATTCTTTGGACTCCCAAGTCCATGCTCCATCCACTGTCACTACCAGTGAAGTGGTAGGAGGAAGCAGCATGGCTCAGTGGAAAGAGCCCGGGCTTTGGAGTCAGAGGTCATGGGTTCAAATCCCGGCTCTGCCACTTGTCAGCTGTGTGACTTTGGGCAAGTCACTTAACTTCTCTGGGCCTCAGTTCCCTCATCTGTAAAATGGGGATGAAGACTGTGAGCCCTCCGTGGGACAACCTGATCACCTTGTAACCTTCCCAGCGCTTAGAGCAGTGCTTTGCACATAGTAAGCACTTAATAAATGCCCTTATTATTATTACCCATGCCGCTTCTCACTACTTATGCTGCTTCTCACTACACCATGCTGCTTCTTTTACCATATATCCACCCCAGCACTTAATATAGTGCTTGGCATATGGTAAGCACTTAATTATTATTATTACTATTATTATTATCATCATCATCATTATTATTTCTCTACATTGTGTCTTTTTTCTGTCTGCTCTGTCCAGGATGACTGGGCTCTCAGCTCATCAACAACCACTCCTCTGATGTAAATTTCGTAGTATTAGTACTCGGAACAGTATTCATTGCACACCCGCTGGGTACCCTGCACTGAGCTAAGCACTTGGGAAAGTACAACACGGAGAAGTGGCACTTTCTTCGGCAATAAGGCTCTTCGCACTCATGGCAGAGACAGACGTAATATATATTTGCAAACAGAGTCCTCAAAGAAAATAACTGGATGCACAATTAAATAAACATATATACATGTTGAGGATAGGTATGCGTAAGTACCTACTGTAACAGGAATAGTGAGAGATTACTGTTCCTGGAAGAGGACTCGATTGCAAATGATAGAAACAAGCAGTAGGTGTAAGCACTGATGATGTGTAGCCTGTACCCAACAGGCTACATTTCTTGGGTCTAGCCTTATTTTTAATTGATCAATTAATCAATCGTACTTAGTGCGAGCAGAGTACTGCACTAAGCTCTTGGGAGAGTACAGCACAACAATATAACAGCCACATTCTCTGCCCAGAATATTTATTAAATACTTATTGGGTGTGAAAACAGAGACTAAAAGCTTGTTGGGGGAAAGGAAAGTGTCTGTTTATTGTTATATTGTACTCTTCCAAGGGCTTAGTACACAGTAAGCACTCAATAAGTACAATTGACTGACTGACCATGCTAAGGTATGGTCCCTCTCCTACCCGTGGCTCACAATCTAAAAGGGAGGGAGAGCAGGGATCTTATCCAGATTTCATGAAAGAAGAAACTGAGGTCCAGGGAAGGTGAGTGACATGCTAAACAGACCAGTGGCAGATCTGGAGCTGTGATCTGATACTCCTGACTTCCAGCCTCATGCTCTTTCCACTGAACCACATTGCCTCTCTTTGTCAAATATTTAAAAATACACACACACATACGCACACGGAAGGCAGAAATCCAGTTACCAGCATATTTTTAGATCAGTATTAAAATACTTATTTAGTAATAATTTTTATTAAGCACTAGAGTAAATGCAAGATAGTCAGATTGTACCCAGTCCCGGTTCCAAATAAGGCTCACAGCCGAAAAGGGAGGGAGGAAAGACAGTTATTCATTCATTCAATCGCATTATTGAGCGCCAACACCTCCCACTCTGTTCCCCTTCCCCCAACCCCTAGAGCTTGGGCTAAGAGGAGGTAGCATCATATCAAACCTATACATATGTATATATGTTTGTACATATTTATTACTCTATTTATTTATTTTATTTGTACATATCTATTCTATTTATTTTATTTTGTTAGTATGTTTGGTTTTGTTCTCTGTCTCCCCCTTTTAGACTGTGAGCCCACTGTTGGGTAGGGACTGCCTCTAGATGTTGCCAACTTGTACTTCCCAAGCGCTTAGTACAGTGCTCCGCACACAGTAAGCGCTCAATAAATACGATTGATGATGATGATGATCAAACTGCACCAAGCTAAATGCCCAAGCGCGACCTGAGAGGAACACAGAGTTAGGGCAGAAGCAGGGAATATGTCACTTTTTCATTTTGTACTTCTCAACGCTCAGTATAGTGCAGTGTACCTAATGGGCATTGAATAAATACCACTACTACTGCTACTGAAAATATTATTCTGTGCACTGAGAGTTCACATGACTATTACCAACCTATTGGGATTGCCATAAACAATTCTATAAGAAGAAACACCATTAAGGAGTTCGTGGAGAATGTGAATGCTCATTTTCAGAGAGAACCTGTCCAATGCCGGGCCCCAGATCTATCACCTTTAGATTTTCATTTGAATTCTTGTAATCTCACTCACTGATGCAAACATATTTTTCAAGGAGAAAGGACTTCCTCCTTCAAAGCCTGTCTTTTCCCCTTTCCCCTGACGGGAAGTAATAAATTCAGGATTATGGCTTCACATTACAATCGCCCCTCAGTGTTCAAGGGGGTTTGGCTAGAGTACCCCACCCCACCCCCCCTGCAAATGAGGTGAAACCTCAAATACCATCTATGGCCCCCAGGCTTTCGGGGGTGGGGGGTGGGGGTGGATGAGGAGCCCCAGGAAAGGTAGGGCTATGGCCGCTGGCGACCAAAGCAGCAGCAGACGGCAGGCGCTGGTCCGCTGCCGCTGCAGTGAATAGGGGCACAGCTGGCCGTGAATACGAGAATTCACATATAAACATCCACATGTGCAGAGGGCCGACGGTATTTATTTTTGTGGAGGCAGGAAAATAATGGTGGCATTTGTTAAGTGCTTCCAATGTGCCAAGCACTGTACTTCACACTGGTGTAGATCCAAGTTAATCAGGTCGGACACAGTCCCTGTCCTACGTGGAGCTCACAGTCTAAATATAAAGTAGAGCAGGCTTTGAACCCCTGTTTTACAGATGAGGAAACTGAGCCACAGGGGAGTGAAGTGACTTGCCCAAGGTTACACAGCAGACAAATGACAGAACAGGGAGTAGAGTCCAGAGGTCCCCTGCCCCACCCCCCCACCTCCCCCAGGCCCGTGTTGTTTCCAGCAGACCACGCCACAAGCGGCATCAGCTCAGCAGAAACGGACATTCTGCAGTCTCGGGGCCACAAATGACAGCGCAAAGGGTCTGTAGGACCCAGGGCCTGTCTTCCAACTCTCTTCAGCATTGAGAAGCAGCAATGAATCCAGGTCAGGACGAGGAGTTGCCATGATCCAGGACCGGATCGGGAACTCCAAGCTATGGTCACTCCAGATGCAAGACCGGCCTCTCATCTCCCCCACCTTATATCCCCCTCAACTTCCCCATCAGCACTGTCACATCACCTAAGTACTTTAGCACTCTTACCCTTGCCTATCCCATAACACTTCTGTACTTACCTTGTATACTCTATTACTTCCTGCAATCTGTATTTCCCCTTAGTGTCTGTCTCCCCTATTAGATCCTAATCTCTTAGGGGGCAAGGATCAGGTCTACTAATTCCATCTTACTCTCCCAAGCACTTGGCATTGCTTGACTGGTTGAAATGTTTGGGAAAACAACTCTCTGTTCTAACTGTTTCCACCCCTGAATATGGAAAGTAGAGGATCATCATTTGGATTTATGTATAATGGGAAATAAAACTGATACAGGAAATGTATATGCTTATGCAAGACAGTGTTCCTTCTCCCTCCAGATAGTCAGTCACCTGAGAAATTGGTGTATGTGGCACAGGAGTGGTTAACAAATTACACAATTATTATCGTTATTAGCATTAGCATTATTCATTCATATTTACTGAGTGCTTACTGTGGGCAGAGCACTGTATTAAGCGCTTGGAAAGTAGAATGCAGCAATAAAGAGAGACAATCCCTGCCCACACCAGGCTTACAATCTAGAAGGGGGAGACAGACATCAAAACAAGTAAGCAGGCATCAATATAAATAAATAGAATTATAGATATATACACATGAAACAAGTAAACAGGTATTACTATAAATAGACTCATAGATATGTACATACATACCCAAGTGCTGTGGGGCAGGGAGAGGAGGGGTAGAGCAAAGGGAGCAAGTCAGGGTGAAGTGGAGAGGAAGGGGAGCTGAGGAAAAGTGGGGCTTAGTCTGGGAACGCCTCTTGGAGGAGGTGAGCTTTCAGTAGGGTTTTGAAAGGGGAAGTGTGACTGTTTGGCAGATTTGAGGAAGGAGGGCCTTCCAGACCAGAGGTAGGACCCCCCCCCCACCCGCCGCCTTACCTCCTTCCCTTCCCCACAGCACCTGTATATATGTATATATGTTTGTACGTATTTATTATTCTATTTATTTATTTTACTTGTACATATCTATTCTATTTATTTTATTTTGTTAATATGTTTTGTTTTGTTCTCTGTCTCCCCCTTCTAGACTGTGAGCCCACTGTTGGGTAGGGACCGTCTCTATATGTTACCGACTTGTACTTCCCAAGAGCTTAGTACAGTGCTCTGCACACAGTAAGCGCTCAATAAATACGATCGATTGATTGATTGATTGACATGGGCTAGGAGTCGACGGTGGGACAGGCGAGAACAAGGCACATTGAGAAGGTTAGTACCAGAGGAGCAGAGTGTGCGGGCTGTGATGGAGGAGATAAGGGAGGTGAGGTAAAAGGGGGCAAGGTGATGGAGAGCTCTGCAAAACTTGATAAGGGCAAGACTTTATTATTTAACAAAAAAACTTTTCTAGATCACTTTCTCCCGCCTACTTTTTAGGTGAGTTCCCGTGTGCATAAGAAAAAAAAAAAAGAACTCACCTCTGAGACCCCCATCTACACACTTGGTGACACAGGAGAGGGAGAGAAAGACAGAGACAAAATAACTCCCTTGGAAATGCATCATTTGTAAACTCAGGTCATAAATAAAAAAATAACTGTAACGCTTGCAGGAGTTTTACTCAAAGCCTATCATATTTCTGACCATGTGATTGATAATTAATTACTCTGCTTTTCTTCTGCAGTACTCAGGCCTGCATCCTTTATCCTTAACAGCAATAAACATCCATCTTTGCAATCCAAAGGTAAGGAGGAGAGCCAGAAAGTTGGCACAATGCATAAATCAGCAGGGGCAACGGCAATGGATTCAGATCTGAGCTCAGATCTGCTGAAGCATTAGCCCTGGCAGTGATCAAAGCAGAGTGCAGGATTTGAGATGGTGGGCATTAGCTAATCAACTAATGCTTATTTACTGAATCCTTACTGTGTGCACGGCACTGTACTAAGTGCTTGGGAGAGTACAACAGAGCTGATAGACCCATTTTCTGCCCACCAGGAGCCAGTGGTCTAGCAGGAGAGACAGACATTAAAATAGATTATGAATATGCACACAAGTGCAGTGCAGAGAATACCAAAGTGTTTAGAGGGTACAGATTCAAGTGCATAGGTGACACAGAAGGGAAAGCGAGTAAGGGAAATGAGGAATTAGATGGGGAAGTCCTCTGGAAGGAGGTGTGATTTTAATTAGATTTAGAAGGTGGGGAGAGTGGTGGTCTGTCGTATAAGAAGGGGGAGAGAGTTCCAGGACAGAGGAGTCTGGCCGTGAGATGGAAGTATAGGGAGGAGGTAGTACTTGGAGGAGCAAAGAGTGTGGGCTGAGTTGTAAGTAGGAAATTATGGAGATAAGATAGGAGGAGGGAAGCTGATTGGGTGCTTTAAAGCTCACTGTAAGAAGTTTCTGTTTGATGTCAAGGTGGATAGGCAACCACTGGAGATTTTTGAGGAGGCGGGAGTTGTGCACTGAATGCTTTTTTAGAGAAATGATTCAGGTAGCAGAGGAAAGTAAGGACTGGAGTGGGGAGAGACAGGATGCAAGGAGGTCAGCAAGGAGGCTGATGCAGTAGTCAAGGCAGAATATGCTTAGTGCTTGGATCAACGTAGTAGCAGTTTGGATGGAGAGGAAAGGGCAGATTTTAGCGATGTTGTGAAGTTAAACTGACAGGATTTGAAGACAGATGGAATATGTGGATTGAATGAGAGAGCTGTGTTGAGGATAATACCAAGGTTATGGATTTGTGAGACAAGGAGGATAGTGATGTTGTCTCCCGTGTCAGGAAAAGGGGAGGATACGGTTTGGGTGGGAAGATAAGGAGTTCTGTTTTTTACATGTTAAGTTTAAGGTGTCAGTGGAACAACCAAGTAGAGAAGTCCTGAAGGTAAGAGGGAAATGAGAGACTGCAGAGAAGGAGAGAGAGGTCAGAGCTGGAAAGGTAGATCTGGGAATCGGCCATGTAGAGATTGTAGTTGAGGCTGTGGGATTGAATGAGTTCTTCAAGGAGTGAGTGTAGATTGAAAGCACAGGAGTATCCAGAACTGAACCTAGAAGGACTCCCTTGAAGGACTCTCTCAGTTAGTGGGTGGGAGGCAGAGGCAGAGTCTGCGAAAGATATTGAGAAGGAGGAGCTAGAAAGACAGGAGGAGAACAAGGATAGGACAGTGTCAGTGAAGCCAAGGTTGTATCATGTCTCCAGGAAGGGGGGGTGTTCCATGGGGTCAAAGGCAGCTGAGAGGTTAAGGAGGATTAGGATGAAGTAGAGGCCATTGGATTTGTCCAGAAGGAGGTCATTGGTGACCTTAAAGAGGGCAGTTTCCACGGAGTGAAGGGGGTAAAAGCCAGATTAGAGGGTGTCAAGGAGAGTATTGGAGGAGAGCAGTGACAACAGTAAGCGCTCAATAAATACAATTGAATGAATCAGCGAGTGAAAGTGGAGGCAGCAGGTGTAGACAACTCGCTCAAGAAGTCTGAAAAGGAATGGTTAGGAGGGAGATGGGGCGATAGCTGGAGGGAGCCATGGACTCAATGAAACAACTTCTTAAGACCTCGTATGCTTATGCCAAAGTTTCTCCTACGGTGAAACCTAATAGCAAATGGCCTGGTAAAAAGAAAATGACTTTCACTTCATGGAATATTTGTGTGTTACGTGATGATGAGAATAGCAACTGTCCAGAAAGAGGAAGTTCTGTTTAAGGGTGAACCTAGGGACTGAAAGCCAGGGGCCACGTCTCTGGGCAGGGCAGAACGGAACAGTGCTGGCAACTAAAAGCACTGTGGTCTAGTGGAAAGAGCCCGGGCTGAGGAGCTCTGCCACTTGCCTGTTTTGTGACTTGGGCAAGTCACTTTACGTCTCTGTGCCTCAGTATTTTCTTCATCTGTAAAATGGGGATCCAATACGTCTTCTCCCTCCACCTAAGACTGTGACTCCCTTGTGGGACAGGGACTGTGTCTGACCAATTATCTAGTATTGAATCCAACATTTAGTATGGTGCTTGACACCTAGTGAGCTCTTAACAAATATAATAATAATTATTATTATTATCATGTATCTACCCCAGAACTCAGCAAATACCACTATTAATATTATTATTCTCAAATTTGAGCCCAATTCTTTTTTTCTCCAATGACTAGTCACTGAAAGAATACCAGAATACTAGACTGGTAATTCCCTCCATGGTCATGGGAGAGAGGACCATTGCGTATTGACGTATTCACGTTGGTACATACCCTATTTCTTAAATCCTCCCTCTACTCCTTTATTTGTCTTGACATCATTGTTTTGGTTTGTTGAATCTGTTATTTGTGGTTGCTGGCAAAGCCATTGTTCCTGCTGGGTTTTCTCTGTCTACCTTCATTCATACTATGAACCCCTTGTGGAACAGAGACTGTACCCAATCTGTTATGTTTGTATCTGTTCAGTGCTTGGCACATAGTAAACGCTTGGTCAGTATTACAGCTAATTAACCTACTCATCCACTTCCCTTCTGCCTCTTATTCGTAAATTAGGTTAATATCTGGGCAGGGAACATGTCTACCAACTGCTGTATTCTACCAATGGCTTAGTACATTGTTCTGCACCTAGTAAGTGTTCGATAAGGTTGACCGAGTGATTGGTTGATTGTCTACCCCACAAGAGAGTCCCTCAAGGGATGGGATCAAGTATTTTAACTTATTAAGCTCTCCCAAAGGGTACAAGACAGCCAAACCCCTCAACCACTTTGCCTCCAGCCTCTCCACTCTCCAGTCTGTACTTTGCTCTGCTGCCTGGATCATTTTTCTAAACAATAATTCCACACAGGCCTTCCCACTCCTCAAAAGCCTCCAGCAGTTGCCTTTCCATCTCCGCATCAAGTAGAAACTCCTCATCATGGGTCTTAAGGCATTCCATCGGCTAACACCTCCTCATTCTTCTCCCTTTACACCTCAGCCTGCACACTTCATTCCTCTCAACACCAGCCTCCTTACTGTGCCTCAATCAAATTTATGGCACCCTCAACCCCTTGGTCACACCCTTCCTCCTGTCAGGAACTCCTTCCCCCTTCAAATGGAGCAGACCACCACCCTCTCCATCTTCAAAGCCCTAGTAAAATATTATCTCCTCCAGGAAGCCTTTCTTAACTACCCTCTTCTCTCCCCACCCTATTCTCTCTCCCTTCTGCATCACCCAAAACACTTGGCTATATACCCTTGCACTCTGTTACTTCTATTGTCTGTAGTGTATGTTAAAGGTTGTCTCGATGTAAGCTCGTTATGGTCAGGGAACGAGTCTGCTATTTCTGTGGCACTGTACTCTCCCAAGTGCTTAGAACAGTTCTCTACACATAGTAAGCGTCCAATAAATACCACTGATTGATCGATTAATTAAACTACTTGAGGGTAGGAATCATATCTTCCTGCGCTGATGTACTGTCCCAAGTTTTCAGTTCAGTGCTTTACACCCAATAAGCGCTCAATAAATACCACCGCTAGATTGCCTGATTTGCAGTGCCCACACTCCCCTACCCTTATGCTGCCTGCACCCAGGACCGGTTCTTTCCTGCTGGCTTCCTGTCTTCCTGCCTGCCTGGGGGGCCCTCCATGCTGCACGAACCCCAGTGGTCAGGTCTCCCCAGGCCTGCACGGAAACAGAAGGGTGTATGCACGGGGCGGGGATGAGGATCTGGATGGGCTTGAGGTGAGGGGTGGGACGGAGCAGCCCAGTTGAGCCGTCCCCAAGGTTGGATGGGAACTTGGCTCTTGTGTTTTTCTGACGTCCAAGCGCTGAACAGCTGTGGTTGCATGCCTCTGCCCGGAGTCACTGCCTGTCCTTCTGTCTGCCCATCCATCCACCCTTCCATCCGACAGTTCATCCAACCATCCATCCTCCCATCCATCCATCCATCCCTCCATCTATCCATCCATCCATCCCTCCATCTGTCCATCCATTCGTCTATCCCTCCATCCATTCATCTGTCCTTCCATTCACCCATCATCCGCCCAACCATCCCTCCATCCCTCCGTCCATCTGTCTGGCTGTCCCCCTTCTGGGCTGTGGTGGCCTAGAGCGGGCCCTCCTGTGCCGCCCCCAACCTCTACCTCTGTCTGGGCCACGGGGCCGCCCCACCCTCTTGGGGAAAGGAAGCCCTTACCTCCCTCCTTCCCCCCTCCCTCCCTCCCTCCCTCCCTCTCTTCCTCCCTCCCTCCTTCCCTCCATCTCTCCCTCCCTCCATCTCTCCCTCCCTCCCTCTCTCCCTCCCTCCCTCTCTCCTTCCATCCATCCCTCCCTCTCTTCCTCCCTCCCTCTCTCCTTCCCTCCATCTCTCCCTCTCCTTCCCTCCATCCCTCCCTCTCTTCCTCCCTCCCTCTCTCCTTCCCTCCCTCTCTCCCTCCCTCCCTCCCTCTCTCCTTCCATCCCTCCCTCCATCTCTTCCTCCCTCCCTCCATCCCTCCCTCTCCGGCCCCCCAGCCCTTGTCCCCTCCCCCCTCCCCATTCCGCAGCGCGATCAGGAGGCCCGCCAGGTGAGCGGCGTTGCCGCGGGGGGTGCGGGGGGGGGGGGGGGGGCGGCGGCGGCAGCAGGAGGACGGGGAGGGGGAGGAGGGAGAGGAGGAGGAAGAAGAGGGGATGGAAAAGGAGGAGGAGGAAGAGGAAGGGAGGGAGGGGAGCAAGGGGAGGGGGAAGCAGGAGGAGGGGGAAGAGGAAGAGAAGGGGGAAGAGGGGATGGAAGAGGAGGAGGAGGAAGAGGAAGGGAAGGAAGGGAGCAAGGGGAGGGAGGAGCAGGAGGAGGGGGAAGAGGAAGAGAAGGAGGAGGAGGAAGAAGAAGAGAAGGAGAGGAGGAAGACAGAAGGAGAGGAGGAAGGCAGAAGGAGAGGAGGAGGAAGAAGAGGAGAGGAGGAGGAAGAAGAGAAGGAGAGGAGGAAGAGAGGAGGGGAGGAGGAAGAAGAGGAGAGGAGGAAGAGAGGAGAGGAGGAGGAAGAAGAGGAGAGGAGGAAGAGAGGAGAGGAGAAGGAGGAAAAAGAGGAGGAAGAAGAGAAGGAGAGGAGGAGGAAGAAGAGAAGGAGAGGAGGAGGAAGAAGGGAAGGAGAGGAGGAGGAAGAAGGGAAGAAGAGGAGGAGGAAGAAGAGGAGAGGAGGAGGAGGAAGAGAAGGGGAGGGGAAGAGGAGGAGGAAGAGAAGGAGAGGAGGAGGAAGGAGAGGAGAGGAGGAGGAGGAAGAGGAGGGGAGGAGGAGGAAGGAGAGGAGAGGAGGAGGAGGAAGAGGAGGGGAGGGGAAGAGGAGGAGGAAGAGAAGGAGAGGAGGAGAGGAGGAGGAAGAGAAGGAGAGAAGGAGGAGGAGGGGAGGGGAAGATGGTTAGGGTTAGGAGGAGGAAGGAGCCGGGGGAGGACGAGGATCAAGTCCGGTCAGTGCGGCTGTCAGGGGAATGGCTGAGTTCGTCCCCGGGCCGGGTCCGGGGCTCGGGGACGCGGGCGGGGGGGGGGGGGGGTCCCCGCAGCAGTGTGACCCCCTCCCCTCCCCTCCCCGCCCCGCCCCGCAGGCCCGCCGGCCCGCCGGCCCGCCGGCCCGCCGGGCTGGGCGCCGTGGTCCGGGATGCCGGGCGGGGGGGCCGGACTGCCGGGCGCACACACCCCTGCCAGCCCGGGACCGGCCCGGCCCCGACCCCGACATCCGACGGACGGACGGACGGACGGCCGGCCGGACGGACGGACGGACGGGGCGTTCCCGCGCGCGGCCGCCAGGGGTCTCCCGGGACCTGCCAACGGCGGCCGCCGCCTCCGCGCAGCCCCGCGCAGCTCCCGCGCCCGCCTCCCGCGGCCGGGGATGGCCGCCCCGGCGCCGGGCTCCGCCGCGGCCGGACGGCGGCCCCCCGGGGCGGGCGGCCTGCCCCCGACCGCTCCTCGCCCGCCGCACGCGGGGCGGGGCGGGGCACCGTTAGGCGCTCTCGGTGGGCGTCTCGCGGGATGCTCCCCCGCTGTCTTCGCTGCGGAATGTGACAACCGTAAGTACCGGCGAGTCCGCCATTTTCACCCGTTTCACGCCACACCGGATGCGTTGCCGTGGATTTCCCTCCCCTTTCCCCCCCCCGCCCCGCGGGAGAGGCCGGCCGAAGCCAGCCTAGACGTGTGCGGGGGGCTCGGCGGGGATGGACGGCCTTCCGTTGCCATGGTGATGATGGTGGTGGGGGTGATGATGCCTTCTGCCACCCTCCCGGGAAGGACCGGTACAGTCTGGGGGACCGAGTCGGTCCTCGTTATCCGCCCTCCGTCGCAATGGAAGCGGGCGTTCCGGGCGCCAAGGATCCGGACTCGGATGGGATGCAGGGAATGCCGTCTTCCTAGGACCAGGTTGGGATGGGGCCGTCTGTGAGCCCACTGTTGGGTAGGGACTGTCTCTATAGGTTGCCAATTTGTACTTCCCAAGCGCTTAGTACGGTGCTCTGCACATAGTAAGCGCTCAATAAATACGATTGATGATGATGATGATGATGATGATGATGCTCCCGCCCCGGGCGCGGGGAAGCGTGTTGCGGACCGGACGGAGGTGCGGGGACAAAGCGCGTTGCCGGGGCAACCTGGACCACTCCAGGCAGCGTGGCGAATTAAAAAAAGAACCAAAGCCCCCAGTGCCAAACTTGATGCCGGCCAACTTTCGGAGACGTCCCCGAGCTTCCTGGGAGAGTGCCTTATGTCCCGGTCGGAAGCAGGATTAGGTCGGAAACACCCTAAAATGCCAGTCTGTTGAAAGCCAGATTCCAGTTAAAGCGCCTTTTGGGTGAGGCGAGGGGGGTGGGAATTCATCTTCCCAGCACGAGGGTAGCCTCATTTCAGCTGGCGTGAACTAAGGTAGCCCATTGTACCGAAATGTTGTCGAGAGCTAATAGAATTCAACCGACACATGGCCTTTGACACTTCCCCCGAAAGGGCAACGATGCCTTGAGAAGCAGGAAAATGATCCATTTTGAAATGCGCATTATTTTTCTTGAGATAAAATACAGCCATCGTTGTTTACCGGTAGACCGTCAGGTGTTTTTTTTTTTTAAAAAAAAGATGATTAAGATCGCTCATTGCATCCTGCTGGCTGAGCTGTTCGCGGAAGCGTGCTAAACTGGTAGAGCTGGAACACAGTGTTCTGGTAATTTACAACCAATTAATATTTTTTTTCAGTAAGATTGGTCCGGTACCGGTTGGCAGGCTGCGGTGCAGTCATATAGGAAACAGTGTAGACGCTGTTTTGAAAATAACAGATTTGCTGTGAAATATACTTAATTTGTGGAGAGAAAATGGGTTCGACTGTACCCCTTTGGAAGTGAAGCAAAATCAATCAATCGATCGTATTTATTGAGCCTTACTGTGTGCAGAGCACTGTACTGAGCGCTTGGGAAGTACAAGTTGGAAGCACATGGAATGAGTGTTAAAGTGTGAGCATTCGGTGATCAAAGTTAGGCTTCAAAGAATTGATTTTTATCTTCATGACACGGGGCAAATGCTTGGCATGTGAATTATTTAAAATGCTGCTTGAACCTATATCAGTAAACAGGACTGGTACAAGAGTTTTCTTTCCTAATGATGTCATTAAATGTCACTGTACTTACTAACATTGTAATGATTAATGCCGATATAACTAGAGTGCATAGGAGATATTACTTTGGTGCTTTAAAAATCAGTTCAACAGAAGAGAATAATTTGCTAAGCAAAGCACTGACAACCTGTAAATACAAGAAAATAATTAATTTTAAAGCAATATGTGTGTATATCTGTATATACACATTTTACATATATAATGAATTAGAAAACTCAGCAGGAAATGATCAATCGCCGTTTTTCCAGGCCCAGTTTTTAATTGAGTAAAGTATAGTGAGGATGCAGTGATGAATCATAATCAGTGTTTCAGACTGCCTCTAAGCGAAAGGGAAAATTGGAAGCTATAAGCATTCAGAGAACGTTTTGCTCATTATTTTTTCCATTTTATAATAGGATTTAATTTCCTTAGTCACATCATTATCTTTAAAAAAAAAAAAAGGATATATCGTGGAAAGAAAAAAAGCAAACGTATTGTTACTGGCATTTATGTCGTCAATTCCTGGGGAAACAACAACAAAAAGGATGCTTTTCTTTGGTTGTGAGGCTCCCGCTGAAGAGGTTGAAAGAATAGGTTTGCCTCGCCGAGGGGGAAGACGATGCCAAAAGCATTTGATTCTTGAAACGCGGATTACACATAGAGAATGGGGTGTACTTGATGAAGACAGCTCTGCTTTGAAAATTTACGAGGAATGTGCCCACAAACCCGCGTTGAGGAAGAGCCCCTCCTAGGATATAATGACGCTACATAATGTCGCTGACCGGAGTGCTGAATCGAGACAGCCATATTGATCATTACTAAATCCAACTGAATACATACCCTGAGGTTGAGGGGAGGATGGGGAGTGTGTACCAGTACCAAGATAACCGTAATAAGTTTAACATTCTATTATTTACCGCATTCTTGAGCGTTTGAATCATTCATTAAGGGCGAGTGCCACAGACTTTCCCAAGAAAAGTAAATGCAGTTTGCTGTGTCATTTTAGTACTGGATAGTGTCAGTACGATCAATTGGATCAATACCGGGGCTCTCTCCTTTTTGGAAAACTGGCACATCTACGAAGATGTGGTTTCTAAACCAATTTAAACAGTTAATTATCCCACACCAAAAAAAGAGTACAAGTTTGGTTAAGACAGCTGTTACCTTGAACATGAGCTGGGTAGGGATTCCTTTTGTGTGGGGTGGTTTTTTTTTTTTACAAGGTTACATTTTTAAAAGGCACCTTTAAAGCCTACATCAAATTGTGACGAGTGTCACAATTAATCACTTCAGGCCTGCTCTTTGAGAGACACTGCATCCATTAGTTGTAACACACGATAATAATGAATGTCGTGGGATGGGTTTTTTTTAAAGAGGAAGAAATACGTGTCATCGTCTATTCTGTAGCCTGGTACTTTGAGGATAATTTCCATGGTTTGATTCGGTGACCAACGCATTAGTGTACAGATTAAAATATGTCATCTGCACAGCAGTGCAGTAATATTTGGAGCCACACCAAAAGCAAATGATCAATTTGCCACATCTTGCCCAATAGATAAGAGGTAAAAATTTAAACACAGAACTTTATTGACATCCTGCTTCTAAAAATAGAATGGATTGATATGCAGGATCATCAAATTAAAGGTCAAAGGTGGCAAACCAGGACAGAGGTCATGGAGCTCATTTCCAAGCAATCAGTTCCTGGGTTTTTTTCTTGGCTGAACAAAAGGTTAATTATATAGAAAAGAGACTCGTAGTGTTAGATGATCGATTTTAAGGGCAGCCACAGATATTTTACAATATTTTCTTAAGACTATCTTTAAACTCTGACTCCTAAAAAAGGGAACTGTCTTTATCCTCATGATCTTGAAATGTCTTTGTGTATGGCTAGGGTGTAAGCAGTAGTGTTGATTCATCAAATCTTACAACTTCCTGATTTTTAGGAGGAATAATGTGCTTGAATACAATGGCCCCTATGTATTGTTTATAATCATAATTTCTATTTTAACCAAATTAGAAATGCAACCAGACTAATTCTTAAAATTTGTAGGGCATTTTGTATATTCCTTTTTTTATTTACTAGAAACAAACAATTCTGTAAAATCCACATTTTGTAAAATAGTACGATATATTCACCTTGCCAGCCAGTTTCAGTGAAACTTGTTAGCTACTTGCAGAATCATTTGTTGCAATAGTTGTTTCTTGGCAGCGATGTTCAGACGAGCCAACTACAAAAGCATTTTACTTAAGTAATCATGTACATTTGAAATTGTTCCCACGTCATTTATACTGCATGCTTTATGTAACCTTAATTGTTATGATGGTTGTACATGTGTTTTGCATTTTCTATAAATGATAGAATTCTATTTTCTAACTATAATGAAAAGGAAGCAAATATAGTTTTAGCTAGAAGCAATTTACTTGGTAACCTGCAAGACTAACAGACTACCTTAAGACAGAATGTAATCTTGCAGCTAATTGTATGTGCTTAGCTGTCTTTCAAGAAAGGAATTTTTCAAACCAATACTATTGCTTTGTCTTCCTTTTCCTCTATTCAGTGTGATTTGAACAATGACTCAGCTGGGAGCTTTATCATGTAAAACCATTGTTTCTTCTGAAGAAATGCAAACTGTTTGAATCAGCAAAATCAACCGTGCTACAATCCGTGTGTTGCAATATCCACACTTAAATTATTGGAAATTGGGACTTCCAAATTAGCATTTGTGCCCTAGGCAATGCTTTTCGACTGTCCTGATACGATTAGATCAATAGATTGCCGGTGCTCCTCCTGTTCAGGAAATTATTTCTCCTGCTAATATTTAAGAAGTATGGCACATTCCGGTTTTTATGTGTGAGCAATTCAAAATGAGTTTCTAAAGCAGTTCAAGAATTGTAACTTGTACCTGGCAATTCTGCAAAATTTTAAAACAGTTGCCAATTTGCATCTCAGAGGATGTTTTCGAGAGTAGGGGACACGTATACCATGAAGGGGGGAAAATGCAAAAGATAAAAACTTTGGCAAGTGTTTTTAATATTTCTTACCAATTCACCAAGAAAACCTCTTTCTGGATGAAGTACTGCTGGATGTGTATGTAGTATGTTTTAATAAAGTATTAAAGATTATGGAGTCAAAGTCATATTTTTAAACTTAGCTATTCTGAGATTTTTTAAAAAAACGATTTTCACTAGAAACATTAAAACAATGCCCTTCCACTTTCTTCCTTAAAAAATATTGTTATTCACATTTATTGTGCCATTTATGCTTGGGATATAGCACATGTAAACTTTAAGTGCATTCAGCCTTTTCATTGGGGAGTAGACACCTGATCTATTGCATTGATTCACTGCACTGAATTTGTTTATATTAAACCTGAAGATAAAAACAAATATAGTGATATCACTGAAGTAGTGAGAATTTCCCCTTAAAAATGCAATGTGTGTAAAACCATTCTTCATTTAATGCCAAATGGACCTTCTCAAGAAGATCAGTGAGTCACCAGATTTTTTCATTGTTGTCTCTAATCTGAGTGAATATTAACATTCATAGTTTGAGATTAATCACACATCTCTATGTTTTTTATATTTGCATTGAATGAATTCTTCCCTTAGTTTTACCATCCCTAATCAAAAGTGTGGAACTTTTCTATTCCGGTCAATTAAAAGAAATAGTATTGATTTTTTTGAAGGATTTAATGAACCTATTATTTGAAAGGGAAAATTGGCATCAGATACTCATCACTAATGTTTCAGGTGTTTTGTTTTGTTTTCTCCCCTGCAAATACACAGGAAAAAAATCAAACCATGTTCCAAGTTATCATTTTATTTGACGTTGTGTTATTTTGAAAGGTGTGATTTAATAAGAGCCCAAGAAAAATCCTGAAAGCTATTTGAAGAAATATTGGTTTCATCATCTGAGAATAGTTTGTTTTCTGGCTGCTCTAATCTTGTGTTTGCTGAATATATATGTATATATCTATTCATGAATATATATATATATATATATTCCTGAAGTGTTTTTAATCCAAGCCCAATATAAATTTTTATTTGAGTCCTCAGAACCAGCATTAAACATATCAATCAATCAATCCTATTTATTGAGCACTTACAGTGTGCAGAACTCTGTACTAAGTGGACAGTACAGTATAACAGTTGGTAGACACATTCCCTGCCCACAACAAGCTTACAGTGTAGTGGACGAGCTTTCAGTGTAGAGGATAACTTTTGGATCAACAAGAAATTTCAAAATGAAATTGAGTATTAGTAAATAATGTAAAAGTATATAGTCAGCTAGGTAAAAATGTTAAAATCCATATTCAAATTGAACATCATAGCTTCCAGAAAATCATTTTTTTTCTAGAGACATTTTCAGAACCTAGTATGTCATGGTGCAATGTTCTGTGGAGAAGCTCTTCCTCTATATCACACCCTAGTCTGATTCATCCCTAATGGAAGAAAAGACCAATTGCAATAAACTCTCCGGTTTCTAATTGCTGTTAGTTCATTCCCTGCTCATTGGTTCATTTGGCTCAGTAATTTAGAACTTGTTTCTACTTCTATTATTTTTATCCACTGAAGAATTTGAGGTGAAGTTGATTTCCATCCTTAAATGACAAAAATGGCTTTTCAAAGATCAAGACTTGTCACTGGTATGCAGTATTTAAACCTAAGCTCTCAAAGCTTTAAAACAACTAGAAATAGCAAATGATTCTGTTGTTAGCAATTCTGGTATCTTAATTATTAAAATCTTCCTCTTTTATATCTTACAGAGGTAATTTACACACTTATCTATGCATAATTTAAAGTACATTGTTCTTAATATTTTACCTTCCTTCCCCTCCTATGCACCCTCCCCCCACTTTGTTGGCTTGGTTTTATGCTCCAGGCTAAAAAATTAGGACTTTAAAAAATGTATATTTAAACACCCTTATAATTTGCTTTTGTGGTTACTATGAAGTATAATGTTTGAGATTTTCACTGAACAACTTTCTTATGAAATCTTTGATAAATTCTAGCACGTTACATCTTGAAGCCAGGGAAGGGTCTCCTATTCTAGATTGGCAAATTTCAAAATGTTACCTACATTGATGTATGGAATGTACATAAATCCTCAAGAAACAGAAGGACAGCAAGCCACAAGTGGGTGGTGAAAAAGAAAAGCAGGGTTGGCCTGAAGGGGAAACTGAGCTTCAGTGTTTAATCTAAACTTCCCACTGTTAGACTTTCAACATTTGAATGAATGATTTTGGTACAGAAGAGAACTAGTACTTGAAAATTTGGAATACCCACATTCAGAGAAAGGACACTTACAGTGTCATCATCTCTTTCATCTTTTACCGCTTCTAGGGTCTCAGAAAAACTAAAGGATGTAATGTGTAGAGGTCTGATTCTCACGTGCCTTTTGTTCATTCCACATCCTTCCTGAGTGGAATTGTCATTCTCTGTAGGAAGAGCCCTGGGTCAGTCCTGAGCAGACCTCTGTCTTTGGAAGATTATCCATTTTATTTTGAGAAGAGAATTAGATATGCACTAAAAGAAGGAACAGTCGGTGTTTTTATTTGTTCTGATAGGTTGAAATTGTAGAAATTGTACAAGATTTGCACAGTTAAGACAATTCCTCTTTGGCGCCTTCGGTAACTCACGCACCCTGGAAGACGATGACCCACTGGCCTTCTTCTCCGTTTGTATACTTGATTGTCGGGTGGCGGGTTCTATTGGGATACGGTCCCTACTAGACTCTGCTCAGTGCAGTGATTTATTCATGTCAATAATTGAGGGTAGAAGCTTTGGCAGTAAGGATCTTTAAAAGGATGGCAAGAAAGCCAGGTGGTGTTGAGGTGGCATGCTATGCACAGTTTGGTCATGAGACAGCAGTGACTGGATCTCTAAATAACCATTTCCAGTAAAATAAGAAAAAGTATTTAGTGCAGGAGGTCTCTTTTGCGTAGGTCACAAAGGGATGAATATTAAAGACAAATTAGAGGGAGCAGGCTTATGCCCCTGTTCTCAAACCTAGATTGCTTGGTGTAAATACTGGTTATCTGTTTGGGGAGCTGATGATCAAGTAATCAATCAGTCATCCTTACTGAGAGGTTACTCTGTACAGAGAGAGCACTGTGCTAAGCACTTGGAAGAGTACGGTATAACAGAGTTGGTAGACACGCTCCCTGACCACATGGAGCTTACTGACCAGAAGAGGAGACACACATTAATATAAATAAAGAAATTCCAGATATGTACATTCGTGCTGTGGGGCTGAGGGTGGGGCGAGTAAAGGGTGTAAATCTAAGTGCAAAGGAGAGCAGAAGGGATTGGGAGAAGAGGAAATGAGGGCTTAGTCGGGAAGGCCTCTTGGAGGAGATGTGCTTTTAGTAAGGCTTTGAAGGTGGGGAGAGTAAATCCTCTGTCGGATGTGAAGAGGGAGGGAGGGAGTTCCAGGCCAGAGGCAGGACGTGATGGGCTAGGTAAGTCTCCAATAGTTAAAAAGTTTACAGGTCACTTCACAGAGTCAGAGTCCTGACATTTTATGGCCTTCTAATGAGCAGTTAAGCTGGAGAAGAGGCAATTAAACAGGGTCCTCTAGCAGAATGAACACCGTACTGACCTGAGTTTTCTGATTTTAGGTTGCTCAGAAGATGATGATGCCATTCGGGAAGGGCCCTTCAAACCCAGGTCAGTTGGTTTCTAAAAACTTCTTTTCGTAGTCTCCCTTTCTCAGAAAGAGTCTAAGTATGAGACAACCTCACTGTCCAAAATCTCTCTTGCCTCTCCAAATGTCCTGCTGCTCTGCAGCAATGGCCACCATTTTCTCTTTTCTGCTCTTTAAGGTCTCTTCTTTTTTCTTTTCTTTTTTTTTTTTTTTGTTGTGGGAGGAGCGGGAGAAGACTAAACTTCACTGGAGTCAATTTTTTCGTTTCCTCTCATGAACTTTGTAAACCACTGGCTCCTGCCTCTATGTCAAATGAGGATTCCAATCAATCAGTAGTATTTATTGAGCACTATTCTTTGCATGTTAAGTACTTGAGAGAGTGCAGGAGAAGACATGACCACTGCCCACTAGGATTTTACAATCTAGCTGGGGAGGCAGATATAAAATAATTTATAGATGGAAGAAGTCCTCAAGTGGTAGAGTATGTAAAATATGTGCTGAAATGCAGTGAGAGGTAGTGAGGGCAAAAGTACTGGGGGAGGATCTGTACTGGGGAGAAGAAAAATTAATCAGGGGAAGTCTCCTGGAGGAGGTGGGATTTCAGAAGGGTTTTGAAGCACTACATTTCATGCCTACCA
Organism: Tachyglossus aculeatus; assembly: GCF_015852505.1. Classification (NCBI taxonomy): domain Eukaryota; kingdom Metazoa; phylum Chordata; class Mammalia; order Monotremata; family Tachyglossidae; genus Tachyglossus; species Tachyglossus aculeatus. The sequence continues at coordinate 38,251,772 of NC_052084.1, forward strand.
ATTATGTACTACGCCTACCATTTAGAGTCTTTTAAACAGCATCTTTATAGGGGTAGTAGCATGAAAGTTATTCGTGGAAAACATCTATCTGGAAGAATAAGTTAATCATCATTGTCTTCAATCCTGGACTGACTTTGTTAGAAAACACGATAAGCAGATAATGCTGAAGAGAGAATTTTGGAAAAAGATATTCAAATCGTTGCCTTCTAAAAAAATGCAGAAAAACGTACCCTTTGGCAACCTGAAACTTCCCCATAATGGTCCCTTGATTTTTTTTTGTGCTACAAATGCTAACATAGATATGTATGGGGCGGGGAAGGGAAGATTTGTTGCTCAGTTAGTACAGAACGGTATCTGTCTAAGGAATTTCAGGGTACAGTCAAGGTGCTCTATATATGTGAGTGTGGCTTTTGGAGTAATGACCTAATGTTCTGGTTCTCAGTAACAAACTTCCAAATGTGAATAAGTGATGCAGGCTGGCAGGGTGTACACTCCTCATCTACGGCCACAGTGAGGAAATTACTCTTTCTCCTCACCTCTCCTTGATTCCTACCTTTCTAGTGTATGGAGTAGGTACAGAGAAAAAGAGTAAAACAGTACAGGAATCTTGAGGATTGTTGCAGATGCAGAATATGGGCTGTTTTGAAACTGGCTTGTAATTTGGTGGTTGAAAGGACCGTATTTTTACTTCCAAAAAAAGGAGGTGAATTAGTTGATCGAGTTTTTAGTTTGTATCCTTAGCTGGGAAAATGGCCTTCTCAATCAGCATGAAATGGACTTATAGGGACTCAGTTGCATGATTTAATGCCAGGTTCCTTTACCCCACCCACTGTCTTAGACACCAGACTGAAGACATGTCCTGAGACTGTTTCCTTTTTTTGTTGTGAAATGTGGTGGTAACACTGATGCATTCAAAAGGGCTGTGTCTATACCAGAGTGTCTGTGGCACTGGAAAAAGTGACCAAAATTTTACCAAGATAAATGATTTAGAGCCTCCTTGAAATTGGCCAGGTACCCGAGCAGTTTCCGTTTTATGGGTCAATAGTATGTATTGTAAATTCACAGCTAAAAATGTGCTTTATTTGATGTGTTGTATGGAGCTGAGGGGCTGATGTTGGTGTGCTTAAGACATAGAACTGCACAGTGTCTCCTTTGCCTTCCAACACACATAGGTTCGTCCTTTCCTTCCCTTCCAACACCCTCCAAAATTACTTTGGAGTAGGAAAATAAAAACCGAGTTGTCTGTTAACGTAAATGTCACTCCCAGGTTTCGATTCCTAAAAACAGTTAAATGTTTTCATTGAAAGAGAAAAATTGAACTGATAAAAACGATCAAGTACAGCATCTTGGCTAGGAAGATGAAGTTATTTTGCTCCCATCCCACGAACTAGAAAAATCCAGGGTTGATTGTGTAGACTAGGGAGACTTTTTAATAAATTATGGTATTTTGTACAAGGAAGAAATGGTAGTGCATCATTTCTCCGTCTATCTTTACTAGCCAAGGTCTGTGACTCTTCCTGTGCCTGCTTAATTCGTTTTGCATATCCGCAGCCTGTGGAAAGTATTCAGGAGAACAAGCGAGTAATTATCTTTTTACTCAGCTAAAACTGCGTTGAAATGACTGCTAGCATAAACTATTAAAATCACAAATGTGTATATAAATCCACCTCACCTGTGACCACAAATCAAGGATTAGAATTTAGGAAAAGTAACCTTTATGAAATGCACATTTTTTTCCCCCGAAGTCAGTCGGAGGGCACAAATCAAATTAATCGAACGGGGCTTATTTTACGCCCATTTGGCATCGCCCCCGACTAAAAATGATCTTTTCGGGTGAAGTTCCTGAGCAATTTTTTTCTGAAACAACTCCTTAAAACGGAAGAAAGGGGGGAAGGACTACAAAACGCTTGGTGTAGCACCAAGATGCAAATGTTTGCACATCGGTTGGCCCGGTTCCTTGAAATGTAAAAACGGTGAGGATAGGTTGGGGGGGGGGGGGGGGGCAGGCGTTTGGTTGGCTAGTTTCATCAAACGTTGGCGCAGTTAAAAAGTGGGGAAGTCTTTCGAGAAGGGCTGCCTCGTGGAGCTTTTCGTTAGTTTCGAAAACCGCGCGACGAATTACTTCATCATCATCATCAATCGTATTTATTGAGCGCTTACTATGTGCAGAGCACTGTTACTAAGCGCTCGGGAAGTGCAAATTGGCAACATCTAGAGGCAGTCCCTACCCAACAGTGGGCTCACAGTCTAAGAGGGGGAGACAGAGAACAAAACCAAACATACTAACAAAATAAAATAAATAGGATAGATATGTACAAGTAAAATAAATAAATAGAGTAATAAATATGTACAAACATATATACATATATACAGGTATATATATATATATCATCATCATCATCAATCGTATTTATTGAGCGCTTAGTATGTGCAGAGCACTGTACTAGGCGCTTGGGAAGTACAAATTGGCAACATCTAGAGGCAGTCCCTACCCAACAGTGGGCTCACAGTCAAAAAGGGGGAGACAGAGAACAAAACCAAACCTACTAACAAAATAAAATAAATAGAATAGATATGTACAAGTAAAATAAGTAAATAGAGTAATAAATAGGTACAAACATATATACAGGTATATATATATCATCACCATCATCAATCGTATTTATTGAGCGCTTACTATGTGCAGAGCACTGTTACTAAGCGCTCGGGAAGTGCAAATTGGCAACATCTAGAGGCAGTCCCTACCCAACAGTGGGCTCACAGTCTAAAAGGGGGAGACAGAGAACAAAACCAAACATACTAACAAAATAAAATAAATAGAATAGATATGTACAAGTAAAAATAAATAAGTAGAGTAATAAATATGTACAAACATATATAAATATATGCAGGTATATATATCATCATCATCATCAATCGTATTTATTGAGCGCTTACTATGTGCAGAGCACTGTTACTAAGCGCTTGGTAAGTACAAATTGGCAACATCTAGAGGCAGTCCCTACCCAACAGTGGGCTCACAGTCTAAAAGGGGGAGACAGAGAACAAAACCAAACCTACTAACAAAATAAAATAAATAGGATAGATATGTACAAGTAAAATAAATAAATAAATAGAGTAATAAATAGGTACAAACGTATATACATATATACAGGTATATATATATATCATCATCATCATCAATCGTATTTATTGAGTGCTTACTATGTGCAGAGCACTGTTACTAAGTGCTCGGGAAGTACAAATTGGCAATATCTAGAGGCAGTCCCTACCCAACAGTGAGTTCACAGTCTAAGAGGGGGAGACAGAGAACAAAACCAAACATACTAACAAAATAAAATAAATAGGATAGATATGTACAAGTAAAATAAATAAATAGAGTAATAAATAGGTACAAACATATATACATATATACAGGTATATATATATCATCATCATCATCATCAATCGTATTTATTGAGCGCTTACTATGTGCAGAGCACTGTTATTAAGCGCTCGGGAAGTACAAATTGGCAACACCTAGAGGCAGTCCCTACCCAACAGTGGGCTCACGGTCTAAGAGGGGGAGACAGAGAACAAAACCAAAGCTACTAACAAAATAAAATAAATAGGATAGATATGTACAAGTAAAATAAATAAGTAAATAGAGTAATAAATAGGTACAAGCATATATACATATATACAGGCATATATATATTACTTATATACTTACTTATTATTACTTATTACTTACATATATAAGTAATATATATGTATGCCTGTATATATGTATTACTTATATATGTAATATATATACCTGTATATATGTATTACTTATATGTATTATATATATAAGTAATATATATATACCTGTATATATGCATTACTTATATATGTAATATATATACCTGTATATATGTATTACTTATATATATTATATATATAATATATATACCTGTATATATGTATTACTTATATATATAATATTACACATATATAAGTAATATATATATACCTGTATATATGTATTACTTATATATATAATATATATATACCTGTATATATGTATTACTTATATATATTATATATATAAGTAATATATATACCTGTATATATGTATTACTTATATATATATAATATTATATATATAAGTAATATATATATATACCTGTATATATGTATTACTTATATATATATATATATATATATATATATATATATATATATATATATATATATATAACTTCAGGGGACCATCTTGGGAGGGGGGCAAGGGAGGCCTGCCTGAGGCGTCGGGGGGCTCGGCCCTCAGGCCATTTTGCCCCTGAGGCTTTCGGGTCAAAGGGAAAGGCCGGCGGCCCCCCCCCCCCCCAACAACCGTTGGCCCGCTGAGGGACGGGGAAGCGTGATTGGTCCGTCCCCGACGTGACGTCACTTGGGCGGGAAAAGCTCACGCGGCCTGCCGGGAAGGCGTGCGCCATCCCGCCCCCCCACCAGACGGAAGTCGAACGAACAAAGCCGTTGGCCTCAACCGTTCGAAACAGGCGTTTCCAGTCAAACGCCCGAACGGCGTGAGGCGTGGGGGGGGGGGGGGGGAGATCGGAAATGAGAAAAAGATTGAAACCAGAGGACTCGGGAGAGGTGACAAATTGGAGAGAGAGCCAGGGCGGGAGAGGAGGCAATCAATCAATCAGTCGTATTTATGGAGCGCTTCCTGTGTGCACTGTACAAGCGCTTGGGAAGTACAAGGTGGCAACATATACACAGTCCCTACCCAACAGTGGGCTCACAGTCTAAAAGGGAACAAAACCAAACATGCTAACAAAATAAAATAAATAGAATAGATATTACCTGTACATATGTATATATGTTTGTACATGTTTATTACTCGAGGACTCGGGAGAGGTGACAAATTGGAGAGAGAGCCAGGGCGGGAGAGGAGGCAATCAATCAGTCGTATTTATGGAGCGCTTTCTGTGTGCACTGTACAAGCGCTTGGGAAGTACAAGTTGGCAACATATACACAGTCCCTACCCAACAGTGGGCTCACAGTCTAAAAGGGAACCAGACATGCTAACAAAATGAAATAAATAGAATAGATATTACCTGTATATATGTTTGTACATATTTATTACTCTATTCATTTATTTATTTATTTTACTTGTACCTATCTATCCTATTTATTTTATTTTGTTAGTATGTTTGGTTTGGTTCTCCGTCTCCCCCTTTTAGACTGTGAGCCCACTGTTGGGTAGGGACTGCCTCTAGATGTTGCCAATTTGTACTTCCCAAGCGCTTAGTACAGTGCTCTGCACATAGTAAGCGCTCAATAAATACGATTGATGATGATGATATGCACAAGTAAAATAAATAAATATCCTCGACGTCCGGGCCGCCCCCTCCGAGCCCGGGGGCGCGTGTCCGGCCCACGGACGGCCAAACCCGGAGCTTTGGGGACAGGAGCGCGTCGGACTTGGGGACGGCGGAGAGCCCCACACCCTCGAACAGCCGCGTTTTCACTTTTTAAAAAATGGTATTTCCCAAACCAGGCATAACCTCATTTGCCTTGCCACCTGTATATATGTATATACATTTGTACATCAATGAATCAATCAATCGTATTTATTGAGCGCTTACTGTGTGCAGAGCACTGTACTACTCTACATATCTATTCTGTTTTATTTTGTTAGTATGTTTGGTTTTGTTCTCCGTCTCCCCCTTTTAGACTGTGAGCCCACTGTTGGGTAGGGACTGTCTCTATATGTTGCCAAGTTGTACTTCCCCAGCGGTTAGTACAGTGCTCTGCACACAGTAAGCGCTCAATAAATACGATTGATTGATTGATTCGATTCCCCGCCAGCGCATTTTAGAAGGTCCCTGAGAGTTCCCAGCTGGAAAGGGCTCCATCTCCCACCCAACTTGAAAGGCCGATGTCCCTCTCAGGAAATGAATGAGTCGATAACATCTGACACCAGTGACCAGTCCAGTGAACCTTACCTTAATTCTACTAATACGGAGGCCCCCAAATCGGGCAACGCCGCGGATAAACCTCTCCGCGCCCCTCGTAATAGAGCATTAAACGTGGTTGGGCGCGCTGTGGTGTTTGCCGCCTTTGCTTGGCTAATTTCATCAAACTTGACCGCAAACAAAAGCCTTAGTACGCGTAACCAGAGCCCTAATGCAATACCCGTGGGCTTCCGATTAGATCAGAACGATTAGAATCAGGCCACCGATATTCCAGTTTCGAACACGTTTCGATCAAGTGCCTATTTAAAAATCCCTTACGGTTTCGTGGCAGGAAAGTGGGAGTGAACGACGTCAGTGTGTGATGGCACAGAGCAGTTTAATTTTCAGGGCTGTGTTATACCTACGTATACACATATGTACACGTATATGAGACACACGTAGATAAACACATTAAATAGCTTTAACGTTTTGGACATATCTTCATTTTCAAAGTTCCCGAATATACTAATTCAGTATTGCACTTAGCAAATACCCGTGACATTCCCAGAGGTTCGATTTTAAGTTAGTTTTTAACCCTCTGCTTTAGTAAATGTTTAATGTGGAAGCAAATTTCGTTGGTTTTTTTTTTTTTTTCAACCGAAAGGGAGAACTCTAGGCTGCACGGTGTGTAGGGCGGTGCAGGAAGCCGACCTCCCCTGTTAAAATAACCAATAGGAAATTTACGGTTGGAGACTGCAAAGGAATTTCAGGATTTAGAGCTTCTGCCTCACTTGCCAGATTGCTTGTATTTTTTACACTTTTGCCCTGCCCCCTCTCCTCCTCCACCCCCAACTGGCCCATTGTTATCCCCCCTCAAAAATAAATAAAATAAGGAGAGTGCTTTCTTGAGACGAAACAAAAGGAATTAACAGGGCCTTAGGAGTAAAAGAGACTTTTCAAATTGGTCAGACTGATTGACGCCACCCCGAAAATAGCTACAAGTAACCTGGAATTGCATAAAACTCTTGTTTCCTTCAACTGTGGACCAACCTTGACACTTTTCTTTGGGGTCTTTTATGGGGTACGGGGGTGCAGTAGTAGATAAAGTAATGAAGTTGTTTTTCAGTGGCATTGAGATTGAACATGCCTACGATTTAGCATGTGTTAAATTGAGGTTTGAGAGCTAGGAGCCCGCGTGGCGTTGGGAACGGGGGTCTAAAGGGGAAGAGAAGAGTGAGTGTGTGTGTGTGTGTGTGTGTGTGTTGGGGGAGGGGTGCCCCCGGGGGCTTGCCGAAGGGAAGTGGTGTCTACAGAGTTCCTGAGGAAACTGCTGGGATTAGAAAAAGAAATTGGAGGGTTTTGAAGATATGAATGTAGCCTGGCGGGAAGCATTTTATCTGTTCGAGGAAACAAAATGTGGACAAAGCATTTCTAGTCGGGCTCTGTCCTAAACTCGCTTTTTTTAGGGGGGAAAAAAACTTGATTTAAAGATAACCGGGAATGTAATGGAAAGGACTTGGGAATCCTGCAACCCCGCTGCGTTTGTACAGCTGAAGCACTTGAAAGATCCAGTGTTTAAGAGGGAAGCGTGTTGAAGCTGGAGGCAACAATCCGTTAGATTTTTTTTTTTTAGCCTTTTCGACTCCAACACCCATTAGAAATGCTGCTTTGTAACTGTGGTTTCCAAGTCTCCTTCCCTGCCATTTTTTTCCCCCAATTTCTTTTTCTGCCTCTACTCCCTCCTGCCGCCCTCCCTCCTCCTTGTGCTCCCCTTTCTCCACCTCACTCTTCCTCCTCCCCTTTCCCTCCTCTGCCCTCTCATCTCCTCCCCTTTTCTCCCCTCCTTTCTCCTTTCCCCTCCCCCTTCTCTCTTCCTTTCCCCTCCCCCGCCTCTCTCCGTCCTCTTTCTTCTCCCTCTTTCTCTCCCCTCCCCCCTCCCTCCTTCTCTTCGCTCCCCATCCCCTCCTCCTCCTCCTCCTCCTCCTCCCCTTTCCCTCCACTCCTCCTTCTCCCTGCACCCCTCCTCCCTCCGCCCCGTCTCTCTGTCCGCCTGTCTCTGTCCCTCTGTCTCTCCCTCCCCACCCCCTGCTCCCGGGGAACAATCGCCGCTGATTGAGGGTCACTCCGATTCGAGGCTCCAAAACTGGACTCTTATTTAGGAAGGTCATTAATCACATCTCCTCCCCCGGAAAGAGATGGCGGAGAAACCTGTGAAGTACAACCCTCCCATCCCCCTCCAAAAAATGTTACGACACGCTAAACCTCAACACATTTTTGAGCCACACTAAGGTGATTTCGCCTTTCCGGTACGGTTTTTAATTTGGATTTGAAAATTGTGCAGAAGCAGCAAAAGGGGGTACGCTATTGTTGGAGAGGAATCGTATCCGTATTCGAAACGTAATATTGGCCCGGACACGCAGAGCGATTTAATTAGCCAGAATTTAAGAATCATCAGGGTGTTGGTTTTTTTTTCCTCCTGAAAAATCTTCTTGAAATAATGTGAAACGGGTTTGTACCGGGCGCGTTTATTGTTAGTTAGCCCGGGATTTATTCCTTAGGAAATACGGGGAATATCAATTGTATAAAACGCCTGTGGTTACTTGTTTTAAAAACAGGTTCTTATGTACTATGGCCTGCTTATGTAGTGCATACGTGTGCACATGTATGAATCTATAAATCGGCTAAATCGATAAATCTCCAGGAACCTCTTTTGTGTTTGAATTAGCACATAATATCAGCGTCCTGATTTACCGTAAAGAACTGTGCAAATTATCTGAAAGATAACGTGTTCGAGTTTTTCTTGTTCATTCATAAATTATTTTGATGTCAGCAGAGATGAAATGGCGATTGGTTATCTCTTCCTCTTGCCAACCCCTTAAGGATCCGATGTGAAATTAGTAGCAAGAAGGCATGTAATTGACAAAGTCACGTGTGCGCAGGGGGCCAGAAACTGAGGGAGAGAGAAGGGGGGGAGGAAAAAAAAAATCAAAAGAGGGAAAGCACATTAGACCATGCGAGCTAAATTTGTGATCGCTCAAAATCAAGATGTTAGACTGATGCAGAAGATCACTTCGTTCCAAAGGGAAAGTTTTCGTCTTACGAGTTTGGAGCAGAGGGTCCGTGGGGCAACATGGCCGAAGGTTAATTTTCTTTTCTATTGTTTTACTATTATTTTTCTCTCTGCCTTCCTTCCCCCCCCCCCACCTCCACCCCAACCCTCTCCAGTCCCTCGCCCCCCACTCGCCTGCTCCCCTCTTTCCTTTTACCCCACTCTATGCATTGCTCCCCCCCCACCCCCCAACACCCCCGATCGCGCAAGGGGGGCTTTCTTAAAACCCATTGTTACAGATCTCCAAAAATGTTTCGCACCGCCCACCCCGATTCACAACCTGAAAAGCTTTCAGGGGGCTATTGTTCGAATTGTTCGGGTGTGATTAAGCGCAGTTTCGGCCTTCTTCACCTGCCCCCCATTTCCCCCCAACTTTAACCGAGAGGCACTTTCGGGGCGGGAGGCCCGTTGCAGGAAAATCAAACCCCGGGCCCGGGGCAAGGCTGCACGGGCACCGGCAAGTTGTGCAGTCGCCACCCCCCGACCCTCCCGGGTCTCCTTGCGGGAGAAGGGTGGTTTCGCCGGGGAAATTTCCGTTCGGTAACGAGAGGCCCGAGAGTCAAGCCCGGTGTTAATGGGGCCGTGAGATGAGAAATCACACATAGGTGCGGTACCGATGAAGAATAGGATATATTGGTTCATTTTCTTCTCTTCCCCCCCCCCCCCCCCCCCCCCCCCCCACACTCACACACACTCCTCCCCCACCCCTTGATGACTTGGCCGGGCGAAACGAGGAAACGGGCCCATTTCGTCTCCCTCCCCCCGAGTCCCCGTTCCCAACTTTTTCCCCCCCGCCGTCCCGCCCTTCCCGGTTTCCCGGGTCTCCTCTCCCCCCTCCGCCCCCCCCCCCGTCCACCTCCGACCTCTCCCTCCCGCGTGTCGTCGTCGTGGTCTCCGCCCCGACGGCCGGGCCCCCCGCACCCACCCGGCGGGCCCCCCTCGAAGCCGGCCCATTGTGCCCCGGGCGGACCATGCTCATCGCCGCTAACGCCGCCGTGTCCCTGGCTCTTTTCGCAGGAGGGCCGCGGAAAGGCGGCGGGGACGAGCCCGGGAAGCTGCCGGAGCAGGAGGAGGAGGAGGAGGAGGACGACGACGACGACGACGACGAGGAGGAGCAGGAGGAATCCCAGGTCTCGCACGGAACGGGCCACTGCAAGTGGTTCAACGTGCGGATGGGCTTCGGGTTCATCTCCATGATCAGCCGGGAGGGGAGTCCCCTCGACCCCGCGGTCGATGTCTTCGTACACCAAGTAAGCGCCCCTTTGCTTAGGCCCACACCCCCCGCACCAACCAAGCGCGCGCGCTAGAGAGAGAGAAAGACCGTCCTCTGCCCTTGCGACCCCTGGATAGCCGGCGAGCCCCCCGACAGACACACAGACTGCCAGGCAGGCGGACGGGGGCAGGCCCAGTTGCCGGTCCTGGAAGTTTGCAGGGTTGTGCCCCTTCCTTCCCCCCATCTTACCTCCTTCCCTTCCCCACACCACCTGTATATATGTTTGTACATATTTATTACTCTATTTTACTTGTACATATCTATCCTATTTATTTTATTTCGTTAGTGTGTTTGGTTTTCTTCTCTGTCTCCCCCTTTTAGACCGTGAGCCCACTGGTGGGTAGGGACTGTCTCTAGATGTTGCCAATTTGTACTTCCCAAGCGCTTAGCACAGTGCTCTGCATGTAGTAAGCGCTCAATAAATACGATTGATTGATTGATTGATCTGACTGCCTGTGTGTGTGTGTGTTTACCGAATAGAAGGGGATCAATCAGTCAATCAATCAGTTGTATTTCTTGAGCGCTTACTGTGTGCGGAGCGCTGTACCAAGCGCCTGGGAAGTACAAGCTGGCAACATGTAGAGACAGTCCCTACCCAACGGTGGGCTCACAATCTAGAAGGTGAGGTCACAGTCTAGAAGATCCGACCAGAGGCCCTGCCTCCCCCCCACCCCCCAAACGCCCTGACCGACCACGCCGTCCACTCCCCCAAACCCCGGCGAATCGTCTAAGTTAATCGCCTTGGGCCCCAGGTCCAAAATCACTCGTTCGTTTGGGACCGAGCCTCCCGGTGGTAGCCACTAAACCCCGGCCCTTCTGGGCAGAAGTCATAGGGCACCGAATATCCGACGTGCACCCCATCGGAGACGATGGTAAATTGTGGGATTTGAGAAGCGGCTGTTATGTCCGAAGCACTGGAGCCAGCGCTCCGCCAGAAAAATTCGAAGCCGGTTCAGTTGGGGAACCGGATTCGGCCCTCCCGATTCTCCCCTAGGCATCCTGCTGTTGCAGAGGAAACGCACTTCCACATGGTTTTTAAAAGTGAGCCCGGGGTCCATCTCTAATCCAGTGAAGTAACAGTATGTCGTGACGACAGATCAACATGCGCTTTCTGTGCCAAGACTGCCTGACCCGATTAACTTGCATCCACCCCAGCGCTTAGAACAGTGCTTCACATATACCCAGCGCTTAAGAAATACCCTAATGATATCAATATAATGGGGGCTGCCTAGGTTTGATATTCAGCAATTTTGAAAAGCTGGAATTAGGCCAAGGATGCTGTCTCTTTAAGGGACTACACTCAAAAAGCATGTGGCTAGAGGCGGTTGTTTATATTTTTTTAAATGTGGCAGCGTCGTTAGAGAAGCCTCTATGTAAATGTAGACCTTAGGAAGTGTAAATTTGTGACCCAAGGAATCCCAGATGGGGATCAAAAGACCAGAAATACCTTTTGTTTAATTATTCAAAAGAAAGATACTACAAACCCAGAATCATCATCATCATCATCATCAGGAATTCCTATGTTTAAACAGTGACAATAACAACGTTTCACAAGGATGAGTGAGTTTTACCCGTAGGGGTAAAAAACATTTCAAACTGCCGTTAAAGGGTTCAGAAGAGCAACCAATGTAAAAGGATTTGAAACTTGCGTTCTCTCTCTGCCTCTCTCTGTCTCTCTGTCTCTGTCTCTCTCTCGCAAGAGGGGTAGGTGAGGGCCTGGTTTCCCCTACAAAGGAACTGAAAATTCATTTGTAATATTCCAATTGGTGACCCGTGAATGTGACATTTTTACAATTAAGCCGGGGAGGTTTAGCGTCTATTTACCATTTACCATATCCTTCGGGTTTACCATGTCCTTCGGGTCAAATCTTAACATTTAAAAATGCCATATCGTGCTGTAACTTTTGGGTAACGTTCATCTTCCTCTTCTCAGGGAATATGCACTTACCTAGCCGGTAGAAAGCATTAGGATCCGAAGAAACAATGTCTTTCTGGAGTGTCGGCTTGTGGTCGTGGCTCGTAGCTTTTTGACCTAAACTGGTGGTGATATTTTTTCCCCACTTCCCTAAAGGCCTGGCCATCATTATTGTCTGTTTATATATGGAAGAATAAGCATAAACTGTGAAATGAAACAGGATTTATATATTACGAGGCTATATACAAGCTACTTGGTTTTATGCTTCCTGCTTATACTTGGATGTAAGGCTACCTTTTGTGGCAACGTTTTCCAAGATTGTTATGAAATCAGTGAATGACAGGTCTGACTATCAGTCTTACTTCTTTCCCTTTGAGCCTTCTTTAGGCTGTTAAATTATTCTTTACGATCTCATAAATTTGCTTTATAGATGAACGAAAAAAATGTCCCTCTTTGTTTAATCATTGTCTGTTCTGATTGCCCCTCTTTTTAAGGCAAGTAAATTGTAGCTCCCTAGCTCTTAAGCAAGTGGATCTCAAAGAACAGTCTATTTTGTGTTTCTAATTTGGGCAAATATTTACAATGTAAACAACACCTGGGTAGAAAACAAAACACCGCAGGGAAGATTGCAAAATAAGGCGTTGTGATTGTTTACCATTTGTTAAACCTTCCATTTGTTGTTATTTGTTTTTGTTGTTATGAGTTGTTTACCTTTCATTTCACATTGGTGTTTTACTGACAGGATTATTCTTAAGTCTGCATATAAGGGCATTTATTTATGTATCTCCCATCTATCAATGTTTCTACCGCAGACTGTAGCTGTAGCTGATTTACCGCAGAAGAGGGGTTTCTTTCATTTTGGTTTTAAAATGTGAAGTTGGCTTTGAATTTAATATTTCTCATGTATTTTCAATTCTGTTGGAATGCTCAAAATAGTTCCGTCTATTCCTGGCCTGGGAATAAGTAACATAAAATCAGTTTGGGAATAAAAGCGATAGAAAATCATGGCTTTATAAAGGCATCGGCTATTTCCTCAGCATGTGTTGGCAGATGCATTTTTGGCATTCCACATAATTCTAGGTTTTGAATTGTGGGGGTAACTGTTTTGGGGGGTTGTCAGAGTCTCTCACTGATTTAAATAGTCACCCTGAAAAACATCAGCTGCTTTATTTACCAAAGCGATGGCTGATTACGATACTAAGATATTGTTCAGACAACCTGTAGAAGGACATAATGCCATTTTCCCCTGGATAAGTGTCTTAGAATTCTGAAAGTAATCCTATTTTGCAGGAACTGTTTTCAGCTGCTCTCCTTCTTGCTTCTTGAACATTCTTGAAAGTGCAATAAAGCAACACTTCTCTTCTTTTATTTCATTATTTCAACATCCGTTGTTTCCTTTTAGACTTTTAATATTAAGGGAAATGAAAAATGTACTAGGAGGAAGACTTGAGAACACTGACTATTCACCTGTACCAGGGTCTGCTCAAATTAATTTTAAAGATCACACTCATAACAACTCATATGTTGCTGATTTGTACTTCCCAAGCGCTTAGTACAGTGCTGTGCATGCAGTAAGCGCTCAATAAATACGATTGAATGAATGAATGAATAGCATTGGATTAATTGGATTAATTGTCTCTGACAATTCAACACCAGGCAGGCCCTGCATTAATAATAATTACAGATTTGTTGAAGAGTAGATCATTATTAAGGGGATATTACAATACGTATTCTTGAAAATTTGCCGTGGTTTTGGATAATAGAAAGAGATTAATATTACATGCCCAGATTGGTTGTGCTTCTGCTCAACAGTATGTTAGGTCTAAATTCAGGAATTCATGCCAAGAATTCTGCTAAACATTTATGGATTTTACCTGATGAACTGAAACAGTGTTTGATAATTAGCAAAAGGTGAAGATCCTTCAAAGGATCAACTGTACAAAGAACAAATTGGTAATTTTAAGAAAATACTCATCTTTCCCAGAGTCATCAATTCAGTTATATATTTCTTTGCAAAAATGGTTAGCAGCCAATAGCAATTGCATTGAATTCACTGTATAGTATTGCCTCAGGTGTCTGTGATGTCAACAGTCCGCGCATGCCCGGATGCTGTCCAGTATATGTATGTATGTATGCCGAATTGCTGCTGCAGTTTAATATATACTGCATAGGGATAACAGTGTATGCCTTCAGGCCTGTAACAAGCCGATGTGATGATGTTCCTTGTGTAAACATTTGACTTGGATTTAACGATCTTTTTTAAAGAAAAGGATGAGGGAACTTTCTTTCTCCCATTGGATTATAAGCTTCATGAGGGCAAGAACCAGCTCTTTTACTTATTATTGTGCACTCCCAGAAGCCTAGTCTGGTGCTCTGCTGACAATAGGTGCTCACTAAATAGGAGGGAAGGAAGGGAAGGAAGGAGGGAGGTAGAGAGGGAGGGAGGGAGATATCCTGTATACATTCCTCACATTTTCAACCTGTGAAGGTGAGAAATGTTTAGAAATGTTTAAATGTCAATAGATGTATTTACAAAGAATGCTACACTCAAGATGACTTCATCTGTGATTTAGGTATAACATTTAAAGACTTGAGTTGGAATTACTAATTCCACATTTTTTAAAAAATGTATCTTTATAGGTTGAAATTTTCAATACATGACATGCGGTCTATTAAATAATCTGGTGGCTGCTAAGGCCCCTTCACTGGTATTGCAGAGTTATATCCAGGAAGTGATCAGAGTGCTTAAAAATTGATTAGGAGCTTTGACTAAATCCACATCACTAAATAGACAAGGAAAATGAAACAAAGTAGATTCATAGATATATTTTGAATTACCTTAAGTTAAAAATACTGGGAAAGTATCCTTTGAGTTAATAAGTAATTTGTTGTTTCCAGGTTTTTGATGGAAGGGATTTATTTTTTGCTTTCTATTAAATGAAGTCATTACTAATGATGGTTTTTTGTCAATTATGTGGAACCAGGCAACCTCACTGCCATACACTTTTGAGATTTTCGCATCAGGATTGTTTATGTCACTGTGATACTTAAATGGTTGTTAATACTTAAGGGAATTGCTATGGCAATTGCATTTTACTAGTAGTGGTTTGGAAAAGATTCTTACTGTTACCAGATGACAGTGTTGCCTCACAATCATACTTAGACTTCAACACCTTTTCTTTCTAAGTACATTGTTTCAGCTTGTAGGAGGAAAGCTACAGTTTCTATTTAGTTCTGTTAGTATGTCCACTCTTCTGCCAAAATCCTTGGTGTTTGGTTTGTCTTCTGTATTCATGCTCTTGTTTCTGCAGGAGAATTGTTTCCTTTCAAATGTCTCAAAAACTCAAATATATATTTTGATTGCTCAGGATATCTACATCTATCTATCTATATATCTATCTATATGCACATAGTGTACTTTATAGAATACTATATATATTTGTGGATGGGATCTAAAAGTATTATATGCTTTGTTCATTTTGTTCTATATTTGGAGACCTTTCGAAGGAATTAACCCACTCTCATTATCAAATTAACTATCATTTCTAGACAAAGGAGACCTGCTTTATGAGTAAAATGTGTTAAAAATGTAGAAACCATTTGTTTGAAGAGTCTTGGACCTCAGTCAAGAAATTAGTTGTTCAATTTTTTTTTTCCACATCAAGTTATAGGAGTTTCCTTACTGTGTCCTTGATTGTAGGGGCAATGTCATCTTGAACATTATAGGCAAAATAAATGGCTCTCCTTTCAGGATTTGTAGACATTTTGGAACTGTTAAGTTATTTTACTTAGCAATACAACTAGTAGTTGAAACACAAGAAACTGAAGCCAGTTGTGTATGAAACTGTCTCTGGAAAACAAGAACGGTCATTATTCTAAGTATGGGATTTGCCAAAGTATGAAACGTTGAATACTTCAACCCTTATAAACCAGTAAGAATCACTGCACTTAAAAGTGGCTACTAAATCATTTGAATGCGGCACATACAGTCCCTCCTTTGTGAGAATCTTTACCAAATTAGTTGGAACAGTTAATGAAGATGTTCATTTGATGTTGGTTTCAGTATTAATGCTGCAGCACTTCCTCACTTTCATTGCCTCGTTCTTAAAAGTTCTTTTTTTTCCTTTGTTCCTACAATTGAGTACCCAAAGGGTTTGCTCTATTTTCTCCCATGAGCAAAGTTGTCATGACTGGTGATGGTGAGTCGTAAATTATCTGGTTACTTTGTGCTTAAGTAACAAAGTAATTAAGCTGGTGGCTTTTCCCATAAGCTTCGTAAACTAGTGCAATCTGTGCCTCCAACAGTGCAATTTGGTTTCAAAATGACATTGTCTAGATGGTCTTTGTAATGTAGCTAGACTATGCCATTTAGTTGCTTTCTAGTGTAGCACCCGAGACTTTCTAGAACCTTGCTTTGTTTTCATCCTGATGCATTTTTATAAACATTTGATACTGTTTACTCACAGATACACATTTCAGATTCTAGTTTGAAGCATAATGTAACAAAACGCTTAGAACAGTGCTCTGCACATAGTAAGTACTCAGTAAATATAGTTTGGTTGGTAAAAATGCATACTGTGAGCAACAGCACTTGATCCCACTCTCCCTTAACCCTCCTAGCCCTTATTTTTATGTACCCAGGAAAAAGTGGTCCATATTTGACAGTCTGTGTTTCAAGTCACTGCCATAGTACACTCTTAGGGAATGGAATAGATAGCTTGTTGAGAGATTACCTGAGAAACAGAGAGACCCTCTGACATACACCCCATTTTCTTTTTGTGTGTCTTCTGGTTCATTGTTTCCAAATACCTTTTGAAGGAACCAGCTATGTAATTCTACGCATTTCCCCCCTTCAATACTGTGTGCCTTTTGATGCTGCTGTAAACAAAAGATAACTGAATAGGCTACACCAGTCTCTTAGGCTTCACTTCCCGATATTTAGAGATGAGACTTCACCATTCCAGGAATACTTATTTCAATATATTGGAGTCCTCTGCATTGCCTGAGATCAGCTGAAGCTGGGGGAAACCTCCTTGATCCGTGTTTCTCTCATAGTCTACCCTCTCACCCATTTCTTCCTCTTCCCTCTTCGTCACTTCCGCTTCCAAGTTTATTTAGCATCAGCGTTGTGTAGCCCTGTACTGATGGCCCAGGGGACTGACACAAGGGCCTAGGAGACTCGACCAGCCATTGAGAAAGCTTAGACTCACTATGGTAGTTGCATGAGAATGAAAGCAGTCATTTAGTCAGTGAGCATTCACTGTGGGCTCTCTTGCTGCATAGCACCTAATAGGTGATTGGAGTGCTTATGTAATTTTTCTTTCTGAAATGTATTCCATTTGTTGAACTAATTTAAATCTCTTTTATTGGGTCTAGCAGTTTATGGCTTTTAAGTAGGGACCTAAAGAACACCTCCTCTGTAAATAGCATTGTAATAAGTTGTATTAGGTCAAAGTGAATGCAGTTTCTTAGGGTAAATCGTTTTAAAACATCCTGTGTTTCTATATCTCCAGTGAACATCCAATGAATTGCCAAACCTTGGATGCATTAAGATATGCCAAGCATTCAGGCTGCTGAGGAAATTCCATGCCTTCCTGCTGTAACATTACCCAAATATTTGCATGTAATTTAGCCAAGATTTGTAAACCATTCATTATGTAATGTTACTAAGTAGTTATTTTAGGAGGTCGTTTTTATGCTAACAAGCAGCAAAACAAATTGAAGATAGGGCTGCAGATTTCATTTGAAATAATTAACCTTCTGAATCAATTTCTACTTTGTGAATAATTGAACTGTTATGCAGAGACCTTAGGAATAACCTTTTGCAATTGAAAAATAGTTAAAATAATATAATACCTTTAAACATCATTGTGTTCTTGGGTCTTCAGCCCATGTGTGTATGAATTTTACCAAATGGGAAGGTTCTGTATGTTTTGGGAGATGACAAGCAAATACTATCCTTAGTACTTGAGCCATTTTTTTCCTAATGCAATTATTGAGCAGTAAATATGAAATAAGAAAGCATTTGAAGGATAATTACTTTCGGAATTTAAGAACCAATCAGCGGGCCACAGATTGTATCAATAAAGAACATATTAGTAATTGTTGGTGGGTAAATTCTGCCATTAAGTGAGGACCTGGGGTATTGAATGAATTTTTAGAGCCCATTCCACCAGGAATCTTATTTCCAAGAATAAAAAATAAATGTAACACAAAGCTGGCTGATTATTTTGTAGTACAGAATAAATATTTTATCACACTGAATGGCAGTACAGAAAACATTTCAAAAAATGTATTAGGTCCAGGAGAGAGTAAATTGGTGTTAAATAAACAGAATTATAACATCCAAGTGCATTTTCCTGATAGCATTGACATTTAAGTATCAGTAGAGGCAATTTTGATTTCCAAAGGAAAACAATAATCTTAATAGGACTCCTTTATTCATATTTCATTTCATCCCATCTCTTCCCTATCGTTTAGTCATCAGTCGTTCAGTAGCATTTATTGAGCACCTACTGGGTTCAGAGAACCCTACTGAAGCCCATGGGAGTCTTGCACTTCCTCGAGGTATGGAGGGTCAGGAGATATAAGGTACATATACATCATATGACTAATGCGCATTCATCCTACACCTGAGTTGTAAATAGGTCAATTGTGAGAAACAAAGTCAACGTTTACATCCTAATGCCACAGTTGATGTACTGATGTACTGAGGAGATACGGTATCCATTTGCTGCAGAGCGGTAAGCCCATTTCAACCATAAAGCAGTGGCCAGTTTTGAACAGGTCCGGAACAGCCTCTCCGGTTTCTTTCCTAATTAAATAGTTCATTTCATTCCTTTTAGTTAACTTTAAAGTCACACGTGCACCGTATCAACTAAACATTTATTTTCCTATACAGGAAGCATTGCTTCTTGTTTCTTTTCATTTATGTCCCTACTATTTTAGTAAGTTTTGACTAAAAAGAAAGGGAAGGTCTTCCATGCAGATACTTTTCTTTGTAAAGTTTTCTTTACTCTTATTTCTTTGTACTGTATTTTTGTATGGTTTAGGGGTCAGACATTTTCCTACTGGTTCTGGTTCTCTTCATTTTCCCTTTTACCAGGTTTTAAAAATATGTCTCTTTCACGTTCTCTCTACATAATCTATAATATATATCAATACATAATATATTAATCCTCCATTAGTCCTTCAAAAGGATATGTATAATCTTTTTGGAGGATTAATGGCCTTAAAAGTTTTATGCCCAGGAAGAAAACCACCCTTGCACCTGTAGGACTAAATGAAGTCTCCCATTTTTCTAAAACAAAAAAATGCAAATATGAGATAGTTTGCCTCTTCTTATGTTTTGATATGTATTTTCATTGTTAAAATTTTTGTTGGGGGCAAATGGGCTGTATATTTTTATTAAAACAGTCTGTAGTGAGATGTATCCTTGTAGACACATGTGGGTGCCAAATAAATATTCTTGAAAGTGATTTATTGACATAGAACCTAGTTCATATGTAATGCATATGTTGGTCATTTTTTCTTGACCTATACAATCATCCACATTCAGAATTAAGTAAAAAAGATCTGTTGAATTCTTGGATAATTCCAGATTCAGAGTTTTAGGATTTGCACATCTTCAAATACGTCTTACCTGTCCCAAATTAAATTTTTATAATAGTTAAATCTTTATACAAATCTTAAATCACTTAGCATACCTAGCTATTATATATTTATTGGTAATCCCAATTTGGGGGGGGGTAAAGGGTTTAAAATTGCCTGAAAATAATCCTCTCCAGATTATTCCGTTTAATCAATCTGCGGCCTGGAGAATGTGTTGATCACAGTTCTGAGCATGGCGTTAAGTAATTGACAGTACCAAATACATTTGAAATCGATTTCATGTTGGCCCGTGGCCCTTCCCAACCATTACATAGCCGCAGCGCCACAATCGCCCGTTGGCCATTTACTGTTTTGTGAGTGGTTTTGTTTGGTTGTTTTTCCGTTCCTGGCATTTCCTTATCTTAAATGCAATGCTTGCATTCATGCTCTAAAGCGTGTTTGTGTGATAAGGCGGACTGAATCCCACCTTATTTGGTAGTTCCACTGCCTTTATGGAAGGGCGTCCTGAATTCTACGCATAACAGTTGCCCCTAGATTCGCATGTATTTTCATTGCCATTTTTCTGACTTAATCGTCACTCGGTGGTAATCAGCATAATTGAGGTTTTTGTTATGCGTCGGTTAAACGATGCTGGTTCAGCGGCCCAGCCCGATTTTTCTCTGTAAAAGTTTGTGCATTTCTAAAGGCAAGATAGGCACAATGCGCTTCCATTTTGGCCAGATAACCGTAAGCCTACTTTCACAAAGAGCCAGGCCCCCCAAAAGGCCCATGGGATCCAGGCCGGTCCGCCACCATCCGTGTTCAAAAACTCCATAAATGAGAAGTGACTTGGAAAACGAGCCCGTGGTGCAGGTGGGGCTACCCGGGAGACAAGCCCACCTCCCCGCCCCCATTGAAGGGTTGTGAATGGAGAGGAGTGTCGCCCGATCACCTAACCCTAATGCCCTCCTTGAAGTTAGTCGTTTTAGTAACGGATGTAAAAAAAGGCAACGGTTTCCCGGGGAATCTAGCCTCGTGGGTTGTTTTTTTTTTTTTAAAAAAAAGGCGGCAAGACCATCGTTCCGCCATCATAGGAGATGTAAGATCATGTGAAGGTCACGCCTGGCCCCTCACAAGCCCAGGAGGTGCGTTGATGATGCGCAGCTGATGGGAGCCAGGTTTTCCGTGACCCCCTTTGTCGCCTGGTTCCCTCTCTCTCTCTCTCTCTACCCTAGATAGTGAAAGATAACAAAATAGTCGGGAAAGGGGAATAAAATGGCGGAGGCCGATTGTGCAATGATCTCTTCCCCTTTCTGGTGCACCGCCGGTTGGCTCTAGGCTGTGCAGTGGGCCTAGAAATTCGGATTTTTTAGAGAGGGAGCGTGACTTAACTCTCAGAGAGGTGGCATCCCACATTTCTGAGCTGGAATCAATAGTAGCCGTGTGTTTACGTGAAGGACTATTAAAGATGTAAACACTTTTAATCTGGCTCCAGGTTAAAACAAACAGCCAACACTTTGTTCTTATCTCTGCATCCCAAATAAAGTATACAGCCATCCGGGTTCAAGGCCCCAAGACCACCCATCACCCTGGTGGGATCCTCCTATTTATGCGAGAAGCTTCGGAAGCCTGTGTAGTGCCGAGTTGGGAGGGGTAGATGTAAAAAACAAGAAGAAGAAGAAAAGAAAGGAGAAAGGTGGAAGCCTTGAGAGGTGATTCTTCAAAATAGAGGCATCCTGGCGTCAGAGTTGTGAATGATGCCCCAAAGAACGGTTCCACCAATTTTCACCAAGCACTGCTGGGGCAGTGGGGGTGGGAGGCAGTTTGCAGGTTTTTGATGTATTCAGGAGGTTAAAGTGGGCCCCCATTAAGATTAACCTCAGCCCATTACAGGTTTTTGGTATGCAGGCCCCACCCATGAATGGCCCGGAGAGCTAATACCAAGCTTTTGTTTCTTCTGCAGAAAGGTTTTCAGGAAAGAAAGAAAACAGTTCATTCTCTTTCACCGTCAGTCACGTGACTTCCCTTTTAGCGGGTTCCAGATAGGGTTGAAGGTGTCTCACAGAATGAATAAGAAATTCACATTTTAGTTTATAGAAAAAAAAATTCTAAGTGGTCCCTATGCCATTCAGCCCAGAACAAGCACACTCAAACAAACGGATGTTTATCCTGGGAAGAAAAATCTTGTTCCCCATTTGAAATGTTTTCAACAAGTACTGTTTCTTAAAACAGTATGTATCATTTGCATTTCCAATATTTGGGAGGCTTATGTTTAGTGGTGTAGAGACAAATGTCTCCCCCAACCCACCAGCCGTTCTAGCTACCTTTGAGGTTTGCTGAACGTTAACTGTAATTTTCTTAGAACTCACATGGCAAATAAAGTGGGGGAGGGGACCATGTACCCACCTACATAGTT
This sequence comes from Tachyglossus aculeatus, assembly GCF_015852505.1. NCBI lineage: Eukaryota > Metazoa > Chordata > Mammalia > Monotremata > Tachyglossidae > Tachyglossus > Tachyglossus aculeatus. The sequence goes on from NC_052084.1 coordinate 38,274,000, forward strand.
GTTGGGTGTGAATTGGGTTTGGGTGAGGGGGTTGGAATTTGCTTTTTTATGTCACAGAACTCTGATGATGAACACGTTGCAAGGGAATAAAAAAAGCAACTCTCAAGTCAATGTAGTTGACCTGTATTTGGCTCAATTATTAGACCGTTGTTTGCTTTTCATTACCTTTTAACCAATTTGTGCTTTTCTAGAGGAACCTATGAGAGGAGGAAATACCGCATAGTTTACATGGGATTTAAAATAGCTAAATTTATACTTAATTTTCAAATTAGATACTTCCTGGAGGTATGGCTAAGACTGGTTCGTATTTTAATTGGATATGAACCAGAAGGTACATTTTGGGTTTGTTTATACTGGTGTTTATACCGGTGGTGTTTTTGTTTCATGCTGTCATTCAGTCTGTAAAAACCTAGTATGATAATGAGAATTTTAAAATGAGAGGTGTTATGAGCACAGAGATACTTTTCTCCTGTAGGTGTTGAAATGTTCAAGTGTTTGGGCATCTGCTCTTCACTGACTGATTTCCCATTCATATTATTTGAATGTGCAGTTCCCGAAGAATTATGGGAAATCTTCCGTTGCACAAAGAGTAGCTTTTCTGTTTCAAATATTTCATGTTCGTTTTATAGGAAAACTATCAGCAGATGACTTTTCCAAGTATATTTATACTCACCTTATTAAAATACTTTAAAAATATTAGAATAGGAATAGTACTGGTTTTACATTTTCATCTCTTCAGTTAGGTCTCAAAGGGCAATGATATTTAACATTGTGTTCCCTTATCGGATCCCTGATAACATTCTAACTGAAATTGGTTATTCTGAAAATGTAAATACAATTTCTCTCTTTGGGTGTGGAGGAGAGGGAGAAAAAAGGAAGGGAGAAGTGGCACAGAAACATGCCCTTGTTCCTTAATCTATTCAAAGGTGACTGTAAAGTGATGGCTAATGGTGGTTAATTCTCACTGTTGTGATGTTAGGTTGTTAGTGGTCAAAAGTGCACTCAGGAGAAATGTTTAGGAAAGACCGTTCATATTATCAGAAAGTTCACATAAACATTTCAAGTTAATTCTCTAGTAATATCTATCAAATTTCAAACGAGGCATTAGGAACTTTTAAATTTTTTCGTGCTGATGAGATTTTTTGGTATGTAATTCATTTGTGGCAGAGCTCAATATGTGAAGTACCTGTGGTCTTTACATTTAACTTAATCTGTTTAATTACACATTTAAATTTTAATGTGAAATTGACATTTCAAAATGAAATGATGCTTTTCAGTAATTTTAGATTACTGAGACTATTAAATCCTGCATTCATTAATCTATCTTTCATCTGGATGGATATTTCTAAAACACCTATCAATATACCAGGCTAAACGTCTGAACTTTGTCACTGACATTTATTGTTGAAACATTCCACCCGGTTTCAAAGGGTCTGAAAACTATATAGGGAAACACATTTTTAAACTTACGTAAGTTGGTGTATTTGTTTCATAATTTTGGATAGCAAAATGGCTTTGAAACAGTTTTCAATTTTGACTTTTATATTTTGTGACATAAGTCTGTTTATGCCTATCTTTAACTTTCTTTCTGTATCTGTTTATGTTTCTCTTACATTTTGTTCTTGTGATTGCTCCTCCTTTGCCTTTCTTTTCCTAAATATGTCCCAAAGGCAAAGTTTGGGTGGTGGTAGCATAGACTGGACTCCTTTCTGAGTTTTAGTCATGCTTGGGATTATGGAGAATTGATTAATAATAGGGAAAAATTTAAAAAGTGGGAATTCATTGTGGAAACAAATGAAATGTGTGAACGGTCACTGGAATTTGAAATTTTACTCTAATCAACGTGGATGGACTCTTGATAAGATGGATGATCTATTCCTAGTGTCTGGTGTATTGATTTTGAGGTGATATCCAAAATGCAAATGCAAATGTGAATGCAAATATTGGTGAATTTAAGTTTTCAAAATCTGGTTGTTTGGATCATTCCTGCAACCCTGCTTGATTTAATTTTTGTATTGACTTAGCAACTCTTTAAACAGCTAATAATCCCCAAGGAGTAACTTTGGTCAGAAATATAAATATATAATACTTTAGACAGGCAGCATTAATAATCTTGATAAAACCCGATTTTACAGATGGGATGAGAACATTGTTTTTTGAAATTGGATTATTAGTAGGTTCAGAGTATACCCTATCTCTTAGTATGGTATCAGTAAATACTACCGATTGGGTGATATCCGTCTTTAGCAAAATATTCTACTCGGCAAACCTAGGTAGTTGAAAAAGAGGCTACTCAAAATTACCAATGTATTTATGGTGTAAATCACCCCTGCAATATCTTAGTTTACGATGGGATAGACTGTAATTTATGAGTAAATGTTTTGAGAGCTTTACCTCTTGAAACAATTTCGAGGTGATTTAGGAAGGTTTCATGAAATGCGCTTTTTTTTTGTTCTTTAGTTTAATCACAAGGGATGGTTACTTTAGTGGAGTTGAGTGAAATGTATGGTAGGTATTTCTGCTCTTTCCTTCATCTTCTCAGGGAGTGCTCTTCTCCTCCCCTCCCCTTCCCTCCATTTTGTTTTTGTTCTTATTTACTCTCCTGCTCATGCTCTCTCTTGACCCTGTGGAGGAAACTTTAACCATCTAAGGCATCACGTAGCCCAAGAATATCACCACCAGATTAAAGCAGGAAGGAGTTCAAGGCCTGAGCTTCTTCCAAATGAAAATTTAATCATGTTTTATGGCAGGTACTAAAGATAGCATTATGGTACAATCAAGATTGAAAAATAAAGTTAATTACCTATTGGGACTCTTCTAATGTAAGACCGTTCAAAAATTTGAAATGGAAAGTTTAAGCACACCCTGAAATTGTAACTAAAATGTATTTTACAATTGTATGCAGCTCTTTGAATCTCTGCTAATAAGAATTGGTCAAAAGCCCACACCGATATCTCCCCATTAGACCTGTTTTCCAGGGCCATTCATCTTCCTGTCCGTGGATTTTATGTGCTTGTATCCCCGTATCAGACAGTTTGTTGACTAATTATTTGCCAGCTAACTAAAAAGTTATTTTTTAACAAGGAGAACAATCAGAGTTCCAGCTGCCCACCCCATTTTTGAAAATCTGTAGTAATAATAATAGAAATAAGAATAACCCTAGATTCTGTTATCAGATCTATCACCAAGAATCTGAGGTGTTTTTCAGAAATTATAAGGAAATGCTTTGAAGATGAGGGATGTTATCTGGCAGATTTTCGAAGGAGTGTATGTGAGGGGAGTGGAAGGTGGGGGAGTGTATGGACACTCCTAGCAAGGGGTCAGAGGAAGGACCAAGGAGAGAGTTGGTAGAGAGCCCTGAAGCCAGTAATCAGAAGTTCTCATTTAATGTGGGGGGCGGGGGAGTGGTGGTGGGGATCAGGGTGTCAGAAGAGTTTTTGTGATGTGTTCTGAATGATATTTTGGGAAGATGTTCTGGGCAGCAGAGTGTAGGACATGCTGAAGAGGAGCGAGGCAAGAAGCAGGGAAACACATGCGGTGGCAGATGTAGTAGTCTAGTTGAGAGATGGCAAGAGTTCAAATCAGCTGAAAGGAGGAAGAAAGAGGGACAGATTCAGAAACTATTCTGAAGGAAAAACTGAGGCTAAATCTTCTTCAAGGTGACCGCATGAACACACCCTCTTCATAATGTCCCGTCTTCTGTCATAAGGTTGTTCTGGTTTGTGTATACATAGAGTTTTCTTGGTAAAGATATGGAAGTGGTTCTCCATTGCCTTCTGAAGGTGAGAAGTAAAAAAAAAGAACAGTTGTCCAAGATGACACCAGGGTTATAAACTTCTGGGGCAGGAAAAATGGTAGTGTTTTTGGCTGTGACTGGAAAGGCAAGAGGCGGAGGAGAAATGAATTTTGGAGGAAAGGTGAGGACTTCAGTTTTAACCACAATGAATTTAAGGTGCCAGTGAGACCTCCAAGTGGAGATGTTCTGGAGGCAAGAGGCAACATGAAATACACAGTAGGTAAGAGCAGTCAGGGCTGGGGAGATAGTGTAGGAGTCACCTGCCTAGAAGTGGTACCTGAAGCCATGGATGAGCCCCTTAGGCTTGTGTATAGAAAGAGAAGAGTAGGGAATCCAGAAAAGAACCTTAGGAGACATCCCCCCCAACCGCCAATTAAAGGTAGAAAAGAGCCAGCAAAGGAGTTTCAGGAAGAGCAGTCGAAGAGGTAGGAAGAGAATCGAGGTAGGGGCAGTTAGGTTGAAAAAACAAAAGTCTGGTAGTGCTTATAGAAGTCCAGTAGCAAAAGTGACCTCGAGATCAAGAAGGCTTAGGGCATTAGATTTGGGTATAAGAGGAGATCATCGGAGACCCTTGGTGAGCATGTGTCAGTGGAGTTAAGGAGATGAAAACCAGATAGCATTGGGTCAAAAAGAGGGTTGCTGGAGAGGAAGGAAAGGCAGTGAGCACATGTACAAAGAGCCTCCAGTGTTCTTCCCCCTCGAACTCTTGATGCCCTAGCTAACTGCTCTGTGGGAAAAATAGAGGCACCATCAGGCATGAACTTCCCCAAGGATCCCTCTCACCTCTTCAGTGGTCTCTTGCTCCATGACCATGTTCTCCTCTTTCCCACCTTTCTCCCATCTGTTCTTAAATCTATCCCTTCTATCTGGGCTCTGGACTTTGGACCCTCTCTCCTCTTTCTCTTCTCCCTTCTCTTAGCACCACTCTCCCTCTGTTCAAGTCTCTCTTGTACTACAAAAATCCTTAGTCGTACAGCTCCCTTTAGTTTCTGCAGAGATGCTGCCTTCTACCTCATATTCTTGACAGTGCTTGGCACCCAGTTAGGTGCTCAATACTGTTGGTGATAGTGATGGATAATTCATTAGGAAAGCTAAATCCTATTTTCTGTACTCTTAGTTAAGTCAGTCTTTCTCAGTCTTTTACTGTAAGATATTATTTTGCACTCTTCTCTGTTGAATTTCAGGCTGTTTGATTCTGGTCTACTTTCTAACTTGAAGTTATCGAATGCTCAGGCTTCTTCCAATAAACTGTCAGTCTAGGCCGGGTGTCACACTGAGCATATTCCTCTTTTGCACACCAGAAGAAACAGTGTGGACTAGGGAATAAAGCACAGACTTGCGAGTCAGAGGACCTGAGTTCTAATTCTGGCTCTGCCACTTGCCTGCTGTGTGACCTCGGGCAAGTCATTTAATTTCTCTGGACCTCAGTTACCTCATCTGTAAAATGGGGAGTAAGACTGTGAACCCCATGTGGGACATGGACTGTGTCCAACCTAATTAGCTTGTATCTATCCCAGCAGTTATATAGTGCCTGGCACATAGTAAGCACATAATAAATACCAGTAAAAATACAAAGAAAAAGTAGTGAGCATGACATGACAACCTGACAATGTGCACATAACAAATACCATTAAAAAAAATTGGCACAAAAGCTTTGAGACTGCACTTGGAAAATGGTCTAACCTCCTCTCTTTTCCCAGAGTCCTTTAGGTGAAAAGGACTAAGCAGCATGATCTAGTGGATAGAGCATAGCCCAGGGAGTCAGAAGGAACTGGGTTCTAATCCCATCTCCGCCACTTGTCGTCCGTGTGACCTTGGGCAAATCACGTCACTTTTCTGTGCCTCAGTTATCTGTAAAATGGGGATTAAGACTGTGAGCCCCATGTGGAACAGGACTGTGTCTATCCTGATTAGCTTGCATCTACCCCAGTACTTAGTATAGTGCCTGGCTCATAGTAAGTGCTTAACAAATACTATTAATGGAAAAAAAAAACGAAAAAAATAGTGTTAAGCCCTTACTATGCATCAAGTACTGTTTTAAGCACTGGGGAAAGTACAGGTTTAATCAGGTTGGACACAGTCCCTGTCCCGTGTGGGACTTCCAATCTGAGGAGGGGAGGACCTTAAGCCCTATGTGGACAGGACCAGGTCTGGCCTGCTTATCTTGTATGTACCTCAGAGCTTAGCCCAGTGTTTGGCATCTAGTAAGTGCTGAACACTTATCATTATCATTAGTATTATTATTAAGAGCATTCTGAGATGGAACAGTGTGGGGCATCCGGCCTCCCAACAGTGAGAATGAGGGACAAGGAGGTGACACCAGGCGTCAAAGCCCCAGATTCTGAACCTGGGGTCTGAGAGTTTAGGGATCCTTCATGTTCATAACAGCTTCCAAACTTCTCTGATTTCACAGAGCAAATCTACTTGGGGTTGGGGTTGGGTTTGGCCCCAACCACTGCAGGCCAGTTTCTGGCATTCAGAGGTGCCAGAGGCAATCATCTTGTATTTCCCAGGGAGAGGGTGGTGGTGAGGAGGGGTCATTAATTGCCCTTGGTAGGCTTGGACACCGGAATCCAGAAATCCCTTCTTTGGGAGAGTGTTTCATTAAGGGTTGGGCTACTTTGTGAAACTGCCTCTATTAGAATGTTCTGGCATTTGGGGCAAGCGACTCTTGGGGTTAACAGACAACCTTTTCCCGGAGTTGAGCATTGTTCAAGAAATCCTCCTGTACACAGAACTGGATTCGAGTTGACACCCTTCTCTTTGGAGCATCTCAATTGGGAATTGGTTGTTGGGGACAGGGCTAATCCAGTTAAGAGAAACAGATTATTTGCTGTGAGCTCCACTTACGAAATTTGAGTACTAGCAATTCCCCTCTGCAGAGCAATAATCAATCAGTCAGTGGTATTTATTGAGCGCTTACTGTGTTCATAGAACAGTGCAATAAAACAGTCAGTAGACACATTCCTTGCCCACAAGGAACTTACAGTCTAAAGGAGGAGCTTGCAGTCTAGAGCTAGAGTTTTCTCTGCATAAATACAATCTGTGTTTTTGGATCTGAAAACATTTTTGTAATACAATTTACATGTTCATACTGATTTCTTGATGATGAATCATGCTTTCTTAAAACTATTTACACATTTTGAGAGCTCCCATATATTGGATTCAGGAATGTTCTCACCGTGGTAATGTTTGGCCTGTGGTCTTTTGTTCCTAACTGAAACATTCATTTGTGGATAGCTGTGAAAGATTTTGGGACAGGTGACCCTTTTTAGCCAAAGGGCAGTGCAAATGGAGAGTTTATTAGTTCTCATAAATTCTAACTCAGTGCCCTCACATTTTCAGTGTGACTTCAAAAGAACATGGTGGTCTCCATCCCCATTTCTTTCCCTCAGACTCCCCAAAAAGAAAACTGCGAACATTTTATGTGATGCTAACTTTGGTTTTTATGCCCTTTCTTAGAGGTCCCAAATAGGCTCTTCACCAGCAGCTTGCCTGTAACTCCTGCTTCATCATCTTTCCCTTTGGGTCTTTTCTCAGAGCATCCCAGGTTGAAAGTAATTTGCCAGTCTTTCCTTTTTTTAAGAGCCCTCATTTGGTCCTGAAGTATGCCTCTAACTAGCTCATCCAGACTTTTACATAGCAAAGTTCTGCCCCTTTGTTTTAGAATAAGCTTTACTGCTGGAGGAGAAGAGGAGAACACGCAGTGAGTACCCCTGTATTCTTGCTACAGCTCTCCATCAGAGTTGGGGGATGCAGAGCTGCTCATCTTCAAATCATAGGTGTGGCTTCTGCTCTGGGCTGGTGTTCTGGGAAGGGGAAATTCATTGTAACACTTACCCCGTGGCTTAATTATTGTCCGAATCTGTAGGTGATGGGAGGAGGCGCTTGTTTTTGACTAGGACAAGCTTCAGCTCCTCCACTCTCTTGGAGCCTGGGAACTGTGGGCTTCTTTGATTTAATTTTCATAGGTTTGGACATTGTCCAAGAAAAAGGTCATCTAGGGAATTTACAGTATCTTCTTATGCTAATCAAACATCTTACTTGCTTGTAGCATTTCAGAAGCATGTATGTGGCTTGCTTCCTCCACTGTGTCTGTTGGATTTAAACCCGAGTTAACAAGACCAAGGCTTGTGGCGGCAAATTTACACACACACACATGCACACACCCTTCTCCTTTGCCTCTGACTCCTGCCTACTGTCACGTCCAAGCCCTTAGTATAGTGCTGTGCCCCTAGTAAGCCATGCTAGCTCTGACAGTAGTGGTTTTTCCAAGAACCTCCCTTTCCAAGGGAGGCGGGGTGCTGGGTGCCAGAAGATGTTAGGTTCTAATCAGCCTCTCTCCCTTGGGCAAAAAAACAAAGGCACTGAAGACTTACTTTTTGTTTGCCTATCCTGAATACAAGCCGGCTATAAGTTTAAATAGTAAGATAAAGTCCTAGAGCATCCACAGCCAGTTGTGAACAGTCAAGCTATTCGAGATGTTTTGGTGTGTGCCCTTGGAATGAGCTCCCTTAAAAATCAAACTAGCACTTTTTGTTGGGGATTTCACAGTGTGGGCACTGCATATGATCAGTCTTTTACAATTTTAGGGTGCACATCAGCCCACATCCCCGTAGTGATACTGTGCCTGGACCAAAAAGATAATGAATGGCTTGGCCGAAAAGCTATCTGCTTGGCAAAGGCAGGCAATTCTGTGGAGCACCTCTTCTCCCCTCACCTCTGTTCCTCCTACTTCCCTTCCCCTCACCCACCTCCTTTACTGCTCCCTCCCTTTCTCTCCGTCCCAGAGGGGCATCGGCGATATTTCCCAAATGTCAAAACGAAAGGTCCTTTAGGCAGAGAATTAAATTTCAAAGTTTGTCAGGCCCCCACACCTGGACTGTTCCACTTCCCCAATGTTGGTCGACCTCTGACCTCGTTCCCAGGATGTCCAGTTTAGCCAGTGCATTCTTTAAATACCAGTCATCAGCATTGCAGACATGCAGCCCAACTCAGCTCCACGCCTCTTTGAGGAACTAGTAGTAGTAATACTAGTATTTACTAAGGACCCTCTTAGTGTCATTCGCTGTACTAAGGAAGTACAGAATAACGAAGTGTCACATTCCTGCCCATAAGGAGCTTCCCTTTTCCTCAGGGCAGGCCCAGGTGCCTGGGGTACTAAAGGTTTGGAAAACTCCAAGCTGCGGTGCCCCCGCTCACCCACAAAAATCCCTACCTGCTCCATGGTGGTAATCTCTAGCAGGGTGCACAGATTCATAAATTATCCACTCTTACCCTTGAAAGCCCCTAGTAGGAGAAGTTCTGTACCTGATCTCATTCTCTTGTATCTCTTTAGACCGTATCCCTCTTTGTGGAAGAGGATTGTGTGTACCAACTCTGTTGTATTGTACTCTCCCAAGCGCTTAGTACAGTGCTGTTCACCAAATAAGAGCTCGGTTAAATACCATTCATTGAATGGTGGGTTCCAGTGCTTAGCACGGTATTATCAATCAGTCAGTGGTATTTCAACGAGCCCTTATTGGATGCAGCACACTGCATTAAGCATTTCATTTGGGACAATATAATACAGTAGAGCTGGTAGACATAATCCCAGACCACAAGGAGTTTACCGGGACAAAGTTCTAAAACTGGGCCTAGTTTTCTTTTATGGTTTCAAGTTTCATAGTAAAAATTTCACGCAGCTATAAATGAAGCCTCAATGATCCTAAAAGAATGAATCATTCTGAAAAGTTTCTAATTTACTAATTTGTTAACATGTCTTAATTGCATTTTATTGCAGTAATTTGTATGAATTTTCCTTACTTGATTATATTTTACTCATTTGCTTGAGTAGAAGCTACTTATTTGATCTCTCTAGGTCTGGAATTATTTTGAAATACTTTTTTACAATGAAGTCTTTAAAAGATGCTTTTGATGGTGATCTTATTGATACCACTTGAGGATTCTCTGAATTTATGCTTCTGTATGAAAATGTGACTACAATTTCAGCACGTGCTGTTCTCAAAATTCAACCCTTCCAACTTTTACGTTAATTAACTAACCCTGACTGATGGAAAAACCACAGAAGTAGAGTAGTTTTACAGGTCTTTACATTCATTCATTCAGTTCATTCAGTCATATTTACTGAGCACTTACTGAGCACAGAGCACTGTACTAAGCACTTGGGAGAGTACAATGCAACAATAAACAGAACACATTCCCTGCCCACAGCGAGTTTCCGGTTTAGAGGGGGAGACAGACATTAATATGTCCCTATAAAGCCTAGTCATTCCCTTTGTCATTGGACATTGGCGATTGGAAAAGGTAGAGCAAGGTAGAAAATACCAGAAGTTTGAAATATTGGCTAGGAAGAGCAACAGGAAATGCTGCACCAGCTCTAAATTTTAGCAGCACTTTTAGTTCAATGTGGACATCTGAGAGATTATCCCCAAATCTATTACACATCTGAAATAATGAGTCATTGATGTGATATAGATATGGGCAGAACAGAAAAGCTTGTCATTTTATACAAATGGTAGTTATTTGGCCAACTTCACTTGGTGTTAGTGAGAAATGACCGTTTCTCCTGGCATTACTCATTAGTTTCTAGACATAGAGCAGAAGTTAACTATAATTACTGGATTATCATTAAAGCCTGCAAATTATAGTCACCCAGCTATTACAAATGGCACCAAGTCTAACCTCCTGGGGCCTCATGTTACTCCCTGAGAGCAAGTTAGGCCCTTTGGAAGGAGAATTAACTCTTTCATACTACCTTTGTAGTGGTGTTTTTTATACATTGTCCATTCACTGCAAAAATCCATCCACAGGTCCTTTCCTGGTCTAAAACGTTTCCTCCCAGAGAGCCAAATTTGCACTCCGGAATCCACTTTAAGTCCTGGGTTCAATTGGGTTCAATATTCGCTTAAATATTTGTTTATTTGTTTTCTAGGCATAGCTAAGGTTAGATTTCCATTTGAAACCCTCCCTCCATCCCCCCTCCCAACACACATACACTTAGTCGTAAAGCACCCCATTAATAGTTGATGCTTGGTAACATTCTTCAAGAACCTACATTGTATGGCTTTTAGCTGGGACTTTGATGGCAAGATATGCAAGGAAACGTGGAACTTGGACGGATTTTAATGACCTTCCAGGGCTCTACAGAAGGACCTTTTAAACGATGCAAGTGTCACTGTAATTTGTCACTGTCCTCTAGACCTGCTTTGATCCTTGGTTTTGAATTGATATTTGTATCAAGGAAGAGCCCTCAGCACATCAGTCAGTCTAGCATTGGTGTTTTATACCGTGTAGAGCACTGTACTGAGGACCTGGGAGAGTACAATAGAATAAATTGACACAATTCTTTCCCTCCAAGAATTTACAATCTATTGGGGAGTTTACGCCACATGCACATCTCTTGCCATGACACTTATGTAGATAGCCTTATACTCTGCCCTTTCCCCTATCCGTAATGTGTTTTAATGCCTGCCTTCCCCCTCTATACTGTAAGCTTCTTATGGGCAGAGATCATGCACCAACTCTATTGTATAGTACTTTCCTAAATGCTTAGTACAGTGTTGTACACAGAGTTAGCGCTCAATAAATACCCTTGATTGATCCTCACCTCCTTCCCCTAAGCCACTCATGAAAAAATGCAGGTGCTGAGTGATAGAAAGGGAAACCATTCAAAAGATGGCTCAGCCATTTTATATGGCGTTTATTAAACACTTACTATGTGCAAAGCACTGTTCTAAGTGCTGGGGAAGTTACAAGGTGATCAGGTTGTCCCATGGGGGGCTCACAGTCTTCATCCCCATTTTACAGATGAGGTAACTGAGGCCCAGAGAAGTTAAGTGACTTGCCCAAAGTCACACAGCTGACAGTTGGTGGATCCGGGATTTGAACCCACCACCTCTGACTCCAAAGCCCAGGCTCTTTCCACTGAGCCACGCTATTTTCCATTTGAGATCTCCTACACTTTATGATTCTTTCATTTCCAAAATAGCCCTCCTAATCTGATAATTGTATTTGGATGGGAAATAATAATAACAATGGTATTTAGTAATGATGGCATTTATTAAGCGCTTACTATGTGCAAAGCACTGTTCTAAGCACTGGGGAGGTTACAAAGGAGATCAGGTTGTCCCACAGGGTGGGGGGCTCACAGTCTTAATCCCCATTTTACAGATGAGGGAACTGAGGCACAGAGACATGAAATGACTTGCCCAAAGTCACCCAGCTGACAGATGGCAGAGCCGGAATTCGAACCCATGACCCCTGACTCCAAAGCCTGGGCTGTTTCCACTGAGCCACACTGCTGGTATTTGTTACGTGCTTACTAAGTTCCCAGCAATAGCCCCCTCTACATTTCATCAACAGTGGAATGCTAAAAGCTGCAGAGATGCTTTGTAACTTGCCCTTTTTTAAATGGTATTTAAGCACTTGCTATATATCACACACTGTTTTTAGCATTGGGGTAGGTACAAGTTAATTAGGTCAGACAGTCTGAGCCACATGAGGCTCACAGAGTTTAAATAGGAGAGAGAACAGGTATTTAATCCCCATTTTACAGCTGAGGAAACTGAGGCACAGAAAAGTTAAGTGACTTCCCCAAGATCACACAGCAAGCAGCAATTGGCAGAGCTGGGATTAAGACTCACCATCCCCTGACTCCCCAGACTTGGGCTCCTTCCACTTGGCCACACTGCTTTTGCTGGCCCAAAAAAGTCATTTTGCTGAGGCAGGTTCAGCAGGGGGTCAGTGTGTGTTCAGTCCTTCTGATCTCACTTGCTCCAGCACTAGAAAAAAAGGAACATCAATGAAGATCCCCTTCAAATAAGATTTTTTAATTTCAAATTTCGATTTGGAGGAGGAGGCAAAGGCATCTCTTTACATGGCATCTCGTTCTCTATTGTGATGGTCCTCACACAACTAGACATTCATATGTGCTCTCATTTAGGTCTCATATTAATAAATATTATAAATACGAATATTTTCCTTCTCATTGCTATCAAAGAGCGCTTACTGAATGCAGAGCACTGTACTAAGCACTTGGGAGAGTATAACATAACAGACACATTTCCTGCCCACAAAGAGCTTACAGTCTAGAAGGGGAGTCAGATATTAATATAAATAAATAAAATTACAGATATGTATCTAAGTGCTGTGGCTGGGGCTGGGGACAAATAAGGGAGCAAGTCAGGATGACGCAGAAGGGAGTGGAAGAAGAGGCAAAGAGGACTTAGCCAGGGAAGGTCTCTTGGAGGAGATGTGCCTTCCTTGGCTGTCGTTCCCCCCCACCACCTTGAGGCACTGACACTCCTAATTCGAATAGGATTGAAATTTGTGTGTTGACATTTGCAACTGCAAGAAGGATGCGGGAAATGATGCTTCTTCCCGTGACTCTCCTAAGCACTTAGTACAGTGCTCTGCACATGGTGAGCACTCTGTAGATATGATTGATTGATTGAATGACTCGTATTCCTCCCCTGCTCCATCACTGCTTTTATACCTTCATTTTTGAACTCTTGAGAATCAGAGAGTGAGAGATGGGCATGCCAATATTTCCACTGCTCTTTCTTTTTTCCTGCCCCTCCAATTATCTCATTCCTGTCTTCTTCACCTACAGTTTGTACCTTAATTAGGGCTGTTTTTCTTTTCTCCTTTTTTATGATCCTTGTGCACAGAAGCATCCGTGGGAAATTGATAGCCAGCTCCTTCCTGCTTTGAATTCTTTAACACGTGGAGCCGCTGCTAAAGGAAATCGACAGGGATTCCCGATGAATCAGTTTCTTATTGCTAGAGAAGCAGTGTCCTCCAAAGGGAAGCTGGTATTGCCTTGACACCTCAGCCCTCTCCTCTCCCTTTTTCACCTTTTTTCTGCTCGCTGTGACCCCCCTGGCTCTCTCCCACTTTAGCCAGGAATGTGAGGCGCTCACACAGGATCTCTCTTCCCTCCCCATCTCTGACTGTTCTGGGAATGTGGCTCGACTTGCCGGAGGTTACTCCTCCATTCTGAGCTCCTCCTACTTCTAGAATGAATTAAAGAGCTCAATTAAAAGGCAGTGACTAGCATAGTAAATTAGCATAATTCCCTTGTAATGCACTTCACTGGGGGAGCATAAACCATGTCAGCCCTACCCTAGAGGGCTTCAAAGCAAGATGTTCAGCCACCTAATTGAAGGCCCAAGAGGTCCTAAAAATCACTGGGTGTGTGTGTGTGTGTACTCCAATGCGTATATGTGCATGTGTAGTTATCTTAGGGTTAGGATGTCTCTCTTAATGGTTTGAAATCATTTTCCCGATGTTTTCCTCTTGAATAGAATTAAAAGAATTTGCCCTTGGGTCTGGGGCAAGTTTGGGCAGCAAGGTATGGCTTAACATGATGTTATAAGATCTCTTCAGAAGAGATAAAGTATGGCCTATGCAAACGTGGAGCCCAGAAGGGCGGTCTGTAGGCGCTGCTTTGTACAGATGGATATGAGGTGCAAATTGGCATCCCAAGATAGATTTGTGAACCGTAATTGACTGGCTGCTGCTTCTAAAGCCAGGTGTCCTGCAGAATGAACTGCATTCTTGAGTAAAGCTTTTTATTTGTATACTGTTACTCTTAATCAGTGGTATTTATCAAGATCCCAAACTAGCAAATGGACAAAATGATGCAGAAATTTAATGAGGGAAAAAAGATACATTTAAATTGGAAAATAAAAATTGCCTCTAATGATTGAGTGATTAACATTAAAGTCTAGCTAACAGTAATAGTAATAGCATTCATCCAGAGTTTTACTGTGTTCAGAGCATTGTACCAAGCACTGGGAGAGGATACAAGGGTAATCCCCCTCAGTGAAGGGGGAGAGGGACTAGGAATGGGTAGTCTGGCTCACAATCTAGCTAGATGATCCATCCCTAACTGTGCGAGTAAGTTCTTGCCACCTGCAAATGGAGAATTCCGAGCTGGATGGAACCTCGATTGTACCTAGAGTGGTGTGGTTATTGTTCTCTGGAATTTTTGAGGGACAGAACACTCTAGAGTATGTTCCTGCAGGTTTTTAATTTCAACATTTCAAATATTCAGATTTTTAAAAATGGGGCTACTTACACTAGCATAAGTATACAAGTTGCTTACCTTCTCTGGGCCTCCATTGGCCCATCTGTAAAATGGGGTTGGAATACCTATTCTCCCGTCCCCATAGACTGTGAGCCTCAATGTGGGTCAGCGACTGTGTCCGATCCAATTGGGTTGTATTTTTCCCAGTGCATAGTTGTCTGTCAGTCAGTCAGTCAGTCTTATTTATTGAGTACTTACTGTATGCAGAGCAGTGTACTAAGCATTTAGGAGAGTACATTATAACAATATAATAGACACTTTCCCTGCTCACAATGAGCTTAGTTCTAGACCGGGAGAAAGACATTAATATAAATTTAAAAATTACAGCTATTCATTGTCGTATTTATTGAGTGCTTACTGTGTGCAGCACACTGTACTAAGCGCTTGGGAAGTACAAGTTGGCAACATATAGAGACAGTCCCTACCCAGCAACGGGCTCACAGTCTCACAGGCTCACAGCTATGTACGTACGGGCTGTGGGGAAGGGAGAGGGGATGAAGAAAGGGAGCAAGTCAGGGTGACACAGAAGGGAGTGGAAGAAGAGGCAAAGAGGGCATAGTCAGAGAAGGCCTTTTGGAGGAGGTGTGCCTTCAGTAAGGCTTTGAAGTCAGGGGAGAGAAATAATTTTCTTTCAGATACGAAGAGGGAGGGTGTTCCGGGTCAGGGGCAGAAAGTGGGTGAGGGGTCGGTGGCAAGATAGATGAGGTCAAAAGTACTTGGCACATAGTAAGCACTTATTATTATAATTACTATTAATAATAATAATGGTACTTATTAAGCGCTTACTATGTGCCAGGCACTGTTCTAAGTATTGGGGTAGATACAAATTAATCAGGTTGGACACAGTCCCTATCCCACATGGGGCTCACAGTCTTCATCCCCATTTTAATAATAATAATGATAGTAGCCTCCATCACAGTGAGTTAGAGAAGGGTGGGTTCAAAATGGGGAGCTGCCGTGCCTGAAGGGCCAAACAGGATCATTTCCTACAGTAAGCAATGCTTGAAAGGGTTCCTTGAGGGGTGAAGGGGCAGGGAAATGGAAGAGAGTAAATACTTGTGATTGATTGAAGCAGCATGGCCTAGCAGAAAGAGCAGGGGCCTGGGAGTTAGAAGACTTGGGTTCTTTTCCCAGTTCATTCATTCATTCATTCATTCATTCATTCATTCATTCATTCATTTGTATTTATTGAGCACTTACTGTGTGCAGAGCACTGGACTAAGCGCTTGGGAAGTACAAGTTGGCAATGCATAGAGACGGTCCCTACCCAACAACGGGCTCACAGTCTAGAAGGGGGAGACAGACAACAAAGCAAAACACATTAACAAAATAAAATAAAAAGAATAGTAAATATGTACAAGTAAAATAGAGTAATAAATCTGTACAAACATATATGCAGGTGCTGTGGGGAGGGGAAGGAGGTAGGGTGGGGGGGAGGGGGAGAGGAAGGAGGGGGCTCAGTCTGGGAAGGCCTCCTGGAGGAGGTGAGCTCTCAATAGGGCCTTGAAGGGAGGAAGAGAGCTAGCTTGGCGGATGTGCGGAGGGAGGGCATTCCGGGCCAGGGGGAGGACGTGGACCGGGGGTCGACGGCGGGACAGGCGAGAATGAGGCACAGTGAGGAGGTTAGCGGCAGCAGAGGAGCGGAGGGTGTGGGCTGGGCTGGAGAAGGAAAGAAGGGAGGTGAGGTAGGAGGGGGCGAGGGGATGGAGAGCCTTGAAGCCGAGAGTTCCACTGCTTGCCTGCTCTGTGACCTTGGGCAAGTAAAATATGGATTAAATACCTGTTCTCCCTCTTATCTAGACTGTGAGCCCATGAGGGATAGGGACTCTGCCCAGCCTGATTATGTTGTATGCACCCCAGACTTTAGCACAGTGCTTGGCATATAATAAGCACTTAACAAACACCACAATTATCACTGTTGTTATTATTGTCTCCTCCTCTAGACTATAAACTTCTTGTGGGCGGGGAAATTGTCTTCCAATGCTATTGTATTATACACTCCCAAGTGCTAAATTCTGTGCTTGGCACTCAGTAAGCCCTTAATAAATACCACTGATTGATTGGTATTGTTTTTATTAATAGAGAAGACAGCATTGCAGTCAGATCCAGCTTAATAAATGCCATTATTATTATTATTATTATTATTATTATTATTATTATTATTATTGTCATCATTACCCATGACTTGCTTGACTTTAGTGGAGGTAGAGCCCTGCATGGTCATGGTCTTCGACTTGGCTCCAGGCGATCAATCAACCAGTAGTATTCTTTGAGTGCTTATTGTGGCAGACCAGCTGTACTCAGCACTAGGGGAACTTGCCGGCCTAAGCTTCTTGTCTACAGAGGGAAACAGACATTTAAATAAATTTCAGATAGGGGAGATAGAGTGTAAGGTTATGTACAGAAGTGCTGTGGATCTGAAGTGAATATCAAAGTACTTAAGGGGTACATGACCAAGTGCAAAGTGGTGCAGAGAGAGGGGCAGTTAAGGGAAATGAAGGCTGGCAGGGAAGGCCTTTTGGAGGGTATATGATTTTAGGATGGTTTTGAAGGTGGGAGAGTGGTGGACTGTCGGATGTGATGGGAGAGGGAATTCCAGGCCAGAGGGAGGAGATGATCAAGGGGGTCTGCTGTGGGATAGGTGAGAGCTAGGTACAATTGGGTTGTAGTAGGAGATGGGTGGGCTTAGGTAGGCTTGGGTATGCCATCACCGGGCCTTGGAAGCGTGAGTCAAGGACGGGGGCCCAGGCCTTGCCACTTGGAGGAGGCATGCTGCATAGGATTCTAGAACGTGGATTTTTTTTTAAAAAAAAAACAACCAAAAAACAACTGAAATATCAAAAGGGAATCTAGTTCCATTCACGGACAGCTTGCAACAAGTACGTCCTATAACTCATTTAGACATGTATTGGTTGTAATTAAAATGAACCAATATATACCCAATAAAAAACTAAAATTTATCATCAAAATGCCATTGCAACATGAATATGGCTTTTATTTGTAAAATTCCAATTCTGTGGGATTACATAGAAATACCTGTACATTCATTTGCTAAAATCATCACCGCTATCCATGTTTCAGTTCCATATATAAAGCTGTAATTCTTTCTCACTCACTCATTTCCTGTTCTGAGTCAGAACGGTCAGTCATTCACTGACTCTGGTATCTGAGGCACATTACATATTTACATAATCTGTCACATCTGTAAAAGCAACAGTAAATGTTTTATTTAAAGAGTACAATGACTTTGTTCCTTTTTCAAGAAGTATTTTTCTTTAGCATCAATTTATTTGAACTTCTGAAAGACTAAGTCAATACATTTGTAGGCTTTGGGGAAGGATTTTTTTTAACATAAAATATTGGTACGTTTTGTTTATAAATGAAGCATTTGTAAAGTGTAAGTCAGTGGGTAGGGTAGAACTCCGAAGACATTAGGATAAGACCTTGGACTGTTTATTATTTTTAGGGTACACTGTGCCCCTTGGTTCTGGACCTGATTTGATGGGAAAGAAAACAGTTTTGCTCATGCTTGGCATTCATCATTGTGAATTTATGAAGCAGCATGGCCCCTTGGAAAGAGCCATGGGAGCCAGAGGACCGGGGTAATAGTCCCAGCTCTGCCGCTTGCCTGCTGTGTGGACTTGGGCAAATCCCAATTTCTCTGGGCCTCAATTTCCTCATCTGTAAAGTGGGGATTCGATTTCTTTTCTCCCTCCGACTCAAACTGCAAGCCCTGTGTGAAATAGGGACTGTGTCCTACCTGATCATCTTGTATCTACCCAAGCACTTAACAAATACCATTATTATGAAGATACTAACTGATACTCCTCATCTTTCTAGCTCCCTTTGTTCCGAGGGCCTGAGGGGTTCATAAGGCCCTTGTCAGCTACCAATTTGCTTTTCTGAAGTGACCCATGTGTGTCCCGCTGAGTTGGTGACACATGCCTCCAGCTTTCACTGCCTGAAGACTCTTTCTTTGCTAATTGTCCGCAGCTGCAGCTCTTCTTGTTCCCTCACTTGCGTGTTCTGCTGTCAGCTAATCCATCAGCAGTACTGATTGAGCACCTACTCTGTGCAGAGCACTGTACTAAGTCGTCATAGTGTTTTGTAAGCGCTTGTTATATGCAGGAACTCTAGCAGCTTGGGAGAGTACAGTAGAGTTTGAAGAGTGCAGGATTCACTTACTCATTCAATCGTATATTACATATTTACTATTCTATTTATTTTATTTTGATAATATGTTTTGTTTTGTTGTCTGTCTCCCCCTTCCAGACTGTGAGCCCGCTGTTGGGTAGGGATCGGCTTTATGTGTTCCCCCTCCTCCCCTTCTCCATCCCCACCCCCCCGCCTTACCTCCTTCCCCTCCCCACAGCACCTGTATATATGTTTATACGTATTTATTACTCTATTCATTTTACTTGTACACATTTAGTCTATTTATTTTATTTTGTTAATATGTTTTGTTGTCTGTCCTCCCCTTCTAGACTATGAGCCTGCTGTTGAGTAGGGACCGTCTCTATTTGTTGGCAACTTGTACTTCCCAAGCGCTTAGTACAGTGTTTTGCACACAGTAAGCGCTCAATAAATACGATTGAATGAATGAATGTTCCCCCTCCTCCGCCTCCCCATCTTCCCCGCCTTACCTCCTTCCCCTCCCCACAGCACCTGTATATATGTATATATGTTTGTACGTATTTATTACTCTATTTATTTATTTTACTTGTACATATTTATTTTACTTTGTTAATATGTTTTGTTGTCTGTCCTCCCCTTCTAGACTGTGAGCCTGCTGTTGGGTAGGGACCGTCTCTATATGTTGCCAACTTGTACTTTCCAAGCGCTTAGTACAGTGCTCTGCACACGGTAAGCACTCAATAAATACGATTGAATGAATGACAGTAAGTAATCGATCAATGTTTTTATTGAGTGCTTACTGTTTGCAGAGCACTGTACTAATCGCTTTGGAGAGTACAATACAAGAGAGTTGATAGACAAGTTCCCTGCCCCCAAGGAGCTCAACCAGACCACACCCAACACCCCCACCCCAGAGTTTACAGACTGAGGTGGGGAGAGGGAATCAGGCATAAAATAATTACAGATAGAAGAAAGAAAAGGAAAAAATGGATGTGCACCTCCATTAGTGCTTAAATAGTAGGGTGTGTAAGTCCATATGGGCAGAAGTTCTACGGCTGAGTGTGATATCCTAACTGTGTCATTGATGCCGAAGGGTTGAGGTCGGGGTTCTGTTCAGAATTAGTCCCCTTCCCTCTCTGCCATCCTCCCACGCTAATCTAACTAGTCAGTGCCTTATTCTTTATGTTATTAATTGTATGTAAGAGTTTGTGAAGGATTAACACACCAACTTCCAAACCTCCATCTGTTCAGTTAATCAAAATGAGGTGATGCTTTTTTATTTTAAAGAAAAATATCAAGAGGGAATCTAGTTCCATTCACAGAATAAGAAAGTTCTTCTGTTTTATCAACCATTTAAGAACTATGCAGAGGTTTGTTTGGGGGCTGAAAAGTGGGGTGTTTTTTTTTTTTTTGGAAGGGGGGAAGGTGTGTGTGTGTGTGTGTGTGTTTTAAAGTAAACATACTCATTTGGAAGACTGGAAGCAAAAAATGCTTTTATTGCTTGTTTCTAGTCATCTTTCTTCCCCCCTCTCTCTGGGGCGAGAAAGTGGTAGAGGATGTGAGGCCAGGTTCTTGTGGCTGGTCTCTCTTCAGAGCCAGCAGGCTCATTTGCTGTCCGTTCGTTGGTCCGTCCGTCTGCCTGTGGAGCCGCAGACACCCAGGAGTCTGCCAGAAGGGCCCTGCCCATGGAACGTGAATAAATCACCGTCCTGTGGGCGTGGCAGCAACCCTGCTGTTGGGACTGTTTCCTGGGGCCAGGCTGGCCACTGCCCGCTGGATGTATGGCTGCCTTGTTTGGAGGGGCCTGGCGGTACCTAGCCCCCCACCCCGCACTCTCCTGTGAGGGAGATCACACCCCCTGAACACGCAAAGCGGTGAGGCAGGTTGGCATCAGAGGGTCTCGGTGACTAGGGGATCCTTCGGACACACTGCCCAGCCTCTGCCCACCAGTATATGCTACCATGTTACCATTGAGCTTTCTGTTGGCGAGGGACAGGAAAAACTGGGAATAATACTATTCATTCATTCATTCATTCATTCATTCATTCAATCGTATTTTGTTGAGTGCTTACTGTACTAAGTGCTTGGGAAGTACAAGTCGGCAACATATTGAGACGGTTCCTACCCAACAACGGGCTCACAGTCTGGAAAGGGGTTGTGGAGTCTGTTAAGCATCTTTCCATCTCCAAAATACTGTGTGAGTTCTTTCATCTCCTCTCCTGTGGTGGGGTCCAGAAATCAGCACTTGAGAGCTTCAGGGAGAAGTGAAGTTGGAGTCTTCCTCCCCCTATCCTGGAGCGTTTTCCTAAGATGGGGCTTTGTATCCAGGATAAGGTGAGAAGAGTAGGTTTAGTGATATGGCCTTTATTGCATACCTCCCCAGCGCATTATGCCCTGGGAAAGTGCAGTAGAGAGTAATTGTCGGATTTGAGAAGGAAGAGTGTTTCAGGCCAGAGGCAGGTTGTGAGCTAGGAGCCAGCGCTGAGGTAGTTGAGATCAAGGCACAGTGAGAAGGTTTAGCATAGGAGGAGTGAAGTGTGCAGGCTGGGTCTTGGTAGGAGAGTAGTGAAGTGAGGTAGGAAGGGGTAAGGTGATTGAGTGCTTTAAAGCTAATGGTGAGGAGTTTTTGTTTGATGCAGAAGTGAATGGGCAACCGTTGGAGTTTTTTGAGGAGTGGGGAAAAATGTCCTGAACGTTTTTGCAGAAAAATGATTCTGTTCTAACACTCTGCCCCTTTCCGACATAAAGAGGGGATTTGGGGGCCAGAGGCTGGTCAGGAAAAACCCTCAAAAGGTATGGATAAATACAAGAGATTGTTTCCAACAGAGCAGTTTGTTCAACAGTTAAGAGTAAATGGTTTAAAGTAGCTCATTCTGCAAATGAGAAAGCTGCAGCCCAGCTCCACAATCTCTGTTCCACCCAGACCCACCTCACTCTCTTCATTCTTGACTCTTACGTTTCTGACCCCTGGCTTCCAAGCCTTTCCTTCCTCCTGGTACTCTCATCTCAAGTCTCTCCACCTTCAAAACCTGCTGAAACCCCACCTCTTCCAGGAGGTGTTCCTCAGTGACTCTTTGTCCTCCTCAGGTCCCATTCTTCCAACCATCGGTTTCTAGGGTTAGGCACTCATCACCTCCGGTAGCATTTTCGTACATTTTGATTTTCACAGTCTACAATTTAAGCACTTCTTCCTCCTCTCTGTATATTTATTGTTTTGTGTATGTCCTGCCCAGTAGATTGTAAGCTTCTTGAGGGACAGGATCGTGTCTTCAACCTCCAGTGTACTCTCTCAAGCACTTAACATGACACTCTGCTCAAAAACAGGCGTTCAGTAAACAGTCCGAATTGAAAGTGTATTCTCCCCAAGCTCTTAGTGCAGTAGGCGATGGAGCAGGAGGTGGTTGCAAATGAGTTGTCCCCAGGGCTGACCCAAGAAGTCCAGTTGTCATGGGCAAGTTATCACTGGGCAGCCCCGGGAGGCTTGTATGCCTGAATTGCCAGGAGCTCAATCAGTCAGTGGTATTGAGCGCTTACTGTGGCCAGGGCATTGTACTAAGCACTTGGGAGAGTGCTTAGTACAATACAACAGAATTAGTAAACCCATTCCCTGCCCACCAGGGTTTTGCGACTTATCCGTAAACCATCTGTCCTTGGGCAGAGTCTGGAAGTCATGGGGACATAATCCCTCAATGGGGTCTTAATGTTTTTTTACCCCCACTTGTAGTTGGATGGGAAAAATGTAGAATCTAGAAAATAGTTTTTAACAAGATTGTCTGGCGTAATATATAAATAGGGGCAAATGTTTTTACAGGGCTCAGAAGTGGTGATATGCTTTTTGTGTGGCACGAAGAGGCTGTGGTAACCGAGAGTCTTTTCTTCCATTTACAGAGCAAGTTACACATGGAAGGGTTTCGAAGCCTTAAAGAGGGTGAACCAGTGGAATTCACATTTAAGAAATCTTCCAAAGGCCTTGAATCGATACGGGTAACGGGCCCAGGTGGGAGCCCCTGCTTGGGAAGTGAAAGGCGACCCAAAGGGAAGATGTTACAGAAAAGAAAACCAAAGGGAGACAGGTAATCAATTGTTTCTTCTCTTTCCCTAAGATGCTTTCCCATGTCATGAAATGTTTCTGCGATCTCTTTTCATCTCTTCAGTGCCTGTGCAGACGGCTTCCCCTTCCCCCCACCACTCCCACCCCCACCAGCCCCAAGGACGGTCTATGTAATGTGTTCTTCCGAGTTCTTGAAAGGTGTCTTGTGCTCTCACAACTTAATCTTACTCTGTAAAATGGAGCCAGTAGTACTGCAGTGCTGCTGTTGCTGGCTAGGATAGACTCTTGTTGGGTCAGGGATGAGGGTTCTCCACCATTGGCTGACCTTGCGCTTCACTTGTCCTTCCCACAGTGGAGATGTCCTGCATCAAACCATCCACATTCTCTCACCTGATTGTACTTACCTGCTCCACGTTATAGAGAACCCACCTCAGCCCCCCTCCAGCTAGCGTTATAAAAATAATACAGTATGAGCGCTGTTCACTCATCGTAGTTTAGGCAAAATGCATTTTTATTTTAACTTAAATGGAGTTGTGTTAATTTGAAAATCAGTGTTAATTTGAAAATCAGTTCCCCCACCCCAACCAACTAAGCCTTTGTTATTGTGGGGAGTAGTATTTCCAAGTCAAGGAGTTTATTCATACAAGTTGCTAATTCCGTCCTTTTGAGTTTTATTTTTCTGATTGCATTCCTAAGTACCCAGATGGGGGAGAAAATGGCTCTGAAGTCGTTAAGTGCCATCTTCAGTGAAGCTTTTCCGTAGCTGCACGTCCACATTTTCCAATGAATAATTGTTCCATCCTAGGCTTGTGTGGTTAGATTTTTGGAATTTGCTTTTTAGTTGGTTTCTTTTGTGGAGGAGAAATCTTTCAGGCATGAATTGATAGTCCAGATCTTTTGAGGTCTGCCTGTTCTGACCTGTGACCCCTGTTCGCACAAGGTCGACATCTGAGGGCAGGAGATTAAGGCAGTTTAAAGACTGGAATGGTAACTGGAATGGAAAAATTAGCCAGCCCATTTTGGGTGAAAAACATCAAAGTCATCCAACAATTTGCTTGTTTTAGACCTGGTTTACATACGAGTGGAAAAGTTAATTGTGGAGCTGTCCGTAGGACTGAGGAATGCATATGAACTATAATTAACTGGAAAGGGATCATTTTTGTTATAGTAGTAAATTGGATGCGAATTAGGCTTTCACACTTCAGCACCAAAAATTGTGAGATGCAAAGAGCCATAAAGCCCCCATAGGATCTCCTCATCCTTCCTGCTCTTGCTATATTTAAATGACTTTCTTTTCCTTTAAAACATTTAGTGTCATTTTTCTGTCGTCAAAGCTTTTGGAGTTTTTGATGGTTGTGCATGCAGATGTACATGTATTGTATTTCTGGACCTTTGAAATTCAGTTGTTCACTCGGGGGAGAGTACCCTGTCTTTCATGCTTTGATGCAGGAACAAGTGAAGATGGGAGAAGGATCTAAAAAAGAGGGTGGGGTGAAAGGGGCCTAACCTTTCTTTTATCTCTCTTATCCCTGTGGTCCTCCTGGGACTCCCTTTTCCTTCCTTTTTCTTTCAGCTTTCCCTTTCCCGTTTCCTCATAACCTTGCTCTTCCTTACCTTGACCATCCAACCCTCTTTGCTGTGGTCTGGTGAGAATAGCACCCAATTTGCCGGCCACTCTCCGTCTCGCATGCTTTTTTTCTTCCTCTTCTGCTGCCAGCTTGAGCTACCTCTGTGGATCTGTCTCGTTTTAATGACTGGCATAACTTGGAAGGTAGGGAGGCCCAACCCAAAGCTGATGGTTGAATTCTCTTTCTCAGGATTCTTTGGCCCGCGACACCTTAATGGGATAATTTTAGTAGTCTTCCTCCTTTCGCAGGATCTTAGCAGACACTTTCTCCGAGTGACCCCTTAGTGGACCGGGCAGACAGTGCACCTTTCTCACCCTCCCTGGGTGACTTTGTGGAGATCTGAGATTCGTCCGGTTCCACTGAAGTCTGAGCAGATGCCTGCTAGGTTTGCTTCCAACAGGGATTCTTTGCTGGATTGTTTTCGGTAGTAAAATGAAAAAAAAAATATTAGTCACCTGCATTACCTTAGCTATCCATGCAAGCTTGTGCATGACCATGCCTTCATCCATATGCACCATCATTGTTACGAGGACCAGCAGCGTCAGTCGATGTTGCCCTGCTCAAAGCCGAAGGAGAAGCCTGAAGCTTTGGGAACCCTCCGCAACCTGAAATGGGGAGCCGCTTGAAGAGGGCCCCACTAGACGGTTCTTCCCTGGGCCCAAACTTCTCTTAATGTGGTCCTGCTTGGAGAATAGAATTTTTCCGTGCAACCCGGGCAGCCGCTCAAGT
Organism: Tachyglossus aculeatus; assembly: GCF_015852505.1. Lineage (NCBI taxonomy): Eukaryota > Metazoa > Chordata > Mammalia > Monotremata > Tachyglossidae > Tachyglossus > Tachyglossus aculeatus. The sequence continues at coordinate 38,299,430 of NC_052084.1, forward strand.
GCTCGATGTCCCTGTGACGTTTGCGCCTTTAGAAGACTGTCATCATTTTGTGTGCCAGAGAAGATACTGGGCCGATTTGGCTTTCGGGTCAGTGTGGTGTTCCAAATTGCGCTAGAGCCAGAACCTGCGGACTCCAGAGTTTCCCTTGCTATGCCCCAAATCTGTTAAAGTGGCTTTTGGGCCTGGTTTTTGGCTGGTCTGTCCCAGCATACATGTCTGTGTGAGCATGTCTGTGGGTGAGGGGAGTCGGTAAAGGGGTGTACAGTGTTGTGCAATGCTGTGGGTAACTCTTCTCTCCCTGCCACTGCCTACTCACCCCTGATGAAGGGTGAGAGGCAGCTGTTCTGCCTGTGTATTGGGACACTTCTGCCATCTTCTCCCCAGCTCCATCTGCCCAGTGATATGTATTGGGTGCTTATTGTGTCCAAAGCACTGTACTAAGTGCCTGGGAGAGTACAATTCACCCAAGATGGTAGACACCTTCCCTGCCACAAGAACCTTATCGCCTAGAGGGAAGAGCAGACATTAAAATAAGTTATGAGTAGGTACATAAGTGCTGCAGGGCTGAGTGTGGGGTGAATATCAAGTACTTACAAGGTACAGATGCAAGTCCATAGGCAACCCAGAAAGGAGAAGGAGTAGGGGAATTGAAGGCTTAGAAGAGATGAGATCTTTTGGAAGAGATGTAATTTTAATAAGGCTCTGAAGGTGAGGAACGTGGTGATCTGTCATATATGAAGGGAGAAGGAGCTCCAGGCCAAAGGGAGGACATGGGCAAGGGTTCAACGGCGAGATAGATGAGATCAAAATTCATTCATTCATTCATTCAATCGTATTTATTGAGGGCTTACTGTGTGCAGAGCACTGTACTAAGCACTTGGGAAGTACAAGTCGGCAACATATAGAGACGGTCCCTACCCAACAACAGGCTCACAGTCTAGAAGGGGGAGACAGACAACAAAACAAAACATGTAGGCAGGTTTCAAAATCATGTATGCAATAAATAGGTTGGCACTGGAGGAGTGAGGAGAGTGGATTAAGTTGTAGCAGGAAATCAGTGACAGTAGGCTCACCCTCTAGATGAAAGCTTGTTGTGGGCATGGAATGTATCTACCAACTCTGTTATACTGTTCTCTCCCAAGCATTTAGTACAGTGCTCTTGCATATATTAAGTGTTCAATAAATGTCATTGATTGAGTGCTTTGAAATCAATGATAGGGAGTTTCTGTGTGGTGCAGAGGTGGATGGGAAAACATTGGAGTTTTTTTGAGGAGTTGAGAAACATGAACCGAATATCTTTTTATTATTAGTAATAATAATAATGATGATGATGATGGTATTCGTTAAGCTCTTACTGTGTGTCAAGCACTGTTCTAAGCACTGGGGCAGATATAAGGTAATCAGGTTGTCCCATGTGGGGCTCACAGTCTTAATCCCCATTTTACAGATGAGGTAACTGAGGCACAAAGAAGTTAAGTGACAGGCCCAAAGTCACACAGCAGACAAGTCTCAGCACCAGGATTAGAACCCATGATCTCCCAAACCCGTGCTCTTTCCACTAAGCCACGCTAGAGGCAGGAAGCAGGGGATTCAGCAAGGAGGCTGAAGCCATAGTCAAGGCAGAACAGGCTAAGTGATTGGATCAGTGTGGTAGCAGTTTGGATGGAGAGGAAAGGACAGATTTTAACGATGCTGGGAAGGTAGGACCAACATGATTTGGGAACGGATTGAGTATGTGGGTTGAATTAAGAGAGAACTCCAGTTCCCTGTCTCTCATGCTTTACCAGGCTCAGACATGAAGACTGGTCGCCTCACGTGCAGGGCCACAGCCGAGCTGATTCCTGGGAGCAGCCAGGGGCAGCCTTGGGCCACTACAACCATCACCCTGGTGGCCCCGAGGTAGCTCTTGTCCCATCGACCTACACCAGTTTTATTTTCAGGAAGGGAAGATTCGGCGCTGCGGAGTTAGGAAGTGGCCTTTCCACAAGAACCATTTTCTTTTTCCATTTTGGATCTTACACAATTTCACAGCTGACCCTTCCTGGCCAAAGGAAAAACTAGCCATGCCCAGCAAGACTGATGGGTTGGGTTGGGGAGGAAGGGGTTATTTGCGTTCATCATAACTTTATCCTGCCTTTTCTTCTTCAGGATATCTAGTCTCCAACATGAGATCAAACTTATTGATCAATTAGTGTCCTTCCCTGACTGTCCTCAAAGCAGAAGTAGCGCCTTCTGATACCTCAGTCCTGGAAAGGCAGGAGCTTTGAAGCACAGACTTCATCTTCTGGCTCCCCAATAATAAATTTTCCAGACAAATTAAGATAACGTCCAATAAGCAGGTGAATGTGGGGCACGCTGTAGCCGGGGGTCCTGTTTTTGTGCAATAAAGGGAGGATCCAATTGGCTGATGGTTCAATCAATCAGTGGTATTGATTGAACACTTACTGTGTGCAGAGCACTGTATTAAGTGCTTGGGACAGGTCAGTACAACAGAGTTGGTAGAAACGTTGCCCTGTTCACAGTGAGCTTACGGTCTAGTTGGGGAGACAGACACTAATAAATGATTTAGGGTATATAATTTATAGAGATGGTTGTTTAACAATAGGATGTTTAGGCCATTGATTGGTGGGGAAACAGCCAATCTATCCACTGGGTCACATAAGGCAGATACATTTGTTTCCTAGGACTGAGTTGCCATGGTGGACACAAGATATGAGAGCAGAAGAGGGCATTTTGGTTTTCAGATTAGGGAGCGTGGTTACCTAGTGCCCTGTACACCATAGGTACTCAGTAAATACTGTTGATTGACTGATCAGTTGCTGAACCTTCCTAAAACTCCCTCAACTGAACAGGAGTCACTTTTCAGAGGAGAAAAGATATCTTGGAACCGCAGTAACTTCCCAAAAGTTGATGTCATGGTTGTTTTTTTAAAAAACAATCTGTCAGTGATGATTCTGCCCACAGTTAGGATACCTGATCTGTCCCTCTTCATCCCCAGCTTTCAAACATCCTGCATAAATCTGGGCCGGTTATTGAAATCTCCTGGTGGAGAATCCATCAGTCATGGCCTGGGAAATTGACCTTCGGCCAAGAAATACTCCGTCTCTCTTTTTTTCTCTCCTTTGAAATCTCTGGTGCTATCTCTGCTTTCGTTCTCCTCCCCTCCCCCCTTTTTTTTCGATTAAGGGCGGGAGGTGTGTGAGTGTGAGACAGAGAGAGAACGAGCAAGACCAGGAACTCTCTCCGACTGCACCCTCATCATCCACTCCTGCTCCCTCTCCTCCAGTTCTGCTATTAGGCATTTTATGTACAGTTTGGGGAAGACTACGTAGTATCTTTTTATGTTTGGCATATGGAAGAATAAAATCACTTCCTTTTAACACTACTCTTCCAATCAATCATGTTCAGTTTGGAATTTGCCTTTTCGCTGTCCCTCACCAACACACTGTCAACAGATATCACTATCAGAATGTAAATTCACCCCATGACACAACCAGGAGTTTGTCACAAACTGTAAAATCATCAGGCAAAAGCTGTAATCTAAATTAAGAATCCGGTGGGCGGGGCCACACCATACTTGGCTCCCCCAAGTCTCTTTCTCCCCTTGTACATGGCAAAGTAACTCACTCGTCCCACCCTGCAGGGAGTGAGCTGATGGCATGCAACTCGGCTGTACTAACACCACAATGAGAGGTGAGCGGCAATCCCTGGCCTTGCCTGGCCCTCTGCTCTCACCATCAGTGGAGGGGTCACAGGCACTGGGACCCATTCATTCATTCATTCAGTCAGTCATATTTACTGAGCTCTTACTGTGTGCAGAGCACTGTACTAAGCGCTTGGGAAGTACAAGTTGGCAACACATAGAGACGGTCCCTACCCAACAGCGGTCTCACAGTCTACCAGAAGAAGTTGCTTTTATGCTGGCCATAGAGAGAGTGGCACTCGCTTGGTGCCTTAGGAGCGAGTTCTTCCCCAATGCTGCCTCCACCATGAGGCCATCGATGACCACACTGCTCCACATAGGGCTACCTGCCCTCCACATGGCTCCTGGCACTAGAGGAGACGTGATGGGGAACCAGCTACAATAGCAACAGGGCCGTTTCCCCTCCCCCCCGGGCCCTGTCTTCCTCCTCCCGCCCTCTGAGTAGACCAGGACGATGATGACTCCTTTCCCAGGGCACCACCTCTCCAAGGGTTAGACCGGGCTGGGCACCTTGGCACTGAGAGCTGTGAGGCACGGTCTCCTTTTGGGACTGGCCATGCCAGGGCCTGACTCTTTTAGAAACCTTGGTTCAGTGGTTGATGGTTTCCATGCAGGCACTTAACAGTTGGTCCGTTGGGCAGTGCCACTTAGACCAGACCAGCAGAAACACCCATGGTCTGTTTGCATGGGAGCAGGGCCAAAGAGGAGGGTGGTGGGGAGAGTCTACCATTGTAAATATGGGACCAGCCTTGGCTTCACCCCTCCCAGCTGTGTGAGGTGCGGATAGAGGCTGCGGTATGAGGCCCGGGGCTGACCACTTACCAAGCCCACAAGGGCCAGCGCAGCCTGTTCTACAGTCTTGGAACCACCTGCCTCACACTTTTCTCCTATGCTGCTACAACAACAGTGCATCCATCCTCATAAGGGCGAGTAGCTGGAGTGACCTGCTGTCAAGTGAAGTAGGGGAAGCCACATGGCCTATTGGAGAGAGCACAGATTTGGGAGCCAGGAGACTGAGTTCTAATCCCAGCTCTGCCACTTGCCTGCTGTGTTATCCATGACAAGTCACTTAACTTCTCTGGGCCTCAGTTTCCTCATCTGCAAAATGGGAATTAAATACCTATTCTCCCTTCTGCTTAGACTGTGAGCCCCGTGTGAGAAATCAGTTAATCATATTTCAGCACTAACTGTGCGCAGAGCGCTTGGGAGAGTACAGTGTAACGGAGTTGGGAGACACGTTCTCTGACCACAGTGAGCTTACAGTGCAGAGGGAAAGAGACTATGTCCAAGCCGTATCTATCTATCTCCAGACTTGGCTCACAGTAAGCACTTAAATTATTATTATAGGGCTTTTTTACCCTTTATTGTTAGGTTGCTTCTTTTCCAAGGAAACAGTAGAATCAAAGTGTAGTTTATCTTAACATAAAATCAAAACTGGTAAATATTCTCGGGTTTTGCATTCTGATTTTGGGCAACTATTGACTCCTTGATTACAGTCTACATTTCCCAGGCCGAGGTCTTCGATGCTTAGCATGGGTTATGTAACAACAGGACAATCTGTTGCCAGTGTTCATTAAGGTGACAATAATTGATGGGTCAAATTAAAAAGGAAAGTTGATGGCTTCAATTGCTTTGTTATTTAGAATTTGGTCTTCCCTATCAGGCAGGCCAGGGTGTTGTCACATCAATAGGAACTGTCTACCATGACTTAAAATGCAGCTGTCTACGGGTACCGTACGTACTTTAAAATTGAGCGACTTAAAAATCAATCAATCAAATGTATTAAGCTCTTATTGTGTGCAGAGCACTGTACTTAGCATTTGGGAGAGCACAAAAACCCCTCGGAGTGTGGAACTCCTTTTTCAGCATTGCTTCATCTTCCTACCGGTAGTAGTCAGACTTTTTGACAAAGTGCCTGTTGGGCTGGGTTTTCTACATTCATCTGCCTGCTTTGTGAGGTGAGTTTTGAGGGATTTTCTTCACCCTTCTAAAGTCTAAAATTTCAGAAAAACTTGTGGTGCCTGGGCACCATTGGAGAAGCAGGTGATGGTCCACCCAGTGACTTCTATTTTTTGGCAGGAACCATAAGTATTGCATGCTTCCCTGGACAGTGATGACCTGAGAGCAATTCTCTTTACTCCCTGTCCAACAAAGAGCCCGAACCGGCACTGCCGATGAGATTGCAAGTCAACGGGGGTACCATCAGTGGGGTTTCTGCATGGGAGCTGTATCTGTGTGGTCTGCTGCATTTCCAGCCAAACAAAGGCCCTTTCCTTGTGAAGCAGATCACCCCACAAGCCATCATCTGATTCCCGCCCCCTCTTCCCCCAATTTTAAAAGGTCCATCTTCTTTTCAATTGATTGGTTTAAAATTAGGCTGTTGTGTAGATGCTCCCCCCTCCCCTGCACATGCGCGTGTGTGCGCATACACACTCTCTCTCTCTCTCTCTCTCTCTCTCTCTCTCTCTCTCTCTCTCTCTCTCTCTCTCTCTCTCTCTTTAAAATTGGCAACCCACAGACCTACTTTTTTTTCTGATATTTTGGTTTTGACTCCTGAGTGGGGTTTTTTTGAGATTAGTGTCTTTAAGGATTCAATCTTAAGTCGTAGTTGCTATGACGTTTTATCCTATAAGACAAAGTATAAATTGAGCAGATTTCTATGTAAGGCTTCACTTGATCAGAATAAATGACCAAAATTTCTCAGTTGTCAACAGGAGTACATTTTACAATGACATATCTAGCCTGAAAATACGAGCACTTTGTTTTACACATTTGATTCTTACTGATGTTAAATGATCATAAAGGAATTCAAACTTAGAGCACAGTTTGAGTATGCAAATAAGTGAGATTTTCACTTTTCAGATCAGCAAAATTCATCCTGTGTGTTGTTTGGTTTAGGGAATAATTGAGATAATAATCAACATCAGGCCTAAGTAAAGGGACCATTGGCTTTGCATCTAAGTCCAAAACAGAGCTGTGGGCCCAGTCCCACTGGATGCTTTTAACAAGATGCAGAGACTCACCTACTCAGGGATTTTGAAACCCCGTAGATAGTGAAAACACACTCTCTCCCCCTCTCCCTGTCCTTGTGCACCAAAAGAAATTTTCCAAGATGAGGGGGAAGCAAGCACTCCATTCTTAAATGGTGAGTATTTGTACCAGAACCTTTACAGAGGAGAGAGTCCTTCCTCGGGCCTGAGAGACACATTTTGGGGAGGCAAAAACTTCCTTTAGCCTCGAAGGTGCCTCTTCCTTCGTGGCTGCACTGTTTCCACGCCTCAGTGAAGTCTCTCTGGCTTCCAGTCTGATATTGGGACTGCCATACCTGCAGAGTTCACCCTGCTTCTCCTCTTTCCTCAACTTCCTCTGCTACCTCCAATTTTCCCTAAATTTAAGATCCCCCTTCACATGACCTCCCTGGAGACCTTCCTGGCCATTCAGTGTAAAAAGGGAATGATTTGGGGATTTATCCTCTCCTTTTGGCAAGTATTACTTTTGTTGTGGCATTCTCTGTTTTCACACTGCCGTCCAAACTGTCGTCTCCAGCAGCCGACTGCCTGCCGCTATTGGCTTTTCTGTATCCTTTGGTGATGACAAGGAAAAGCTGATGTTCTAGATCATGTAAAAAAGAATAAACCCCCCAAAAATCACCTAGTTCTGGCAGGTTTCCAACAGTGAAAAAATAAATGTATTTATTCTTTCTAGCAGTGGCCTGATAGTTTATTTTAAATCTTGCATGGAACAAATATGAAAAGTGCTTACTTTTCCGTTGAGGCATGTGTACAGTGGAAGCGGTATTGTGGGTGATCAGTTGATCAAATGATGTGTACTGAGTGCCCACCGTGTTCAGAACATTTTACGGAGTGCTTGGGAGAGTACTATGGAGCATTGTAAACAGGACCCCTGTCTTCAAGGTGCTTCATTACTTGTTAGCATCTCTTACTCCCTGGATATTCTAAGTCTTGGGGCCTCAAGAATCAAAGTATGTGGGTCCCACATCCCACCCGACAAGCCTCAGGAAACATGTTAATTAAGCAGAGTGGGCAGAACCAAAGGCAGCACAAAGTTAGTTTGATGAGCAACTAGTCTAACTAGTCTAGTCTAACAAGTCTAAGCAGTTAGTTTAACTGTTAGCAGGTATGAGAGGAAGATGAAGAACCAGCCCAGCTTTTCAGAAAGGCTCTAAAGCTTCAGGGAGAGGCAGCACCTGGCATGGGAGCTGGCTTTGTCCAGAAGGCCTCACGTGTTGGGCAAAATGCAAGACCAAGGAACAGCTGGATTTTGGAGCACAGAAAAATGCAGTGGGCGGCTCTGCCCCCAGGCTGGAGGAGAGAACTCTGCAGGGTGAACTTAGCAAACTTCTGCCCCAGAGTTGCAGACAAGAACCTAGTGTTGGAGTGGAGATTCCTCTCCCAGTCCCGGCCGGGCTGAGACTGTGGATCCTCTTGCTCATTCCCGGCATTCAGATCACCTCCCAGAGCTCATCCCTAGCTGGGGAGCACAAGAGAGGCAACGATATGGGGGTAGTCAGGCATGGGAAATACAAGTGGGAGAGAGGATGTGGGCTCGTCTACCAATGCTCCTATTTATTTAATCATCTGAGACCTCAAGAGTGAATCTCAGATTTTTTTCCCAATCAGTCGGTACCAGAACAGGGGCATTTTGTAGCCGGCTGTTTTCCGGGGAGGCAGTGCCTTCAGAGCAGGGGAAGATCTCACTGTTGCATCCATCGGTTCCGCCGCTGGTCTGCGAAGGGGGCTGAGGAGGGAGGGAGCGCTCTCTGCTCCAGTCCCTCCTCACTGTCCCCACCACCCTTCCTCACGCTCCCCACCCCCACTGTGAGGTGCAAAACATAGGCTCTCCTGACCCTAGAATACTGTACAGGGTCAGAAGGAGACTGCGACAACTCAACACCCCCTCATCTCCTCTCCTGGTTGTCCCGGCCCACCGGCCCCCGGCCCAGGCTAGGTTAGGGAAGCCTCCTTCTCCACCCAGAAAGGCCAAAACTCAGGTTTGTCCAGAGCGGTCTGCAAGGGGCTTTGTTGTCTTTCCTCTCTGGCCCAGCTCCAGTGGCCACGTGGAGGAGACGTGGCACTCGCTGCTCTCCATTCAGAATGGATAGGTTTGCCTCATTCAAGGAGAGTCCGTTCCTAAAATGTCCCCTCTCCCCGCAGGCCTGTATCAGATTACCGCCACGCGGCTCTTCTGAACTCAGCTCGAGGGTTGTTTCTCTGCGTCTGCAGTTCAACCCCGTTTGCTCCTTTGGGGGAAGACTCGGCAAGGCCAGAAGGGTGAACCAGACAGGACAGAGTGCCCCCAAAGTTCGGGAAGGGGAGGGTGAACAGGCCCGGGGTGGGAGGGGGAATGAGCCAGAAATGGGTGATTTCAGCCTGGGGCAAGGCCCCGGCCTTCTCCCGCTCAAACTGCCTGCCTGGAAGATCCCTTCCAGGTGTTTGCTCTGCCGCCTTTTTGCTGTTTCACTTCCGGGACTCATGAAGCCCTCGTGTACAGTTGTGTCAGAACAGAGCGTCTTTCCTGTAATTTTCAGCGCTGCAGCTAGCGGCACTCGCTGTTAATTAATCCAAACCCAGTTTGCACCAGCCGTACACTTGGCCACAAGACTATTTTCAAGCTACTGCAAGGGTACAGAAAATGTCTAGATTGGGAAATAGCATTTTCCCAAGCAAGCCCACCCCGTCTCTTCCTCCTCCCTCCCCTCCCCCTTTCCTGATCATGTCCAGGCTGTCACCTGCAAGTAATTTATAGAGGACTTTTTCATTTTCCTGCCATTAGATAACCCTAGAATGAGCCAAAATGGCTTCTCGACTTGTGTACCTTGGATTATTGTTAAAACGAAATCATTGGCCAACACTAAGGAGCAGACAGTTATGCTTACAGTTCTCGTCACTTGGGTCCACTGGATTGGAATTAGGGCTAATGGCATCATTTGGAAACCTAATAAAACTCTTTAATATGAAAGTGAAATTGTAGATTTTCCCTAAAACTCCAGGAAAGACTGTAAGCCTTTGTAGGGCAATTTTATTTACAGAATAAATAATAATAGTAAATTTATGGAATAATTTCATTTTCTTTCCAGGCAGATGCTGGTAATATTTTCAAGCACCTAACTAGTTATTTGGGAATTTTGCCTGCTTAAGTAGGAAGAAAGATTTCTAAGTCATGGAATCTTTGAGTATTTACTTGCTTGTTTTGTTCTTCTCCTACTAGCGAATACTTTCAAAGTTTGTTGGGACTGTTGTGTCGGCGTTAGTAGACCCTCGGCTTCCATTTAAAATTTCATTTCCTGTTCTTAAAAAAAAAACCCTTTCCTTTCATTTTTCAGCCACTAGATCAAGTGCAGGTTTGGAGTCATTGTCACCCATTGTAACCATGCTGGGACAAGGAGAAATCTTTGTGAAATATGAGGCTTTAGTAAAATGAAAGCACTCAGATTTTGAGCAGACTCTTGTTAGACAAAGGTCACTACATTCCTCAGGGGGTTTAAACAAAATGTGTTGGGTTTTGCTCTAAATTTACCTTTAAAAGGCCAGGAAAATGCCCGCAGGAGTTGATTGTCTGTACCTAATAATAATAATAATGATAGCATTTATTAAGCGCTTACTATGTGCAAAGCACTGTTCTAAGTGCTGGGGTGGTTAACAAGGTGATCCGGTTGTCAATCAATCAATCGTATTTATTGAGTGCTTACTGTGTGCAGAGCACTGTAGTAAGCGCTTGGGAAGTACAAGCTGGCAACATATAGAGACAGTCCCTACCCAACAGTGAGCTTACAGTCTAGAAGGGGGAGACAGAGAACAAAACCAAACATACTAACAAAATAAAATAAATAGAATAGATAGGTACAAGTAAAATAAATAGAGTAATTTGTCCCACGGGGGGCTCACAGTCTTCATCCCCATTTTACAGATGAGGTAACTGAGGCACAGAGAAATTAAGTGACGTGCCCAAAGTCACACACCTGATAAGTGGTGGAGCCGGGATTTGAACCCATGACCTCTGACTCCAAAGCCCGGGATCTTTCCACTGAGCCATGCTGCTTCTCCACCTTGTACCTGGATTGAAGTGCTCGGTTACCTTTGTTCTCTTTGGGGCTTGCAGTGGGTATAACTTAATTTGCTCAGGCCTGTGGCCACAGCAACACCAGCAGCACTGCTAGGCCCTGCCTGCTACTGCTCAGGCCAGACTTGCTTCCCCTGGGAAAACGCTCAAAGCCGACAGTGTTAAATCAAGCCCAGCAAGGAAAAGCAAAAGCCTGCTTTGTTAAAGTGTGCTTGAATGACGAGTCATGTGGTTAGTCCTATATCCAGGGTGCGGGGTGTGTGTGTGTGTGCACACTTACGCACATGCATGCAGGTAGATGCGTGTGATGATGCGTGACTGGACATTTCCACTTTGGTGCAAAATCCCTGGCCAACAGAGCACTTCAGCATAGGGGTGGCCACTCCTGCCAGGAAGAGTGATTGACACGAAATAAATCAATTGAAGTGCAGGATAAATAGCCCCATCTCCCCCTCGCCCCCCTCCACTCCACCCCTAAGCCCAGCCCCCCATACAATTTAATGCAACACTATGGGCAAGAGCTTGGCTAACCACTCCAGCCAGTGGCCGAGGGGCCCGGCTCTTCCTTTGAAAGCTGTCTGTCAAAGAGACGTCTGTGAAACAAAAGCGCATTTGGAAAGGGAAAACCATTCTGTAATCAAAATGTAAGATGAATTTAGAAGCAGAAGATGGTGGGGGCCCCCCGTCAGTGGAAGGTGAACCTTGATAGTGCTTCTTGGTCAATTGGGGGGAGGCAAGATGGTTCACTGAATTGGATAACATAGCGCATACCACAGTGACTGATTAAATTGATTTGTCCATAGCTGCAGCCTACTCCATTACGGAGGCCTTTTAACGTATTTTCAAACTTCTCCAAAAACAAGCTTCTGAATGAATGTGATCTCAGGAGAAAGAAGGGAACTGAATTCAGAAGAATGAAATCTTAGGACTGCACATTTATCCAGGTTCACTGTTCACCTTCCCGTTGCATCAAGGAAACACAGAGTGAACCCTAAAGTTAACATATCAATTCTTTGAAAAGGCTACACTCTTCCTCCCATCCCCCACCTAACATTTCCACCCCATCATTCATTCATTCATTCATTCAGTTGTATTTATTGAGCGCTTACTGTGTGCAGAGCACTGGACTAAGCACTTGGGAAGTACAAGTTGGCAACATATAGAGACGGCCCCTACCCAACAGTGGGCTCGCAGTCTGGAAGGGGGAGACAGAGAACAAAACAAAACATATTAACAAAATAAAATAAATAGAATAAGTATGTACAAATAAAATAGAGTAATAAATACATACAAGCATATATACATATATACAGGTGCTGTGGGGAGGGGAAGGAGGTAAGGCGGGAGGGGATGGAGAAATCCTTAAACAGCTTTCTGCAATGGCAAATTTAAAAGTGGGTGCGTCTAGCCCGGCTGAAGGAGGGGAATATGTTGTTGAAGAAGCTTGACAAGTCATCATATCAGCATCCCCCTCCCTCTCTCCCTTCCCTCACTACTCCTCTCCCTCTCCCACCCACTTCTTTCTCTGTCCCTTCCCCCCACCTCCTCTCCCTCTCTCCCTTTCCCCCCACCACCTCCTGCAATGGACAGGAGATGAGACAGTGTGTGGAGTTAGAAGCTAGATCTGGGCACTAAGTCTAGCTCAAAGAGCATCTTGGACCCAAGGTCTGCCCTGTCCTGGATTTGAGAAAGGGAGTGTAGTACAGTGCTCTGCACTCTGGAAGCACTCAATACCACTGACTGAGGGAATCCAGTGCATGTTTGGTGAAGGTTGTCAGGGTTTGTTCTTTTTTTCTGGTGTCTGTTGCTTTGTCCTTAGCTTCTCAGAAAACATGGCTAAGCAGCCACCTTTAAATACTAGCAGCATTGAAACAGTGGAACCGGAAGGTGAGATCATTAAGTTTGGTAATGTTTCAAAGAAACACTTTGAAGGGCAGAATGAATTTTTTTTTTTTTAAATCAATATTTTGCCTTGGTATGTGATTTCTGAGCTCTGTGTTTTTCTCCCCACATGAAACTATGTATAGTCGTGGCTTGAGCAGGAAAGAAGGAAACTTTGGATGAAACCTTAGTTTTAAAATCCAACCTGTTCTGTAGGCCACATTCTAGTGCAGGAAGAAAGGAAAAATTTGTGTCTCATGAATTTCAGTTTATAAATATAGAGTTGAATAAAATCGCAGTAGTCCAGACCTTAAGCAAGTCCTCATTTCTCTCTTTGCCCCCTTAAGAATACCAAGCAATTGTATTTACTGAATGCTTACTATGAGCAGAGCACTGTTCTAAGTGCTTGGAGACTACACTATAATGTGAGATTTCTTGACCTTAAGTGATATTGTGAATACCAGTTGTTTATGAGAATGAATCTTTGATATTAAGCAGTATCATTTCAATAAAAATATAAGTATAATTAATTTTTCTTTACCCATAGGCGTACAAGTTTTAGGGATTTATAATGCTGATTATAAAAATATAGGCTCCCCAGAAAAATGAGGAAGTGGAAATGAAAGTCGCCATTTTCAATATCATGCCCTGCACAAACACTTATCTTTCTTTTGTTATGTTATGAAAACCCTAGAGAGACCGTATTTGAATATTAAAGGTACTACTGTTTGTTTAAAAAAAAAAGAAAAGAATTGGGCATTATGTACAATTTAGGAAATAGTTTAAGGCCAAAAAATTACCAACACAATGAACATATCCATCAGCTTCTTCTGTCTTTAGGTATTTGACCCAGCAGCCTAAATCTGAGAGCAATTCTAAGTTTTCCTAACATTGGCAAAATTTTGTTGATCTTTTAGTTGGGCTGTTAGCAGATGGAAAAAAAGCCTTGAAATTCAGTAACACTGTAGTTTCCTTCCTAACTCAGCTGTGAGATTTAAAATAATTTTTGAAATTTATCAGCCCCAGAGACAATGCTGTGCACTTTAGTGAATACGTGAAAAATGTTCTATGAATGACTGAGGGCTTGGTAATGGTTATGTAGAGGAAGAATGTAACCCGAGGGAAAAATGAAATGTTTTTGCAAAGAAAAGCCCAGGAACAGTTTGCTGCTGTGGAATAGTCGACATTCCTTAGATCAGGTAACTTGGAGTTCCCTCCCACTTTCTCTGAGAAGCATCCCTTCTTCCTTTTGCGATCTCTCCTAAATTCTGGTCACCCTCCACTCGTTGTGGGATATTTCAACTCGGATATTTAAATACATCCTTCTAAGGTATAGTAAATTGTCAAACCACAGCCGAATTTCAGGCCTAGTGTGCTCCCCTGCGTTATTTATAAAGAGAAACAGTTCAGGGGATGTAACAAATGAGCAAATGTAGAAGCGCTGTTGATATGAGTCCAGCGTCGTAGGCTTGGGCATACTCAAAGCTGCTTTGCCAAATGTTTCCAAATGTTTGTGAACGTTTGTTTTGGTCCATTCTTGGCAATCCTAGCGACTGCGTATTTTATTTGACTGTTTGGTGCCATCTAGGGGCTACCAGAGAGCTGTTTCTTTTTGAGCGTGACTGACTTTTCCCTTCCCTGCCTTTAAACGAGTTTAGGGGTCTCCTGAGCATGCGGTCTCAGGGTTTCAAGACCAGCCTTTTAATGCCCTCCGTGAACAGAGCCAGTCAACCAATCAGTCAGTCAGTGGCACTTACTGAGCAATTACTGTATGTAGAGCACTGTAATGAGCGCTTGGGAGAGTACAGCATAACAAAGTTGGGAGACACATTTCCCCCCATCTTACCTCCTTCCCTTCCCCACAGCACCTGTATATATGTTTGTACATATTTGTTACTTTATTTATTTATTTTACTTGTACATATCTATTTTATTTTGTTGGTATGTTTGGTTTGGTTCTCTGTCTCCCCCCTTTAGACCGTGAGCCCACTGTTGGGTAGGGACCGTCTCTATATGTTGCCAACTTGTACTTCCCAAGCGCTTAGTACAGTGCTCTGCACACAGTAAGCGCTCAATAAATACGATTGATGATGATGATGATGAAAGGGCTTACAGTCAGTGCAGGCTTGGGTCAGCCAGCGGTGCCCAAGGAGTCCAGGGCTCACGTGTTCCCCTTGGGTTTCCTCCCTCTTTCTGACGGTTCCTTTAACCGCGCAGCCCTGCTTCTCTTTGCAGATGCTACAACTGTGGCGGCCTGGATCACCACGCTAAGGAATGCAGCCTACCTCCTCAGCCCAAGAAGTGCCATTGCTGCCAGAGCATCCTGCACATGGTGGCCACCTGCCCCCACAAAACGGGGGCACAGCCACCCTCCAGCTCTCAGGGAAGACCAGAACCAGAGCCTCAGCCCTCCACATCCGCAGCCGCCGCCGTCCCCAGAGAGGCAGGAGGAACAGCTGCCGGTCACCCGACTCCCCTGCACCCGCCGGAGGGTAGTAAGTCCGAGGGCTCCGAACGCCCGGGTAGGTCGCCCCAGGAATCTTCCTCCGGCAAAGTCTCAGCCTCACCCGAAGAACCGAGCCGGAAGGGGCCTTCCGTTCAAAAACGGAAAAAGACTTAGGATGCCGTCTCCCAGCGGTCCAGCTCCTTGACCCGCTCGGAATGTCTACCTCACACAACGACAGGGGAGTGATTTCGCACTCGGCCGCCGACCCAGAATCTGACTACTGTTGAGGAACTGTGAAATTTTCTAAACGGAGAAAATCGCTTGAAGCCGGTTGCGTTGGAACATAGAAACAGAGTCTCTTCTGTTTCCTGTCTTTCAGGGGATCCCATGGGAGGAAGAGGGAGGGCGGGTGTGGGGGGGAGAGATTGTATGTGCGTCTGTGTGTGTGTCTGTGTCTGTGTGTGTGTGTGTGAGAGAGAGATTGTGTCAGCACACACCTCTGAGAACTGAATCTGTCTCTGTATCCCACATATACACGGTGGGGAAAGGGGAGGTACACTATTATACCTGTGTGTGCTCGTGCGTGCGCACACACACACACACACACACACACACACACACACACACACACTCTTTCTCCTCATCATGATCAGAAATGCTAGAATTCATTGCCTCTCTGAAGCAATATTCCCATGGTTTGAAGTGAGGCCGGGAATTTGTCCCTGGACCTGTCATGCTACAATACTTTTTTTATTTATGTATTAAATAAAAAAACCATGACTGTTACTTTTCACATGAACCAAAAGGCTACATCAAGTCTCACAGCTACCTGGCCCCGGTACTGGGGGTGCATCTCTCTCCACTCCCACCTGCCCCAACTCTCCCATATTCAGATTTTTTTTCCTCCACAGTTTATGGGGTGGCGGGTGGTAGCCTCACCAGCGGAATGCCCCCACTGCCACCGCCACCATGTCCCCCTAATCTAGGTGGTCCTGGAATGAGGGGCTCCAGCAAAGACCACGAATGTTTTCTTTTCTGTGTCGGGATCTCAGATGTTTTACATGGACATGGGTTGGTTGTTAAGTAGATGCCTTTTGTGAGCCATGGGGTGAGCATGTTGTGAAAGTGATTGGTACTGCATCGTTTTGAGCAGCAGTAGAGTGCCGCCCGGCTGTGACTTTGTTCTGTGGTGCAGGGCTGGGAATGGCCGCAACCAAGTGAAGCCCACCAAGGGCCTATCTCTTGCCTGCTACTCAGAGTCAAGGAAAGAACTCTACTAGCCTGGTGGGGTTCTCTGGAAAAGGAAAAGCCACCACCATTGGCATGACTGTCGAGAGGGAGAGCACCGTGGGGGCAGACCTCCCCTCCAGTGGCAGATGAGAGCGCCCAGGCCCAAGGACAACAGGCCGAGGGGCTGAGAGTTGGGGGAACGGACTCATTTTTGCCAGCCACCCGACTGGAGCTGGGTGCGGCTGGAGGGGTCAAAGGTACCTGTGAAGACTACAGCTTCTGGCCTGCGGATGCTGTTTGCGGCAAATATCTAAGGTGTCTCTCTGGGTACCACGTCATCTGCAGTCTTCACGGGGTTCTTCTCCTCTATGGCTGACCGAAAGCGGGGGTGGGGTGGGAGGGGGTGGGGGGTGGGGGGACTACCTTGTAAACTTTATGGTATTGGTACATTTACGCTGACCGACAGACGAAATGGGGGCCATCTGTTTCATGTTTCAGTTGTTCATCTCAAATTCTAAAATCCTATGGAAGGAAATTCCCGATTTGGAAAAGCCTAGAGAATACGGGCAATATACATAGGTTTAGAAGAACCTGGTAGGTGTACGCTCAGATAATCAGAAAATGAAAAACAGCATGAATCAAATCAGACCTGTTCTGTTGTGAATTTGGCCTCCCCCTCTCCCACCGGTCCTCGCAGGGGAGATCTTTTTGCCCTCTCGCAGCCGCTGCAGGCAGCAACAGAGGGGACTGTGGTGCCCGGGCACGGCTGTGCCTGGGGAGGGGTGGGGAGGGGTGGGGGGTATATTCACGGTGTATGCTGAGAGTCTCAGTACGCTGTAATGCAAAGCTTATCTTTGACGATATTGAATGTGATGTATCTACTAGAGAGAAGTTCTTCCTTGCCTTAGGTAAGGAGTGTAAGCTAATTTAAATTATGTAGACCAAGTGGCATTGCGACACCTCAGAGCAGGTGCGACAACCAGGTTAAAACGGCAACAATGCAAGACGCAGGTCACTTTGAAAATGCAAACCAAAGTCTCTTTTGACATTGTAGAAATAGAAAACAGTGGATTTGGAAATTGAACATTCCCTGTTTCCGTAGAACGAGTTCAGAGCTGAGATGAGAAGGAGAGACCATTCAGGCAGCAATCAGTTTACCCGCACCTTGCTGGTGCAATTCGAAAACACTCAACACCAACCCAGACTGAACTGTTAAGAGCCCTCATTATCAAACCAATCTTATGCTTAAATGCTTAGGGTTTATTTTTTTATATGAGAATATTATCACTTAATTACATAACCTACTCAGGACAAAGAACTTTGCTCAGGGAATATACCATGTCATTTTGGGGTTTTTTTTCCTTTACAGAATAGTCTACAAGCCTGCTTTCTCAAAAACAAACCAAATAATGTAGACCTTTATATAAAGTATTATGTGCTGATATTAGTAACTACCTCTGAGTTTGACATAGACCTATGTTTCTGATAATCAGATATCAAAGTCTTGTATTTTAGTTTGTGTGAAAAGACCGATTAAGTGGTAATTCCTGGACTGGTTGCTTCTGTGGATATTTGTGACACCGGGCACAGTATTACACAGGTAAAAATTTTTTTATTCTGTTTACAGCAAAAGGCTACCTCGTACTTAATGGATAGCACACCTTTAAGCTACATGCCAAGCCGTAAAGGTGGTTGTTGAGCCTATCGTATACACCCTTTTACCTGCATTATATATACGTATATATATATATAGTGTGTGTGTGTATATATATATATATAGTGTTTCATAACTGCATAGAACTGACCAATACTTGTGAAAAAAAACCACGACAGATTTTCAGTTGTGTGAAGTCTCCAGACATTTTCTAAAAGTTGCCATGTATTTTGTCTAAAGTCTTGTGGGCACTCTTCACAAAAGCCAAATCAAACACTAAAGCAGCTTTGGAATTAGCGCTTGTCCAGGGACTCTCACGCTGGGTGAGGGCCTGAGGCAGCTAAGGCCACTGGTGTTACCCCCTGTTCCCACTGCACCAAACCTCAACGGTTTGCAGTGCGTCCAGCTGTGGGAATAAACCAAACCGCAGTGATTCCGAGAAGGATCACAAGGTGTGACGTTGGCCAAACTGGACCCTGAAACACTACAAGGGGAGGGGTCTGGAACCTCAACGTGACCGTGGCAGGCCACAGAGAGATCCCATCTCTCTTCCCGCCTCCCCCACCCCCCCCCTTGCCCCAGGGAATTTTTCGCACTCTCAAATCAAGTCCAGCGAAAGCTGCCCCTTGCTCCCAGGCCCTCACTGGATATAATAATAATATGAAAAGAATAATAATAATGATAGTAATAATAAGAGTGGTATTCCTGAAGTGCTTACTATGTGCCAAGCATTGCGCTAAGCACTGGGGTAGATAAAATACAATCAGCTCAGACACAGTCCCCACCCTAAATGAGGTTCACAGTCCAAGTGGGACATAGAACAGATAGTTAACGTCCACATTTTACAGATGAAGAAACTGAGGCACAGAGAGGCTTAAGTGACTCGCCCAAGGTCACCCAGCGGGCCAAGAGCAGGATGTTAAGTAGGAAAGAGACCTGAATTAGTGGAAGCGTGTTCACCCCAGGAGGCTATGCGGAGCCGCTTCCATAGTCTGAGAGTAAGGCAGCTCAGGTTATACCGGTAGCCAGACAGCCAGTCTTCTTGCTCGTTCCCACTCCCTTTTGTTTCGCCCCCGGGATCTGCCCGAGTGGCGGGGCGTGGAATTTAGCTTTGTGAACAGTGACCCATCAGTGTAATAAGCTTTGGAACATTCACTGTAAGATGAATTAGAGAGGACTTGGGAAATCTCATTAAGTCTTAAAATTAATTTAAGTTAATTTATCTGTTGTCTGAAAGAAATGTTTATCCTAAGAGTATATATATCTATTTCCCCTTTGGTTAGAATAACTGGGACAATATGTACATGTGCAGATGGACTGACTTTAATTTTCTAGCTGTCTTAATGAGATTTATAAGCTGCAGAGAAAAACACCTTGTTCAAAGCATCAGGTTTTATCTTGCGTATAGATCAACAGCCTCTTTTAAGATGGGGTTGTTGCATCCACTCTGCTATACTTGTTGAAAAGGTAGTTTTAGAAGTTCCTCTAGGAACGTGTTTATGTTCTGCTAAAAACGGGGCCATTGTTCTGACAAAATGTTGTACTAGGAAAATGTACTGTGCTATTTACTACAGCCGTGTCACTTACCAAATGGCCGTGCCACCAGCATCAAAGAGATAATGGTGTCGACTACCTCTTGAATTACTGACAGTTAACAGCCCCTGGCCCTCATCTCTTGACTGGCTCTACCTAGTAGGAGTTGCTTTCTGAATCGAACAACTCGAACCATACTAGAGACCAAAGTGAACACTGATTTCTATTTGTCTTTAATACTGTGTCTTATCTAGTGTTTTACAGTTTATCCTATGTAGTTTAGAGATTACCTCATTGTCCGTTTTGACTCGCATTGTTTACAAGCTCAAAAAAAAAATCACTTGAATCAACAGTTTTTCAAAGGAAGAAAGGACTGTGATGTCTTGAAGGGCGTCTCACCTGTTTACTGGCATCTTCACAGACTAACGCACTGATCGCCCTTCAGCAAGATCCTGTATTTTCTACTAGCATTTCATGCCTAATGTCTTATTTCTGTCAATCATGGATATTGTGAGGTAAAAGAAGATCACGATTAAAAAAAAAATAAACCTATAATGTTGCCATTTCTAGTGGCCATTGGAAATTTTTCTGTGGTTTGCGTAGTTGAAGGGCCCACGTCAGTCCCTCTCCCAGACTCTTGCTCTCCAGCCCCACGCACCATGTGGAGACAGGTCACTTAGGGTCTGGTGCGTCTTGGGAAAGACACACTTTACCAAAGAGGCTAAACAACCCTCGCAGCCACCGCATGAAACATCAAATCCAGCTGCCCCGTCCGTCGAAGCCGAAGGTGACTTTTGGAGTCGAAACCCCTCAGCCATGTGGTCACCCACAGTGGCGAAAGACCCAACACCTTCGGCAGGGCTAGGTTTAGAATTCTCTTGCAGTCTTTCTGATGAATCTTAAACTCTTTGAAAAGCACAACTGATCAGGGCCAGCGTGCATCAGTACCAGCCACCTGATATGCTGAATGTAGAGTTAGCATAATTTTTTTACGACGTAAGACTGTATTTATTATTTATTAACGACGTGACTCTTAAAACCTTACCAGTGCAGCTGTTGAGTTCATCTGTCGATCCCACCCACCATAAAGGACAGTTATTTAAATCGTGTCATTTTTCCAGTAACCATGTGAAGGATTGTATACTTGGATGTTTCTATAACGGTGATTGTACAAGTATTTTTATCATCATGTTTTCATTGAGGTCTACTATTTGAAGGAGTAGCTTTGCGTTGTCACATGATGTACCTTTTTAACAATTAAAATTTTTTTTAATCTAATGAGGATTTTCCATTTTCTTGGAAAGACACAAGTGAACACCACTGTCGTATTTCAAGTCAGCTTAATTAAGGTGCAGAATTTGAGAAGACAAGTTTTTAAGTTCTTTCATCCTAGGACCCTATTGTGTGCTAGTTGAATTTGAAGAATGTTTAAAAGTATCATAGGCTCCTGGTAGCTCAAATACAATCCTGAGGCAAAAGAGAGATTCTGCCCACCCCGCTCCATAATGTCTTGCCATATATTACTCTGAATTACTCTGATATAGGACTTCTCACCAGCAGGCTTTTAATGACCTTTTGGTTCTTTAAGCAACCCATCTGTGATCCAGCATTAGTATTCCCCCTCATAATGCCTTTCTTATCCATTCAGGCTCCAAACCCCTTGGGAACTTGCCAATTTGTTTGATGAGGGTGGTTAGAACTCATAAAGCATCAGCTCCTGGCTCATGTAGACTGGTTTCCATATTTCCTGAAACTTAAAAAAATCCTAGTAGAGGAAAATCTTCCATCTCCCTTGTACTCTTTCAAGCACTTGGTCCAGGGCCCAGTACACACACAATAGAGACTCAATAAATACTATTGATTGGTAGGGTGAGTGAGCCAAGGTGGTAAAGAACCCCGGTGTCAAAGGGATACATGCAGGAACCCCTAATTGGTAATCTTGTCCCATGGCCATTTGTCTTTGTAGTCCCCTATTGTAACAACTTCTTAACAAGTTTTGAGGGTCTGAATTCTGCTCCTTTCCAGTCATTATTTGTGATATGATGTCTTGAAGGTGAGGGAGAGTCCTGTGGGGGACTTACACTTTGGCTTCTTGACTGCATACAGTCACTTTGGGGGGCGGGTGTAAAAGGAAATAATTAAAGGGAAGTTATGAGATGACTTAATAAGCAATGAAATTTGTACAAAGAATTCTGGGACAACATACACTCTCTTCCACCATTTCTGATTCAATCTAGGTTGTCGGGTCCCGCATTAGTAGACCCTTCCAGGTGTTGGACTGCTCGTGCCAGCAGCAATTCTAGGGAAAGCATAGGCTGTTTCAGAATGCCCTCAGGAAGCCCTACCTGCAACCAGATTTTCACTGTCAACACAGAATTCAATGCTGTCCCAAAATCCTGCTACTAAGGCAGTCCGCTATCCCACAATGGATTCTCCCACCTCTCTCCAATAAGTCATATTTATTGAGTGCTTACTGTGTGCCGAGCACTGTATTTTGTGCCTGGGAGAGTATGATACAACAGAGTTGGCAGACACCTTCCCTGCTCTAGAGGTTAGTCTATAGTCTCCATCACTGACTTTCCCTCATGTCCAGAACAGCCATCCAACAGTAACAGATATTATTAAAGTAGTGGTATTTGTTAAGCACTCACAAGCCAAACATATTAAGCACTGAGGTAGATGATAGATAATCCCTCTGTCCCACATGAGGCTCACAGTCTAAGGGGGGACAGAGGACGCTGCTTGAGAAGCAGCGTGGCTCAGTGGAAAGAGCCCAGGTTTGGGAGTCAGAAGTCATGGGTTCTAATCCCGGCTCCGCCACTTGTCAGCTGTGTGACTTTGGGTAAGTCACTTCACTTCTCTGGGCCTCAGTTCCCTCGTCTGTAAAATGGGGATTAAGACTGAGCCCCACGTGGGACAACCTTGATTACCTTGTATCCCTCCAGCGCTTAGAACAGTGATTGGCACATACTAAGCGCTTATCAAATACCAACATTATTATTATTAAGGAGGGAGAACAGGTATCTAATCCCCACTTTACAGATGACGAAACAGGTAATATGACGAAACGGCTTGCCCATGGTCACAGTAGGCAAGTGGTGGAGCCAGGATTCGATTCCCAAGCCCAGGTTCTTTCGTCCGAGACGCTACTTGAGAGTAGGTTAACTTCCCTTCCTCTTTCCTTGATACTCAGTGCAGCGACCCAGCAAAAACCACCCCAAACCCCTGATTTTCTCCTCTCCACTCCTGACTGTCCCACAGGTCGCTTCCCTCTAGTTGAAGTCTCCCTACGCTAAACCCAGGGGTTCCAGGATAGCATCTCCCAGGCCAAGTACCTCTCCACTCCCCCTCCCTGGGCCCGGGCCAGAACTGGACAAGTGCGAATTCCTACAAGCCTCCTGGGAATGATGACAGGGACAATGGAGGCCAGTGCAGTCTGCCTGGGAGAAATCCTTCCTGTTCTCTCCTCACCCCTTCTCTACCCTCTCTTGCCTGCCATTCCCTTACCATCTTTGCCCAACCCCAGCTAACCACCAAGCTACTCGCCTTGGTTGTCCCGCTGTCCCCTCAAATTTAACATGTTTAAAATGGAATTCCTTATCTTCCCACCTAAACCTTCCTCCCCCTAACTTTCCTATCACTGTGGATGGCACCACCATTCTTCCTGTCTCACAAGCCCTTAATCTCGGTGCTATCCTTGACACCTAGCTCTCATTCAACCCACATATTCAATCCACTCAATTCTGTAGGTTCAGCCTTCACAACATCACTAAAATCTGACCTTTCCTGTCCATCCAAAATGCTACCATGTTAATCCAGTCATTTATCCTATCATGCCCTGATTACTTTAACAGCCTCTTTGCTTACCTCCCAGCCTCCTGACTCTCTCCATTCCAATCAGTACTTCATTTTTCTACAAAAACCACTTCTCAAGAACCTCCAGTGGTTGCTCATCCACCTCTGTCTGCATCAGAAAGAAACTTTTCATCATGGGCTTAAAGCATTTAATCACCTTGCCCCCTCTTACCTCACTACTCTTCCTACTAACAAGCCAGGCCATACAATTTGCTCCTCTAATGCTAACCTTCTCACTGTACCTCGACCTTGTCAGCTTGCCACCAACCTCCAGCCCACATCCTGCTTCTGGTGTGGAACACCCTCCTCATATTTGACGGAAAATTACACTACCACCCCTCCTCCCCTTAAAGCCTTCCGGAAGGCACATCTCCTCCAGGAAGCCTTCCCTAAGACCTTTTTCCCTTTTTTTCAACTCCCTACTGCTTAGCCTTGACTTGCTCCCTTAATTCATCCCCCATCCCATCCCCACAGCAGTAAGCACTCAATAAATATGATTGACCGACCTGCTGACCTACCTGGGCTGTCTCCATCGCCAGCATAGCCAAGCCAACACTAGAGGGAAACCTTTACTTGCTCTGGCTGGACATTTGGAGGTTTCCCATTTTTCCAATCTCCTGCTGCCCGCAAGGGACAAACCTAATTCCAAGAAGACTCCTGTAGCCCGAACTGCAGGCCGAGCCCTGGCCCACCTTCCTGCCCACACTGCTGCGACACTAGGAGGGGGCTTCAGCAGCTCTCTGGGCCTCGGATGCCACAGGGGCTGTATTCATTCAATCAATTGTATTTATTGGGGGAGGTAGGGTGGGGCCTTTGTCTCCAAGGAGGAAGGCCTTGGGAAGCCTCTGGTTCAGCAGAGGAGGCAGTTAAAGGCAGTTTAAAGTGATACCGGGCTGGGGTCTGCATTTTATGACTGGAGTTGATCTTCTGTCCTTTTGATGCTTGGTTATCTGCTGACCATTTGTTTAAAGCCATTCCTTTCAGGGCTTCACTGAACTCTGCCCCCTCAGCTCCAGAGGAATAACATTTTATCTCTTGGCCTATCCAAGAGAGTGCAGCTGGATGGGTTGGGTTCCACACCCCCACTTCCCCATTGCCCCACCACTGGGGAGAGGGGAGCAGGGAGCACTTTAGGACTCAAATCCTTTCAAGCACTGTTCATTCATTCAATCACATTTATTGAGCGGTTACTGAGTAGAGCATTTGGCAGAGTACAATACACCAGTAAACAGGTACATTCCCTTCCCACAATGAGCTTACAGTCTCAGGGGACTGGTCCCAACCCCAACCCAGAGCAGGCCAACAGTGGTAATTCTGGGTGGCCCAGTGGAAAGAACTTCGGGCTGAGAGTCAGGGAATGCAAGTTCTGTTCCCAGTTCTCCCAAAGACCTGCTGGGTGACTTTGGGAAACTCACCCATTCTAGGCTCTGTTTCATCCTCTGGAAAATGGGGATTAGATCCACACTCTAAGTGCTTAATAAATATCATAATTAGCAAAGAGCATACATAACCCCTGGGGTCCCCAAAAACTTCTGCTGCTGTTTAGAAGGCTAAAGTTTACAGGGGACTAATGTTGGGGGGGTGGGGTGGAGGGTGTGCATAGAGATGAGAAGCAGCATGGCCTAGTGGATAGAGTCAGAAGTACCCAACTTCAATGCGTATCTGCTATGTGATCATGTGACGTCTTCTCTCTGGGCCTCAGTTACCTCAGCTGTAAAATGGGGATTGAGACTATGAGTCCCACGTGGGACAGGTACTGTGTCCATCCCAATTTGCTTGTATCCAATCCCAACGCTCAGTACAGTGTCTATATATAGTAAGCACTTAACAAATACCATTATTACTATTATTATTGTCAGGCCCCTCCAGGCCGCTCTGAGGCACTGAGCCTGAGGTGGGAACCCCTGGAGCTGCTGCAGAGTCCCCAAAACAAACCCCTGGTGTGCTCTCTAGCTGGGCCCGTAACCCCAGGCCCACCCCCAACCCCAGGCCCACCCCCAACCTGGACTCCCACTGGCCATCCTCTCCAGCCCACAGGCCTCAGGACAGTAATCTTCATTTTATATTTAAATTTGGAGAATTCCTGGCTCCTGACTTCCTGATAATAATAATAATAATGATAATAATGGCATTTGTTAAGTGCTTACTATGTGCAAAGCACTGTTCTAAGTGCTGGAGAGGATACAAGGTGATCAGGTTGTCCCACATGTGGCTCACAGTCTTCATCCCCATTTTACAGATGAGGTAACTGAGGCTCAGAGAAGTTAAGTGACTTGCCCAAAGTCACACAGCAGACACGTGGCGGAGTCGGGATTTGAACCCAAGACCTCTGACTCCCAAGTCCGTGCTCTGGTGTTAGGCCAGAAGTCTCTTTTGTAAATATTTATGTAGATTAAATACACACCCACACAAACACACAGAGACACTCTGCTTCACCCTCTCTCTTTAATGGGCCAAAAATTAATTTCTAAAGATGGTTGAGCAAAAGGGCCCCACTTAGATACACTCACTGTGGGCAGGGAATGTGTCTACCATCTCTTATACTCTCCCAATTGCTTAGGACTGTATTCTGCATACAGTAAATGCTCAAAAAATACAATTGATTGATTGAAGAAGGTTGGGTGTGTCTTCAAGAAGCAGCATGACCTGGTAGAAAGGCACAGGACCAGGAGACTTGGATTTCAACCCAGTTTCACCATTCACCTGCTGCGTGACCTCAGGAAAGTCACTTAACTTACCTGGGTCTCAGTTTCCTCATCTGTAAAATGGGGATTAAAAACCTGTCCTCTCTCCCCCCATAGATTGTGAGCCCTATCTGAGACAGGATTGAATTCAATCTGTTTATTTTATTTTGTATGGTATTTGTAAGCACTTACTATGTGTCAGGCACTGTATTAAGCCTTGGGGTAGATACAAGATAATCAGGTTAGATACAGTCTGTATTCCATATAGGCCTTATATGCAGTCTGAATCCCCATTTTACAGAAGAGGTAACTGAGGCAGAGCGAAGTGAAGTGATTTGCCCCAGGTCACATAGCAGACAAGTGGAGGTGGAAGCAGCATGGCCTAGTGGATAGAACACAGGCCTAGGAGTCAGAAAGACCTGGGTTCTAACCCCAGTTCTGCCACGAGTCCCTTGTATGACCTTGGGTAACACACTTCACTTCTCTGTGCCTGTTACCTCATATGTAAAATGGGGGTTAAGACTGTGAGTCCCATGTGGAACAGAGACTGTGTCCAACCTGATTAAGTTGTATCTACCTTATCACTTAGAACAGTGCCTGGCACACAGTAAGTGCTTAAAAAAATACCATTTAAAAAACCAAACCAAACCAGGTCCTTCCAAATCCCAGGCCCATGCTCCAGCCACTAGGCCACACTTCTTGTTCCTTCCCCCAGCATTTGGCACATCACAATCACTTAAATGCCACAACTATTACTATCATCTCCACACTCTGCCTAGCTTTGCTTTTCGACTCCTGCCGCCTGTGCCCACCTATTCCCCTGTGCCTCATGATCTCCTGGCAGTGGAAAGAAAAGGCTACCCCTCTATTACTCAGATGGAACCAGAGGGACCACGGCACCAGGACTCTCACTCTTCAGGACCTACCAGGGCCAGCCAGCTCCAGATTTTATCCCTGATTCCCTGTTCTCTGCAGGACTGCTGATGCCCTCAGGAGAAATAGGATCAGCACAGCAGTGTGTTGCTTTCCAAATATTTGCTCCCACTGCAGCAGAAGCAGGATGCAAACTCTGCCCCACTGTCCAAAGGTTTGCTCCCACTGCAGCAGAAGCAGGATGTAAACTATGCTCCACTGTGCCTTCCATTATTTCATCTCTTTGGGCTGATTAGGATGGAGTCCTGCTTGGAGGCAGGAGCAGAGAGTGAAAGACCTAGATGACCATCTAGAGCCCCCGATTCTATGCTACATTCAAGTTTGACACAAAACAGCTGAAGTGATTGGTGTGAGCTTAGTGTAGTATAAAAGGAGGTAGGTCGATCTCTCCATTACACAGTTTACCTAACACAATTTCATCCTAGCCCAGTACATTCAGGAAGAGGTGACATCTATCATGCTGTTTGTCTACAAACTTGACAAGCACTCTCTGTTCTAGAGACCTGTCAGGAACTGGTGTTATTTACCACCTCAAAATAAATGCCAGTTCACCTATCCTCCCTGCTTCAGTTCACAAACCATTTCCAGTGCAAAAATGGACCAGACCACATGCTACTGCTTGAGAAAGCCCCTGGGGAAAATCAGGCATTTGTGTTGTGATGTCATCGCATACAATAAGTGCTCAATAAATACGATTGATGATGATGATGATGATGATGATGATGATGATGATGATGATGATGATGATGATGATGATCGGGGAAATTAGGCTTTTCTGTTATGATGTCATCTTCAAGCAGCTGTCGAGTAACAGTGCAAGAATGTACACATCAGTGGCAAACTGGAGAGAAAGGAGTTGTTTTCATGTTTCTTTGAGACACTAATATTTTCTCTTGGCCAGAACAACCTAGTTGTGGTGAACTTTACTTTCACTTTAAGAAAACACTGGCTGTAGCTAGTGGAAAGAGTAGAGCACCCTGAGTCAGAAGACCTGGGTAATAATTCTACCTCTGCCACTTGCCTCCAGTGGATATGTGTCAAGTGCTTGCTACGTGCCAAGCATTGTACTAAGCACTGGGGTAAATTCAAGGAAATACAAGGAAATTAGGTCAGACAAACTCCTCGTCCTTTTAGACTGTGAGCTTGTTGTGGGCAGGGATTGTCACCGTTTACTGTTGTACTGTACTTTCCCAAGCACTTAGTATAGTGCTCTGCACACAGTAAGCGCTTAATAAATAAGATTGAGTGAATGAATGAATGGCCTCACAGTTTAAGGGAAAGAGGAAACAGGTATTTAATCCCTATTTTACAGATGAAGAAATTGAAGCATGTTAAGTGGCTTGCCCAAACTCACCCAGTATGCAAGTGGTGGAGCCACAATTAGCGCTCAGATATTCAGTTTTCTCACTTGCAAAATGGGGATAAGATGTAAGTTCTCTCATCCCTTAAATTGTTAGCCCCATGTGGGACAGGGGCTGTTTCTAAACTAACTGCATTGTATCTACCTTAGCACTTAGCACATAGTAAGCACTTACTAGATACCACAATTATTATGATGCCGGTGCCTGGGTCAACAGTGAATGGGATGAAGCCAAGCCCACCTGATCTTACAATCCTGCTCCTTAGCCTGGAGTTTTGCCTACAAGCCCCACAGGAGCATCAATTCCAGGGCCAGGAGGGTCACAAGTATGAGCCAAGCCAAGTCACTAGAACCTAGAGCTGCTGTTGGGAGGCAGTGAGTGTGGCGTGGGCTCCAAGACCGGTCTTCACTACCACTTGCCCCTAGAAGGGGGTTTCATTGAACATCCCACCATTTTGTGTCTCATTCATGTCAGAGGCACTACATTTTGCTATGATCGTGTCAAACGAACGGGGAATGCGGCCTGCTTCCTTGAGCCACAACTGTTTATTGCTGGCTGACAAAGACAAAACGTGGACAATGAGAGAAAACTTTCCATTGGCCTTCTACTAAAACGGAGGCAGAAGCATCAATGTCTGCTAACCAGTTGCTCAAATCTGTATAACTAAACCTAGCTAAGTGTCACACAGAAGCTAAAATCACTCCAAAGCTTGGCCGGTAAAAGCCTGGCTGCCATTTTTTCCTTGACCCTCGTTGTCACCAGTCTGAGCTGGCCTCAGCCGCAGATGCAGGAAGCCATGTGAGCGGCCAGTGGCTCCCGTCTCGGCCTCACCAAATGGCCTTGTGCCTAGCGAGGGCCGCGTCTCTTCACGGCAGCCTCAGGAACCTAGGGGCAGCTGGAGATGGCGGTTCGAAGACGTCATCTTCCACCACTTCCTCGATCGGCTTCATCTTGGCAGAGGCCCTCAGATAGGGTGAGGACACACCTGTCCGAGATTACAGAGAGAAAGACGGATCGAGTCAGAGGTCAAGCCACTTGTGATACCCCGACTCCAGAGAGGTTCACAAACTTCCAGAACAAATGCACTGACTCCTGGAATGGAGTCAGTTTTCCCTGACAGTGGAAGCAACAGGCACCGACAACCGCTTCTGGCCTGAGTGGACCACCCAATTCTTTGAAAGGCCCCGAACCCCAGAGCCTGCTGGAACAGCCAGAACTTTCTGGGCTCTGAGGCCCAACATTTGCTTGTCAACAGGACACGGAGAATCTAAAGGAAGGAGGAAGAGGGAGAGCATTGTCCAGATGCTGGCAGGGATAACTATCAGGGGCAGGTTCGAGAGCTGGGAATTCTGGGTTCTTTCTTGATCCCTTTGGTTAACTGAATCACCCTAGTTCCCCAGGGTAAAATGGGAATGCCAATACCAACTTCTTGACAAAGCACTTCCAGGTTCCTGAAATCTAATCACGCAAGTGTAAATGTGACTAGAATCAGCAACAAAACCAGGAATTTTTATGTTTTACAGTCCCTCTTTCTGTGTCCACATGAACCCTGGACATCCCAGAGTCCTGCTCCATGGTTAGACCAACATCATCAGGATGGTGGGGCTGCCACCCTGGCAGCCCTGGTCCCTGGGACTGCCAAGCAAGTCCCAGCAACCCCCAGACCCGCTCTGTCACCCCAGCAGACCCCGGGCCTCCATGGCCACCCAAGCAGTCCCTAGGTCTGCAACGCTGCCCCAGCAGCTCCTGGGCCTTCACCACCACCCCAGAACCCCCAGGGCTGTGCCATCATCCCAGCAGCCCCTGGACCACCGCCTGCACCCTCTTCTTACTGAGGGCCCTTGGGAGAGCACCAGACCTTCAACCTTGAAGCCTCAGGCACCAAGCTTCAGCCTCTCCGGGCTGCCAGGGGACAACTCGGGGGAGTCCAGCTGATACAGCACAGCAGGCCGCTGAGCGCAAGCACAGCCACACGCAGTTAACACCAGAGGGAAAAGTGGCCCAAGACCACCTCGGAAAGCCAGGCCCACCAAATAAAATGAGCTGAGGCCCAGCAATTAGCCCAAGACGGAAGGAAAGGACTCATAATGATAACAACTGTGGTGTTTCTTAAATGATTTCTAAGTGCCAAGCACTCAACTAAGCGCTAGGACAGATACAAAACAATCAGGGTAGACTCGGTCCCAGTCCCACATGGGGCTCTGACTGGCTTTCTGACTCCAGGAGGCTCAAACCTAACAACTTGCTTATCAAAGCCAGGATGAGAGAGACTTGAGGTATCAGGACAGGCAGTGTTACCTAGCGAATAGAGCACAGGCCTGGAAGTCAGTAGGACCTTGATTCTAATCCCAGCTCCACCATTTGTCTGCTGGGTGACCTTGGGTAAATCACCTCACTTCTCTGTGCCTCAGTTACTTCATCTGGAAATGGGGATTAAGACCGTGAGCCCCATGTGGGACAGGGACTGCAACCAACCTGATTAACCTGTCTCTACCTCAGAGTGCAGTGCACATAGTAAAGCGCTTAACAGATACCATACAAAAGGAGGGGGGCTGATGGAGACAGGAAACTTTGGAAGGGGGGCTGACGGAAACAGAAGCGTCAGGGGGGCTGACGGAGACAGGAGGCATTGGGTGGGGGAAGACTGATGGAGAAAGGAAGCGTCAGGAGGGGGGAGACTTACGGAGACTGGAGGCTGTGGGGGTCCCACGTAGGAAGTGCTGCAGCCCGTCCTCACTGTCGCTGGAGCTGGCCATGCTATTCCTCATCTGCATGACGGACAGCTGGGAGCAGATGCTGGGCTCCCTCTCCAGCTTCTTAGCTTTCTGCAAAACAAGGATGGCTACTGCGGCTCCCTGGGGGCCCACGGTGACAGAGGGCCATTTCACCCTCCAGCACCTGAACCTCTGTCAGCAAGTTAAGATACACGGGGCAGCAGTATGGTCTAGTGGAGAGACCATGGGGCATGGAGTCAGGAGACCTGGGTTCTAAATACACACTCCCACTGCTCTGCTGTGTGACTCTGGGCAAGTCACTTAGCCTCTCTGAGTCCCAGTTTCCTCACCTGCAAAAATGGGGATAAGACACCTGCTCTCCATGCCTTTTAGGCTGTCAGCTTTGTGAAAAAAAGGTGCTGCATCTGGCAGGATTATCACCTATCTACCCCAGCCCTGGGCCTCGGATAGCCTCATCAGCTATATTTCTATTTCCCCTGCTCTACCCTTACTCCTTCCTTCCATCTCTCTGGCCCACTGGCTCTGTTGGGCCTCCTTGTGGGATGTCATCATCATCGTTGTCATCATCATCATCAGTGGTATTTATTGAATATTCACTGTGTGCATAGCACTGGACTAACCACTTGGTAGAGAACAATACAATAGAGTTTGAGATTTCCTGCGCACAACAAGTTTACAGTCTAGAGGGGGAGGCGGACAGTGATGTATACACTCCTGGTGGGTTCAAAAGGGCTATTAGTTGATGATGACAATGGAGGTGGATCATAAGGGACATAGACTCTGAAAAGGATGATGAAAATGCCGTCCCCTTAACTGTATTGTTGGGGAGTGAAAGGATTAATGTTTAGGTGCCCCTATGGGGAGGTTTCCCAAGGTGACCAGCTCCCCAAGATAAGGGCAATAAAGCAGATTGGATGCAAAAAGCTAAGGATACCTCAAGACAACACAGAAGCAACCATGGCCTCACCATGATGAGCAAACACGCACTACTGCAAAAATGTCATCATGACATGCTAATGTAATCTTGGGCAAGTCACATCACTTCACTATGCCTTAGATTCCTCTTCTGCAAAATGGGGATTCAATCCCTGTTCTCCCTCCTACTTCAACTGTGAGCATCCTGTGGGACCTGATGATCTTGTATCTACCCCAGCGCTTGGTCCAGGGCTTGGCACATAGTAAGCATTTAACAAATACCACAATTTTATTATTATAAGTGCATGCTACACCTGCACAGAAGACTGTGTGGGCAGAAAGTGCCCCAGATGGCTCTACCTTCTGGACTGTACTAACCCGAACCGTGGGTGCTAAAATGTGAGCCCAGGTATGGAGGTCTCCCAGGGAACCCACGTAATAAAATCCACTCTGTTCCCACAACGGATGTCTTTCCCTCAGATAACCAGAACAGGTTTTTTCGGGTGGTGAATGGTCATTTAGATCCACTCTGTGTTCGGACCGTGTTATTGGCTGAGGGGAGCTGGGAGAGGAGAGAGGAGCTACTGGGGGTTCCTGCTACATGTTCATCAGATCTAAGCAGCAGCATGGCCTAGTGGATAGAGCATGGCCCTAGAAGTCAGAAGGTCATGGGTTCTAATTCTGGCTCTGCCTCTTGTCTGCTGTGTGACCTTGGGCAAGTCACTTAACTTCTCTGGGCCTCAGTTACCTCATCTGTAAAATGGAGATTAAGACTATGAGCCTCATGGGGGACATGGACTATGTTCAACCTGACTAGCTTGTATCTACTCCAGCGCTTAGTACAGTGCCTTGCACATAGTAAGCACTTAACAAATACCATAAAAAGAAAAAAATATATAAAGAGCATTCTGGGCACGGGTGGGGAAGATTAGTCTCCCACTCTTAGCCAGGGTACAAAGAACAGAATCCCCAAAACAACGGGGAAACGTGAGAGGTCTCTATGTGGTCTGCTGGCCACCTTTGGGGCCAGGTCAGTGACGAATGGTGTGCAATAATTGTCTTCTCCCTCGGGGAAGAGCAAACCGTACCTTATCGCTGAGCGTGGGGTCATTCAGGGAGTAGAGCTTGTTGGTGATGTCTTTACCAATCAGGTACCGAAAGATCTCATACAGGAAGGGTTCGGACTCCAGGAAGAACATTAACCGTTCCCGAGACCAGCACAGGAACCTGCAGTTGTCGTCGGCTACAATGGTGACCTGTGGAAGACAGGGGCCCGGGCAGGCTCTGACCTTTAATGAGTAGATGGTGGCTTCGCCCACATCAGGGAAGCCAGGAAAGGGTGAGAAAGAGCTCTAAACAGAGCTAAGTGGGCCAACGATGTTTCATCCAAGTTGCCTCATTATGCCCTTTGCTTTATAAAGATCTCTTGCTACCTGCAATACATTGTTATCCCTTTCTGTAAGTAGGAAAGAAGCAAATTCTTAAAAAGAAAAAACCCAGAAGTCAAGTCTGACATAAATAAGTGCCCTTTAACTATTACATGAAAACTTCTAGTACTTAAGAAAAAAGATCCTTCACTCCCCAAACTGTGTCCAACCTGATTGTCTTGCCTCTACCTCAGAGCTTAATACAGTGCTTGGCACATAGTAAGTACTTAACAAATACCATTAAAAACAAAAAACAAAACCAGAAACCTGCTTTCCCTCCCTCAGACAGTGGCTGCTGTGTGCAGACTGAGATGGCGTCTGGTCTAAATACCTTCCATCTATCCCAGAACCTAACATGCAGTAATAAAATAATATTATTTCCCCAGTGCTTAACAATAAATAAAGTCTTCATTTAATTAACAATTCCTGAGTGTATGTGTTGCTCTGTCCTGGCTCCCAACAAGAGTCCCCTAAGGGCTTCTGTAAACAAAAACACCCAAGGCTAATCCTCTGTTGACTACTTTGCTATGCATTAGTTTACAGGCAGGCAATCCAGTCGGTCAGCCCTCTGACCCCCGACGTCATGCATCATTCAGGGGGCAGCCCCAGCTCGCCTGGTGCCTCTCCTTAACTCACAACCCCGGCCAGACTCAGCTGCCCTGACACATACCTGGAACTTCTCACCCCGGTTCATCTGAGTTGACCGATATTCAGGAGAATCTACAAAGGCACAGGGGTAAATATTATGCAGAAAATGTCCTCGATAGGAGACCTTCATTCTGATGATAAAAACATTTGGTAAAAATACACATATAATATTTCGGTTATAAAAGGCGCAGACATTTTAACTAGAAGGTAACTAGGTAAGCGTCTCAGGGTAGTTTTCCTTGTTTGTTTTAAAGGGTTGCATAGCGGGTGGGCAGGGTGGTCTAGAGGGCAGAGTGCGAGGTGGGGAGTAAGAAGACTTGGGTTCTAGTTCCAGCTTTGCCATGGGCCTGCTGCGTGATCTTTGGCAAGTCACTTTAACCTGTCCGGGCCTTAGTTTTCCTCATTTGCAAAGTGAGGAGACAGTCCTCTAGACTGTAAACTCACTGTGGGCAGGGAACATGTCTACCAGCTGTGTTGTATTGTACTCTCCCAAGTGCTTAGTGTAGTACTCTGCACCCAGTTGCTCTCAAGAAATATGATTGATTGGTGATAAAATCCCTGGTCCCCCTGCCTCTGAGACTCCGAGCCCCATTTGGACGGCCTGGGTCAGAGCTGATTATTTGGTATCCAGTGTTCTAGGTGAGGCCAGGGTACAGAAAATGTCCTGGCAGATATTGTCACCCATTATTGCGGACAGACTCCAACATCCCTCCCTCAGCCCCCTCCCCGACCACCAAACACCCTGAGCCTGCTATCTAATAATAATGATGGTGTTATTATCATTATTATCATCTAAGGCCAAACGTGACCCCCTCTGGGTCACAGAGAGCACTTACTTCCCCTTGAGGAGAATACTGAGCCGGTCATCAACGGATGTCTTATCTTCGGCTGCATAGGCCTGCCCCTTCTGAAGCGTCTGGATGGAGCAGAACTGGCCCGTCAGCCTCCGGAACATTTCTGGAGGCACCCGCAGCGGCTCAAACATTCGCCGGTAGATCCCACTCAGCTCCTTCTCTATCTTGATCTGGAACGAAACCGAGATGGGCTGCCCCACCTCGCCCCCTCCATGGAGCCACAAAGGGTCTCTGAGAAGCCTCAGAACACTTTGCAGGCCCTTTTTTAATGGTATTTGTAAAGTGCTTACTAGAACAATGTTTGGCATATACTTAAGTGCTTAACAAATGCCATAATTATTATTATTTTTTTTTACTGTGTGCCAGACACTGTGCTAAGCACTGAGGTAGATACAAGCTAATCAGGTTGGACACAGTCCATGTTCCACATGGAGCTCACAGTCTTAATCCCCATTTTACAGATGAGGTAACTGAGGCACAGAGAAGTGGAGTGACTTGCCCAGGGTCACACAGCAGACAAGTGGCAGAGTTGGGACTGGAAACCAGGTCCTTCTGAATCCCTGGCCTGTGTTCTATCCACTAGGCAGGACTGCTTCTCGTTATTCCAACCCACCTCAAGGATCACTGCAAAATCGAAGTTGGGGCAGAGTGGAACCTGGCATGATACCTGACACCTGGGAGAGTAATAAAAATAATCATAATAATAATGGTGGTATTTGTTAAGCGCTTACTATGTGCAAAGCACTGTTCTAAGCACTGGGGGGATACAAGGTGATCAGGTTGTCCCACGTGGGGCTCACAGTCATCATCCCCATTTTACAGATGAGGGAACTGAGGCTCTGAGAAGTGAAGTGACTTGCCCAAGGTCACACAGCAGACGTGTGGTGGAGCCGGGATTCGAACCCATGACCTCTGACTCCAAAGCCTGGGCTCTTTCCACTGAGCCACGCTGCTTCTCTACAAGACTGGGAGCAGACCTGACTCCTAATAATAATAATAATAGTTGTACATTTTGTTAAGCACTTACTAGGTGCCAACCACTGTGCTTAGAGCTGGGGTAGATACAGTACAGTCAGATCAGACACAGTGCCTCTTCCACCTGGGAAATCACAGTCTATGTAGGCGGGAGAACAGGTATTTAAAAAATGACTGAACTGAGGCACAGAGAAGTTTAGTGATTTGCCCATAGTCACACAGTAGGCAAATAGTGGAGCTGGAATTGGAACCCAGGTCTTCTGACTCACAGGCCCGTGTTCTATCCACTAGGCCATGATGCTTCTTGGGTGTTCCTGTTCTGAAGTTCCTCCCCGAGAACAATTATGATTTCCAGCTGGTCTGATGGCCTCAAGACCTCCCTCCCCCCCAAGTTCTGCTAGGCCTGGGGGGCTGGGTTTTTTTCCCCACAAGTGGCCAAGAAGCCATGTGGTCTAGTGGATAGAGCATGGGGCTGCTAGTAAGAAAAACCTGGGTTCTAATCCCATTTCTGCCACTCGTCTGCTGGGTGATCTTGGGCAAGCCATTTAACTTCTTGGTGCCTCAGTTCCCTCATCTGTCAAATGGGAATTAAGATTGTGAGCACCCAAATAGGACATGGACTGTGTCCATCCTGATGAATTTGTATCTACTCCCAGGGTTTAGTACAGTGCCTGGCACATAGTAAGCGGTGCTCTGCACACAGTAAGCGCTCAGTAAATATGACTGATTGATTGATTAGCAAATATAATAAAATAAAAATAAAAAAATGAAAGAGTCCAGTTCTCCAGCTTCCAAACTGGCATTCCTCCTCTACCCCACGGAGCCGCCCCAGCAGTTTCAACCAAGTAGCTCGATTTTGTGATTGCCTCATGCCAGGCCCGGAGGCCCGCTCCACCCTGCCCCATCCCTGCCCCTCACCCGCACATACCGGTCTCTTCCTGTACACCAAGTACAGCAGGTGGAGCAGATTGACCAACAGGAACACAGAATTCCAGATCACGATGTCCAGGGCGCAGTGGTACAGAGAGGCCCAGAGAATGTAGAGGGCGCAGCCTGCCACACAAGCAAACATCCCTGATGGGAGAGTGAGCGAGGGGACGGACACATCTCCACCCCCCCACAGAGCCACCTCGCAGCCGTCCACCGGGGCCCCCTCCTCCACAGCCGTGGGAGGCCGCCTTCCCATCCCCAACCCTTCACTCTAGGTTCTGGTCCTATGTCCTCGTGGCCTTGGCTGTTCCAATCGCTGCCCCACATGAGTCAGCAGAGCCTCTCCAAAAGCATCACTCTTAATCCAGTCCATCACTGGTATTTACTGAGTGCCTAGTGGATGCAGAACATTATGCGGGGCCCCTGGGAGAGCACAAAAGCGAAGGATCAGTTCCTGCCCTCATGAAGCTCACAGTGTGAGAAGCAGATGGACATTCACTGCTTACAGTTAGAGAGAGCAGGAGGGAGATCATGGATGGGGGCTAGGACAGCAGATGGATGGAAACGTCACTAAGTGGAGAAGTAGGTAGAGGCCATGTGTCACTACGCACAGATGGGCTAAGGAAGGCATGAGCCAATCAGGAAAATGAACTGTTATTGCCAGTTAGAAAGAAGTGGCAGCCATTGTGGTAGAGACAAGGGCAGTGGTGAGAGATTAATTTACCCTGACTGAGTCCCCCAAGGCCCTTTCTCTCCACCCCATTATCAGGAAATCCCCCCTACCCTTCTCCTATCTAGATCCTCCCCACTTCCTCAGTGAGCTCTCCTCAGTCAGCCAAACACTGCTATATTTTTTCCTCTGGTATCTGCTAAGCACTTACTATGTGCCAGGCACGGTACTAAGCACTGGGGTAGAAACAAGATAATCGGGTTGGACAGTTTCTGTCCCACACAGGGCTCACAGTCTTAATCCCCATTTTACAGATGTGGAAATGGAGGCACAGAGAAGCTGGGTGACCTGCCCAAGGTTACACAGCAGATAGTGGTGGAACTAGGATTAGAACCCAGGTCCTTCTGACTCCTAGGGTGTTCTATTCACCAGGCCCCTCTGCTTCTCTGCCTTTCCCCCCACTGCCAACTAAGGGACTACTAGGGAGGTAGCAAGGTCCAGCAGACAGAGCACAGGACTGGGAGCCAGGAGGCCTGAGTTCTTGTCCTGGCACTGTCACTGGCCAGCTGGATGTCCTCGGGCAAGTCACTGAACCTCTCTGGGCTTCAGTTTGCTCATCTGGAAACTGGGGATCGGATTCCCACTTTCCTCATCTTTTAGATCATGAGCCCCATATGGGAAGAGACTGTATCTGTATCTACCCCAGTGCTTACCACAACAGTAGGTGCTTATTTTTATTAACAATGATAATGATGCTAATCAGGCAGGGAAAGTGAGTCACTTGGGAGACTCAGTGACAGATCTGGATTTTGGTACATGGGTAGCCAAATATACACGATTCTAGAAGGGAAGGAGGAAGATGGGCAGGTTGAGGGTGTGGCCCCCAGAACTCACCTGTAGTTAGCATCCCCCTCAGGAAGATCATGTGGAGAGGCAGTGTGGTGGGGATGACTAATCCGAGGGCGAAGCAGACATTGGCCACGTGGAAGACCAGGTGGTGCAGTTCCCGCCAGTTCTCACACACCGTCTCGTTGGAAGGCCCCGGAAGCAGGGTGAGGCCAGTGGTTGGCCAGGCTGCTGGGGGCCAGGGATCCGAGCTGTTCATCCTGGAAGTCCCTGCCAGACAGGAGGAGTGCCACTGTGTCAGATGTTCATGAAGACAGGATGGGCAGCCCCCTTTTCTCCGCAAAGACACCCCCAACCAGCTGCATCAAAGAACAGCTACAGGAGGCTTCTGATCACCCCCACCTCACAGATTGCCCTGCCCAAAGTTCCTCTCACTGTCCAAGCTGGCTGCCTGTTTCTCAGGATGCCTGCTAGGCCTGTCCATCTCTCAGAACACCCTAAGTGGTTCTCGGGTCAAAAACTCTCCCCATTGAGAGTCCACCCCAGTAGGCATCTCCCACTCCTGACTCTCTCACGCTCACCCACCATGGGGAGGACTGAGTTAGACCATGGGGGTGAACCGGCCAGAACAGAGGCATCGGACAGAGGGGAGTCAGGAGATGCTGCTACCTGGAACATTCATTTTGGTCTGATCACTGAATGCCAGGAAGGCTCAGAAGGTTTTTTGGGGATATTCTTTTTTACGGTACTTGTTAAGTGTTTTACTATGTGCCAGGCACCGTACTAAGCATTGGCGGGGAGATACAAGGAAATCAAGTTGGATACAGTCCCTATCCCACATAGAGCTCACAGTTTTAATTTCCATTATACAGACGAGGGAACCGAGGCACAGAGAATTTAAGTGACTTGCCCAAGGTCACACAGCAGACAAGTGGCAGAACCGGGAGGTTAATAATTCTAGACTGTGAGCCCGTTGTAGCGTAGGGACTGTCTCTGTTGCCAAACTGTACTTTCCAAGCACTTAGTACAGTGCTCTGCACGTAGTAAGCACTCAATAAATGCGATTGAATGAATGAATAATTTATCCATTGGAAGTACTAGGCTCAGCCCTGAAGGACAAAGGTTGGTTGGATCTGTACCTCTTAAGAACAGTGCTTTGAACATACTAAGTGCTTAATAAATGCCATCATCTTTATTATTAAGTATTTGATATTCACCCTACCTTCGGTCCCAATGCACTTACATATCTACCCCCCTACATTTGGCCATTTCCCTTTTGTAATTTACTTTAATGTCTGTCTCCTTCTCTAGACTGTAGGCTCCTGGTAGGCAAAAATCGCGGCTGCCTAATCTGTTGTTTCACTGTACTCTCCCGAACGCTTAGTACAGAGCACAGTAGGTGCTCAGTAAATAGCAATGACTGATTGATTCAACGGAAGGGTCTTCCCAACTCCTGCCCATGCGGGAGAAAGTGATCCCAGAGTGTGCTTCCCAAGAGCCAACACAGAGTGGCAATGTTTGCCGAAGGTGGGGCCAGTCTTGGCAAGAAATCTTACCTCATGCCACAAACGGGACGTTTTAACGTTTGACCAAAGAGAGTAAACGAAGACATTAATGATTTAAAACAGCTGATGGAAAGTAAAAAAAAATTGTTGAAATACGTATACTTATTCTCAAGTTAATGAACTTTGAATCCTTCCATACTGAGTTAGATTCTAGGGGGTAAACCAGTTGTACTACATTAAGGTAGAGAAGGTTCTTTTTTAGTCACCCTTCTATGTTTTTAAAACAAGATCCTGCAATAGAGAGACCCTACGGTATTTATGAAAAGACACTGATCAGAACAACACAGGGGAGAGCACAGGCGTGCGTGTGTATGTGTGACACACACACACTTGCTGAAAATAGTTGGGATTCTGGACTGACAGGGACTAGAAGATATTTCAGAACACTCCATAGTTTCCCAAGAAGCTCAAATAAACTGCTTTCAAAAATATATGAAACCCAAATTTTAGCATGGCCTAGTGAAATGAACAAAGAACTGGGAGTCAGAGGACCTGGGTTTTAATCTTAGCTCTGCCACTTTTCTGCTGTGTGACCTTGGGATCTGGGCCATGGTTTTCTTCTCTTTAAAAATGGGGATACTATATCTTGTTCTCTCTTTCCCTTAGACTGGGGGCCTCATGTGGAACAGGGACTGTGTCCCATCTGCTTATACTATATTTACCCTAGTGCTTAGCACAATGCTTGGCATAGAGTAAGCACTTAACAAATGCCACAATTATTATTATAAGGAAAGCCTTCTCCAAAAGCCATATGTTGTTCTCTCATCCTGGCTCCAGCAGCTGACCAACCGATTGGTCAGAACTGAGAAGAACTTGTTGAATTAAACACCTAAATTTTATGTTTCAATGAAAAACAAATGGAGTTTTTTTAAAAAAGGAAGCTTTTGAGTCAATTTCTAATAACTAGAATTTTAAAGGTCAGAAAAGCAAACTGAAGGAATTGAATCAGTTTTTACTTGGGGAAGAAGATTCCAGGACCAAGTTTCTGGGACCGACTTCAGGACTGAGTAACTGCTAACCCACCTTATGGTTCTGAATGTCCTGGGAATTCTGGATCAAAAATGCCTGATGACAGATCACCAGGAACACAATAACCCATCCTTTGCCCAGATTCTCGGCCCTGAAACCTCAAGGCTGGGACGCTTCCACTGTTCCCAACCAGAGAACCCCCATCTTCCTCTGTCCTAACCTGAAAAGAACGTACCACGACTGAGGTCTAGTTGAAAGAGCACAGGCCTGGGAGTGAGAAGATCTGGGTTATAATCCTGGCTCTGCCATTTGTCTGCTGTGTGACTTTGAGCAAGTCACAATGCCTGTTACCTCTCTCAACAAAAAACATCAAAAAAATGTAGGAGCAGATAAAAATTATTCACATAAATTATTTACAAGAGGAAATGTAAACTGGGTGTAGTATATGCACATAAAAGTACGTATAAATAAAAATATCTGTGGAGCTGAACACAGCTGTAATGCCCTCAAAAGAAAATTAAATTAAAAAGACAAAGTCTTCAGAGTTTTTTCTGTTCTCTATTCCCAAAGTCAGAAAGCCAGTGTTTGGGAAAGGGGGCTTTGAAATCAATATAATGATAGCTGTGGAATTAAGTCACTACTAGGTGCCAAATAGGTGCTATATACTGGGGCAGATGCAAGAAAAATCAGCTGAGATACCGTTCCTATTCCACCTGAGGTTCATAGTCTAAGAGAGAGGGAGAACAGGAATCTTGTCCCTGTTTTACAAATGAGAAACCTGAGGTCCAGAGGGTTTGAGTGACTTGCCCAAGGTGACAAGGTAGGCCAGTGTTGGAACTGGCACTAGATTCTGGGTCTCCTGACACTCAGGTCCATGCTCTCTCCACTCCACACACTACCTTATTCTTTCCAGTGATAAAGAATATTTCAGCAGAGGTGGTTTAAAGTGCTAAAAAGAATTATTCAAAAAAGTCATCAAACTTAAAAATCAAGATCATCTGAATTTAAGATGAATAGTCCACATAAATTATAGAAATCAGGCCAACAAGAGAAGTGAAAAAAAAAATTCAAACAAGAGGTAGGTCGGTTGGAATCCTGCAGCTACAGGCATTACAATTTCAATCCGCACAGCAAAATGGGGAGCACATAATTAGAAACTCATAGAAAACCACTTCCTCTGTCACCTGTCTAAACCGTCCATTCTTATCCACAGATGTGTGCAAAAACCAGGGAAAGAAAAAAGCCTGAGGACTTCTTTAATCCTTGTTGCCACATTTCCACCAGAACCTGAGGGCTGGCAAAGTCAGCCAATAGCAGAAACCCTAAAAGAAACCAAGGGTGATTCCTTCCCTTCTTAGGTAGCGCACCCGTTTAAGGCTGGGATTACATGCTAGGTATACTAATCTAGTGTTCTTCATAGAATTCTTGAGAGAGAGTTACAATCCAGGCCAGCCTCAACTTTTAAAACAGTGGTAAATTATGGCAGTTTTAACTCTATAAAGCCTTTTAGGCATTCCTCAGTGCTCTTGCCGCAATCATTGTTTTCCTTGTCTTTTTATGGTGCTTTTCTAATAAATTATAATAACAATCGTGCTTTTTAAGAGCAAACTATGTGCCAAGAACTGTACTAGAGAAGCAGCATGGTGCAGTGGATAAAGCACGGCCCTGGGAGTCAGAAGGTCATGGGTTCTAATTCTGCCTCCACCACTTGTCTGCAAGTCACTTCACTTTTCTGTTCCTCAGTTACCTCTTCTGTAAAATGGGGATTAAGACTGTGGGCCCCACAGGTGACAGGGACTGTGTCCAACCCGATTTGCTTGTATCCACCCCAGGGCTTAGGTACAGTGCCTGGCACATAGTAAGCGCTTAACAAATACCATTGTTATTATTATTATTATGATTATGGGCTGAAACAGACACGATATATGTAGATCAGACACAGTGTGGCCCCACATGGGGCTCCCAGTCTAAGGGAAAGAGAGAAAAAGTATCTCATTCCCATTTTACAGATGAGAAAACTGAGGCCCGGAGGAGTTTTGGGACTTGTCCAGGGTCACTCAGCAGGCAAGCAGCAGAGCTGGGATTAGAACCCAGGACCTCTGACTCTCTGGCCTGTGCTCTTTCCACTAGGCCAAGTTTTTTGTATCTATTATTTCATTTTTCCTTATGTATCGATTGCCAGTCCTCCCTCGGCCCTATTCTCCGATTGAGAACACTTTGCAGGCCAGGGACCATGTCTGATTCTCATCCATGTATGTACTGTGTGTAAAACATTCAGTAAATGTTTTCTTCTAGACTGTGAGCCCACTGTTGGGTAGGGACCGTCTCTATGTGTTGCCAACTTATACTTCCCAAGCGCTTAGTACAGTGCTCTGCACACAGTAAGCGCTCAATAAATACGATTGATTGATTGATTAAATGCTACTGAACAGGCAAGAAGAGACTGATCTGTAAGAGGAATGCTGCGCAGTTTTCTGTACATTAATGGTAATGGCCTCTTGGTATTTCAACCAAATTCTTTAAACTTGGATTCCCAACAGGGAAACTGGAGCATTAAGCATCCAAACAATATGAAGACAAGTTGCCTCACTGAATGGAGGCTCTGGCATTCCCCTGGAGAAGTGTTCATGGGAAAAAGAACAGCAGAAGAAGCGGGCTAGTGCCTAAGGTAAGAGTGGAAAAATCTTTCACCCATTGCTAAAATGAGAAATTTCTCTATTCGGAGAAGCAGCATGGCCTATTGCATAGAACATGGGCCTGGGAGTGGAAGGACCTGGGTTCTAATCCTGACTCTGCCACTAGTCTCATGTGTGATCTTGGACAACTCACAACTTCTCTGTGCCTCAGTTACCTTGTCTGTAAAGTGGGGATTATTACTGTGAGCTGCAAGTGGGGCACTCACTGTGTTCAACCTGATTAGATTATATCTAACCCAGTGCTTACAGACAGTAAGTGCTTAACAAAACACAATAAAAAAAAGAATGCTTCTGGAAACACTATTTAAGATCAAGTTAAAAATTACACTTTGAGTTATCCATATTGCCTGCACCATCCACCACTGTGACCACACTAATCATTTAGCATAAGATCCAAAGTTTAGCAAGAACATTCTATCCTGGACCCATCTGTCAGTAAATATTGAAAACCTTGATTCTGTTGCCACTTGAAAGTTCAGCTCTCAACTGTTTTTACACACTTCAAGAATGCATTACCAAACAGCTTGCAAAATACATTCCAATTGCAGATCAAATTAGGAGCGTTTTGTTTTTTCTAAGCACAGGCAAGGAGCTGAAGCTGGACATGATTCAATGCTCTTAAAAGGGTCCGGTACCTGATCCCCAGTTATGAACCGGGGCAGACAATTCATTCATTCAATCGTATTTATTGAGCGCTTACTCTGTGCAGAGCACTGTACTAAGCGCTTGGGAAGTACAAGTTGGCAGCATATAGAGACGGTCCCTACCCAGCAGTGGGCTCACAGTCTAGAAGGGGGAGACAGAGAACAAAACATATTAACAAAATAAAATAAGTAGAATAAATATGTACAATTAAAATAGAGTAATAAATATGTACAAACATATATACATAAACACAGGTGCTGTGGGGAAGGGAAGGAGATAAGGCGGGGCGATGGAGACAATTGTCTGGAACCACGGACTCCCATTCAGCAGACAGGTCGTGGACACACACGGGGTGTGTGTGGTGGCGGGGGGAGGTGGGGGGAGCAGGGAGTTGACCTTGAGTCTAAAGGGGTTGCATTAAGGCGAGTGCTTGGACAATTTATCAATCGTATTTATTGAGCGCTTACTGTGTGCAGAACATTGCACAGAGCGCTTGGGAGAGTGC
Organism: Tachyglossus aculeatus; assembly: GCF_015852505.1. Taxonomy (NCBI): domain Eukaryota; kingdom Metazoa; phylum Chordata; class Mammalia; order Monotremata; family Tachyglossidae; genus Tachyglossus; species Tachyglossus aculeatus. Next base: position 38,344,170 of record NC_052084.1, read on the forward strand.
TCTATAACAGAGTTGATAGACTCGTTCCTTGCACACAACAAGCTTACAGGCATTAAATATAAATTATGGATACAGCTTGGATCCATCTTCCTCCAAACATGGGGCTCTCCTAAGCGCCTAGCCCAGTGCTCTGCACACAGTGGATGTTCAGCACATGCTAGAGACTGACTGATATGTCAGCTGTCCCCTCCGGCAAGGACAGAAGTTGTGTGGACACTAGTTTAGCAGCTGTCATTAGTAACCGAGGGATCGCCTTCAGCCATCAGGGATCCAGTCTACCAACCCTACTTCTTAAAAGAAGCAGAGCACGGGCCTGGGAGTCAGAAGGTCGTGGGTTCTAATTCTAACTCCGCCCTTGTCTGTTGTGTGACCTTGGGCAAATCACTTCACTTCTCTGTGCCTCGCTTACCTCATCTGTAAAACGGGGATGGAGATTGTGAGCCCCACGTGGGACAAGGGATTGGGTCCAACCCGATTTGCTTGTATCCATCCCAACGCTTAGTACAGTGCCTGGAACATAGTAGGTGCTTAACAAATATTATTATTACAGTACTCTCCCAAGTTTTTGGTGCTGTGCTCTGCACTGATACCACGAATTGATCAATCGATCACGTTCCCATCCGGATTCCAAATCCCGAGAGGGCTACCTTCAGAGGGGAAGGAGCGTCTCCCGTCCTTCCCTCCCTCCCTGGGAGGACCGACCCTGCCACTCACATGGTGCCAGGCTGGAGAAAATAATAATAATGATAATAATGATAACAACAATCATGGTATTTGTTAAGCCCTTACTATGTGCCAAGCACTGTTCTAAGCGCTGCGGTAGATACAAGGTCATCAGGTTGTCCCACGTGGGGCTCAAAGTCTTCATCCTCATTTGACAGATGAGGTCACTGAGGCCCAGAGAAGTGAACCCCTTTTTCCTCTCCTCCTCCCCATGCCCCCCCACCCTACCTCCTTCCCCTCCCCACAGCACCTGTATATATATTTGTACAGATTTATTATTCTATTCATTTTACTTGTACATATTTACTATCCTATTTATTTTGTTAATGATGTGCATATAGCTTTAATTCTATTTGTTCTGACGATTTTGACACCTGTCGACAAGTTTTGTTTTGTGGTCTGTCTCCCCCTTCTAGCCTGTGAACCCATTGTTGGGTAGGGACCGTCTCTGCTGCCGACTTGTACTTCCCAAGCGCTTAGTACAGTGCTCTGCACACAGTAAACGCTCAATAAATACGATTGAATGAATGAAATGACTTACCCAAGCTCACCCAGCAGAGAAGGGGCGGAGCCAGGGTTAGGAAAGAAGCAGCGGCGTGGCTCAGTGGAAAGAGCCCGGGCTTTGGAGTCAGAGGTCATGGGTTCAAATCCCACCTCCGCCAATTGCCAGCTGTGTGGCTTTGGGCAAGTCACTTCTCTGTGACTCAGTTACCTCATCTGTAAAACGGGGATTGACTGTGAGCCCCCCGTGGGACAACCTGATCACCTTGTGGCCTCCCCAGCGCTTAGAATAGTGCTTTGCGCATAGTAAGCGCTTAATAAATGCCATTAATATTATTATGATGTTTTGTGGTCTGTCTCCCCCTTCTAGACTGTGATCCCATTGTTGGGTAGGGACCGTCTCTATCTGTTGCCGACTTGGACTTCCCAAGCGCCTAGTACAGTGCTCTGCACCCAGTAAGCGCTCAATAAATACGATTGATTGATTAAATACTACTGAACGGGCAAGAAGAGACTGATCTGTAAGAGGAATACTGCGCAGTTTCCTGTACATTAATGGTAGTGACCTCTTGGTATTTCAACCAAATTATTTAAACTTGGATTCCCAACGGGGAAACTGGAGCATTAAGCATCCAAACAATATGAAGACAAGTTGCCTCACTGAATGGAGGCTCTGGCAATGAATGAAATGACTTAGCCAAGGTCACCCGGCAGACACGGGGCGGAGCCGGGATTAGGAAAGAAGATCCCTGACTCGGTGGACTGCCGCCCCCCCCGGGACCCCCGACCCCCCGCACGGAGCCAGCAGCCTTCCCACCTCCCAAATCCGCGGGGCGGCGGGTGGGCCGGGGTCCCTCGCTCACCTGGGGGGCGACCTTGGGCGGAGGGACCCAAGCGGGTTCGGGACCTCGGGCGGCGACGGGAGAGACCCCCGGGGGTCTGAGAGCGGCAGGTGGAAGCCCGGAGTCCGAGCAGCCCGAGCAGCCCGACCAGCGGCCGGACACCAGAGCAAGGGCGGAGGGGAGAGGAAGGGGGTGGGTCTATTGGGGAGGCGGGGAGAGGGGGCTCAGCTTGCTCCCAAGCTCCTCCTCCCACTTTCTCTCTAATAATAATCAATCGATAATCGTATTTATTGAGCGCTCACTGGGTGCAGAGCACCGTACTAAGCGCTTGGGAAGTCCAAGTTGGCACCATATAGAGACAGTCCCTACCCAACAGTCAGTCTAAAAGGGGGAGACAGAGATCAAAACCAAACATACTAACAAAATAAAATAAATAGAATAGATAGGTACAAGTAAAATAGAGTAATAAATATGTACAAACATATATACGTATGTACAGGTGCCGTGGGGAAGGGAAGGAGGTAAGATGGGGGGATGGAGAGGGGGACGAGGGGGAGAGGAAGGAAGGGGCTCAGTCTGGGAAGGCCTCCTGGAGGAGGTGAGCTCTCAGTAGGGCGTGGAAGAGAGCTAGCTTGGAGGATGGGCAGAGGGAGGGCATTCCGGGCCCGGGGGATGATGTGGGCCGGGGGTCGATGGTGGGACAGGCGAGAACGAGGCCTAACGGTGAGGAGATTAGCGGCGGAGGAGCGGAGGGTGCGGGCTGGGCTGGAGAAGGACAGAAGGGAGGTGAGTAGGAGGGGGCATGATGATAGTATTTGTTAAGCGCTTACTATGTGCAAAGCACTGTTCTAAGCGCTTGGGGGATACAGGGTAATCAGGTTGTCCCACGGGGGGCTCACAGCCTTAATCCACCTTTTACAGAGGAGGGAATTGAGGCCCAGAGAAGTTAAATGGCTTCATTCATTCATTCATTCCATCGTCAGCCTTAATCCCCCTTTTACAGAGGAGGGAACTGAGGCCCAGAGAAGTTAAATGGCTTCATTCATTCATTCATTCAATCGTATTTATTGAGCACTTACTGTGTTCAGAGCGCTGTACGAAGCGCTTGGGAAGTCCAAGTTGGCAACATATAGAGACAGTCCCTACCCAACAGTGGGCTCACAGTTGATGATGGTATTTGTTAAGCGCTTACTATATGCAAAGCACTGTTCTAAGCACTTAGGGGATACAGCGTAATCAGGTTGTCCCACGTGGGGCTCCCAGCCTTAATCCCCCTTTTACAGAGGAGGGAACTGAGGCCCAGAGAAGTTAAATGGCTTCATTCATTCATAATAATAATAATAATAATAAAAATAATGATGGCATTTATTAAGCACTTACTATGTGCAAAGCACTGTTCTAGGAGCTGGGGATGTCACAAGGTGATCAGGTTGTCCCACGTGGGGCTCACAGTCTCAATCCCCATTTTACAGATGAGATAACTGAGGCACAGAGAAGTTAAGTGACTTGCCCAAAGTCACACAGCTGACAATTGGCAGAGCCGGGGTTTGAACCCATGACCTCTGACTCCAAAGCCCGGGCTCTTTTCCACTGAGCCACGCTGCTTCTCTTCATTCAATCGTCAGTCTTAATCCCCCTTTTACAGAGGAGGGAACTGAGGCCCAGAGAAGTTAAATGGCTTCATTCATTCATTCATTCAATCGTATTTATTGAGCGCTTACTGTGTGCAGAGCACTGTAAGAAGCTCTTGGGAAGTCCAAGTTGACAACGTATAGAGACGGTCCCTACCCAACAGTGGGCTCACAGTCTAGAAGGGGGAAACAGACAACATAACAAAACATATTAACAAAATAAAATAAATAGAATAAATATGTACAAATAAAATAAATGGAGTAATAAATACATACAAACATATATATACAGGTGCTGTGGGGAGGGGAAGGAGGTAAGGCGGGGGGGATGGGCAGGGGGACGAGAGGGAGAGGAAGGAGGGGGCTCAGTCTGGGAAGGCCTCCTGGAGGAGGTGAGCTCTCAGTAGGGTTTGCCCAAGGTCACACAGCTGACAAGTGGCGGAGCCGGGATTTGAACCCATGACCTCTGACTCCCAAGCCCGGGCTCTTTCCACTGAGCCACGCTGCTTCTCAATAATAATAATAATGGCATTTGTGCCAGCCACTGTACTAAGCGCTGGAGTGGACACTGTACTTCCCAAGCGCTTAGTACTGTGCTCTGCACACAGTAAGCACTCAATGAGTACGAATGGATGAATGAATACAAGCAAATCGGGTTGGACACAGTCCCTGTCCCTTCGTGGGGCTCACAGTCTCCATCCCCATTTTACAGATGAGGGAGCTGAGGCCCAGGGAAGCTTCCTCTGGAAGAAGAAGAGAGCCCAGTTCAGGCCCAGGGCTCGAGGACGTAGGAGTCCTGCCGGGGAAGCACTCAGCGAACACCACTGATAACTGATTGATAATAATAATTATAGTATTTGTTAAGCACTTGCTATGGGCCAAGCACTGTTCTAAGTGCTGGGGTAGATTCAAGGTCATCAGTTTGTCCCACTTGGGGCTCACAGTCTTCATCCCCATTTGACAGATGAGGGAACTGAGGTCCAGAAAAGTGAAGTGACTTCCCCAAGGTCACACAGCAGACAAGGGGTGGAGTCAGGATTAGAACCCACGTCCTCTGACTCCCAAGCTCATGCTCTTGCCATTAGGCCGTGCTGCTTCTCTGATCGATTCTTTGATCGATTGACTGATTGATTGATAGAAGCAGCATGGCTAAGTGGATAGAGCTCGGGCCTGGGTGTCAGAAACTCATGGGTTCTAATCCCAGCTCTGCCACTTGTCTGCTGAGTGACCTTGGCCAAGTCACTTCACTGGGCCTCAGTTATCTCACCTGTAAAATGGGGATTAAGACTGTGAGCCTCACATGGGACAACCTGATTACCTTTTATTTACCCTAGCGCTTAGAACAGTGCTTGGCCCATAGTAAGCGCTTAAGAAATACCATTGTAATTATCGATTGATTGGGGCTGAATGAAAGGGGGAAGAAGGAGGAGGAGATGGGAGGTGAGGGACCCCCATCCCCTCCTCCAGGCAGGCCCCGGGATTCCTCTGGGACCAAGTTTTCATCTGGCCGGAGCCACTGGGTGTCTGGGGTCTGAGGTCAGGCAGCTCAAGCCTTAGGGCCTGGGAGATAGAGAGGGAGAAAAGGAGAAAGGGAAAGGTAGAGGGAGGGGAAGGGGGACCCTCCTCAAGTGCAGCTGCTGCAGCTGGAGACCACCTGGAGAAAGGGGGAGGAAAGCTGGATTAGACGGACTCTCTTCCTGCCCTCCGCCGCTAAACCCTTAGGCGCTGCTAAAAATGGATGAATGAATGGATGGATGGATGGATGGATGGATGGATGGAAGGAAGGAAGAAAATCAATTAATCAATCAATCGTATTGAGTGTTTACTGTGTGCAGAGCACTGTACTAAGCGCTTGGGAAGTACAAGTTGGCAACATATAGAGACAGTCCCTACCCAACAGTGGGCTCACAGTCTAGAAGCGGGAGACAGAGAAAAAAACCAAACATACTAACAAAATAAAATAAATAGAATAGATATGTACAAGTAAAATAAATAAATAGAATAATAAATATGTACAAACATATATACATGTATACCAGTGCTGTGGGGAAGGGAAGGAAATGGAAGGAAAGGGAAGGAAATGACTTTAATCATGGGGTCATATTATTGCCATGGCTATGGGGACTGAGGGGCTGGGGAAGCTGAATGACCAGTTTTAGAGGTACCAGGACTCAACAAGTTGTGGGCAGAGAATGTGTCTGTTTATTGTCATATTGTACGCTCCCAAGTGCTTAGTAAAGTGCTCTGCATGCCCCTAAGCACTTAATAAATATGATAGACTGACTGAGCCCAGACAAGCTCTGCCATCTATTAATGCCATCAGGTATTCTTAGGGATTAAGTATTGAACCTGGTGTAGGCTGTTTGAACAAGCACAAACCCAGAACACTTTGATATCCTCCTGCGCCCCACCTCCCCCTGCCTTCACCACACTTATATACACATCATCAAACCCTGCTCCTTCTAGCCATAATTTTAGTATCCATCTCCCACAGGAGGTTGTAAGCTTCTTGAGGACAGGGGTCATGCCAACTTACTCTATTATACTTTCCCAAACATTTAGTACAGAGCTCTTCATAGAGTACTACTTTCCAAGCACTAAGTACAGTGCTTTACACACAGTAAGCACTCAATAAATGCAATTGAATGAATGAATGAACAAATGGTCAATAAATATTATTGATCGATGTATTGAGGAACAGAGAGTGTGAGCTGGGGTACAGTGGGAGAAGAGAATGAATAAGTAAGAGGGAGAGAGGCAGGTGGAGAACCCTGAATCCAATGACCAAAATTTTGGATCTTAAAGATCCTGTAAATTGCAGGGTGCTAGGAGAGGCGAGAGAGTATGGACGACTCAGTGCAAACCTGCACGACTACTGCAGTTTCTGGGAGCTACACTGACTCTTTCAGACCCAAGTCTTCTTAGCCTGGAAGAGTTCTAGCTGCCTCCAGGGAACAGCTTAGAAACTGAACGATCTTGGCTTCTTATTTGCCTAAGGGAAAAATAACCGTCTGGCTTCAGAAATGCAAGGAAACAATGAGATATCCTGGGCGGAGGTGAGACATCACAGAAATGTTGTTTTTGGGCGTCAGTCGTTCCTTTGCAGAAAGGCAGCCCATTAGCTTCTGCTAAAGGGGTGGCCCAGAGCGAACACAGACCCTCTCTGTTCCTTCCACCACAGGCTTGCAAGCTGCAAGTCCTTAATCAGGCAGTATGGAATTTCCCCCAAGAATCCAGGAATTAGGTCCCGCCTGCAAAAGAAAACTGAGGAAACATGCAGTAGTCCCGGAAGCAGAGCTGATGGCAGTCAAGCTACTGTAATGCATTCTTCTAGAGTTGGCAACAGGGAGCAGACGGTGCTTATAACATCAAAGATCACTGACCTGGCCTCCCTATCCCATGTTTGTTTTTCCTCTGGTAGTGTTTTCCTAAAGGGAAGAAAGGAGCCTTCTCCCTCCCTCCTCCTCTCCACCCTCCCACCACAGTCCGTTAGGTTACAAGAGAGAAACAGTGTTTGCTGGAGGCCTTTAAAAATATGTAGAAAAAGCATTTCAGAGCAGATGGGAAGAAGTTTGTCAGAAGTATTGACGCAGAGGAGACCAATGTTCAATAAAGGCGAAGTTAGATGTGGAGAGAAGGCTGACACAGAGACAGGGACAGGAAAAGGTAAAAAAAGAAATAAACAAAGTCTGGAATTTATATAGGCCCCGCACTTAACACATTATACTTTAAATCATTATCACATTATATTGTTATATTGTACTTACCCAAGCACTTATTACAGTGCTCTGTACAAAGTAAGCACTCAATAAATACAGTTCATTGAATACAATGCTCTGCATACAATAGACTATAAGCTTCTTGAAGGCAGGAATCATGTCTAACCCTACTAGACTCTTATCTGCTTAGTACAGTGCTCTGGGCATAAAGTTAGGCAATGAGTAATTTTCAATGATTAACTCGCCTAGTGGATAGAACACAAGCCTGACTCAGAAGGATCTGGGTTCTAATCCTGACTTGCCCACATGTCTGCTGTATGACCTTGGGCAAGTCACTTAACTTCTTTGTGCCTCAGTTACCCCGTCTATAAAATGGGAATTAAAACTGTGAGCCCCATATGGCACATGGACTGTCTCCAACCTGATTAGCTAATGTCTACCCCAGCACTTAGTACACAGTGCCTGGCACATGGTAAGCACTTACAAATGCCATTGAAAAAAAAAACAATGTCTCTAGTACTAGATAAAATAATCACTTGTTTTGGGAGAGTATGGATGACAAATCTGTAAACCACTGAAAATAAAATAACTGTCACTTTAGAAAACCTGCTTGATAGAATTTACAGGAAGGTCCATATTTTTATTTCACAACTGGCAAGACTGTCCTTTTCAACTTTCATTTTGTGGGGCACCTACATGATGGGATAATTCTTTCTGCTTCTGGTAAATCCCCAAAAAGCCTGTATTTGGGAACCAATGTGATGTCTAATATTAGTAAGACAAGTAATTAGAATAAGATTGGAAAACCAAAACACAAAGCAGAACAAGTTAAAGAGGGAAAAATAAAATAAAAACCAGGATAATTATACTGCCATTAACTGATGCACTTAAGCACTTGGCATTCCCAGGAGGAAAAGGTTTATTTAAATGCAAATTATAATTACTACTCATAATTACTCTGTTGTTATAAATTCATGAAAATAAGTCAGCTCTCTGACAATGCCCTCATCAGGAGGTTTGTTTTTCCAAATACTGCAGGCAGCAAACACCATACATGGTGTTAACAAAAGTAAACTCTTTGTCAGTGAGAGTGGCAGATCTTTGTCTCTGTCCCTCCATTTCTCTCTGTGAATCCAGGTCCCCACTGAAACCCAATGCTCTGGGGTCTGCTTCCCGTTTGACCCTTCTACCTGGACACCTGGGCTCGAGTTGAAGTTATCCTTAGGAACAAGAGGGTGAGACTCCCTTCCACCCAGTTGTACATTTCCCTGGTTTGCTGCATCCAGGAGTGATGCTTCTATCACATAGTGGAAAGAACATGGGGCTGGGACTCAGAGGCCAGAGGCCTGGGTTCTAATCCTGGATCCACCACCTGTCTGCTGTGTGACCTTGGACAAGTCACTTAACTCCTCTGAACCTCAGTTTCCTCATCTGTATAATGGGAATCAACTCCTACTTCCTCATACTTAGACCATGAACCCCATATGGGACAGGGGCTGTGTCCAAACTGAATATCAGTATCTACCTCAGCACTTGGTACAGTGCTTGGCACATAGTATACCCTGAATAAATACCATAATAATAATAATAATTGTTATTATTCTGGAATCAGTGATATCCTGCATGGTATTGGAGGTGGGGCTGGGGGAAGGGTCTGTCGCTCTGGGTCCTAACAGCCCCTAGAAAAGGGCCCGCATCCACTGCACTGGAAATTCCCTGAGGGCAGGACTTGTGTCTAACTATTATACTCATCCAGTTTAGTACAGTGTTGTGCTTGCATTAGCTTGCAGCTCCTTGAGGACAGAGTGTATAGCTACTAACTCTACTGCACTCTCCCAAATGCTTGGTGCAGGGCTCTGCACACACTAGATGCTCAATAAAATATAAGGCTCCTCTGCCACCTGAAGATAGCCCTGACCTTTGAAGTCTGGATTGTGGGGGAGACATGACAGTATCTTTCATGATTGATTCTGAGTAGATTGCCTGACTCTCCTTCCCTTCTCTGCACTAACACGGTCCTGGTAGAATCGATGTCACAGGCATTCAGACTTCCGACCTGGATCGATCTTCCAAGAAGAATGAGCCCCAGGCTTTCCGTTTGAGATCATATTGATTTGCAGACATGCTGTTGTCCATCAGATCGCTATCGACTGCCTTGTGCCCTTCTCCATTGTTCTCCATGCTCCCAGCAACTGGAAACATTTTTTAGGGGTCCATCATAATGAAGGCAAACAGATTTATTCCTCTTGCATTGTCATGGACAACTACAGCTTTAAATCTCCAACCATAAGTCTCCATGCATTCACTCTTCAGCGGGCCCTTCTCCTGGATCTTTAAAGAACAACATTTCACAATTCTGAGCCCCTTCCACCAGGCCAAGCTCCTTCCCATGCAGCCAGAGAACCTGAACTGAAGAGTTGGGGAGTTGGGGGCAGAGAGGCCCTCAAGACCTTTCTTCCTAGGGCAGAGCAGGTGGAGACCCCATTCCTTGTTCTGTTCCTGTAGGAGCACATCAGGTAAGTAATCTGTTCCTCTTGTCCTTTCCTTCTCTTTTTCTTGCTCCTCCTCTACTTCCACCAGTAGCACTTCTGAATACACAGACCAACACACTCTATTAAAGCTTTTACTCTTCCTCTCTCTGCTTCTTTCTGTGTGGAATTATTTTAGTGTCTGTCTCCTCCATGAGACTGTAAACTCCTTGAGGGCAGGAATCATGTCTATTATACTCTCCCAAATGCTCTACATGTTGTAGGTGCTCAGGACATACCAGTGATTGATTTTGCTGCTCTTGTAAGAGCTGAAGAGTGTTCTTTGGCACTCTCTGAGCACACACCACAGTCAATGCTTTGGACAGGGTGTGTTTAATAACAAACAATATCAAACACACAACCAAGAGATGAGAACAACCCCTCAGAGATGACTGGCCTTAAATGGAAGATTCAAGGTGTTCCTATAAAAATGAAGAACTCGGAATAGTTTACGTATTGATAATAGTACGTACAAGCACACATTCCAAAGTATAAATTGAGAGAGGAAATATCGACAAGGTGCTCTGACATTCCTTCATCACCTTAATCAGTCATATTTATTGAGGGCTTACTGTGTGCAGAGCACTGTACTGAGCCCTTGGGAGAGTACAACAGAGTTGGTAGATAGATAACTTGCCCAGAATAAACTCAGAGTCTATAAATAAATAATAGATATGTACCTAAGTGCTGTGGGGCTGGGGGAGGGGTGAATAAAGGGAACAAATCCGGGGAAGCAGAAGTAAGTGGGAGAAGAGGAAATGAGGGCTTAGTCAGGGAAGGCTTCTTGAAGGAGATGTGCCTTCAGTAAGACTTTGAAGGTGAAGATCTAAAGAGGGAGGACATTCCAGGCCAGAGGCAGGAGATCGGCAGCAAGAGAGATGAGGTTGGGATACAGTGAGTAGCTTGACAATAGAGGAGCGAAGTGTGCCCTGCCAAAGTGCCACCAGCCAGCAGGAAATTTCCACGCTGAGGACAAGTCCACCCAGTACCAGCCGAGACCTTCCCTAGCCACCACTGGCATGATCTCCTTCCCCACATCAGCAGGAATTTACAGCCTTGAAAAACAGCCAAACTAGCTGGAAACTGAAAATCTATTTAGTTGTGGCCACACCACAGGTCACCTAGTAATTAGACAACCCATTTAGAGGAAAGTTACATATTGGAACCCATTTTGCACAATCTTAAAGCTATAAATCTTAAAGCTATAATGAGACATTTTCCTAACTTTTCTTATTAATAATAAAAAAGAAAGAGTGGTCTCTTCAGAGAGTTGTGGCTTTCAGGTACTCAAACCCTGATGATTCTCTTATTCCAAGCAGGAATGCCCTTACTTTGAAAAGACTCCCTTGAGGCACAGAGTAAGGCAGGCAGAGGTGCTGGGTTTCAAGTGGCAGACCATTAGGCTGAAAGGGACCTTCTAATCCCATTTTGGATGCTAGGAAGCTCAAGCTAAAAGGCCTTATTGTATGTCAAATTTCTTTGTGCCCCACCCCAATTCTCAACCATAGTGAAGGAAAACATCATTTCCAAAAGCTCAGATTGCTCCTCCTTCAGACCAAAGCCTGCTTCGAGGCTCATGATTAGAGCTCTTGCTAGGACTGAGAGATCCCAGGTGAGACCAGTGAATGCCTGACAGGAATTTGAATGATCACAAAGCTCAAACAGCTGCTGTAAAACCGATTGCCTCAAGAATGCAGTCGGGGCTCTTTCCTTTATGGTGAACAACCTTTCCTGGGAATACTGCTAGTGAACACTCTGGGAAACATAAAACTGTTCCAGTTTCTTAATTTCTAATTATTCACTAAATTATAAACACTTATGGTTTAGCAGGGCACTTATCTTGAACTCATCAGAGGAGTTTCTTTTGAGGTCTTAAACTGTATAGGAACAATAGAAAACCAGATACCTTAAGGTTAATTGTGGGTAAAGTGTTTAATATTCTGTCATCAATGATGTTTAGCCAGTTACAGCCTCAGATGAAATCAACTGTTGTCACTTCAGTCAATATATTAATGGGATTTTTTTTGGCATTTACTGTGTGCAGAATACTGTAATAAGTGCTTGGGTCAGTACAGTACAGTAAAGTTAGGAGACATGATCCCTACCCACAGAGATGCTGTTGATGCCTGTCTACTTGTTTTGTTTTGTTATCTGTCTCCCCCTTCTAGACTGTGAGCCTGTTGTTAGGTAGGGATTGTCTCTGTTGCCAAATTGTACTTTCCAAGTGCTTAGTATAGTGCTCTGCACACAGTAAGTGCTCAATAAATACGACTGAATGAATGACTTGATGAGTTTACTGACTAGAGGTCAGTAATCCTTATCTCTTTAATCCTCGCACAATTTCAAGCACTATTCAACTATTGAGTTTGTCCAAGTGCTAATTGCCAATATCGATATTTGGTAACAGTCAACAATGAGTCTTCAGGCATTTAATTTAGGAAATATGGGACTTCTCTCCTGAATTTGTAAATGAATTCTCCTTCTATCCAACGAGGGAGAATCTAATAATAATAACTCTGGCTAATTGTGGTATTTGTCAAGCCCTGCTATGTGCCAAACACTGTACTTAGTGTTGAGGTTGATGCCATATCAACAGATTGGAGATAATCCGGGTCCCATATAGTTCACAATCTAATTAGGTGAGAAAATGGGTACGGAATTCCCATTTTACAGGAAACTGAGGCACAGATAAGTTACATGACTTGTCCAAGGTCACACAGTAGGCAAGTGGCAGAGTAGGAACTAGGAGCCAAGTCTCCTGACTCCCAGTCCTGTGCACTTCCCCTTAGCCCTCACTTCTTCTCTATCAACTACAGAGAAGCTCATTTGGAAAGTTATTCTGTAAAAGAAACAGACAGTTCTGTCTTGACTGTTGTAAAAATTTAAACACACTAGTTAAAATGCGGGCTCTGAGAGTTTATAATGACAGGAAAAACAGAAGAGCCAAGCAGCATCCCTTCTTGAGTCCATATTCTAGCAATGAATTTCAGACAGTTTGTAATCATGCAGCATCCTAAGTTTCTCTCGAACTTCAGTTCACAGCCAACATTAACCATATTCACGTTTAGCATAATAATAAAGCTTAAAACCATGTTCACATACCTAGCTGATATATGCAAATGTAAAATTCAGCACAAAAAATGGTGTAATAAGCAGGGAGGCTATTAATAGCAAATGTTTTATTCTGGTTGCAGGGCTTCATTTCCTCACTGAAACTTTTTTTTTTATCTATGGGAAGCCATGGCTAGTTCTATCAAATTTATTGTTGTAATAATGTGAGTTCACTGAAGCATGTCATTTATACCAGTAAAGAACAAGACTGTGCAAAATTGACTTGAGTCTGTGGCAAGTTCAGAAGAACAAAGCAGTGTATTTCTTCTCCCCAGTGAAATCAGACTGGAAATGACAGGGGACAGGGAGAGGCCAATATGCTGGTAAACGGGCTAATGGACTAGCATTAAACATTTCTCTGGCCCAAAGCATATCATTTATCGGAGAGGAGATAAATGTGTGGGGTTAGTGCAGGCATGTGAGAGACCAATCACTGAACTCACTATCTCCCAATAAGGCCTACACTCTCCCTAGTGAGATATGCCAAGGCCAAGAGAAAACAAGCCATCTAAGCTGCACAGGAAACTCAAGTGTTAAATTTCAAGAGAAACAAAGTTATTGTATTAAGCAGAAGAGAACTCATCCCCCTCTCCATCCCCCCGTCTTACCGCCTTCCCTTCCCCACAGCACCTGTATATATGTATATATGTTTGTACATATTTATTACTCTATTTATTTATTTTACTTGTACATATCTATTCCATTTATTTTATTTTGTTAATATGTTTGGTTTTGTTCTCTGTCTCCCCCTTCTAGACTGTGAGCCCACTGTTGGGTAGGGACTGTCTCTATATGTTGCCAACTTGTACTTCCCAAGTGCTTAGTACAGTGCTCTGCACACAATAAGCGCTCAATATATATGATTGAAAAAAAAAACTACTATTCTCAGGTTATTTTCATAAGGAAACTTTTCCAACCCACTGATCATCTTGGTTGCCCTTCTCTGTACCTTCTCCGCCAATTTTATGTATTTCATTCATTCAATCGTATTTATTGAGCACTTACTGTGTTCAGAGCACTGTACTAAGCGCTTGGGAAGTACAAATTGGCAACATATAGAGAAGGTCCCTACCCAACAGCGGGCTCACAGTCTAGAATGTTGATATAGCATCTACCTCAACACTCATGTAGTAATAGCGACTACAACGGCACACAATAACCTGGGAGGGAATAGAACTTGGCTTTATAGAGTGGCAAAGCAATCAGTGCATCAAATCAATGTATCAATCAATCAATGGTATTTATTTAGTACCTAATGTATGCAGAGCACTGTACTAAGCCCTTGGGAGAGTACAATATAACAGAGTTGGTAGACCTGTTCCTTGCCCACAAGGAGCTTATGATCTAGAAAGGGGAGAATGATGCCATTTGTACTCCAGAACAGGGTAAGGCCTCCATACCTGCACCCACACAAAAGACTGATGATTTTTGAAAAATCAGATTATGGCTCTGAACTATCTTTCTTGCAGCATGATGGACTGGCCCAAGCCCACTGTAAGCAACTCTAACTTGGATTATTTTTCCCAAGGTTCACTGGCTTGCACTGTTCACCTTGGGATTCACCTGTCACGACTCTAACACTCAGCTCTAGAGGAACTCTAGAAGAGCTCACCTGCCAACTTGGAGATTCAAGGTTATGCAGTCTGCCAAATAAGACTTCTACATCTTTGAGGTTTCTGCCCAAGCCCACACCAACTGCCTTACCGCTGTAAGCCTGAAGTGTTTGGTAGCTCTATTCTCACTGCCTACCAGGATTCTGACCAGAATTCTGGAATCCTGCAAAGACAGCAGTAACACTTGAATGGCCTTTGGAAAGCACCTCTTAACATTGCAGATGGAAACTGTCATTCAAGTTTGGGGGAATCTATCCACCGTACTGAAGCATGATGGTTCCACCAAAATCTTCCAACAAGAAGCATTGACAGTGTTTCCCTCACATGACACACTTCAAAGACAACCAAGCTGGTAAGAATGAATGGGCAAAGACAGATCAGAAGTGGCCGCGGTATCTCACTGCTCTCCATGGAGAGCAGATAACAGTCAGCATCCTTTTCCTGGAATGCATTTTAATGTCTGTCTTCCCTGTCAGACTGTAAGCTCCTTGAGGGCAGGGATAGTAGACACTCGGATGTATTTTGCTCTCCCAAGTGCTCAGTCCAGTGCCCTGCATGCAGTACTGATTGGTTGATTGATTGACTGATCCATCTGGGCCAGCTCTGAACCACATTATCAGCTACAGGCTTCCCCAACCATAGGGTGGGTTGAGACCAAAAGGTTCCCCAGTTTACATGACCTGTGCTGCTTAGCATACAAGAGAAGAACAAAGAGAAACATCAAGATTTCAATTCTATATCCTCTGAACCTCCAAGTGAGTTTGATGCCATCACAGATCTGGATTCTAATGGCTTCAGAACAAGTTTGACCGTTTGCAGTGGCTCATATCCCTGGGACTGGTTCTGATGGAGCTCCCTGAAAGGACTGCTTTAAGACTGACAGGTCCATAACATTTGAGCACATTTATTGAACACTTGCCACTTTAAGGGTTTACACACTCAGAGTCTTGCAAATGTAGCATTACATTACGACAGACATACAAGGCTACCCTATTCCTACAATATTGCCTATAACAACAGCAATTACTTCACTCTTAGACATCAGCAATTTCATTTTGGTTCTTTATCTCCATAGTTGTCTGTCTATATAGCCTGAACAAGAGAACAATTGGTGAAGTTGCAGAGGAAAATAAAATCACCATCCATCTTGCTAGAGGAATTTTTACAGTCTCTGCTGAGTTCATTCTACAAGGAAGACTAATCAGCCTCTACTAAAATCAACAATAGCTGTCCCCAAGCAAGGATATGCTATCCCCTTGGTAAAAGAGAATGGGGCTGGAAAGCAAGATTTGGAAAAGGGAACTATGGTCACAACAAAGGAGTCTGGGATGCACTTTGAGATGACTTTGTTCACAGTCTTCATTAAGGAAAACCTGCTAGGCTAGTCATTAGGAGAACAATCTTAAATTCACATGATGGAAACCCAGAGCAGAAAAGAATTCCTGTGGCGGTCCTGATACAAGAGGCAAGGCAGCACACAAGGATATGTCATTTTCCAAATACTATGATAAAACCCACAAGAGAAGTCGATAAAAATGATTCACGCCTGCAGGCATTGTAAACGGAGCAGCCTGTTGCAGAAAGAATAGCTAATCCCCAAGTTTTCTGAATTCTAGCAGGTGGCACATGATATTCCAGTTGGACTTTATAAAAGCACCAACAAATTCAATTTTCTGCATTCTTCTCGCTCAACTTTGGGAATGATGAAGATAGGGTTTTTCATTGTTTTTAGAAGTCAAAATCTGTCTCAGTTCCCTATTGCCTGGAAGAGTTGTTTGAAAGTGATTCCACTGGTGGTGTTATGACTGTCTCTGGCACTGTCATTTGATAGAAGTTAGGCAGTCGGATATCATAGCGATGTCCCCGGCCCACATGCACTCTGTCATTCAAGGCATACAGCTTGTCGGCGATGTCGCTGCCGATTAGAACGGAAAACAGGCGGGAGATGAAACGGTGCTGAGCAAATAGCAGATATAATTTCTTCCTCCTCCAAGCCACGTAGCGGCAGTCGGTTTCTGCCGTGAGGGTTACCTGGAAGGCATGAGATGGTAAATAAATTAATTCCTTCTGCTATATAGAAAATGTGTATGCTCCTTTTTGGTGGAGAACTGTCAAACTTTTTCTTTGCCCTCTAGAGAGGAAATGCCATGGCCCTTCATGGTCTCTGCTGGTTTAAGGATAATTCAGTTTTCTATTTTTTCATATGAACAGCTTTCAAGTGTATAACATGATAGAACAAACACTGCTCCTTCCCCCGCTAGCACCCTGAATTCAGTTCAAGAAAACAGTGTCAAGAATCAGAGCTCTAAATGCAATGTAGCTTCCGAGAGGAAATAATGCAAATTGCATAACTGCATTTCTTAAAGCCAAAATAAAAAAAAATCCAACTGACCAAAATCACCTCAAGTTTATTGAATAACGATGATAAAAAGACACAGTAAGTCTAGTTACATGACCAAATGAGTGGATTGTGAAATATCTTGAATTAGATGTCTTTTTGGTCAATGTGTAAATACAATGGTTACTCTTCAGACAGTGCTGTCTTTTACGTTAGTCAACTAAAAGGCACCTTTGTCAGTGACACATTAGAGTTCTCCCATTATGCTGGATAGATCTGTTGTCATTATCCAATGCTAAATTGAAATGGCTTTAATCTCCCTATTTAAAAAAAGCTAGTAGGAAAGAAAGGGACCTGCTTAAGCCAGGGTGTGCTTTGCAGAGTTACTTCAAAATGACACGAAGTGAGAGAGTGCTTTCAGCAATATTGGCAGTAAAATTCAACAGCCCTGTTGGTGAGAGAGTGCTGAAAGCCAAGTGTTCCATTGGGGGGATGACGCAATGAAAAATACAGTGTTCTCAAACTAATGGTGGCTGCTAAGGAACAAGACTGGGAAATGTCCTGGTTCTCCCAGACTTACACACCTGATGGGGACGCCTGAAAACCCAGGGTTTGGACATACCTGGACTTGAGAGTTAGGGCCTGGGCCCCTGAGTTGTGGGGGTAGCTGTGTGGTCCCGGTGTCTTCTGCGAACCCAGAGAACAGCTTGCCCTCCCCCAACTGAGCGGCCCTGCAAGTCATCATGGCAGCCGCATTGCTTTCATTCCCCTGATCCTTGCCCTTTAGGATGGCGTCTTTACTGTTGGAGAAGAGTCAGTCTCAAAAGGGCTCAATCGTCTCCTCGGGATTAGTGCCCCAGGCTTGGACAATGAAGGTCTCCCTGGGAGATGTTCCCAATCAATGAACCAATCAATCAATCAATCCATTGAGAAGGAGCATGGCCTAGTGGATGGAGCACAGGCCTGTGAGTCAGAAGGACCTGGATTCTAATTCACACTCCCCCACTTGTCTGCTCTGTGACCTCTGGCAAGTCACTAAACTTCTCTGTGCCTCAGTTCCCTCATCTGTAAAATGAGGGATTAAAACTGTGAGCCCCTTGTGGGACAGGGACTGTGTCCAACCCGATTATTTTGTATCTACCCCAGTGCTTAAAAAAGTGCCTGGCACATAGTAAGTGCTTAACAAATACCATTATTATTATTATTATTGCCGATTCTGTTTATTTCCACCATTCCCAGTGGTCATGTACTGCCCATCCCACTCCACCGATGACACCTTTATCATCAT
This sequence comes from Tachyglossus aculeatus, assembly GCF_015852505.1. Lineage (NCBI taxonomy): Eukaryota > Metazoa > Chordata > Mammalia > Monotremata > Tachyglossidae > Tachyglossus > Tachyglossus aculeatus. The sequence continues at coordinate 38,362,464 of NC_052084.1, forward strand.
CATCAATCGTATTTATTGAGCGCTTACTATGTGCAGAGCACTGTACTAAGCGCTTGGGAAGTACAAATTATGCCTCATATGTGACTCTGTGAACATTATTTATTGCTGGAAATAAAGTTAAAAGATGGGACTTGAAAGATCTCGGTCTTTCCTGAAAACCAGGTGGAGAAAATCAGAGATGCCATAAAATTAAGATGACCTAAGATCTCACCCACTGCCATCTCCACTGAAGGAGAAAAATCCTTTCTTCCCAACAGATACAGACTTGAAAGCATTTTCTCTGAACAGATGAAGCAATTTCATTTCGAAGAAGCCCCTTAAATGGTTCCCCAAAGCCTACCAGGTGTTCACACTTTACCTGGAAAATGCCTTCTTCTGTGGGTCTAAGTGAATCCCATTCAGGAGAATCCAGAAATTGAAGGGGGAAAATATGATGCAGAAACTCGCCATCAACCGTTACTCTGATCCTACCAAAATACAGTGTGCATGGTTATTAGTATTCATTGAGAAAGAGTCAAAGCCAAGTCCTTCAGTGAAATATGTCGTTTTCAGGGAAATGTCCACAGACTGCAATGTGTCAACTCCCACATGCATCGCATTTTCTCTTAAGGATTTGGAATGACAGCCACTTTTCCTTTGGCTTTAGGCTTGGGATAAGTATGCCATTTTCAACCCAAACTGTATCCCAGAGGATCCTCTTTGGTCCAGTGAGGGGTAGAAATGCGATCCAGGCATTCCCTTGGTCCCCAAGCCCCTTCTCTGGCTTGGGGAGGCTATCATCCTCCATCCTTTACTGCCTGGCCCTGACAGTTTAGATTACCTGCTACAGTGTTGCTGCTATCTGTGGAATATTGGAACTTTCTAGCAGCTATCAGTCAATCAATCACTCAATTAATTACATTTATTGTGTGCAGAGCACTGTACTAAGAGCTTGGGAGAATACTACTTATAAAAGAGTTGGTAGACAGATAGCCTGCCCACAAAAGAGTTTACAGTCTACCTACAATATGGTGCTAATTATCTGACAAGTGAAGGAAAGGAATATTTCTTTGAAGCAACTCAGGCTCTGGCACTGGATGTTGCAGCAAAGTAGGAAAGTGCTGTTCTGTTTTGGGGGCATGTACTTGCAACCAAAGCCTGTGTGAAATCTCAGGAGAAGAAAGAGTGTCAAATACAAAGTGGATTACTTTAAAAAAAAAAACCCAAAAAACAACATTAACCCTCTCTCCCTCAAGGTTCTGAACATAAATTCTATATGATTTCAAAGGCGGAGTTTCCTTTTTTCAACTAATAAACTGGTTTGATCCTAAGCTTAGCCTGATGATGGGGAAGTGTGCTCATATGTGCGTGCACATGTGCATATACACAGACACACAGACACACACTCATACATTTTGATTGCTTTTTGAAGGGGAAACATCCACTCTGCCATATTCAGTGTATCAATCAATCGAGCAACGGTACCTATGGAGTATCTACCGCTGTAGAGCACCGTCCTAAGCACTTGGAAGAGTACAATAGAGTCAGAAGGAGGAGGAGGAATGGTAGCAACATGATCCCTGCAATATGCCAACTTTCTACTCCTAAGGCTTCATCTTACATCACAAAATATCACAATCACTCCAATCTCGCACAGGGGGCAAGACAATGGTCAGGGAAAGCGCTCAGTAAACATGATTGAATGAATGAACGAATAAAAAGGACTAGTCTAGAGTACCCCTTTAGACTGTAAGCTCCTTGTGGCCAGGGAAAGTGTCTACCAACTCAGTTATATTGTGCTCTTCCAAGCTTAGTGTGGTTCTCAGCACACAGTAAGCACTCAATAAATACCATCAATTGATTGACTTATTGAGGAGGCTCAGAGTACAGCCGTAGTTTATAAAATGCCCTGAGCCAACTTCCGGGGAAGCTATTTTCCCTGGGGATGAACTGGGGACGAACCTTCCTGAGATCAGCAGGGAGAGTTTATCGATGGCCGTCTTGCCTTGCATCGCGTAACAGTGCTCCTTCTCCAAGCTCACTGCCTGGCAGCACGAGGCAATCTTCCGGAAGATGGGAAGAGGGGTCCCCAGTGGCTGGAAAAGGGAGTGATAGAGCTCCTGGAATTCCCGGTCAAAAGTCACGCTGCGAACCTGGTAGGCCACGTGGGCGAACTGGATGAAGCATATCGCAAACAGGACAAAGTTCCAGGAGAAAATGTCAGCTGCACACACGTCCAGCCAGGCCCAGACCGACGAACAGAGGAAGCTCAGGCCTAGTAAAACGAAAACATACAGAAGCCCGAAGAATCCACTGCCGCCCATGCAGGCGACCACAAAGAAAATGCTGGCCAGGTGGTAGATGGCCCCTTCGGCCTCCTGTCTCCAGGCCAAGCAGACGGGGTGGGCATCCACCAGATGAGCCCAGAAGCTGGTGTTCTCTGCCATGGTGGCCACAGTTCCCAGACTGAGCAGGATGCTCATTACCCAGGCAACCAGGGGGGCTGCCGGGGCTTTTCCATCCTCAGTGCCCGGGTTCAGCACTCCTGGCACTGCTCACATCTTGGGCATGGGCACAGCCCGGTGGCAATCACTGCTGAATGGGCCAGCAGGTCTTCAGAGCACCAGGCTGCCTCATGGAAGTCTGGCCAGCTGCTGGGATCAGAGAAGGTCTGTGGGGCTTCCTGATCTGGCCAAGGAGAAAACAGGATGCCTGTTTACCGGAAAAGGAAAAACAAGGTACATACAGACATGCTTATACACACATGTGCATACCCACAAATGCACTAATATCAATAAAATATATTGTAGTCATTAGGTTACGAAGGAATGCAGTCAAAGCATGTATATAAATCAGTCCTATTTAGACTGTGAGACCCTTATGGGACAGGGACTATGTCCAACCTGACTATCTTGTATTTACTCCAGTGCTTAGTGCAATACTTGGTACATAGTAAGCACTTAAAAGTATCATTATTATTATTATTAATCAATCAATAATCAATCATTAGTATAGATTGAGCATCTATCGTGTGCAGAGCACTGTAGGCACTTCGGAGAATTCAACAGAATTAGTTGTCATGATCCCTGCCCACAATTGAGCTTAGTCTACTGTGTGCAGAGCATTGTATTACACACTTGGGAGAGTGGGATACAGTAAGGAGACATGGTTCCTGCTTTCAAGGAGCTTACAGTTTGCTTTGTGCAGTGCACTCTACTAAGCACTTGGGAGCATATGATGGAGTAAGCAGACAAGGTAAGAGTAAGTAAGAGTAAGGTCCCTGCCTTCAAGGAGCTTACGGTCTAGCAGGAACAGGGACCAGAGAGGGCAAGTAGCACGGCCCAAACCACCACCTCATAACCAATTCCTTCCTGCAGATCCTCAGTCATTCATTCATTCATTCAATCAATCGTATTTATTGAACGCTTACTGTGTGCAGAGCACTGTACTGAGCACTTGGGAAGTACAAGTTGGCAACATATAGAGACAGTCCCTACCCAACAGCGGGCTCACAGTCTAGAAGGGGGGAGACAGACAACAAAACAAAACATATTAACAAAATAAAATAAATAGAATAAATATGTACAAATAAAATAGAATAATAAATATGTACAAACATATATACATATATACAGGTGCTGTGGGGAGGGGAAGGAGGTAAGGCGGGGGGGATGGGGAGGGGGAGGAGGGGGAGAGGAAGGAGGGGGCTCAGTGTGGGAAGGCCTCCTGGAGGAGGTGAACTCTCAGTAGGGCTTTGAAGGGAGGAAGAGAGCTAGCTTGGCAGATGTGCGGAAGGAGGGCATTCCAGATCAGGGGGAGGACATGGGCCGGGGGTCAATGGCGGGACAGGCAAGAACGAGGCACATTGAGAAGGTTAGCAGCAGAGGAGCGGAGGGTGTGGGCTGGGCTGTAGAAGGAAAGAAGGGAGGTGAGGTAGGAGGGGGCGAGGTGATGGAGAGCCTTGAAGCCGGGAATGAGGAGTTTTTGCCTGATGTGTAGGTTGATTGGTAGCCACTGGAGATTTTTGAGGAGGGGAGTAACATGCCCAGATCGTTTCTGCACAAAGATGATCCAGGCAGCAACGTGAAGTATGGATTGAAGTGGGGAGAGACAGGAGGATGGGAAATCAGAGAGGAGGCTGATGCAGAAATCCAGTCGGGATAGGATGAGAGATTGAATCAGCAGGGTAGCAGTTTGGATGGAGAGGAAAGGGCGGATCTTGGCAATGTTGCGGAGGTGAGACCGGCAGGTGAGACTGGCTGGACTGGCAGTCTAGGTCTCGGTTCTGAATCCTTTGTGACCGGACCTAGGTCAGCCAGTATTCATTCATTCATTCATTCAATCATATTTATTGAGCGCTTACTGTGTGCAGAACACTGTACTAAGTGCTTGGGAAGTACAAGTCGGCAACAGAGACGGTCCCCTACCCAACAACGGGCTCACAGTCTAGAATGGGGAGACAGACAACAAAACAAAACATGTAGACAGGTGTCAAAATCATCAGAACAAATAGAATTAAAGCTATATGCACATCATTAACAAAATAGACTAGTAAATATGTACAAGTAAAATAAATAGAGTAATAAATCTGTACAAATATGTATACAAGTGTTCTGGGGAGGGGAAGGAGGTAGGGTGGGGAGGGTGGGGGGAGGAGAGGAAAAAGGGGGCTCAGTCTAATTCTGGGTGGGAGGACTCTACCATTCCACCCATCCTGCTGTGATCCTGGTGGTGCCACCATGATACAAAGCACCAACTGCTATCTGACACTAACTTGCCTTTCTATCACAAAATACTGTCATTCAAGATGTGATTAATGGTAGAGGAAGTGGACAAATCGGTGTAATTAGAAGTGAGAGCCAGGAAAAAGCCCGAAATATAAATGTCAGTTCCCTGCTGTTCAACTTGAAAATAGATTCAAAATACTCAAACTCCTCAGGAAGTTAGCATAACCCCTACCCACTGGGGCAATTCTGCTTCCCATGGGTCCACAGGAGTGTGGGGGTGTCTGCCACAGAGCCTTGGCACAACAATCACAGAACGCTGGTACAACTGACACAAACCACAATGCAGCAGCCCACAGAACCACAATGTGATGCGAATAAACGGCAAACACCCTGGGCTTGCTTATCAACATCATTCCAGAATGCCAGGACTGCCTTGCTGCTTAAGAACAATAACTGTGTGTTATTTTGTTAATTGCTTACTATGTGCTACTCATTGTACGTAGCCCTGGACTAATAATAATAATAATAGCATTTAAGTGCTTAAGTGCTAGGGAAGGCATAAGATGATCAGGTCAGGCCAAGTTCCTGTTCCACATAGGGATTACACTCTATGGGCAAGGGAGAACAGGTATGCAATCTCCATTTTATTCACTCATTCATTCAATCGTATTTATTGAGTGCTTACTAGTTCGGAGCACTGTACTGAGCTCTTGGGAGAGTACAATATAACAATAAATAGACAAATTCCCTGCTGAAGCACAGAGAAGTTAAGGAACTTTCCCCAGGTTTCATTGCAGGTAAGTGGTAAAGCCAGAACTAGAACCCAGGTCTCTTGACTCCCAGGCTGGTGCTTTTTCCACTTCACCATGCTTCTTCCTTCAAACTGTGTGATTCCACAAAGCTGCTTGGCCTGCAGCTCCCCTGGGGGGCTCCTCAGGGGCTGGCCCTGCCCCTAGAGCAGACACCTGATTAGATAATTCTGGCAAGGGAGCCTGCTGGCCAACCCCACTGAGCTGCATTTTTTGATTCCACTCCCAGGGCCCGTGGTTTGTGACTTCCTCAACAGCAAAAGGGCAAACCTTCTCTGTCTTCCCTCTGAGTGTCCGCAGTCCAGATTCTTGTGTTCAGAGAGTCATCAGGTTAAAAATCAATTTTTAAATATTTGTTACTTTCCTTAAGTGTCCTAAATGCTTGGATATTTTCTTTGTTCAATTTCCTTAGAAATTTTTTTGTTTTCCTCAAGAAAGGCACATGGGGCTGCTTCTAATACTGAAATGCAGGGGAGAGTTCAGGCTCCTCTACGAGGGAGAAGACAATTGGAAACATCCCCTTGCAAATACAGTTACTAATGGTAATTACTAAGCACTTCTGACGTGCCAAAGTGTCTCATCTGTAAAATGGGGATTGAGACTGTGAGTCCCACATGCGACAGGGACTGTGTCCAGCTCGATTTGCTTGTATCCAACTCAGCACTTAATACAGTGCCTGGCACATAATAAGTGCTTAAAAATACCATCATTATTGATCATTATTAGGCAAGAGGGTAGATAGAGATAATTATTCCATACAAGTCCTGGGCTTTCCCTGATCTCCCAGCTCTCCAACTTGCTGGAATCCCAGGACGTGCTGCTGAGAAGCCTTTCCTCCTCTGCTCCCTCCCACAGCGCTTTGCCCTTCTCTCTGTCTGCCCCAGATTGGATGACAGTAGCTTGCAGAGACCTCCCCCCGCAACTCCCTCACTACATCACTCATGGAGTCGCCAAAGCAGCCTCGCTTTCTGAAGGCGGGAATGACTGAGCAGAGCAGGTGGGCCCAGGCCAGGGCCAGGGCTGGCCAGGCAGGCGGGAGGATGCTGACATTGAGCTTTTAAGCAGCTGCTTTGGGGTGGGATTCCCCAGGCCCTGCAGGCCTGTCTCGTGACAAACACCCTAAGCCGCTCAAATCTCCAAGATGCTTCTAGTCAATTCTCCCTCCAGCACAGTCGACTTACCTCAAGGTTCCCCTCTGGACTGTAAGTTTCCTTGTGGGCAAGGATCGTGTCTACCAACTCTATTGTATTATCCTTTCCTGTGCTCTTAGTGCAGTGCTCTGCTCACAGTAAGTGTTCAGTAAATACCATTGACTGATTAATAGGTCTCCAGCCATTGAGACCTATGCAACCGGGTCACTGACCCCTGGGAAGGTGTCTACAGCTGAGCGATCCCTGAATAATATTTCCCTGAGACCAGACAGAGGTGCAGGCTCTGCCCAGCGAGGGAGTGTGCAACAGGAATTATTGGAACCAGGATTATAATAATAATAATGGCATTTATTAAGCATTTACTATGTGCAAAGCACTGTTCTAAGTTCTGGGGAGGTTACAAGGTGATCAGGTTGTCCCACGTGGGGCTCACAGTCTTAATCCCCATTTTACAGATGAGGTAACTGAGGCCCAGAGAAGTGAAGTAACTTGCCCAAAGTCACACAGCTGACAATTGGCGGATCCAGGATTTGAACCCATGACCTCTGACTCCAGAGCCCGTCCTCTTTCCACTGAGCCACGCTGCTTCCCTTAATTAGAGGATTAGAGGCAAGTCCTGCTGAGCAGAGAACTCCACTTAGTACTTATTGATCAGACTCAAGCCAATAAAGGGTTAAGAAAGCAGCATGGCCTAGTGGAAAGAGCTTGGGTTCAGAAGACTTGGGTTCTAATCCCGGCCCTGCCATTTGCCTGTTGGGTGAGCTTAGTAACCCATTTAACTTTTCTGTGCCTCAGTTTCCTCATCCATCAAATGGGAATTCCCTCCTACTTAGACTGTGAGCTCCATGTGGGACAGAGACTGTTTCCAACCCGGTTATCTTGTATCCACCCCAGGGCTTAATACAGTGCTTGGCACATAGTAAGCACTTAACAAGTACCCCAATTATCATTTTGTTATACAGGCCTGGACTAGAAAGGGCACCATCTTGGAACCCCCAGGCTTGTTTCTGCAGCAGATAGCCAACCCAGCCCTGGTGAGTGGTAGGAAGGTAAAGTGGGAAATGGAGATAGGCCAGGGTGGGAAAAACTCATTAAAGCAACACTCTCCGCCATTGTAAACAATGAGGGAGGGACTGTCTGTCAGCCTGCCTCACTCCTTTCCACCACTGGTTTAGTGGAAAGACCATGGGACTGGAAATCAAGAGACCTGAGTTCTAGTCCCTGTTCTGCCCCTGGCCTGCTGTGTGACTTTGGACCTGAATCAGTCAGTGAGACTAATTTCTAATCTTCCCCTAATATCCCTCTGACTTGAGCATTTGTAAGCCAACTATGTACTTGTGTGCTCCCAGCCTCCAGGAGGGCTTCTGTACACATCTTAAATTATTACACAAGCAGTAATTCATGTACATACATTCTCCCCCTTCCTTCTTTGAATCGGGAATTCATTTTTATTGTCTGCCTCCTGCACTACTTAATGAACTTGAGGGCCACAATCAGGTCTACTAACTCTATTGCATTCTTTCAAGCACTTAGCACAGTACTTTGAACACAGTAGTACATGCTCAATAAAAACTATTGATTAACAACAAAATGATTTACTGAAAAAGTAATCTAAGGCAGACTTGCTCAGCATCCCAGTGGGGTTATCCAAAATCTACTGGCAGCCAAAAATATCTGGGATCTATTTCACCCAATTAAAAAAACCACTTTTGAATAACTCCATTAATTAATTATGGTATTTACTGAGATTTACTGGATGCTCAAACTGGGGTTGATACAGATAATCAAATTGGACACACTCCCTCTCCCATGTTCTCACAGTCTAAGAAGAAACTGAGGCACAGAATGGTAATCAATACTCATAATGACTGTGGCATTTATAAAGTATTTACAATAGGCCAAGCACTGTACTAAATGCTGGGATAGACACAAGATAATGTATCCAAGATCCATAAAAACTGTGCTGAACCACTTCACTGGCATGAGTATCATATTTATTGCAGTTTGCCATCATTGCTGTCATGGTTTTTAATGAGGGATACCTTGCTACTATGTTTTACTTGGGATAGGGTCTCAGGATCAGGGCCAGGTTCATTTCATTGTGAGGTACAATTTCCCAGGGATATGCTTTATAGTCGAACATCATCCTTTAGATTCTTTAGCTCTTTCAATAAACAAAGTATTGCATTTGGCTTTTACACAGGCTGGTTTACTTTAAAAACACTTACAAATTTTAAAAAAGAGGTGTTTTAAAGGACTGAAGTTATAAAGATCAGGCTTACGTGAACATTTTCAAATATACGAATGGACTTTTTGAAATTCTCAATTTCTTCTTGGTAAAGATTGTCACTTTTTTTGCATGTTGAAAAATTGGTACTTGAGCTGTTCATAATAAACTGCCTTTTCCATTGACTGCCTTGCCAACAGACCCAGACATTGCTAAAGCTAAAGGGCTGTCCATTGACTATCCATTGGGCACCTATTAGCAGCCATTGCCTGTTTTGCCGATAGCGATAGGCATGACTAAAGGACTGCCATTGGTGACTTACCAACAGTTCAGAGCTGTCCAAGACATAGAGGGGGAGGGTGGCAGACCAGCGGGCGTGTGTGTGTGTGTGTGTGTGTGTGTGTGTGTGTGTGTGTGTGTGTGTAAGAGAGAGAGAGAGAGAGAGAGAGAGAAAGATAATCTATGGCTTGCCTCTACTTAAAATTGCAGTGTTGGCTTCTCTTAGGAAAGAGTCCTGGCCTTATGTCTACTGCACAGTCTTGGGTCAGATACTCTAGCATAGAAATATCTTCAGTGAGTTACAGTTTATGAGAGACACAAACTGGAAGTTGAGATAAAGTAGTCCCTACTCATTGTTTCCATTTCACATGAATCCATCATCCCTCCCTTCTGCCTAATGGAGTTCAAATCATAAGGCAATAAACGATAATTACCCTCTCATCACTTTATTTATTTAGAAACTTTAACTCATATAACTCAAGCACTTTACCGTCTATTTAGAGTATCCAGGAATCATTTTCCCCAGTCAATCAACCTGGCTTATCCTTTTTCCCTTGATTATTCCATGGCTACAGTATCACATTGTGCAGAGAATAGGGCAACACCCACATCAGCAGGGATTTGTGAGTGAAAGGCTGTGATGGAGTGAGAAACTTCTCTGTAGCTCAAATGCTTTAGATTTCGACTTGGGCTTTTCGTACAGCGTTCAAAAGTTAGAAGGCAATCTGTAAATATCAACAATTGATCCAGACAAAAATGGAAGTAAATTTTTCAACAGGAGAATGTTTGCTCTTCCTCCTCTTTCCCCGCCCCCCCCTCTTTTTTCCTCTTCCCCCAAGATGACACGGAGAATTAAGATGATACCCCTCTCTGGTTAAAAGCACATTCTAACTGGAACCAAAGAATCCAAGCCACCTGTGGAGGTGGAGGTGGCAACTGGACAGGAGGTGAACGATTTTGCAAGATGAAATAAGTCAATTGATCACTAGTGTGTATTGAGTACCTCCTGGGTGTGAATGCTTAGAAGGGCACAGCAAAAATAAGACATCTGTTCCCTGCATGCAGAGGGCTACGTGAGCTTGGGGAGTGTACCCTGGGGAAAAATCCAATTCCAAGACCTCAAAGTTGAAGAAGAAGCATGACCAAGTGGAAAGAGAACAGGCCTTGAAGTCAGAGGACTTGGGTTCTAATCCTAGGTGAATTGGAGAAAGTTCATTAATTTCTCTGGACCTCATTTTCCTCATCTGTAAAATGGGGATTAAATACCTGTTCTCCCTCCCCCCAGATAGAGTCCTCTGTTGGACAAGGACTGTGGGCTCATCTGATTATCCCATATCTACCTCAGTGCTCAGTTACCATTATTATTATTATTATTATTTTATTATCTCTTACTGCCTTCAGGATAGCTGTCATCTGCAGCCACCTTGCATTCTCTCCCCGCTCACTGCCCCCAAGCCCAGGCTCCACCAAGACATTCTGTGCCAACTGTGGAGGACAAAAGTTCATGAATCGACCCAGCCATTCACTGACTTCAAACAGGAGGCTTTTCCCTCTGCTTCAGCCACCTAGGGCAACCTGGAACGTCTTTGAATCATCAGTCAATCAACCAATCACGTTTACTTACCGCCTTGATTGTGCAGAGCAATGTATTCAATCAATCAATAAATAGTATTTATTGAGCACTTACTGTGTGCAGAATACTGTACTAAGTGCTTGGGCGAGTACAATGCAACAGAGTTGGTAGACACATTCCCTGCCCACAGTGATCTTACAGTCTAGAGGGGGAGACAGGCAGACATTAGGCACTTGGTAGAGCACATACTGAATATGATCTCTGCCTTCATGGAGTTTAGTCTGGTGAGATTATTGGCTGTGGACAGTGCACTGCATTAAGCATCTGGGAGAATGCATTGTTGGTAGTAACCGTGGTGGCTGTATTGAGCGCTTAGGAGAGTATGCTAGTTGTGGACAGTGAATGTGTCTGCTCATTGTTACATTATATTCTCCCAAGAGCTTAGTACAGTGCTCTGCACACTGTAAGCACTCAATAAATTTGACTGACTGAGAGTACGATACAGTTAGACATCATCCCTGCTCTCAAGGACCTTAGAGTCTAGGAGAGGAGGCAGACACTAACATAATTACAGATGGGAGGAAGAAGAGAGAGAGAGAGACAGAGACAGAGACAGAGACAGAGAAGATGGCTAAGTGGAGAATTATGTGTTTAACTAGCGCAGGGTGAAAACCATGAAGCCCCCTCTCCGGCCCACGGAGACAAGCTGTCTCTGGCCCAGTCTCTGACGGCAAAGTGCAAGGGGAAAGAAAGAACCCCTCTCCTGCCTGCCTGCCTGTCTGTCCGTCCGTGAGTCCGGCAGGCAGAGGAGCAGACAGACAAGGAACTGCTGCTTTTCCAGGATGGGGACCGTGCTAATGGCAGCGGGAGGGAAGTTTTGGTGCCCGGGGGCGCAGAAGCCAAGCAGGGAAAGACGCACAGCCCATCCCTCGCGCCCTGCGGGGAATCCTGCCGGGAATCCCGTCGGGAGAAGCGGTGCCCGGCGAAGCAGTGCCCGGTGGACCAGCGCCCGGGCGGCATCTGCCCCTCCGGCAGGGACAGGGTCGTTAAGCGCTTAGTACAGTGCTCTGCACCCATTAAGCGATCAATAAATGAGGTTGAATGAATGAATGAAGGAGAGGGTCTCTGGGGGAGTCTGGAAAGGGACCCCGAGGTCCGGAATCCCAGCCCCTTCGGGGAAGGGGGCGGCAGCTCCCGGACCCCCTGCCCTGCATCCCAAAGACCCGCTTTTTGCGCTCAGCTGGGGACGGGGTCCCGGCTCGGGACGAGCCTGGAGGGGCAGTTCTGGACCTCCACCAGCCGCCCCCCCCCTCCACCAAAAAAAGGCCGGTCCTTTTCTTACCTCCCCTGGGGCTCCTCCCGGGGCAAAGTTTCGGGACAGTTGAAGGAGGCCTCTGGAGTCCTGCTCTCCTGGGTCCGGCCGGCTCCGGACCACAACGGGGCGGAGGAGGGACGAGGAAGACGGAGGACGGATGGGGAGGGGGGAGAGGGAAGGGGAAGAGAGGGAGGAGTTGCTGGGGAGGGAGGGGGAGAGCAGAAGGAGGAGGAGGAGGAGGAAAGCAAGGGCGAAGGTGCATCGGGGTGGCATGGCAAAAGCCCCTTCCCTCCCCCTAGAAGCAGCGTGGCTTAGTGGCCAGACCACGGGCTTGGGAGTCAGAGGATGTGGGTTCTCATCAATCAATCAATCGTATTTATTGAGCGCTTACTGTGTGCAGAGCCCTGTACTAAGCGCTTGGGAAGTACAAGCTGGCAACATAGAGAGACGGTCCCTACCCAACAGTGGGCTCACAGTCTAGAAGGGGGAGACAGAGAACAAAACCAAACGTACTAACAAAATAAAATAAATAGAATAGATAGGTGCAAGTAAAATAGAGTAATAAATATGTACAAACATATATACATATATACAGGTGCTGTGGGGAAGGGAAGGAGGTAAGATGGGGGGATGGAGAGGGGGACGAGGGGGAGAGGAAGGAAGGGGCTCAGTCTGGGAAGGCCTCCTCGAGGAGATGAGCTCTCAGTAATCCCTCCTCTGCCACTTATAATAATAATAATAATGGCATTTGTTAAGTGCTTACTATGTGCAAAGCACCGTTCTAAGCGCTGGGGAGGTTACAAGGTGATCAAGTTGTCCCACGGTGGGGCTCACAGTCTTAATCCCCATTTTACAGATGAGGGAACTGAGGCCCAGAGAAGTCAAGTGACTTGCCCAAAGTCACACAGCTGACAATTGGCAGAGCCGGGATTTGAACCCATGACCTCCGACTCCAAAGCCCGTGTTCTTTCCACTGAGCCACGCTGCTTCTCTGTAAATGCTATTTACATTTATCTGCTGTGTGACCTTAGGCAAGCCACTTCACTTCTTTGTGCCTCAGTTCCCTCATCTGTAAAATGGGGTTGAAGACTGTGAGCCTCACGTGGGACAACCTGATTACCTTGTCTGTACCCCAGCGCAAAGTAAGTGCTTAACAAACACCACCATCATCATCATCATTATTATTATTATTCAGCAGCTGGGGCCCCACCAAAGACCCCCCCCCCCCCCCAACCCCTGCAGACTAGGGTCAGGGGACCCCGGGCCCAGAAGAGTGACTTTGCCTCCTGGTGCACTCAGCTCACTCAGCCCCACCTCCTCTGTCTTCATTTCACTACCCCCAAACCTGTCAAAGACAGTAAGATCCTCCAGACCCTCTCTTACCCATTTGACCGGTGGTCTGTTGGTCCAAACCACTCATCTCCTCCCTGAAGGGACCGTCCTCCTGCAGAAAGACCCTGCTGATCTCACTCCCTGATCCAAACAAGGCTGTTATTATAATAACAATAATAGTAACAACAATAGCAACAACGACAACAATAATAATATTTGTTATGTCCTATGTACCAAGCACTGTACTAGACAGGTAGAATACAAGGCAATCATGTGGCAGATACAAGATAATCATGTCAGACACAGCACCTGTCCCACATGAGGCTCACAGTCTAAAGGGGAGGGAGGACAGTAATTTCAGAGGACAGGTATTTCACCCCCCTTTTACAGATGAGGAAATAATAATTATAATGGCATTTATTAAGCACTTACTATGTGCCAAGCACTGTTCTAAGTGCTGGGGAGATTACAAGGTGATCAGGTTGTTCCACAGGGGGTTCACAGTCATAATCCCTGTTTTACAGATGAGGTAACTGAGGCCCAGAGAAGTTAAGTGACTTGCCCAGAGTCACACAGCTGACAAGTGGCAGAGCCAGGATTTGAACCCATGACCTCTGACTCCAAAGGCCATGCTCTTTCCACTGAGCCATGCTGCTTCTCTATGCTTCCTGTGCCTGAGGAAACTCAGGCACAGAGAGGGTAATAGATTTGCCCAAGGTATTTATCCATATTAATGTCTGTCTCACGCTGTAGACTGGAAGCTCAGAATGAGCAGGGGGCAGGTCTGCTAATTTTGTTGTATTGTACATTCCCAAGCACTTAATACAGTGTTCTGCATATAGTAAGCACTAAATAAATATGATTGATTGAATAATACAGCAGGCAAGAGGCAGAGCTGGGATCAGAACCCAAGTTCTCTAACTCTCAGGCCCATGCTCTTTCCATCTGGGCCAGAAAAGGAAGGAGGGAGCAGATGTAGGAGAAGGCAGGCAGGCACAGCGCAAGCAGTCCCCTGAAGAGTTCTGGGTGATTAATGCACCACAAACAGTTTGGGACAGCTTGATTCATCTCCATCACACGATGGAAGCCTGCGATGCAGAAAATGAGGCTAAGATGAAAAATGCAGGAATCAGACAAACAATCTGAAAACAGATCATCTACGGATAAAATGAGGTCGTAAATTTAAAAGGACGGTGGAAATTGTTTACACAGCACATGCCTGCGTTGGCACCAACTCTTGGCAGGCACAATTGGAACTCTTCCTCCAGAGACAGAGGGGCATGTGCCCTGTGCTAGCCTCAGCGTTGAGCATTAAGGATGAAAGTATCCACTGCACCATATTCAGCATTCCTGGGGGAAAAGGAAACTAAACATGGGTAATATTGACAGTGTTTTTTAAGCAATTACTGTGTCCCAAGCGTTGTGCTAAGCATGAGGCAGATACGAGATATTAAGATTGGATACAGTCCTTGTCCCACATGTGGCTCACAGTCTAGGAAGGAGGAGGGAGAACAGAGATCATATTCTCCCACTTACAGAGGAGGAAACTGACATCCAGAGGCTAAGTGACTTTCCCAAGGGAAGGCAGGTAAGGGGAAATATCTTCTCCGCATTTTGCAGTTGAGGAAACTGAGCCACAGAATCACACAGCAGACCAGCACTGCAGCACCCTTAGCACAGTGTTTGGCACATGGTAAGTGCATAATAGAATCCATAATTATTATTATGAGACTCATGGAGGCATAGGTCTATTCACCAATGGAATTGTGGGCTTGTGGATGGGACACAAGGAGCTTTCTGCTTTCACACTGAGCACCAAGGAACTCAGAAACCAACTGAAGCCTGAATTCAGGGTGTGCCAGGGTTCAGACCTGGCAATCTGTAGCCCGGGCACCTCTTTTCTTACAAATTAAGCATTCACCAGCTGTTACCAAAGTGTAGTTGGGCTAATCCATTTTTTGCGGAATTGAGAATCCAGGAGGGGTGACTTTGGTGGACACTGCCATGCTCAGCTTTCACCAGAAGTAAATCAAGGGAGCCCAAATGTCACTTACTTCAAAAAATAGCTTCCTCTTTCAGCAGGTTGGAGTTCTTGCAGCTGGATTTCTATTGGGTGATCTCAACAGCAAATTATTTTATAAGATTTTTTATGATTTAATTATAGGAAAGAGAAAAATGGTAAAATGGCAAACAACCTTAGAACGACAGGAAGATTGGTCAGTAATCACCATGACAACGAAGGCACGAGAACGGGAATTTCACACAATGGAAGTACACTGTGGTAAGCAGAACTTTCCATAGGGACCACTGTGGCTGGCCTTACCCAAGCCAACTTCTCCATCAACTTTACCTAAGCAGAATTACACACCGTGGGGTGGTGGCAAGGTAAACTTCATGCTCCAGTGCAGGAATCATGTGATGTTACTCTATTGTACTCTCTCAAGCATTTAGTAGTAGTAATAATAATAATAATAATAATAATAATAATAATAATAATAATGGCATTTATTAAGCTCTTACTATGTGCAAAGCACTGTTCTAAGCACTGGGGTGGTTACAAGGTGATCAGGTTGTCCCACAGGGGGTTCACAGTCTTAATCCTCATTTTACAGATGAGGGAACTGAGGCCCAGAGAATAATAATAATGATGGTATTTGTTAAGCATTTAATATGTGCAAAGCACTGTTCTAAGCACTGGGGGGATACAAGGGGATCAGGTTGTCCCACGTGGGGCTCACAGTCTTAATCCCCATTTTACAGATGAGGGAAATGAAGCCCAGAGAAGTTAAGTGACTTGCCCAAAGTCACATGGCTTACAATTGGCAGAGCCAGGATTTGAACCCATGACCTCTGACTCCAAAGCCCGGGCTCTTTCCACTGAGCCATGCTGCTTCTCTAGTACAGTGCTCTGCACACAGAAAGTGCTCAGTAAATACTACTAATCGGTAAATTGGTGTTTGCTTACATTTTGCCTTCTCCCTGGGTCCTGCATTTCATGGGACATATAACACATATTTTCATTTATCTTGCATGAGAAAAATGTCTTCTTCCAGTGTGTCAACATCAATGTAGCGCAAATACTTTTGTGACTAGAAAAAAGTTGGAAAAGACTAATTTCCACTTGGGACATCTCATTGATTTTTGAGATCTTTAATTCTTCCTCTGGATGGAAGCCCTGTTGCTTGTCATGGATAGAGAAGGAAACAGAATGAATTAGTAATGGCAGGGCAACTCAAAGCATGGGTCATCAATGAGGCTGTTGCAGCCGAGCATGGTCTAAGGAACAGGGAAAATTCCTGAGACATTTTGAATATTCAACTGACCCGAAATTGTCCCACCCTGCCCTTTAGCCAGCCTGATCCATCTTAACACAATCTTCTTACTTTGTTCTGGCATCCACCAAGATGCTGTTTTTGTGTAGAGAAATTTTCTTCCCTTTTAAAAAAACATTGGTTGACTTAGGCGCTGGCTTGAGAACTCATCCTGAAATAGAGCATGCTGGAATGATTCTGTCGACTCCTAATGGCTTTTATTGAAAACCCTTCCTAGTCTGGTTCAGATTTACTGTCTCTGATGACTGCGTTTTGCGCGGAGTTCCAGTCCTGTAAAGGTTGGGAGGGCATTCCTCAATCATTCATTCATTCAATTGCATTTATTGAGTGCTCACTTTGTGCAAAGCACTGTGCTAAGCTCTTGAGAGAGTACAGTATAACAACAAACAGATGCAGTCCCTGCTGCTCACAGTCTAGAGATTGTTCTATTCATTCATTCATTCAATCGTATTTATTGAGCACTTACTGTGTGCAGGGCACTGTATTAAGCGCTTGGGAAGTACAAGTCGGCAACATATAGATACGGTCCCTACCCAATAACAGGCTCACAGTCTAGAAGGGGGAGACAGACAACAAAACAAAACATGTTAAAGTCACATTCCTCCTTAAAGGGACCTCTTCTGAGTCACGGGTACATTCACTACACCTTCCGTTGGCTACCATCGTACCCCACTCCTGCCAGCTTTCACTCTACCAGCTGCTTCTGGACGATGCTTGATCCCCACTAGAGCTCTTATATGGTCCCACGATAGACTGTTAAGTGGAAGATTGCTGGACCCACAGGGAATAATATTCTAGGCCTCACTGTGTTTCCAAGATCCTAGCAATTGACCAAAATGATGTATTTTTTTAAAAAAGTGATAAAAACAAGGATTGTTACGTACCACCAAACCTTTTCTTATTCCTCTTCTCCTCTGACGGGAACACCCTCCCACTTGAAATCTCACAGGCCTCAGCTGTCCTCATCCTATGTCTGCCCAACTACCATCTCAATATATCCACACCACCTATTCACTGGTGTATTCACAACCTCCAGGAGCATGTACGTGCATCTCCTATGTGCCATTACTTTAGAATTCAACTCATGCATATAACCTCTTTTTCATCCCTCCAACTGCCTGTTAATCATTTTAGTGTCTGTCTCCCTCACTAGACTGTAAGCTCCTTGAGGGCAGAGATTTGGTTTCCTAACCCTAACGTACTATTCGAAGCTCTTAGAAGAGTGTTCAGCACATAGTAGGTGATTGACTAAATATGTACTGAGATTTTGAATACTTTTTAAAAACTTGTGCCTCTGTCTAATTTAATTTTCATGTATTACTTTCACCTCCTATTCAGCCAAAAGGCACTCTGTGGTAACACACTAGGGGCTCTGCCATTATCTATGATAAAGAGATCTGTCATTAGCTAATGCTAAATTTAAAGTGGCTTGAATCACTTTCTTCAAGTAGTAGCAGTTCCGGCATTCATGGCATGCTTACTAGTACAAAGCACTGTACTAAAAATTTGGGAAATCCAAAACAAAAATGAATCATTCCCTACCTATAAGGAACTTCAAATCTTATGGACTGGGGGATGTTTTAAGCTAATGTAATTTTGCAGCATTACCTCAAAGTCAGAGAGTTTTGGCATTAAAAATTCAAGAGTGCTAGAGGAAGAGGAGAATCCCCGTTTAAAGGAAAGTTGTTTCAGGGGCCCATTTTAAAGGAATTTGTCCTCAAGAGATCTGACCCAAAATAGTCAGAGGGAGAGATGGGCCGTTTAGTCCCCTGTAGAATACTCTGGCAAGCCAGTCTCTGCTCCTGTGCTCTTCCCAGTCACAGGAAATTAAGACATGCTATGAATGCTGATAAGCAGCCTCAGAACACAATATCCAATAAACTTCACTTGGCTCTAATGTTGGCTTAGATGAAGATATTTCTCCCTCAGTTAAATACAAGTATCGAATTTCTTCATACCCAAAGAATGAACCGCTCCTTGTAAATTGTAATCTCTTATTCTTGGGTGCTTATCTAAACACTGGGAAATTAAGTTTTAAGGGCATAAGTGAGTTCCTGAGGAAGATAATGTCTCAAGTCAGGGAGAGGTTGTCCTGTTGCTGGGCCAAACTAGTCAGACCTGGATTTGGTTGAAGTGTCCAGCGTGAGGTGGGAATGCCTCTGTAGCATCATCCACTTGGAAGATTTATATTAAATAGGCCAAGGAGCTCACTATGGGACCCAGGCCACCCCTACAGAGAGCCTGAAGGTCTCCAATCCCACCAAGGCAGTGGAAGAGAGCCTGAAGGTTGTGGAGAAGGGGAAAGCATAGAGGGAGCAGGGGAGGAAGGGGAGGGAGTAAGCTTGTGGCAGACTGTACTCTCTCCATCTCTGCTACCATTCAGTTAGGAATTTGTGCGTGTGTGTGTGTGTTTGTTTAATGATATTTGTTAAGCCCTTACTCTGTTCCAGGCACTGAACTAAGCATGGGGGTAGATAGAAGTTAAAATCATGTTGGATACAGTCCATGTCCCACATGTGGCTCACAATCAATCCCTTCTTTACAGATAACTGAGGCACAGAAAAGTTAAGTGACTTGCCCAAGATCACACAAGCAGACAAGTAGTGGAGCCAGAATTAGAGCCCTGGTCCTTCTGACCCCCAGGCCCAAACTCTACCCACTGGTCAGGCTGCCTCCTAGGAGGGTTGCAGCAACTGGGGGGTGGGGGAGGCATGCTGGGCATATAAGGGGCCAAGGGGAGAGACTATGTATGTCCAAAGTGACCGCAGCAAAATGCCGATGTTGTACCATAGCGCGATATATCAGGGTGGCTGTGACAGCAGCCCCGGTCTTCACTGCCCACATTGGTCAGCTAATTTCAGGTTCCCTGCTGGGCCCATCCACCTCACAGAAAGTCCTCCTTGATTCTTCTGTTAGAAACCTTCCCTGCCAATGGCCCAGCCCCTGAAGCTGACATTCTCCTGAAGCAGAGCTGGGACCAGAGCCGAGGCCTCCTGATTCCCTGAGCATTGCTCCTTCCCCCGGGCCTACAGCAGGTCCCCAAACTCCAGCATGCCATACGAAAGACAAACTGTTCACAAGCAAAGTGAGTTGGCCTTTCTATTTGCGTTCATCTGATTTAAGAGCGCCAGCTTACTCACTGAGGGACGTTGTCATTTCCTGAGACTCAATGCAACATTGGAGTAAATGAAATAGAATGAACTCAAATTGGAAATGATATAATCTGTTTGCTAAAAGTCTGGAATGGCCACAGAGAAAATAATAGACACAACCTTCCCATTAGGTTCCTAAATAACTTCCTTTACTGAGGGAGGATTTTGCCTAAGCACTTTCATTTTCACCCCACTTCCACCATACTTATGTACATATAATAATAATAATAACAATAATGATAATTTTGGCATTTAAGTGCTCAGTAGAGTAAGCAGTAAATACAAGATAATCAGGTCCCAAATGGGGCTCATATTTTGAGGAGGAGGGATAACAGGCATTGAATCCCCATTTTGCAGATGAGAGAACTGAGGCACAGAGAAGTGAAGTGACTTGTCCAAGGTCCCACAGCAAGTACATGGTAGACCGGGATTAGAACCCAGGTCCTCTAACTCCCAGGCCTGGGCTCTTTTCACTAGGCCACGTGATTTCATCTGTGATTAATTTTAATGTCTGTTTCCCCCTTTAGTCCATAAAATTCTTGTGGAAAGCAATCATGTCCACCTACTGTATTGTACTGGGCTTTCCCAAGTGCTTAGAACAGTACTCTGTACACCATAAGTGCTCAATAAATACCATTGATTGATTGAGTGAATGAACGAACACCAAGTCTCTGTTCTGTTCCAACAGAAGATTCACTTCTCAGAGCACAGGCCCTCAGCCTATTAGGGTAATGACAGTGAAGCTCCTGCTGTGAGAGAAAAATGCATTCATAAATTGGCCAGTCTCCTAGGTTTTGCATTTTGGCTCCCTTTCATCCAGATCACAAAGTATGCCTTGCAAATTCTGAGTGGCCCCCTGGGAGGGAGTCACACTGCTTCCTCTGGCTGGAAAGAATCGTTTTCAATCCCATGACCCATTTCTCCCAATTCCTCTTTCTGGAGAGGAGCCACACGCACTCCACAGGTGGCACGCAGGCACAGAGAAGCCAAGTCAGAGTGGGAGCCCCTACCCACTGCAGCATCTGATCCAGTAATCAGTGGTGAGGTGAGGGGGCAATTGTGAGAGTAGCACTGGCCCGAAACCAGCACTATTCAGACCAACATGCTAAATTAGGACCATGGAGGTCCAGGGGGTGGGAATGAGGTGGATTCCTGGAGAGTTGCCCCTGTTTGGCCCAATTTTTGACACCTGGTGCACGAGGGTGAGGAGTGGGGGTTGAAAGAGGGGTGTATTCATATCAGAGTGCATAGAATGAAACCAGAGCCAAATGCCGGGAATATTGGCTGGTGCCGGTCACTGTTCCCACCCTGTCAGAGACCCTGAGTACAGTGAAACTTACCACAGCGTTTTACCAATGTGGGAAAGCAATGCATTAGAAGAAGCTGCATCCCTGCTGAAAACTGGTAGAAGACTGTTATGGAGAGATCAGCATGGCGTACTGTTATAGAAAAAGGAGTGTCATTTCTTGAGGCAGAATCTTTGACAGAATCAAGAGACAAGGAGGCAA
The DNA here is from genome assembly GCF_015852505.1 of Tachyglossus aculeatus. Classification (NCBI taxonomy): domain Eukaryota; kingdom Metazoa; phylum Chordata; class Mammalia; order Monotremata; family Tachyglossidae; genus Tachyglossus; species Tachyglossus aculeatus. The sequence goes on from NC_052084.1 coordinate 38,383,848, forward strand.
AAGAAATAACAGCACCAGGTGCTGCAAACCTCAGACATGGCAACAAAACAAGTGATGGTCTGGGTGGGCTTAGTACAGTGCTCTGCACACAGTAAGTGCTCATGGCCTAGTAGATAGAGCGCAGACTTGGGAGTTAGGAGGACCTGGATTCTAATCCTGGCTCCATCACTTGTCTGCTGTGTAACCTTGGGCAAATCACTTGACTTCTCTCTGTCTCAGCTACCTCATCAGTCAAACGGGGATTAAGACTGTGAGCCCCATGTGGGACATAATAATAATAATAATAATAATAATAATAATGGCATTTATTAAGCGCTTACTATGTGCGAAGCACTGTTCTAAGCGCTGGAGAGGATACAAAGTGATTAGGTTGTCCCACGTGGGGCTCACAGACTTAATCCCCATTTTACAGATGAGGGAACTGAGGCACAGAGAAGTCAAGTGACTTGCCCAAAGTCACACAGCTGACAGGTGGCGGAGCCTGGATTTGAACCCATGACCTCTGACTCCAAAGCCTGTGTTCTTTCCACTGAGCCACGCTGCTTCTCTGTGACTGTGTCCACCTGATTACCTTGTATCTACCCCAGTGCTTAGTACAGTGCCTGGCACATAGTAACACTTAACAAACACCATAAAAAATACCATTAAGACAATGGAGTCAAACCTAACAAAAGTCAAACACCGAGTAGTGTTGAGTGGAAATCTGGCCATGACATTTCACCTGAGGATTGACATGATAAGACTGGGGTCAGAGATTACTTGAGATATTCATGGTGCTATCCAATAGCTAGCCCAGAATGGAGCATCTAAAAAAACAAAGGAACTTGGAGCACTAGGAGATAAATCATTCTCCCTGGGAGTGTCACACATATTGCTGAACAGAGCTGGAGCAATTAAAGCCACAAGTTTGTACCCTGGATAGGGATAGGAAGCAGAAGTCAAGTGAAGTCTTTTCCCAAGTGGAACATTTGAAGCAGCACAAACCACTCATAAATAATGTCGATGTGGCATCTCAAACCTGGGGCAGATTTTTAAAGAACCCTTACTCAGCTGACCACTCTCATAGCTTTTCTAAGTCCCTGTTGCCTGTGTTCCTGGAATCCTGGAGTTGGGGGGTCCCTTGACCTTCTGCTGCTATTCCCCATCTTTTGGGAGTCCCTGGTCTCCAGTGGAACAGCCAACACCTGCTCCTGAGCTGCATGGACATTAGTAACAAGGACCATTTCTATTTTAAGAATCACTTAGTACCACAACTCATCAAATGGGATGATGAGTTCTGGTTTTATTAATGATGGTAATTGGTTGAGTGTCTTTTTTATATTCCAAGCATTTTGCTAAGCACTGAGATAGATGCAGGTGTCTATCCCTTTTACCCAGGAGTAAACTGTCATGCTACAGAGAGATCATCTATGTGGACGTGGAAAGGGTAGAACCTTCCAGTCACTTTTCTGCAGGAGTCAAAATGTCTCCCATATCGCTGCACTCTGTCATTTGCTGTCAAGGTGACAGGCAGCTACATCAAGGTTGGAAATGGTCTAAATGTTTAATGAAGCAAGGAAAGTCATTCTTCATTTGTTATTTATTCCCACCAGAAGTTCTGAAAAGATGGCTTCCATTGGTGCTAAACTGGGGGATGGATCACTAAATTATTCAGGGAGCGCAGCGGGATGTGGCAACTGTTCAGTGACAAAAGGGAGGACCAGGGTGGAGCCGTGAGCTTCTATGACCCAGGCCCAGTCCCCCACGCCTGATCCCATGCAGGAGGCAGAGGAGGGCAGGGAAGCTGGAAGCTTCAGCACAGTCACCTCTGCCAGGCAGGGTCAAGAAGACTGTCTTTGCAGGGATGGATGGGATCAAGAAAAAGCTTTCTGAGAGAAGAAAAACCAGTCTGACATTTATTAGCACCGCATCCAGAGATTCAGCAGAACAATCATAGTCCAGAGCAACAAACCACTCATAACCCCTGTGATTTGATGGAAATGAGAGCTTTCTCCTAACGCAGGGCCAGGATTTGTTTGTGATGTGAAATATCCTGAATAACGAGAGTCACCGCAGTTCATGAACAGAACAGGAATACTCTCTCTTCCCTCCTCCCTCTCTCCTTCTCATTCTGTCAATTTTCCCTTTCTTCTCTCTCTCTCTCTCTCAATGCACACTCTCTGACCTTTTGATGAGTGCACATTCTGAAGATCCTGCAGAGATTTAAAAGTGCACACAAGGAGACATAGTTAATGGTTGTTAGTTCCTCTGCTTCCTTTGAGATTGGCAGCGGCGGTGCCAAGAGTCAGTGGTTAGTGTCGTCTCAGCCCTTGTGAGGACTAGTATCCCAGCATCCAGAACTAACTGGACAAGTCCTAAATGAATACATCTAATTAAAAACATATTTAAACAGAATATCAATGATCTAACCACGGTTTACTAGAAATCTCCAATTAGACAAATCAAAGCTGGCTTGGATAATCCAATAAAACTCACCCAAGACTCGGCTAACAAAACTGAATGAGAGCGCCAAACCCTATTTGACTCAGGTACGCAAACTGGCTTTCTACTGACTGGCAATATCTCATCCCAAAGGTGGCCAGTGGTCCACTGGCTGTCCTCCTGCCACTGCCTACTAATGGATGGACTATTGGAAGCACTGACCTTTCAGGAGTCCACGGCCCTAGAGTCAAGGCATAGGATCATAAGAGTAATGTGCTGGGCCTCTGGACACCACCGGGGTGTCTAAGATGGGAACTCCGTTTATTAAATCCAAAGGACAATCCCCACAGGATTGTGGAGACGCAGAGGGGATTAGAGGTAATGATCTGTGCATAATGCGATAGCTTGGGTAATAAGGAAAGGAGCTCCAATGTACTCGCAGCACATAAAACAAAATCAGTAAGCCATGGGAATGTAATAAAACTTTGCATTACGATGATGATTTTGTGAAACCTTCATGGTAGCAAAAAAACCACCCAAGAGAAAGTATTCAAAGTAGAAAGGGAAGAGGAAAAAAACTGGCGCTTGAGCATAAGCCATAAAGAGCTATCTCCCTCTCTTGGGCTAAGGATATGACATCATGGAACATCTCTTAGAAAAACAGGTTCAACCTTGGCTTATCTGCAAGCAGATGACCCGTTTTGTGGGTTTTCTGCAGCCGATTTTTAAAGTCTCCCCAGCTTTTTGAGTATCTCTTTTCTTTGCTCTCTCACACCGAGGTGCCCACCACAGACAAAACTGGCCGTCTCCCAGGCCCATTTCTCAGCGTCTCAACCTCCTCCCTGTTTTCTCTTCTCAGACTTTTTTTGCATTAGACGCACCACTTCTTCCACCCAAGCACGGATGATCCAGAGATGACCAGTGCTAATTAGGGAAAAAAGGGTCCTATGTTCTTTTTTACTGAGTAGGTGAAGAACCTCCCTTCCATCAAAGAGTATTGGGCATAATCAGCTCCACAGCGCTTTCATACATATCCGTAATTTATTTATATTAATGTCTGTCTCCCCCCTCTAGACTATATGCTCCTTATGGGCAGAGAATGTTTCTATTGTATTGCTATATTGTACTCTTGCAAGTGCTTAGTACAGTGCTCTGCATACAGTAAATGCTCAATTAGTACAATTGACAGTTGTGTGCAGAACACTGTAGTGAGTGCTTGAGAGAGTAGTTAGTAGACATGATCCCTGCACTCAAGGAACTTACAATCGACTGTGTGCAGAGCACTGTACCAAGTCACTTGACTTCTCTAAACCTCAATTTGCCCTTCTGTAAAATGGGAGATAAAATACACATTCTCCCTACCTAAAATTGTGAATCCCAGGTGGGACAGGGACTGTGTCCCATTTCATTCATTCATTCAACCGTACTGATTGAGCACTTACTGTATGCAGAACACTGTACTGAGCACCTGGGAGAATACAATACAATAAACAGTCACATTCCCTGACCACAACGAGCTTACAGTCTAGAGGTGGTGAGAGACAGACATCAATATAAATAAATAAAATCACAGATATGCATAATAGAGCTGTGGGACTGGGAGGGTGGAAGAACAAAGGGAGCAAGTCAGGGCAATGCAGAAGGGAGTGGGAGATGAGGAAAAGGGAGCTTAGTCTGGGAAGGCCTCTTGGAGGAAATGTGCCTTCAATAAGGCTTTGAAGTGGGGGAGAGTAATTGACAGATTTGAGGGGAGAGGGCAATCCAGGCCAGAGGCAGGACGTAAAGCGTTAGCACTAGAGTAGCGAAGTGTGCAGATTGGGTTGTAGAAGGAGAGAAGTGGGAAGAGATAGGAGGGGGCAAGGTGGTGGAGTGCTTTAAAGCCAATGGTGAGGAGTTTTGGTTTGATGCAGGGGTGCATGGGCAACCACTGGAGTTTTTTGAGGAGTGGGGTAATATGTTCTGAACGCTTTTGTAGAGAAATGATCCATTTTTTTTTAAACTTGTGACTACTTCTGTACTTGACACATAGTAAGCACTTAATATTATTATTATTGTTATTATTGTCCCTGTTGTTGTTAATTTCTATCCTCTGTGGACTCCCAGGCCGGCAGCAGAATAAGGCTGGACTGAATTCAGCAGACTGAGGGCTAGACCCATGTCTGACATCAAGCTCACTGCCTTCTCGGAACAGAGGCAGGTCATGACGCTTGCTCCTCCCTCTGTCGCTGGAGCCGGGACAATAAAAGGGCAAGCTCTTTTAGAGATGGGCGCGATGGGAATTCAGGAAAACGTCACCTGAAGGACAGGGTGGGCTGTAGACATGCACTCTCTCTGGTCTATGATGCCATTTCTAAATATAGTACCCAGTTCAAAATAGCTGTGGCCTTTCCTGAGCTCATGTAACAGTACAAACTTCCCTCTCCACTGTGTCACACCAGCTTGGCTGTCCCGATGCGGCTGTTAATGGAGGTTTGACCTCAGAGTCCCCGCTGCACTCCCCCAAGTTGAATTTTTCTTTTTTTTTCCTTCCAGGCCATCTCTGTGCCATTTCCTTTTGGCCTAGGTTAAATCACTCAATCAATCAATGAGCCTCCTCTTTCACATCCCTGTTGGGTTCCAGCCGGGGGTGTCTGTTACCTCTTCCCCATCCATCAGGTCCATAATCCCTCACCAAAGGGCCTATCACCAGCCAGCCCATCCCGCCAGCATTCACCCAGCAGTGCCCGCTCACCTGCTTTCCCTGCTAGGGGGCTTGACCACTTCCCGAGGTGGGAAAGGGGCACTGGAAATTGGGGGGTCACTTGAGGGGCCTGCTTTCTCTCGTGACCCACGGTCAACACATGCACCATATTTCCAAGCGTGAGTGGGACTGGGATGCAAGCCTAGAGCAGGGAAGGAGGAAGGGCGACTTTATAAAGAAAGAGGTGCCATTCTCCGCTGGTGGTAAGGTCACGAGTGAAGAAACGAACAACAGCATTGGATAGAGCAGGTGGGGGTGTGGGCAGAGGAGTGGCACCAGGTGATTGGCCCAGTCAGAGTGGGCAGGAGTTGGGGAAGCTGATGTTGGTGCACTCACATCTGTGCTGGTCCTCCCCATCCGCAGATGGCCTGCCTGCCCTTGTCTTAGCTTGGGAAGGACTTCCCAACAGTGCTGACTCAGAGTGGGGCACCCACACCCCCTCCGCCTTGCAGCACGAGGTTCAGATTCTGACCGGGAACAGGCAGCTGCCGTGAAGCAGAATCGTGTCCCACTTTGATGCTTCTGAAGAAAAGAATCAGGAGTGAGGCCTCCCTTCCTTAAATAACATTTATTATATTTGTAGAGAAATTACGAATGTTTGCTACAACAGCCTTGCACCGATTAGAGGGGAGCTGAGAGCAGCTCTGGGAGCGATGGACGCTCAAACGTTTCAGAGGAATATCACCCCACCCAGGCCCTGGGGACCCCTGGCAGCACGAGCCACCTAACGTGCGGCTCCCCGGCCAACATGCTATTTTAAAACCCTGCCCAAACACGGCTCAAACAGAACTCCACCAAGGAGATGCCACGATGGCCCTGGCTGAACCAAAATGACAAACGGCGGCTTGCAAGGGGAGGAACCGAGTCCTTCCACATACGATGCCGGGTGGCATCTCCGCTTCAGCTTTATTAAAACCCTCGAGTTCCCCGGGACCCTGCGGCATGTGACCACCCCTTCCCCCTCATGCGATCCACTCGAGATTGAGGCACCGGGCAACGAAAGCAAACATGTCAGAGACCTCCTCGATGACTTTGGCAGTGGGCTTCCCTGCACCGTGGCCGGCCTTCGTGTCAATGTGGATGAGCAGGGGGTTGGTCTGCTTCTGACTACGGCCCACGGTGTGCTGCAGCGTGGCGATGAACTTCAGGGAGTGGAGGGGGACTACACGGTCGTCGTGGTCGGCGGTCAGCAGGAGCATGGACGGGTACTGGATCCCGTCTCCTTCCGGGAGCCTGACGTTGTGGAGCGGAGAATACCTGCAGAGGACATCAACAGACACGTTTACAGGGTCACTGCTCTGCCGGGAGACCTGGGGCAACAGGGTCCTTTCCAGCCTCCCTAGCCAGCCAGAATTCCCGTCCCTCCCCCTTGCTCGGGTCAGTGCCCTGCATGCAATGGGGCCTTGCTCACTCCACAATATCGGTCAACTGATCTGCTTGGACTCTAGGATCGCGCAGTTTTCTCAATGGGGATTTGGGATCTAGGTAGCCCACTCCGTATCTCTCCCAAGTCCCCGCACTTAGGTTTAAAGGCTGACTGAACAATCACTGTTCCAAGACATTTCCCTAAGATGGACGTGAAAAACCCACCACACTCGGCACAAAACAGCTGGCTCTGTCCCTTAGCATGCTGGTGCACATTATTGAAAACCACAGAATTCAGTTAATTATGGAGATGCCTTATGAAAATTTCACAAATCCACTCAATCAAGCGCCTTACCCCTGTCTGGGGTAAATCTGCATAACTCTGGTCTGAAGGAAATGGTGGGGGGAGCAAAACAGAGTAGGATGGAGAAAAGGTACTGAATCCTCATTTTACAGATGAAGAAACTGAGGAACAGAGAAATTAAGTACTTTGCTCAAGGTCACACAAAGGGAAAGTGGTGGGGCCAGGATTAAAACCAAGGTACTTTTGAGTCGCAGGCCTGTGCTCTTTCCACTAGTGGAAGCATGGGTGGAGGCCGAGGTGTAAGGCACAGAGCTGACCGCAGACTGAGCAGGGAGGGTCAGTACCACCTCCTGTTAGGCTCAAATGGGCTAGACCTGATTGGGAAAGGCATCTCATGTTTCTACACATGAGGCTTTCTCTTCTCAGAAACTCACAGAAAAACCAAACTTTCTTTACACCCATTTTGAACATGTTTGTGGTAAGTAATCAGTATCCATACGTATTTACAATTGAAAGGTGCTTTTAGAATGGCTCTCCTTTTTGGAACACTGGTCTATTTCAGCTGAAAACAGACCCAAACAAGATGGTGGCCCAGGTTGCAGGGAGCCGTAAGAGGCAGGGTGTCCTAGTGGACAGAGAGTGGGACTGGGAGTCAGGAGACCTGGGTTCTAGTCCCGGCTCTGTCACTGGCCTGTTGGGCAAGTCACAAACTCTGGGTGCTTCAGTTACCTCATCTGTAAAATGGGGAAAAATGCCCGTTCTTCTCCTTTTAGAGCACGAGCCTCATGGTGGGATAAGGGCTGGATCTGTTTTGATTATCCTTCATGGATCCCAGCGCTTTTAAGCACCGTCACCATCATCCTCATCCCCTGGTTGACTGGTATGACTGTCTATTGTAAACCACTGGACGAACTCTAACTGGCCACAGGAAGCTAATCTGCGGGACATCTTCCCCTAGAGTTTAGACATTCAAGCACACAATGGCAACCTTCGATTAAAGCCAAAATACACAGAAGTACTGGGACCGAAATGCCCAAAGAGGAGGCTTTGTTTCTCCTCCAAGCTGCATTAACCTCCAGGTTAAGGAATCATTTTAGCCTAATCAGCACTGACTGTTTCTGGGGTCGAGGGCCAAAGCGGCTCACCCGTGCGTGACCCCGACCACTGGACCCCCCGCAGAGGAGGGGGTTGGAAACTGAATCCGTAGCCCTGGCCTCCCATAGTTAATTTTCTCGAGTCCCTGCACTGTAATCAGCAGGGAAATCCCACTCTTTTCTCTATCTCGAAGGCACAGTACAAGAGTTATCAGAAGGCAAATTGCTAAGGACTGATGGCTTTCTGAGAATTTGAACTCTGCCCTAGTTTACATTTAATTTTCTGATGTGGATTCTCTATGCGTCTCTGTGAGGAGGAAAGATGCGGAGGGAGAACGGGAGTGGGGAAATGGATCGGGACTAATCAACGAGCAATCTTAGTAAAAGAGGCAGCTATTTTTAATTAACTGTCATTATGGACCATCTCAATAGTCACCTTTAATTTACTTAACATCTTCTGGGGAAAAGTCTGTGAAATCGGCACAATTTTCCAGTGAGATGGAATGGTGTGGTAGGAAGGGTCTCTTCTCTCTGGGACCCCCCCGAGGTGTTACCCACCGCAGCACAACTTGCAGACCGTGCGCACGCTCTCTCCAGGACCCTGGGGGCTGCGTCCTCACGGAACCCCGGGACAAAAAAGGGTCCTGCTGGGGCATTGGCTATGTCGGTCACCACACGCATGCGCTGACCGTTTCTCCCGACCCTGCTGTATCCTGGTAGGTTCAATCAATCTATCAGCATGATTTATTGAGTGCTTCCTGTGTGCAGAGTGCTATACTAAGCATCTGGAAGACTGCATCACGAAAGAGTTGGTAGACGTAACAATAATAATTGTGGGATTTGGTACGTGCTTACTATGTGCCAGGCACTGTACTAAGCACTGGGGTGATTACAAGCAAATCGGGTTGGATACAGTCCCTGTCTCACGTGGGGCTCACAGTCTCAATCCCCATTTTATAGATGAGGTAACTGAGGCACAGAAGTGAAGTGACTTGCCCAAAGCCACAAAGCAGGCAAGTGGTAGAGCTGGGATTAGAACCCATGTCCTTCTGTCTCCCAGGCCCGTGCTCTATCCACTATGCCACGCTGCTTCTCTAGATGTGATCCTTGCCCTCAGAGGTCATGGGTTCAAATTCCGGCTCCGCCACTTGTCAGCTGTGTGACTTTGGGCAAGTCACTTAACTTCTCTGTGCCTCAGTTCCCTCATCTGTAAAATGGGGATGAAGACTGTGAGCCCCAGGTGGGACATCCTGATCACCTTGTATCCCCCCCAGCGCTTAGAACAGTGCTTTGCAAATAGTAAGTGCTTAATAAATGCCATTGTTATTATTATTATTATTATTATTACATTCTAGTGTGGGCTTACAATATCAGAAGAGCCAAGATGTGTGGTGGAAATACAGGGAAGGGATAGGGAGTTTGAAAAAGGGAAGTGCACTTAGCTCCTCCAGCCCTGGGCCAGCTGCAAGCACAGTCATGGCTCCTCCCCTGCCCGGCCCACTGCCCACCGTTCCATGTTTTCCGAGGGGCGGCAGCTGCCTGATGCCGTCAACGGTACTCCAGACAACCCAAGGCCTTTGCCCCCAGCCTCGGGCAAAACCTTGAGGCTGGCCAGAAAGGAATCGAAACTGGGAAGTCCCTCAGGTAACTGACCTCGAAACTGTCATTATGTCAAGCAATCCACAGTCAAGCATTGCCAAGGAAGTGCCATCAAACAAATCAAAGATGGAAGTTCACTTGGCAAAATCTATCGCTGAAAAAACTCATACTTAGGGCTAGAAGCTAGGTCAGTGATCAGCTTGGATGACTTTTGATTCTTGGTGTGGCAGGGAACTGACAGTGGACGAGTGGTTGTGTCAAAGCTTCTTAATTAGCTGCTTGACTGTTGATGGTTCGTAACAAATTTTTAGTTGTTTCGACTGCGTTGATAAGGATGGGCTCATTAAATACACAAATCTCACCAGAAGAACAGTGTGAAACCCTCTAATGATTTTGTGGAAGATGGAGTCTCCAGCTGTAACTGAGGGATAAGGCTCAGACCAATGACTACTCACCCAAATGTTCAGTAGCATGCTCTGCACATGGTAAGCGCTCAATAAATTCCATTGATGGACTGGGGACCAAAATCCTGTGTGGGATAATCGATTCTGGGGCCAGAGGATTGAGAACACCCTCGTCTCTGCCCACAGTGTTCGCACTAGGGCACAGAGTGCAACAAGTGAATAGATGGGCAGGAGTGCAGCACAGGGCACAATGCCCACCAAGATTTTTTATGTGCAGGACCTAAAGACAGCCAAAGTGATCACAGCGCAGTGCCGATGCCTGCCATAGTGCCATGTCCTCGCAGGGGGTTTGCCGTGGTAACCACTGTGGTGTTTGCCACCTCGGTCAGGCAGTCATCTTTCAGGCTTCCCCTTAGCGGAACACCTCAAGTAGTTCTTTGGTCAGAAACTCCCTCCATCAGAGGCACCATGCCAGAAGACACTCTTCTATTTCTTCTTCTTTTTTTTCCCATTAATGGCATTTGTTAAGCACTTACTATGTGCCAGGCACTGTACTAAGTGCTGGGGTAGATACAAGGTAATCAGGATAAACACAGTCTATGTCGCACAAGGGGATAACAGCCTTAATCCTCGTCTTACAGATGAGGTGACAGGCCCAGAAAAGTGAAGTGACTTTTCCAAGATCACACAGCAGACAAGTGGTGTAGTCTGGACTAGAACCCAGGGCTTTCTGACTCCAAGGCCCACACTGTATCCACTATACGCGTCACGGTTCACAGAACAAACAACGAGCACTGACAATGGGCACATTTGACCATCATCACAAAATCATCAGCACTCTCAATTCGACATGCTAGTCCATCAACCCTGTTCTCAACTAGAACCCAAACCCGAGCTTCTGACACTATTAGGGATCAGAATTTGTCAATGCCTGAATGGCTGCACTCCAAGTTTGGACAGTGTTGGGAAGATAAGCTTGTAAGTGCCTGGTAATCAGTGGTTTTGCTTTTCCCTTGATTTATTTTTAAGCACCAATGCTGACTCTCAAGCAGCTGCAGTGGCCTGATAGAGTACCAGGGTCCTCCCTTGTGCAGGTGGAAATCCCCAAGCCCCAGAGAGCCCCAGGGTGTCAGGGTCTTTACAACAGCACAACCCTGCAGCTTAGTCCAGAGGCATTCGGTATTCATGGGGCCCCCAACTCTGAATGATGTTTAAACGGCCCCCACAGCCAGCATTTGACACAATGGCCAGTGGGTGCTCAACTACTGCAATGAATGAATCATCAACTGGTTCACCTATGAGGGGAAGAGACATTGACTGCACACAGAGGCTGATGAGTGTGGCTCTAGCGCCATTCCAGGTAGGGAAAATTCAAGCACAAACCAAGAGTTCATTGTCCCAGGCTGGGCCGGGCCGGTGAGGTCAGAAGACCCCAAAATCACTCACTTGCTGAGCCATTCGAAGTGTTCTTTGCTGTCGGAGCATCCGTAGTCCGTGGTCCAGGCATGGCCGATAGTGTATTTATGGAACTTGAGCATGTCCAGGACACCCACCTGGGCGATGGCACAGCCAAAGAGGTCGGGGCGCTGATTCGCACATGCGGCTGGAAAGAAGAGCGGGAAGTGAGCGGAATAAATTTGATGGCTCAAACACATTAATCAATGGCATTCACCGAGTGCCTGCGGATCTGGAGCGCTTGTGAGAGCAGAGTGTGGCCTTGTAGAGGGAGCACGGGGTTGGGAGTAAGGAGACCTGGGTTAGAGCCCCAGGTCTGAGAAGCAGAGTGGCCTAGTGGAAAGAACATGGGCCAGGGAGTTAGAGGATCTGGGGTCTAATCCCGGCCCTGCCACTTGTCTGCAATGTGACCTTGGGCAAGACACTCAATTTCTCTGTGCCCCAATATCCCCATCTGCAAAATGGGGATTCAATACCTACTCTCCATCCTATTTTAACTGCAAACCCCCATGTGGGACCTGACGATCTTGTATCTACCCCAGCGCTTAGTACAATGTTCAAAACATAGGAAGTGGTTAACAAATACCACAATTATTATATATTGTCGCTATTATTCTGCCACTAGCCTGATGTGTGACCTTGGGCAATTCACTTCATCCCTCTGGGTCTGTTCTCCTCATCTGCAAATACGTTGTGAGCCTTGAGTGGGGCAGGGATGGGGTCCAATCTCACAACCATGTGTCATCCCAGTGCTTAGAACATAGTCAGCACTTAACAAATGCCACAGTTCCTTTAGTGGAGTCGATAGGCATGATCATTGCCCTCAAAGAGTCTCTCACATAGCAGATTATAGCCTACCCCAAAAATCCAAACCTCAAACCAAAGCCAATGACCGCCAAACTCCTAAAGAACCGAGGTGAGTGAAGATTGCCAATTTTAGAGTCCCCCCCCACCCGCAACTTCTATTCCAGAGAACTTTATTCTTTATTTGTGCTACTCAGTGCCTTTCCTATAAAGGTCTTGAAGGAAATGAGGCTGAAGCTTCAGTTATTTCTGAGGTCCCCAATTCATTGTTAAGAAGGCACAGTTCTGTCTGGCACAATACAAAGTCAGCCTTTGTCGAAACCTGGAGCTCCACAGTCACTTGCAGATGCTGCATCTTACGAAATCAGGCACCGGGAGCCGGAAAATGGCTCTCTCAGAGGATCAGAAGGAGGACATGGTAATATGGGGAAGCCTCAAAACCAACTAGAAGAAATCATCTGGCCACAGTCGGTGGAACACAGATTGCCTCAATCAATAATGCTAACTGTGGAATTTGTTAAGTGCTTACTAGGTGCCCAGCACTGTGTTAAGTACTTGGGTAGATGCAGTACAATCAAATCAATGATATTGTTACACTAGGGAGATGTGGGGGTCAAAAATATTGACAGGGCTAAAACAGATCTGAGCAATTCAAGGATGACAGGTCTGAACTGGGTTAGCAGAGGGAAAGGCCAGTGGGCTAGAAGCCTCAAGGAAACTACATCCAGAACAAGTTATCCTAAGAAGACAGGGACATTTTCAAGCACCAATCAATAGTATTTATTGAGTGTCTATTGTATGCAGAGCACTGAACTATGCACCTGCAAAGTTCAATAATAATGATGGCGGTATTTGTTACGTGCTGTTTGCACATACTGTACTAAGCTGTTGGGTGGACAGAAGCAAATCAAGTTAGACACAGCCCCTGTCCCATGTGGGGCTCACAGTTTCAATCCCCATTTCACAGAAGAGGTAATTGAGGCACAAAGAAGTGAAGTGACTTGCCCAAGGTCACACAGCAGACAAGTGGTGGAGCTGAGACTAGAACCCATGACTCTGCGACCTGTGCTCTATCCACTATACCACTTCTGCTTCAATGAAGGCAGAGGATAATGGGCCTGCTCTCAAGAAGCTTACAGTAAGCCTGGTCAGGCCTGTCCCAGTATGGCCCTTGATTCAGACAGCATTTATGGTTTTATCAAGGTTCTGAAGCACTTTAGGATTGGAGACCCTACAAAGAATATTTCATGGAATTAATTTTAACACCCCAGCTGAGTACTCTTTTAATTCCTGCAGCAGATGAATGAAGCCAGTGTCAGGGATGGGGGAAACCTTTCCAGGTCAGAGGAAGGTATCCCAGAATATACCACTATATAAAATAGCCATCTTCAGAATGACCACAATAAAACTCCTTGGGAGGCAGTGTAGTCGAGTGGAAAGAGCACAAGCCTGGGAGAGAGACCAGGATTCAAGTCCCGGCACCACCAATTGCCTGTTGTGTGACCTTGGAGAAGTTTTTCATGCCTAAGTTTCCTCTTCTGTAAAACGGGGATAATATGCCAGTTTTCCCTTCCCCTTAAACTGTGAGCGCTTTGAGGGACAGGGGCTGATAATCTTGAATCTACTTCAATGCTTGGCATAGAGCAGGCACTTTATAAATCCTATCATCATCATCAGTTCCCTCAGAGTATGGGAACTTCCTAAACTTCAAACTGAAGATCCTCCAAAAGTCCCACAGATGACCAGCCTGGAAGAGCAAGGAGAAGGTGGGTCTTACCCACTAAGAGGCCTCCATTGGAACCACCATTAATGGTCAAGGTCTTTGGGGAAGTGTAACCTTCCTTTATGAGGTATTCAGCCGCACACTGGAAGTCATCAAAGCAGTTCTGCTTATTGGCCAAGATTCCACCTGCAAAATAAGGAAGGCAAAATGGGTTGGTTCAATCCATACCGAGAGCAGTCTGAAGAGTGGTGCCGTAGAGCTCTTCAGCTAAAGAGTCATGGGAGGAAAAGGCAAATTGGATCTTGTCCACTCCAGAACAAAAACAGGATGGTGAGGGAGAAGGAGCCCGGGTCTGGGAATCAGAGGACCTGGGTTTTAAACCTGGTTCTGCATGGTTCTAATCCTGCTGTGTGACCTCTGATGAGTTGCTTAATTTCTCTACGTCCCCCTTTACCCATCTGCAAGTGAAGACACTAATATTTGCCTTTCCTTACCTCACAGTCATGCTGTGAGGACTAACAGGGTGACACGCCATGTGAAACATTTTGGGGAATAAAAGAGCTAAAATAATAAAGAGGACTCTGCCGCTCAGGACAGATGGACATTTGGTCACTTCTGAATGTTGGCTGGCAGTTTCAGTACAAGACACAAAATGGACCAGAGCTCAATGCAGGGAGAAAATGAGAGCAGGTAGGCCCTGCACAGCCAGGAGGTGGAGGATCCACTGCTCTATATCTCCCAGTGCACAGTTCTCTCCAAAGAGCAGATGTCTGGAACAGTCGCCAGCCGGTGGAACAAAGGCAGATCCGTGTCCGCCTGGAGACTGACCGCTTATGCAGACATTAAATTAAAGACGAAGCGGTGGAACTGGAGAAGTTCTTCATATCCAGATCGATGCAATTAAGGATTTAATGAAGAAACCTGGGCCAAGTCCAGTTGCTGATGATGAATCAGTTTTCAGGAGTAATGTCATTATGTGAGCATGTGTATGTCTTAGAGGAGACCGTTCTCTCTTAAATTTGACAGGGTGTGTGTGTGTGTGCGTGCGTGGGCACATTTAAAAGACCAGTCCTTTTCAACTCAATTGTGAGCTGACTTCCTGTGGGACACAGTAGGACGGATACTGGATGGTCAGAAATTCTCGATGCCTGCACAGGGGAATTCTGATGGCCCATCAGCATTATTATAGAAGAGCCCGTTTCAGCTCCATCAGGATGGGGATTGGGGTAGGAGGGCAGATAGGAAAGAGCAAGAGAAACACTTTTCATGGCACCAACATGTTGTTTCCGAAGGGTGGATCCCTTACCTTTGTGCCAAGTCTCTCCATATTCGCCACCTCCACGGATGTTAGCCACAGCCAGGACACCTCCCAGATGTCTGACAAAGATCAGCCTGGATACACTGGAAAACAGAACGAGCCCCTCGTTGATTTACCAGCAGCCTCTGTGTGGTCTCCTCCCCGCTTCCCCCACTCACCCCAACACTGCATGTTCTGGGGGGATGGGCTACCCAGTCCAGTTCACGGCTCAGTCCTACCTGTTTCTGGGGAAGAGCCCTCACCAATTATCTTTTAAGGGAGCCTGTAGCCTATCATTTTCCTGTATTTATACAGACTCCATTAGCTCAAACACTGTTTTCTATAAGTCCCTGGGGTGGAAAATGGAGGAACACTAGCAAGAGTAGGCTGCTTCACTTTGGAACATGCTGCAACAAAGGCTTTTTGGAAATCCCTTTATCCCTACAGATGGCACTGCTAATTTTTGAAAAAGTCATCAACACAGTTTATCCAGTATTTTCTGAAGCCCAGAGCTGTGGAAGTTGGTCTGCAAAGTGAAAGTCCAGCCTGAGACTGCCCGCACGGAACTTTTTTTCGAGATCAGACACGACTCAAGCCGACTCTGAGCAGAACCCTGTGGCTCTGTCAGAAGCAGAAGACAAGACTGTCTTTCTAAATGGCACCTAAATGAACACATTGTTTTTCCTGAGGTGTTTTCCTCCCCCACCAGAGCTGATGGGTGAGGTTCCTGAATTGGCCCATTCAAGTGGTTTTCCTATGCTTGTCCATGTGCCCGCTAGCTAAGCGAGTGAGATGCCCCCCATCCACATTCTCCCAAATAGTCAAATGGAAGATGGGCCACAACTCCCAGCCCCCACATTGAACCCATTAGGTCCCGGGCCCACCGCCAGCCCGACATTCCGTGTAGGTCTGATCCACCTGTTTTGTGGCTTCTGTGGATCCTCTACTTCCCGCTTCCCACAGAGGCCTCTCCTGGGCAGTCTTGGGTTTGAGGCCAACTATGTCTGAAAACCCCACTCACGTCATTCCAAGCTTCTCCAGGCCCCAGGCCATCCCTAATTCCCACATGAAGTAGAGTCTTTTCACATACTCTTGGCTTGCAAAAAGATCCTTCCATAAACAAGCAGAAAGCTGCATCTACAGAGTAGCCCTCAGTGCTTCATGCCTAGACTTGTGCTTGCCATCAATTCGTTTCTCGTACTCAGTGGAAAGCATAAACTGCCCGATTCTTGAAAGCCTTCAATTAGGAATCTTTATGGGAACTAGAAGTAGAATAAGTTCCTTCCATGTGGGCCACAGATCTCCTAATGTGGGGGGGAAAAGGAGGGGTGAGGTGTGCGTATGTATGTATACACATACACAAACCTGTACCTGTACATCCTTTCATAACTGCAATGTACATTTCGGATTTCATTTTACATTACTGAGATTTAAAGGAAGGTGCGTTATCTCTGAAGGCAAATAGCTAGCTCCCCATAAAAGTGAATTCATGTCCCCCACACTTCATTAAATACAGTAAATTTCATTACAACTTCGAATGTTCTCCAAAAGATAAGAGGCAGACCTGGAGGGCCCCCAGAGGACCCTCTTCCATTCAATAGCCTCCTACTCCCGCTCAGAGCAGCTGAAGGGGCACAATTTCAATTTTTTAAAAAGTAATAAAATCAAGTGAAGTGGGAGGCAGCAGGGAAGATACCGTTCGATATTCTGGCAGTCTATCACTACCATTCCCTGACATCTTTAAAGACCGTTTGCTTCAGCTTAGGAAAACTAAATAGATAAGATGGCAGAGATCACTACCAATCAATCAAGAGTATTTACAGATGGCCCAAAGAATTCCACAATGTAAGGGCCCACGCCAGAAAAGAAAAAAGGGTGACTGGTCTGTCCTGAGCTGTGTCATCTCTCTCCTAGCTCAACATTCACAGGCTCTGTTTGCCCATTTCCTCTTCCTCCCTGTCCTTTAGCCCAAGACGCTGCTGCCCCATCCAGACTGCCAGAACTCTCTAAGACCCCAGGAATGCTCCTCAAGCCAACATGGGCAGTGCTCTGGCAGACTCGTGAGGAATTCACTGTCCATATTTGATTTTTTTTCCTGCTTTCTGCACGTCGGTCCCCAGCCACCTAGGTTGTGGATCGGGGGACTGCGGCTGAATTTGCCCATTTTGTGCTCACCCCAGCCCTTTGCACAGTGCTCCATACATCACACTGCTCCAAAAAGACCATAAGTAATTAACCGGATGGGGAAGGCAAGATGATAAAGAGCTTTCCAATCAAAAGCAAGGGTTGACAGTATGCCCGGAGAGCAGCAATTATCTAAGAGAGTCTTTTCATTCCCAGCTGCTGTTTCCTCCACCTGCATAAACCTGCCATACCCCAGGGGCCCCTGAACGCTTGCAGGTAATCGGCTGCCTCAGCCGGCAATGGAGTCTACCACCCCGCTGTGATGGCGGGGGAGAGGACGACAGCAGGGCTATACCAAGTCCCCCTAGATGGTGCAGAGCGTGCCATCCTTACCTGTAGCTCGGTGTAATGGAAATGTTGAATCCACCATAGCCATAGAGGAACGCAGGGTGCGATCCATCCAACTTGAGTCCCTTCTTATGCACGAGGAACATTGGGATCTTGGTGCCATCTTTGCTCGGGTAGAAAACCTGGGAAGGCAGAGAAAGGCTCTCACTCAGCGGGGAAACCACTTCCAGCTCTGCTGGGATCCCGTTCCAAAGATAAGAGTCGGAAGGTGGTGGGAGTGTTTGCCCTCAGGGACTACTGCCATTTGCCATGGCTAGGGATGACGGCCCCAATGGCTTTGGAATGCTCGATTTCCTTCTCGAGAAGGCAGCTGACTAGATAGTTGGGAATGGGCACTTCTCCCCACCACCCCCACACCCCCCAAACAACTACCTCTGGGCACTAACCCTTTCCTGCACTTCCCCATGCAATGTCCCTTCCCTGCTCCCAGCTTCCCACACACCATCCAGTGCACTTCCCGATCTCCACAGTTCCCAATCAATCGATCCATCAAGAATGCTTACTGGGCTAAGCCCTTGGGAGAGTACAATAGAGACATGATCACTGCCCTCAGGACCTTACACTCGAGCAGAAAAAATTCATTAAACTAAGGAAACTGAGAAGTAATAAGGTATAAGGATATTTATTTATATTGATGCTATTGATGCCTGTTTACTTGTTTTGATGTCTGTCTCCCCTTTTCTAGACTGTAAGCCCACTGTGGGCAGGGATTGTCTCTGAATTGTATTTTCCAGGCACTTAGTACAGTGCTCTGCACACCGTAAGTGCTCAATAAATATGACTGAATGAATGTATACAAAAGTGCAACTGGGAGAGGGGGTATGAGTGCTAAGTACAGTACTCTGCACACAGTAAGTGCTCAATAAATATGATTGAATGAATGAATGACCAAATGCTAAGATGGGGAAGCAGCATGGTCTCGTAGAAAGAGCACAGGACTGGGATTCAGAGGATCTGGATTCTAATGCCACTCTGCCTCTTGCTTGCAGTGTGACGCTGGGTTAGTCCCTTAACTTCTCTGGCCCTCAGTTTCCTTGTCCATAAAATGGGAATTCAATGCCTATTCTCCCTCATACTTAGACTGAGAGACCCTTGCAGGATAGGGACTATGTCCAACCTGAGTATCCTGTACTTAACCCAGCATTTATCACAGTGCTCTGCAAATAAGAAGTGCTCGACAAATGACACAATTATCATTATGACGCAGAAAGGTCAAAGTGGCCAGAATTCAGGGTGAGGGTGGGGGTTCTGAGAGAGAGGAAATGCATTTCCTTAGTCGGGGTGGCCAATGCACAGTGACCAAATTGAAAGTCCTAGTGGAAACTGAGTGTTTCCCCACTAGTTAAGGCACAAAGGTATGAAGTGGACTTTATTTGGTTTTCATGCTGTTCTACAATTCATGCTCTGGGCCTTGAAACTGAATGGCCAAGCCTAGAGGAGCGTGACAACAGCAAAGTCAATGTTGGGGCTGATGAAGAGACAGCATCCTAGGAACCAAACTAATATGGTTTAGCACGCTAATACAGGGCACTGGGGTTGGTGGGAGACACAATGCAGACAGAGAGAAACAAGTGAGATATCATGGGGGAATGGTTCAAAATGCAGTATCTGCATCTCAGAAAAAGAAAAACCAGAGACAGGGATTGAGAGCATTAAATAATAATTGCTATTATAGCCTCAAGGAAGCAAACCACAAGCAGTCTCCTCTGTCTGTACTCTAAGCGAACCAGGTCTGAGAAAGAGACAACAGAACGCTAAGGGTACATTTGAAAGCACAACAGTGAATGCTGCTTCTGATTCAGTGTTGAGTGAGTGTGAGGGAGGCTTGGGCTTCTGGGAGCCATTGGAAACTTCCTGGAACTGGAGCAATGATGAAAAAAATCGGTATGGCACCAGAAAATGGCTTTATTGTCTGTACCAGTGGTTTTGGTCGGGGGCAGTGGGTGATGACAGAGGAGAGAGTCTTGGGCAGGGCGTAGAGGGAGTCTGGTGGATTTACCCAGCTGCCTGATAAGGAGAGAGTTCAGGGAAGTACAGGCTGGGAAGCACTCTAGGGACAGCAATAAGCAGCCTGTGGCAGGGAGAGGCTTGGGAAATGAGAGGCAGAGAAGGAAGTGAGGTGAGCACTAGCACATAAATGGCTCTAGTAGCTCACTGGACCCTGGGAGGAGGCTAGAGCTGACCCAGAGCGGTTCACACTGCACCTACTCAGACACAGGGCATTTGATGAGATGAGGAACTCAGAGGAGCTGATTCCCGGAGACAGGGTAAGCCCCTATCAGTTCAGTTGATAATGCCAGAGTGTGCCCTAGAATTATTGAGGATGTGGTTTGAGGGGGTGAGGGGAGGCAGGGGTGAGGGAGAGAGGGAGGGAGAGGGAGAGGGAGAGAGAGAAGCAGCACATTTATCTGATGAGCCTGGTCACAGATCCAAGTCAATACGCTTGCAACACTGTGAGATTCATCATACAAATGAACAAATACCCCATTCCCCCAGTGGCAATCTCTCTCACCAAAGGTCAGCCTGAGCCTCTCCTTTACCTCGGAGAAGTTGTGTGGGTTCCACACCCAATAACATCCCCAGGCAGGAAAACCTTTCATCCAGGCAGTCAGGACCTAAAATATCTTTGTGGGATGCAATTCAGTGACGATCAAGCAGATACTGCCGTTTGGAGAGTTGTGGGCGTCTACCATGATATTCCCAACACTCCCCGCCACCCCTCCTGGCCCCAGCCCTGAATGCTCTCTGCTGCTATCGCAGCATTTAAAGGGAGGCCTTGCTGTCAACGCCTCTCAGCAACTCTCCTGCCTGCAACTCAGACACCAACTGGGAAGCGCAAAACTCGGCCCAATTGCTATTTTAGCCGGGCAGCTGCATCTTCCCCAGTTTGCCCGTTTTGTTGGGACGCAGAGTCAGCGGCCTTCTAAAGCCAGGCCAAGTAGACATATTTCTAGGTACCTGAGGGTGCCACAGGAAATGTCGACATCCCCAGCAACTGAGGCGTGAGAGGTTGTCGTCACCCTGAGCAAGGATCCCAAACTGGAATGCCAATCCCCGCAAGACAGTCTACTGTGAACATGGTTCAATGAGATTCTGGCTCAACATGGAGCTAAAGGGAACCCTTCACAGATGAAAAGGCTACAGTGGATCCAAAATCACAGCACTCCAAATCGCCAAACATCTCACTCTCTTTGTATGTTTCAAATGAACATTCCAACAATCAATGGTATTTACTGAGTGCTCTACTGTGTGTAGGGCACTCTACTACATGTTTGGAAGAGTACAGCTGAGTAAATCGAAACACATTCCTGCCTTCAAGGAGATTACAATAAGCCAGTTAGACTGAAAGCTCCTGGAGGGCAGGGATCAGGTGCTTTGCTTCTGCTGTACTCTCCCAAGAGCTCGGGATAGTACTTCTTGCATAGGAGGCATGCAATAAATGACAAGGAGAATGATTTACATTTTCAGACTGAGGCAATTGTCATGGAAAAATGGTGGTCCATGCATTTTTCAATTCATCAGTAATATTCATCAGTGCCTGCCTTATGCAGACCACTGCATTCAGGGCTTACTGTATGCAGAGCACTGCACTAACTGCTTGGGAGAACCGGCTCTCCAGGAGCTTGTAATCTAGCAGGGGAGACAGACACTACAGTAAATTATAGACAGAAAGAAGGGACAGGGATGTGTATATATGAGTTAGTGCTTGAGTAAGTGGACCTGTACAACTACAGGGAGTTGTGAGAGTTGGGGAAATATTAGATGGGGAGATGAGTGATTAATCATGGAAGACCTCCTGGAGGAAATGTGATTTTAGCAGGGTTCCAAGTCTCTGGTTGAGGCTTATTTGCGCCACAGGTTTCAGTCAGTTCTGCTGGTTCACCCATCCAGGGTTTCTAAGGGCTTCTTTATATTTCTGTAGCTGCAGTAGTCTGTTCATTATTCGTAGCGCAGATGCCAGGGAGGTAGCCAGATGCATTTTGGGAATTACGTGGAAATATATAAACAAGTATTAGAGAACAAAGAGACCAATGTCCCATGATTCCATATCTTCTCCACCCAAGTGACAGAAAGTTGTAAAAGGGAATTTACTTTGTTAGTACTGACCATGACTGAACCCCGTGAATCACGCAGCAGACACTGGTACCAGACATGGCTAGTAAAAGGGGAAAAGCAGTTTCTGAGGGGAAGCAGAGGAGGCATTAAAGCATTAGTCAATAGCATATCACTTAATGGGACTTTACAGAGCTACGGAAAATTGTGCTAACGGGAAATATGTCACTTCTCTCCACTCTAGTTCTTTCTTCATTCTGCTGCACGGATCATTTTCCTAAAAAAAAATTCGGTTTACGTGTCCCCACTCCTCGAGAACCATCCGCCTACACATCAGGCCGGAGCTCCTTGCCAGCGGCTTTAAAGCACTCAATCAGCTCTCCCCCTCTTATCTTACCTCTCTGATTTCCTACTACAACCCAGCTCACACCCTTTGCTCCTCCAATGCCAACCTACTCATTCTACCTTGAGCTAGTCTATCTCACCACCGACCCCTTATCCACGTCCTCCCTCTGGCCTGGAGCTCTCTCTCTCTCTCTCTCTTCATATATAACAGACCACCAACTCTCTCCCCACCTTTACAGCCTTATTAAAATCACATCTCCTCCAAAAAGCCTGCCCTTAAGTCTTCCCTTCCCAAACTCCCTCTCCCCTCTTTCTGCATCACCTCTGCTCTTGGGTCTGTATCCTTTAAGTAGTTGATATTCACCCCACCCCTCAGCCCCATTACACTTTATGTACATATCCAAAATTTATCTTAATACCAATCTCTCCCTCTACACTGTAAGCTTCCAGTGGCTAGGAACTCTGTCTACCAACTCTGCTGTACTTTCCCAAGCCCCTACTATAGTGCTCTGAACACAGTACATGCTCAATAAATATGACTGATTTATTGATACTTATCAGGTGACTTAGTACAATGCACTGGCCCCACTGGGTGCTCAGGACATACCACTGTGAATGTTACAACTATCAGAACCCATTCCAGATATTCAGGAGAGAGGGACCCTCCCTTCACTTTATCTGGAGCAGCTGGGGAGGGTGAATGGGGTGGTGGTAGGTGACCTTCTTTAAAGTCCTATGGGATTGCAGTTCCTCTAAACTCATCTACTCACAGAGGTGGACAAAGTGACAGCATGGTGACAAACAGGTTGGGAACCTGAGGCCACTTTCCCAAGGGAATTTCCAGAGGAAAAGTATTTTGGAAAATAGAATCTGTACCACCACAAAGATCCACTGCTACCTGGCACCACTCTTAGTCCCCCAAAGTATCTGTAGTAGCAGTACAGTATTTACTGAGCACCTGAGTGAATCACACTGTACTAAATCAATCAGTTCATCCATCCATTAATCAATCAATCATATTTACTGAGCATTTACTGAGTGCAGAGCACTGCACTAAGTCCTTGGTCCAATACAAAGAGTCAATAGACATGATCCCTGCTCACAAGGAGCTTAGAATCTAAAGGGGGAGACAGACATAAGCGCTATGGGTCCAAAGATGAGATGAATACCAATAAAGGCTAAGGAAGGTACAACAGAATCATGGGATTTGATCCCTGCCCTTTAGCATTAAAAAGTGTTTGGCAACCTGTTCCCTTTGATATTTCTTTAAAAGCAATGAGGATGGCACACTCCCTTTCACTGGTCGGAGGAGAAATCAAACACCACGTTAAGGTGGCATTGCTTTCGTGGATCTAAAAGAGAGCCTTCCATGCTGGCTATCTCTTCTGAAACAACAATCACCTGCGATGGAAAACCGGGACATGAAATCCATTTATTTAAGATATGAGATAGGTGAAGCTACCTAAGTGTCTTTCCACAGATAGCCTTCAACAACAGATCCAACCTTGGTCTGACTGGAGATTCCTGACCATTCACCACAGGGAATGCTGCAAGTTGAGAGATTAAGGTAAACTGTGACGGGGAAGCTCTAAGAAGAAAAGAATGTCTGGTGATAGCAGCTCCGGGGTAAATTTAGCCCCTGACAGGTTTGGCGGTCCGTGTTCATAAAAGGTGCTGCCGCTCCTTGCATTATCGGAGCAGACAGAGCCACACTGATGCTGACAACACCAGTCACAGATCAGTGAACCCCAGAGCGCCAGCGACATTCTGGAGCCCCGGGGGCCCAAGGGCCTCCTGGGTCTGAGCAAACAAACCCTCCGAAGAATGGGCCCACAGTAGGAGAGTGTTCAGGCAGCCTGCCTGCACCCCCACCCCACTATCGATTTCTGCAGGGAGCCAGTCCTGCAACCCATATGGCGAGCTGTTGAGCTCTCTTGGCTGTGGCCAGCGTGTGGGTCCAGGTGGCTAGTTCTCTGGATACATACACAGAGAGAGAGAGAGAGAGAGAGAGAGAGAGAGAGAGAGAGAGAAAACCCATAACTGGTCTGAAAATAAGAATGCCAAATTCCAGTCTGAACAACACTTTTGCTTACTCTTAAAATATCTCGCTGGAGAGTTATAGCGAAACACTAGTTTTTAAGGACATGGCACCCGGACAAATTCAGAGTGGTCAAATTTTAAAATATGAATTATTTATAATTCTCAAGCATCAGCATATTAGCTATTTCCCAGTGTCTTGGGAAAACCTGCCTGAGCTCAGCACTTAACAAGCAGCCCAACCTGATGTGCACGGCTGTGTACTTGCCATATCCTAAGCATGTGCATGATTGTAGGCTTGTCAAGTCCTGAACACAGGCACGGCTGTATTTGGATAGCTCTGGATCTTGAAAATGCTTTCTAGTGACAATAATCCCTCATTCCTTCACCTTTCCTGAGGAGGCAGGGAGTGGGGGATGTCTAGAGAGTTCATGGGCCAGAAGAGAGCAGGAAAATCTAATTTAAGATATGTAGTCTTTTGGCTATTGTAGTAAGTATGACTATAAATGTGGCATACTTTTTTTTTTTGGCAAAGAAGGTAGGAAACAGATTTAGTGTACTGACCTGACCACTGGTTGGGAGCACACACCCAGCTGGGTGAACAGCCAGCCCTCCCAAACTGTGCTCGGGAAAATGTACTTAGAGAGGGATTAGAGAAAAACCTATATCTTAAAAATTCTACCAAGGTTCAGGTCAAGAAGAAAAAAATGGAAAGAGAGGCTAAGCTAATTTGAGTAGTATTTTCTGGTCTTTCTGGGCCAGGGCAGGGAAGGGAATGGACAGGGGAGGGGAGGAGGAGGAGAATGTGGTAGGGGAGACAGTGGGTTTGGGGGGAGGGATGGACAGAAGAGGGACAGGAAGGGAAGAACTTCAGTGGACACAAGCCAGGACCAGAACCCACTCTCATATGAGCACAGCCAGGTGAGGAGTGAAAGTTCAGCACCCACCACCCAGGAGAGAGGCACTCTCTAAATCCAATTCCTACCACCGCTTCCACAAACCCAGAATGACAGGAAACCTGTAATGTGCTGCCTGAGCGAGCAACCAGGCACTTATGACTGATATGGAATCCAGGAAAAATCGGGGCAGAAAGCAGCAGAGGCGAGTGGAGGGGAGGTCTTCCCCTGTGCTTAGCTCCTGAGGGGATACTGTTGTCCCCCGAGAGATAAACAGGGGATGGGGATTGCCTGCAGGGCAAGGAGGCAGAGAGATCTAGTGGAAAGACCACGGAATTGCCAATCAGGAGACCTGTGTTCCATACCCAGCTCTGTGTGACAAGGGCAAGTCACCCACTCGGCCTCAGTTTCCTCATCTGTAAAAGAGGATAAGATACCTGCTCAGGTGGCCTTTGGCACACCACAGACACCCAATTCAGTGCCCTGCTCTACACGACGGTACAGCACTTCGCTCAGCACAATTCAGGTGCTCCTTACAGTACTCTGGGCAGAAACCCCAGGTGCTTGGTACAGTGCTATGCTCTGCAGATGTTCAATTCAGTGCTCTGCACAGCATACCACGGACAGCCGGTTCAGTGCTCAGAACACCACAGAAACTAAGTATAGTACTCTGCACATGGCAGACACTCAGTGCGGTCTCTCACACACCACAGACGCTTGGTACAGTGCTCTATTTTGAACACTGCAGGCATTCAGTACACATTGGGATGGCTGCTGACAGGTACCTACTAATAAAAGCATTTTCCCCTCACCAAGAAAAAAGGAGGGAGTTGGAACATGTCTTGTTCAACAAAATAGGATCAAAATTTAGTAGACAAACGAGCAAAACGTCACCTGCAAGACAATCTCCACGCGAAGCAATTATAAATCCTTCCCAATTCATTTCCCTCGAGGATGCATTCGTTTTAGGTCATAAATTCTGGATGGCCCAGGTGCAAAAGAAATGAAGCAATCAGTGACTTATTAATCTTCTAAAAACACCGTCTGATGGATATTTTTAAAGGTGGGAAGAGTTGGAGCAGTTCCCCACAGAAACCCAGGCTTACACACCTGCTTTAATACCCACCCACTACCAGAATCTTTTTCCTCTCAGGCTTGTTCCATCTGATTCACCTCTGAACCAATGGTTTTGGTGTCCTAGGAGGACCCCACCCCAATCTCTCCCAGCCCTCCTCAGCACAAGATGAAGACAGCCGCCTAAACCAAAGCTGCTGTGTGGAATGCAGATATCTGAGTCACCTCCCTCCCCACCCCCAACTCCCGCCCAACACCCACAGCTGGGAATGGCAATTACAGCACAGAAAAACTCCCCAGATCTAGGCCATCCAGTTTTGAAAGACCACATCTCATACCTGAAACACTAGGACTAAACATTACTCACCACTAATGATCACCTCACCCCCAACTCCCCCGCTAGACAGACTGCCCCCAAGGACTCAAACTTGGACTTGGAATGTCGGCCAGGAAGCCCTTTGTAAATAATGGCAAATGGCCTCAGATGTGCTTGTGAAGAAGCCTTAAGCACCCGGTGTGCTTCTCCAGCTTCCCACCACGAGGGACACAGCTGGGGCCAGGGAGGATGCACACTGGGGAGCGAGGAAAAAGAAAGCAAACCTTGAGGAGGCACAGCAGAAGGCTCAGGAGTCCCGTCGGGAAGGAGGCATAAAAATTCCCTCTGATTTAGGCTGCTGCCCAGCAGGGTAAGCTAATACGACTCATCCTCTTCATAAAATACCAGAGACATCGTTCCTTTCTAACTTTTCTGAATGCACTCCTCTCTGTAATGGCAATTAGCGACCCCCCAGGGCCTGGACTGAGACAATTCCCTAAACATTCTTTAGGAAAAGAGATGCCAGAAAAGAAAAATGCTACGCTGGCAAGCTGACTGTAATAGCGACATCTGATGGGAAAATCAGGCACAGAATGGTATTATACTGAAAGTGTCATTTGGCACAGAGTCGGCATCTGTATCAAGTACTATGCTCCTTGTGGACAGGGAACGGGCCTCATGCTTATGTTGTAGACGGTGAGCTCCTTGACAGCAGGGATTGTTTCTACCAACTTTACTGCACTGATCTCTTAGGAACATTTAGCACAGCGTTCTGCCCAAAATAAGTGCTCAATAAACACCACTGATCGATTAGTTGATTCCCGACCACTTAGTACAATGCACAGCACAATGGGCACTCAACTAGCTCTACTACTACAATCTGCAAGCAACCCATTTAGAAAGAGAGGTGCCAGGGGGTGAGAGAAACATCACCAATCCCGCTGGCAGGTTCTCAACATCTGCAAGTCTCCAAAATCGGGTGGAAAATATAGACCTTGAAAGCAACGGCAAGAAGACAGAAACTGGCACTGGACTGATCCTTTGGTGGCACTCTTACAGCCTTACCAGTCTTTGGTCTAACTCGGCTCAGGGCTCATGAAAACTCAAAACCTGCTACAGCTACCATCCGATGCCAATGTGACTCAGAAACGGCACTAGTGCCAGTTCAAAAGGCAAACGACAATTTATGCTACAGCTTGTGCTGTTGCCGGTCTGAGAACAAGCGATCAAAACTAATGACATTAAAATGGCTAAGCAATGTGCCTTCCCAAGAATGCAAAATCAGAGATGGAAATAAATTTTTTTTTGGATATTCAGCTCCTAGATTTTCACGAACGAGGATGAACCCTAAAAGGGGTGGTGCAGAGACATTCTCTGTCTGGAAACCTGGCTAGCTTTTCCTCTACCACATTTCCTGGATCTACCCTTCCTCTCCCCATCCTTGTGGTCACCAACTTGACTGGCTCAAGTCTTTGTCACCTCCCAGCTGGATTACTGCATCCTACTTGTCCTTACTGGCCTCCTAGCCTCCAACCTCTTCCCTCATCAATCTCTCCTACTCTCTGCAACCAGGCCCCAGTTTGCCTTCTCTGCTCTTCCCAATCAATCCCAAGCTACCCTGGTGCGTCTTACTCACTATTCCCAATGCCAATCCAGGCATCCCTCATGCCGTTCCCTCTGCTGGAGCTTCCTCCCCAATAAATGGCCAGCCCTGATCCCTTCTTAATTTCAAGGCCTCCTAAAAACCTACTTTTGAAGGCTCCGCCAAAGAGCACCCACACCCCCATCCACTCCCTAATCAGGTCTTCCTTCCAGCCAGTCTCATTAGCAATACAGCCTAATGGAAAGAGCCCAAGCTTGGGAGTCAGAAGACCTGAGCTCTAATCCCGGCTCTGTCATTTGTCTGCTGTGAGACCTTGGACAAGTCGCTTAACTTCTCTGTGTCTCAGTTCCCTCATCTTCTCCAGCCTAATTAGAAGGTGAGCCACATGTGGGACCTGACTATCATGTATCTACCCCAGCGCTTAGTTTAATGCTTGGCACATAGTAAGTGCTTAACAAATACCACAACTATTAGCACTGATTTGTGCTTATTAACCACTCAGTGGCATTTTACTGAGCACTTACTGCATTCAGAGCACTGAACTGAGCACTAGGGAATGGACAATAGAGCCAGTAGAAATGATTCCTAACCTCAAGGAGGTTACAGTCATATTGTTATTCTATTCATTCATGCCTTACTTTGATTTCTAACAGGGACATCTGAGTTTATACACTTATTCTTATTGTATGTATTCAATTTATGCCTCTTTCACCAGGGGTGGTAAGCACCTCGAGGGTTAGCGACTTTTATTCTACACTCAGCTCTGCCACGAAGCAGTGTAGCTTAGTGGACAGAGCACGGACTTGGGAATCAGGAAGGCTTAGGTTCTAACCCGTCTCTGCCACGTGTCTGCTGTGTGACCTTGAGCAAATCACTTAACTTCTCTGGGCTTCAGTTACCTCACCTGTAAAATAAGGATTACAAGTGTGAGCCCCATGTGGGACAGAGACCATGTCCAACCTGATTAATCTGTATCTAGCACAGCACGTAGAATAGTGCGTGACACATAGTAAGTGCTTAACAAGTACCATATTATTGTTATTATTATCACCACTATTACTATTACCATTATTATTAAGCAGGTTTCCACCACGTATTCTTGCCAGAACATCATTAGGGATAGAAGGTGGAACCGATAAAGCGAGCCGATCAGGACATGATCATTGCGGGGTTGGGAGAAATGGTCTGTGCGGAGGTGTTTAGCGTCGGACCCAGGGAGCATGCAACAGATATTGTTGATGATGATGATGGAATGACACTTAGATATCTGCAGGTCCTGGCATATGGCTGTTTGGTGAGAAAGTAGTAGCTGACTTCAGCTACCTCCAACAGCTGCTGCATTCTGCCAACTGATAAACTTGCAGTCAACTACACATGGCAATCATTAGTGACATGCCATCTACTGCGACCATATGTTTTCCCAAATGTACACCAACCCCCTCAAATAGAAATGTAAAGCAATTGATTTCATTCATTATTTGATATCATTGATCTTAGCATTGCTAACTAACAGATCCCTTGGCAAAGTTATTTTGTCTTCACTTCTGTTTGATCATGTTGCAAGGACACAGCACAAATCGGTCCACCCAGAATAGATGACACCTTACACCCTAAAGACGTTTGAGCAATATGTTTACAAGGAAAGAGCCTTTAGTCAGACTTGGAGAAAGATTTTAGCAAGATTCTATTTCTCAGACTTTCCCACCAACAAAAGAGTCCTGCATTAAAGATAATCTAGCTTGACACTAGCCTGGTCCTTCCTTGGGGAAAATCTGGAACCTTGTCTAACATTCTCTTCTGACCCCCACTTTCAGTTCCTGGAGTTTGCAAGAGAAGCAGTGTGACCTAGTGGATGGAGCATGGGCCTGGGAATTAGAAGGACCTTGGTTCTAATGCTGGCTCTGCCACTTGTCTGCTGTGTGCTCTTGGGTAAGTCTCAGTTACTTCATCTGTAAAATGGGGATTAAGACTGAGTGTCCCATGAGGGACATGGACGGTGATCAATCTGATTAGCTTGCATCTAACTCTGTGCTTAGTACAATGCCTGGCACATAGTGTTTAACAAACATCATAAAAGAATAATGAGAGAGAGAAGCAGGCACTTTTCAACACCCAGGCAAAGGCCCAGGCCCTTTTTAACTAGCTCCTTAACTTCTGTCTGGACTTACTGTAGTAGTATTCTCTTCTTCTACCCTTCCTCCAAAAACCTTCTGAAATCTACATCCAGGCAGGAGGGCCAGTGCCTAGGGGGCAGGTGAAGAATAGTATAAGGGGGACCCCTCTGGCCTCAATTTTGGGAACAGCTGACCCCCAATCCCCTGATAACCCAATTTTTGTTATTCTGCTCTCTCTCAGATCCTATATTAAATTCAACCCTCATCCTGTGGATTTCTCTGCGATGACAGCAGTCTACTAGTCAAGAAATGGTAATGTAGAGAAGCAGCATGGCATAGTGGATAGAGCATACGCCTGGGAGTCAGAAGGTCATGGGTTCTAATTCTGCTCCACCACTTGTCTGCTGTGTGACTTTGGACAAACTACTTAGCTTCTCTGGGCCTCAGTTACCTCATCTGTAAAACAGGGATAGAAACTGTGAGCCCCATGTGGGACAGGGACTGTGGCCAATCTGATTTCCTTGTATCCACCCCAGCGCTTAGTACAGTGCCTGGCACAAAGTAAATCTTAACCAAGTACCACAATTAATATGAGCCCATTCTCTGAGCTCTTGCATCCCATGGTGAGCTGCTTGTGGTCTGGGACTATTGGTGCCCAGGTCTATCCTAAACCACAGTGAAGAATCGAGGGTTCACTACCCTCTACCGTGTCAAACTCACAGCCAGGAGTGGGGCTAACTGCTGGGCTATCCAAGAACCACCTAGGACCTTCCACAAAGGACCTTCCACATACCCAGCGGAAAGCTCACTGTGGGAAGGGAATGCCACTGTTGTTGTGTTGTACATTCCCAAGCACTTAATAGTGTTCTGCACACAGTAAGTGCTCAGTAAATGCAATTGAATGAATAAATGACTCCTAAGAAATAGCTGGCCTACATGGGCGGGGATGGTCACGTCGGCTCCCGAGGCAACTGCCTGCCTGGTCACAGTGATACAGCACAGAGCGCAGCGCCGGCCCTGTATTGTGGTCACTTTGCCCATGGATGGATGATTATGTATTTGCTTATTCGTTTTTCTGTTCTTATAATAATAATAATGATGGCATTTATTAAGCGCTTACTATGTGCAAAGCACTGTTCTAAGCACTGGGGAGGTTACAAGGTGATCAGGTTGTCCCACGGGGGGCTCACAGTCTTAATCCCCATTTTACAGATGAGGTAGCTGAGGCACAGAGAAGTAAAGTGACTTGCCCAAAGTCACACAGCCGACACTTGGCAGAGCCGGGATTTGAACCCATGAACTCTGACTCCAAAGCCCGTGCTCTTTCCACTGAGCCACGCTGCTTCACATCATGCTTATCAATTGCATTCTGCATTTCTCCTGCTGCCCTTGCAGGCACACAAAGGATCTGCCTTCCTCCTAGTCTGTAAATAGAGACGTCCTTGAGACCAGGCCAGGGAAAACGTATTTAGTGCTAGGGTAGGTAACAAGAGAATGAAGTTGGACATGGTTTCCATCCAACACTGGTTCCCAGCCTGAGAGGGAAAACAGGCATTTCAACCCCATATTACAGATGAGGGAACTGAGGCCCAGAAGTTAAGTAGCTTGCCCAAAGTCGAGGCTAGTGCCAGGCCAGACTCAGTCCTGCCCCTGTTTAATGCGCACCAGGGGTCAGCATCTTGGGTTCTTCATAGCAAAAGGGCTCAGCCTTGGCCTCCTGGGCATTTTGCCATTGCCCAGCCCCACTGACACTCCTCCCACTGCCTCAGGGAATATGCCTGGGCAGAACCAATACCACAGAACCAACACCAGATGGGACAACAGATCCTCTTTCTCTGTGACCGGCCAATCGCGGGCCAATTCCAGGGCCACTCCACCAGACAATCCACTTTCCCAAAAGTTAGGGACTAAACAACAAACACCTCCCCCATTATCTTGGACCGTCTGGAGCTATTCTGGCCCCACAGGTATCTAAAGAATGGCACGGGGATCTGAACAATGTGATTTCTGATGGCAGAGACAACCCCATAATCTGGCGGTGCCAGCACGACCTAGTGAATTGTGAGCTAGGGCAGAAACCTGTTTCTCCACGAGTTCGTGTCCCCTGTGAAGTGCAGACATCAGGGAGGACGTGTGAGCTTGGCTGACATGCCAACATGATAAGAGTCACCGTGGCACTTTGGAGCTGTTTGAGCTATTTTTGCAGTAATCAGCTCCAAAATCTAATTTCTAATGACTAGCTGGGGAGAGATCGCTGTCAAAATCACCTTCCTAATAAGCCCAAACTACTGGTGAACACTGCCCAGCTGCTCTTTGGCTTGAAGACGCTGTGGCTGACAGGGAGAATGTATCCATGGTGGGAGTGTGACACTGAGAATTCCTTGCACCCTGCATCCCTGAAAATATCATCTTGCACCATTGCCTTTTGAGTAAGTGTGGCTCACACACCAGGAATGAGAGGGGAAAGGTGTGTCCTACCACCAGCAGGGCCTACGCTGGAACTGTGTCTGTGGCAGTGGGGCTAGCTTGCACCGAGCCATCCGCACTCTCGGGCCCCACGGCATGCACCAGGAGGATGGGTGCAGTCTGCTGCTGTAAGAGAATGGTAGTAGACTCTGCTGTGGAAGGGTCTCTCCCAAACTGGGTGAGGTGTCACTGAGGACCCTCACAGTGGCTTAGTGAGAGTGGGAAATTTGGGAGGTGGTCTTTCCTATTTTCTGTTGAAGACCAGGTGAGAAGCAAAACAACACAAAGAACAACAGCCAGAAAAAAAAAATAACGCAGCTGTCCTCCACACGACCAGATAGCACAGAGCTGACAAATGGCAGAAGCCACAAAGCAAAGTTACTGGGTCAGACCAAGACCTTCACCTGCTGTAGAAGTTGAGTATAAACCTGTCTCTTGGCCAAGGATCTTCCACTTAAAACCCCACCAGGCCCCGCTGTTAGAGCTTCCGTCAATGCTCAGGGAACTAACACACCATCCGTTTAGTACAGTGCTCTGTACATAGCAAGCGATCAATAAATATGATAGACTGACTTCCGCACGGGCCAGTAGACGCTCCGAGAGCCTCAAACCATCCTGAGCCAGGAAGCAGGCTGCACACTCTACAATCCTGAAGAGTCTCCTCATCTTAACACTCTTTCTCAATTATGCACAGAATGCCTCCATCTCAGGCAAATTAATGGCAAGAATGCTCAGGGAAAGAATATGCAATTTAAGGGCGAGAGATGAGGCATTAAAAAAGAGCCCACTGTGAAAATCTATTCCAACTCATCTCTTTTAGAGGCTTCAGGTTTTCTCCCTTCCCATACTAATCGAATGAAGCACATTTCCTCTTAAAGAGACCCTCCAGCTCTAAAAGAGCGCAGCAACAGTATCCCGGGAGCAGTGTAAAGCAGGAGAAGCAGAGTGGCCAAGTGGACAGAGCAGGGGCCTGGGAATCAGAAAGATCCGTGTTTTAATCCCAGCTTTAGCACTTGTCTGCTGTGTGACCTTGTGCAAGTCACTTCACTTCTCTGGGCTATGGTTACCTCACCTGTAAAACAGGGACTAAGACTGTGAGTCCTATGTTGGACAGGGACTGTATCAGATCCAATTATCTTGTATCTACCCCAGTGTTTACTACAGTGCCTGGCACATAATAAATGCTTAACAAATACTACAAGCATTGTTATTATTATTGGAAAACCTCCACAGTGACATTCACCCGCTCTGCGGCTGGGTGAGAATGCATGTGCTCAGACAGTTCCTTTGATTTTGCGGCTGGCCAAGCCCAGACAGCCCCATGCTGCCCGATGAGGCCTCGCCAATTCTCTGGCTGCCCGTGTTCCGGCTGATGCATGAAGCAAAAACCCACGATCAAGGAGAGCTGAGAGAGTTTTCTCACCCTGAGTGGTGGCTCTTGCACAGAAGTATTTCAATAGCTCTTGTGCTCTCATGGCAGGCTGCTGGCCTCCCCAGGCTGCTGTGCCCGGGAGCTGGACTGGGCACACAGAGGCTCCAATTCCCGTTCTTAAACCCAAGAGGAAGGCCCAGCAGGCCCAGGGCCTGGCCCATGGAGCCATTCTCTTGCCCCTTGGTTTGGGGCTCGCCACTATCCCACAGCCACAGGCCAGGAAGGGGACCCCGGGCAGCAGGAACTAGGCCAGCCCACACCCCGACTGGGCTACCTGCACTGTCTGGAAATCGGAGGCGTTGATCCCCTTCACCGTCACCTCTCGGAAAACCGTCGGCTCCAGCTCTTCCTTGGTGAGGTCGCAGTGGTAGATGGTGCCTATTGACAACGGGAATAATCATCATGACCATCACAACGATGATGACAACTACCAGGCTTTCTGTCCAATTCTGTTATTTTCCCACCAGTGACCTCACTTTAGTCTCCCAACACCCTGCCGGGGTGGTTTGGTGGAGGGATGCAGGGATGCCCCTTTCTCTCCCAGCATTTTACAGAAAGGGAAGGCAGGGCCCTTGGGAATGAATTAGACTTGATGTCTTAGTTGTGTTCCACCAGGGCTGGAAGGCTCACTGAAGGCTGGCCAACATGCCCTCGTGGTGGACCGTGACCAGCAGGTTGTTTAACCCCTGTGCTGCTGGCCGGGAACTTTTCCCCAAGGGAGACATCCCCCACTTAGCCAGGTTCCAGTCACCTGCACCTTAACTCTCGTCCTCCTCGAGTCCTGAAGCAGGCCCCACGGCCCTGTGGAAAAATAGACTCAGTGCCCGGTTCTGCCGGGCCACTGCCCACCCTTCACCCCTCCAAGCCCCACCATTTCCATTTCCTAGAGGCAGGCCAGCTTTGGTTTCCATCCCGGCACTCCAGCCCCCATTAAGCGATGATCGCAGTTAGTCTTTCTTGGGCAGAGAGCCCTCCTCATCCTCCTGCCCCCACCTACCTGGAGAGAGGAACGACGTGAACTGATAAAAGATCTCCGTGTCCTTTTTCTGGCCACTGTAGCCCACGATGCTGCCCACCTCCAGGTTGAAGGTCTTGAGGAGAGAACCGCTTGCCAGGTCGTGCAGCTGCAGGATATTCTTCACATCGTGGAGGTAGCACAAGACAAGGAAATTGGACCTGACGCAAGCTACCCATTCTGCAAAGAAACCACAGAGAATGAAACCCAAATGAAATGCAGGGGGCCAGATGCCTTAAAACTTAGTGTTCCCCTAAAAGTGCCCAACTTATTGAAGGAAGTAACCATGAGCACTAGGAGAATAGGGCTTAATGTTCCAAGCTGGCTTGTAGCTTGTACATTTCACATCCATCAAACGCCCATCTGAATCGTGTTTCCCATGGGCTTAATTATCAGTCAGCAAGGACAGTCAACCAAAATGTTTTCTATTGCTTTCCACTGGCTTTCAAAACACATGTGCTGTACACAAACAGTGTTATCCAACTGGATAAAACATATTTAAAAGCCATGGATGGGGGGGGGGGGGGGGGAATGAGAGTGTTGGAAGAGAAATGCTACCTAGCAGCCTTTCACATGTCCCCATGCCATTTCCCATTCCTCCCACTGTCTCTTATTAGGCCCAGAAAGGTCCAAATAGAACATCTCCCTGTCACTTAAAGGGTGCCACTGACGAGAACCCTGAAGTCACACACACCACACACAGAAGTTGTGGGTACGTCTTGGGGCACCACACGAATGAGAACAGAAAGGTGAACCCCCACATAAGCAGCAGTTTAGAAATGCATACAGTGGCCACTTGTAAGCTGGCGCCTCCGCTCCCATTTTGGTTTTCGACAGAAAACTCAACAGTCAGCTGATGAATATTAAGAAACTAACACCCTTGGGATTTAAAGACGGGGGCAAATCCTTTAGGGGAACTGGGGGTGCTTACACATGCACGCACGCACACACACATGCACGCACGCCCACCCACCTGCCTGCCCCCTTTACTATAGGCCAGTTGCCCTTAAAGGGTCTCCACCATTATCGCCAAAAGGGAGCAAGTCGAATGGGGCAGGCAGATGAGTTTTTGGTCCGGAGAAAACAAACCACCATAATGGTTGGCTGCTTCCCCCGTGGACAGCAAACCCGGACCCGGCAGGCCCTCCGAGAAGACGGCTCCGCTCCCCAGCCCCATCCCTGTGCCTTCACGATCAGTGTGCAGAAGGGCTGCGAGGTGAGCCTGGAGAAGGATTCAGCCTTCTGCTCCACACGTATGAGACTCAGTTCCCAGTCTTTCCTGAGTCCCATTCACCCCACCACTGAACACCGATGCTGATGCCTGCTTGCCACATGGATTTCTGGGAAAACCCTGGTCCTCCCTTTCCTGTTTTTGCCTTTCCCCACTGTCCAACCAAAATACAAACCCAGCAAGCCAAGACCCCAAAGAAGCACCCCGCGCTCGGCACAACACTACCGATACTGAGCCCTGGCCACACCCGTTTCAAGGACAGGAGCTGCACCTGCAATCGTTTTTTAAAGACAAAGGAAAACCCACTCTCCTTCTCAACACCTGCAGTTCAAATCCCCACCGAAAGCCTAGTGATTCTGCTCCAACCACACACCCAAATGCAATCAACGTTGGGCAAAGGATGGGAAGCCTTCCGGGTATGTGCCTTCTGGACCCAGAGCCCAATCCAAACCCTTAGCCATGACAACCAACAGAGTTTCTGACCGATGTGATCAATACACTGAGACGGCCAGTCTCCGCTCACACTCACGCTCTTGGCTTGTCTCACAGAGCCCTGCCCATTGCCTTTTCATTTCCGTGGGTCGCTGCACTCCGGTGTCATCCTGATTATAGAACTGGGGATTGCTTTGGTAAGACTGGATTTCTTTCTCAATTGAAGACATCAACAGTCTACCAATGGGGACCAAGGCCACCCCCACCAACATGACTCTCAGGAAGACTCACCCTGCCCGAGGGGTTCAGAACCTTACCCAAAACATCTTTCTCATGCTCAGGGACAAGCACCTTCCACTTGGATTCGTCGGGATCATCAAAGTCGATGGTGATGAGACGATAGTTGGGAGCATGAAGGTTGGTCTTGAACGTGAACAACGTCCCCTCGTTTGTCACATAGCTATATTCTCCATCAAAGTTGTCTATCAGCTTCACCCACTTCAGGATGCCTGGGGAGGAAGAGGAAGCATGCTCAGGAGACTTGTAGCTTTCAACAATAGTGAAACTTCCACCAACCCTCCAAAACCCAGAGGCACCAACTTTTTACTTTGGGTGTAGGGGGCAAAGAGGCAGAGGGCAGAGCTTTTCAGGAGAAAGGGGCCTGGGAGGGCTTCAAAGAACCCAAGAAGCTAGAAAGCTGCCACTTTGGGTCTTTTCAGCCCTAGATGGAAACTCTCAGGTTCGGTCAGAGAGCTGGGGTGGGAGAGGCTGCTGGGAATTCCTGCTCAGTCCATCGTCCCCTTCATCCCTAGGGAGCAGGCACCTGTTGTTAAAAGCCACACTCACACCACAAGTCAGGCTCTGGAGGACAGAGGTCCTTCAGGGTGAAGATTAGGGGCAGCCGACTAGCTAAATGACTGGGAAACACAGAGACACGCTACCAAGGAGGGGCAGAAAAAAGGCAGAAATTGGTTTACACTGAGATGGATTAGGACGGTGGCTGAAAACAAGGGGCATAAGCCACTCTGGTCCAGTGGCAAGAAGGCGGGACTAGGAGTCAGAAGACACGGGTTCTAATCCAGCTCTGCCACTTGTCACTGGGTGACCTTGGGCAAGTCTCTTTAATTGATCTTGGCCTCAGTTTCCTCACTTGTAAAACAGGGATTAAATAACCATTCTCCCTCCCACTTTGACTGTGAGCCCTTGTGAGAGCGGGTTGTGTCCAGTCTGCTGATGTTGTATCTACCCCAACGCTTGGCACAAAGGAAGCACTAAACAAATACCGACAAAAGGAAGAACACCCGCATGGATAAACACACAAAATGCAACCAGACTCTGAATCCAAACAACAGTCTTACAACCACTATCACTGAGGCAGGTGGGACAGGGGTTCTTTGTAGAAATGGGGGAAGGTGGGGAGGAATAAAAGATTGGGAGCAGGGAGGGGAAGATGGGCGAGGAGGCTCGGTGAGATTAAAGTCATGAGCTTTTCCCAAACTGTTTTTGGGCTTTGGGGAGCCACAACTTAATTCACCACAGGAATGGCTCATACCCACCTAAGCCTGGATGCCTTTTCTCATGTCTGTTTCCAACTCACCTGTTATCCCATTGGGTTCCTGCTGCAGATCGCAGTACCACAGTCTGTTCACCGGGTCGCACCCTTGGCGGATGGACAGTAAGACGTAGCGGCCATCACTGGACATCTGCAAGGAGACGGGGGCAAGCAGGGCACATCATTTCACACAGTCTCTGGTAGAGCTTGCCAATCGGTAACGAGTGAGGAAAGGCATATCTAAGTGCAGGAATCGTGCCTTCTACCTCTACTGCACTCTCCCAAGCTCTTAGCACAGTGCTCCAAGCACAACAGGCACCCAGTAGACACCACCCATTGGTTGATTATCCCCAGTTACCTAAAGCCAGAAGTCACACCCATCCAAATTCTCCTGATTCGTGGAGAAAAGCTGCCAGTCTGACCCATCCTCTGGGCAAAGGGAATTTTTAAAAGCACACCCAGGGTTGAATTTGTGCAGAAATGAGCTGTGAGAGGGGAGGAAAACTGAACCAGAGAGAGAAAAATTGGTTACAAGCACAACAGAGCTTCCAACAGCCTACCACATGCATCCCCCTGCTCTCACCTCCTTTAGACCGTGAGCCTCGAGTGGGACAGGGACTGGGTCCAATCTGAGTTTCTTGTATCTGCCCTAGCACCAGGCACAGTGCTTGGCACCTAGCAATTGCTTGCCAACTACCTCAATTACTATTATCATTAGCTAAATCACAGCAGCTCAACTGCACTTCAAAACAGCAAGAACTCTAGGCCTGAGCATACTGGCTTATGAAACCTCATTTAATAATAATAATAATGGTATTTGGTAAGCACTTACAGTGCCAAGCACTGTATTAAGTACTGGGGTGGATACAAGCAAATTGGGTTGGGACACAATCCCTGTCCTGCATAAGCCTCAGAGCCTCCACCCTCATTTTACAGATGAGGTAACTGAGGCATAGAGAAATGAAGTGACTTGCCCAAGGCCACAAAGCAGACAAGTGGTGGAGCTGGGATTAGAACGCATGACCTTCTGACTCCCAGGTTTGTGCTCTATCCACTAATTTCTCTTTGGATGCAGACTGACTGACAAGCTACATGTCAGTTTTGCTCATCTTTCACTTTTTCTGGGGACCAGGAGCACTTTCCTTCTCTGCAAGTGCAGTAAAAGTCTCTACTCAGACAGGTCACCTGACTGAAAGAGAAAACAGGAATGGAAAGTAAAGGCGGCCCACGGCATCTGCCAAATTCCACATGCCATTTTTCATTCAAATTTCCATTACACACCACAGGCCAAAACATAAACTGTGCCGCTTTGGAGATATGCACAAATAAAAATGTACTGGAGGGAGCTATATTTACTAGCTGTAGCTTTAGAGAGAGAGAGAGAGAGAGAGAGAGAGAGAGAGTGTGTGTGTGTGTGTGTGGTGGAGGGGAGGACTGGAGAGGATACAGCCAACGAGCTTCCAATTGTTGCCACTTTTCAATCTTAACCTTGAGCTGTATCTTCCAGATACAAACTGTGCTGGGAGGACAGAGATTGTGTCTTCTAAATATGCTGAACTCTCCCAAGCTCTTAGTACAGTGTTCTGCAACCAGTAGGTGCTCGATCAATGGTAGTGAGGGCGACGTGAAGGACGAGTTCTTGTGTGAGTATCTTTATGTGAACAGAGGAGGGGGTCCCAGAAGGAAGGAGTCAGAAGTTCTAATCCCAGCTCCACTGCTTGTCTGCTATGTGAGCTTGGGCAGGTCACTTCATTTCTCTGTGACTTGGTTACTTCATCAGTAAAATGGGGATTAAGAGTGCAAGCCCCATGTGGGACGGGGACTGTGTCCAACCTGATTAACTTGTATCTACCCAAGTGTTTAGAACAGTGCCTGGCACAGAGTAAGCGCTTAACAAGTACCATTATAATAATCATTATTATTATTACTGATTATTATTATTAGCACTTCTAGACTGGAAGGCCCCTGAGGGCAGGACCAGGTTGCCAGCTACCCAGGACCTGTCCAACCTCAGAAGGCAGCACAGGGTAAAGAGTGTTACTTCCTGGCAAAGAACTCCAATGTGGTGCTCCTGACAGGGGGCAGTCCAGCAGGGACATCGCTCCACCTGCCTCTCTACTTTGACCACAGACGGAAAGACCACCCGAGAAGCCCAGGGGGGCCACACTTTGGGATTTTGGCCCGACATCTTGGGCCTGAGCTTGCAGCGCCACTATCTTGAGAAAACCATTAGGAACGATAACTCCACTGACAACGCATTCAGCCCCGATTGATGACAATTTCTGATCGGGCCCATTTCTCTGGAGTCTTTCCCAGAAGCGCAATTGCTTTTGCTTTCACCAGCTCAGAAATCACTTTTCCTCCCACTGTCGACAGATCTCGACCAACTCTAGGCCACGCAAAGGGAGACTGGGAATTGTCGTTAACTGTGAACTGTGTCACCTTCGCTGCCAGCCTTTAGAGGGGCTCCAGGGCCACCTGGTTTTAACCAGCAGAAACAAGAGGGGCTGGAATGGATCGCCAGGTGATCGATGACAGCCATTTCAAGCACATCTAATGAGCTTTCCTCCGTGTTCCCGCCCGGTCTGAGCCGTTGAGAGCAGTTGGTGTTTAATCGGGGAGAGGAATTCCCTGGGCACACTGCCGGCAGGATGCCAATTAGCTCCGTCTCCTTCATTCCGGCCGTGTCCTTCCAGCAGTGGGTTTTATCCGCTCCCTGGAGGGACTCCACTGCCACAAAACCAAATTCACCGTTCTGGAACTAACAACTCTGGCTCTGCCGGTAATGATAATGCTCCAAATGACAGTGTTTATTATAAAGCGCCGTGCTAAGTGCCGGGGTAAATAAAGATGCTACGATCAGATCGGAAATAGTCCCTGGTCCACACAAGGTTCCCATTCTGAGAGGGAGAGGCAAGTGTTAACATCCCCATTTGACAAAGGAGGAAACTGTGGCAGAGAGAAGGTAAACGACACATCCAAGCTCAAACAACAGGTTCGGGACATAGCTGGAGACTAGGCCCCAAGACTCCCAACTGCCAGCCCTTGCCCTTTCTACACGCTGCCAGGATTCTGACAAAGTGCCAGGATGGACATGTGGCGATCCTTCCTGCCTCTCAATCCTTTTCCAAATGATCATAAATCCCAGGTCAGTGAAGTCCTAATTAACAATGATAATAATAATGACAATAATAATTGTGGTATCTGTTAAACACTGTGTGCCAAGCACTGTACTAAGTGCTGGAGGGGGCATACAAGCAAATCAGGTTGGACACAGTTCCAGTCCCACACTGGACATACAGTCTCAATCCCCATTTTACAGATGAGGTAACCGAGGTCCAGAGAAGTGAAGTGATTTGCCCAAGGTCATGAGGAAGATGAGTGGCAGAGCGGGGATTAGAATCCACGTCCTTCTGACTCCCGGGCCCATGCTCTATTCACTACGCCATGCTGCTTCTCTAATTAGTGAGACCGGACTGCTTTGTCCATGTGAAACCTTCAAACTTGCCCTCTGCTCACCCCCAAACGGTAAAGCTCTGTTATTTCACATTAAGGTGAAAAATATCGGCATATTAATGCATTTTGCTGAACAGCAGAACTGAAAATCCTATATAGTTGGAAAGAGTCCAGGGCTGGGAGTCTGGAGACCCGGGCTCTAGTTCTGTGTCCAACCTGATTAGCTTGTATCTACTCCAGTTCTTAGTACAGTGCCTGGGACATAACAAGCACTTAACACATACCATAAAGAAAACAGAAAGAAGAGAAATCCAGGCATCACGAAAAACATTCTGCTCTTTTAAAGAATTTTAATATTATTATTTCTACCTCCATGGCAAATTTAGTTTCTTAAAAACTTTTCCCAAAATACTCTCGGTTATTTAGTTTTTCTCCCCTACCCTGTGTGAGCCAGGCAGCCCAGGTGGGGAAACCGAGGCACGAAACGGTTAAATGAGTCTCCCGAGGTCACTCCAGGCCTGAGCCAGAATTAGAACATAATCTCTTGAGGCAGCAGAGTTTTCTAGCCCTCAGAATGGGATGTCAAGGAATTTCCCAAACCCAGAGGAAAGTCTCTTCTGTGTACTAACTGGCAAGATGGAGATTCTGGGGAAATGGCACAAGGATCCCAAAACAAGCCAAGTTCCAAGTCAGTCTGTATTAGCATTACTATTGTGGATGCCTAAGTCTGAGGAGAATGGGTAGTGAAAAACCCTTTTTTGTTATGTCAGGCGTGAGCTTGTTGTGGACAGGGAATCTCACTGTTTATTGTTGTATTGTACTTTCCCAAGCGCTTATTACAGTGCTCTGCACCCAGTAAGCGCTCAATAAATACAATTGACTGACTGAATGAATCTTGAGTAGTC
Organism: Tachyglossus aculeatus; assembly: GCF_015852505.1. Taxonomy (NCBI): domain Eukaryota; kingdom Metazoa; phylum Chordata; class Mammalia; order Monotremata; family Tachyglossidae; genus Tachyglossus; species Tachyglossus aculeatus. Next base: position 38,426,513 of record NC_052084.1, read on the forward strand.
TAAGAGAAGTTATTTCTATTTGCAACACACTGATGTTTTAAATTGCTCTAAATAAGCTTATTTTAAAACTTTTAACAAAAAAGGTTAAATTTAAAGATCAATTTTTAAAACTCAGAGCTTTTTTTTATCTTATAATTACATTTTACCGACGGTGTGGGACACTGGCGTGCAAAAAGCCAAAAGCCCGGTTGGGAATTTGGGGTTTCAGAATTATTCTGAAATCTAAAATGGTCGCCGGGTGTCATTCCAAGCTACTGCATTAGACCTGGCCATGGCGAAGTCCAAAGTGGCCAGGAATCTCCCCCTAGTCCCCGCAGGGCCGATTCCCATCCAGAAATCTCCATCCCAGATCGCCCTCTGCTGGGAATACGGTTCCCAGCCCTTGGATCCTTTTTCCCTTCTGAGCTGGGGCGGGGGAAGGCTGTGAAAGATGCTCTCATCACCAGGGTGATGCCCTCCTATGGAAGAGTTAAAGCAGGGCCCTCTCCCCTGGCCAATGGCTAGGGAGCACTCCCGGCTTCCTGGCTAAATTAGTCCAGTAGAGTAGAAGTTGTCTCTGGGTCACTGCCAAGTTCCCTGACTGACTGGAAGACAGCTCCCAGGTGGCCAATGGCTGCAAGAGGAAGGCCAGGAAGGGCCGCAACTGAAATAGGATCAGGGAAAGGGAGGAGGGAGACTGAGGAGGGAGAGGAGCAGGGGACCCGATGAAAGGGAAGAGGAGGTGACCAGAAGGAGGGCAGGGGGACGCCACGTGAGGCGGGCATCCCTCCCAGGAGGACACACTGCCATTTACCCTAGCGGTGGAGCTCCGTACTCTGCCAGGGCGGCTCTCAGCTGTGCCAGGCTCAATTCCAGATAAGCAAAGGAGGGGCGTTAAGGGGGTGCTCATTAATTAATTAATTCAATCGTATGTATTTAGCGCTTACTGTGTGCAGAACACTGTACTAGGCACTTGAAAAGTACAATTCAGCAATAGAGACAATCCTTGCCCTCACCGGGCTTACAGTCTAGAAGTCAGGTGTGTTTCAGTCTAGCCTGGGGTCTGCGGCCTTCAAATCCAGCCCGTCCACCCATTCGGTAATTCAGTTAGTGACGGAATTTATTAAGCACTTTCCGTGAGGCAAAACACCATGCTAAGTTTAGCTGGGGTAGAGTCCAGGAACTCAGACTGGATACAGTCCATCCCACTCAGAGCTCACAATCTCAGAGGGTGGCGGGGAGAACAGGTATTATCACCTCCATTTTATACCAGCGCTTAGAACAGTGCTTTGCACATAGTAAGCGCTTAATAAATGCCATTATTATTATTATTATTATTATTACAGATGAGGAAACTTAGGTCCAGGGAAAGTAAGTGACTTGCCAATCAATCAATCAATCAATCGTATTTATTGAGCACTTACTGTGTGCAGAGCACTGTACTAAGTGCTTGGGAAGTACAAGTTGGCAACATATAGTGACAGTCCCTACCCAACAGTGGGCTCACAGTCTAAAATGCCAATGGTCACCTAGCAGGCCAGTGGCAGAGCTGAGACTAGACTCTGGATCCCCTAGCTCCCAGCCCCATTCTCTTTCCACTAGGCTATGCTTCAACCACAAACACTGTCTTAGGAAAGACTTCCAGAGTCTAGAACCAGCATGGTGGAACTCTGCATTGAGGAAATACAAGGAGTAAAAGGCCCACAGGGTGCCCAGGACTCCTTGCCAGGAGATTTTGGGGGATAAGTCACTCAAGTCAGTTCTACTGAAAGCCTAGTATTCAAACTCTAGGGCCGAGGACCATCCAGATAGCCACAAGCTGGGATAATTAAATAGACTGTGTCTGGCTACTTCAGACAGGGATGGGACTGGGTTTAATTAACTCAAGTAGCCCGGGTCAGACTCGGTAGCCAGGAGGATCATAGAGGTTACCCCAAGAACATATGGAGAGCCACACAAGCCACTAGGGACACAGATAGAGGACGGTTCCCATCGGAACTTTGCAGATGCTGATAATCTGCAGAGAACCCTCACCTGCCTTTCTGAAGACCTCACGCCTCAGACAGGAACTCCTTGAGGCATCATTTGGGCTAACCCCAAGAAGCCATTGCCCACATTTGCCCTATGACCCGGTCTAGCTGGTGGGAGTTTCAGAATCCAAACGCTTTACCTCACATCCACCCATCCACTTCGGCTCTTCGGGGAACTCCGCACACAGAACGTCCTCTGACTGGTCAGTGCCCAACACATGGTAAAACATCTTCTGGTGCAGATTGGTGGATGTCTCGGTGCCTAAAAGAGGAAGAATCAAGTTGAAAACTATAGTTCACATTGGAGGAACACCTACAGTAGGCTCTCAAAAAACACCCCTTCACGTACCCAACACCCTGAGAAGCAGTGTAGCCTATTGAACAGAGCCCAGGCCTAGGAGTCAGAAGGACCTGTGTTCTAATCCGGCTCTGCCACTAATCTGCTGTGTGACCTTGGGCAAGTAACTTCACTTCTCTGGACCTCAGGGACCTCATCTGTCAGATGGAGATGTAGACTGTGAGCCCCATATACATGGACTGTGTCCAGCCTGATTACATTGTATCCACCCCAGTGCTTAGTACGGTGCCTAGCAAGCAGTAAGTGCTTAACAAATACCATTTAAAAAAAATACAGCAGCAGCAACAAAAAAACCCACCACAGGCATCCCAGTCTAACTGCAGTGAAAGCTTGGGTAGCCTGCGTGTTCTGAGAAGGTGAGACACCGAGAATTGTGGTTCAGTCAGGGGCCTGTGAGAGCCGCACACATCCCACAGTCAGCCGCTGGTTTACAGAAAGCTCTCACCCGAGCTTAAACTCAAGTACAGGCTCTGAGAGGGGCCAGGGGCCCTATTTTGGAGGGATGAGGCCATTCACTAGTCAGACTAGCAGAGGACCTGCTACGGCCTGTGCGACACCTGCCCAAGGCCCCTGGGCCAGGTCGCTGGGGCAGCCCCTTAACACTCTGCCGGCCAGACAGCACAGCGACGTGGCCTTGATTTCACATTACTCCACAGGAGGCTCAGCTCACCATCGCTCTTCCCATCCTGCTTGGGGTAACTGTTGTAGAACATCCCCTTCCCATCGTGGGTCCAGGACATGCAGCTGAACTTGACCCGCTCTAGGACGTCCGGGAGCTCTTTCAGGTCGTCCACCTTCATGAATTTGATGGTCACCCAGTCGGAGCCGCTGGAGCTCAGCCCATAGGCAAAATACTCGCCATCCTCACTGAAGGCGTAGCCTATGGCGCATGAGGGGGAGGAAGCACAAGCACAGCTGGTCAGTGGGAGCTTGTGACAACAGACACTGGCCCTTAGCAATGGACTGATCAGTCAGTCAATCTCCAGTGTGTCCTGAGCGACCAACAGGTGCAGACCAACGGACTGACCCCATCATTTCTATTTACTATTCCTACACTGTATTTCTCCTCATACAATACGCCTCCACTGAGCGTGTCTCAGAGAGGAGCTATTTGGCTCTGTCCATAAAACTACTGTGCAGCACATTTGCCAGCCCCGTGCCATGCAGGTGAGCACTGCTCAGACACCTAGGGTGAAGAGGGGAAGATGTGTCCTGCCCCTGTGTTTATGGTAGTGGGGAGGACTCATCAGCTTTACTTTCAATATAAAGCGGTCAATAAATGGTAATCACTGAGAAGACTGTGTAACCAGTACATTAAAATCTCCAAGAGGGATGACCAAGTCTATTAACTCTACTGTTTTTTCCCAAGTGCTTATTACAGTGTTTTGCACAAAGGGAGTGTCCAATTGATGGATTGATCATTTAATTGTATTTACTGAGTGCTTACTGTGTGCAGAGCATTGTACTAAGCGTTTGGGAGAGCATAATACAACAATTAACTGGCACACTCTCTGCCTACAATGAGTTTACTGTCTAGAGGGTTAGGGATCGATCGGAAGATGCCTCCTATATGATGGCTGGAGAGAAGCCCTTTCCTGGATGAGAGTCCACCAATGAGTAGATTTGGAAGAGATATAAAGGACCGGGGATTCTAGAAACCTGCTGAATTGCTCAAGAATTTTTGGAGTGACCTGACTTTCATTAAGGAAGACTTCACCCTATACTAACAACTTTCCACATCAACTTAAGAGGATATAGGGACTATTTTTAGTCAACCTCACTTTTGATGATGCCCAACACTTTTGGGAGGCAGAAGAGCTGAGAGAGATGGGAAAGAACTTGGGTTTGGGAGTCAGGAGACACAGGTTCTAATCCCACCTATGTCCCAGTTTGTTGGGTGATCTTGGGTGAGTCACATAACCTCACTCTGGGCCTCAGTTTTCTACTCAGAAAGATGGCAAGAAAATTACTTGCTCTGCCCACCAATTATAGATAATCAATTAACCCAATCAATGGTACTCACTGAGCACTTACTGCGTTCAGAGCATTGAACTAAGTCTTCGGGAAAGTACAATACAGCACGATCTCTGCCCACAAGGAGCACAGTATACAGAGGAGAGAGACATTAAAATAGATTAGGGATAGGGGACATACAAGCGCTTAGTAAAGTGCTCTGCACACAGTAAGCACTCAATAAATACAATTGAATGAATGAATGAATGTGAGAATAAAAACCTAAGTACTGTGAGGCTTGGATGACTATCAAAGTGCTTAAGGGGTACACATCCAACTGCACAATCCATGCAGAAGGGAAGGTATCGAACCCCATGTACAACAGAGACTGTATCCAATCTGATCACCTTGTATCGACCCTGGTGCTTAGCAAAGTGCTGGCATACATACAGAAATACCATGGCCTAATGGATGGAGCAAAGGGCCTGGGAATCAAAAAGTCAAGGGTTCTAATTCTGTCTCTGTCACTTGTCTGTATGACCTTGGGCAAGTCACTTCACTTCTCTGGCCCTCAGTTACCTCATCTGTAAAATGGGGGTTAAGACTATGAGCCTGATTGGGAAAGGAAATGTGTCTAACCTGATGTGCTTGTATCCCCCGCCCCCCCCACCCCCCACCCCGCCCCAGCTCTTAGTACAGTGCCTGGAACACAGTAAGTGATTAACAAACACCACAATTATTATTATTGTGAAGCATCCAATAGTAAGTATTGCCATCACTGTGAGATTGTTGATGCTCAGGTGACCAGGACTCTCCACCTCTGGACAGTACCTGCTTATCACCGGTCAAGCCCAGCCCCAAGTGTCGTGGCGTCCATTCACTCACCCCTCAGGGCCACAGTGCCATCATCTGACAGTTTGTTGGGATCTAGAAATACCCTGGGCTCCTGATCCAAGGAGTCTTGCACATACAACACCCGTTGGTTCTGTAGTCCTGAATTGTAGAAATAAAAATACCTGGAGAACAGAAGAAAGCGTTACTCAGGGCAGGCTTCTTAAGGCTTGTGGTCTTACAAAAGCAGTTTGATGCACAAACCCTGCACACAAAACCGGGATCCACTGCTTTCTGGATGTGATGCTTTGGAGGAGAGGCAGAATCCAGAATGGCTTGGGGTTGGTCAGTCAGTTATTGTCTGTCTGTCTGTCTCTCCCCCCCCCACCACGACATAGGCAGACAGCAGGCAAATCCTTATGACATGAGCTTTCAGATTAACGAAGAACTCAAAGTCTCAGCAATTTCTGAGAGACCAAATAGGCCTTCACAAATGAACACTTTTTATAAAACTTAAGTGCCTTCTTAGCACCGCCATTTGGCAAACTCTGAAAACAGGTCTCAACAGCAAACTTGCTCTCCCAAATCCCTAGATTCGGGACACTCACCTCTTGCCCTTTTTGAAGTGGCAGCTATACTTGGGGTAGTCATACAGCTCGGTCATCCTCTCCTTGAACAAGCCGCGGACTGGGCTCTGCTCCAGAAAGGGCATGGTGATCTTGTTTTGGGCCTCCACGAACGCCTGGGAAGAGAAGCACTGGGTTAGAGCTGGCCAAACACAAGCTCCGTCACAGTCCCACAATCAGCTCCCAAGGACCGACTTCGGCTTCAGCCTCCCAATCTCAGGTACAAGGGGAAAACAGCAGATGCTGCCAGGGTCCGGACCCTGCCCCTGCCTTCCTGCACTGGATATCACCTTGGGCTGCCAGTGGCAGGGGAGGAAAGGGGCCCAGTTTGGCTCACCATGTGGGGGCTGATGGCTGGACTGGGCTCTGCCACCTGTTTACTGTGTCACTTTGGGAAAGCCACTTAATTTCTCTTGGCCTCAGTTTCTTCATCTGTAAAATGGGGTAACGCATCTGCTCTTCCTGCCTCTGGGACTGTGGGCCCTGTATGGACCACGAGCTGTATCTTATCTGATTTTCTCATTTCTACCCCAGCAATTACCATAAGCCTTGGTACATGGTAAGTACTCAACCTATACCATTATTATGATTAAGTATCATTGCACTCCACAGGGGTGGCCACCTCTGTCCCACACGGGGCACACAGTCTAAGAAAGAGGGGGAATGGGTATTCTATTCCACTGTATTTAGTTCCACTGGCATTATCCTCAAATCATCTCTCTCATTCCACCCACATATTTAATCTGTCACCAAATCCTGTCAGTTCTACCTTCACAATATTACTAGAGACCATCCTTTCCTTCCCACCCAAACTGCTATTATGCAGACCCAGGCACTTCTTCTATCCCACCTTGATTACGGCATCAGCCTTCCTGCTGACTTCCCGGCCTCCTGTCTCTTCCCAATTTCAGACCATTCTTCACCCTGCTGCCTGGATCATTTTTCTACCAAACCATTCAGTCCATGTTTCCCCACACCTCAGAAACCCCCAGTGGTTGTCCATTCTCCTCTGAATCAAGCAAAAACTCCTTACCACTGACTTTAAAGCCTGCAGTTCTCCCCATCTTGTCTTACCTTGCTGATCTCCTACTACAATCTAGCCAGCATACTTTGCTCCTCTAATGCCGACCTATTCACTGTACCTCATCCTTATCGAACCTGTTGCTGACCCCTTTCCCATGTCCTCCTTCAGGCTTGGAATTCCCTCTTTCTTGTATGACAGTCCACCATTCTCCCCAGCCACAAAACCATATTAACATCACATCTCTCACAAAAGGTCATCCCCAATGAAGCTCTCATTTCCCCTATCCCCTCATTTCTCTTACTCCCTCTCCCCTCTGTGTTGCCCTTGCACTTGGATTTGTACTCTTTATTCACCTCATCCTCAGGCCCACAGCACTTACACATGGGTCCATAATTCATTTAAATGCCTGTCTTCCCTTCTGGACTGTAAGCCCCTGTAGGCAGGGAACATGCTTACAAACTCTGTTGTATTGTACTTTCCCAATTCTTAGGGAGAGTGGGCATTATATCACCCTCTTACCGAGTAGAAAACTGAGGCCCAGAGAGGTTATGTGCACCTCATGGCTTCCTTGACAAGCTCTCCCTACCAGTGGAATTGGCAAGAGTCAGTGACTCAAGTGGCCGCCACCAGGACTCCAGCTCCTGGAACTGGGGGGTGGGGGAAGGATTCAGGGGTCCCGGAGGGATTCTGGGCCGATTCGGGCAGGAACACGCCTTGGAGCTCAGACTGGGTTATCTGGACGGCAGAATCCCCAGCGGTCCATCTCCGGGACAAGAAGCAGCAAAGGATTTTCTGAACCTACCACCAAGACGCCACAGCAATCCGCCCAGTTAATAAAACCTGACAAATTGTGCTTATAAATGGTTCACATACAGCTTTCAGCATCCAAGGAGGAAACATGCTCACCTCTCCTCCTCCCCTCCAGGCTGAAAAACGTTTATTAAAAAAGCCATCTGCATTGCTCCAGGCAACTCTAATCGCATTTGCTCACCTTCTGATTACCTCCCTTGAAATGCCATCTCTTTCGCCTTTCTCCATCCAAGCTGCCAAACCACCACTTCCCCTTCAAAAGCTTCCTAAAGAGTCACTTCCTCCCAGAGGCCTTCCCTGATTGATCATCCTGTTCCGGGTTACGTTATTTCATCAACCTGGTACTCATATGTCTGTTTATTTGCACCCTTCTGTTTTTCAATCACTTGTATTTTTGTTCTTTTCCCTACGATCTGTGAGGTCTTGTCTCCCCAGTGAGCTTGTAAGGTGTTCAGGGATGCTGTCTGTGGCTTTTACTTCTCTTGAATGTTTCCTTATTTCTGTACATCAATGACGATAATGAAGAAGAAGAAGAAGAAACTCATTCTCACCTTAACTTTATGACCTCACATTTCTAATTGACCATCTTCATTTGGGAAAATCGTAGGAATCCCAGTTATGAAAAAGATAACAGACTGCTGCTGCTGATTTATCTGGGGCTTAGTTTGTCAGCTCTTATTTGATACCCCTCATCCTTTCTTAAAAATTGCTCAGTGAAATACGATCTTAGAAATAACACCTTTAAGGGATTCTGGGGCTGTCAAAATTCATTAGTCAGGAAGCCTTTTAATATTAACTTTTGCATGGTGTCTACTGATTTGGTTTTGGAGTAAGAATGAACTGCCAAAGTAAAAATGTTCCCAAAAGGGTCAGATCACCTGCAGAACAATTCACTGCAAAGGAAAACCAGAGCACCCACGCACGTACACAAACCCACACAAACCCCACCCCACCCAAAGATTTTTAAATATTGCTGTCAGGAGAGAGGCAATATGGCTCCTGTAATGGGAAACTGTGAATCTGGTAGAGTTCTTTGAAGGGGTCACGAAGCACTATTGCTGTTTTTCCTGGGTTACATCCCCCAACTACCACCTCAGCGCTTATGCATCACCTAGGCTCTGGTGTACTCACAGCCTGTACGGTAACTGTGAATAGATGGATGCTCAGTGGGACAATGGGTGAAGCGAAATGGCACCTCCAAAATTATGAAGAGAGTGCTGTGTGTTGGGAACGCATCCCATGGCTCTTCGAACCTCACCCGGTGGCCACCGTTGAACCCGGGACACAGGACTGGCCAGACGCCGGTCTGACCCAGGCTGCTGCTGCTCAATCTTCTGCACTTTCCTTCAGCCTTTGCTGAAGACGAGAGGCAGAGGATTCCACCCCCTCAGGGCCACAGTCACCATCCCAACTTTAGTGCTCAAGCACATACAGCAAAAGGCATTTGTGAGCTGAAGTCGAAACCCCTTCCCCGCCCTCTGATTACGTGGCATGGCCCTAACCCACCTTGGCCCGGGGGTGCTGTTCTGGGAGGAGGCTGGCAACTACCAACCCCACTTAACCCCTGCCCCTCTAGAGAAAGTGGGGCTTGGGAAGGAGAAGGTTGAAAAAAGGAGCATCAGCCTCTGGGTCATGAACAGTATCAAGTTCTGGGTCTCGTATTTGGCCGTTACCTTTGTCTGTTCGCTGTCGGGATCTTCGAGCCAGATGTAGGGGTCACAGATCTTACAGCCATGGTAATCTTGCACCTGCCAAGCGGAAAACAGAGAATGAGATCATCACAGCACAATCCAAACCCAAGCGAATGCAGCCCTGTCAAATGGTCAGAGCACGGCTCTGGGAATCAGGATAGAGGGGTTCTAGTCCCGGGCTCTGTCCCAAGCCGGCCGGCTAACATGTGTGAGGACTTTGTGGGTGCTTTGCCACGTGCAGCCTCTGCCTGTCTAGTCTTTTGGGGCATTCCTTGCCCCTGTGTGTGGGGAAACACAACAGGCAGGCTCAGGGGGCAGACAGTGCCAACAGCCACCAAGCCACAAGCCACCAGCACTGTCATCGACTCCTCCGCTTAGGTTCTCAGTCCGGAAGTCTCTGATCTGAGGCTTCGTCCCCGACAGGCGACGCCGTCGACTCCAGTGTTAATGACTCGGAGATAATTAATGCTCCAACGCAGCCCTGTGATTAGGTATCAAAGATGTGTATTTAAAGTCCAGAAATGCGAGCTTGGCCACACGGGTGGTTGGTAAGGAGCGGAATCCCAAACCCCCACTAGCTGGGAACAGGACCTGCAATTTCCCTGGATGAAAACCAAGGGTTGGTGGGGTCTTCTCTGCCAAAGACAGCATTGCCCATTCGGGGTGGCACCCTTTTTAAGAGGAAATAACTGAAAATCCTGGAGAGAAAAGAGCCAGGCACGCTCTAAAACCTTTTGGCACTCAGAGAAGATTATGATTCGAGAACCCATCCATCAAGGAAACAAGCATGAAAGCCGCTAAAGGAAACTCGTTTCTCTCAGCTGCCTCGTGCCTCTGGTCCTGCCCTAAACCACGTGAACGGCCCAACTGCCGTGGCCAGTTGCTGGCACCCATTGGGGTGCTGCTTCTCTTTCCAGGTTGGCAGGGACACCAGGACCCGGCCTGCTCTCAGCTACTGCCCAGGCTCCATTCACGGCCAACAGAGACCAGGCTGCCTTTGCCGGACAGAGAAAACAACACCCAGAGAGAGAAGGGAGCTGGTGTAGATGATCTTAGCTGCAGGGGGATGGGTGAGGAGGGGTGGAGAACGGGGGTGCTGAGCTGCCCATTCACATCACCACCCCTCCTGCCCTCCAAATTCACCCACACCCAGCCATCTTTCCGACAAGCTCCCTTCACCAATGGTTTCTATTGAGTGCCCACTCTGTACAAGGCAGAGGACTGGGCGCATAGGGAAACACAACAGAAGTTGGACACATGCCCCCTTGCCCCCAGGGGGCTTACAGCTGAATGAGGGAGACATTCCAACAAAGCTATTTACAAGGAGTAAAAGAGGAAGAACAAATATGAATATGGCAGATGAGTGACCAGAAAAAAAACCCCACAGAATTCAGTTGAATCTGCGTGTTCTGCAGTGCTGAAGAGGGAACCAAACACTGAAGAGCTAAGGGTGGCTACTGCGATGGCATGATTGGAGGTGTTGGGAATTCAGCAGGGAAGGCTTCCTGGAGGCAGTGGGATTTGGAGAAAGTCTTTGCAGATGGGGATTCAGGGAGGGAGTTTAGCCTTTAAGTGTGGCATGCAGGAGCAGGAGTCCCAGGCCTGGTAAGACACGTGGTTCTTGCCCCTCTAGTCTTGGAGCTGACCACCCATCAGGGGAGGGAGATTCACTACCACACCATGTGGCCTCTACAGCACCGAGGCAGGGGCCCAGGACCTCTATGGGGACAGAGGCAGGGGACGAAATGCATCCGCAGGGAACAACTCGGTCTTTACAGCGAACAGCACCAGCGGACATTTTCAAACCCCCATTCTCCACCCCCTCCCTCCCAAAGTCCTAGCCAGTTGTCACTCCAGACACAAGCAGGGAGCTTGCTTTCCCTTTGAGCCTCTCACAGTACCTACTCATCTTAGAAGGTGATAGTAATAATAATGATGGCATTTATTAAGTGCTTACTAGATGCAAAGCACTGTTCTAAGCGCTGGGGAGGTTACAAGGTGATCAGGTTGTCCCACGGGGGGCTCACAGTCTTAATCCCCATTTTATAGATGAGGTGACAGGCACAGAGAAGTTAAGTGACTTGCCCAAAGTCACACAGCTGACAATTGGTGGAGCGGAATTTGAACCATGACCACTGATTCCAAAGCCTGTGCTCTTTCCACTGAGCCACACTGCTTCTCAACGCTGCTTGTCAGCATCCACCTGAAAAAGCCTCCCCGCCAACAAGCCACAGTGGGAAAGAGCCCCTGAGCCACGCCTGTGGGTGCCCGCTGCACCTTCCAACTACTCACTAGTTACTACCCCTGCTACTTCAATCACAGAAGGGGCTGTTCAGTGGAGGGGAAGGGACTGATCTTTAGCGTCTGTTGGAAAACGGAGCCACCCAGCCGAGCTCCCATGTCATTTCCACCCAGCCTCACATCCCTCCTGTAATTAACACCCAGTGGCAACCGGGGCTGGAGTCTCGGCTGTAACACCACCTGCCCTTCGGCTGGGATGGAGGGGGCGGGGGACCGGCGGCGGGAGTGACTCTTCCAAGGGCTCCTAGACACAGGGTCGGTGGATGGGTGGTAGGGGAGTGGGGCGGGGCAGGACCTTTGGCTTGATACCCTTTGCTTGGCGCCTGAATGCCGCCCACCCCATGCCCCGTGCTCTGCCCACAGGATGAGAGTGACCCAACTGGTCAAACAACTGGGAGAATGGCCAGCCGACAAAGTGGAAACCTTGGAAGAACCTCTTCCCTATATTGGGGGACACGTCCTGGCAGTGGCGGGCAGGGGGGAGACGGACAGAGGCTCTCTATGCCCAATATCCCTTTCTTGCCACATGGGTACCTCCAGCTGGCACCGCGCAGATCCATCCCTCAAACAATTCTCAACCCAGAAGTGGTTGGCACTGCCTGTGCTCCTGGCACCCAAGATCCACAGGGCAGACAGCAAGGAGGACGAAGAAGATCAGGGCTCATGCCTCGGTCTGTGAAAGAGCCCACGCCTGGAAGGTGACATCTGGTGCCAGCAACCCACTGGCCAATGACAGCGGAAGCAGGTGACCACCCACGGCCCAGGTCTCGGGCAGGTGACCACCCAAGCAGGTGCCCATTCACAGCCCACAGCTCTGGCTGGGCCAACATCAAGCCTCAGTAGGGTCGAGACCTGAGAAAGATCAATGCCAGAAGGTCCCGGTCCAACCCGACCCTGTGAACATGAGGGGCAACCCGAAAACCTGGGTTGAAAAATCCTGTGATCACACCACTTGGCTTCTGCCCCATTTACTTCAGTCTTCTTTTAAAGTCTAAGAACTTCGATTGCTAAAGGGCTCAAAATAAACAAAGAAATTGGAAAACCCAAATAATCTTTTATCGGGAAAGAAACCTAAACAATTCAATTTTACAGAACTTTAAACATAGATACTGTGGACAATTGGAAGGAGATTAAACAAACACACAAGCAATTTTAATTTCCATTCACTTTTGAATCCTCTTTCAGCCTGAGGCAAAAGCTTTCGGGTCATCTCTACCTCTCTGGCCAAAACTTTTGAACCCAACCAAGAAATTCAGAAGAGAGGCTGTGTATTCCTGTGTAGTCCCACCTCCTCCCTTTCCCCAACAAATTCTTATCTCCCCAATTTCACATATCAGCACTTTGGCACTCCATTGCACTTAAGTGCAAGTACAATCTATTAATTTCTCCTATCTGTACATTATTTTAAGGTCTGCTTCCCCTCCTATATTGTGGACTTCTTGGGGGCAGGGATCACTAACTATACTGGATTCACCCAATCATCACTCAGTTCAGTGCTCTGTACCCAACAGGCGCTCAATAAGTACCACTGAGTGATGACACTGATGACAATCGGAACCCCGAATTTGATTAATTCCGCTGCACTTACTATACTGGATTCACCCAATCACTCAGTTCAGTGCTCTGTACCCAACAGGAGCTCGATAAGTACTACTGAGTGATGACACTGATGACAGTCGGAACCCCGAATTTGATTAATTCTGCTGCACTTACCCAACGCTATTTATTGAGCACTTACCGTGGGTGGAGCCCTATACTATGCACTTGGGAAAGCCTGATGCAAGAGTTGGTAGACGTGATCCCTGCCCACAACTATCTTACAGTTTTCAAGAGGAGAGAGACGCATTAAAATTGAGAAGCAGTGTGGCTTAATGGAAAGATCCCGGGCTTGGAAGGCAGAGGACGTGGGTTCTAATCCCGACTCCACCACTCGTCTGCTGCGTGACCTTAGGCAAGCCACTTCACTTCTCTATGCCTCAGTTACCTCATCTGTAAAATAGGGATGACGACTGTGAGTCCCACGTGGGACAACCTGATTACCTTGTAGCTACCCCAGCATTTAGAACAGTGCTCGGCACAGAGTAAGAGCTCAACAAATGCCATACTTAGCATTATTAAAATAGAAAAGGGATAGGGGACGTGGTAGAGTACAAGAATGAATTGATTTATGTACATCCTCGGAATATGTGGAGATCGAATGAATACTTGATGGTGCATTATATTTTATTTATTCTGCTCCCCCTGCGTGCAACTCTTATCAGTCTGCCGGTCCCCAGGGCTGGAATGGAAGCTCCTTGTGGGCCGGTGGGCGGGCCGGGTTGGTGTTCCCAGCGCTCAGCACAGCGCATGGGCCAAAACGACCCCCCTCCCCCTGCCCCCCGAGGGCTTGAGAAGCAGGGGCTAAGAGAAGCAGCGTGGTTCAGTGGAAAGATAACGGGTTTGGGAGTCAGAGGTCATGGGTTCTAATCCCGGCTCTGGCGCTTGTCAGCTGTGTGACCTTGGGCAAGTCACTTAACTTCTCTGGGCTTCAGTGACCTCATCTGTAAAATGGGGATTAAGACTGTGAGCCCCTCGTGGGACAACCCGATCACCTTATATCCTCCCCAGCGCTTAGAACAGTGCTTTGCACATAGTAAGCGCTTAACAAATGCCATCATTATTATATTATTATTGCTGGCTTCAAGGCTGAAAAAGAAAGTGCAATGGCAGGCCACGAAGCAGGAACGGGTCGGGGGATTTATTATTTATTATTATTACTACTTTTATTGTTATCACTGAGTTATCAATCGCTTAGTACAGTGCTCTGCACACAGTAAGCGCTCACTAAATACGACTGAATGAATGAATTAGGGCCGGGAAGGAGGAAGAGGGGGGAGAAGGCCAGGGGGTGGGGAGGGGGTTTTAGGCCGAGGAGAAGAGGGGGAGGGGAAGGAGGTGGGCCGGGGGGTTTTAGGCGGAGAAGGAGGAGAAGAAGGGCCGAGGGGTGGGCAGGGGGTTTTAGGCCGAGGAGGAGAAGAGGGGGAGGAGGAGGGGGAGAGGAGGGGGAGAAGAGGAGGAGGAAGAGGAAGGGGGAGGAGGAAGAGGAGGAGGAGGAGAAGGTGGACCCGGGGGTTTTAGGCCGAGGAGGAGGAGGAGGAGGATCAATCAGTCAATCGTATTTATTGAGCGCTCACTGTGTGCAGAGCACTGTACTAAGCGCTCGGGAAGTACAAGTTGGCAACCTATGGAGACAGTCCCTACCCAACAGTGGGATCACAGCCTAGAAGGTGGAGACAGAGCAAAACCAAACACATTAACAAAATAAAATAAATAGAATAGATATGTACAAGTAATAGAGTAATAAATACGTACAAACATATAGACATATATCCAGGTGCTGTGGGAAAGGGAAGGAGGTAAGACGAGGGGGATGGAGAGGGGGACGAAGGGGAGAAGGGCCGGGGGGGGGCAGGGGGTTTTAGGCCGAGGAGGAGAAGAGGGGAAGGAGGAGGAGAAGAGGGGAAGGAGGAGGAGAAGAGGGGGAGGAGGAGGAGAAGAGGGGGAAGGAGGAGGAGGAGAGGGGAAGGAGGAGGAGGAGAGGGGAAGGAGGAGGAGGAGAGGGGAAGGAGGAGGAGAAGAGGGGAAGGAGGAGGAGAAGAGGGGAAGGAGGAGGGGAAGAGGGGAAGGAAGAGGAGAAGAGGGGAAGGAGGAGGAGAAGAGGGGAAGGAGGAGGTGGGCCGGGGGGCTTTAGGCCGAGGAGGAGGAAGAGGAGGAGGAGAAGAAGGGCCGGGGGTTTCAGACCGAGGAGGTGAAGAGGAGGAGGAGGAGAAGGTGCGCCGGGGGGGTTTAGGCCGAGGGAGAGGAGGAGGAGAAGGAGGAGGAGGGCCGGGGGGGGGGGGAGCAGGGGGTTTTAGGCCGAGGAGGGGAAGAGGAGGAGGAGAAGGTGGGCCGGGGGATTTAGGCCGAGGAGGGGAAGAGGAGGAGGAGAAGGTGGGCCGGGGGATTTAGGCCGAGGAGGAGGAGGAGGAGGAGAAGAAGGGCCGGGGGGTGGGCAGGGGCTTTTAGGCCGAGGAAGAGAAGGAGGAGAGGACGGGGGCTCCGGTGGGCCGCGGATTTAGGCCGAGGAGGAGGAGGAGGCCGGGGTTGGGGGAAGGGGCTATCTCGGCGGGCCGGGGCCGGGGCCGGCGGGGACCCGCAGGGACGGGACGGGACGGGACGGGACGGGCAGCCGGGGGACCGGGCGGGACTCACCGCAGCCTCATCGCGGTACACCTCGGGGTACAGCATGGCGGAGGAGGAGGAGGAGGAGGAGGAGGAGGAGGAGCGGGCGGAGCGGGCGGGCGGGCGGATGGCCGGGCGGAGCGGGAGGAGGGAGGAGCAGGAGGAGGAGGAGGAGCAACGTGCCGGCCGCCGGGGGGCGGAGGGAGCGCGGGGAGGGGACGGGCCGGGCCGGGCCGGGACGGGACGGGACGGGACGGGACGGGACGGGACGGGCCGAGCCCACAGCTCCTCCCCGAGGGCGGGGCGTGGCGGGGCGGGACCCACGGGCACCCCGCCCCCCCCCACCCCAACGCAGACAAGACGGAAGGAGGGAGGCGGCGCGCGTGCGCCGGGACACCGGCACCACAGCGCCCTCTGCGGGCCGGCCGCCCAACAGCGTGCTGCAGCGCAGCGCAGCGCCCTCTGCGGGCCGGCCGCCGAGCAGGATCTGCACTCCAACCGCCGAGCGGCGCGTCCCCCTCTATCCATACACTCGATCGTATTGATTGAGCGCTTACTGCGTGCAGAGCCCTCTACTAGGTTCAAGTTGGCAACATCTAGAGACGGCCCCTACCCAACAGGGGGCTCACAGTCTAGAAGGGGGAGGCAGAGAACGAAACATATTAACAAAATAAAATAAATAGAATATGTACTGATAAAATAAATACAGTAATAAATAAGTACAAACATATATACAGGTGCTGTGGGGAAAGGAAGGAGGGGGCTCAGTCTGGGATCGGGACCCCAGCGCCCCTCCGCACGGCTGCCGCGGAGCCGCGGGGACCGGGACCGCAGCGCCCTCTGCAGGCCAGCCGCGGAACGGCGCGGCGCAGCGCCCCCACGCCGGGACCGGGACCGCAGCGCCCTCTGCAGGCCAGCTTCGGAATAGCGCGGCGCCGCGCCCCCACGCCGGGACCGGGGCCGCAGCGCCCTCTGCAGGCCAGCTTTGGAACAGCGCGGCGCAGCGCCCCTCCGCCGGGACAGGGACCGCAGCGCCCTCTTCAGGGAAACCGCGGAGTAGCGCGGCGCAGCGCCCCTCCGCCGGGACCGGGACTGCAGCGCCCTCTGCAGGGCAGCCTCGGAGTAGCGCGGCGCAGCGCCCCCCAGCAGGGACTGGGACCACAGCGCCCTCTGCAGGGCAGCGGGGACGCAGCGCCCTCCGCGCGGCAGTGCCATGGAGTGGGCGATGGAATCGGGTCGGAGTCAAAATCAATCAATCAATCAATCAATCAATCAATCAATCGTATTTATTGAGCGCTTACTGTGTGCAGAGCACTGTACTAAGCGCTTGGGAAGTGCAAGCTGGCAACATATAGAGACAGTCCCTACCCAACAGTGGGCTCCCAGTCTAGAAGGGGGAGACTGAACAAAACCAAACATACTAACAAAATAAAATAAATAGAATAGATATGTACAAGTAAAATAAATAGAGTAATAAATATGTACAAACATATATACATATATACAGGTGCCGTGGGGAAGGGAAGGAGGTAAGATGGGGGGATGGAGAGGGGGACGAAGGGGAGAGGAAGGAAGGGGTTCAGTCTGGGAAGGCCTCCTGGAGGAGGTGAGCTCTCAGGAGGGCCTTGAAGGGAGGAAGAGAGCTACCTTGGCGGATGGGCAGAGGGAGGGCATTCCAGGCCAGGGGGATGACGTGGGCCGGGGGTCGATGGCGGGACAGGCGAGAACGTGGCATGCATTACTGCATAATGTTATGCATAATGATATGCACTGTTATGCATAATAGTGGCATGAATTACTGTCTCCCCCTTCTAGACTGGGAGCCCACTGTACCGTCTCTATATGTTGCCAACTTGTACTTCCCAAGTGCTTAGTACAGTGCTCTGCACACAGTAAGCACTCAATAAATACGATTGATTGATTGATCGATTGATTACATGCTTGCTATGTACTAAGTGCTAGACTGTGAGGCCGCTTTTGGGTAGGGCCCGTCTCTATATGTTGCCAACTTGTTCTTCCCAAGCGCTTAGTACGGTGCTCTGCACACAGTAAGCGCTCAATAAATACGATTGCTTGCTTGATTGATTGATTACGTGCTTGCTCTGTACTAAGTGCTAGACTGTGATCCCGCTTTTGGGTAGGGACCGTCTCTATATGTTGTCAACTTGTACTTCCCAAGCGCTTAGTACGGTGCTCTGCATACAGTAAGCACTCAATAAATACGATTGAATGAATGATTGAATGAATGAATGAATGAATAAAGACTGGAGGGATTTCCGCCGTCGGCAGAAATCTAGCCATCAATCCGACTCCATCCACCCCCAAGCTCATCCTTGCATGCTTTAACTCTGCCCTACAAAATTATTTCTTCATTCTTCTCGCCACCCATGCCCATCACCCTTGCCAGCTGTTCCAGACGTTTAACTCCTTCATCAAATCCCCTGTCCCCCTGCCTCCGCCATCCCTTTCATTCATTCAATCGTATTTATTGAGCGCTTACTGTGTGCAGAGCACTGTACTAAGCGCTTGGGAAGTGCAAGTTGGCAACATATAGAGATGGTCCCTACCCAACAGTGGACTCACAGTCTCCTTGCCCCTAAAGACCCGGCTCCCTGCATCACTGAAAAATGGAAACGTCATGAGGCGCACAATCCAAGTATTTTAGATTAGATTAGTCTGTAAACTCGTAGTGTGCAGGGAATGTGTCTGTTAAATCGTTGTGCCGGCCTCTCCCAAGAAGTACTAGCAGTGTTCTGCACACAGTAAGAGCTCAATAAATGTGATTGATTGATTGATTGACTAAGCAAAGAAATGTAAATTAAATTACATTTTTATTCAGTTCACTGACGTGGTTCCTTGGTGCTGCCCACTCTGTGATCTCATTAGGCCTCACTGTTCTGAACTCTGTCAGCGAGTTGAGGGGTAGATGTGGGACAAGTCCCCTGGGGTGGCCTGCCTTGGTGCATTAGAAGATGAGGTGATAATAATCAATAATTATGGTACTTGTTAAGTACTTACTACGTGCCAAGCATTGTTCTAAATGCTGGGGTAGATACAACTTAATTATGTTGGACACAGTCCCTGTTCCACATGTGACTCATATTCTTAATCCCCATTTGAAAAATGAGGGAACTGAGGCCCAGATAAATTAAGTGATTTGCCCAAGGTCACACAGCAGACACGTAACCAGAGAAGCAGCGTGGCTCAGTGGAAAGAGCCCAGGTTTGGGAGTCAGAGGTCATGGGTTCGAACCCCTGCTCTGCCACATGTCTGTTGTGTGACCTTGGGCAAGTCACTTAACTTCTCTGGGCCTCAATGACCTCATCTGTAAAATGGGGATGATAATAATAATAATAATAATGGCATTTATTAAGTGCTTACTATGTGCAAAGCACTGTTCTAAGCGCTGGGGAGGTTGCAAGGTGATCAGGTTGTCCCACGTGGGGCTCACAGTCTTAATCCCCATTTTACAGATGAGGGAACTGAGGCACAGAGAAGAGAAGTGACTTGCCCAAAGTCACACAGCTGACAATGGGCAGAGCCGGAATTCGAACCCATGACCTCTGACTCCAAAGCCCGTGCTCTTTCCACTGAGCCATGCTGCTTCTCAAGTGGGGATTGATTGTGAGCCCCACGTGGGACAACCTGATCGGCTTATATTCCCCCCCCCCCCCCCCCCCCCCGAGCGCTTAGAACACTGCTTTGCACATAGTAAGCATTTAACAAATGCCACCATTATTGTTATTATTCTGTAAGAGAACAGGGATTAGAACCTAGATCCTTCTGACTTTCAGGCCCGTGCTCTATCCACTAAACCAATGGTGATCTTCTGAGGAGCAGGAGGAAGGGTTAGGAGGTGAGTCAGCCGGTGACCTTGGGCCTTGACTGGTCTGAACTCTGTCAGAGAGGCGAGGTGTAATAATAATGATAATAACAATTATTATGGTATTTTTAAGCACTTACTATGTGCCAAGCACTGTTCTATGCACTGGGGTACATACAAGGTAGTCAAATTGTCCCACAGTCTTAATCCCCATTTTACAGATGAGTTAACTGAGGCACAGAGAAGCAGCGTGGCTCAGTGGAAAGAGCCCGGGCTTTGAAGTCAGAGGTAATGGGTTCTAATCCCGGCTCCGCCAATTGTCAGCTGGGCGACTTTGGGCAAGTCACTTTACTTCTCTGTGCCTCAGTTGCCTCATCTGCAAAGTGGGGATTAAGACTGTGAGCCCCCCATGGGACAACCTGATCACCTTGTATCCTCCCCAGCGCTTAGAACAGTGCTTTGCACATAGTAAGCGCTTAACAAATACCATCATCATCATCATCATCATCACAGAGACATTAAGTGGCTTGCCTAAGGTCACAGAGCAGACAAGTGGCGGAGCCGAGATTAGAATCCACGTCTTCTGACTCCCAAACCTGTGCTCTTTCCACTAAGCCACACCACTTCTCTAGAAGGCGGTGTAGATGTGGAGCATGACCCCTGGGGTAGCCTGCCTGTTGCATCAGGAGATGAGGTAAGACTCTGAGGAGCAAGAGGGAGGGCTATGAGGTGAGTCAGCAGGTAGCCCTGGGCATCCACTCTGTACTGTATGTTGCTTGAACAGAAACACCTGGGTGAGGACGGGAATTTTGTCACGCATGGGAGAAGACACCCTCGGGTCCCTTGGCCTAACTCCTCATCGAGATCCAGGAATGGCTAAGCCAAAAGCTGCCATCCACTTCGTCTAGTGGACTGAGAGCTCACTTCCTCCAGGAGGCCTTCCCAGACTGAGCCCCTGTTTTCCTCTCCTCCTCCCCATCCCCCCCACCCCTACCTCCTTCCCCTCCCCACAGCACCTGTATATGTTTGTACAGATTTATTACTCTATTTTACTTGTACATATTTACTATTCTATTTATTGTGTTAATGATGTGCATCTAGCTTTATTTCTATTTATTCTGATGACACCTGTCCGCATGTTTTGTCTTGTTGTCTGTCTCCCCCTTCTAGACTGTGAGCCCATTGTTACCTCCTTCCCTTCCCCACAGCACCTGTATATACGTACATATGTTGGTACATATTTATGACTCTATTTATTTATTTATTTATTTTACTTGTACATATCTATTCTATTTTATTTTGTTAGTATGTCTGGTTTTGTTCTCTGTCTCCCCCTTTTAGACTGTGAGCCCACTGTTGGGCAGGGACTGTCCCTATATGTTGCCAATTTGTACTTCCCAAGCGCTTAGTACAGTGCTCTGCACATAGTAAGTGCTCAATAAATACAATTGATGATGATGATGTTTGTACAGATTTATTACTCTATTTCACTTGTACATATTTACTATTCTATTTATTGTGTTAACGATGTGCATCTAGCTTTATTTCTATTTATTCTGATGACACCTGTCCACATGTTTTGTCTTGTTGTCTGTCTCCCCCTTCTAGATTGTGAGCCCATTGTTACCTCCTTCCCTTCCCCACAGCACCTGTATATATGTATATATGTTTGTACATATTTATGACTCTATTTATTTATTTATTTTACTTGTACATATCTATTCTATTTTATTTTGTTAGTATGTTTGGTTTTGTTCTCTGTCTCCCCCTTTCAGACTGTGAGCCCACTGTTGGGCAGGGACTGTCTCTATATGTTGCCAATTTGTACTTCCCAAGCGCTTAGTACAGTGCTCTGCACATAGTAAGCACTCAATAAATACGATTGATGATGATGATGATGACGTTTGTACAGATTTATTAGTCTATTTTACTTGTACACATTTACTATTCTATTTATTGTGTTAATGATGTGCATCTAGCTTTATTTCTATTTATTCTGATGACACCTGTCCACATGTTTTGTCTTGTTGTCTGTCTCCCCCTTCTAGATTGTGAGCCCATTGTTACCTCCTTCCCTTCCCCACAGCACCTGTATATATGTATATATGTTTGTACATATTTATGACTCTATTTATTTATTTATTTATTTTACTTGTACATATCTATTCTATTTTATTTTGTTAGTATGTTTGGTTTTGTTCTCTGTCTCCCCCTTTTAGACTGTGAGCCCACTGTTGGGCAGGGACTGTCTCTATATGTTGCCAGTTTGCACTTCCCAAGCGCTTAGTACAGTGCTCTGCACACAGTAAGCGCTCAATAAATACGATTGATGATGATGATGATGACCGTCTCTATATGTTGCCAACTTGTACTTCCCAAGCGCTTAGTACAGTGCTCAATAGTAAGCGCTCAATAAATACGATTGAATGAATGAACGAACAAAATACACTCTCCTTCCAGTGGGGCTGGGATTAAAATGGTAAAGAAGGGTTAGAATAACCTTGGTTGGAAAGCAAAATAAACCACCCTCCGAGTAATGTCTCTTTAGGGGTTTTTCAAAGAGTGGTTGGTGTGGTTCCAGAGGGTGTTGGCAAGGGGACTTTCATAACCTCTGCTTAGCCCTGAACAGGGTTGAGAAAACCTGACATCAAAGGTTCCATTGTTTTGGTTTTCATTTCTTCCCGATGTGACACCCGAACGGAGCATATCCCCGGCCCTGCTTCGCTGAACCTCTCCTCGACAACTAGTCAGGGCGGCGGCTGGACAACCGGAGCTGTGCCAAGCCACTTGTCCCAGAGGACTGTTGGGCAGTAGAGGTTGGGAGGGCCACTGCTCGGCAGGGAGAAGTGACGCGGACCCGGTTTGCTGCCTGACACGATGCCTCTTACCTTTCCTTCCCTTCGCCTGAACCCGCTGACCTGGAGCTTTGTGACTGTCCATATTGTGGCCGCAAGAATGAGCAGTGCCTAGCAATCTGACAGCCAACCCTGTGAGAAAGGCAGGAGGAAAGAAAGGAATATTTATTTATATTAATGTCTGTCTCCCCCTCTAGACTCGTTATGGGCATGGAATGTGTCCGCCAATTATGTTGCATTGTAATAATAATCATAACTGTGATATTTGTTAAGCGCTTACTGTGTCAGGCACTGTAATAAGCGCTGGGGTGGATACAAGCAAATCCAACTGGACACAGTGCATGTCCCACATGGGGCTCACAGTCTTTATCCCCATTTTACAGATGAGGTAACTGAGGTACAGAGAAGTTAAATGACTTGCCTAAGGCCACACAATAGACAAGTGGCAGAGCCAGGACTAGAGCACAGGTCCTTCTGACTCCCATGCCCGTGTTCTATCCACTAGTTCACGCTGCATTTCTATTCTGCACAGAGTAGGGGCTCAGTAAATACCAATGATTGATTGTTCTCTGTCTCCCCCTTTTAGACTGTGAGCCCACTGTTGGGTAGGGACTGTCTCTATATGTTGCCAATTTGTACTTCCCAAGTGCTTAGTACAGTGCTCTGCACATAGTAAGCGCTCAATAAATACGATTGATGATGATGATGATGATTGATTGATTGGTAATTCTATTCTAATTGCAGAAAGGCTACCAATTATAATGTAATAATAGTAATGATAATATTTTGTTAAGTCCATACTCTGGGCCAACCCTGAGGTAACTGCAAGAGAATCAGGTCGAACATGGTCACTGTCCTACAAGGGAGGCAGCGTGGCCTAGTGGCTCTCAGGCTCGTGCTCCTTCTGTAAGACCACGCTACTTCTCAACTGTGCTCTACATCTTTCATATTACACTTATGCTAGAGTAGAAGATGACAAAAGTCTGTGCATTTCAGGGTTCTCTGAAGTGCAGAGAGGGAAGATTAATTTAAAAACAGAAGGAAGATTAAATAAAAAATCCTTTCCTACTTTGAAATGATCTTTCCCTCTCCATCCCCCTCATCTTACCTCCTTCCCTTCCCCACAGCACCTGTATATATGTATATATATTTGTACATATTTTTTACTCTATTTATTTATTTATTTTACTCGTACATATCTATTCTATTTATTTTATTTTGTTAGTATGTTTGGTTTTGTTCTCTGTCTCCCCCTTTTAGACTGTGAGCCCACTGTTGGGTAGGGACTGTCTCTATATGTTGCCAACTTGTACTTCCCAAGCGCTTAGTACAGTGCTCTGCACACAGTAAGTGCTCAATAAATACGATTGATTGATTGATTGATTTCCCTGATAATGATGTTTGTCCCTCAACAGCCAATTTACTTAGCCCCTCTCCATGCCCCCCACCGACCAAGCAGTGTTTCATTGCCACCCTTTCTAAGGGAAGTAAAGATGACTAGAACTGCCTTGGGGCAGTGAGGTTGTGAACAATAGAGTTGAAAGATGATATCCACCTTCTGCTTAACATTTCTTTTAAAGGTAGAATATAGACTGTAGGCTCTTTATGGTCAGGGATCATGCCTACTAACTCGATCGTATTGTACTTTCCCAAGCATTTAGTACAGTGCTCTACACACTGTAGTTGCTCCATAAATACCATTGATTGATTGATGGGATTGTGTCCAACCCAATTACCTCGTGTCTACTCCAGTGCTTAGTTCATTGCCTGGAACATAGTAAGTGCTTAACAAATACTATTATTATGATGACGATGTTGGAATTCTGGATGGAATTTTTCCTCTTCATCGGGGGAATAGATCCTGATTACCCAAGAGTGTCAACAGGTGGCAGCAAAACTCTAACATTTTAGTGATTGCAGCACTTCGGGGGACCCTGCCTTTTCAAATCTGGGTTTTTTTTTTCTTTTAATGGCATTTATTAAGCGCTTACTATGTGCAAAGCACTGTTCTAAGCGCTGGGGAGGTTACAAGGCGATCAGGTCCCACGGGGGGCTCACAGTCTCCATCCCCCTTTTACAGATGAATTTATCTTTTTTGATTTGCAGTTAACACATAGGCAGAATTAATGTGTCCCGAAAAGACTATAAATTGCTAATTGAGATTGTATCAAGATTTAAAGCATCTATGGAAAATGAAGAGCACATCCTTCCTAGGTGTTTGATGTAAAATCTGTTTAGTATTTCCCTTTATTCTGGTGTTTTCCCTCTAGTCATTTTGAATTGAGCTGGAGGTAGGCCCAGAATCGAAATAGAAGTAGTGATTTAAAATGCTAAAAAAATTCCAGAAAAAAATGCACTGTACTAAGCGCTGGGGTGGATACAAGCAGATTGAGTTGGACACAGTCCCTGTCCCATGTGGGGCCCACAGTTTCAATCCACATTTTACAGATGAGGTAACTGAGGCACAGAGAAGTGAAGTGACTTGTCCAAGGTCACCTAGCAGACAGGTGGCGGAGCCAGGATTAGAACCCATGACCTTCTGACTCCCAGGCCTGCGTTCTATTCATTATGTCATGCTGCTACGCAAAGATCCGAAAGATTGGCCCATTTGGATGGGACAAAGAGACCCCAAACCTTTGAGGTATTTGGGCCTTAAAAATGGAGAGGACTGCACAACCGAAAATGTAAGAACCAACCTCTGACTGTGCACTTTCTATTGTTCAATAGGAGACCAGGCCAGGGTGCGGCTGGTTGCGAGAAGTGGAATATGCAGAATGAAACAAATATCTTTCTTAGAAATGAATACAGCATATTTTTCTTTTCTGCCTTGTTTACGAGAATTCTTATCTAAAGAGCTTGTGATCGGAATGACTCATAGCTCTCCAACTTTGTGTGTCCTATTTCTCACCGACATTTATTGACCTATCCTTGTCAACCGTTAGGTGAATGTGAAGTACCCTCTCCAAGGGGCTCAAAGTCACCGATCCATAACTGTTAGTCACCGTGTGCACATGGTGAAGGAAGAGATGGTTGGGAGAATGTGCATAGTGATGGCAGAGACAGGAGCATGTGCACAATAATGGAAGAGATGGTTGGGAGCACATGGGTGGTGATGGAAGAGTTGGTTGTGCACATTCAGTGTCTGGAGAGACAGTTGTTAACAAAATAACAATAATAGTAATGACGATATTTGTTAAGTGCTTACTACGTGCCGAGCACTGTACTAAGCACTGGGGTAGATAGAAGATAATCAGGTCTCACATGGGACTCACAGTCTAATTAAGAGAAAGAGCAGGTTTTGAATCCCCATTTTATGGAACTGAGGTAGGAGAATTGAAGTGACTTGCCCAAGGTCACACAGCAGGTAAATGGCAGAACTAGGATTAGAACCCAGGTCCTCTGACTCTCAGACCCATGTTCTACCCATTAGCCCACACTGCTTCACTGATGTAGCACATGTGCTATGTCAGTCAAGACAGCAGTGCGAATTTCCCAATCAATCAATCAATCAATCAATCGTATTTATTGAGAGCTTACTGTGTGCAGAGCACTGTACTAAGCTCTTGGGAAGTACAAAAGCTCTCCTAGAACACAATCCCCACATTCTAGGAGACCTGATTCTGCTCTGTCCTTCCACAGGAAACCCAAAAGATTCTGCAAACGGCAAAATGTTTCTGGAGGAAACAAAGGCTAGCGCTAGAATCTCCATGGCCAGTACTTCCCGTCGGGGCTCTGCATTAGGTAATATTTAATAAGGCAGAAATGACTCAGTCATAATCGTCCTTACCACACAAAGTTCCGATAACCAACATATCTCAGCAAGGCCTTTATTAGAAAATAGCCTTTTGCTGGTGTGGCTTTGCCTGGAATTTTTCTCCTCTGAGGCAAATCACTTCCGAAATGATGATCATCTATATACCCCAGTACCCGATACCGTGCTTGACACAGAGTAAGCACTTAACAGAGACCAAGGTTATGATTATTATTAAACAGCATAATTAATAATAGTAAATATGTTAAGTGCTTACTGTGTGTCAAGCACTGTATTAAGTGCTGGGGTAGATACAAGATAATCAGGTCGAACACAGTCCCTGTCCTTCACTGGGCTCACTGTCTAAGTAGGAGAGAGGACAAGTATTTGTCCCCCCCGCCCTACCTCCTTCCCCTCCCCACAGCACCTGTATATATGTTTGTACAGATTTATTACTCTATTTATTTTACTTGAACATATTTACTATTCATTTTATTTTGTTAATATGTTTTGTTTTGTTGTCTGTCTCCCCCTTCTAGATTGTGAGCCTGCTGTTGGGTAGGGACCGTCTCTATATGTTGCCAATGTGTACTTCCCAAGCGCTTAGTACAGTGCTCTGCACTCAGTAAGTGCTCAATAAATATGATTGAATGAATGAATGAATGAATGAAGTATTGTATCCCCATTTTACAGATGAGGAAACTGAGGCCCAGAGAAGTCTATCTGTTTCCTGACTCCCAAGTCTCCTATACTCTTTCCTCTAGGCCTCAGTGCCCCCCAACAAGAGGGCCCTCTTTAATGTCCTTGAATGTAAAATAATAACCTGGATTAAAAACTCCTCAAGGGCAAGGATCATGTCTACCAACTGTATGGTACTCTTGCAAGTGCTTAGTATAGTTCCCTGCTCAAAGGTAGCACTCAATAAATACCACTGACTGCATATATATATATATATATATATATGATATATATGATAATAATGGTTTCTGTAAGGTGCTTATTCTAGGCTAAGCATTGGGACAGATAGGAAGGAGGCTGTTCATTCATTCTTTCAATCGTATTTATTGAGCGCTTACTGTGTGCAGAGCACTGTACTAAGCGCTTGGGAAGTACAAGTTTGCAACATATAGAGACGGTCCCTACCCAACAGTGGGCTCAAAGTCTAGAATGGGGAGACAGACAACAAAACATGTAAACCAAATAAAATAAATAGAATAAATATGTACAAATAAAATAGAGTAATAAATATGTACAAACACATATACATATAAACAGGTGAGTGAGATTGATACAGTTCTTCCATGACTCCTTTATGGAGTCTAAGGGGAAAGGAAGGTGGTTGTCTTCCTCCCCATTTTACAGATGAGAATGCCAGCATTGGAAAGACCCCCTCGGGACTGTAAGATCCTTGTGGGCAGGGAATGTGTTCTGTTATATTGTTCCACTGTGCTTTCCCAAGCACTTAGTCCAGTGCTCTGCACAAAGTAAGCACTCAATAAATATGATTAACTGACTGACCGCAAGGACTCTCCTTAGCAGGAAGCCGTGGCCAGGTGGGCCCTGGGGCTGTCCAGGAATCATTAAATAAGAATTAAAATCAAATCTCGGTTTTTAAGAGGAGCCGTTTTTATTTAAACCTTCATGACCCCAAACTAGGAGAACTCGGGCCCATGGACGGGATCTCTACAGGAAGCCTCCAGCATTGGCTTCCAAGCCCCCAGACAACGAGGCGCATAGTCTCCCAGAGCTGGAGCTCACCAGACAGTCTGCAGGCCTGCCGCTCCACACCAGCCGCCAGCCCTCCACCCTTTTGGCCACCGGCCGGACCTGTCCTGATGAGGGGTGGACACTGTCCCTTTATCAGGAGCAGAAAAGCATTTTGCCCCCTGACCGGGGCCCCGAGGAGGGGACACCACCTCCTGCATCCAAGCCCTTTGAAGGGTATCAGGTGCACTGCTCCTGCTCAGTGTGATGATGGAAGAGCAGTGTCGACCTTTCAGATGCTCAGGAAGCCCGGAGCCTGTAAACCAGCTGCCTCTTTTAATGCTCTCACCCCCAAATCTCCGGGAGACCTTCAGTGACCAGGGACGGAGTTCACCCTGAACGTCGCGTCCATTGCTCGGTCAGACCTCTTCCATCCAGTCTGTAGAGACTGTGTCCCATCTCGGAGATACAGACGTAGCCAGAAGCAGTGGGGTCTGGTGGAAAAGAGCATGGGTCTGGGAATAAAAGGACCTGGGTTCTAATCCCAACTCTGACACTTGTCTGCTGTGTGATCTTGTGCAGGTCACTTTAATTCTCTATGCCTCAGTTACCTGATCAGTAAACAGGGATTTAGACAGGGACTGTGTCCAACCCGATTATCTTGTATCTACCCCGATTACCTTGTATCTACCCCTGTGCTTAGTATAGTGCCTGTCACATAGTGAGCACTTAACATATACCATAAAAAATTACAAATACTGCAGATTGGAAGATCTGGATGATCTCTCCAGTGAAATCAGTAAATCAATTGAAGCATCACCATCCCAGGAGACCCCGATTCTAATCCTGGCCCTGCTTTTAGCCTGCTGTAGGACCTTGGGCAAGTCACTGAACCTCTCTGGGGTTCCTTTTCCTCATCTGTAAAATGGGGATACTAATACCTGGCTCTCCATTCATGACCATTGGGAGTAAAAAATGTGATCAGTCAAGAGAGCTTTGGAAATCAAAGGTGCTCTGCAGATCCAAGATGTTATTATAATTATAGGCCAGGTCAGGCAGAGCAGCGCACCCACATCAAAAGGGAGTCGGAGGCAGGAATGGGGTAGTTTGGAGGAGGAAGGAGGATTATGAGTCTCCCACAAACTATTTCATGGCCTCTGTTCTGTTGAACACAGACTGGTTTCCTCAAAGCATAGAGGTGACTGGAATTTTCTTAATTACAAAACAATTCTTCTTCTGTACCATGGGCCGCTTCCTTCCTTTGGAAATGAGACGTGAACAGAGCAGTCCAGGATAGCGATGGGCATCTGGTTGACCTGCCCAGAGCCATTTCCTGGGCTGCCCTGCAAACTCCTTGAGGGCAGAGGTCGTGTCTTCTAATTCTATTGTACTCTCTCGAGGGCTCAAGACAGTGCCCTGCAAAGAGTAAGTGCTCAGTAAATACAACCGATTGATTGATTGCCCAACTGTCCATAGCTCCGGAGGTGAAATGTAGGTTGGAGGCAAAGTAAAGTTGAGTGGGATAATACATTTGAAATTGATTCCAACTCTTTTTGGTTTAGAGAAGCAGCATGGCCTAGTGGAAAGAGAACATGCCAGGGAGTTAGAGCTCTTGCTGTGTTACCTTGGGCGAGTCACTTAACGTCTCTGTGGCTGCGTTTCCTCAATTGTAAAACAGGGCTTTCCTCTAGACTGTACACTTGTTGTGGGCAGGGATACTGTCTCCCAACTCTGAAGCAGCGTGGTCTAGTGGATAGAGCATGGGCCTGGGAGTCAGAAGGTCCTGGGTTCTAATCCCAGCTCCACTGCTTGTTTGCTGTGCAATCTTGGGCAAATCACTTCATTTCTCTGGGCCTCAGTTACCCGATCGGTAAAATGGGGATTACGACTGTGAGTGCCACATGGGACAGGAGCTGTGTCCAACCCGATTTGCTTGTATCCACCCAGTGCTTAGCACAGTGTCTTGCACACAGTAAGAGCTTATTATTTCTCTCCCCAGTACTTAGCACACAGTAAGTACTCAATGAATACCATTAATTGATTGACAGTGCTCTGCACACAGTAAGAGCTCAATAAATAAATATTTTATTTATTTTATTACTTGTACTTATTTATATTTACTACTTATTTTATTTTGTTGGTATGTTTGGTTCTATTCTCTGTCTCCCCCTTTTAGACTGTGAGCCCACTGTTGGGCAGGGACTGTCTCTATGTGATGCCAATTTGTACTTCCCAAGCGCTTAGTACAGTGCTCTGCACATAGTAAGCGCTCAATAAATACGATTGATTGATTGATTGATAAATACAGTTGAATGAATGAATGAATATCTGTTCTCCATCCTACTTAGAACCTGAGCCCCTTTGGGACAGGGACCATGTCCAGTCTGATTAACTTGTATCTACCCCAGTGTTTAGAACAGTGTGTGACACATTATAAACACCTAACAAATACCATAAAACAGCAACAACAACAACAAAAACCATCGACCTGACCCCCTGGCCCTCTGCTTCTCGTTCTCTTGTTCATGGAAGCTCATGGCACAGATGAATACAAACATACCCACATTAAGGCAGCTCCGATCCTTTCTTGCTGTGTGACGTTGAGCAAGTCCCTTGGCTTCTATGGACCGCAGTTTCCTCCTCCGTAAAATGGGGATGAAAATACCTGTTCTCCCTCCTCCTTAGACTGCGGGTCCTCCTTAGACTTGTGTCCAAACTGATTATATTGCATCTACTCCAGCTTTTAGCCCAGTGCTTGATGGACTGATGCAAACTATGCTGACGGAAAGAGAAAGCTTTTTCGGTCAGGAGAGACCTCACAGAGCCCTGCCCTGCCCAGCAGGACTCCTTTTCTATTCATTCAGTTTGTATTTATTGAAACCCTACTGTGCGCAGAGCACTGTACTAACCACTTGGGAGAGTACAGTATAGCAATAAACAGACACATTCCCTGACCACAACTTTGTAGTCTGTGGCCTTCTAAGTGCCCTTGTAGTTACTGCCCGCTGGCCTAGCCCAGTAGCTGGCACCATGTCAAAGCAGGAGAGAACATCTGTGCCCCAGTAAATCCCTCCATCCAGGGGCCACAGAGGGGGCCGGATAGCCCTGTAGGAGCAGACGAGTTTCAGAGGACCCCAGCAGGGGCGTCCAGAGACTGACAGAGGCTGTAACGTGAGTCTCCAGAAAGGTCACTGGCCCCGCTCTCTGCTCCAGGCTGGGCTTATCTGGACATCTCTTGGAATAACAGTCATTTCCCCGGCTCCTTCATCTTCTTCATTCTGCCTCCCGCTCCCCGCCCCCTCCCCTGGCTCTCTGGCAAGTATCCTTCAGCGGGCTTCTCTCTCTGTCCTGGGTTCTTCCTGTGATCACAAAGCCCTCAATGTCCTGTCCCAAACATGCCTCGGTCACCCGCCAGTCAAAGGCCATTGGTGTCTTCGGGGGAAAAAACATCATTTTAGAATGACCCTTTGAAAAGAAAAGAGCAGGTTGGATTCAGGCACCTAAAAGAAAAGCTTCAGACTCGGGAACAAACTTCCTTTGTTGCCAACCAAGAGCCCTGTGAGTGAAAAGAGGTTTTAGCAGCCAGAGAGCCGGCTCCATACCAAGCTCTCCTGCAGGATTGGTTTATGTTCCAATGATCTCGGCCTCCAGAACTTGTTTGAGGTGGTCACTGACAGCCTGAAAGAAATCCTGACCCCCTAAGGAAATGAACCCCTCCTTCAGTTAGCGAGAGCCAGTACTAATTATGCACTTGCCATATTCTACAGCACTGTACTAAACACTGGGATGGAATCTAAAAGGGGGAAGAGCAGTTATTTTATCCCCATTTCACAGATAAGGAAACTGAGGCCCTGAGAGGTGAAATGACTGTCCTAGAAGGCCAGTGTCAGAGCCGACAGAAACATAGGTTTCCCTACTCCCAGTTAATGAATAAATCAATTGTATATATAAAGCACTTACTGTGTGCAATGCACTGTACTAAGCACTTGGGAGAGTACAATATAACAGTTGGTAGAAATGTGCCCTGCCTACAATAAGCTGACAGTCCCATGATTTCTTTTTCTTCTCTTTCCTGAAAGGTAAAAAGTGTTTTCCTCAAGAGCCTTAGCCTGGGGGAGAGATGATTTTGGTGTACTTTCCCTTATCCCCACACCTGAATACCCCCCTTCCCATCTGCCTCCTCATCCACTTCCCCCACCTCCCTATCACCTTCCCAACCCCTGTCCCATAGTCCTCCCCATCCGTCACCTCCCCCATCCCTTTCCCTATTTCACTTCCCCCACCCTCTCAGAAAGATAAAGCCTACTTCAGCTCCACTGCCATGGTCCATCAGCAGAGAGTCGGGGACTGCAGTCATTCTCCACTTTAGGGGTCTTTTTTACGATTGTATGTTAATGCCTGATTTACTTAAAGTACACTTGCACTTTGAGGTGACTGAAAAGCTCACCATGGCTTAAGCACCTCCCTTCCTCTTCCAGTGAAACATTTTGACTGAGTTGAATGGGAAGATTAAAGCCCATTAAAATCAACAATAGACAATGATATCTATTTAGCATCAGTCATGGAACGTCTGTTGTGATGTCTGTTTATCATAGATAATGGTAAATTCGTTAGCACAGGGTACATTTTTGCTGAAAAGGATGTGAAAGATAATACTTTGAAATATAATTACTTCATTTACATATGTGCACAAAATCATCCTAACCCACCACCTTTCATTATTTGTTTTTGTTTGTGTTTTTTCATCACCATTCTTACTATATTTCTATCTCTTGGTTAGATCTTGGGAATGCATTAATGCACTTTACATTACAGTATATGGGAAATTACCAACTACCTTGTCTACATGGACAATTTCAAACTCTCCATCCAGACCTCTCTCCTTCTCTACAATCTTGCATTTCCTCCTTCCAACAGAACATCTCTACTTGGATGTCCCACCAATGCCTCAAACTTAACGTATCCAAAGCAGAACTCTTCATTTTCTCACCTAGACTCAATTCTCTCATTCAACCCCCACATTCAGTCAGTCACCAGATCCTCTCCTTTCTCTCCATCCAAGCTGCCACCATCCTGGTTCAAGCGCTTGTCATAGCCTGCCACGACTACCGCACCAGTCTCCTGATTGACCTCCCTGACTCTAACTCCAACCTCTCCCTTCCCCAGTCCATATTTCACTCTGGTTCCCAGAATATTTTTCTAAAATATGATTCTGCACACATTGGGTGGGGAGCAGGATGGGATGGGTCAGGAAGAGATGGGGTAGGGGGCATGTAAGCTAGTCGTGGGTAGGGAATGTGTCAATTATATTGTTTTGTTGTACTCTCCCAAGCACTTGGTACAGTGCTCTGCACACAGTAAGCACTCAATAAATACCTCCAGTGGTTGTCCATCCAACAGAAACTCCCCTCTGTTGGCTTTAAGGCACTCAATCAGTTCTCCCCCCTCCTACCTAATCTCACACCTCTCCAACCAGCCCACACACTTCACTCGAAACACCCACCTACTTTGTATGTCTCATTCTCATTTCTCTCTCAATCGACCATTGCTCACATCCTCCTTTCTGGCTGAAAATGTCCCTCCCCCCCTTACATCTGATTGACCACCACTCTCCCTATTTTCAAAGACCACTTAAAATTGTATCTCCTCCAGAAAGCCTTCCCTAACTAACCTCTCATCTCCCCACCTCATTTTCACTCCTTTCTGCAACACCTATGCACTCATAAGTCTGTTCCCCTTAAGCACTTGGATACTAGCCCAGCCCCCACAGCACTTATGTACATACCCTTATTATACTCTGCTGCATCTCCTATTAATCAATCAAAGGTATCTAATTGAGCACTTACTGTGTGCAGAACATTGTACTAGACACTTGCAAGAGTAAAATACAACAGCGCTGGTATGTACATTCTCTGCCCACTAGGAGCTTGTAGTGTAGAGGAGGACCATACACTGTAACTTATTTTAGTATCTGTCTCCCCAACTAAGCTGTAAGCTCACTGAGGGCAGGCATCGGGTCTACAAACTCTATTGTGCCTATTACAGTGTTCTGCATACAGAAAGTAATCAATAACATTGATTGGTTGACTGATTGATGGATTGAAACAAGACATCAATTAGCACCACTTTGTTGAAGACTGTTGTGTTAGAATTGATTCAGAGCACTAACCAGTGGCATGGCAGTTATGATAAACTAATGGTGAGAAAGCAGTAGTAATAAGATAGTAGCAATAAATCTGTGGTGAGAATTCAGTGGTGATAAATCAATAGTGCTAAACCAGTCATGATAATTCAGTAGTGATAAACCAGCAGTGATGAATCAGTAGAAATAAGCCAGTAGTGATAAATCTGTAGTAATAAACCAATGATGATGAGCCAGTAGTGATAAATCAGTAATAAGCCAATAGTGATTTGTCTTGCAGTCCCACCACATCTGCTTTGACTTTTTTTTAATGGAATTGTTAAGCACTTACTACGTGCCAGACACTTTTCTGAGCTCTGAGGTAGGTACAAGTTAACCAGGTTGTACACAATCCATGTTCCACATGAAGCTTACAGTCTTAATCCCCATTTTACAGATGAGGTAACTGAGGCACAGAGAAGCCAAGTGACTTGTTCAAGGTCACATAGCAGACAAGTAGTGGAGTCAGGATTAGAACACAGGTCCTTCTGACTCCCAGGCCTGTGCTCTAGTCATAAAGCCATGCTGCGTCTTTGATGATGGCTGATTGGAGGCTCTTCCTTAAAGAAAATGTTTTTCCTGAATGGTTTAGTACTTCTCTTGCCTGTTTCCAGGCAAGAGAAGTGTTTGCTCTTGGGGATATTTCCAGCTGCAGTGACCAAGCTTGGCCTGGCAAATTCTCCTCACTAACGAGGACCTGCTCCATTCATCTGTCACCTCTGAACCTGAGTCAGATCACACAGAGGTTTCTTCAGGTTCTTTGCACCTGTCCTGGACTCCTTTTTCCCTGCAGCCCTTGCCTGCCTTGCTTCCTTGCTTAATTCCTATACCCCCAGTCATATCAAATCAACACTTCACACCTATGGATTTCTGACCATCTTTCCACATGTGGGTAAATTCAATTGTACACCTAATTTTTAATTCAATCAGTTCAATTAGCCTGATCACATGTCAATCTTCAAAGTGCTTTGCAGGCATGCTATAGTTGTATAAGGATGGAGATTATAGGCCCTAATCCCTATTTCTTTCTTACTGTCTCACAGCCTAGTGGAAAGAGCCTGGAGCTGGGGGTCAAGAGACCTGGGTTCTAATCCAAGATCTTCCTTCTGGGTCACCTGGGGCAAGTTGCATAACCTCTCTGAGCCTGAGGTTCCCACCTATAAAATAGGGAAAAGACACCTGCTTCCTACTCCTTTTAAACCATGAGCTCCTGGACAAGGAGCTGTGTCTGATCTGATTATTTTACCCAGTGCTTAGCACAGTGCTTTGGCATGCAGAAAGCACCTAAGTGCTCTAGTCTTAATTCCCTGCATTTTAAGGATCTCAGATTGTGATTCCTAGCCATAGATCTTCAATGAGTGCCAATTCAGCCTGCAGAGATTGAGCTCCATGCCAGAGTTACCAGACAAGCGACTGAGAGAAATCTACAGACCCACTAGGCATTCCCCTAGACACAGGCCTGAGGCACAGAAAGATGTTTCACTTCAAAGAACAGGGAGAAAAAGACAGAAAATTAAACCAAATTCATAATATAACCCACTCCTAAATATCCAAGCTTCTCTAAACACATAAACCCTTACAAATTTAGCTTCTTAAATAGTCAGACTGTTTTCTAAAAGGATGTACCTATAAACAGCATAAAGCAGGATCTTCCACCAGACTATCAGTTCAGTTCCACAGCAAATTATCTAGAGGATGAAGCAAGAGTGGGGATCTGGGGAGAGGATTCTAAAGATATCTGCCCCCCCTGCCCACCCCACATCTTGATTAGTTCTCATTCCCAGAGGATGCTGGGAAATGTGGGCATTTTGCCTTTTGGAAAATGTTCCTTGGTAAATTTGTCCTGCTTCCCTTTATCCCCTGATTACACCCTTCTAAAATTTTATCTGTCTATTGGTGAAAGTTATTTGGAAAGTTATGTGGGTATTATATCTGAGAACAGAGCTCAGCTAAATGCACAAATGGCCACTATGCATTGCCAGTGCAACTCCCATCAACAAGATGGGTTCCAGAGATGACCTTAGAGATTATAGACTCAGACGATCTATAATTAAGTCTCTCATCAATGAGTCCTTAGGAAAATACAATCTGTTGGGGGAAAGACAACATGATTTGTGAAAGAGGAAATCAATGTCACTAATCCATTGGAGTTCTATGAAGGGGTCAGTAAGCACGTGGGTAGAGGGAAGAAGTGGACATCATCCTTGAAGGCTTTTTTTTAAGAAGGTCTTTGACAAGGTTCTATATCAAAGCTTTGTTTTTTTTTTTAAAAAAAAAAACCAAAAGCCACATCTCAATCAGGACACAATAGAACTGGAGAAGATAAGAGGATGGATCAGCTTCCCTAAGAAGATAGTTGGAAAAAAGTTAGGTTCTTTTCCATCTGAAAGGAGGGCAGTTGGGAAGAGAGCAGGATGGAGGTTTTCAAAATTGTGAAAGGTGCTGACACAGCAAAAACAGAATTGGGTGATCACCAAGTCTCCCAGCTCCAGGAAAAGGGCCCCATGCTTGAAGTGGCCAGAGAAGAGCAAACAAACAAAAAGAAAAACCCATTTAACGCAGCAGGGGATACGTTTATAGTTGACACTGCAGGCAGAAAATAGCGTGAGTCCGAGGAGGAGCTTGGATGATTCAGTGCACAGGGTTAATACAGGGCAGAGTTAGTATGTCTACAGAGCTCAGAAAGGACTTCGATTCATTGATGCATGTTAGGTCCTTGATGAATTGCTCGAGGGAAGGACAGGGATGATAGAAGGCACAGCCCAAATCACATGAGGATGGTTGCCAAGGAGACAACCACCAATCACATTGTTCCTCCAAGCATCCTAGATGGGTTAGGCAGAACCTGAAAACCTAGCAACCTGCACTTCATAAGCACTTAATACATGTTTTGATTGATTGATTGACTGATTAATTACCTAGGACTGCACTGTTTTCAATGAATCAATTAGTGGCATTTATTGAGCATTTACTGTGTATAGGGCACTGTGCTAGGCACTGGGAAAGTACAATGCAGCAGAGAGAGAGAACCTTACTCTCCCTTGACCCCACGGTTCCCTCCAATTATTGCCCTATCTCCCTCCTACCATTCTTCTCCAAACCTCTTGAGAGAGTTGTTTACACATGCTTTCTCTACTTCCTATCCTCCAATTCTCTTCTCAGTCCCCTCCAATCTGGCTTCCACACCCCTCACTCCACAGAAACAGCCCTCTCTAAGGTAACCGGCAGTTGGGATGGAGAGAAAAAGGCTGCTTCCTATCCATCTCTCTGAGGATAGCTGTAAAGCTGCAACTGGTTGGCCAGATTTTCGCTATTCATTGGTAGCGTCAGGTTCGTGGTTTAGCCACTGATTAGCTGGGAAACCTTGTGCCCACCCCTAAATTCCCTTCTATCTGTTGGTGATGGAGAGTTATCTTCCCAGAAGCCACTGGCTTCTCAAGGATGCTGCAGGATTATTTTAAAATGATGATGCTTCTTTCAATGGCTGGATTGGATCTCCCACCCTGACAGAGGGGCTGTGCAGAACGTTGATTTTAGTTCTAGCAGCTGACACAGTTTGTCTCGTACTTCCTCGTCTCTGCCTGTCGTGGTCCCTCTAGGGCATGGAGGGCAGCGGACAAGTAGGCAGGCAGGAGGGCAGCGTGTCAAAGTGGTCTTGGGCCATATTAGCCAGCTCCAGGCAGAGCCAGGACTAGAACTCAGGTCTCCCAGAGTAATGATCTTTCTGTTTGACCCAGAGCAGTGCCAAGGTAATAATAATAATAATAATAATAATAATAATGGAATTTATTAAGTGCTTACTCTGTGCAAAGCACTGTTCTAAGCGCTGGGGAGGTTACAAGGTGATCAGGTTGTCCCACGGGGGGCTCACAGTCTTAATCCCCATTTTACAGAAGAGGTAACTGAGGCACAGAGAAGTTAAGCGACTTGCCCAAAGTCACACAGTTGACAAGTAGTGGAGCCGACATTTGAACCCATGACCTCTGGCTCCCAAGCCCGTGCTCTTTCCACTGAGCCACACTGCTTCTCTAAAAGGTAAAAAACAGACCTGGAAATCATTCGATGCCCTTCACACTTGACACTGTGTGGCCTAGTGGATAGACCATGGGCCTGGAAGCCAGAAAGGACCTGGGTTCTAATCCCAGCTCTGCCACTTGTCTGCTGTGTGACTTTAGGCAAACCACCTCACTTCTCTAAGCCTCAGTCACCTCGCCTGTAAAATGGGGATTAAGACTGTGAGCCCACTGTGGGACATGGAATGTGTCCAACCCGATTAGCTTGTATCCACCCCAATGCTTAGTATAATGCCTCAGGCATAGTAAGCACTTAACAAAAACTATTAACAGCACAGGTTTTCACAAATACTGCATCCCTTCCCTCCTCCTTTGCCGCCTGTAATAATCTGGTTTCTTTTCATCTGGGTATCCATTCTTAGGGTGCCAGGAAGCTGCCTGGGCCGGGCTCCTTGGGCAGAATTCACTTTCAGAGGAGAGGTGTGAACTTGCCATCAGTTACACATAAAAGTGACTAAAGTCCTGTTAAATTGCCTTATGGAAAGCCCATGGAATGCATCTTTCAACCACTCTGAATCTCCTGACTCAGACATTTCTAGTATGTTGCCAAGTTCATTCTTTCTCATTGCTAATTGCTGCTTTTTTATTAAACACTCTTTAAACCTTTTTATGGGTGTGCATGCCTTTATAATTATAAAAAGTTATTGGAACATAGTTTATTTTAGTCCCGTGGTCTGCCCGCCCACGTGCCCCATTGGTACCCTGTCACCCTCTCCTGAACCCCTTGACCTGTTCTGCATCTGCGTTGGGGGTGAGGTTGGCCTGTGTGGCCAGGACGCTCGGACCCTGAGGTGGCTGCAGCTTTGCTGCCCCTTGGGCTTTTGACTGAATCTTGGTTGGGTTAGAAGCAGTGTGGCCTCATGGAAAGAGCACCGGCCTGGAAGACAGAAGACGTGGGTTTTAATCCTGTCTCCTCCACATGTCTGTTGTGTGACTTTGGACAAATCATTAAACTTCTCTGTGCCTCAGTTACCTCAACTGTAAAATCGGGATTAAGACTGTGAGACCCATGTGGGGCAGGGACTATGTCCAACCTGATTATCTTGTAGCTGCCCCAGTGCTTAGAACAATGCTCGGCATGCAGTAAGTGCTTAAAAAGAACCATAATAAGAATAACAATCAATCAATCAAGCAGTGGCATTAAGTGCTTACTATGTGCAGAGCACTGTACTAAGTGCTAGGGAGAGTAAAACAGAACAGAATTAGGGAATATGTACCCTACCCAAAATGAGATTACAGTCTAGCGGGAGTTTACAGTCTTGAGGATAGTAATCATAATCAATCACTGACCCCCCCCCCCACCTCTCAGCAGTCTCACATCTCCTCCTGCCTTCAAGACATCTCTACTTTTATGTCCCACGGTCACGCCTCCAAGTCCAACAGCACTTATGTACATATCTGTAATTTTATTTATTTGTATTGATGTCTGTCTTCCCCCTTCTAGACTGTAAGCTTATTGTGGGCAGGGAATGTGTCTCTTTATTGTTGTACTGTACTCACTTGGTACAGTGCTCTGCACACAGTAATTACTCAATAAATACAATTGATTGAGTGAATAAATCAGTGAATTCAACATATCCAAACCAGACCATCTTGTCTCCCCACCCAAATCCTGTCCTTTCCCTTACTTTCCCATCACTGTAGATAGTACCACCATCCGTTCTGTCTCACAAGTCTGTAACCTTAGCCTTATTCTTGACTCCTCTCTCTCATTCAACCCACATATTCAATCGATTACTAAATACTGTCAGTTCAACCTTCACAATATTGCTAAAATTCATCCTTTCTTCTTCACTCAAACTACTACTAGGTCAATCCAAGCACCTATCCTATTCCGCCTTGATTACTTTATCAGCCTCATTGCTGACCTCCCTACCTCCTGTCTCTCCCCTCTGCAATTCATACTTCACTCTGCTGCCTGAATATTTTTCTACAAAAATCATTCAGGCCATGTTTCACCATTTCTCAAGAACCTCCAATGGCTGCCCATCCACCTCTGCATCAAACAGAAACTCCTTACCATCAGCTTTAAAGCACTCTATCATCTTGCCCGCTCCTACCTCATCTCACTGCTCTCCTATTACAACCCAGCCCGCACACTTTGCTCCTCTAATGCCAACCTACTCACTGTACCTCAATTTCATCTATCTCGCCTCCAACCTCATGCCCAAGTCCTGCCTCTGGTCTGGAATGCGTTCCCTTTTCATAACCCACCAACAATTACTCTCCCCATCTTTAAAGTCTTATTGAAGGCCCATCTCCTCCAAAGGCCTTCCCTGGCTAAGCCCTCATTTCTTTTTCCCACTCCTTTCTGAGTCACTCTGACTTGCTCCCTTTATTCACCACCTACACCCCCAGCCCCTCAGCACTTATGTACATATCTGTAATTTATTTTTTTTTTGTCTCCCCCTCTAGACTGTAAGCTCGTTGTGAGCCGGGAATGTTTATGTTATATTGCTGTGTTGTACTCTCCCAAGTGCTTAGTACAGTGCCCTGCACACAGTAAGCACTCAATAAATACAATTGATTGATTGACATGAAATCCATCCGTTTGGCCCCTTGGCCCCTGGAGTATTAGCTTTCATTAAGCGCTTTCAGTGGGCACACTCTGTCATCCAGGAGGGGAGTCCCAGACTTTCAAGTTTGTTTCAGTGTCTCACTGTCCTGCCTGGCTCCTCTGCAGGATCTGGAGCCTGGGGAGTGGAGTTTGAAGGCCAAAGTTTCCTCCAGGGCTCTTGTTCTTGTCTCACAGTGTATAAGGAGGAAGAATGAGTTGGAAGAGGATGAATCCAGGGGAATTCAAACAAAGGCAGCTAAGAAATATCAGGATGAGAGCTTGGGGACAAGACAGTCCTCGAGAAAAAAATAAGAAAATTTCTAATGTTGACGGAACATTCTCTTAACATTCCTCTTCAAAGAGATATCATTAGAGTTCTTCAAGCAATGAAAGTGAAATTGAGTTTCTCCCAGGAATACTCTCCGTGTGTTTTTTTGTGTGTGTCTGGGTACGTGTCTGTGGGTGGGTGGGTATATGTCTGTTTGTGTGTGTGTGTGTGAGTATGTGTGTAATATGTGTATCTTAGGTGGGCTTGGGGGGATGGGCACCACACGAAGTAACTTTGTTTACAGTAAATCACTTGAATCACTTCTAGGAAGTGAGATAACAGAATGAAACTGAAAACTGAGAAGCGAGGAAGAAGTGCCCACCTTTGAGATTAAACCTGGCTTGTATGGACACATAGCTGATTTGTAATACTCCCATCAGCTTCCCCCTCAACATCTACTTTTTATCAAATCATGCATCAATGGGAAAAAAAATCTGATAGAGGGCTTCTTCCTGAAGCAGTTACTTTCCACCTGCTCTTGAAAAGCTAGGACACCTGATTCTTAAATAATTGAAAAAGACCAAAGTTTTGTCTGGGTTATCCTCTGCTATAACCACAATGTGGAATATATGTTTACCAGAGTCCTGGAAGAAACTGGGTAGGCAACTTCCCATTAGAATATAGGAATTTTAGTCATTACAATGTTCAACTAGAGAAAGGTAGTGTGGTCTAATGGATAGAACATGGTTTGAGCCCAGCTGTGCCTCTGGTCTGCTGTGTGACCTCAGGCAAGTCACTTGACTCCTCTGAGCCTCATTTCCTCTTCTGTAAAATGGGTATGTTGATCCCTGCCCCTCCCTACCTCACTGGGGCGTTGTGAGGAAGAAAAGGAGACATCAGGAAAATCAAATGTGCCATTTCAAGGTGTTATTACGGTAGAATGAAACGAGCAGATGAAGTGAAGATAGGACTGGGTCCTTGATCAGTGAAACCAAAGGCTTGCAGTCCAGTGGGTCACCGGTGGAGTGGTACCACAGAGTCCCAGAGAAGACAATGTAGATTTGTTGGACTGCAGTAGGACGTGCCACCTTTCTACAGATAGCAAACCCTACACAGAGGATGAAGGAGAATTCCACCCTTCAGCCTCAGCCCTTAACTAAGCTCGTGTCTTCTCCAAGGATGTGTTGGGTCTCCCCTGGAATTTGTGTTAACTGGTGGCTGGGTCAGCGACGGAATTTTCACTCTAAGGAAGCTCTCAAAGTCACTGATAGGAGACTGGGTGAGGTAGGGAGTAGGTCTTGGGCTCGTTTCGGTGACTAGCTGCCCTTCTCAGCTCCCCTGCAGTGCCTGGGGCCTGGGGAGTGAGGTGGGAGAATAAAGCTTCCTCCCTGGTTCTTGTTCTTATCCCATAGCCTACTATGGAAGTCTTGCTTCTTAGCCCTCTAGATGCCATTTTGGCCTCTTGTCCTGCCAATATGGTGGTATTTAAGGAGCTCAGCACTCTGTATGCAGTCATTCATTCCAGGATCACTTCAACATCCTTGTCTATTTCCCAGATGGAGGCCCAGAGAATGAACCATCCAGTCAACCAATCAATTAGTACTGCTTACCCAGCACCTACTGTAAGCTACACTTAAAGTGCATCTTCGTGGGAAGGGGGAACATGCCTAAGAACTTTGTTATATTGTACTCTCCCAAGCACTTGGTACAGTGCTCTGCACACAGTAAGCACTCAGTAAATACCATTGATTGAGTGATTACTGTGTGAAGAACACTGCATTGAGCACTTGGGAGAGTACAATAGATTTGATAGACATGATCCCTGCCCTCAAGGAACTTACAGTCAGCTGGGTACACATCACTGTAGTAAGAACTGTACCATAGAGTTAGTAGGCATGATCCCTCTCCTTACAGAGCTTAAGATCTGTCTCCCTCTTTCTCTGTCGCTCCCTCTCTCCCTCTCTCTCTTTCAGCAATTCATATCTCAACTCAAGGCCCCAGAGGAAGGGGCTCTCCCTCCTTTTCCTAAAGGTAAACAAGCCAGGAGAAAGGAAGCTGGGAGTGCATTTTGTCATGAAAGGATGATAATGTGTCTAAACAGCAACCCAGGCCTCCCTTCAAAGTTGGAAGGGAGGGAGGAGAGGGAAACCTTCAGTCCTGGGTCCCCGCCCTTCCCCCCAGCACCCCACTGCCACACACACACACACACACACACACACACACACACACACCCATCAACAAAAAATGTTGTTTCTTCACCTCAGGCTGTTTGTACGAGAGGATTTCCTCTCCTTTTCAGGGCCTCACTCAGACTCACTCCTCAAACTACTTCAGAAAAATACCTCCGGGACACTTTAGGGTTGAGCCCTGGGACTGCCAAAAGCTCTTAATTGTGGAAAGAGCCCAATTCCAAGGGTAAACACATCTCACCCTGGGCTCTCACGAAAGCCTGCCAGGAGAGTGGGATGAGAAGGGGTGGAGCAAGTGTGGGAGGGAAGCTGGCCAACTGGGAGGAGAAGGACCAGGAAGGCAATTGGAGAATTTAGACGAGTTAGGGGGGATGGAGGGAAAACCACAGAAATAATAAGGACAGTGATGGTGCAATTTATTGAGTGCTGGGATAGATAATCAGAACAGGTGCAATCTTGGCAATGTAATCAATGGGAGAGCAGGGATCTTATCCCCATTTGACAGATGAGGAAACTGAGAGTCAGAGTGGGTCAGTGATTTGCCCAAGGTCACCCAGCAGACAAGTGGCAGAGACTAGAACCTGGATCTTCTAACTCCCAGGCCCCTGTTCTTTCCATTAGGCCACATTGTCTCTCTAGAAGTTCTCTTTAGGAGATGAAGTCACACGGAGGTCACTGACAGGTTGTTGGATGGCAAGCACCCAGCGCTGCATGTAACCAGACTGTGCAAAAGCAGACAATCTATCCTGAGGTGGGAGGCAGCAGGACGTAGTGGAGAAAAGCCACTGGAGTCCCAACACTGCCTGGGCCTGCTGGGTGACTTCTAGAAAGCCACTTGCCTTAGGTCTTATATCAGTCTTCTCAGCCTGATTCACATAGGGTAGCCAGAGAGGCCCCACGTAGATCGCAGAAGTCCAGAGGATCATAGTATTCCATGTTTCAGCTGATTTCATTTGTTATGGGAAGCCTGCATGGGACTTCTTAGTATTTTCCTAAATTAAAATCAATACAAATTAGGGCAGATTTAGGGTAGAACATTCACCAGGCAATAGCAACCAAGAAGCTCCTTGCCTTGCTTTGTTCTGGCCAGACAGTATGTCTGGCTAGACTGACTGCACAGTGGATTTTATTTAAGAAATTGGGTTGTCTACCTGGAACTAATTGGACAGGAAATGTACTTACCCAATATATTTGCATGTAGCTGTCCTTCGTACTCAAAGAAGCCACAGATAGTGAAAATCACCTGCCAGAAACTTCCTTCCTCTTTAAATCCATCAGCCCTCA
This sequence comes from Tachyglossus aculeatus, assembly GCF_015852505.1. Lineage (NCBI taxonomy): Eukaryota > Metazoa > Chordata > Mammalia > Monotremata > Tachyglossidae > Tachyglossus > Tachyglossus aculeatus. The sequence continues at coordinate 38,471,001 of NC_052084.1, forward strand.
GTCCTCTCCGTCTTCAAAGCCTCTTGAAAACCCACTTTCCCCAGGATGCCCTCCTCACCTAATGCCCACCTCCCCAGGGCCCACCATCCCAACATCCATCCTTGGCATTTAGGTAGCCACTAGCTGATTAAATCATTTCTATATTCACTTCTTTTTTTTCATTCACAGTTGGCGGTCCCCAATTAACCAGTTAATTAATGCTATTTGTGAGTACGTACTGTGTGAAGAGTACTTGCTCACTTGAGAAAATTCAAAAAAGTTGGTAGATATCCTTGCCTTGAGGAGCTTACAATCTAGATATTGAAATAAAATTAATATTAAAATAAAATGATTAAGTAAATGAATAATATTAAAACAATCCCAATTGTATCTGTTTTCTTTCTGCTCTCACTGCCTGAGTAGAATTTGAACTTGCCTGTATGCATCCACTAGATTGTAAACTCCGCAAAGGCAGAAACCAGGACTTACCTTTGTGTTACTCTCTTCAAAGAGCTCTGCACACTGTAAGTGCTTAATAAATCTTTTGAATGAAGGATGAATACTTACCTTGTTTTGTCTGTGAAGACAAGAGGTACTGTTGTGTGAATTAGTATTTTTGGATAAAACTTCCTCTGTATAGAAAAGACCTTGTCTTGTCCACTCTTACTGCTCTTCTTAGTACTTTCTCCTAAATATTAAATTGCCAAAGCCTTTTTTATCTTTATATACAAATATGTTCCTCCTCTATGCTCTCTCTGGTCTGTTTTATGGATTGGGAAATCATACATTGGCCAGCTTCTAATGAATGGAGAGATATTTTTTACTATCTCTACCTTAAGTTCTTCTTGTAGAATTTTTTCATATAAAGTATGTGTCCATATTTCTTAAAAAGGAAATGTCAAAAAAGGAAATGATTCAGTAAGGCTCAAAATAGTAAGCCAAGTTCTTTATTTAGCAGTCATGATTTACCTCAAAATGCTCTTTTCAATAACCAAAACAACTCATCTCTTTTGAATGCTCTGCAGAGAAGACCAAGTATAAACATCCTGCTTTTATATTTTAGGAAACATATCAGTCATTACATGTTTAAGTGAGAGTAAAGGAAAACGTTCATTAGGAACTTTAGAAATGGCAAATGAACTTCATTTTCATCAAATAATCCACATCTGCTCCCCAGATAAGGAGCTGGAGCCTGGACCCTCTCTGGGCTGATTCTGAGTTACTGACAGCGTGAATGCTTTACTAGAGCACTGGTCAGGTCTTCTGAGATAAGTTGGATTGGCTCCACATGTGTTTTCCTCCTTTCCCTTTTTCTCTCCCTGCTGCAATGCTCTAAATCACTGGCTAGGGACCTTTAGCTTTAGACCAGGAAAGCCTTCTCTCCCCACTCTTCTAACCCTCTTCTCCAGAAAGCATGTCTACAACCTTAAGGACAAATGCAAATATTGGTATTTTTTAAATTTTTTTTGTTGAGTGCTTTACTATGTGCCAGGTACTTGTACTCAGCACTGGGGTAGACTCATGCTAATTAGGTTGGACACAGTTCATGTTCCACATGGGACCCACAGTCTTAATCTTCATTTTGCAGGGTAATTGAAACACAGAGAAGTGAAGTGACTTGCCTAAGGTAACAGATCAGACAAACAGCAGAGCCAGAATTAGAACCCAGACCCTTCTGACTCCCAGGCTGTGCTTTACCCACTAGGCCATGTTGCTTGTCATTCTGGGAATCTTTCCCTACCCTCAAAGCTTAAATTGAAAAACGATGTGGTTTGGGACCATGGCTGGCTTCGGACGAGGGCTGGCTTCAGACGAGGTGTGACTGAGGCAACCTCCTCAGGTACAACAAGATGTGGCTGTGAGGTCAGAAGGGGCCCCAGTGTGTTATCAGGTGGGGGCCGAGAGTCAGGAGGCCTGGGTTCTAATCCCAGCTCTGCCACTGGCTTGCTGTGGGGCCTGGGCCAAGTCACTTAACCCCTCTGAACCTCAGTTTTCTCATCTGTAAATTGAGCATAAGGTACCTGCTCTCTCTTAATCTGTGAATCCCAGGAGGGACCGGATCTGTATCCGATCTGATTCTCTTGCATTTACTCCCATGCCTGGCACAGAGTAAGCATTTAGTTGATACCATAGCTAAGCTTTCTTTCTCATACCATAGCCAAGCATTTTTTTACGGCATTTGTTAAGCACTTACTATGAATCAAGCACTGTTCTAAGCACTGGGGTATATACAAGTGAATCAGGTTGGACACACCCCCGTCCCATTTTGAAGTTGAGGAAACTGAGGCACAGAGATCTTAAGCGACTTGCCCAAGGTCACACACAGCGGAAAGTGGTGGAGTCAGGATTAGAACCCAGATCCTATAGCTCTCAGTCCCATACTCTATCCATTAGGCCATGTTGCTTCCTAAGCTTTTCTAAGCCTCTCTCAATCAGTATGGCCAGACGAAGACTGCCAGAGACAGCAGTGGCAGTCAGACCTTCTCAGGGTGCAGCTACTGGGACACAATTCAGGGGGTTTCCCTTTATATTTTTTTTTCCGTAAGCACTAAATGAATACAACTGATTGATTGACTGTACTCTCCCTAACACTTAGTATAGTGCTCTGCCCACAGTAAGCGCTACTTACTGGGGTAGAATTTTACCAAGTAGTTTAAGACTTCTCCATCTCAGCTAAGAAAATTAACTGACCCCCAAAAGAGGGGAGGGAGGAGTTTATTAGAATCAACAGATAAAAATAAGAATGCCATTGTGGTGCTTTGGTGCACTATTACCTCCATTAGTAATAATGGGTATACTGTATTTTCTTAATGGTATTTGTTAAGTGCTTGCTATGTGCTGGACACTGTACTAAGCACTGGATAGGTACAAGAAAATCCAGTTGAACATAGCCCATGCCCAAATTGGTATCACAGTCTTAATACCCATTTTATAGATGAGGTAACTGAGGCACAGAGAAGTGAAATGAGTTGCCCAAGGTTACCCAGCAGACAAGTGGTAGAGCTGGGTTTAGAACCCAGGTTCTCTGATCCTCAGGCCCATGTGCATCTTATTATTCTTATACTTGCACTTCTGGCAAAGTTCCGACTTGTTAGGGCAAGTAAGGTTTGTAGAATCCTCTTTGTTAAGGGACGGTTGTCTTTTGGAAGAAGGACAAACATTTCACTAGCTTTCCCATCTTAAAGTCTCCTCAGTCTTCTTTAACTTGGCCATTTTCACCTTGCTTTTTACCTGAGGTGTCTTTTTGGACAGACTTCCAACTGAATCTTTGACAGACATTTTCATTCACTTGTGCTTTGATTTGTGTCTATCTGGAAACTCTCCCGCTTTTCTCCCTGGGTAAGTGTGTCTGATTCCAGCTATAAAGCTTGGCCCATTTGCTGAGTTGCAGTGTTGGTAGTAAATAGCTTTTATTGAGCTCCCACTAGCCAGGGACAATTGCACAGTCAGTTTTCAACCATTCCCTCCATTCTGAACAACGAGGTGCAGAGAAGCTGTCGGACCAGGTACAAAGCAAGTTTTAACTGAATAACCATGAAAGCCGGAAGGTAAATTTAGATCCCAAAGAGAAAAGATGGCTGGATCCCAAAAAGTGTTTGTCAGAGATAATGGGACATACAGGTTGAAATCATAACGGGTGCCATTTTTCTTTTCCGTGTCAATCAATCAGTGGGATTTACTTAGCACCTACTGTGAGCAGAGCACTACATTAAGTGCTTGGGAGAGTAATAATAATAAGAATGATGGCATTTGTTAAGCACTTACTATGTGAAAATCACTGTTCTAAGCCCTTGGGGAGACACAAGGTGATCAGGTTGTCCCACATGGGGCTCACAGTCTTAATCCTCATTTTACAGACGAGGTAACTGAGACTCAGAGAAGTTAAGTGACTTGCCCAAGGTCACGCAGCAGACATGTGGCAGAGCTGGGATTAGAACACATGACCTCTGACTCCCAAGCCCATGTTCTTTCCACTGAGCCACGCTGCTTCTCTATAACAACAATACAGTACAGTACAGTAAGTGCAATACAGTAGAGTAGGTAGACTTGATCCCTGCCCTTAAGGAGTTGACAGTCTACTGTGTGCAAAGCAGCATTGCCTAGTGGATAGAGCAGAGGACTGGAAGTCAGAAAGACCTGGGTTCTAATCCTGGCTCTTTCACTTAACTTCTATGTGACCTAGGTCATGTCACTTCACCTCTCTGTGCCTCAGTTACCTCATTTGTAAAATGGGAATTAAGACTGTGAGTACCATGTGGGAAATGGACTGTATCCAAGCCTGATTAACTTCCATCTACCCCACCACTTAGTACAGTGCCTGGCACATGGTAAGTGCTTAACAAATTCCATAAAAAAAAGCATTGCACAAAGCACTTGGGAAAGTACAATAGTTAATGCACATGATTCCTGCTCTCAAGGACTTCACATTTTACTGTATACAGAGCACTGTAATAAGTGCTTGAGGGAGCTCGACAGAGTTGATAGACATACATGTTTTGTTTTATTGTCTGTCTCCCCCTTCTAGACCGTGAGCCCATTGTTGGGTAGGAACCATCTCAATATGTTGCCGACTTGTACTTCCCAAGTGCTTAGTACAGTGCTCTGCACACAGTAAATGCTCAATAAATACGATTGAATGAATGAATCAATGAATGATCCCTGTCCTTGTGGAGCTCCCCTGCCCTTGTGGAGTTTCTCGTCTAACCAGGAGGTTAATTTCAGAAGGGTGCCTTTGGACACTGAGCAATCATTCAATAGCTGAAGTCATGAGCTCCCCTTCAGTTCGAGTGAAAACAAAAGCCTCAAAATGCCTACTTTCATTTTCCTCACGGTCTGTGGCTGTAATAATTAAAGCAAACATTAAAATACTGTTTTTAAAACAGAAAAAAAGAAGATGGAAAATGTCAGCCTTGGTTTCTCAAGGCTTTTCAGAATAATACCTCCTACAATTAGGTACTGCTCCTTGCCAAACTAGTTGGGCTTCCTCCAATACAATTCCTCAGTCAAAGGATTGCAAGAACCTGGGAGGGGGCAGGTTTGTATTAGACGGGCAGAGGTTGTCAGGCAAGTATTATCGCCGTGGTTAGAAAAGGTAGAATCAATTTTGAGGCATAACAAAAAATAAGTTATGTGTCGGTGATTCCTGTTTTCCAGCAACAAGACATCTTGCTCTGAAAAAATTTCGACAGTGGGGGTGGGGGTGTCTTCCGGATGCTGTATAGGTCCAGGCCTTTCCACGTGCTTTCTTCTGGAGCTTAACTGTCTTGGTCTGAGGTGAAGGACAGGACAGAGAGGACTCTGACAGCCTTTCTCCTGAACCAGTTGATTTCTAACACAAGGTAGAATCGATGTCATAAAACAGCTGGGATATCATTCCAATGGCATTATCTCCCTGACATCCTTGAACCTTAGAGGCTTGATGATCTTCAAATACACAGTATGTAAACAAGCCGCTTTTCAGCCAGCCCACCTCCTGTCAGCCTATTTAATAATTACCGGGAAACTTTAGGTGGTCGTCATGAGAAGCTGTGCTTTCTGGCATTTTCAGCCACTAAGGAGGATTAAGTAAATCCTCCAGGTTCCAAAGTTTATTTTGCATTTTTTGTGATATTTGTTAAGCACTTACTGTGTGCCAGATACTGTACTAAGCACTGGGGTAGATACAATCTAATCAGGTTGGACGCAGACCATGTCCCATATGGTGCTCACAGTCTTAATCCCTATTTTACAGATGAGGTTGCTGAGGCACAGAAAAGTTAAGTGACTTACCCAAGGTCATATAGCAGACAAGTGGCAGAGTCAGGATTAGAACCCAGGTCCTTCTGACTCCCAGGCCTGTGTTCTATCCTCTAGACAAATGTTCTTCTCTTGCAGAATTTTTGAAGATTTCCCCTACCAAAAAACTCATGGAAAATTGTCCTACAGCTGCACAGATCTCTGGAGCATAAACCCTTCTGGACTCCAGCACAGAAACAAAAACCCAAAGAGTGAAAGTAACTTATCTCCATGTGGACACCTTGCAGTGAAGCCTATCAATCCAGTCCTACAGAATGCATGACAGTAGATTGGAAGCTCCTTTTGGGCAGGGATTGTGAATTTTGCTGTACCCTCCCATGTATTTAGTACAGGGTTTTGCCCCCAGTATGTGCTCAATATGTGCCTCAATATGGGAGGCACTGTGGCCTAGTGAAAAAAGTACACAACTGGGACTCAGAAATACCCGGGTCCTAATCCCAGCTTTGCCACTTGCCTGCTGTGTGACTATGGCATACTACTTCCCTTCTCTGTGCCTGTTACCTCATCTGTAAAATGGGGATTAAAAGTGTGAGCCTCATGAGGTACCTGGCTGTACCCAATCTATCTTGTATCTACCCTAGCAGTTAGTACAGTGCCTGGCACATAGTTAGCACTTTAAAAATTCCATTAAAAATAGAGAGCAATGCAATAAAAGTACAGTAGAGTACAATACAATACACAATCCCCGACCTCAAGGAGCTTTCAATCTCCATCATGTTTCCTGTAACTGCCACCTCCCTGCCTCACCTCCCCACCATGGCGCAAAGCTACTGATCCTTCCCCACTCTGGTACAGGGTGGGCCACATCATGGGAATTCTTCCTCTCCCTCTGAAATTCCATCTTTATAAAAGTGGCAATGGCTTGGAACTCAAGCTTTTTTGTCTCTCTGCTTGCAAAGTCTTTTTCTTCAGAATAATCAGCAGCTAAAAGCCATTGGGTAGCATTCCGTCGGTGGTTATACCGACTTCCTGCTCGTGTGGTCTCAGTGCTTGCCCGTGCACCAGCCTCCGCACAGAACAGCTCCCCACCTATCTTCTCTTCTGAGTGAGCGTTTCTAATCCTGTCTGAGCCAAGGCCTCAGAAGCAGGGTGGCCTAGTGGAAAGAGCACAGGACAGGGAGTCAGGAGGCCTGGGTTCTAATCGTGGCTCCACCACTAGCCTGTTCTCTGACGTTCGGCAAGTCACAACTTCTCTGTGCCTCAATTTCCTCATCTATAAAATGGGGATTTCTGTTGTCTTTCCTTCTTAGACTATAAGACCCATGTGGGATAGAGACTGGGTTTAGTCTGATTATCAGTCAGGCAATCAACTGTATTTATTGTGTGCTTATTGTGTGCAGAGCATTGTACTAACCACTTGGGAGAGTACAGTGTAATAGATTTGGTAGGCCCATCCCTGGGATTAGCAAAGTGCTTGGCCCATGACAATTACTTAACAAATATTATTATCATGGTCATCATCACCATTATTATAAAATATATCATGATATTTAATAACAGATAACCGATAATTGATGTATTGCATAGATTAATATACTTTATAATTAACACTATGTCACATATAATCAACAATAAGATAAAACAATAAATTAATATTACTACTACTTAGAGAAGCAGCGTGGCTCAGTGGAAAGAGGACGGGCTTTGGAGTCAGAGGTCATGGGTTCGAATCCCGCCTCCGCCACGTGTCTGCTGTGTGATCTTGGGCAAGTCACTTAACTTCTCTGGGCCTCAGTTACCTCATCTGTAAAATGGGGATTAAGACTGAGCGCCCCACGTGGGACAACCTGATTACCCTGTATCCTCCCCAGCGCTTAAAACAGTGTTTGTACATAGTAAGCGCTTAACAAATGCCAATTATTATTATTATTACTACTACTAAAAAAAGACCTGGCCAGAGCTGGTTTTGTTTGTCCCCTGGTTCTCCTGGGAGCTGCAATTCCCCATTCTCCCACTAGTTGGGGCTGCACACAAAGGAAAGCGAACTAAATCCGCCTGTCGTTGGACCAATTTATCCACACCAATTAAAAGCCAACTGAAGTTATTGTGCTTTCCCAGTCCCATGGAAGCCAAGGGTCTTTTGAGTCCAACGCCGTGGGTTGGAGGCGGCAGGCAGGGCTGAGTTCTCTTTTTGAGCCCGAAGTCAGAAGGGTTTGAAACGGGGGTGCTCCCACCAACCAGATGGATTCTCTCAATACATCGCCAGGCCTCCATCCATCTTCCAGGGTGTCTGTCCCTTCATCCTCATTCAGTCCATCAATCAATCGTGTTCATTGAGCACTTACTGAGTGCCCTGTACTGTAGTAAGCACTTGGGAGAGTATAACCTGATTTGCTTGTAACCACCCCGGCGCTTAGCACATTGCCTGACAATAGTAAGCACTTAACAAATACCATAATAATAATTATTATTATTACAATACAACAGAGTTGGTAGACATGTTCCTTGCCCACAAGAAGCTTACATTCTAGAGGGGAAGACAGACATTAATAAAAATAAATTGCAGATACGTACATAAGTGCTGTGTGAGGCTAGGGAGGAATGAATGAAGGGTGAAAATCCAAGTGCAAGGGTAGCACAGACGGTGGTTTGAGAAGAGTACTTCTCAAGTAACTTCTCAAGTAACTTGTACTTCCCAAGCGCTTAGTACAGTGCTCTACACACAGTAAGCGCTCAATAAATACGATTGATGATGATGATGATGAAGAGTAAATGAGGCCTTAGTCAGGGAAGGCCTCTTGGAGGAGATGTGGCTTCAGTAAGAGCCTCCTCCGAGGCTCACCTTTAAACCCCCTCCAAGCCATGCCTGTCTGCCTGTCTGAGTAGGAAGCAAGCCGTGTCTCGATAGCATGAAGAGGCCCCCGGGGGGAAAAAAGCAGCGCTTCCAAGTGGCAGGAGTGGTCCACTTGGGGCGGTGCTCTGTACTAGACACTTTGGGAAGTTCAGAATGAATAGTGATGTTCTCCCTGCCCATAAGAGCCTGACACCCTCTTAGAGAAAACTGACAAACGTATTTGCACCCAAGGGTATCAGCAGCAAGCTAGAGAAGCAGCTTGGATCAGTGGAAAGAGCCCGGGCTTGGGAGTCAGAGGCCATGGGTTCGAATCCCAGCTCTGCCACTTGTCAGCTGTGTGACCTTGGGCAAACCACTTAACTTCTCTGTGTCCCAGTTACCTCATCTGTAAAATGGGGATTAAAACTGTGAGCCCCATGTGGGACAACCTCATCGTCTTGTGCTTAGAACACTGCTTCGCACATAGTAAGTGCTTAACAAATACCATTATTATTATTATTATTATTCCACTAGTCTAGTCACATTTGATGAATTAGCAACAATCTGATAAATAGGGGTGGCCATGGTTGACCCACAGCTTTATAAAAGTACTTACAAGATGCAGCAAACTTTATAACAAATCACAAAAGGATATACTATGGAGGGATTTAGGTTCTAATACTGGCTCTGCCTCAGCCTGCTATGTGTGATCACTTAACCCCTCTGATCTCCTGTATCTTCACCTGTAAAATGGGGATGATAGTTCCTGTCTCTCCCCCTACCTCACTGGGATGTTGGGAGAGTAAAAATGAGATAGACATGTGGAAGCACTTTGGAAATAAAGGGCCTATTGAAAAAAAATCAAGAAATCAAGGTTTTATCCTTGGAATGCTAGAATACCTGGAAGGCCTTATCTCCTGAATGTCAGAATTACCTGAGTGATTTCATCAGAGCTACTTGGGTACCCAAGTCAGGTCTGTGCTCCAAAGAGCAAGCCATAAAATAATAGACTGGAGGGAAAAAAAACACACCGGGCTGGGGAGGAGCCATTTCAGTAGAAGGAGAAGCACCACTGACAAGTTCCCAGGTGTTAGAAGGAATCTCTTTTGGACCAGAGACCAAGCAGGACATAAGTTATCCAGAGAGAAAGCGAGTAAGGGAGGGAGCCAGAGACAAGATGGAGCATAGCATGCTCGGAGGCTTCCTTTTCACCAAGTCAGAGGGGCTGCCCAGGACAAGTGGTGGGAGATTTGGGCTGGTGAGAGGGGGAGGGTTGGGGAGGGGAGATTGCAACCCAAGATAAACAATGCATTTTTTTTATTTAATTCTATTGGAACTGTTTTCACTTATCTGAGAGACTCTTTCTTTTCTGAACCCCTTAATTTGTCCTTGAAGCCCTGTATCTAATCATTAGTTGAGCAACCAATAACCCTTCCCCAACCCTCCACCCCTTTTTACGACCAACTTTAATCTTTCGACTCAGTGAAAAACATGTTTCCCCTATCATAACTGGTTTAACCAAAATTCCCTTTCAAGTTTAGATTACTCTGATACAATGACTTTCCTGCAGCTTCAGGCCGAGGAAAGGAATTTACATTAGAAAAGAGAGATTTATGATAGCATTGTATTTCCATTTGAATATGGAGAGTTAATAACATGCACATGTTTTTTTATGATTATTATTTTAAGGTTGCAGCCCTGCGCCACGGGCAAGAGGAAACCTGGAGGCCGTGGGCCCGCAGTGAGCTGGCCGGGGCTGACAAGGGACGATCAGCGAATCCGGGCTTCATTCACAAACAGCGGCTGCCAGAGCCAGCGTGTTTTCCCTGGTCGGAACTGGAGTTAAGTGCCAGGATTTCCTGATTTGTTTACATTTCTCCAAAAAACTTTTTTTTTTTTACCCCGGAGTAGGACAGAATTAGACTTCCTCTTCCACTTTTGGTTCTTTCCAAGCTATTCTTACCTAGCTCATTTTCTCCCTCTCCCTGCATTCTCCTTTGTTTAAGCTTCAGCTGGGCTCTTTTGTCTCTTGAAGCCCCCGAAAGGGAATGAAAGATGTCAATGTGTGATAAGACTGTTCAATAATAACACTACCGTGACAGGGCTTTGCTTCAATGCACCATGATATCCTGGCTTTTTCCAGCCACTCCAATCCCTTCCTGTCTCCTTCCCTCCATCCCTCCCTGCCTCTTTCCCTCCCTGCTCCCTCCTTCCCTACCTTCCTCCCAGAGGCTGGGGTCATTTCTAAGAGAAGCTGTGATTCTCCCAAGGTATCCATGCTCAAGAAAGAAATCAGAATGAGCCCAGATCTTCTAAATCCCGCAGACCAGAGGAGCAGCATGGTCTATTGGAAGTCAGAGGACTTTGCTGATTGGCTGCTGTGTGACCTTGGGCAAGTCACTTAACTTCCCTGTGCCTCAGTTCTCCTATTCTCCCTCCTGTTTAGACTCTGAACCCCATGCGGAAGAGGGACTGTGTCCAACTGAATTAGCTTGTACCTACCCCAGTACTTAGAACAGTATTTGACACATAGTAAGCACTTGATAAATATCATTTAAAAAGAAAATGGACCAGTCATCCAAGCCAAAATAAAGCTACAGGATGTGAAAGCTTCAGTGTTTATGTTTGGGGGTTTCTCTCCATTCTCCTTTCCCCCCTCTCCCCACCCCCAGCTCTTCAGATTTCACTTTCCCCAACCTCGGTTCCTGAAATTGCTGCAGTGGGGGTGCAGTTAGGGAAACTCTGAGCATTGTTTATTATCTGCTTTGGAACACCGGTCAGAAGGACCATCTGGGGCCTGTCCCCCATCCCTGTTTAGGGAACAATGGAGCGTGGAAAGTCAGAGGTCTGTGGTTAACAAATGTTGCTGGAACTGTCAGCTTGCAGGCTCTGCCTGCAGAGAACTTCACCCACAGACTTCTTGTGGGTTCTCTTTGCAAAAACGGGACTAGAACCAGGGTCTTCTCATTCCCAGAGCCCAGCTTTGTAAATTGGGAGTGCTTGCTGCCATAGGGAAGGTTTCTGATGAAAGAACTGCCAAGGGTGTTCCGGGAGGTGGACAAGCTTAGTGCGAATCCTGAAAAATAGGCAGGATGTGGACTTCTGAGGTGGTAGCAAGCGACTGAAACAATCTCCTGCCAGGTCTTGACAGTATGGCGCAGTGTTGGTCCTGGGCTGTGGTCATTTCAGCCGACAATGGGTCCTAGATGTAAAAGCTTTGGGGTGCATGATGTCATGTGTTGCCCCCTCCCTGCCCGCCTACTCACTCAAGATACCCTTGCTCACGTGGGAAACACGATGGGTCCACGTGTCTGTGCATTCACACCTGAATCAATAGTAGTGATCAATTACCTTCAGCATGCCATGCACATACTGAGCATTTGGGAGACTGTAATAGAATCAGTAGATGTGACCCCCCCACCCTCAAGGATTTTACTGTCTACCTCCACCACACTCAAACTCCACCGCTCCACTGCAAGATATCCAAGCTCACACAGAGGTCGTGACTTCAGCGTATCATGAGCACAGGTCATTCCTTCAGATTCTGGAAAAAAGAAGGTGGTTTAACAGGGGATGGCTGTGCTTGACGAGGAGTGAAGTGAGTCCAAGTAAGAGGAGATAGTTCTGACGACTGTCCCTGCCTCAGCAACCCCTTCTTCCCCTGTAGGGAGTCTGGGCAGTGAAGGAAATGGGAAAGTAGTGTGAAAAAACAAAATCCCAGGGAAGGGGGGTTGGAGCAGCCGACAGATGGGACAAACATACTACAACCGGGATGGGGTTGGGGAGGAAAATCCAAATGCCTGGTGTGAAGTAGAAATCTGGAGAGCATCTATATGGTGAAAAACGTAAGGGAGGCAGTGATGAGAAGTCTGTAACATTTGAATTCAAAGAAGCATAAGTTGGCAATGTCACTGATACGTTTCATGCAATTATTTCTCAAAAGCCCTCGCATTCCTCAAAAATCTCTGCTCTGAAGGAGCATTCCAATCACCTAAGCTGCATCCGCTCCAGAAGGGCTGCAGTTGTGCTGCAGGCACATCTGGCCGGAGAACACCTCACTTCCCCCTTCTCTCCCACAGCCATGCTTGGGCTGGCTTGACCCAGGGTGGTGACATGGGGGTCCAACAGGAAGTGGTGTCCCTCCTCTTCCTCTACCACAGCGTCACTGTGGTCTTCTTGTTGTGTCAACTGTGCACCTGTGCCAGCCACCTCTCAGGGCATGCCACTGGACATGGGGGCCAGGCCAGAGAGTGTGGATGGCTCAGTGCAAACCATCCCTCCTGCTGCCAACACATCTCCAGCATAGGCACTGTTGATCATAGGACATGCCTTTCCCCCCTTCACCAGCAGTGTCTGAGCACTGCTGACTGTAAAGGCCAGAACCTAGGCAAGGTGTACAACTGTTCTTGTGTATGCAGTGTGCAAGAGTGCAAGAATGTGTGTGTGTGTTGCACACTAAGGATACACTCTCACCATCAGCATCATTTTTGAACAGTAGGACGACTATACAAATGGGAGATTTATGGATTACAGTGAGATGCAGGCCCTGCCATAGGAGCCCTTAAGGAGAAGACAAGAAAATGTATTTTAAGGTTGGATTGATTTCTCTGTTAAAAGAGATTAAGTTTTCACAAGGTGTTGACACCAATCAAGGCCCATAAAAGAGGATGTCTCATTTTTAAAAATGTATGAATCAAGGAAATAGTTCTATATCTAAGTGCGCTTGAGTGAGTACTCCTCAAACTTCTACTATGTCATGAAAGTGCACCCAAGACTTATATTTGCCTTAGTGCCAATACTTTCCTTGGATTTGATAATGACACCTTTCATCTCTGGGTCTCAGAATTACTGACAAACACAAATGTGTTCTTCCAATACCAATCAATCAGTTGATCAATCAAAGGTATTTATTGAGTGCTTACACTGTGCAGACCATTTTATTAACCCCTTGGGAAAGTGCCCTAGAGATAGTAGACAAGATCTCTGCCCTCAAAGAATTTACATTCTAGGAGGGAGGCTTACAATCTCAAGGGTGTTAGAAGGGGGAAAATGAGGCTGGCCAGAGCAAGTCTGTCCTGAAGTAAAACAGTGGCGAAATCCCTGAGTTTCTCTGTTTCAGCTCTTGATTCCCACTATCTCTCTTCCTATGCTGTGCACTTTGGGATCTCACATGACCCTGAGATAGGCTGCCTCAAATCCCCATTGGCTGGGGAAAGACTGATGAAGAGGAGATTGCTGGAGAGGTTTCACTGACTGAAGCAGTTTGGGCTTATCTTGGACAAGTGTGGCAAGTGATAGGCTAACTGCACACTTCTGCAGAGAATGCAGAGTCCTCACCTACACCCCCATCTAGACTGTAAGCCCCTCCAGGGCTGGGAGTGAGCCTACCAACTCTCCCTAAACTGTTCCACGCACTTCATACAGTGTTCTGCACACAGTAAGTGCTCAGTATATACCACTGATTGATCAGTACCTGGGCTGGCCCTGTGTCACAGCTAACACTTTCTTCTTACGCCATCAGCCTTAGAGGCCTGTAAGGTTCCTCAGGCCATTCTTCCTACTTTGCTTTCAGGTTTAATTTTATTTTCTAATGGTATTAAGTGCTTACTATGTGTCGAACACTGCTCTAGCACTGGGGTAGATACAAGTGATTTAGACTGGTCATAGCCCCTGTCCCTCATGGGACTCACAGTCTAAGCAAGTCGGAGGACAGGAGAACTGAGGCCCAGAGAAGTGAAGTGACTTGCCAAAGGTTACAAAGCAAGCACTTGGCAGAGCTGGGATTAGAACCCAGGTCCTCTGACTCCCAAGCCTGTGCTCTTTCCACAAGGCCACACTGCTTCTTGATAGTAACAGATCGGTTATGGGATTTACTGACACTCTGTGCCAAGCCCTGGGCTGCCTAAACTGGACCAGCCTGGCCCGGCTCTCCAGGCAATACAGAAAGGAGTGGGAGAAGAGGAAATGAGAGGGCTTAGTCAGCGAAGACCTCTAGGAGGAGATATTCTTTTACTGAGGTTCTGTAGGTGGGGAGAGTGTTGGATATGAAGAGAGAGGTTGTTCCAGGAAAGAAGCAGGACATGGACGAGAGGTCAGTGGCAAGATAGATGAGATCAAGAAACAGTGAATATGTTGGCATTTGAGAAGGGAAAGGTGTGGACTGGGTTGTAGTGGGAAAGCAGTGAGGCAAAGTAAGAGGGGGCAAGGTGATTGAGTGCTTTAGAGCTTATGGTAAGAAGTATCTGTTTGATGTGGATGTGGATGGGAAACCACTAGAGGTTTTTGAGGAGTGGAGAAACATAGACTGAATGTTTTGTAGAAAAATGATCTGGACAGCAGAGTGAAGTATAGACTGGAATGGGGAGAGACAGGAGGCAGGGAGGGTGATCCTGTAATCAAGGTGGGATAGGATAAGTGCTTGGTTTAGCATTGTAACAGTTTGGATGAAGAGGAAAGGATCAGTTTTAGCTATGTTGTGAAGGTCGAACTGACAGGATTTGGTTCTACTGATATTGTGAGCTCCATATGGGACAGGAACTGTACTCAACTTGATTAATTTATATCTACCCCATTGCTTAACATGGTGCTTAATATACAGTAGCACTTTACAAATATAATATAAAAATATATCATTTGCTTCAATAGGTTCTCGTCCCCCTCCCCAACCCTAGTGTCAGACCTACAGCTCACAATGGTGGGGGCAGGTGGTAAAACAGGCAGGATTGGGGATGCCTGCCAGGGCTGGGCCCTCAACCAGGAAGATTTCTGGCCCAAGAACCACCTAGGGCATACTGCAAGGTGGGCCAGAGAGTTTCTGTTCAGGGTTGAAAGGATCCAAAACGGTGGCTTTTTGGCCAGTTCTGTCTGTGAAGCCTGTCTCCCTGGTGTCCAGCCTCCACTACCCTGATGGAGCCACCTGAATCAATCAATCAATCCATCAATGGTATTTATTAGGTGCCTATTATGTGCAGATTGTAGTACTAAGAGCTTTACTAGTCTATTTATTAATGATGTGAATATAGCTTTATTTCTATTTATTGTGATGACGACACCTGTCCACATGTTTTGTTTTATTGCCTGTCTCCCCCTTCTAGACTGTGAGCCCGTTGTTGGGTAGGGACCGTCTCTATATGTTGCCAACTTGTACTTCCCAAGCGCTTAGTCCAGTGCTCTGCACACAGTAAGCGCTCAATAAATACGATTGAATGAATGAAAGAATACAAGGCAATGGAGTTGGCAGAGATGTTCCCTGCCCACAACAAGCTTACAGTCTAGAGTCTGAATTCTTGTTGTGGCCAGGGAATGTGCCTATTATTATGTTATGCTCTCCCAAGTGCTTAGTACTTAGTACAGCGCTTAGTACAGTGCTTTGCATACAGTAAGCACTCGATGAATATGACTGACTGACTGACTGAATGAATGGTGAAAGGGGGGCTCTGAGGTTTCCAAACACCTGACCCTCCCACGTAATGCTGGATGTCCAATCACTGCAGCATTGCTCTATGTCTCCAGTACCCAGGTGGTCCTTGTGGTCCAGGAGGGCAGGGCCTATGGTTTCACTGTGGCAGTAGCTCTGGGGTGAGTGACTCCCTGAGTGGCTCCCCGAGGTTCCAGGTACAGATGCTCTGGCCCCAGGAGAGAAAGTGAATCCATAGCCAAGAGATTAACCCTGACCAATACTGTGAAAGCAAAAGAAGGGTCAAAATCCAATCTGTTAGGATGTTAAGGGTAACTGTCCCTGAGTAAGGGGAAATACCATCAACACTGTCTTCAGAATCAGGGCACTGGAGAGAAGGAATAAAGAGAGGAAAGAAAATAGACAAAAGGAAGCCATTAAGGGAACATTTTCTTTTGAAGGGAACAGAATTCATAGGAACGGTTTTCTCGTTAACATAAACAAAGTCTGCTCTGAGGATTCCTGACAATAACTCCCTGTAAAATGGGGATGAGATCCCCTCCCTCCTTCCCTCAGACTCTGAGTCCCAAGGAACACAGGGACAGTGTATAAACTGATTAACCATTATATACCAGCACTTCGCATAATGCTTGGCACAGAGGAAGCACTTAAAAAACATCACGATGATAGCGACCTCATCATAATCACCATCACCATAACCATCACATCTTAGATAGCTCTGATGGTATTTATTCAGCATTCTGATGTCTCAGGGCCCTGGCGGAATTCACATTCAGACCTCAGGGGAGATAGGTTATTTGCTCAGCCATGTTTCTACTTGGGGTTGAAGCCCAGGCTGGTTGTCCCCAGAGGGCGTGAGGATCCTCGCTTGAAAGTCTCTTTTAGATAGGATTGTTCTTGGCTTTCTGCTAGGGTCAGGGACAGATCATGGAGATCTGGGTGGTACAGTGGAAACTCCTTAAGGGCAGGGAATATGTGTTTTATTTCTGATGTGCTTTCCCAAGCACTTATCACAGAGTGCATTGCATTCAGAGGATGCTCAATCAACCCCCCCACCCCCGATGGACTGAACTCACCCTCCCATCTGGAGAATACCCAATCTCCAACACCCCCTTCCCCACCCAGACAGCTATTCACTCTCCTTTTTTAAAAATGGCATTTGTTAACTACTTACTATGTGCCAGGCACTGTATTAAGTGCTAGGGTAGATGCAAACTAATCAGGTTGGACATAATCCATATCCCATATGGAACTCCCTATCTTAATTCCCATTTTACAGATGTGGTAACTGAGGCACAGAGAAGTTAAGTGACTTGCCCAAGATAACACAGCAGACAATTGGTGGAGCCAGTATTAGAACCCAGGTCCTTCTGACTCTTAGGCCTGTTCCCTATCCACTAGGTCATGCTGCTTTTCTGATGCTTCTCCTCAATGCTCTTCTCTAATCTTGCTGATTGGAGGATGGAAGCTGCCCAAATTTGAAGTGCTGCTATGCCTGGGGTTTGACAGTCTCTCATCAATCAATCAATCAGTCGATCAATCAATAGCATTCACAGAACGTAGAATAATGAAATAATAATAAGAAGAAGAATGGTATTTTTTAAGAGTTTACCATGTGCCACACACTATTCTAAGTGCTGGGGTTAGATACAAGGTAATCAGGTTGGACACAGTCCCACATGGGCCTCACACTCTTATTCCCCATTTTACAAATGTGGTAACTGAGGCACGGAGAAGTTAAGTGACTTGCTCAATGTCACACAGCAGACATGTGGCAGAATCGGGATTAGAACCTAGGTCCTTTAACTCCCAGGCCCATGCTACTCTATCCACTGGGCCATGCTACTTCCCAAGCACTAAGCACTTAGGAGAGTACCATAGAGTAAGTGGACATGATCCCTTCCCTCAAGGAGCTTTCAGTCTATTGTGCGCAAAGCATTGTACCAAGCACTTTGGAGAGGACCATATAGTTAGTAGACATGATCCCTCCCCTTGAGGAGCTTACAGCCTAGTGGGGGAACCAGACACTGAAATAATCAATGGGTGAAAAAGTAAGAAATGAAAATAATGAGATATATGAGTTAGTGCTCAAGTAGTAACTCGGCCTGAGTTTCATGACTGCCTGGAGTCTGGTTCTCCCCCAGGGAGGATGGCCAGGTTTTCTGGTCGTGAAGCCCCAGGGTCCAGCCCCCAGCTACCTCTCTACTGTCCCTCTCCTTGCTCCCACCAAGGGGCTAGGGGTGCAGCACCAGAGATATGTCACTTTTCTAGGAGATCGGTCTTCTCTGCTTGCCCAAAGCCCAGGCTCTGTCATGCGCTCTGTCACTTCTTATCTGAGCTGGCACCTCCCATGAAAAGATAAAGGCATCAATTAATTCGGCTCCCAATGACAGAAACTGTTGTGGTGGACAAGAGTGAGACAAGCATGTGGTACTGGGGAGAATTTGGAGACAGATGAGCATTGCCAAGAAAAGCAGATGTGAATCCCCTTTAAGGGAAGCAGGCTATGTGGATATGTAAGCGTGATGACTAATCGCTTGATTGATTCTATGGCGCTGTTATTGATGAGCTAATTTGGCTTGGGTACCGTTGTTCCCACTGGCATCATCACAACGCAGAAGGACGATTGACTCAACACTGTCATGCCGAGAAACAGGAAGAGCATCTAATAAAGGGCCTGCATGGCTTTTTTCAAGAATCCATACAGCCCAGAAGTGATGAGGGATCAGATGTGTTCTGCCTTTTCCTCTGCGGCTGAGTGCATAAATCCAGATGTGTGCAGGGAAGAAGCATACCCTAGCCTAACAATGAGTAATAAAAAGCAACTCACAATCATAGGATGCGTGACACAATAATGAATTGTATATTACATGCCTACGGAACACAATCAAAATGGTCAATTTCTTCCTGGTGGAAATCCACAGGCAGAATTGGGACATAAAGGAAATCCCAGTTGGGGTCCTGGGCCCTGTTTCCCCTGTTTTCATGACCTGGTGATAAATGAGAAAAAGTGCAGATGTTCAGGTCTTCTTCCCTGCCGATGACTGGGTTTCTTCCTCTGTTTATGAGGCTGCTCTCCGGCTGCCTCGATTGTGCTGAGGGGCTGATCTTTGGCCCCCTCCGTGCTCCTTCTACCTGCTGGGCCTGGTGAACTGCACCCATTCACAGCTGGAGAACACGAGCCCGCTTTCTTGGGGAGCCCTGGGGCCTGAGAGGGAGGGAGATATCAGGAGTCCAATGCTAACCTTCTAGCTGTACTTCAATCTCATCTGTTTTGCTGCCAATCTATCACCCACATCCTGCCTCTGGCCTGGGATGCCCTCCCTCCTCATATCAGACAGACTCCAGCGCTTAGAACAGTGCTTTGCACATAGTAAGCGCTTAACAAATGCCGCCATCATCATCATGATAATTCTCCCCACCTTCAGAGCCTTATTGAAGGCACGTCTCCTCCAGGAGGCCTTCCCTGACTAAACCTTCCTTTCCTCTTCTCCCACTTCCTTCTGCATGGTATTTGTTAAGTACTTACTATGTGACAGCCACTGTACTAAACCCTGGGGTGGATACAAGTAAATCAGATTGGATAGAGTCGCTGTCCCGAGGTAACTCAGGCACCGAGAAGTTAAGTGACTTGCCCACAGTAGACACATGGTGGAGCCGGGATTAAAACCCAGGTTCTTCTAACTCCCAGGCCTGTGCTCTAGTCAACACTTTGACAAGGAAACGTGAGTTCTGTGTTTGTGTCTGTGCTTAGCTGCTCAGAATCAGGTTGGCTCTTGGCAAGGGCACAGTGGGCATTCCAGAATGGGCCCCCAGGACCTCACCTCCCAGAAGCTTGGGAGTTTCCAAGGCTGAAAGCGTACTGCACTCTTGGGGACTGAGCAGTGTACCCTAGTGGAAAGAGCCCAGGTCTGGGTGTCGGGAGACCCAAATTCTAATCCCTGCTCTGCCACTTGCCTGCTGTGTGATCTTGGACAAGTCACTTACCCCTTCTGGGCTTCCAATTCCTCCTCTGTAAAATGGAGTCAAAATATCTACCCTGTCTCTTAGGCTTTAAGCCCCCTGTTGGGGCAGAGACTTTGTCTGATCTGATTATTTCGTATTCCCCCAAGGGCACAACACAATAAATATCATCAATATTATCTATCCCAGTGCTTAGCACAGTGCTTGACACAGAGCAGATGCTCAATAAACACCATAAACATTCTAGTTGGCACTCTGGCGTAGGGGTTGGTGATGTGATGTCCCATTCAGGACAAAAGAAGCAGCGTGGCACAGTGGAAAGAGCACAGGCTTTGGAGTCAGAGGTCATGGGTTCAAATACCGGCTCCACCACTTGTCAGCTGTGTGATTTTGGGCAAGTCACTCAACTTCTCTGGGCCTCAGTTACCTCATCTGTAAAATGGGGATGAAGACTGTGAGCCCCCCGTGGGACAACCTGATCACCTTATAGCCTCCCCAGCACTTATGCTTTGCACATAGTAAGGGCTTAATAAATGCCATTATTATTATTATTATTATTAAAAGGGAGAGGCGATGGGAGACACCTCATATTGTGGCAAATCAATCAATCAATCAATCAATCGTATTTATTGAGCGCTTACTATGTGCAGAGCACTGTACTAAGCGCTTGGGAAGTACAAATTGGCATCACATAGAGACAGTCCCTACCCAACAGTGGGCTCACAGTCTAAAAGGGGGAGACAGAGAACAGAACCAAACATACCAACAAAATAAAATAAGTAGGATAGAAATGTACAAGTAAAATAAATAAATAAATAAATAAATAGAGTAATAAATATGTACAACCATATATACATATATACAGGTGCTGTGGGGAAGGGAAGGAGGTAAGACGGGGGGATGGAGAGGGGGACGAGGGGGAGAGGAAAGAAGGGGCTCAGTCTGGGAAGGCCTCCTGGAGGAGGTGAGCTCTCAGCAGGGCCTTGAAGGGAGGAAGAGAGCTAGCTTGGCGGATGGGCAGAGGGAGGGCATTCCAGGCCCGGGGGATGACGTGGGCCGGGGGTCGATGGCGGGACAGGCGAGAGCGAGGTACAGTGAGGAGATTAGTGGTGGAGGAGCAGAGGGTGCGGGCTGGGCAGTAGAAGGAGAGAAGGGAGGTGAGGTAGGAGGGGGTGAGGTGATGGAGAGCCTTGAAGCCCAGGGTGAGGAGTTTCTGCTTGATGCGCAGATTGATCGGTAGCCATTGGAGGTTTTTGAGGAGGGGAGTAATATGTCCAGAGCGTTTCTGGACAAAGATAATCCGGGCAGCAGCATGAAGTATGGATTGAAGTGGAGAGAGACACGAGGATGGGAGATCAGAGAGAAGGCTAGTGCAGTAGTCCAGACGGGATAGGATGAGAGCTTGAATTAGCAGGGTAGCGGTTTGGATGGAGAGGAAAGGGCGGATCTTGGCAATGTTGCGGAGCTGAGACCGGCAGGTTTTGGTGACGGCTGGCAGGTACAAATACAAATTTGTACAAAGGCTGGCAAATACATGGAAAATGTTTGGCAAGTAATGAACACCTACTGTGGGCAGAACTTTATAGGGAACCAGCTGTGTGCAGAACACTACTGAAAGCCTACTGTAAATAGAGCCCTGTGCTGTGCACTTGCTACATGTACAACACTTTGCTGAGTACCTTAGTGTATGCAGAGAGCTGTACTGAGCACTCACTATGTACAGAGCACTGTACTGAGCACTTACTTTGCGCAGAATACTCTACTAAGCTCTTGGAAGAGTCCAACTGAGAAAGAGACCCAGTCCCTGCCCTCAGGGAGCTAACACTCCGTCTGGGGAGGCAGGCAGGCAGAAAAGGTATAATTTATGGGAAGCAGAGGGAGAAGAGTGGTGTAGCATAGCTGTAGCTAAAGGAAGCTAAACTCTGAAGAGATGTGGTGGGTGCTAACCCAGGCACTTCACCTCGGGCGATAACAGGAATATCCTGAAGCAGCCAGGAAGTTCTAACTCTGGTAAAATAGTTCTTTCTTCAAAACCGAGCTGAGACCATTGTTTCAGCAACAGTGAGTTGCCTGGAAGTCTGGGAGACATTTCTATCCAGTTTGTAGAATTTTTACCAAATGCTTTATGCCACATCCGATTTTATTAAAGCTCTCCATCACCTCGCCCCCTCCTACCTCACCTCCCTTCTCTCCTTCTCCAGCCCAGCCCAGCCCACACCCTCCGCTCCTCCGCCGCTAATCTCCTCACCGTACCTCGTTCTCGCCTGTCCCGCCATCGACCCCCGGCTCACGTCATCCCCCTGGCCTGGAATGCCCTCCCTCTTCCCATCCGCCAAGCTAGCTCTCTTCCTCCCTTCAAGGCCCTACTGAGAGCTCACCTCCTCCAGGAAGCCTTCCCAGACTGAGCCCCCTCCTTCCTCTCTCCCTCCTCCCATCCCCCTCCCCCCACCTTACCTCCTTCCCCTCCCCACAGCACCTGTATATATGTATATATGTTTGTACGTATTTATTACTCTATTTTATTTGTACAAATTTATTCTATTTATTTTATTTTGTTAATATGTTTTGCTTTGTTCTCTGTCTCCCCCTTCTAGACTGTGAGCCCACTGTTGGGTAGGGACCGTCTCTATATGTTGCCAACTTGTACTTCCCAAGCACTTAGTACAGTGCTCTGCACACATTATGCGCTCAATAAATACAATTGAATGAATGAATTAATTAATTAAATAGTTCTCATTCCAGTCTGGACAAAATTGCTGAATGTTCCAGCTTCCAAATCCATCTTTGGCCAAGCTAGTTTACTTTGGACAAATCAATCAATCAATGGTATTTATAAAGTGCTTACTGTGTGCAAAGTACTGTACTAAGCACTTGGGAGAGTACAATAGAACAGAGTTGGTAGACATAATAATAATAATAATGATGGTAGTTGTTAAGCATTTACTATGTGCAAAGCACTGTTCTAAGCGCTGGGGAGGTTACAAAGTGATCAGGTTGTCCCATGGGGGGGTTCACAGTTTTAATCCCCATTTTACAGATGAGGTAACTGAGGCCCAGAGAAGTGAATCAATAAGTCAATCAATTGTATTTATTGAGTGCTTACTGTGTGCAGAGCACTGTACTAAGCACTTGGGAAGTACAAGTTGGCAACATATAGAGACAGTCCCTACCTAACAGTGGGCTCACAATCTAAAAGAGTGGGCTCACAGTCTAAAAGTGAAGTGACTTGCCCAAAGCCACACAGCTGACAGTTGGCAGAGCCGGGATTTGAACCCATGGCCTCTGACTCCAAAGTCCGTGCTGTTTCCACTGAGCCATGTTGTCTCCCTGCCCACAAGTTTAAGATCTAGAGGGACAAATCACTCCCACTAGCTGTTGGGGTAGGTGTTTTAACTTTGGGACACTGCAAATATCAATTTTTTCTTCATTCCTTTCGCTGACTGAGCATTTACTCTATCAGAGCCCCGTATTAGTTGCTTGGGAGCTCACTAAGGAGGCAGAAGGGAATCATTATCATTATTATTGTACTTGTTAAGCTATTACTATGTGTCAAGCACCAACCTAAGCATTGGAATAAATACAAGTTAATCAGGTCAGACACAGTCCCTGCCCAACATGGGGCTCACAGTCATGGGGGAAAGGCACCCACAGAAAGTTAGCAATTCATCAGACATCAAAGATAGCACCCCTGAACAGACCCTTGGAACCTCTGCCCCTTCTCTCTCCTTCTCTCCCTTTTCTCTATCCCCAGTATGAAGCCCTCACAAACTTTTTTTAAAAAATGGCACTTGTTAAGCACTTGCTATGTCCAGGCACTGAACTAAGCACTGAGATAGATACGAGCTCATTGTAGGCAGGGAATGTATCTGTGTATTGTTGCATTGTATCCTCCCAAACTCTTAGTACAGTGCTCTGCACACAGTAAGCGCTCAGTAAATATGGTTGAATGAATGAGTGAATGAATGAATATGAGTTAATCAGGTTGGACACAGTCCCTGTACCAAATAGGGCTCAAAGACTTAATCTCCATTATACAGATGAGGTAACTACGGCACAGAGAAGTTAAGGGACTTGCTCAAGGTCACACAGCAGACAAGTGAAGGATCTGGGATTAGGAACCCAGTTTCTTCTGACTCCCAGGTCTGTGTGCTCTCCACTAGGCCACGCTTCCTCGAGCTCTGTTTCATCTTGATATTTCAGTAGTTCAACTGCATCACTACGTTTGCTATGTTTTGCTAATAACTTAGTAACTGATGTGCTAATTAGTTACGGTCTCATTTTAGTAACTGCTCAAATGTTGCCCAAGTGGAGGATTTGACATATTTTTGGGGGGAATTTAATGGCTTTAATTTTTGTCTGGCAAGAAGAAATTAATCGATCAATAGGGCAGCCTGAGCTCCTAATATGAGCAGAATACATTATTAAGCACTTGGAGAAGAACAATAGAGGCATGTGGTAAGCATGTGGTAATTACAAAAACTATTAAGTCCTCTGTTGTCCATTTTTCCAAATCTGGTCACACTCTATGTATCTCATTCTGGAACAACAGAAATAGAGTAAGTGTTTAAAACCTTTTAAATCTTAGCAGAAAAAACACAGGCTGTGGAAGTCAGAGGACCTGAGTTCTAAACCCAGCTCTGCCACCTGCCTGCTGTGTTACTATGGCCAGGTCACTTAACCTCTCAGGGCTTCATTTTTCTAATCCATAAAAATGGGGATTATCCCTCCCCCTTAGTCTGGGAGCCCCACGTGGGACAGGGACTATGTCCTATCTAATTATCCTGTAACTACCCCAGAGCTTAGAACACTGCTTGGCAAAAAGTAAGTGCTTAACAAATACCACAATTATTGTTGTTATTATTGTTATCATTATTCTGTACATATCATGTGCACCCTCTTGCTTAAGTGCTAATCCATGTACATATCCTCTTTTCGTTCTTCTTCCTACCTGCAATTTATTTTAGTGTCCGTATCCTCTGCTAGAATGTTAGCTCCTTGAGGGTAGGGATCATGTCTACCAACTCTACTGTATGGTACTCTTCCAAGTGGCCTAGTGGGTAGAGCATGGGCCTGGGAGTCAGAAGGACCTGGGTTCTAATCCTGACTCCACCACTTGTCTGCTGTGTGACCTTGGGCAAGTCACTTCAATTCTCTGTGCTTCAGTTCCCTCATCTGTAAAATGGGGATTAAGACTATGAGTCCCATGTGGGGCAGGGACTTTGTCCATCACGATTTGCCTGTGTCCACCCCGGAGCTTAGTACAGTGCCTGGCACATGGTAAGTGCTTAACAAATACAATAATAATAAGTGCTTAGGTGTCCTGTACTACTCTAATGCTACTGATTGATTGACTGATCCGGTTGTCAGCCCACTTATAAAGTGTTGACCAAGAATGTTGCCAAACCTGCATTCACAAACAGGTAAATGGCCACACTGAGTGAGCAGTGACCGGCCTGAGGCAGGACTCAAAGTCAAAGCTTTGTCTGGGCCTTTTCTGCTCTCCTGGGGCCCCCAACAGCCTCTGAGCTGGGGCTGCCTACCTGCCTGACAAATACAGGGACAGGATTCTTCTCAGATTTCGGCTTCGTTAAGACGGCCTAGTGCAAAACGCAGGGAGTGTTGTGAGGAGTCCAGATCTGCCTGGGGCCGGTTCTAGGGGCCTCGCCTCTTCGGAGAGTCTTTGTCAGCGGAATCGGGAGCGCGGGCCAAAACTTGGGTCCTTTCGTGAACCACTTCCTGAAAGTTCAAAGCAAAGGCTGTCTGTGGTGGCTGGAATGTGGTTCCTCTGAACATGGTGTTTAGATTTGGCTACTTGGCTCCGGAAACAATCCTCTTTGAAACATGGATGGAAACTAAGCCACGTGTGGAACCTACCCCTCATCTGCAGGGTCCAGCACTGGTACCCATTCGCATTCAGACTCGGACAATCCACTCTCCAGTCTGAGACGTTCTGGAGACAATCCTGGGGTGTTGCCTGGCCATCGTGTACCTGCATGCCTCCGAACTCAGATAATCTGCTCTCCAGCCTGGCTCAGCCCAGGGTGCATAGCCCACTTCTTTCAGAAGTGGGAAGGTCCAGCACAACAAATGCATTTGACGAATGCATTTGAATGCATTGTCAAAATCCCTCAACAGCAGCACAGGCTCCTCCTTGGTTTCAGGGCCCAGAATGACACCTTCTCAGACAACTCTCCTTGAGCCCAGCCATTTCCTTTCTGACACCATGCTTATGGCCCCTCACTGATGTGAGTGTCCAGTGTGGTATTTGATCAGTGCCTGGCTGACTAATCAGGGCCCGGGGGGTGGTGGTCAGGCCCTCAAAGAAGGGACCACGCTGGGACCGGCCACCTGGCTGGACACAATTTAAGCTAAGAAGGGAATGAACAGAGGAGTCTGAAGATAGGGGCTCCCCTTTCCTGGATTCTTGCCTTGTCTGTGCCCCCTGAACTGGGCCAGGCCTCTGTTTTTTATGGTATTTGTTAAGAGCTTTCTATGAGCCAGGCACTGTTCTAAGTGCTGGGGTAGACACAAGGTCATCAGGTTGGCAAGAGTCCCTGTCCCTCATGGCGCTCAGAGTCTTAACCCCCATTTTACAAATGAGGTAACTGGGGTTGAGAGAAGTGAAGTGACTTGTCCAAGATCACACAGCAAACAGGTGGTGGAGCCAGGACTAGAATCAGGTTCTTCTGACTTCCAGGCTCATGCTCTATCCACTAGGCCATGCTAGCAGCGTGGCTCAGTGGAAAGAGCCCGGGCTTTGGAGTCAGAGGTCATGGGTTCAAATCCCGGCTCTGCCAATTGTCAGCTGTGTGACATTGGGCAAGTCACTTAACTTCTCTGAGCCTCAGTTATCTCATCTGTAAAATGGGGATTAAAAAACTGCGAGCCCCACGTGGGACAACCTGATCACCTTGTATCCCCCCCCAGCGCTTAGAACAGTGCTTTGCACATAGTAAGCGCTTAACAAATGCCATTATTATTATTATTACTTCTCAGGCCTAATGAAGAGAGCTGCACTTGGAGGGGAAGGGAGTACAGCAGCAGCCCAGCCCCCACCACCTGTATCCTGCCACCCTATCAGATAGCAGAAGACCTCTGTTATATGCATAGCCCCCCCAAAGTCCCAACCCCTTCTGTGCCCAGCTCCTCCTCGCTCCCCACCCTCCCCCCCATCCCCCAGGGATTCTTCCTCCCCTGTAGCATGTTTCTACTCTCATCTCCTGGGTCAGGCCAGAGATGGACTGGGTAGCCCATTGCTCACCCCTATGGCAGGGAGGAGGGAAGGGAGGGAGAGTCTCAGGCTCACTATTGTCATCTCAAAGTACTATAGCCAAGCCAGTGGAGTTTAGGAAGTCATACTGAACCCACACATTAGCACAGACACACAAGTACATGTACACACACACACACACACACACACACACACACGGAGAACTCTTCCCCCTGGGTGGTCTATGTCCAAGTTACCATTCAGCTGGATTTTCAATGTAAATTAAAGGTAGCTAAATAATAGTACTTTTATGTTAATTGCCAAAGTAACAATTTACTTCTCGCAATTACGTTTGCTCCTTTTGTTGTTGTTTTTAAAGGAAGTGAAATCACTGGTCCGAGATAGAACAGAAGGTAAGACCGGGATTTCTTGTTTGTAATAACTGTGGCGTTCACATTATGCCTTTTAACATTTATCCTAAATCAGCCCTTTAATCTAGATGGCTTTGATCCTCACTCTTTTCGGGAGTTCTTCGACCCAGGACTTCTCTGGCGTAAATCAATCTCGAGGCGCTGGCAGGTAACAGGGGGACAGGCTGTGTCTAGCATGTGCAGCTGAGAGGGTTCTTTGCTGCATGGCATGAAAAAGCCTTGGAGCGCTCTGGGAGGCAGAATGGGGGCTGGGGACCCAGGCCAAAGGTACACCACAATCACCCTGACTCTCCAATGGCCGAAGCAGAGCCTGGTCTCCACAGCCATCCCCACGGGCTCAGACTTCCTGTGACCCTGGCCTTCAGAGAGGGGCAGTGGCATCTGATTGATTGATTGATTGATTGATTGATCTGAACTCCAGATCCTGGAAGCAAACAGAGCAGGGACAGCTGCATCAGAGGACACTGAAATGATAACAACAACAACAACAACAATAATAATTGTTAAATGCTTACTATGTGTCAAACACTGCTCCAAGCTCTGGGAGAGATACAAGTTAATCAGGTCTGAGTTGGTCCCTGCCCCATAGAGGGCTCACAGCTTAAGGAGGGATCCTGCAGCCATTAGAGGATTTAACCTTACATTCTTCCTGTCAGGGCGGCAAAAATGCCACTGAGAAGCAGATGGAAGATTAATCCTTTCTTGGGTGATATCTGAAGGAACCACGGGAGACAGCAGCTTGGCATGGGGTCTGATACCAAGTGAGTACCCCAGCCTCCTGTCAACCTCCCCTGGGCAGTTCTCCGAGTTTTCTGGCCCAGGATGATGAAACTCATCCACTGTGGAAAGAGAGAAGAAAAAAATGGGCCTGAAGATGATGCTTACTAGAAACGCTCTCCTCTGTGGTCCTTGAGTTGAGCACAGGTCCATCCATCCAAGGGAGACTTTGTCCCCAGGCTGCTATTGGTCCCCCAACTTTTCTCCCAAGAGAAACAGAATTCCCAAAACTACAGAAAGGCTTTGCCTCATAAAATTGCTGACCAACCAGCCAGCAAGCCCCAAGGGGAGAATTTCCCATTCTCTGCCTAGCCACCCCTGGTCCTGCCCTTGTCCACCTCCAGGGGCCCAGGCAGAGCGACAGACCTGGTAACAGGAGATGCGGTTCCAAAAGCTTCTGGAAAATCAGGGAAAAAAGGGAGAAATAAATTCGACCCGGGAAGCAGAGTTTGACTCTGGGACATTTCAACAAGGCCTGGCTTTGTGAAATCACACCTGATCACTGCTTGGAGTACAGTGCAGCTAGGTGAGCCTGAGAGAGCTGATCAATCAATCCATCAACGGAATTTATTGAGTGCTCCCTGAGTGCAGAGCACTGTACTAAGCACTTGGGAGAGAACAGAACAACAGAGTTGGTAGACACATTTTCCACCCACAACAAGCTTATAGTCTAGAGGGGCAGACATACATTAATAAATAAATTATGGATATGTATGTAAATGCTGTGGGGTAAATACCAAATGCCCAAAGGATCTGGGATGGTTTCCAGCCCTCTGGACACCAGCCTCAGCTATCCTCCGAGGGAACGGGCCAGGGTCGTTGACTCCTTCCCCATTGCTCGTTTGAGGGGCGGGGGCCCAGAGAGCTCTGTTGGCGGCTCCGGCCCTGGGAAGCTCCACGAGGAGTCGGTTCGGGGGAATGATGAGTGCCATGTGCTGCCGGGATGACTCAGCCTTCTCGCAGACATAACAGCTTACTTGTCGGACAGACAGACGGACACAAATAGACTGCAGACCATTAAAAAGTGAAATCCCTGCAGGGAAGCCCTGTGAGATTCTACAGGAATACAGGAAATCTGCATTAGGGGATGTGGTTTCCTGTGGTCTCCTGCCTCAACAGGGAATCTAACTGAAAAAGCACACATTTTGGGCCATCGTCCGAGCAGGAAAACCATAAAGACCCTCCCCAAAGAGTGCTCACTCTCTGGGTATCAGATGCAAACATGTGCAGGATAAAATCCAGGGTCAGGGGTCAGGAATTCTAGCACAGGGGAGAAGAGGAAATGGACCTCCCCCCAAATGGAGACTGGGCCTAGGTGGAGGGTGGGGGAAAGCTGAAAAGGGACGTTTTTATTATCTGTTCTTAGGACCCCTGAAACAGGGTTGACAGATCCCCGATTAATTTCTCCTCTCCCCAAATGACACCCCCTAACTGCCACTTCAGCACTTCACCACCACCTGGGCATCTGTGTACTCAACCCCTTCCTCCTACCACCCCCTCCCTACCGACTGAGCACTTTTCTGTACACATCTGACCCTACCCATTACCTAACCACTAGGTCATGTACGCATTCCTCTTTCCCTCTCCCTTCCATTGTTTTACTGTGCCTTCTCTGCTAACCTCTAAACTCCTCTAGGGCAGGTACTAGGCCTACTAGCATTACTGTACTTTCCCATGCAACCGTTGTAAATATTTTTATGTTTGCATCCCCAATTAGAGTATAAGCTCCTTGTGGGCAGAGAAGGTGTCACTTTATTATTCTAAACTTCCCAAGTGTATAGCTTAGTTCACCACACCAAATGGATGCTCAATAAATACTATTTCTACTACTACTGCTATTCAGCCCAATGGTCTGCCCATAGCAGGTGTTCAACAAATATTATTAATTGATTGATTCAGGGCAGAGAGTGGAGTTGTTGTTCGGGGTGGAGTGGGGAAGCTGGCCTTGCAGAACAGTTTAGTAGAGGGGGAGCTGGGAGAGAGGGGTTGGGATGACATGGTAGCATAGATGGAAGAGAAAACAGGACACCAGTAGCGCTGTCATCTTCCCACAGTGAAACAGCAGGTGCTTCTGGTGTCCTGCTTGTGCTTCCTTTTTGTAGGGGACTTGGGAAAACCCCTCATTTGGGCTATTTTGGTTATTTTAGGTACGTGATGTGAAGTCAGATTAATCTGGCTTCATGACTTACTGTAAAATCCTCAGAGTTCAGGAAACAGTTACAGATGAATTTCTCTAAAAGTGGACTTTTGTGAATTGGAATATTTGCCTACCCAAGATCTGAAAAAGGTTAAAACAAAGGCAGGTAAATATCTTTTCAAGAGTCAGACTTGGGTGATGTTGAAGTGGGACTAAATTCTTTTTCACCCTCTTCTCTGCTAAAGAATTTATCGGACCCCCAGAGGGCTCCTGACTGCCCTGGTTTGTCCCCAAGAAAGCCAAGGGGAGTGAGGATTTGGGCCACAGACTGGCAAAACAATTTGGGGTTTATGTGCTCCATCTTTCACAAACAGCCCATTCCCAGCAAAGATTGGTCAGCTCTCATAGACCTCACAAAACCTCAGGTGGGCTTCCTGCTCACGAGTGGAGCTCCCTGCTCGGCTTCAAGAATCTCCATCACCTCGCCCCCTCCTACCTCACCTCCCTTCTCTCCTTCTACAGCCCACCCCGCACCCTCCGCTCCTCTGCCGCTAATCTCCTCAACGTGCCTCGTTCTCGCCTGTCCCGCCATCAACCCCCAGCCCACGTCATCCCCCTGGCCTGGAATGCCCTCCCTCCGCACATCCGCCAAGCTAGCTCTCTTCCTCCCTTCAAGGCCCTACTGAGAGCTCACCTCCTCCAGGAGACCTTCCCAGACTGAGCCCCCTCCTTCCTCTCCCCCTCCTCCCCCTCCCCATCCCCTCCGCCTTACCTCCTTCCCTTCCCCACAGCACCTGTATATATGTATATATGTATGTTTGTACGTATTTATTACTCTATTAATTTATTTTACTTGTACATATTCTATTTATTTTATTTTGTTAATATGTTTTGTTTTGTTCTCTGTCTTCCCCTTCTAGACTGTGAGCCCACTGTTGGGTAGGGACCATCTCTATATGTTGCCAACTTGTACTTCCCAAGCGCTTAGTACAGTGCTCTGCACACAGTAAGCACTCAATAAATACAATTGAATGAATGAGTGGAGTTTTGAATTACTTCACATCTGTGGAACAGACTGGTCTGTGGAATGGGATTTGGGATTATCGGGATTCAGAGAGTCCTAGTGGTTGGACTAGGGCTCCCTGAGCAGCATGGAATCCCTAGGCTCCCATCTCTTCTGTGTCACCAGATCACTGGGATACC
This sequence comes from Tachyglossus aculeatus, assembly GCF_015852505.1. Lineage (NCBI taxonomy): Eukaryota > Metazoa > Chordata > Mammalia > Monotremata > Tachyglossidae > Tachyglossus > Tachyglossus aculeatus. The sequence goes on from NC_052084.1 coordinate 38,502,687, forward strand.
CTCCCCCCAGCACCCCTTCCCCCCTGCCCAGAGTGGTTTTGAACACGTCTTCACACTCTGTTACTTCCTCCCTGAAATTTATGTTGTGTCTGCCTCCCCCTGCTAGATTGTAAACTCCTCGAGGACAGGCCTATTGTACTTTCACAAGCAGTCAGTGCAGTGCTCTGCTCAGAGTAAGCACTCAATACTATTGATTGATGGATGGATACATTCCGGAGGAGTCTTTCAGAGAATTTTTGGCCCTGAAGCAAGTTGAGCCATAAGTCTGTCCTTCACTCCCCATCAGTCACTCTTAGCAGATACTGCTTGCAGGGCCTGTGGAGGCAAGGGGAGGGGCCGGGGTGTGTGTCCCTCCTACACGCTCATCCCTTCCTTCTCAGTCCATTTCCCAGTGGATAGCCCCTTCCCGCTGCCTTCCCTTCTCCCCTTCCATTTCCCACCCTAATCCATGAACCTTCTGTCCTTCAGACTGCTGCTAAATTGCCCCTCCTTCGATGCCTTCCCAAGGATGCTCACACCCATCTTCTGATTTTCAAACTTTCTCCACTCAAAACATTTTCATTTTAACTCGTGAGTACTGATGGTCTCCTTCATTTTTCATCCTAAGTGGCTTCTGCTATTTGCAGGATATTCTCATATGAGATCACGAAAAGTGAATGCCATGCAGAGAGATGACTTCTTGAGTCTCTAACAGGAAGATGCCCCCAATTACGAGAGGTCGAGGGGACAGGGCACACATGAGTGGATCGAAGTCTTTAGACAGAGTGGGGTCTGCAAGAACAGACCGATCTCCATCTCACTGTGTCCTCCCCGAGCCAAAAAATACCCGAAGCTATACTTCCCCCTCCTCCTCGCCATTGCGTAGAATCTTTGGTTTCCTTCTTCGGTTCTGGGATTCCCCAACTCCCTGTCACTCCATGCTGTCCGACTTTCTCGTCCGGGACGCACCCTACTTGCTGAGTGACTAGAATGAGCCCAAAATCCCCGGGGGCCATAATGGTTGCCTGCAAGACTTGTTTGGTTCTGCAGAGAAATGTCCACCAAAGAGCAAAATAACAACAAAGAGGAGAAATGACTGGGTTCTCCCATATTTGTGCAGCCCAGATGTTATTTACAGCTCGCTCTGTTTATGAAGCGTTTTCGTAGGCCTGCTGGCTTTGATCCACACGCTCTGTCAGCCGGGAACACTCACGTCCTGTCACATGGCATCCTGAACGAATAAACCCACTGGGATTCGATCCTACGGACGGAGTGGAGACGTCTTCTCAAAAACAGAAAGGAAAGCGCCACCAATAACGGAAAGGAAAGTCTGCGGGAAGATGGACTAAATATGGCATTTATTGTATGTTCGCTATGTGCTAGGTGCTGGGGTGGGTAGGAGATCATCAGATGGGTCCCAGCCCCAGCCCCACGCCCACGTGGGGTTTGCAATCTATCTTATCCCCAATTTATAGATGAAGAAACTGGAGCTCAGAAAGGCTAAGGGGCTCATCCATGGTCACACAGCAGGCAGGTCAGTGGGCTGAGCTGGGACACAAGCACCCAGTGCTGTGCTCTTCCCACCTGGCCACTGCCTCCCAAGGAAAGGGTCAGAAGGTAGGACATCCAAACAGTAGTTCTACTTTTGTGCCCAAGTCCCCAAGGCAGAAATCAAGGGACAGGAAGGCTTTTCCCTCCCCCTGGGGGACATTATTACATGACCTAAGATCATTCATTTATTCAATCGTATTTATGGAGTGCTTACTGTGTGCAGAGCACTGTACTAAGCGCTTGGGAGAGTACAATGCAACAATAAACAGTCACATTCTCTGCCCACAGTGAGTTTACAGTCTAGAGCAGGGGAGACAGACATCAATACAAATAAATAAAATTACAGATATGTATATAAGAGCTTTGGGGCTGGGAGGAAGGAACAGCAAAGGGAACAAGTCAGGGCAATGCAGAAGGGAGCGGGAGATGAGGAAAAGTGGGGCATAGTCTGGGAAGACCACTTGGAGGAGATGTATCTTCAACAAGGCCTTGAAGTGAGAGAGAGTTATTGTCTGTCGGATTTGAGGAGGGAGGGCGTTCCAGGCCAGAGGCAGGAAGTGGGCGAGGAGTCGGCGGCAAGGCAGGCGAGATCAAGGCAAAGTGAGAAGGTTAGCACTAGAGGAGCAAACGAAGTGTGCGGGCTGGGTGTAGAAGGAGAGAAGCGAGCTGAGGTAGGAGGGGGGTAAGGTGGTGGAGTGCTGTAAAGCCAATGGTGAGGAGTTTTTGTTTGATGCTCTTTGATGTTTGCTTGAGGTTGTAAAGGGCAACCTCTGAGATGTGGGCAATCTCTAAGGGTGATGCAGCTTGTTGCTAAAATCAAAAAGTTATGAACAAATCTCCCAAGAAAAATTTCTTCTCCAGCAAGAGGAAAAGTTGAAAAGCTGTTCAGTCATTTGAGAATGCTTGAAGGTATTGGGGATTTGAAAAATATTTAAAATGAGCTCGCTCCACTCTTGTCTTCCTGTCTCTAGCCATTAACCCGTGAGAGCATTCACGAGATCATTTCTGTTTCGAAGGGGATGAGCCCCTCCTCCTCGACATATTTCTGATTCATTTTCAAGGAAATTCTGGCTGTGGAGATGAAGAAAAAGCCAGAACATATTGTTGTTGGGAGTACCTAGAGGTGAGAGGCTGAAAATTCACGGAACAGAAAGTATTGCAAAAAATCTTTATTTTCATGATCATTTACCTAGAGAGGGCTAGGGTTACTTCTAATTCAATTAAAAGCCAGCCGGGCTTTCCTTGCAAATGACTGTTCTGCAGGGAAGATGAAAAGAGAGTTACAGGAGAAAAAAAAACGTTATTCACTTCCTCACTGGTAAACACTGCTTCAGTCCCCAATTTAAGTGGCCCCTCAGGAAGCCAGTAATGGCCAGACTGCCAACAGGCTTGTTCTTGGTTTCTCCAGTTGGATGGCTGGTGAGGTCTGGGGTGCCTCTGCCCCCCGACTCTTGGCATCTCGGTGAGGCCATGTGGACAAAAGAACTGAGTCGGGGAGGAAGACCCCACTATCTAATTCCCGTTCCTGCTCTGCAAGTGACTCATGTTCTAATTGGACCACAGTCAGCTCATCTTCCTGCAGCTCAGTCTATCTTGAATGTGGGCTTTTTGGGACTCTTGTCATGACTCCTGTCCCTTTTCTTCCTGTTTTCTCACCTTTGAAAATGCCACAACAACAAGTTGATCCACTTCTAAAAGCTGGGAAAATGGGGATATAATCACCCCAGCCATTGTGTTCGCCCTGATTCGGTCCAAGACTAGCACTGAGTGTGTTGCTATAATAACTATGATATTCATTAAATGCTTACTGTGTGCCAAGCACTGTACTAAGCTTGGGGTGGATGCAAGGTAATCAGGGGGGACACAGTCCCTAGCCCACCTCAAGCTCACAGTCTAAGAGGGAAGGAGAACAGGTTTGAATCCTCAATTTACAGATGAGGAAACTGAGAGACCAAGACGTTAAGTGACTTGCCTGGGGTCATACTGAGTGGGAAAGTGGTGAAATGCAAATTAGAACCCAGAGAACTCTGACTCCCAAGCCCATGTTCTTCTCACTACGCCATGCTGCTCACTATCTGAGAACCTTTGACAAAGTATCTCCAATAAGAGGAACAGCTGTGGGGGATGGGACTGAGGAGAGGATAGAACATAGTCCTTGGAGGGAAATGTAATCAGAAGAGCAGACAGCATTATCTTCGGTTAAAAGGTGCAGTCAAATCCTGCTCCCCCTGCACTGATTTTTGTTTTCATTTGGGGTATTTGTCCTTGTCTTTGATGTTGTTTCAGTGTTTTATTGTTTCATTGTTCCTTTTATATCTGTCACCAGTCCCCTCTTCCCGTTTATATTCTCAGATTATGTATCCCCTGAGCGATAGGGATCATGACTAATTCACACTTGCTAATTCTTTCCCAGTGCTTATTATAGTGCTGTGCACACAGTCAGTCCTTAATAAATACTCTTCCTACTACTACTACTTACAGGATGGCAAATGCCCCATAGGGAGTAGATTTCCTGGTAGATTAAGGACAGTAGATGGATCCCCAAAAATGAGCTTTGAGCTGGGTGAGTGAATGCCTATGGCTATTAGCTGTGGGATGTCCCTACCTTTGGCTCGAGTCACTTGTTAATGTTCATCCATGACATTTTTGTAATGAGACTGGTTGAATTTATGTTTTCAATACTTCACTCACTCATGAAAGTTACTGTGCCCTCACTGGGTAATGAGCACTTGACTAAGCACTTGGGAGAGAGCACCAGAAGAGAAACAGATGATCCCTGCCCTCCAGGAGCCTATAGCCTATTGGAGATAACAGGCAGACATAAATTCCTTCCAAACAGAAGGTGAAGGAGGAGGAACAAGTATAAAACAAGTAGAGTAGTATGAGCATATCAGGATGGAATAATAGCTGGAATCATTGCGTGTACCAATGAATATACCCACAAATACACAAAGGCTGATGGGCTTGGGAGTAAATATACAAGTGCTAAGGGTAATATTTGGGCCCATGGGGTGTTGGGAATTAATACTGGAAGGCTTCCTGGCAGGATTGCTTAGTCTGGCAAGGCCTCATCTCTGCTCCAACCTATTTATTTTTCAGAGCAATAATCTGAACATTCTTAGGAAAGCAACAGTGAAAACAGCATTGGAACATAAATAGTTTCTCTTCACCTCCCCCCTGCTTCCTAGCTCCGCTCAATTCATCTTTTCTTTCCTCTTCAAAGAACTGTTTTATCGGTGCGCTGAAACACCTCTCTGGAATCAAGATGGTAACCAGAATGGTTTCAGGGAGGAAAAGCAGCCAGCTGGAAATCCTGTCTTAATTCCAAAGATCAAAGGTGCATTTATTTGCTGCTCTTATGTGTTTTTCCAGTTTCAGGGCATCTTTTTTTGTGTGTGAAAACTACGTTGTTTAGTCTGAACTGGCCATTCATAAATTCCCCAGGGACTGTTCTGAGGTGATGAGCAGGCAATGAGGTCATCTGGGAAGAAAAAGACACCCAAATCCCCCCCAAAAGCCCTGGCCTGCTCGCTCTCCAGCTGCCTTAATCCACTAGCCCCATATGGGACGGAAGCCCTGTCTGATCTGATTATCTAAATTCACTCCAGCTCTCAGCACAGAGCTTGGCACACAGTGGTCCTCAGTAGATGCTACAGTGATGATGAGTTGGAGAGATTCCAGAGAAAGGCCATGATGCCACATCTGGAATAGTAAGCTGTGGCCAGGGAGGGAGAGCCAAACCTGTCTTCCCCCACCCCAGGCTCCTACAAACGGCCACGGGTCAGCCCAGCCCTGGCGGGATCAGCAGGACAGAACCGGCCACTGGAGTCACGAGGCTCACAAAACCAGACCATTGCTGTGGGGTGATGAGTCGACAGGAAAGAGTTGAATCCCTCCTACCTTTTAGATCACAAGGGGCAGGCTCATCTCCTCTGTCAGGCTCTGATCTGTGCATGGCAGAGGCACTGACTCCATACTCGCCTGCATCCCGAGAGCCGTTCACAGCTGGCGGTTGGGGAGGTCTGATCCAAGTGCTAAGTAATCTAAAACTTTTCCTGGAAAGAAGCATCACCTCCCTGGATTTTCTTCCTTGAAGACAGGATGGTGAAAATTGGAAGGGCTATGGGGGCTAGGGGGGAAGCTGGCCCAACGTGTCATTATAGGCTTGTTTAACCCTTCATTCATTTTTCTGGGAACACGGACAACTTATCGTGGCCAATTAAAGGGAAACCACATATAACAGGCACTTTACTAAATTGTTCATGAAGCAGATTTGTGTCCTGTGCTGCAGAGCTGAACTAATGGGGGCATCAGGAGTTTTGTAGACTTCAAGGGGGCAGATTCCCAGTTGGGAATTCCACTGGTTTTCTTCAGACCAAAGCTGGGTAGAGATGCCAGGTCCATTTTGCACCAATGACCAGAGAAGCCCTCTCTTGTTAGACAAACGTGCTTCTATGCTTTCTGGGGCACCACCTCATCTGACCAGACTTCCAATTGGTTGGATGGGAAGAGGGCCTTCAGGCTTATTAGAGACAGAGTCTAGAACACAATTTGGAGGTCTCTGAATATAGTAATAATGCTACTGCTGCTGCTGATGATGATGGTGATGTTGGCATTTATTAACTATCTACTCTGTATAAACATAGGATAATAAGAAAGGACACTGCCCCTGTCCAACATGAGGCTCACAGAGATACCCTTTGACAGAGGAGGAAATTGAGACCCAGAGATATTAAGAGACTGGTTCAAGGTCACACAGCAGGCAAGAGGCAGAGCATGCAGTCTTGCATTTCTTCCTCCCTCCAGGACATCTCAACCCAGACATCCCAAATCCTCTCCTCGACCTAGCTTGCCCATCACAGTGGACAACACCACTAGCCTCCCCAGCTCTCAAGACCACTGGCTCAGAATTATCTTTGATTTCTCCCTTTCATCCCCCATACTAAATCTCTCATATGTCAGTTCTTTTCCCCACAATATTTCCAGAATCCCTTCCTCTTCAGCCAAATGGCCTCCACATTGGTCTAGCTATTTGTCATCTCCCGGTTTGACTACTATATCAGCCACTACACCTTCAGCACTTGGGCACCAGCTATTATAATAATAATAATGGTACTTATTAAGTGCTTACTATGTGCACAGCACTGTTCTAAGCACTGGGGAGGTTACAAGGTGATCAGGTTGTCCCACGGGGGCTCAGTCTTTATCCCCATTTTCCAGATGAGGTAACTGAGGCCCAGAGAAGTTAAGTGACTTGCCCAAAGTCACACAGCTGACACTTGGTGGAGCTGGGATTTGAACCCATGACCTCTGACTCCAAAACCCGGGCTCTTTCCACTGAGCCACGCTGCTTCTCTTGTTACTGTACTGCTTCCTCTAACTATAGCTTACTTAAGTATCTTTCTCTTTACTTTCATGTAAGCTCCTTGAGAGCAGGGATCATGTCTACTTCTAGTGCACTCTCCCAAGCACTTAGCACAGTGTTCTCAGTAAAGTGATTGATTGATTATGATTACTAACCTCTAGACTGTAATGTCATTATGGGCGGGGTACATATTCCCTAATTCTGTTGTGTAGTACTCTTCCTAGTGCCTAGTACAGTGCTCTGCACATAGTAAGTGCCCAATAAAATGCCACTGTTTGACTGATTATTATTACTATTATTATTATGGTTCTTGTTAAGTGTGCTTATTATATGCCAAACACTGTTCTAAGCGCTGGGGTAGATACAAGTTAATCTGGTTGGACACAGTCCCTGTCCCATACTCTTAAGAGAAGCAGCGTGGCTCAGTGGAAAGAGCGCAGGCTTTGAAGTCAGAGGTCATGGGTTCAAATCCCAGCTCCACCAAGTGTCAGCTGTGTGACTTTTGGCAAGTCACTTAACTTCTCTGGGCCTCAGTTACTTCATCTACAAAATGGGGATTAAGACTGTGAGCCCCCCATGGGACAACCTGATCACTTTGTAACCTCCCCAGCGCTTAGAACAGTGCTTTGCACATAGTAAGCGCTTAATAAATGCCATCATCATTATTATTAATCCCCATTTTACAGATGCGTTAACTGAGACACAGAGGAAGTGAAGTGACTTGCCCAAGGTCACACAGCAGACACATGGCAGAGTCGGGATTAGAACCCAGGTCCTTCTGACTCCCAGGCCTGTGCTCTAGCCACTAAGCCACTCTACTCCTATACTACTGCTGCTTTTACTACTGTTTTAAAGTACTCAATCACTTTGCTCTCTTCTACCTCACCTCGCTACCTCCTATTACAACACAGCCCACTCTCTTTGTTCCTCCAATGCTAACCTTCTCACTTAACCTCGATCTCCTCTATCTCCCCGCTGACCTCTCACCCACATCCTGCCTCTGGCTTGGAACACCCTCTCTCCTCATAACAGATAATTGCTTTCCCCCACTTCAAAGACTTATTGAAGGCGAATCTCCTCCAAGAAGTCTTTCCTGACTAAGCCCTCCTTTCCTCTTCTCCCACACCTGTCTGTGTCACCCTTGACTTGCTTCCTTCATTCATCCTCCCTCCCAGCCCCACAGCACATACGTATATATCTGCAATTTATTTCTGTATTTATTTATTCATGTATATTAATGTCTGCCTCCCCCTCTAGACTGTGAGCTCTTTGTGGGCAGTCTTGTTTGTTTTTGTACTGTACTCTCCTAAGTGCTTATATAGTGCTTTGCACACAGTAAGTGCTCAATAAATACGATTGAATTGAATTTAGCTGCCGCTACTGCTGCTGCTATTACAACTATTCCTACTACCACCATGTGAGTGTCCCTTCCCACAGGCTTATCAGGTACCAGGAAAACCAAGAGTCCTGCCTTTGAAATGTCCCTGACTGGAGAAGCACAAAGGAGCAGTGATTCTCCAAGGAAAACTGTGATGAGTGATCTCTGCTGCTGGTCCCAGGTGGAAGCGTAGTGGATCACTGGTTCTCCCCTCTGTGCACACATCGGGGTCAGTGTGTGGTTCTTTGCAGGTTTGGTTCTCTGTGACTGCCGTGTGAAGTCGTGCTTCCCCCCAGGTTCCCCCGGAAATAGTACAGGAGAATTCCTTGTTCATTTCCTGTGGTCAGGATGGACTTTCCTCCAGGCTCACATATCCCTCCCACTCCTGGGATTTGGGAGAAGGGGGAGTCAAGAGCTTTGTTAAATTCCCACAGGGCCTGAGATTTGGGGTGGGGGAATCCTGAGAGTGGTGGCTCATGCCTCTAGGAAATCTGCTTATTCTGAGAAATGCATAATTAGTTAGCCTCCAATAATTAGTCACTGCTAATTTGAGAGAGTCATTCAGGAGGTAAGAGTCTAGCGCCAGTGATTCATCTGTTTCTCTTATGAGGATTAAGCACCCTATTGAACAAAGGGGCCATTCGTATTACACCATTTCTATCTGACAAATCTGAGGGATGTGGGATGTTAAGAAATGGATTTACTCCAAAGAGCGCAGTCTGTATTTGGAGGATGGCAAGGCTAGCACCAGCATTGTATTAAACGCCATCAATAGTATCTATGACACTGTGGGCAGAGCACTGTCCTAATCACTTGGGAGAATAAGATAGTAGATCCGATCCCTGCCCTCAAGGAGTTTACTATGTGCAGAGCACTGTACTAAGCACTTGGGAGCATATGATAGAGACATGATCCCTGCCCTCAAAGGGCCTTACAGTCTACTGGGTGCAAAACACTGTACAGAGCAGTTGGGAGAACACCATAGAAGCAAAAAAGCATAATCCCTGCCTTCACAGAGTTTGCAGTCTACGGAGTACAGAACACAGTACCAAGCACTTGGGAGAACACCAAAGAAGCAAAAAGCACAATCCCTGCCCTCACACAAGGAACTCACACAAAGAATTTATAATACTCAAGAAGTTAGATGTGGCATCCATGGAAGGTTCAGCCAAATAGAACGTTGGACAATGGGATTTCTCAATAGACCTTTAACCTGTTCTGTAGCTTGGTGTCAGATTGGCTTCTTAGCCCTTCAGTCTCCCAGTGCTACTCCCTGTGCAGAAAGGAAATGATTCCTTTCTGGATTTGTTTTTCTTCCGCTGTGTCTATCCCTTTGCGCTATATAGGTATGCAGAAAATTATCCTCCCCACCTTCAAAACCTGATTGAAGGCAATCTCCTCCAAGAGGCCTTCCCTCATTAAGTCCTCATTTCCTCTTTCTCCCACTTCCTTCTGAGTAGCCCTGATTTGCTCCCTTCATTCACCCCTCCCTCTGCCCCATAGCACTCATGTACTTATCTATCATCTATTTATTCTCATGTCTGTCTCCTGCTCTAGACTGTGAGCTCATTGTGAGCAGGGAATGTGTCTACCAATTCTTTTATATTGTACTCTCCCAAGCACTTAATACACTGCATGTATTATTATTACATGACTCTGCTCTGCTCCGCTAACAATGAAGAAAAGTGTTGACATTCCACCTTCAGCACTGACATGTTCCACCACATCATCAAGAAGCTGTTTTAGGATCCTAAGAAATTTCTCTGTGTAACCCACCGGCGACCCCAGCCGAGGCCAGTTGATGCCCCTGAACCCTTTCAAAAGACCTGCATTTTTCTTGTATTGTGTGAAGCAAAAATGATGCCATCTAAAAGTACAATGCTATTCTGGGAGAGCGCTGCTAACCATATTCTGGGGAGATGTCCCAGGGGCCCAGGGAGATCAATGTAATGCTATCATAGCGGATCCTAATATTCACCACATCTTCCCACCAACCAATAAGTACCTTGGAAGATGGTGAGTAGTAATCAATCCAGCCCCTGTTTTCATGCAAGGCAAAACCAAATATGGGTGTTTTTCAAGTCTTGCTGTTGAAACAAACATGTCCCCATGCAAGGGCCTGGAAGTCAGAAGGACCTGGGTTCTAATCCTGGCTTTGTCACATATCTGCTGAGTGACCTTGGGCAAGTCACTTAACTTCTCTGGGCACCATTTACCTCATTGGTAAAATGGGAATTAAGAGTGTGAGCCCCACTTGGGACAGGGACAGGGTCCAACCTGATAGACTTATATTTAACCCAGCTCTTAGAACAGTTCTTGGCACATAGTAAAGGCTTAACAAGTACATAATTATTATTATCATTATTGCTAATAATGATAATGATAACTAACACAACGGGCATGGACCAGAGAGTGCAAGTGGCACTATGCAAGCCACTGGCACTAGAATCAACTCCTCTGGGTGGCTTCTCAGTCCCGTAGTCTTTGCGGAGGGAATGAGGCTTGTCTATTGTTCGGGATGGGAAACTCCAGCATTGTCATCATCATCATCATCAATTCTTTGATCTTGATGACATTCTTAAAGTCTTCCTCTTAGTCAGGAAACTTTATGCCGCACTGGCAGGTCTTACAAAGGGGTTCGGTGACATCAGCTGGCCTGGGCTGGGGCCACCGATGAGTAGCACCAAGAAATTTCTTAGGATCTTAAAGCGGGTCCTTGGTGATGTGGTGGGACATGTCGGTGCTGAAGGTGGAATGTCGGCAACTTTATCATTCACAGAGCAGAGCTGAGCTATCTTATTATCCTAGCTTTCCTCTTGATCAGTACCAAAAGGCATCACGGATGAACCTCTCACTTGACAGTCTTAATTTCCACTTTACAGATGAGGTAACTGAGGCCCAGAGAAGTGAAGTGACTTGCCCAAGGCCACACAGCAAGCAATTGTCAGAGCCGGGATTAGAAGCCAGGTCCTCTGACTCCCAGGCCTATCTTTTCCAACAGTGGTGGCTGATCCAGGTGGAGTACAGCTATACGCCACCATTGATATTCTCAGAGTTCAGTCAGCCCTGCTGTGGGACCAGGAGAAAAAGCAACGCTCTGGGATTCGGGAGACCTGTATTCTAGTCCCAGCTCCACCAGTGGCCGGTTCATGAGGGCACAGACTGCACAGGCCTTGCCAGCGTCCTGCCCCCCGGCTGCCTACTTGCTCATTGTTCTCTTTGCCCAAGCTGGGGCATGTTGGGCAGGGACAAGAGAGCACGAGTGATGTTGTGACAGCCACTGACATTAGAACTAAATCCGCTCTGCACATTTTTGCCCTTAAGTCTAAGAACTAAAGCATGGCCATCGTCCCTGCAGGGGAAATCCATTACCATCATGTCCAACTCATTAGGAGTAGCAGCATTCAAGCAAGCCATTGTCTCCGCAAGAAAAGGCAAGAACGGCTTTCCAAACCGGGGCTGTCTGAGGGCAGGCTGGGAATAATAGTAATAATCGTGGTATTTGTTAAGTGCTTACTATGTGCCAGGCACTGTACTGACTGCTGGGGTGGATACGAGCAAATAGGACTGGATACAGTCCTTGTCTTAGGTGGGGCTCCTAGTCTTAATCCCCATTTTACAGTTGAGGTGACTGGGGCCCAGAGAAGTGAAGTGACTTGCCCAAAGTCACACAGCAGCCAAGTGGCAGAGCTGGGATTAGGACCCATGTCTTTCTAACTCCCAGGCCCATGCTCTCTCCACTGTGCCATGTTGCTTCTCTACTGCATCATGCTGCTTCTCAACTACACTATGCTAAAATACCAAGGCAGTGGAAAGAAGAGACTATCTGTGCTCCAGGACCATCAGAGCCTCAAGCCTAGGATTTTCCATGGGGCCAACCTTCAAAGGGCAAACGTCACTGCCAATCTCACATGGCAGAACCCAAGCGAGCCATCCAGGAAACTGGCTGTGCCTGGAACGGGCCAAACACATTCCTTGTGGCTGGGAAACTGCACCCAGTTTGGAAAGATGCCAGATGGATGCTAGGAGAAGGGTCTGAATCTGGCTGCAGGATCCGACAGCCAAGTTTGGGCATGACAGTTTCCCAGCTGAAAAGAAGTCTGGACCAGCTATTTTTAAATGATTCCAGGGGCAGTGGGAACTCTGTCTGTTCCGGGTGATGATTTATGCCATTCAGTTAGTTGAGCCTGGGAACGAGACCAGCTGGAGCATTGGTTAAAAAGAGCAGGGAGACTGGCAGGCTTCTGGGTGGGGCCCCTTCTTAGGAAGTGGACCTAGAATCCCTCCATTTTACGAAGAGGAGGAGCTGGGCGCAAATGGACAGGTGAGGTCTCGTGGGAGATAAACATGGCTTTGTAGGGCCTGTTTTGCTAACGGCAAAATTCGTCAGGCCATTCTCCCACCACCTAAGATGTAAGCCTGTGTGGGGGCCAAACACTGGATTTGTTGACGGGATGACCCAGCATGCCCTGTAGGGAACTGCCGGGCAGAGTCCAGCTTCAGTAGAGCATCGAGTATCAAACTCAACAGGAGGTCTTGATGGAAAGCTACTGGGGTTGGCCAAAAAGGCACATCTGGCTTCTTGGGTAGTTTGGTCAGTGTTACCAGTACGTGAGAACATGTATGTGTGTGTGTGCGCGTTTGTATTTCTGGCCAGACACTTTGGGGGGAGTAAGAACTCTCTTAGATGAATAGGGAACCCATTAGTGCATTACTGCACTCTGTTCTCTCCGAGTACCCAGCCTATGAAGCAAGCTGGACTGCTGAAATGGCCTCAACTGGGCAAACATCTTCAGAATAGATAAGCAACAACAATGACAATACAACAACAACAATAATAATAATAATAAAAAAAATATAATAATAATAGTGATAGTGGTATTCGTTAGGTACTTACGTGTCACACACTGAATACATGATATAAGCAGCTCGGACTCAGTCCCCGCTCCATACAGGGCTCACAGCTTAAGGGGAAGGAAGAATAGGTACTGAATCCTCATTTTACAGTTGATGAAACTGAGGCCCAGAGGAGTTAAGTGACCTGGCTAAGGTAACATAGATTAGAACCCAGGTCTCTAGACTCCCAGTCCTGTCTTCTATCCACTAGGCCACGGTGCTTCAAAATAAGACCATCCAAACTCATAGGAATTGAAACTGATCCGAAATTGCTCTAGAAAAGCTTCATTTTTGGCCAGTTGGGTTTTTCCCTAGTTGTCCTACAAGCTAGGCAAGAATTAATTTCAAACAAAAATCTGTATTGTTTGTATAGCACGAACGTCTAGTTAGTTGGAAAAACATGTTTTTTAAATTAAATTTCCTTTGAAAAACAATGGCTTAAGTTAAGGAAAATATGTTTTGGAAAACATGAAAAACTTTGAGAAAGCTAAAACTGGAAGGCAAACGAAGATGTCTGGGGCTTTCCCCAGCCCCCAGACCTCAGCGCTGCTGCTGCCGCCCCTCTGTCCATAATGAGAGCCAGCCGGTAAGCCCCTCTCCAGAAACAAAGCAGCGCCATGAGCAAAGCCAGTCCTGCCCGAGTGCCCGCTATTGCCCCTCTGGCCACCATTGCCATGGCCCAGGAGGAGATGAGAAAAGCGCAGCTGCAGGAAGAATGGGCAATGCCCCAGGTGTCGCTGCAGGAGGAGTCAAGTTGTGAAGGCAGGGGGGCAGCCCAGCTCCCCCTTAGCCCCTTGCCGTGCTCCCAGAAACAAGGTCCCAGCTGGGTGTGCAGGTGGGCAAGCTCAATTGCTGTCATTATTGGCCTGGCCCCTGATGGGCAGGTGGCACTTAGCATGGAGGGAGAAGCAGTCTGGCATGGGCTTTGAAGTCAGAGGACCCAAGTTCTTAATCTCAACTCTGAGGCTTGCCTGCTGTGTGACCTTGGGCAAGCCACTTAATTTCTCTGTGCCTCGGTTTCCTAAATTGTAAAATGGGGATTTAGTACCTGTTCTCCCTTCTACTGAGGCTGTGGGCTCCATGGGACAGGGACTGTGTCCATCCTGATTAACTTGTATCTACCCCAGTGCTCAGAACAGTGCTTGACGCACAGTAAGGGCTTAACCAATATCATAAAAAAACCTTTCTCCTATATGCTTAGTACTCTGCACACAGTAGGGAGAATAGGGAGAATATGATACAATAGAGTTGGTAGACACAATCACTGCCCTTAAGGAACTTAGAGTCTATCTGTGTGCAGAGCATGGTACTGAGTGCTGGAAAGAGTACAATACAACAAAGTTGGTTGTCAGGGTCCCTGCCCTTGAGGAGCTGACAGTCTCCTTCCCAGGGGCTGGGGAGTTGCACATAGAGTCAGGGCAATGGGAGCCAATGGCGACTTCACTCTGAGCCCAAACACCTCTTCACACAGCTGATAAGGCAGCTGGGGAACCAGGAGGTTGGTTTGGTGCCAACAGACTTTGGAGGTGGGGAGCGGGACCACACGGCCATGAATCTGGAAGTTGTTAATGTTTCTTCTACCCCCACCTTCCCAAACGTCGAGAGCAGACCCTCACATGTCTGGACTGTGACCAGCACAGGATATGCCTTTCCACCACACCATCTGCTCGGACGGCTCTAGCCTCTGTGTCTCAAGTGTGGTCAGACAGCTGAAGATCTGTCTGAGTGCCTCTGCTTCTCTAGATTCCACTTTCCCTTGACTCACCCAGTTCACCCGCTGGCTGGCCCTGTGTTGTTAGAGAGGCAGTTTCCTGGAGCCGACCATGTGGTGGGGTGAAGGGTATTACAAGGGCTCACTTGGGGGCACTTGTCTGTCCATGCACATCCCTCCCATCCCTAGAGTTTGGATTCCTTTGTCCAGTGTAGCCCCCAGTCCCTCTGGCAGGCAGGGAAAGCCGAGCAACAACAATCATGGCATCTATTGAGCATCTATTGAGCATTGTACTCAGTGCACAGGAGAGACCATCAGAAACATGGGACATGTTCCCTGCCCACAAAGAACTTGCAAGCTATCTAGGGAACTGGGCACAAAATAATTCCCAGATTGGAGGAAGGAGCGCATTAATAGCCAAGTATGTAAATTGACATGTACAAAATTGATACTGGAGGTTGAGAATGCAAATATGCTAAGTTAGTAGTTTGGGGTAGAGTGGGGAGGAATGTCACTTAAGGAGAAGAGCATTGAATCAGGGAAGGCCTCCTGGAAGAAGTCCGATTTTGAAGATGGGAAGAGGTCAAACCTCCGGCTATTTTCAGAGCTCTGTATGAAGCATTTGGAAGAGTCCAGTAGAGTAAAACACAAGGGCCCTGCGTTCTAGTGGGAGAATCAGGCACATTTTTTTTTCCACAAAGAATGGAAACTGGAGAAATTAACTCAATCATCACTGCTAATAGCTGGAGTAGAAAAGGATACATGAATAAATACATGATTACATTAATATATGTGGAGAATATGCACAGGTGTGAGTGGTAAGGGTATAAAACTAAGTGCTAAGGGGCAACTGTTGGATATTTGTGACCTGGGAGGGCAGAGTTTAATTAGGATGGGCCTCATCCTATCTTCTGACTTGCTGCTGCCTGAGACATTAATGAGTTTATAGGTCTAATCGCCTGTCTAATGCTTCAGGAAAGCTAGCAATTCATCAACCAATTAAGCATATTTATTGAGTGCTTACTATGTGCAGAGCAGTATACTAAGCACTTGGGAGAGTAAAATATAACAGAGCTGGTAGACACGTTCCCTGCCCACAGTGAGCTTACAGCCTCAAGGGGGAGGCAGACATTAATATAAATGAATAAATTATGGCATGTATATAAGGGCTGTGGGACTGAGGGAAGGGTGAATAATAGCAAGGGAGTCAGTTACAGAAAAAGTTGTATATAAGGTTTCAATGAATGTTAGAACTGCCACAGAACTAACGGGAAATTTGGAGTCCATCCTCAGTGTAGCCACCAATAAAACCCACATCTCTAAGGTGGGCTTTGGTGGAATCCCACAATTCACATACCGGCATCTCTCATTCCTCTACCTGGAGCTTCCTCGAGTACATATTGAATGCCCACCAGGTACAACAGTACTGTACCAAGTGCCTGGGAAAGTATGAAGGAGGTTGAGGATGTGACCCCTGCTCACAATTTACTCATTGACAGGTTGCCGATCTTGACCATTTCCCCTCCAAATTATTTCAGGACGCTCTTCTGAGAACCCCCAGCTAGGGTGGTGGTTTACACATAGTTTATCAGTGTGGTCTGCCACGTCCTGTGTACTTATGAGAACTGGATTCACAACCTCTTTCATGTCAGCGACAAAAAAACCTCCTTAGCAACTTCAATCAATCAATAAATCAATCAGTTCTATTTATTGCACACCTACTGTGGGCAGAGCACTGTACTAAGCACTTAGGAGAGTACAATAGATATAAAGGACATGAACACCACCCACAAGGAATTTACAGTAAGAATTCATTGAATTCTTACCCATCTCCTTTTCTACCTTGATTATGGCTTAGCCCCAGTGATTCCCTATTGGGGCTTCTGACTTTTGCACCTTTCATTAACTTTAATGCCCTTGGAAATACTCCTCATTCTCTTTCTAGACCTAATTCTGCTCTATGCAGATCTGGCACACAGCCTGCCCTCTGATGACCTCTTTTATTGTTCCCTTCAGACAAGCACAGTTTTCGTATGGCCCCCCATTTCTTTTTGTGGTGGGGGTTCTATGGTTCACATTTTCTCTGAGCTTCTAAGGTGATTATAAACAGCCTCCAAACTTCTGGCATGTTATTTATTCATTTACATTGGCTTCTCAGCTTTGCCCTACTAAGTGATCCAGCCTTGGGCTTTTCTCTTGGGCCAAGATATCCACATCGCAGAGAGATTCTCTCACACCAATCCTGGCCCTAGGTCCTGACTCACACTAAGGATTAAATCCGGGATCCTTTCAATCGTATTTATTGAGCTCTTACTGTGTGCAAAGCACTGTACTGAGCATATTTTAATGGCATTTATTAAGCGCTTACTATGTGCAAACCACTGTTGTTTGGCAGGATTTAATCTATGTCCTTGTGGGATGTAGGGTTAGATGCAGAAATTGGTGATTTATCAATGAATGGCATTTATCGAGGTTCACTGTATGCAAAGCATATTACTAAACAGTTGGGAGAGTACAACAGCACCACCTCCAAACTCTTCTCATCCTGATAAGTCCTGTTGGCAATCAGTGAGAGGACAACAGAAACTAGCCACTCTCTGTGCCTACCTAAGGGGGCATCATTCCCAGCCTCATTATCACTTTCTCCTCACTGTCCTTATTTTGATCCAGGGGACTTTAGGACAGTGTGAGCCCACTGTTGGGTAGGGACCATCTCTATATGTTGCCAACTTGTACTTCCCAAGAGCTTAGTACAATGCTCTGCACACAGTAAGCGCTCAATAAATACGACTGATTGATTGATTGACAGTGCTGCTATACTACTGCTTGATTTTCTTTGATTATTGAATTTTAGCCCATAGAAATTCCACACAACTCATCTTGGAGGAGTTCTTCCTCTTTGAGTTTCTCCCAGAAACTTGAAAATTGGCTGAGCCTGACAGAAGATGCGTGGAATCTGTCACCCCAAAACATGGAAGAGGGAGAATTATCACTGTGTTCAATTAGAGTTTGGATACACTCAAGGAGGCCAAGACTGTAATTAATAGAGGGAAAAGATAGAGCTCTGTGAGGCACATCTCCATCTGCCAAGTTGACCATCTCTATTCCACCCTTACCCCACATTAAAAGCGCTCTTAAAGTCCCACCTCCACCAACAAGACTTTCCTGATTAATCCTCCTAAGCCAACTGAGCCAACTCTAGCACTTACAAACTTATCTACACCCTCTTCAGCACACATATGCAATATCTATACATTTGATTCATCATTTTACAATAATTTAAAATATAATAATGATGAAATTTTTAAGAATGTGTAAAGCACTGATAGATATAAGATCATTAGATTGGACACAGTTTTTGTCCACTGCAGTGGTAAATATTATTATGTTTGCCTCCCCAGTTAGAGTGAAGGTTCCTTGTGGGCAGGGAACATATTACTTCTTTGTCCTGTGCTTCCCAAGTGTCTAGAGCAGAGCACGGCACCAAATAGGTGCTCAATTTGGAAGTGGCCTGACTCTAGGACTTGAATAGAGGCGAGCATCTTTCTTGTCTGATTTGTTGGGCTCACCCCCTCCCGTCCTACCACTCCCATCACCAGTGAGCCCAGTGAGCCAGAGGCTGGGTGGACACAAACTTGGAGTCCTGGGACTGTTATTGTTGCCACTCTAGCCTTGCAGCATGTTGTATCCCTGACTTTCCACAAGCCATAGGTGGCTTTTAAGAGCCAGCTCCTGTGGTCCCCTGGGGCCCACAGCGGTTGTGTGCAACCTTTCCTGGTTATTGTTTGAAGGTGGGGCCCAACCACAGTTGATCTTCCTGGTTGTATTTTTTTGTGGAAACAGCTGATGAGACAAGTGGTGAGATGAAAAGTCAAAGAGCGAGTGGTTGTCCAGGGCTGACCAAAACCAAATTCGGCAAAGATAGATGACCACAGATGCATGCTAGCTGGGGGTTGAGGTTGGGAAAAAAAGCTGTGCTTGACCCTGACCGCTGCAAACAAATGGAGTGGACTCAGTATGGATGGATAGCCCATGCCCATATGCATATTCATTTATTCACTCAAGTATTTTGTTTGGCCCTTGCATTCTGACTTGTTCCATTACCACTGATTGATACACTGACTGCTTTATGTATATACCCTTATGTTCTCCATTTCTGCTATCTGCAATTTCTTTTAATTTCTGTCTGCCCCTCTAGACTGAAAGCTCCTTGTAGGCAAGGATTGTATCTAACTACTACATTGTATTGTAGTCTCCCAAGCACTTAGTAAAATGCCCTGGATACAATAAGCACTCAATAAATACCATCAATCAATTAAGTAATCTATCTTTTTGCTTCCCCAATTTTATAGATATTTTAATGTCTGTCTCCCCATGTAGACTGAAAGTTCCTTGTGGACACGGACCATACCTACCAACCTGATTATACTGTACTCTCCTAAGAGGCTAGTACAGTGCTCTTCACAGAGTAAGTGGTCAATAAATACCATCACTGGATTGTATTCCCAGTTACTCCCTGTTCGATCCTTGTTCTTCCTCCTCTTCACCCATCTTCTGTAAACCATTTTTCTATCTGTCTGTCTCCTCATCAGGGTGTGAGCCTCTTGAGGGCAGGGACCATGTGTCTTGCTTCTGTGGTACTCTTCCAAGTGCTGAGTACACCGCCCTCAAGATGTGCTCAGGAAATCCCAATGATTGATTGATTGATTAGCTGATTGATTGGTAGAGCATACCCTCTATTTCTATCTTCCTCTCTCTGTCTCCATTCTGGATCCTCACCTGAGGTGCCCTTTGAGGTAAACATTCCAATGGGCTGAGACCCCAGATCTATCTAGCCTCAGACTAGCTGTAGTGGGGATCAGCACCTTGGATCAATCAATCAATCAATCAATCAATCGTATTTATTGAGTGCTTACTGTGTGCAGAGCACTGTACTAAGCACTTGGGAAGTACAAGTCGGCAACACATAGAGACAGTCCCTACCCAACAGCGGGTTCACAGTCTAGAAGGGGGAACTTGGATGAACTGCAACCTCACCTTCCCTCTCATCACAACTTCTGGTTGCAGAATTAACTTCTGGTCTAGATTCAGTTTAAGTAGATGGATAATCTTTCTGACAAGAGGTCAGAAGAAGATGACCCTCACATTGTTTTTTGAAGCATTCTACTGCCACAGGGGGTGGATGCATCAGTTAATCAATCCATCATATTAATTGAGTACTTACTGTATGCAGAGCACTGTACTAAGCACATGGGAGAGTACAATATAACACAGTTGCAAGACACCCTCCCTGCCCACGATGAGCTTACAGTCTAGAGGGGGGCCAGTTGGGGCATGGCCCATAGACACTCGGCTCTGTGAGGTTCACCCAGGAAACCTGTTTCCTGGGAAACCGTCCTTTTCCCTTTCCCCAAATCTGTTCCCACTAGCTCTGACCAGGACCTGCACCATTCCAGCCACTCCTCTCCGGACTCAGTTGTTGAATCTCTACTTGTTTTTCAGAAAACCCTCTTCTAGGATTTCTCATTTGAGGTTTTACAGAGCACTGAATGACTTCTGGCTAGCTGGTGATAGAGAAAGCCCTTATCACGGGAGTCTTAGACAAAACACTGCACTCTAGTCAGACTGGTAGAAACTGAAAACTTTTCAAGGTGCACGAGGAAATAAGATAAGGCAACTCATGAGGTGATAGGATCAAAGGTGATGTCCATGAGAATGCTGCTTTTTTCTGCAAAACTGAGGGTTAGAGAGTGCCCTTTGTCTACCAATCAATTGATCAATGGTATTTATTGAGCCTCTGCTCAGTACAAAAGAGGCTTCCCCTCCATGCTCCAGAGAATTGGTGGCTGGGTCAAGGCTACTTCCTGGGTCAAGGCTACTTCCTGGGTCTTCAGAAATTTCAAAACTGGTGGAAGACTTTGTCATAATCATCCATGCTGTTGCAAATATTTAGTTCATCATATGAGGGCATTAGACTCTCTCTTCCCTTCTTGCTTCACAGTTTTCTGAAGAAGTGATTCTAGCTATCTTCTCTCATCTTATCTTTCCCCATGTGAATTAGTTCTGCAGATGATGCTAACCATAGGTAGACAATGCCCCAGGTAGGACAGTCTACAGAATTTGAACTTTTGGGGGTGTTATAAAGGGCTATCGGCCTGGCCCTCCTGAGGGAAGGAGCCTGGGAGAGACTCTCAGCCTTCAGCTTCCCTCCAACCCCAGGGTGACCGAAGAGGGGCCGGAGGACTTGCTGACTTCCCCTTGCACTGAATCGTCTTTCATTTCGAGCAGAAATGTGCTGAGGTCCAGTGGTGGAGAATGGTGGGGGTTCCAAGTTCTGATGGGGAATGTGCTGAGGTTTGGTAGAGGAGACGGCCAAGGTCCGTCGGTGGGAGTGTTCCAAGGGTTGGCAGTGGAGCAGACCAAAGTCCAGTGGTGGGAGTGTTCCAAGGGCTGGTGGTGGAACGGGCCAAGATTTGGCAGCGGAGCACACCACCGTCTGGTTGTGGGAGCATGCCAAGTTCTGGAGGTGAGAGTGTCCTGAGTTCCAGTGGCTGGACCCAGGAGGTGTGTGGCCCAGCAAAGAACTCAGATGATAGCCAACAGGGAGACATTCTTTTCCAAACCTCTGACTAGCCCCAGGTCCATCCTCTCTGACAACCTACCTCACTTCAGGCCTACTGCATCCTTTGTTCTTCCAATAAAATCAGTCAATTGATCAATCAATCAATGACATTACTGAACACCTATTGTGTGCAGAGCATTGTTCCAAGTGTAAGGGAGAATACAATATAACAGAGTTGCCCACAAGAAAGTTTATGGTCTAGGGGTCAAAAGAAAAGTTCAAACAGAAAGCACGGACAATGTCAGAACTGTGGGGGTCTCCTTTACAGTGACAAGTAAAATGAGATTTTGGTGATTTTTTTTCTGGTATTTGTTCAGCACTTACTACGTGCCAGGCATCGCAATAAGCTGAGGTAACTGAGGCACAGAGAAGTGAAGTGACTTGTCCAAGGTCACACAGCAGAGGAGTGGCAGAACCAGAATTAGAACTTAGGTTCTTCTGACTTCCAGGCCCAGGCTCTATCCACTAGGCCCCACTGCTTCTCACCATTATGGGGGGGAGGGCTGTGGTGTGGTGTGACAGAAATGGTGAGAAAGGCTTTTACAAGCCTCACATCAACAACCAGATTAAGCTCTGCCTCCCTCATCAACCCCCCTTCCCTTATGGGTAAATCAAAGGGCCATTCATCTTCCTCTCCCCTGTCCCCACCCTCCCCCCGGCTTCCCTCCCCCTGCAGAAAACCACAAACTTTGGCCATAGCAAAATTTCCCGTTTAATTTTATTCCCAGGCATGACCCTTTCTTCCTGTTGGATCATCCTTCAGCTTATCATCCCATCTCTCTCTGTTGTCATGCTCTTCTATTTGGTCTACAGCAATCTGGGATGGTCTGAGTTCCCTCAGGACAGATTGTGGCTTATTAACCTTGTTCTGGAAATAAGGAGCCTTGGGTTCTAGTTCCAGTTCTGCAGGTGGAGGGGTACCTGCTGATAACAATGGGCCATTCATTGGTGGTGAGGGCTTTGGACTGAAGAACCACTTAGGGCTCTCCACAGGGTGGAATCTTGAAATCAGCCGGCTAAGGTGGACACTGAAGATGAAAGGGGCTACCACACAATTCTCCGCTGGGTCTTGGCACTACGGCACAGTGTCAGCCCTGTTCTGCAGAAGCTTTGGCTGTGGGTGGTGGTCCTGGTGTAAAGCACATTCATGGGCACTCCTGCCCACCTCTTCACTCTTTGAACTCAGCATCCCAGCAGAAACATGGCAGGAGGAACAAGAGAGTGAGTGGTGCTCGGCTGGTACCCAGAACTAATAATAATAATAATAATAATAACAATTATGGTATTTGCTAAGTGCTTACTATGTGCCAGGCACTGTACTAAGCGCTGGGGTAGATACAAGAAAATTGGGTTGAACACAGTCCCTGTCCCAAGTTGAGTTCACAGTCTCAATCCCCATTTTACAGATGAGGTAACTGAGGCCCAGAGAAGTAAAGTTACTTGCCCAAGGTCACACAGCAGACAAGTGGTGGAGCCAGGATTAGAACTCATGAACTTCTGACTCCCAGGCCCATGCTCTAACCACTATATCACGCTGCTTCTCTTAATAATTATGGTTTTTGTTAAGCACTTACAGTGTGCCAGGCACGGGGTAGATTCAAAATAATTGGGTTGGACATATCAACTCCTCCCCTTAGGAGCTCTGCCATGAAGTTTTTGGACTGAGACCCATTCTTGACAGGCAACTCCATCTCCTTATCCTTCACCACCACCACCACCACCCTCACTATCATCATCATCATCATCAACCCCACCATACCCCCATGCCTAGGCCAGCACCACACCCCCAGTAGGTCCTGGGACTTTCTGATGCCAACGATGAAGCTGGGTTTGAGGATGAGGATACCAACAACAGCCGCTGGCTCCTTGGAAATTTCTAGCTTATTGGAAATGCCTCCAGGGACTTCAGGTCTTGCAAGGGTCTATAGAAGTGAATAGTGGAAAGGATTCCTTTTATTCTTCAATGCCCCTGCCTGTTGACTACACTCACTTCCCATTCCGACATGCCTGAGCCTTGTGTTTTAGAGGACCGGTCATCTGGAACATCATCCCTCCCTCTGTTTATTTTTTTCTTCTTTTGGGCTCTTTTCAGGACCAGAAATGAAGGGAAATGGCCACATTTTAGGGCCACTCAGTGACTGATGATGTCTGTCAACTTTGTTCTTTATCTTCTTAATTATACCCACATCTATCACATCAGCAGCTCACTGAGACTGTGACCTTGTTTACTGAATCACGTAGATATGGTAAGCACCTCCTCCTCCATTGGCAAGGAGCCCATTCCACCTGGTGCTGCATCGGGGGAGGGACCTCTAGAATTTGGGGTGCTTGATGCTGCAGGTCAAGAGGGTCAAAGTACCCTTTGGGAAGATGGCACTTCCTTTAGGGCTTCTAGACTTTGCTGTTGCACAGTCTTTCCAGGTTTCCGATCGATCAATACATCAAACAATCGACCCTTCCATCAGTGGGACTGACCAAGCACTTACTGATTGCCATGGGGCTGAATTAAGCGCTCAGGAGAGGACAAAAGAATTGAAACATATTTTTCACCCTCAAGGAGCTGATAGTAATGGAGATGGCAAGAGCTCTGGGTTTCAAATGAGAAGCTTGGGATGGCAAGCGTCCAGTGGTCAGTCCTTCCTAGTCATCGGGAATTCATCATGGACCCTCCAACAGCCCCTTCCATCCACTCTCATTCCACCTGCCCACCCTGAAACCTCCCTCCTTCCCTCCCTCCCTCCCCAGACACACCCATTCTTAGGGCTGCTGGGGCCCCCATGGGCTGAGAACGATCCTGCTGCAACTCGGTTGCTCACAGCTCAGGCCGGTTGAGGGGGAAGGTCTGTAGTGGTGCAAGCACACTCCAACAAGGGACAGGGGGATTCCCGGCACTAGGCTCCCTGGACCATTCACCCAGTTCTGGTCCCAGCCTCCTCATCTTTGGCTTCAAAGCAGTCAATCACCTAGCCATCTACCTCACCTTGCTACTCTCCTACTACAACCTAGCCCACAAACTTAGCTCCTCTAATGTTAACCTTCTGACTATCCCTCGATCTTATCTATCTTGCTGCTGACTCCTTGTCCACATCCTGCCTCTAGCCTGGAAAATCCTCACTCCTCAAATCTGGCAGACAATTACGCTCTCCATATTCAAAGCCTTATTGAAGGCACATCTCCTCCAGGAGGCCTTCTCTGACTAGGCCCTCCTTTCCTCTTCTCCCACTCCCTTCTGCATCGCCCTGACTTACTCACATTATTCATCCCCTCTCCCAGCTCCATAGCATTTATGTACATATCTGTAATTTATTTATATTAATGTCTGTCTCCCCCTCTAGTTTGTAAGCTCAATGCAGGCAGGAAATGTGTCTGCTTATTATTATATTGTACTCTTCCAAGTGCTTAGTACAGCCCTGCACATAGTAAGCACTCAATAAATACAACTGAATAAGTGAATGAATGAATGCTGGTCAACGGGTCCCTTTCTTCAGTGCTCTTCACACAGTAAGCTGTCAGTAGATACGATTGATTGGTTGACTGACTCTCCTGCCCACCTATCCTTGCTCGACAGCCTCCGCTCCAGTCCCTGTCACAGAGAACCCGAGCCCAGGCAGGAGCCGCCCACCTGCAAGCAGCCCAGCCTCCAGAGATGCAGGGTCGGCTGCAGGACCTAATTATATTCTTGTAATCCTCAACTTGAAGTTTCCAGTCACCTCTATGCGAACCCCAGCCCTTGGCGATTATGTAACAATGGAAAAGTGCCCACAAACTCCACGCTCCTTCTGGAGTCCACATTGTGGTGGTGGGGAGAGAGCTGGGGCGGGGCTGCACCCAAGCGTGGGAGGAGACCCCGCCCTCCCAAGGGAGAGCACACAGATTGATTGAACTTAAAAGGGCACAGTTGAAAAGGGACCTCGACCAGACCTCCCTTTTCGACTGCATGTTTTTTGCACCTGCAGCAGTTGTCCCAGCTCCAGTGCTCTTCTCCTGGCCCCTGCCCCTCCACCCTCCCCAACCCCCTCCGGAGACCACTCTTTCATGCTCTTGCCCAAATGTGCCATTTTCCTGCTTGGGTGGGGGTGGGAGTGAATATCAAAAGAAACTTTTCTTTTCAGAACTTTTGTAAGGAAGGCAACGCCGGATGCAGATCTAAAGTGGGTTGCAGGTCTGGCACAGTTCCTGGAGACCATTTCACGGGGAGAAATAACCTCCGCTTTTCTCTCTGGACACTAAACTCCTTGTGGGCAGAGAACATGTCTGTCAACTCTCTTGAACTCTCCCAAGTGCTTAGTACAGTGCTCTGCACATAATAAGCATTCAATAAATATGACTGACTGATTGATTGATTGATTGGACCTGGAGTTCTTTCAGTCACGCTCTGCCCTGTTCTGTGGATGTCGGGTCAGGACAGGCCTAAACAACTTTCCTACGAAACCACCAGCGCACAGCATGTTCCACAGTTAATAACCAAACTGGACCATGTCGGGGTGGGGACACTCTCCACTGCATTGGACTTAAGCACTGAGAGTTCATCCATGGAAAAATGCTCGCTCACTATCAGTGACTTGGGGACTGAAAGGAACTTGTGTTCAGTAATCCCTAATAATTCACAAATGCAAGGACCATTACTTAGGCACCCAGGTGGGGAGAGGGAATTCAAGTCTTGAAGCCAAGGGACTTCAATGTTGGAATTAGACCTGGATGGGGGATAGGGGAATCTTTGTCCACATTTCTCATTGCCCTCTGTTGAGATGAACATTGACACATAAATACTTTTTTAGACTCTATGGATTGTTAATAATCCAAACAGCATCTGCTGAATTTAACAAGAGCTGGCACAGATTGGTTAAACTCTGAACCAGGGATTATGGGAGAGAGAGGGAGGGAGGGATGGAGGAAGGGGAGGAGAGAGAGAAATGGGTAATTTGAATCAATATCTCTCTGCAGTCAATCAATAGTATTTATAGAGCATTTGTGGTATGCACAGCACCATACTTAGCACTTGGGGGAATACAAACAGCCAGTAGACCCAATCTCTGCCCTCAAGGAGCTTACAATCACACACAGAAAATGCTCAATACATACCACTGAAGATGACAGTGATGAAGAGGACAGTTCTGAAGCAACAGAGGTTAAGGTGCTCATGTTTATTTCCTCTCAGGGTTCCTGTTTTCTAGGAAGTAAACAGTCCCTCCTGTATCAGCAGGATCTCCATGCCCCAGATTCTTTGTTGTGGACAGAGAACATGTCTACCAACTCTGTTATACTGTACTTTCCCAAGTGCTTAGTACAGCAAGTACTCAATAAATACGATTGATCAATTGATTCTTAACCAGTTTCAGGAAAATAGAGCCACGAGTGAGATAAAGTTGAGTTTCCCAAAGGAAATAACACAAGTATCCTGGATGCTTTCCTCAAATTATTACTATTATTATTATTAATCATATTTATTGAGTGCTTACTGTGTGCAAAGCACTGTACTAAGCCCTTGGGTGAGTACAATATAACATCAGACACATTCCCTGCCCACAACGAGCTTACAATCTCCAGATCCAGAAAAATGGTCCGAGCAGTATCAGTAGATTTGTTTTAAATGATTAAGCTGATTAAAATGATTAATGAATAACACTGATGAGTATGATGATTAAAAGCTCAACAGGAATAGAAACATGATTAAGTAACAATTTAAATATGGATGAACTTAGCTTATGGGAGAGGTGCACATAAAAATTCAGTTTTTAAATTGTTAGTGTACCTAGTTGGCAAAAAAAGTACCTGTGCTAACAAATCAGCTTTTAGAAAATACCAGTTCTGCCTTGACCCGTCTGGGTGATCTTGGGCAAGTCACTCATCCTTTCTGGGCCTCAGTTTTTAATATGTAAAATGGAGGCAAGATATCTGCTCTCTCTGTTTCTGTGAGCCCTGTGTGGGACAGGGACCAAGTCTGATCTGATTATCCTGCATCTATCCAAGGGTTTAGCACAGTGCTTGGCATACAGCAAGCACTTGCTAAAAGCTCTAATGAACTAAATGACCAGTTCTCCCTCAAGACTCTAGAGTAATCTGTGACCCAGAAGTTCTGGATACCATTGTTGGGTGGAGTCTGGGCTTCCCTGTCAACCACCATAGGGACTTTCTGGGCCTAATTCTCCATACCCCGCTCCCCTATTCCCTACTCCCCACCCCAACCCTTGGCTCCTCTAGGATTGTCTTTACTCCCACACAAAAGGGAGTGTTCCTAGTTGCAGAACTTTGTTTTTAACAATCACCTCGTTTATAAGTCACTCTCTAAGCTCCAGTAAGAAGCAAAGGAGATGTATGAAGAGGACCATTTTAGAGTAACTTTCCCCACCATAAATTCGGAGAACAAACTTACAGGGCATGAAATAAAAGTCTCTACACAAATCACCCCATGTGGCTCCATGATCTCATCAAAAGCTCAGGGTAGCTTGAGTTCGAAGTAGTTTCCCTCTACTCTTGTCAACATCAAAAGAAAATCCACACGTAAAACATAATGCCACCTTAGACATTGTAAAATTCTAAACTCCTAGCCTTGGGAGTTAAATGCCTTTTAAGTCTATGCCAGACACTTCTCAAATCTACATTTCCCAACTAGAAGTCAGGCGAGGTCATCATCATCATCATCTGTATTTATGGGGCACTTACTATGTGCAAAGCACTATACTAAACACTAGGGAGAGTACAGTGCAACAGAGTTGGCAAATACGTTCCCTGCCCAAAACGAGTTGGAGGATGGCACCCAGGATGACCCCAGGGTGAGGCCCAAGCAAGGTGAGGCAAAGGACAGCACCCAGAATGGCGCCCTACTGCTTTAGCTGTGGGCTGACTCAGATGAGATAATAAAAGAGAAAAAATGGAACTCTCTGGTGGGAAGGAGGGTGTGGCCATGGTGCAACTCTCAGGGAAGTCAAGGATTGTTGAGTGGCTCCAGGCCATTTGCAGAATCGAAAGTGACTCCAGAGGAAGCTCATTCCCAGAAGGAAGATGAGTTTCCCGGAGGAAATGACTCACAAGGTGGAGTTTCAAAGAGAGAAGGGAAGTGGCTCTTCAGAAACACAACGGGATTTTGGGGGAGCCAAGCCTGTCCCCCTGGAAGAATGCATTGAGATGAGGGTTCAATGGAGAAAGTGGGCAGATGGCCTTAGGCGGCGCTGGTGAGAAATCAATCAATCAATCAGTGAATACTGACAGTATGCAGGGCACTGGGTTAAGTGCTTGGGAAAGTGCAATCCAATAGAGTTGGTAGATACGATCCCTACCCTTGTGGAGCTCCTGGTCCTGAGGTCTTCACAAAACAGGGAGCGTGATGGTTACAGCACCAGAAAAAAAGCAGATCTTCCTGGAAATATTGCTGCAGCTGAAAAAATGACCAAGCCTAGGCCTATGAAGTCTATTTTCTCCAAGTTCTTGGCAGACCTGTTCCCTGTTTCTTGCAAAAACCAGGAAAGGAGATCCCCTTTTCTTCATTCTTTCAAAAGGAGGAGTGGAGGCACAGAGAGAACTCATCATTGCCCAAAGCGACACAGAGCAATAGAGGTCATGTTTGCACATTAAAGTTCCTTGCCTTCTCCAGGCACTCAATAAGCACTCAATCAGTATTACTGATTGGTTGGTTTGTTGAATGACTGATTGGCAAGGACTGGCGGAGTCTAGATGAGGTACTTTCAGGCCCATATTTCATGTGGAACTGAAGTTAAAGGAGTTGGAATTTTCTCTTGGTAGCAACTGCTTCCCGCGAAGTACGTTTCCCAGAAAAGGAGAGAAATGAGGTCCCATCAGTCAGTTAGCCCAAGAGCCCTCTTCCTGACTTCTTAGATAATGCTTTCTGGGCCAGGTGGCCAGCTGGAGGGGTTTTATCTGGCCCTCTCCATAATGAGGTGAACAGTGGAGACATTCCCTTGGGCTCTGGAAAACTCGCTGTTTTCTAAACCATTGTTGGTGCTTCACAGAATCTATCAATCAATGATATTTTCCACTGTGTGCACAGCACTGAACTAAGCACTGGGAAAAATATGATGGAGTTGGTAGACATACTCTGCCCACAGTGAGCTTACAAATTAGAGGGGACTGTAAGCTCATAGAAGCTCTGCTTTTTAAAAATGGGTATGTCTCCTGAGACCACAGAATCAGGAAGTTTATGTGCTGGGATCAGATAGGCCCTGCCTCTCTCCTTCTCCTTGTGTCTTGAATGAAGCCTCTGGCCAAAGGTTTCTGGGTTAGGTCACTTTTCAATGATGACCTAAGTGTGCCCTACTTCCCCATTATCAACCCAGTAACCCAGACTTCCTTGGATGACAAATAGGTAGCCACAACCTGGTTTGGGCTGGGACCTAATCCACTTTAAAGAGTTCGGAGGGCTAACAGTGGGCCAGAGGGAGTCAATAGGTCTCAGAGGGATTTGGATAGGATCCTGGAGGAGTGGTCCAGAGTGAGTTTTACTAGAGGAAATGTTAAAAGGGTCAGAAGTTGGAGAAGAGTTAACCAGTGTTGACTTCTCAGTGTCCCTCGTTACTGCAATTAAGACGACCCCCTCCGGGTGACCTGCTGGTCCAACCTAGTGATGGTATTTCTTTGGTCCTTGAGCAGCTTTCACTTTGGGTGCATTCCCTTCTTCCTTTCCAAAGGAAAGCCTTTGGCTTCTTGCTTCCCAAAACTCCTGGTGCCACCCTAAGAACGAAATACACCCCTCCTGGAGATCTTTTTCTGTCTCTCAGGAAAGAGTGGTATCGGAAGAGTGCCTCTGACAATACCATCTGGAGCTCTGGAACTCAAACTTCTCATACAAACGCATCCTGATGAAATCCTCTGGTCTTCTCCTGAGGCTTTTCTGCCTTCCTGCCAAACGGTAATTGGTACCCGTTCCTATAAGCCTTACATTCTCTCTGCCCCAGCTGGAGCAATCCCCCGGAGGGCTTTTCCTCTTCCCTTACTCTTGGCCACAGATCCTGCTTTGGTTTTCCAAAACTGACCTGAGTTCTCTTCCCAGGCTCTGGGAACAAGATTTTACTTTTTTGTGGGGGTTCCTCATGGTTCTCTTTATTCACTTCAGGTGCTGCTAAGTGCTAACCCTTTCAAGGAGAGGTTCCCGACTGGCTTAATGAACTATCACCCAGCCCTTCAGTGCCAATAAGGGAGTGGGCCTTTTCCTCTCCTGAACAAAAGAATGCTATCAAGGAGGCGGCCTATCAATGAATGGTATTTCCTGAGCACCAATTGCATGCAGAGCACTGTACTGAGCACTTGAGAGAGAATAGTAGAGTTTAAATGATCAGGGTCTGCCTTAATGCTTCATCCTGTGCAGATTCAAGTCAAAGACAGAATTTTCCACAGGAAATCACTCCATAGAATACTCCTGGCCCACGCAGACAGGGCCAAAGAGCTGGTGGCCAGACCTGAGTTCATTTCTTCTCCAGGAGACACGATAGGTATATCCTGGGACAGGGAAGCTGCTGAAACCATCCTGGGGTCACTGTCCTTGAGTCTTCCATCAGAAAAAATCATGCCACAAACCCTGGCACCTCTCAACTGGACCCCACTCAGGAAGCAGAGAAATGCGAGCACGAACATTGAATGTTAGCTGTCCAAAAGTTTGACCTCTGGTCTGAGATAACCAGACCGGTCATTTCTAAAGTACTCATGCAACCTAAGTCTCCAGAATGGCCAGGGAGGGAAATTCCTATTAAAGCACCCAGTGTTACACTGAAGCTCTAATTCCAGGAATTTCTGCTTAAATTGGGAGATTCCAGTAGAGGTAAAAGACTGACTCAATCAGTCAAATAATCCACTGATACCACTGACTCAGTGCCAGCTGTGAGGAGAGCACTATAGTAAATGGTTGGGAGAGTCCAGGAGAGTTTATAGAAATGATCCTTGCCTTTGAGCAGCTTACAATTGAATGGGGAACACAAAAAAGAGCCAAGACAACCTACTACCCTTGGCCCTGAGGTGCTTTGTTGAGTATGGAGTTCCCCTTCTATACTTTTGGCCTTGATGTGTTCCAGCTTATTAGCTCCTGTGGCCTCTTCTGGCAGAATTTATTCTTGGTGTAGTCAATGGTTGTTATAGGTGATTAGAGGAATCAAAGGAGATGAAGTTCTGGGGAAAAACGCTATTTTCATCTTTAACCAAGAGGCTCGACCAGGGCGTAGGATGGCACCACAGGTACTGGTTGTATTGGGAAGGTCCCAGTACGGTTGAGATAAAGGGATCAGAGATCCCAATTTGGGGAAACTACTGGAGTTCTTAGTTTACTCAGCCTGAGAATATAAGAGGTAAAAGACACTCTCCCAGGCCTGAAAGAGCTTACCTTCTAAATGGGGACACCTGAATCCTTTACGATTAGGAGGAGAAGCAATTGGTTATACAGCCATGAATGCAGATACAGCCATCGGCAAATGGGGGAAAACACAAACTGAAAATCCATTAAGCCAAGGGAGTTTAGTAGTAGAGCAGGACACTGTTCAGGGAGGAGGTGCTCTGACCGTCTGGGAGCCCAGAAGTGCGAAAGTGGGGTTTTAAACCTAATCTGACTGGCAAGATTCTGAGGTGATTTCTAGCATTTATGGAGGGGGAGGGAGTGGAAGACCAACCTTAGGACCTCAGAGACAATGTCCATGAAATCAATCAACCAATCAGTGGTAAGCTCACTGTTGGGCAGGGAATCTGTCCACCAACTGTGTTAGAATGTAATCCCCCACATGCTTAGGGCAGTGCTCTGCACACATAATAAGTGTGCAATAAATACCACTGATTGATTTACTGAGCCCCTGGTAAGTGCTGAGCCCTGCACTAAGTGCTTAGGATGGGATAGCACGGCACAAACTCCGATCCCCACCCTCCAGGCTCTGACTCTCAGGAGCCCTGAGCATCCCGGAAGGGCTGGTGAGTTTGACTGTTCTGACTGCAGGAGTGTGGGCCTACCTTACAGCCCCACCCAGCTCTTGGGGAGTTTTCGGTGACTCTTCCTCGTTGTTTCTCTCCACCCTTTGAAAGGGAAAGGAAAAAGGGCCCGGGGCTTGGAGAGCCCCGGGAAGGAGCTATTTTTGCAAGAGAGAAAAAAAGAACCAGCAAACCCCGCCCTCCTTCCTCCTCCCCTCTTCCACCTCCTGGCCTGCCCCGATCAAGGTCAGCAGAAAAGCTATTTTTGAAAGCAACAATCCGGCCCGACTTGTTTGGCCTCTTGGGGCAAAACAGAGGGAGCAGGCAGACATGAGGCTCTTTGTTGAAAGGTAAACACCATCTTGGATTCACACACGCACACACACACATGCACGAACACAGTCTGGCCCTGACAAATGACTCATCAGGTGTTCGAAAGTGAACCAAATGGATTTGTGATCCATGCCGGGCCTTCTCTTTGGCTGCTACCTCTCTTTGACTCATTACCGGGTTGGAACGGCTGGATCTGTGGGTACGTGCCCACCCATCGGGCCCCAGCTCCAGTTGGGGAAGGGCACAGATGGCGGCATTAGTGTGAGGCCTCCACAAATTTTAGAACTTCGTGAAGGATGACTTCTGAAGCTGTTTTGTTTCTTTTCTGTGGCATTTGCTAAGTGTTTTTACTGTGTGTCACGCACCGTTCTAAGCAGTGGGGTAGATACAGACTAATCAGGTTGGGCACAGTCCCACATGGACTCACAGTCTAAGTAAGAGGGACAATAAGTATTGAACTGTTGGGCTGAGCCATAGAACTCTGCTACTCCCATCGTATTATATATTTTCATTTCCTCTTTCCTATTTATCTGTCATCAGTCCCCTTCCCTACCTTATTCTTAGATTTTGGGGTCCAGAAGCCATGCCTGTAGTTCATCTGTGTACTTCTTTCCTTTAGTACAGAGCTCTGTACATGGTAGGCACATAATAAACACTATTAGTATTCTACCATTCCTGTTACATTGGCAAGTTGGAATAATTGCATTCACTAGATCATTGGCGAGTGGCTTCCCAGGTATTTTCTCCATTCCAAAGTCCCCTCCAGCCCACCGTTGTACAGCCAGGGAGGAGAAGGACTGGAGGAGGATGGGGTCTGCCCTGGGGTCCCAGCAGTCCAGACAATCTGAACTTTTGGCCATAGAGGAGGAGCAGAGAACACAATTAACCCACACCACACTTGCTTGTCCCAGCTGCTTCCCGACTCTTGATCCGACCGGTTTGGCGCTGGTCCCTCTGGTATCTGTGGTAACTGCTGCTTGTGGTCCAGCCACCTCCCTCTGTCGGACCATTCTGCTGCTTGGGGTTCATTCACTCATTCAATTGTATTTTTTGAGTGCTTACTGTGTGCAGAGCACTGTACTTGGGAGAG
This sequence comes from Tachyglossus aculeatus, assembly GCF_015852505.1. Taxonomy (NCBI): domain Eukaryota; kingdom Metazoa; phylum Chordata; class Mammalia; order Monotremata; family Tachyglossidae; genus Tachyglossus; species Tachyglossus aculeatus. Next base: position 38,536,508 of record NC_052084.1, read on the forward strand.
TACGATATAACAATAAACAGACACATTCCCTGCCCACAACAAGCTTACAGTCTAGAGGGAAGCCCCACTTCACATTTGAGGAAACTGATGAACAGAGCAGTTAAGTGACTTGCCCAAGGTCACATAACAGGGTGGAACTCAGCAAGGTATTTTTGTTGCCAAAATTCTATTTTACAAACCCTTCTACCTGCTCTCATGCTCTAACTCTGATTTTTATTTCTGTGTCTTCTCATATACTCTAGCTTCCTCTGTAGGACTTCTATTTCACCACATTTTCAATCAGCAAGTCAACCAAGGGTATTGATTTAGTGCCTACTCTGAGCAAAGAACTGTTCAGTGTGTCTAAACTACGCAGAGTGCTGCACTGGGTGACTACTCTGTTCAGAGCATTGTACACGCACTTACTCTCACTTACACTGAGAAAATGGAGAGAAGAGGGGTGAGGAAAGAACAAAACAAAGATGAGGAACAAAAAGGATAAATGCAAAAGAGGCCTAAAGGAAACAAAGAAGGGAGATAAAGAGTCAAAGCAACCACATCAGGAAGTGTTTTTTTTTTAAAGGTGTTTGTTAAGTCACCCTCTCAGGGTCCCATCTGGAGAGTTTCCAGTAATCTACCAGTCTTGACTACGGGAGGGAGAGTCAAGCAGAGGCATATCATTCCATTCCTAGCTTGGGCAGTGGCTAGCGAGTGGAAGTCAATCTGCTACAAGTCAAAACTCACTTCTGCTGGGCAGCAGTGACATGGGAGAGAGTCGAGGGTGGAGACTCAAGTTTACTGCCCGGAAGGAGGCAATGGTAAACCACTTCCATATTTTCACCAAGATAACTCTATGGATACATTACCAGAACAATTGCAGATGGAGGTGGGGCATTCTGGGAGAGATGTGTCCATGGCATCTCTGTGGGTCAGAGATGACTTGATAGCATAATAAAAGTAGTAATTATTATTATGGAATTTAATAATAATAACGATGGCATTTATTAAGTGCTTCACTGGGGAGGTTACAAGGTGATCAGGTTGTCACACGGGGGGCTTACAGTCTTAATCCCCATTTTACAGATGAGGTAACTGAGGCACAGAGAAGTTAAGTGACTTGCCGAAGGTCACACAGCAGACAAGTAGCGGAGCTTGGATTAGAACCCACATTCTCTGACTCCCAAGCCCATGCTCTTTCCACTAAGCCACGCTGCTTCTCAAGGCATTTGTTAAGTGCTTACTATGTGCCAGGCAATGTACTAAGCGCTGGGGTAAATACAAGCTAATCAGATTGGACACACAGTTCATGTCCCGAGTGGGGTTTAATTCCCATTTCACAGATGAGGTAACTGAGGCACAGAAAATTGAAGTGACTTGCCCAAGGTCACCCAGCAGACAAGTAGTGGAACCGGAATTGGAACCCAGGTCTTTCTGACTCCTGGCCCCATGCTCTATCCACTAGGCCATGCTGCTTCTCCAAAGACTCTTGCCTAACACTGTTATCCCACCTGCTGGCAAGAGCACACCTGGGGGGCAGCAGGGAGGAGAGTGAGACCCCTCACTACAAGGATTTTGAGTACGAGTGGAAATCAAAGAAAAAATTGGGAATGTGTGTGTGTGAGAGACATAGAGAAGAGAAAGGGAAAAAAAGAGAGTGACATAGACAGAAGAGCAGGGAAAAAAGAGAAAGTGAAACAGAGAGAGATACAGAGATCAGGAGAGAGAGCCTTCTCAAGAGCCTCAGAGGTTTTCAGAGGATTCTTGAAAATTCCTCCTTCACAAGGGGACAGACAGTTATTCCACACTGACTCACAGAGCTATGGGTACTGAAGCTTCTGCCCAGGATTGATGGTTTCTGGAGAGTTCATAGGCCTTCTGGAGGTGGGGCGGGGGGTAGGAAGGGGTCTCTTGGCCAGCAGGCTGCCCCCTGCCACAACTTGGGTCCTGGGAAGGCTTACTCTCCTGCTCCCACCAGGGGCCAGGGAGTGGATCCTGCAATCCAGCTAACTACCATTCATTCATTCATTCAATCATATTTATTGAGTGCTCTCTGTGTGCACAGGAGAAGGACCCACCCCACCCCTCACCACTATAGTGCTCCCCACACTATAGTGCTCACCACACAAAGCTCAGTGGGAGAGCTTCCCCGAGCTGGTGGAGACCTTGGCCGCTCCCTGCTTGGGCAGAAACTGTTTACAGAACACTTTGTCACCCAGAAAGTGGGCATGGTAGCACGCTAATCCCTAGGAACGCTCATGAAATGGGAATGCAGGGGCATCTCACAAACCAGCTGTTTCATCCTGCAGGAACCTGTGGACATCATCACTGGCTATTTTCTGACCCAACTTGGAGAGCAGAGCCGTGGCCCAGGACGCCGCTGAACGAGTTCTCGCCAGCTCCTCTAGTCCTCAATGAAACGACGGGCTCCCCTGGCAGCTCAAGATTGAGCCAATGAGGGGGGACCACTGCCACCCAAATTTCCTGAAGCCAACCCCTTCATCTTCCTTCTGCTCCTCCTCCTGGAGGGGAATCCTCTAAGCCTATCCACACATAGTCCTAATCCACTCCTCCCCAGCTCCTTTTTCCCTGGGGGTCCCAAACAGCAGAGTTGATGCCACCAGTTGATCCACCAATTAGTGGTATCTATTGAGTGTCTACTGTTTGTAGAGCACTCACCTGGGCCCCTGTTGGGGGCATATTATGCTAATGGGTAGAGTGCTGTACTGGATGCCTATTGTGTACAGAGTGCTGTACTGAGCATCTACTTTGTACAGGGATAAGTATTTCTCACTTAGAACCACCACTCCTCCATTATTCAGGAGCTGATGAACTTGCTTGCTGATTATCCAGGCCCTGTACTTCCCCTCAGGCTTCCTCAATTTACAATCTAATGTGGGAGACAAGAAGATGTAAATTATTTATAAGAAGTGGTAATAGTGCTTACCCAAGCACTTGGATGCTCCCCACTGTCTTCATCCCCTTTAGCACTTTTGTACATATTTTTCTACTCCATTGCTTCCTCCTCCTCATAACTTATTTTACTGCCTGACTCCTTTGCTATCAATCAATCAGTTGTATTTACTGAGTGGTTACTGTGTGGAGAGCACTGTACTAAGTGCTAGATTGTAAGATGCTCAAGGGCAGGGATCATGCTCCATCTAGTTGACTTGGAGGCCTCATGTGGAAGCAGCAGGTGGGGGTCTGCCCTGGCAGAGGGAGCAGAGATGTCCAACCTAAATGGCCCCTTCTGGCTGCCTGCCAGCCAGCAGGGATGCAGCAGTCAGTCTGGACCAGATGACTCCTCAGGTCAGAGGCCAGAAAAACTCTGTCTTCCAGCCTTCGCCCCTCTGGCTGCTGGGGCTGACGCCCCCTTCCCCCCTTTGGCCTCTTGAAGCCACCACTGGGCCCCCTTAGGCCGAGCATTCAGAAGATGAGGGGAGGCTAAGCAGCTCAGGTCCTGTTCCCATAGGCCCAGGCATGGGCTGCTCTTTCTGTTGTTTGTTTTCTTACTGACTCATCACCTCAGTAAACAAAACCAGTGGTACACACTTATCAAATGCCTTACCCAAATATTTGCTATTTATAAAATAATCAAGGAAACAGACTCATGTTTATTATTCCTGAGACAGCAGCAGCTTGACTGATTCAACAATCTTACTCTTTCCCCTTTTCAGCTCTGCCGTGAAAGTATTCTTGCAAAAAAAAAATCAAAAAGAAAAATCAGAGTGACCTCTCCAAACTGTGTGCTGACAGGCTGATGGATTCTCCATCCTGGGCATGCCAGTAGGCTGGCAGGAGAAAGGTGGAACAGGGTGGGTTGGGAAAGAATACAGTAAATGTCCGTTTCCGGTTCACGGGTCCTTGAGCGTCACTACATACTTCAGATGTCTGACTGGCTTCCTGGCTTTGAGAGACTCTTACTTTAAACATCGGCGAGTGGGATGACCAGGGGAGGGACAGGACGCACGGATATTCATCTGGAGTTTCCCGAGGTGCTCACTGGCCGTAACGGACAGGACCATGTGGTTCATTCCAATCCAGAAGCGAGGGGTGGGGGAGCTGGGCCAGAAGGTATGTGTTGGGGGGCGGGGGTTGTCGATCGCTATCTCACTCACTCTATCTCTTGCCTGCTAGCTCTGTGGGGACTCCAGCTCTGGGGTACTGAGTAGGCAGATCAGAAGCCAGTCTGGTGGACAGAGATGGCAAAGCCAGTGGAGCATGGGGGTTGCAGTGGATGTCTATGGAGGAAAATTCATGCCCTAGGTCTCATTCCTTGCCCCATGCCATAACCATGCACCCAGCCTTCCCCTCAGCTGTAGAGCTGTGAACTCTTTGCCTTCCTCACGCTTATGGCGATACCGCCAAACCATTGAGCATTCCTTGCTTTTCCCTCCAGTAACCTGTCAGAGGCCCTTTAAACTTTTCTCCAGCCTCCAGCCATACCTTATTTTGTTCACCATCTCCAATATCCCCTCTATTATTCTGTTATGGAGAAGGGGAAGGAGGAAGAGGAGGAGAGAAGAAGAAGTAGCAGCCAATCAGGCAGGCAGCCCAGGGCAGGCGATGGGGCAGTAGCTGATGTCCGAAGGCCAGAGGTGCAAGGGAAAGAAGAAAGTTCCCCTGTCAGAGCCCATCCGGCCAGAGTGGCCTGGCTTCCTATTCCTCTGGAAGGAGTGTGGCCTTTGTGCACTCTAGGCCCTGGCCCAGTTTCCCTGCTGGAAGTCCATTGTACTGTTGGGAATAACAAGTACTTCCTTTGGGTTGTCCAGTGGAAACTCCCGCCCAGGCACTTTCCCACTGAATGGCAGCAGTGCACTTACTGTTGGTGGCGCCTCACTTGCCTCCAAAGAACTGCAACTTGGAAAATGCGGTGCTGCCCACCCACTCCTTGGCATGGATGGAGGTGTGCTCTGAGCTAGCTGCCCGCTCCCCACCCTGCTTCTCCCATGATGTTGTGACCAGCTATGGTCAGGGGCAGGTCTTTCCTAGCCTGCGCCACAGTGAGCCCATGTTATCTGCCACTGTTGCAACGAGACCTCTCGTGGCTTTCCACTAGCGCAGAGCATCCCAGAAGGAACTGGAACCTGTCGCTCAGGCTACTGCCTAGTGTTAGCAGTGGGAGTCTGAGCACCTGGGTTTTTAATCCAAGCTCTGCCAATTGTTTGCTGTGTGATCTTGGGAAAGTCATTTCACTTCTTTAAGCTTCAGTTGCCTCAACAATAAAATGGGGTTTAAATACCTGTTCTCCCTCCTAGACTGTGAGCCCAATGAGGGACAAGGACTGCATCTGACCTAATTAACTTGTACCGACCCCAGCGCTTAGAACTATGTTTGATACATAGTAATTGCTTAACAAATACAAAAAAAAAATATCCCAAAGAAGCTGATTCTTGAGCTGGTGCCTCACCCCTGCCAGATGTGTTCCCCTGGGGTATGGAGTGCAGTGAGGGCATAGATAGGCAGGAGATGCTGCCAAGGTTTTTCATGCACAGGATGCAGCACAGTGCTGATGTTATGCTATACAGTCATGACCCAGCAGGGTTTTCTTTTTGTTTGTTTAAATGGTACTTGTTAAGCGCTACCATGTGCCAAGTACTGTTATACTAAGCTCTGGAGTCCCACATTCATTCATTCAATCGTATTTATTGAGTGCTTACTGTAGGCAGAGCACTGTATTAAGGGCTTGGGAAGTACCAATCGGCCACATATGGAGATGGTCCCTACCCACATGCACCCAGACTTGCACTTCTACACTTGTTTGGCCTGAGCACGAACACCCCCGACCCCTAGCAAGACCTGCCTTCTCCTTCCCTCGCACCCTACCCTGCTCTAGATATTGGGCTTGCAGTCCGTCCCCTCCCCACCCCCCTCCACACACTCACACAGGCCCGGAACAGGCCCAGGGCTCAGGAAGGGCATGGTATCCTGGTGGCTGAGCAGGAGAGGAGCTGGGGAGGGCCAGAGGCCGCTGGCCTTCCTGACCAAACTAACTCCAAGGGGCCCGGATGGTGTGCTTAGAAAGCACCACTCGATTGCTTCACAGCATAGTAACCACCGCGGGTCAGAGTGAGTTTATTGAACAGATATTCTAAGGTTGGGATCTCTCTGTCGACCAGCCGCCAGGAAAGAGCACATGCCATGTGCAAATTATTACCGCGCAGTGAAAACTTCCCCATTGGCGTCATCAGCAAGCCTCTGGGGTCCAGCTAGAGACTCTGAGTCAGTAAGAGCTGCTTGCGTCTGAACTGCCCGTAAAAGCTCTTTCCGTGTTCCGCTATTTTCACGTGCCCGCCTCTGTCATCCTGGCCCCGGGATGCTCCCGTTGACATCAGAGGAGCCTCGCTGGAGTCAGGCTGACCAATGGAGCTGCCGGCCCCTTTAAGGAAGCAGGGACGCAGCATGGCCTAGTGGCAACAGCATGGGCTATGGAGTCAGAAGGTCTGGGTTCTAATACCGGTTCTTCCACTTGTCTGCTGTGTGACCTTGGGCAAGTCACTTAACTTCTCTGGGCCTCAGTTACCTCATCTGTAAAATGGGGATTAAGACTGTGAGCCCCAGGTGGGACAGGGACTTTGTCCAACCTGATTACCTGGTATGTATCCCAGTGTTTAGAACAGTGCTTGGCACATAGTAAACACTTAACAATACCATTATTATTATTATTTAAGGATGGCCCTCTCTGTGTAACAATCATGCAATCAACCCATCAATCAATTTACTGAGCGCTTACCGTGTGCAGAGCACTGTACTAAGTGCTTGGGAGAGTATGGTATAACAAAGTTGGCAGACATGTTCCCTGATCACAAAGAGCTTATAGTCTAGAGGATGATCTGGTCCAGCTTGAATGTGAGCTTTCTAGGCACTGCCTGATGTCAAGTGTCAAGGACGTAACCCAAAAATATATCTCTCAATATTTTTCTCTCTCTCTCTGCCTCTCCCTCTCTCTCCCCCACCCCCAAGCCCCCCCTTCATTTGAGGGCAGCTCTGCCCAGAGATTGGAGGGAATGGCTGCTGGTACAACACTCTCCGGCCAATACCCCCTGCCATTCAAGAGGAGACCTGCACCCAGAGCATGGGTTTGGGACAGCTGCAGATCCCTGGCCCAGGGCTCCCCGAGGGGCTGCTCCCCTGTACCCCATCGCCACCAGGAAGAGGACCCTCTCCTGCAGGGCAGGCAGAAACACAACCTATTGAGAGGGTACGGTAGGCCTGGACCAAGGATGCTCTCTCCTCCTCCTCATTATCCAGGGTACTTTCTTGGCACTGGCTGTGTGCAGAGCACTGGAAATAATGCCTACTTTATGCAGGCCACTGAACTAAGCACCTGCTGTGTGCAGAGCCCTACTGAATGCCTACATTGTGCCAAGAATTGTATTGAGCACTTGGGAGAGTACACCAGCGGTGAGACATGGTTGTTGCCCTTGAGGGGCCATTCAGAGGGGAGACAGACAGGGAGCAGGAGAAAGAGCAAAGATAAATCAGATCTCCTCCAGGAAGCCTTCCTTGATTAATCTCTCATCTCTCCATCCCATTTCCCCCAACCCCCAAACTTCCACTTTTAACATTTCCATGCCACCAAAAAACTTGGGTACTCACATGTCTACTGCACCTATGTACATATATCTTTATACTCTATTGCTTCTCTCTTCCTGTAATTTATTTTAGTGTCTGTGCCCCCAGCTTTACTGAAGGCTCCTGGAGGGTAGAGATTGTCTGATAACTCTCCTAAGTGCTCAACACAGTGTGCTGTACACAGGAAGCACTCAATAAACCCCACTGATTAATTGATTCTCCCAAGTGCTCAGTACAGTGCTCTGTCCAGTAAGCGCTCAATAAATACTATCAATTTAATGTATTCTCCCAAGAGCTCAATACAGTGCTCTGCACAGAATAAGTGCTCCATCAACACTACTGATTGATTGATTGAATTAGCAACATGAAGAGGTGAGGATGAGAGCTGAATGAAGAATTAAATATGCATCTATCTGCCTATAAGGGCTGAGGCTGGCGTGACTAGGTATGTGCCTGTCCTGCCTGGTGCAGGAAGGAGGCAGAGGATCATCTCCCCCAATACACTGTAAGCTCACTGTGGGCAGGGAACATATCTCTCAACTCTTTTACAGAGTACCCTTCCAAGTGCTTAGTAGAGGGCTCTGTACAATAAATATGATTGATTGACTGATTGATGTGCTGCCTCCACCCCTCTGCCCAGGCAGCTATCCTCTTCTGCTTTTGTTGTTGCGTATGTTGTTGAATTCCAGGTCTCCAGCTGCATTGGCCCAGTCCTTCCCTTCCCTGTGTGACTTTCTCCCCCAGTCAGAGCCCTGACCCCAATCTCCAGTCCCAGCTCTGGGAATTGTGAGTGCCAAACAAACATGGTGAAGAAACAGCACTTAGAACAATGATCAGAGCTCAGAACAATGTCTGACACATAGTAAGCACTTAACAAATACCATAAAAAACCAAACCAAGAAACCAACAACAATGGGAGAGCACAATTGTCCAGATGCATTTCCCTGAAGCGGCTCTCCCAGCCAGGGACCAGTTGGCTGGCACCACAGCCTCTTCCCTGGCCTGGTGAACAATGCCCAGAGCCCCAAGGCTGGGGCAGAATCAAACCACCCTCCTAGGGACAGACATCCCACAGCCCAACTCTCCGACCCCTCCCCACCCCTGGTTCTCAGCCCAGAGCCCATCGCTCGAAGCCATTGGCCAACATCTGTCTCACCAGCCCGCAGGTCAAGGATCCAACATTGCACCATTCTCCATGCATGTGTGCCAGACTGGAGAGTCTTGTTAAGATCTTACGGGCAGGAAGCTGACTCATGCCCGTCTCCCACCGGACAGTAACTGTCCAGGAGGGGAGAGTGGCTGAGGGCTGGGGTCATGTCGTGGTCGTGGGGTGCTGCCCTGCCCAGATGCAGGGGTGTCATCACTAAGCCTCTATTGGTATGCTTTCCCCTCAGTACAAGTCGACCCAATCCTATCTTTTTTTAAAGGTATTTTTTTTAAGTGATTACTATATACCAGGCACTATAGTAAACGCTGGGGTAGATACAAGCTAATCAGGTTGGACACAGTCCCTATCCCACATGGGGCTAATGGTCTTAATCCCCATTTTACAGATGAGGTAACTGAGGCCCAGTGAAGTGACTTGCCCAAGGTCACACAGCAGACAAGTGGTGGAGCCAGGATTAGAACGCAGGTCTTTCTAATGCCTGTGCACTATGCTCTATCAACTAGGCCACACTGCTATTGCCTAGATTGCCCTCTCTCTTGGAGCTCCTTTGTACTGCTTTTTGTTGGACATCAAAAATGTAAGAGAACAATAGTAATTGTGACATTTGTTAGGGCTTTTTTTGTGCCAAGCACCATACTCAGCAATGGGGTAAGTACAAGATAATCAGTTCAGACATGGTCCTTGTCCCACATGGGGTTCACAGCCTAAGGGGGAGGGTGAAGAGTTATTTAATTCCCATTTTACAGATGAGAAAACTGAGGCACAAAGAAGTTAAGTGGCTTGCCAAAGGCCACACAGCTGGCAAGCACTACAGCTGGTACTAGAACTCAGGGCCTTTGACTCCAAGGGCTATGCTCTTTGAACTAGACCACACTGATAATTCCATTATTTTTAAGCTTTCTGCAGCACCTTCCTTTGCACCCTGGTGATGAATCCAGGGCAGGCAGGAATCAGAGTTCAAAAATGCTGAGATGTCATGGAGAGAATTTGATTCCCAAAGAGCAGAAAGTGAACCCTCGGGGGAGGATGGCCTTCAGGAGGGCTTTGGGGATGGGGAGAGACCAAGCGACTTGCTTACAGATCCGCACTTTTCCTGGCGGAGCTGGGATTAGAAGCCACGGCTCCCATCGCCCAAAGTCCGTCAGTTGACACAGTGAGTCAGGCTGCCAGTCGGGAAGTAGGCGGATTAAAGCACAAGGCCATTTTGGACAGCCTGGAGTCGGCATTGTGTGACATCTTGCTACAGCGGGCCGATTCTGGCTTCCTCTTTTTGATGGAGTTTTGTTGCTACAGGATCTCCTGTTTTCCCACTCACAGACATTAGGGACTAAGATAAACCAGATTTAAAAGAAACTCCTGCACGGAAGGAACTTCCTGGACCAGAGAGAAAGTCAGAACTGCTGACTCGAATCAAAATACTGAAATCGCCCCAGGCCCTGTGGTGTTTCCTAAAAATGCTTGCTACGTGAGGGAGTGAATTCAAAAATTCTTCCTTTGTTTACCAGGTCAATGTTCAATTAAAACTTACTTGAGCTTTCCTTTAAATGGTTCCATTTCAAGCATTCAAAACAACCTACTCAGCGCTGGCGGGATGTGGTAAGAGGAGATTGGATGGAAACAGATGAGTCAGTTAGCAGACTTGATTAACTTTGGTCATCCCAATGTATCTGGAGGGGATGGATTAATAGCACCTACCCACCCACCAGCCCAAGAACCAGCCCCTCGAATCCCAGCCATGTCAACCATCCGTCCATCCTTTGGAGACAGAGTTGTTCAGACCAGCTCAGTGTCTTGGGAGAGTGAATGCTCTATCAATATATGCATTAATCCCAGAATTCTCTGTCCAGAGCTGATCCCTTCCAAACATCCTGAACGAAAAATTGAACTAACGACTAAGAAATGTTGTTTCTTACAGTACCTACTCTCAAGTGCTTAGTATACTGCTCTGCATACAGCAAGCACTCAATAAATATGATTGAATGAAATGAATGAATGAATGACTTGTCTTATCCTACCTTGTTCCTAGCCTCCAGTCCTGAGAAGTTGTTGCTTTTGGATGGCTTGGGAATTTTGGAGACATCCATCACTTCAGGCCTGGAAAGTGGGACTATGGCATCAACTGTTCTGCCAGAGACTTTCAAAGGGTGTCGAAATGCTCAACCTGAGACTGATTTAAAGGAAACTTTGCCCCTTTATCTCGAGTGCAGAAGTCATTCAGAGCTCTTCTGCTGAGAGATGGTCAGTGAACCCTAAATTGCACCATTGAGAGTGATGGTGTGTGACGGGATGGCATTTCTCACCCAGACAGCTATTTCTCAGAGAAGCCAAGGCCCATGTTTTCTCAGCTGCATCTTCAATTCCAAGAGAGACAGCCAGGTACCAGAAGGCACCATGGAAAGGGGTTCATGTCCATACCTTGCAGCAACAAGTGGTTTTGCGGACATTCGGAACATCCTCTCCTCTCCAAGGAACATTAGGCCGGGGGCTCCCAGCAGGAGTTCTTTGGGAGACCTGGCTGGGAGAAGCCCCGGGAACTGGCCAAATGGGGCTCCCCTACCCCCCACCTTCTAGTCCCACTTCATACTGACCCTCCAGCTCTCCCATCCCAAGCTCCCCAGAGCCACCTCTCCTGACTACCTGCTCTCTTCCAAGATCCAGCTCCCACAGAGGCTCTGCTCTCTCTCTCCCTCATCCAACCCCAGCCCCCAGTGCCCCTCAGATCATTCCTAGGCTTTCAGAGCTATCGCTTTCCTTGGCTGCCCAAAGTCCAAAGCCAAAGGTCGCATTCCAGGCTGCATCCAGGAGAACGTCCACCAACCCACAGATTCACTGTCAGCATGGACACTGACATCATCACTGGACTATGTATGGGCAAGAAAGAGAGAGGGAGAGAGAAAGAGAAGAAGAGAAGGAGAGAGAAAAATAGAGAAAGTAAGAGAGAGATGATGATATACGAAACCCTATTGGAATATGTGACATTTTTCTTTGTGAAAATCAGTCTGAAGAAAGGTGAATGAGAATTGACTTTAGCTCATATAAAAATGCCTTTCACAATACCCTGTGGGGCAATATCATGATAAGAGTTTGGGGACTAGGAGTTACACAATCTTTAGTCAGAGTAAATTCTCAGTCCAGAGAAACTAGGCCCCTTGAAAGTACATAGAGTCCTTTCCAGGGCTGCTATTGCTCCAGCAAGCAAGTTGGGATTGAGGTGAAAACGATTCATGCGCATTGCAGCCTATTGGAAATGCCAGTGAATCACCTTGGTGGCACCGTGCGTTGCCATTCCTTGTCTCATGGGGGCCACGAGAAAGGTCTTGTATTGTGTCCCCTGTAGCTTTAGTTACCCATTTCATTGGGAACATGCAGTACCATGCTAAACATAGTTTCGGCCATTTTTAGAAATCCACTAATTTGGGACAGAGTAAGATATTAGAGCAAGGGAGGACAGAGATCATGTCTACTAACTCTATTGAATTCTCCCAAGCACTTACCACTGGGCTCTGCACATAACAGACAATAAGCTCTTTGAGGGCAGGGGTCATGGTCCACGAATTCTATTGTATTGTACTCTCCCAAGTCTTTAGTACAGTGCTCTGCACATAGTATGTGCCCAATAAATACCACTGACTGATTGATTACCAAGGGATTAGTAAAGTACTGTTTATTGGTTGATTGATTGATGTCCTTAAGCAGAAGAACACAAAAACATGCTTCCAAAGTTAATACCGAGGTGCTCTGAGGACTGTTCTTAAAGGACAGAAAGAACAAAGAAAAATGGGAAGTGATGTCATATTACAGATGGAACCAAAGGAAAAACCACTGAAAATGGAAACCTGACAAATTGCCAAGCAAAAGTCCAAAAGATTACTGATGGTTTGTAGAGATAAAGTCCAAAAACCCAAACAAAAAGTAAAATGTACTTGACTAAGGGAAAAGGAATGAATATATAAAGCATAAAGATGAAAAAGTGGACCTAATGCTCCGTAACAGAACATTTAGAAGCTCATAGCTTCAAATAAAAACTTGATCTTTACATAAAAAGATACTATCTTTTGAATGGAAGTTCCTTGTTCGCACACTCTCCGAGGCATTCAGCAAAGTGCTTTGCACCCAATAGGTAGGCAGTCTTCTATTTGCTGTTGTTGCATGCTTCATTTGGTAGAGGGGCACAGAGCTCTTGCCATTCATTTGGGCTAGGCTGGGTCCTCGATGGGTTCTCTCACTTGTAACTGACTGACAAACTCAACCTGATTGAAAGCTCCCTGAGGGTAGGAGCCATATCTATTCCTCTATTTTACCCTCCCAAACACTCAGTACAGCACTCTCTACTCGGTAATACCCACTTTCTTGCTCTGCACACAATAGACACTTGATACATTGCTCTGCAAACAGAAGGAGGACAGTACATTACTCTTCACACAGTACAGTGCTCTAAATCTACAGGATGCTCAATGAATGATTTTGATCATTAATCACCTGGGAACCTAGGAACTCCTAAGGGTTAACACAGCCATTTTCTAAACAAATTCTTTCCCCAGATAAGGTAGTAATGGTAATAATAATACCCTAAACATAGGGAAAAAATAGACTGGTGAAAATTTGACCCGATCCTTGTCCTTCAAGAGGTTTGCAGTCTAAAAACGTCCCCTGGATCTTTCCAGGTACTGAAGATATGTGGTATATTTAAGTGGGCAAGCCTATGTCTTTTTTTTTCAAAGTTTTAAGAACAGGGAATTCTTCTCCAATATAAGGTGGCTTTGGCCAGTTCGTTAACTGTCCTGAGTTTTGTAGCATCCTTTGACAGCCACGACTCACCGTGGCTGCAACCACTTAGACCACCAGCATCTAGATACCAGAAGGGCTGGGAATCCATCTGCAATCTTGTCTTGCCATTTGATATTGAATACAGTCTGTAAATGATGCTGCTAGAACAAACTCAAGGAAATTGGGAAACTGAAAGCAAGGAGGGCAGAGGAAACATTTTAAGGAAAAGTAAAACAAAGCTTCAGACAATGCTGCATCTCAGCTGAAAACTGGGAGTCTGTTGCCAGGGATAGAAAAGCATGGCACCTTGCTGTTAAGAAGGGAGTGAATCTTTTAGAGAAAAACCTTCACAAGGAATGAGAGACAAAGCGACAAAAGAGAAAACAGGACCAGGCACTACATACACCAAACATGGCAATACAACAAGGGATTGACTTTTCGTGTGTACAGTGTAGGAGGGATTACAGGTCTCACCTTGACCTTTTCAGCTGCACATACACCCAAAGGTGAATTCACCACTGGGTGATGTCTTGGAATACTAAAGATAACTCCATACCCATTTGTATTTTATTCTGATCCTCAGCATTCGTGTGTAGGTGTATATTTCTACATAGTTATATCCCTTTATTTTTTTACATATTTGCACATTCAATGTTTTATCCTGATACAGTTCACCTAATTCCTGCTATATCCTTATTCTATTTCCTGCTTTCTTCTTCATCATCATCATCAATAATGGTATATACTGAAAACTTACTGTATGCAGAGCACTGTACTAAGTGCTTGGGTGAGTACACTACAACAGAATTTTCACAATTTGTAAATAGTTACTGTCAGTTTCTTCCACCAAATTGTAAGCTCCTTGAGAATAGGAAACCTGTCTTGCTACCATTGTACTCTTCCAAATCCCTAGTAGAGTGCTCACTCAATAGGTGCTCAATAAACAGTATTAATTAATTTTCCTCTTATTCTCAGTGTGAATACTATAAGAGTCTGCCTGTCTCCTCCATTAGATTGTAATCTCCTCGAGGGTGGGGACAATGTCTCCTACTCAGTTGTACTCTCCCAAATGCTTAGCACAGTGTGTTCTATTCACAATAGATGCTCAATAAATAATCGGATAGATTAATCTCACATGCTTTGGCCACTCCCCCAGCCAGGCACCTCTTCCCCGACTGAGGATCTGGAACCAAGCTTTTATTTGTAGGTTTATTTGTTTTAATGGTATTTGTTAGCTCTTTACTATGGGACAGGCACTATTCTAAGCTATGGAGTAGGTATAGGATAATTAGGTTGGATACAGTCCCTGTCCCACACAGAGTTCACAGTCTTAATCACCATTGTGCAGATGAGGTAACTGAGGCACAGAGACGTTAGGCAATTTGTTCAAGGTCACACAGCAAACAAGTGGTGGAGTCTTACTTGTCCACCATGTACTCTTCCCCAGTGCTCAGTACAGTGCTCTGCACACAGCAGGTACTCAGTAAATACCACTGAATGAATTAAAGGGTAAGTCTGGGGCTCCTGCTTGCAACTGCATTAGAGTCATTTTGGCCAACAAGGACTCACCCCCATCTCAGTCCTGGGATAACTGAATTAGCTGAATTCCTGGAACCAGCCTCAAGGCAAGATATTGCTGTTTCCATACGAGACATTTGGGGCATTTCTCTGGGTGCAGCCTACTAAGATTTAACTGGAATTTGAACATGTTTATGCAAACTAACTAATCCCACTAAATCATCATGACCTACAGTTACCCTGCTCTTCCCAGCCTGGGCTTGTCTCTTGCCAGATTGGTCAGAAGTTTCAAAATATGAGCAAGTTTGTGTGAGGGGTAAAGGGGGGACCCCTGCCTCCATCTCTATGTGCACTTTCAAGGCAGTCTCTGCTCCCCCCACCCCGATCTCTGGGGAGATCTGGATTCCAAATTGTTGTCTCAAAGGGAAGACTGGGATCCAGACTCAAGAGACCTGGGCTCTAGTCCTGGCTCTGCTCCCACGTGCTCTGTCAACTTAGGCAAGTCACTTCAACTCCCTGAGACTCTGTTTCCTCATCTGCAAAATGGAGAAAAATGCCTGTCCTCCCTCTTAGACCGTGAGCCCCATGTGGGACAGGGACCACATGCGATCTGATTATCTACTGTTTTGTCCAGTATTTAGCCCAGAATAAACACCTCATAAATGGCATTGAAGAATAAAGGGCAATTGCTTCGGGTAAGAAATAAATTTGGGGTCATCTTTGCAACCCAGAACACTGTGGGTTTAGAAGCCCAGCTCCTCTGGACCACTGTCCTGTTCACCCCATTCTGCTAATGGAGGCCACAGGAGGGTAGATTGCTTCATGGGCAGCTCTGTCTCCAAACAGAAGGACGATGCTACTTCTCTGTCTGGGGCTTCAAAGAGAAACCCCATTAGAATGGAAGCTCTTTGTGGGTAGGGAAAGCACCACTTCTCTGTTTTGTACTCCTAAGTATTTAGTACAGTGCATTGTGCCCAGCTGGGAATCAAAAACCAGCAGTGCTCTTACTCCCTGGATCCCATTAGTTCTGATTGACTCATTATGGATCGGGAAACAGTCATGCACCCAGAGCACAGAACATCCCCATATCTTTCTGCATTCTGAATCTGCTGGAGCCTAAAATGTGTTTTCTCCAAATGTCTCCAGTTAATTTTTAAAACCATGTGGATTTATGGGGGATATTAATCCATGTGTTTTTCATTCATTTACACTTGTACCATTAAAGTCCTGCCTTGTAAGAGCTAGCTGATGTTAAAGGAACCAGTTGAGCTTTTAAATACGCTTTTTTTTAAAGGCTTTCTTCTTAACAACAGGAAGATGTGTTTGCCAAGAGAAAATGAACTCAAACACCAGCAAATCTGGGTTTGATTCCAAAGTTCTAACCCGGGCAGTTTAGGAAGGTTGTAAACTTGGTAAAAATGGATTCTAGCATTCAGGTCCAGGACAACTCTACAGATATGTCACAGATGGCACCAATGTTATATACCTCCCCATCACACCCTAGGCTGTAGTTTTGCCATCAGAGGCTACCCTGGCACAAGGCAAGTGGACAGCCAAAAAATAAACCTGGCTCCAGACTCTAAGTTAGAAACAAGGTGCAGAAGTGAAGAGAAATCAGTGCCAGTAGCTTCAGTTCCAAATTCTATTCTGGGCCAAGTGCTGCTGCAGCAGATACAAGATAATCAGTTCGGACACAGTCCCTGTCTCACAGGGAGCTCACGGTCTAAGAAGGAGGGAGAGCAAAGCTCTTCTCCCCATTTCACAGATGAGGAAACTGAGGTCTAGAAACTGAGTACGATGGAACCTTAGCAGATGCGGCTGTTGGACTCTGAGCTGGGAGGAGACTGAAACTGCTTCTCCATCCACAGTACTCTATTGCTCTTATTTTACTCTGTATTTTTCATGTTTTTTGTCTTTTATATTGTTTTTTGCATTTTTATTGCTTCATCTTTCCTGCTACATCTGGTGCTTGTACCCTCTCCCAACAAATATGCCTCAATTGTGAACGCCTTGCGGGGGGTCAGACCACGACTAATTTTTGCCCATGTATTTTTCCTAGTGCTATTACAGGGCTTTACACACAACAGGGGTACGCTAATAAGTGCAATTACTACTACAGGGATGCTGAGCAACTTGCCCGAGGTCACGCAGCAGGCTGATGGCAGAGCTGGAACTGGAACCCAGGTCTCCAGCCTCCCCATTCCACGTTCTTTCTCTTAGGCCACCCAGCCTGCTTTGTGGGTAATGGTCAACTCTAGTCAGTGCAGGTCCAGCTGGGATCTTTCAGGCCCAGGCCCACATCCCTGCTTAACCATCATCAGCAGATTTTTTTAATGGTCTTTGTTAAGTGCTTACTTTGTGCCAGGCACTGTACTGAGCACTGGGGTTAATCAGATGTTGGTGGCGCTCAGAAATTATCCAAGTCTTCATAATGCACATTAGGGAAATTCATCTGTGGGGAGGGAAAACCATTTCGCTGCTCCCTCCCTGTGGACCCTGGCCCTGGACAAGAGCTGCTGCCTGGTGCAACTTTCCAACGTGTGTCTCTGGGTGACCCCATCAGCTCCTTGGCTTCTCAGTTTCCCATACATCTGTTCAGGGATACCTCTAGTGGTGACTGGGCTGAGCTGGTCCCACCAAACCACTGGAGCATTCTTGCAAGGCATCAGTCTTCCCTTCGTGTCCAAAGTCCTGCTGGCTCATGGGCTGGGGCCACTTTGGGGCCCAGGCTGGTCCTGGGAATCAGTGCCCCTTTCCCAAGTCAGTCAGTCAGTCGTATTTATGGAGCACTTACTATGTGCAGAACACTGTACTAAATGCTTGGGAGAGTACAATATAACAACATACAGACACATTCCTTGCCCACAATGAGCTTAAAGTCTAGATGGGGAGAAAGAGATTAATACAAAGAAATACAATTATGGACATGCACATAAGCGCTGAGGGGCTGGGAGGTGGGGATGAATAAAGGGAACAAGTCAAAGTAACGCAGAAAGAAATGGGAGAACAGGAAAGGAGGGCCTCTTGGAGGAGATGTGTCTTCAGTAAGGTTCTGAAGGTGGGAAGAGTAATTGTTAGATATGAGGAGGGAGGGTGTTCCAGGCCAGAGGCAGGATGTGAGCAAGAGGTTGGCAGTGAGATGAACGAGATCGCAGTATAGTAAGAAGGTCATTATTAAAGGAGTAAAGCATGCTGGCTGTGTTGTAGTAGGAGAGTAGTGAGGTGAGGTAGAAGGGGGCAAGGAGATTGAGGGCTTTAAGTCCTCTGAGTGCATTCCAAGGGATGCCACCCACCCACCCACCCATCTGGACAAATCTCCAGAGTGTCAGCCTCCTGGGCTGCATGGCCTGCTGGAAAGGAGAAGGGACTGACAGTCTGGGGACCAGGTCTGGAGCTATCAGTGATGATGATAAGGAGATTTACAGAGAGCTCACTCTGTGCTAGGCACTGAGATAGATGTAGGAAAATCAGAAAGGACACAGTCCCCTTTCCTCTCTGGGTGCAAAGTCTAAGTGGGAGAGAGAACGGGCATTTTATCCCCATTCTACTGATGAGGAGGCTGTGATAAAAAGAGGTTAAGTGACTTGCTGTGATCTTGGCACTACTGCCCAGCATCAGCTCTGTACTGCCGTGACTTTGCCATCGGGGGTCCTGCGGGTGAAGATACTTTGGCAAATGCCCTGTTGTATGCTGCCCACCCACTCCTTTTTATGGCATTTGTTAAGCACTTACTATGTGTCAGGGACTGTATTAAGTGCAGGGGTAGATACAAGCTCATCAGTTTGGACACAGTTTCTGTACCACCTGGGGCTAACAGTCTTAATCCCCATTTTACAGATGAAGTAACTGAGACCCTTAGAAGTCAGGTTACTTGCCCAAGGTCACAGAGCTGACAAATGGTGGAGCCAGTATTAGAATCCAGGGTCTTCTGTCTCCCAGACCTGTCCCTAATTGCTCATTGCAGTCCATGCCCCAGCGGGGGTATGATGGGAAGAAATGAGAGAGAGTGAGTGGCACTATGCCATCCACTGGAACTAGCAGCAATTCCTCCATGTAGAATCTCAGCCCAAAAGTCTCAGGAGGGAGGCCCATCTGTTCCTCCCAATGGGAGATGCTGCCATTTACAGTTCTAGAATTGCAGCTAGATTGACTGGGGCCAAACCCCCCAAGCCACAAGACTGTTAGATGGCACTTTTGGCCTTTCACTGGGATCATTCTAGTTTTCAAGCAGTGGTTTGGGCACAGCCTTGCAGGGAGACCCCACAAGTGTGAGTTGTGGGGGTCTGTAACTTGGAAGCTCTCGCCTTTGGTCAAGACAAGATGCCCAGGGTTTCACAGGCCACGTGTCCATTTTACTGCTGGGGAAGCTGGGTGCATGCCTTCCACACTCTCCAGGAGCTGAGCTTTTATTACTTTTTACAGCCATCCTGAATGGCCAGCAGAGAGCCCAGCTGAATTCACTACATTTTTGTGGCTGTTCCCACACGTTCCCATTTCCCAGGGCTGGCTCCACTGTGGGATAAAGTGTGCCCTGAGCCACAGAACTGTGTGTTTCCATAGAGCAGACCCAGTCCCGAGGCTGGCTTCTAAGCCCCGCTTGGCCTCAGGCTCAGGGCTCACAATGGTACCCGGGATGGGGGAGGAGTCCTCAGCTCATGGCCTGAGGCAAGGAGAAGTTCTCACCCACCCTCATCGCCCACACCCAGCCCCCCACCTTCCTCTGTCATCTCCCTCTCCTGGCGCCCAGGCCTCTGTTCTTTAGATCCCAGCATCAAGTTTCTCTAAACCCCACAGCTCCCATAATTAATTAATTAATGATGGTATTTGTTAAGCACTTACTATGTGCAAAGCACTGTTCGAAGTGCTGGGGGGATACAAGGTAATCAGGTTGCCCCATGTGGGGCTCACAGTCTTAATCCCTATTTTACAGAGGAGGTAACTGAGGCACAGAGAAGTTAAGTGGCTTGCCCAAAGTCACACAGCTGACAAGTGGTGGAGCCAGAATTCAAACCCAAGACCTCTGACTCCCAAGCCCGTGCCCTTTCTGCTGAGCCACACTGTTTCTCATAGTGCTCCAGACCTCTTCATTTCCTCAGCCATTACACCCTGACCCTTCCACACTGCCACATCCTTGTTCTGTCTCCTGATCCCACTGTCAACCACTTCCCTTCGTCTACCTCCCCCAATAGTCTGGGAGCCTCTCAAGGGCATAGAATGCTGCTATTGCTTCTCATGTACTCTCCCGAGCACTAAGTATGGTGCTCGACATTTGGGAGGTACTCAATAGAGACTACGTTTGATTGATTGATCCCAGCGTAACCTGAAGAGATCCCCTCGGGTATCCCCGAAGCAGCCTGGGTCATTTGTGTAGACCTTCCTTCCAGTCCAGACAAGGGAAAAGGATTCAACTTTGAAACATTGCTGGGGCAAGACGAGGGTCCATCCAGCCTAGAGTTTTACCTCAGGGGGAGAAGACCTGGGGTGACTACACAATGGCGTGAGGGCATCCTCCATGCTCTCAAAATCTGGGATGTATACATGCTCCTCCTTCCCACTTAGTCCCTTCCACACCCCATTAGCCAAGACCCATGTTACGTCAACAATCTTTGCAGTGGGAAGTGAGGGATTGAAGGGAAGGTGGTTCAAGCACAACCAAAATGGTACGTCTTCTATCACCCCTGGTAAAATTCAAGAAGGATGTGGAAGGTGAAAAAGCTGATGATTTGAACTACTGAATTTCACTTGTCTGACATTCCTTGGTCAATTACTGGTGGTCATTAACACCTCATGGGGAATCACTTGCCACTGCTAAAAATAAGTTTCTGGTGTACAGCAAATCTAAAATATTTGCATTTGGTGCCCTCTGCAACGCTAATGAAGAGCTGACAACAGAGTTTCCATAATCATCTGCCAGTTGATTGAAATGGCATCCCTGGCAGAGCCCCTTTGTGCTCTGACCAATTCACAGCCCAATCATGGTGACTATGTTCCCCTCAACGTCCATCGCCAACTATCTAAATCATGTGGTGGACACACGTATTATGGCAGAAATGACTTTAACTGCTAACACCCCTAGCCTTCTTCCTAGAAACCATTATGGACCTCCTGTCCATGAGCTTATTCCAACTTTCTTGTACCTAATTAGACCATAATGTTGAACTCTTTGTGACTGCTTTCTAAATCACCACTCTTGTGGAAGCACAGTCCATTTTAACCCACGTGAAAAAGCAAACAGCCCGTGGCCAATGATTCACCATTAAAGTCTTTATTTGGGCAAGGAGAGCAGTAAAACCACAACTTTCTTGCAAGCCCTTAACTTGTGAAATGCTCAGTGAAGCTCGGCACTCCCTGGCCATGCCCCCATCCAACCCGTTCCCTCTGATCCCCTTCCTATCAGGTGAAAATTGCTATGTCAACCCTGTTTTCTTTTTTGCTCCCTCCAAGGCAGCTCACAGAATGGTGAGTAAGTCCTTTCCCCACACATTGGCCCAGGAGGGGGGCTGGCTCTCTCTCACCCTCTCGTTCTTGATCAAGGGTGCAGACCTGTGGATCTTGCAAAAGGGGAAGAGAGAGCGGTTGCACTATGCTAATAGATCAATTTTAACAGCTGAAACGAATAATGCATTTCAATTCAGAGTGCTCAATCCAACTGCCCTTCTGAGTCAGGGTCTGCGCAGGCTCCAGAAGTTGGGCTCAGGGCGGGCCTCCGAAACCAGAGACAACCAAGGCAGAACCAAGGCAGTTGTGGGGGAGTGTTTTGTTTGCATACCCCTCTAGATTGTAAGCTCATTATGAGTAGAGAATGTGTCCACTAATTCTGTTGTATTGTACTCTCCCAAGCACTTAGTACAGTGCTCTGAGCATAGTAAGCACTCAATAAATTGATTGATGGATTGATTGATGCCTTCTCTGAGAAAGGAAGTTTCTCACTGGCTTTTTCACTAACCTCAGACCTGTGGCCAGGCAATGTGTTATCTTGGATAAGTCACTTGACTTCCCTGCACCTCAGTTTCCTCATCTGTAAAATGGGGATTAAATATTATTCTTCCTCTCAGACTGTTAACCTCATGTGGGGCAGGGACTGTGTCTGATCTGCTTGACACATAGTAAGTAGTTACAAATACCATTATCATTGGTATTATTAGGAGAAGAAGGAGGCAGTGAAGACAAAAAATTAATTTGCCAAGCCAACCCAATCAGGGGACAGAAGCCTAGCTCAATCTCAACGCCAATGGAGAGACCAAGGGTCCCCACCCCTTCCTACCCATAGTTGTGCTACATACTGATACCTGATATCTATGACATGCCTGACTTGGGTAAAATGTTGGAGAGAACCACCACTTCATCGAATAATTGTGCCACTCTCCAGTGTACAGCCAGCTGCCTACCTCACAGCTCGTCCTAGAGAGTTCCTCCCTCAGCCCCCTACACATACACACATACAAGGAACAATAGCTTAGGAGCACATCTGTTCTGCTTTCAAGATAAGACTCAGTTCTGGCCACGGCACTGGGCTTCCACAAACACCACTGACATCTAGGCCCAGACAACTGGTCTTCTCAGCCAACAACATCCCACCTCATCCAGGAGGCCTTCCCTGATTAATTCCAACTGTCCAGGTCATGTCAACCCCACAGCCGCCCTTAGTCTTTCCACATGTATAGCACCCTGAGTCCTGATGTCTATATGTCTGCTTTATTGTTTGTTTTTCTAATGGTATTTGTTCAGCGCTTACTATGTGTCAAATGCTGCTCTAAGCGCTAGGATAGGTACAAGTTAATTAAGTCTGACACAATCCCTGTCCCACATGGGGCTCATATTCTACGTAGGTGGGAGAACAGGTTTACAGTTTCTCATTTACAGTTGAGAAAACTGAGGCACAGAGAAGTTAAGTGATTTGCCCGAAGTCACATAGCAAGCTTTTTAAAACCCAGGACCTTCATGCTCCCACCTTTAGGCCACAGTGCTTCTCCATTCAAGCATATACTCTGCTATTTCAAAGTGACATATTCATGCTACTCTGTGTTGTGTTGTTGCTCTTCATCCTGCTTCCAATTTTTGTAAATCATTTAGGTTTGCCATCTCTTTGCTTCACACACCAGATAAAGCCATCCCCTTGAGAACTGACCAATCGATCGATCGATACTATTGAGAAGCAGTATGGTCTAGTGGATAGAGCACAGGCTTGGGAGTCAGAAGGACCTGGGTTCTAGTCCTGGCTTTGCCATCTGTCTGCAGTGTGACCTTGGGCAAGTCACTTAATTTTTTTGTGCCTCAGTTACCTCATCTGTAAAATGGGGACTAAGACAGTGAGCCCCATGTGGGACATGGACTGTGTTCAAACTGATTACCTTGTTTCTGCCCCAGTGCTTAGAACAGTGCTTGGCACATACAGAAGCAGTGTGGCATAGTGGAGAGAGTATGAGCCTGGGAGTTAGAAGTACCTGTGTTCTAATCTTGGCTCTGCCACTTGTCTGCTGTGTGACATGGGTGAAGTCACTTCACTTCTCTGTGCCTCAGTTGGGTCATCTGTAAAATGGGGATTGAGATTCTGAGTCCCATGTGGGACAGGGACTGTGTCCAACCTGATTTGCTTGTATCCAACCCATCGCTTAGTACAGTTCCTGGCACATAGTAAGCACTCAACAAATACCACAGTTATTATTATTATTTTAGTAAGTGCTTAACAAATACCATTAAAAATATCTCTTGTGCACTTCTACTGTGTGTTGGGCACTGTGCTAAGTGCTTGGGGGAGCAAAGACAGTTAGTAGGCACGATCCCTGCCTTCAAAGAACCGATGCTCTTGTGGGGGTGGCAGACCTACAATAAATTACAGTTAGGAAGAAGAGAAAGAAGCACAAACAGAGACGTACGTGCGATAGAGTCCTGGGCATTGTGAGGTGCGTCCATGAATTCTGCTGGAGGGTGGGCATCCACAAGGGAGCAGGTGGTACAGAGGACTGCGTCAGAAAGGCAAGCATGGTGAGATTGGATCCTGAAAGGTGCCAAATCCCGTTCTTTCAGGTTTAGACCACCTGCAGAATCTCTCCAGGCAGAGGAGAGGTCCGCCAGCCTTCCACTGGAGAAACTGAGGAAGCACAGTTTATTCTTCATCCACCCAGCCCCCAACTTGATGAAACTCATTCCCTAATAAAAATTAGTAACCTCTAATAAAGAGACTAACTTGAGCTCCAAAACTTTGGATTACATCTTAATTATATACTCGGTGAGTTTAATAACATCGTAAACATTTTCTCCATTTATCTTTAAAGAAAGTATGCTCGCGTGAATTCCATTCATAGCTTCTCTCCTATTACCTGTTCCCCGACCCCATGGAGACTCTGCCCTGTGGCCCTTTATGCAATTCCTGGAGATGATAGGATGCATCAGTGGCAGGATCTGTGCTTCTCAGTTTCTTTTTCACTTTGTGCTCCAACACAAACACACACACACACACACACACACACATATATCCTCCCTCTCCCTCTCTCTCTCTCTCTCTCCCCCCCCCCCACCCCCCCAGACCATTAGATTGCAAGTCTCTTGAGGTCAGGAGTGTGTCTACTAAACTCACTTTCTATCACAGTTTCCCAATTGCTCAGTACAATGCTCGGCCCTCAGAAGACTCTCACCACATACCACTGATGGATGGCTCAAGACCATGGGACTGAAGCTGGAAAACTTCAGCAAAGCATCCTGAAATACGCTCAGGGACAAGAGGCCCATAATGGTGTCTAAGGAGAAAAGCATTTTGGTTCAGGAAACTAATCTTGTCTACCAACGTCACTGCAAAAATAGTAACAATAATTGTGCTATTTGTTTAGTGCTTACTATATCCCAAGCACTCTGCTAGGTACAAAGCAATCCTAATAGACATGGTCTCTGTCCTAGGAAGGGCTCACAGACTAAGGGGGAGGGAGAACTGTTACTGAACCTCTGTTTTATAGATGAGGAAACTGAGGCCTGGAGAAGTTAAGTGGCTGTCTCAAGGTCACACAGCAGGCAAGTGGCAGAGCAGAGATTAGAACCCAGGCTTTCTGCCTGACTCCCAGCCCTGAGCTCTTCCCACTTGGTCACAATGCTTCTCCTAGGAGATAAGTCAAGGTGACTGCTTAGGAAAAAGAATGACTAAAAATGTTGCTTTCTTCATGGAATTTCTGCTGCCTCGGTGTGGCTTTTTCTCTCTTCCAAGCAAGTGAGGTGTTGACTAGATCTCTCTCAGGCTGTATTCACAAGATCTCATTATGGGCCCTTTTTCTGGCTTGGGAACGTTTTTTCAGGAGTGGTTTTGAGGATGGAAAGAATCCGCTACAAGAGAAGAAGGTTCTGCTTGGGAGTGTCTGGACTGGGAAAAGGAGACAACTGTGTGAGCAGCACTCACTTTTTGAGGTTTGCGGAGAGCCCCTGACCACACATCCTTCCTTCCCGTCGGACCTGAGGGAAATGAAGAGCTCAGGAGCTGGCATGGGTCCTGCGAAAGGGCCGCATTCTTTCCAGCTGAATGTTTCTTTGGTTAACGTTGTATTCTTCAAAGAACTAATAAAATGCGTAAATAAAAAGTTGGGTGAACTGGCATATTTCTCTTCACCATTATGTTCTGTCATGTCATAGCAGTGGAGGGCAGATGTGATCTCTGCTTTTCAATGCTGGCTCATTTCCTCTGTTCAGGAAAAGCAGGAACTGGAGAAGCACAGTATGGTGGCAATCTGGAGTCTCCTGGACCAAGATGCTAGTGATCCGGAGTCCTCAATGCCAAAGCCTTAGCAAACTGGGATCCCTTGCACCAAAACGCTAGGAATCTTGGGCCCCCCGCCCCAAAATTCTAGGAATCTGGGAAGCCCCAGACCAAAACTCTAGCAATCGGGAGTTCTCTGCTCGAAAGTGCTAGGGATTTGGGGTCCCTCACACCAATTTGCCAGTGATTTCACTTTATTTTGGTTCAAATTAAGTGAGAAGGAGCCAGAGCAGATGGGATCCGGCTTGGTGGTGGCCCAGAGGCCACAAGAAGCAGCCCCTCATCCCATGCCAAGGGGGAGTTCAGCACTTCTCCTCCTGTAGCAAACCTGGTTTTCCCTCAGAAGACCAATGCAGGCAGAGTGGGCACAGAGGGGGCCCAGCCAAGGGTGCCAATATTGTTATGGGAACCCATAGCCTGCAGCTGAGAAGCCATGTCATGTGTGTGGAAAGCTGTGCCCACTCTTTCTCAACAGGTTCCTCTCAGCGCCGGTCCCAGATTGTGGCCTTCCCTGGGCGCTTCCCTCGCTGAGTGCGGTGATGGGATGGGGTGAGGGAGCGGGTGCAGCAAGTTTACAAGCATTTCTGGGGCAGCCTGAAGGTGGAGGGGAGAGCCAATTTCTAGTAAACACCTCGATGCACAGCTCCAGTTTATAAAAGTCTGACCTGGCTAATTAATGCCTGCTCCCATCCCTGTGCCAGGGAGGTAAATCCTGGGCCATTTAAACCTCCTGAGACTATGAGCCAAAGTGGGCCACTTGCTGCGGTGCTCTTAATAATAATAATAATGGTTTCTGTTAAACACTTACTTTATGCCAAGCACTGTATTAAGCACTGGAGTAGGTCCCACATGGGGCTCACAGTCTAAGAAAGAGGGAGAACAGGTACGGAATCCCCGATTTGCAGATCAGAGAACTGAGGTACGGAGAATTTAAGTGACTTACCCAAGGTCACACAGCAGACCCAAGTGGTGGAGCCAGGATTAGAACCCAAGTCCTCTGATTCCCAGACCTGTATTCTTTTCACTTGGCGAGGCTGCTCTTCTCACATTCGTATGTCCTATGTAGAGAGGCAGGTGTCTTTATCCCCATTTTATAGATGAGGGAACTGAGGCCCAGAGATTTCTAGTGATTAGCCGAAGGTCACCTGGGAGACTAGTGGCAGAGCCACATCTACTGATACCCAGTCCCACGCTCTTTCCACTAGGCCATGCCCCCTCCCTTAGGTGCACACAGAAGTTATGGAAGTAAACAAATTCTGGACCACTTCGCTCACATCACACATGTCGTCCTTGTATGCTAGGAAAATAACAAACCCAAGGTGAGGAAGACAAGAGAGTCAATTAATCAGATGGGAGACACACAGTTCTGTGGTAGGGCCCTCTGCCTCAGTAGCTCCCCTTGTACCCCACCCCCAGAAGAAAAGGTTTTAGAGTTTGTCTTTTATCAGAATCTGTGCAGATTACATGAAGGAGATCCTGAAAAAGTTGGGTTTTGTTGGGGGTTTTTTCCAGTTAATGCTGTTTTCCAGGCCCTGAACTGCCAATGTAGCATGAGAAATCTGCTCATTGAAATGACAGGCCCGGCAGATGTACAGCAGAAATGTGACCGTCTGCTGCAATCAACTGCAGGCTTACTCTTCAAGGCCAGCATAAGAGGCAGCCAGGCAGCTGGACGGGAGGGCCCCTGGCCAGGAGCGATTAGCGGCAGCTGGTTGGAGAAGGGAGCACAGGCATCTAAGGGAAGGAGCAGACCAGAGCCAAGAGTAAAAGAGAAACAGTCATCTTTGCTCCTGGACCCCAGCAACTTTAGCTGAGTGATCTCAATCAATCAATTGCATTTATTGAGTGCTTACTGAGTGCAGAGCACTGTACTAAGCACTTGGGAGAGCACGACATAAAAGATTTGGTAGACACGTTCTCTGCTCACAACAAGCTTACACTCTAAGTGGGAATTCAAAGCCCTCAAAGCCCCCAAACCTAAATGTTGAGAAAAGTGTCTGTGGGCAAGGATGAACCCTGGTGGGAGACAGCAATACTGGTGGTTTGTGCAATCCACAAGGCTTATGGCCCCCTGAGAGTCCAGTAAAGGCTTTCTTCCTCACATTAGCAGTAGGGCTATCTAGTGAGCTAAGTGCCTGGGAAAATAGAACAGAAGCCCAAAACAGGTTCCCTGTACACAGGGAGTGTCCCGCCTCTTCTCTAGGCCCACAAGCAGCCACCTCCAATGGCAGAGGTAGGAAACAGGCCACTCCATTGGCCAGAAGTAGCCGGGGTGACTTGATGCCTCTTCAAAAAACTATTTGAGTCTTACTACCCCAAGTTCAGGTGCTTAGTACAATGCTCTGCAGACAGTAAGTGCTCAATAAATACGATTGAATGAATGAATGTAAGTTTAACTGGAGACCCCTCGGGAGGTCCAGCCCAGGCTGAATGGACTCATAAATCACCTTGACTGTGCACAAATGGGACTGACCAGGTTATGAAGCCATTTTATCAATCAATGGTATTTACTGAGCACTTATTGTGTGCAGAGAACTGTACCAAATTTTTGGGAGAGTACCATACAACAGAATTGGTAGATACGTTCCCTGCCCAAAACGAGCTTACAGTAGAGGGGGAAAATTACATTGGTAAGATACCTTAAAAATCATATTGCCTCCAGGAATCCATCCTGAAAGCCTCTTCCTTTTGTGCTCTTCCATGATCACATGGCTGCATTTTAATGTCAGTGTTTCTCTCTCATTCCTTTCACCCTCTGTCACCTTCCCTGCTTCCTCTACCTTTGAAATTCTCTGACTGGAAGAGAGAAATTAATTTTTTATTTCAATAGTTGTTCATTCTGTTGGGCATCCCATTTAAGATAGGTCTTCAGGGTATTTACACAAGATGCTTTTTTCTGAATAGGAGGTGTCATATTTACAAATCTACATATACAAAAATCTGATTTCAGGTATTTTATTATTGTCTGAACCATGCGCTTTCTCCACCTGCAACTCCCCAACCCGCTCTCTTCATTTGTCCCAAGCCAAGCTTCTAACTATCTCACTCTCTTAACTCTTTCTCCTCAGCCCTCTGATCCCTCTGCCCCTCTAGACTGTAAGCTCCTTGTGGGCACGGAATGTATCTACCAATACTGTTACACTGTATTCCCCTAGGTGCTTAATACTCTGCACACAGTAAGCACACAGTAAGTACCATTGATTAACAACACCTTTCTTCCTCAAATCCAACAGACCACAGCTCTCCCTTTACCCAAAGCCCTCCTGAAAGTCCACCTCCTCCAACATGCCTTTGCCGATTAATTTCCAGCATTTCAAGTCACATAAACTACTCAGCCATCCCTAACACTTATGAGCTTGCTGATACCCACCCTCAGCACCTTTGTAGATGCATTTATTCAACTGTTCCTTCAATTACCTACTTTCATTACTCTATAGTGAATATTCATATGTCCATCTCCCCTACTAGAAGAAGGTGAACTCCTTGCAGGCAGGGCATGTGCCGTTTGCTTGTTTTGTTCTTCCCAAGTACTAAGTATAGTGCTCTGCATCCACTGGGTGCTCAATAAACGTACTACTATTGCTGCTACTCCACCACTGTTCTTTAAAACAACTTCTGCCATTTTGGTCCATTCTTTTTATTTTTCCTATGGGAAAAAAAGTCTACTTTAGCATCTTTCACCAAACATCTTATTTTCAGGGATCCAAGTGCCAGGGCCAGTAGGGAAACCCTAGTCCACCTAGGAATGGGTTGCACTACAGGTTGTTAGAGGAGGTGACAGCACTGATGCTGCTATTTGAACAACTCTTACGTGGCCCGTGGTCATGTCCTCTTTGTGCAGAAAGACTGCTTCTTTGCTCCTGCATAAGCAGATCTGCCCAGATTGGAAGTACCCAGTGCTGAAGCCCGAATTCAGCAGGATGGCATCAGACACTCAAACCCAGAGCACAAAGCACTAGCATGATTATGGAAGGATGAGGATTAGAATGACAAAAATGACAACCAATCTGAGGGGAGGGTTCCAAACAGGAGCTTCCAATTAGAAAACCAGTGGCTTTTCTCTACCCTGGCCAGACCCAAACTGGCAGTGCCCAGTTTTAGTACAGTTCACTCACAAGGTTTTAGAGCAATTAGCCACTGTCCAGAGCAGACCAACGGCTATTGACTGACTGCGCTCTAATCCCAGCTCTGCCACTTGTCTGTGTGTGACCTTGGGAAAGCCACTCAATTTCTCAGTACCTCAGTTACCTCATCTGTAAAATGGGGATTAAGACTGTGAGCCCCTCGTGGGACATGGACTATGTCCAAACTTGTATCTACCCAGTACTCAGTACAGTACCTGGCTTTTAGTAAGGGCTTAACAAATACTATCAAAAAACAAAGGGTGGAAAATCGGGATCAGCTAAATGGAGTTTCTAGCTAGGAGAAGTCACTGAATCTCTCTCCAGGCCACAGTGGATTTTTAGTCGACCCCCATGCTCCTTAGGTCCAAATTAGGAGAAATAGAGATGTGTTAAAGCAAGAGAAACTTCAGTTGGATGTGAAGAAGTCTAGAAATGAAGCCATCACTAGGTGAAATTACCAACTTTCCTTCCAAAACTCAGGTTGAACTCACGAGCCTGAAATTCACTCCTGTATAGCCCAGACAAGTGAGAGCCATTCTAAAAAAGGATTCAGTCTTCACCATGGTCTTCCACTCCACTCATAATTGACCGGCCCCAGCAGACTTTGTGTCCATTCCACCACCCCAGAAAGTAATTGGCTGGATTCACCTGGCTGGCTCTGCCAACGCAGAGGTCGGGAGGAGCCATGGCAGAGCTGGGGAATCTCCGGATCTCCAGAGCAGTGGTCTCCAGAGCTGCCCCGTGGAGATTTATTATTGAAGCTGGGCTTGAAAGTCAAAAGCAGCTTTGGTTCTCCACCCTCGTGTTGCAATCCATCTTAATGTGCCAGCCAAACAAAGGCAACATCTGAGTCCATGTTAGGCTCATTAGCTTTACAAAGAAACAAAAAGGGGGGGAAAAACCCCTGCACTCTTTAAAAAGCTCAACAACAAATAAATATTACATGTTTGGAGGAAGGGCAGAACAGGCGTCACAATATGTGCTCGGGCAACAGATTTCCATACTCCCGAGACCTATAATTTTCTTGAAAAATGTGTGGTTGCCTTGCACAGAACAACTAGGCTGGCCGGGCTGATGAGTGACTCAGGTATGAGTGGGGGCAGGTGGAGAGGAGAGATCAGAGGAACAGTTGGGAAATCCTCAGCATAAACAAGGTTACTCCAATCCTTTCCAGCTCACGTCCTCTTTCCCATAACTGGGCCTCCTGCCAAAGCAAGCTAGTGAAAAGTTTCCCGCCATCTTGGAAAACGAAAGGCCGCTATCTGTCTGGAACAAGAAATTCTTGCTGTGTCTCCTTTTTCCCTAAAGTCACATATATTATCTTAATGATTTCTGATTCTATTAGTTCTAAAGATGTCTATGTCCATCTCTCTGTTACAGTGGAAGGTCCCTGAGGCCAGAGAATGTGTCTCATTCTCTGGGGAAAATATAAGATAATCAGGTCGGACACAGTCCCTGTCCCATATGTGGCTCGGACTAAGTAGGAGGATGTAAGGGAAGCATTACTGTCCCAAATGTTTAGTGCAGAGGCACTCAGTAAATACCAATAACTACTACTACCAATACTTTCTGAAGTGCTTATTATATAATACACTGCCCTCTGTAGAAGCTCAGTAAATGCCATTACTACTACTACTGCTACTACTATTACTCAAACTTGCACTCTCCCAACCAAGGGGCAGGGTCTTAGTCATCCTCCAATCCAAGCACTACACTCCAATGGGGCCCACAGGAAAATGTGTTTTGATAGAAATTCTACGTGCGTCCGTGCTCTAAAACGCTTGTGGTCCTGGAAGGGGGTGAAAGGACAATCCCCCGAGCCATTTGCAGTGAGTTGGAAAAGCCCCTAGGAGGAAGTTAACATGGGAACCCAGGACACTGGCAGGGTCCCAGGCACTGACCCCACTGCTCCTCACACATCACCAACAGTGGGCATTTGAGCACTATGCATCATCTCGCTAGGCCACTAGGGCAGAACCACGAGATGTCTGCCTGTCCATCTGACCATGCATGTCATCCAGAGTCCAGTGCACACTGGTGCTGAGAGAGACAGCAGTGCCTGTGTGCATACGTGTGTGCGTTGCATGCAGGGCAGGTACACAGTGTCAGCCTTGCTTAACCAGGGCTCTGGGAGGAAGCATTCCTGAAGAACAAAGGATCAGTGCATGGTTTGTCAATCAGTCATATTTATGGAGCACTTACTGTGTGCACAGCACTGTACTAAGCACTTGGGAGAGGACAATATAACAGAGTCAGTAGACATTCCCTGCCCACATCGAGCTTACAGTCTAGAGGGGGATTTGGACATAAATATAAATAAATAAATTCCAGATATGGACATAAGTGCTCCAGGGTTGAGGAGATGGTTCGAGGTAGATAAAGGGCGATGCAGAAGCGAGTGGCTTAGTCAGGGAAGGCTTCTCAGAGGAAATGTACCTTCAGTAAGGCTTTGAAGGTGGGGAGAATAATTGTCTGTCAGGGTCCCAGTGGTTCCACAGAACCCTGCAAACCATTCTTAACTTGGGTCCAGGCCCACCCTCCTCTCCATGCCCTGGCAGCTTCTGATATACAGAGACCGGAGGTGGAACTGAGGGCCTCCTGCCAGGGACGCTCCTGTCTTTCTTTCTGAAAATAGCTGTTACTCAATGTCCGTGCAGTTCATACTCCTCCATACACTGCCACAACGTAAACAAAAATCACAGAAGGCGCCCACCCGACAAGCTGGTTTCTGGGTTCAGGGACACCACACCCCTAAGATTTGCCAATATTCAAATGGCCGGCCAACCTTTCATTAAGCTGCCACTGAATCACTCCCCAAACCACAGAGAGCTCAGCAGCTATTTGTGTTGTCAATATGATGCCACCTCTCACCTGCAGTGGGCCAGAGGTGATTAATCTCCTCAAATGTGTTGTGTGTTTATGCTACTAGAGGTGGGTAACCCACTAATTTGGGTGGTTAGGGCTGCCTGCCCTGAGGAATTTACAGTTCAAGCTTTTAATCCTTTCGTGAGCTTTGTTTAACCTCTTATTAGGCCAGCAGAGGAAAGGTCCTCACTGTTTCCTCTTTGTCCTGGGCCAGGGACAGTCAGGTAGTCAATCGTATTTATTGAGAGTGTACTGCACAGAGCACTGTACAAAGCACTTGAGAGAGTACAATGTAACAATAATAATAATTCATAATAATTATAGTATTTGCTAAGCACTTTCTGTGTGCCAGGCACTGCCCGTTGTTGGGTAGGGACCTTCTCTATATGTTGCCAATTTGTACTTCCCAAGTGCTTGGTACAGTGCTCTGCACACAGTAAGCGCTCAATAAATATGAATGAATGAATGAATGAATAATAAGTGCTGGGATGGATACAAGCAAATTGGGTTGGACACAGTCTCTATCCCACATGAGGCTCACAGTCTTGCTCCCCATTTTACAGATCATGGAACTGAGGTACAAAGAAGTTAAGTGACTTGCCCAAGGTCACAGCAGACAAGTGGCGGAGCAAGGATCAGGGAGACTGAGGGACACCCACAAACACATTTTCCCCCTTTTGTCTTCTCCCATTCCCTTCTGCATCACCCTGACTTGCTTTCTTTACTCATCCCCCTCCCAGCCCCACAGCCCATATGTACATATTTATTTAAATTAATCATCTGTCTCTCTCTCTAGACTGTAAGCTCATTGTGGGAAGAGGATGTGTCTGTTTATTGTTATATTGTACTCTCCCGAATGCTTAGTACAGTGCTGTACGCACAGTAAGTGCTCAGTAAATACAACTGAACTGAATTGAACCCCCGTTCCAGCAGAGATCCTCCCATCTTGAGGGCTTTTGCAAGAAACCCTGTGGTCCCAGGGCTTCCCTTGGTTCCAGAACACCATCTGGATTGAAACTTTATGCACAATCCATGTCCTAGTAGCTCCTTTGTCCTACCACCATAAATGCATATATTGTTGGTGAATTGGCCAAAGGGGAAACGGAAGGCTCATAGCCTACTATGGTCTTCTGGCTATTCAGGCTGATGGGCTGGGTTGTGGATGAATGATGAAAAATATGAGAAATCTGTTGAGCCATCTGCCTGCCTTGCCATCAATAGCTTCATTGCCTCTGAAACTTTAAAGGTAAAATGGACAAAGCCAAGATGTTTGTGGTCTGGAAACTGTCTACCTATCCTCAGCTCTTCCCTCTTGGCACCCCTCTTCTTCATTCTCCAATAATCACAGTTGAAAATAGCCGTAATGATCATAATGATAATGGCATCATCCTTCTCATCTAATAATGACCAATGCTACCTGCTTCTGAGATGCCCACTCCTCGGCCTTGCCTTTCTTGGGATGGCTTACTGCAAGGTGATGGGGCCCTGCAAGGAGGTGCAAGCGGAGCAATGCTGAGATATGACACACACTGCAATCATTCGATCAATCAGTCAATGATACTGATGGAAAGCCCACTGTGTGCAGACTCCTGTGCTGAGCATTTGGGAGACACAGTCCCTGCCCTTCTAGGGTTTGCAATATAAGAAGAAGGGAGACAGACAAATACAGAGTATTCATAAGCAATGGGAACAGAAGGAAGAACAAGGATCTAACTGGTAGGAACAAGACTACTGACTGATGAGAGAGATGAATAAATAAGTAAATAAATTTATAGCATAAATGTATCATTCTGTACCTGGGGCATCTAGAGTATTTTGTGTGTCATATCAGTGTTGTATCCACTAGTAGCCCACACTGTCCTGCCCCTGTTACTTCCCCTGCCCCCTCCATAAAACTAAGAGTTTGGGCAAAACTACTGGCTTTTAAGATCTGTAATGAGGTTCTTCTCCACCTTGCCATTTCAAATAGACAATAGCACGGCTTTATTTACGAACACCATATCCTGCAAAGACACCATAAAAAGCCAAGTCGAAAGGCCTCTGTGGTCTGAACAGTCTGAACAGTCATCACAGGGACTCAGCCCCTCCTCCCAATTTCTGCCTGGACATCATTCTCTTATATATGCGTGGGTGTGAGTTTGTGCATGTATGGGGGGGGGGGGGGGGGGTGTATCCACCCGAGTGTGTGTGTGTGTGTGTGTGTGTGTGTGTGTGTGTGTGTGTGTGTGTGTGTGTTAAATCTCCTCCACTTCTGATTCTGTTTTGTAGGTATTTGGAGATCTGGTTTACTTTAGAACAATGAAGCAGACAGGATTACCCCCAGGGGGAGATTCGTTGAGGGCTGGGAGGTCCCAGTGGTACAATTGAACTGGCACCAAATCAATAAAAACAGAAGAGAAGGGAGAAAAAAAAAACAAACAATAATTAAAACATTCTGTCAAAAATATAGAGTGGTAATTAAAAGATGCAAACTATTGTTTTGCCTGGCTAATTACATTTTAATTTTCAATAGCTTGCCGAACAGCATCAAAAAGTCCCATGCTCCACAAGGGCCACTGGTGCCTCTCTTGTCCAGACGTTTGCCCTGCTTGTGTGCTGGGCCCAGTGTGCTTGGGCTTTCTCCTCTTGGGGGTGGAGAAAGGTCCTTTGTAGTCCAATAGCACAAATAGCAGTTGCACAAAAAATATCATTTCATTAAATGATTTTTTGGTACGGATGGGGAGACCATTACTTATCTCCCACTGTGCACGGGCCCAGCTGCAGCAGAATTATTTTGAGATGGGCTCCATGGAGCCCAAATATGGCCAGCAGAGACCGCGGCAGTATTTCCACTTATCCAGATGGATGGGGCGGTCAGCCCCAGAGTACTGGTGGTCTCTGCGTCGTCACCTCGATAAAGAGGTGGCATGACCTACTGGATAGAGACTGGCTTTGGGAGTCAGAGGACCCGGGTTCTAATCCAACCTCTGCCACTTGTCCGCTGTAGGAACTTGGGCAAATCACTTCACTTCTCTGTGCCTCCATTTCATCATCTGTAAAACATTCTGTCTCTCATTTGGACTTTGCCCACATGGGGCAAAAACAGAAGGAAAGCCAGGGATAGCCTGACAAAGAATGCAGGCCTGGTTACCCCCATTCTGGAAGGAAACCTGGGCTCATTGGCCCCAGTCCTGCAGGATGATGAACTCCCCAGCTGCCAGGTAATCACACAGAATGATGAGTGACATTCCCCATTAGCGTGCTGCACTGTGGCTAAGGCTGTAAGAGCACACGCAAAAAAAAGGATGAAGGTGGTTTGCTTCTTCTCTCTCCCAATAATGCCCTGACATTCTTTGAATCTACAAGGGAGAGGGGCATGGACTTGGGGCCACAATCCTGCCCTTCAGTCATTTGGACAAGTCTGAAAGGGCATCTGGAGCTGGAAGCAGCTAGGGCAGAATGGAGCGATCTTGAACATGGGTTGGAAAAGAGAGGATTGTTGACTTACAGAGCCAGGAACCGGGAGAAAGAGGAAAGGCTTGAGTCAATCAATCAGCAGCATTTGCTGAATGCCTACTATGGGCAGAGCACTGAACTGAGTGCTTGGGAAAGCCCAGTAGAGCAGATAAGATTCCTGCCCTCCAAGGAGTTACAATCTAGAGGGGAGAGAGACACTAAAAGAATATCAACAGGAGAAAGTATTGAGGGTAAAACGTAAGTCTATGGGTCAGAGTGGGCCAGGAATACTTAAGTGGGTAGGTGGCCCATGTACTGTAGTGGGAGTTGGAGGCTGGAGTGTGAGATTTGCAAACAACTAGGGAAAGAGTAACACAGCAGGTGCTCAGCACTTACATACCACTGACTGACTGACTGATGGGTTGACAATCTCATGGGGGAGACAGAAGGAAGTGATTTGATTTGCACCCAAGTGGGAGCAGGAGGAAGAACAGGGAGGACCAGGAAGCAAGGGAGGACCAGGAAGCAGGGGAGGACCAGGCACTGGGGCAGCATGACAGAGGTGAATCAATACTCAAATGTTTGGTCACTCCCAACAGGCCTTTGGAAGAGGGCGTTGCTCCTTTCTAACCACTGAGGGGTGGGAATGGAGGGTGCAGGCCGACGACTCATTCAACAAAAGCTGGAGTGAACCACAGCCTGAAGAAGCTTGTGCCCTGTGTTGTGGCTTCAGTGACAGCACAGTGGATTTGGAGAGGCCAAACCTCAAGCCTGGTGTTGGCTTACCATGAGGTTCCCTTAGAAAGTTAGAAAAGTCAACAATCCTTAGGCCCCTGGATTCGAAAGGTGCCCCCATGCCTAGATTCTTGGAACCTTGTGCTGTAATTGCCTGTCCGACGCATGCATTTGCATGGAGCGATTGGTCCCTTAACCTCAAGAAAGAGAAAATCTGAATAATTGGAGCAAGCTATTGCAATCCTATTTTCCATCTCTCTCACTCTGGCCTGTAAGGGGCATGGTCCTCACAAAGAAAGACTGGCTAGCGATCTTCAGTCAGGCAGAAAAGAACAGGAGGAATCTACTGGCTCAGAACAATGAACCAATTCTGCTGGAAGAAAAGGTGGCTCTCCAAGATCTTCAAATTCAAGAATGTAGCTCTCTTAGGGAACAATTCTCACTTTCTCCCTGCTTACCCATCCAACATTTACCACATTTTTCACCTATCCCTAGTATTTCCTCTGGTAACGCACTTCTTCCCTGATTTTATCTAAGCCCTTCTTGATCCTATTTGATACTTTCTCCCTGCACAACTGCGGAGAGACAAGAGAGAGGGGATGCACAGCAGTTAAGGATCAAACAATCCTCCTCCATACAACTCCCCTTCCAGCCATGTTGGCCTCCCTCTTCTCATCCCACCTCCCCTGTCAGCCCACTCTCAGTTCTCTAAATCCCACCTCTGTCTCTGGTGCATTCTCAGTATTCTCTGAGGGAAAGTGTGAACTAGTGGCTTGTGTGTAGGTCTGGGAGTTAAGGAGACTTGAGTTCTAGTTCCAGCTCTGCCAGTGTCCTGCTTGTGACCTATTTCACCACCTACACCTCACCCACCTCTGCCTCTGGCCTGCAACTCCCTCCCCCTTCTTATCTGACAGAGCAGCACTCTCCTCAGTTTCAAAGCCTTATTAAAATTGCATCTCCTCCAAGGGGCCTTCCCCAACTATGCCCTCATTTCTCCTACTCCCTCTCCCTTTTGAGTCGACCTTAAATTTGGATTCTTACTCTTTAGTCACTCCTGTCTCGGTCCCACAGCACTTTGGAGAAGCAGCGTGGCTCAGTGAAAAGAACACGGGCTTTGGAGTCAGAGGTCATGGGTTCAAATCCCGGCTCTGCCACATGTCAGCTGTGTGACTTTGGGCAAGTCACTTAGCTTCTCTGTGCCTCAGTTTCCTCATCTGTAAAATGGGGATTAAGACTGTGAGCCCCACGTGGGACAACCTGATCACCTTGTAACCTCCCCAGCACTTAGAACAGTGATTTGCACGTAGTAAGCCTTAATAAATGTTGTTATTATGTATTATTTATTGTGTACATATCTGTAATGCATTTTAATGTCTGTTCCCCCTCTAGACTGTAAGCTCCTTCTGGGCAGGGAATGTACATGAAGCAGCATTGCGTAGTGGTTAAAGCCCAGGCCTGGGAGTCAGGAGGTCATGGGTTCTAATCCCAACTCTGTCACGTAATTGCTGTGTGAAGTGAGGCACTTCACTTCTCTGGGCCTCAGTTTCCTCATCTGAAAATGGGGATGAAGACTGTGAGCCCCACGTAGGACAGGGACCATGTCCAACCAAATTTGCATATATCCACCCCAGCGCTTAGTATAGTGCTTGGCGCATAGTAAGCACCTAGCAAATGCCATATTATTATTACTAAGCATACCAACTCTAAAATGTTATACTCTTCTAGGTTCTTAGTACAGTTTTTAGAGCACTGAGTATGCACTCAATAAATACAATTGACTGACTGACCTTGGGCCTCTCTGGGCCTCGATCTCCTCATCTATAAAATGGGGAAAGTAATCCCTGCGTCTCTCTTCCTCTCAGGGATGTTGGGAGGTTAGAGTGAGATCAGTGATACAAAAGCACATTGGAAAAATAAAAGTGCCGTAGAAACTCAAAATATTATTGCTCATCGCTGAAAGCTCCTAAAGGGAGAGCAGTCTGCCCAAGGCCCCTTTCTACACTAGGCATAAATGGGGATATTTATGTGCGTGTGTTTGTGTATGTGTTTGGCGGCTGGGCGTAGGGGTGGTTTCTCTGGGTTTTCATGCCAACAATATGGGAAGACAGCAGCAAGGGGCTGGGGGTACGGGGTTCTGCTAGAGGTGGTCAGAACAATGACAAAAAAGCAGTGGTATTGCCTTACCCTTCCTTCTCCCCCCTCTATCCACTCCCACAATGTGGGGCTCCCCCAGAACCCAGCCCTGAGCTGGAGGAAGCTCCCTCTCCCCTCATGCGGAAATGATGATGATAGTATTTGTTGAGCGCTTACTTTGTGCCAAGCACTTCTAAGCGCTGATAATGCCTGGGTCCTGGGAAAGGAGACAGTCTGCCCCTTCACTCCTTCCTCATCCCTTCCTCCCGCAAAACCGGGGCCTTGTCTAGACAGGCGCCGGGGGAATACAGCTGTCAACATCTGTGAAAAGCTCACACCAGCAGGGCTACCCATGAACCTCCTGGTCAGGGTGCCCCCTCCTCGCTCTCAGAGATAACACAATGTGGTTGGCTGGGGAGAGACTGGTCTTTGATGTGCTGGAAAGAGTTCAGAGCCCAACTATCAACATAATAAAAGGTTTAGAGACAAACTCCGGGAGAAGAGATTAAAAGCAATGGGCGCGTTCAGTCTAGAGGGTGGACAGAGCGGAAGCCTGGTTAAATCAATGCAACCCCAACAGAGTGCTATAAACACCAAGAGGGGCCCGCGCTTCTCATCAGACACTGGGGGCGGAACACCATGTCACACGTTTGGATCCAGCAGAAAGAAGCATGAACACTTTACTACCAGGAAGCACTGGGCAACAGCAGGAGATGCTTAGGTTGAGTGTAGACTGCGATCATCACAGGCATTTTGGACCAGTCTAGACCACTGGAGACTAATTAGAATAACTTTATAGAGAGCTTTGCACCCTCCTGGAGCAGGGAGGGGCAGGATGGAAAGGCCCTGGGACTTCAGGAGTCTCTGTTGGGTGAGCGCAGACAATTGATTCCATGAGTTCTTCAATCATCAACGGCATTTACTGAGCACTATATGCAGAGCACTGTACTATGCACTTGGGAGAGTACAATACAACAGAATTGATTGATATGATCCCTGCCCACAAGGAGCTTACAGTCTATAGGATTGCTTCCAGTTTCAAGATCCAGGCTTCCATTCACAGCCTTCCACTGGCTTTCCAACCTAGCCAATTGTACTCTCCCAAGTGCTCACTCAAGTGCTCAACTCACAGAAAGCACTCAGTAGATACCACTAATTGATTGACTGACCAAAACAGAAACCAGCGCCAGATACTGTAAGCAGCAGGCACAAGGCCGAGGACAACAGGGCCAGACTGTGTGCATGTGCCCAACATGGGTCCCACACTGGCCTGCTGAGTCCAACGGCCCTAGGCATCTCCCTCGAGTGTACAAGCAACAGCTAATGGGCCAGATCTTATTTTCCCTACTAACCTGGTCAATCCCCACTAAACTGTGAGCTCCTTGTGGGTAGGGATCATGCTTACCAACTCTATTGTGTTGTACTCTGCCAAGCTCTTAGTAAATGCCCAATTTAGAGAAGTATCATGGCCTAGTGGATAGAGCCACTATCCTGAGAGTTGGAAGGTCATAGGTTATAATCCCAGCCCTACCACTTGTCAGCTGTGTGACTTTGGGCAAGCCACTTTAGTCCTCTGTGCCTCAGTCACCTCATCTGTAAAATGTGAATTGAGACTGTGAGCCCCTTGTGGGACAGGGACTCTGTCCAGCTTAATTTTCTTGTATCTACTCCAGCGCTTAGTACAGTGACTGGCACATAGTCAGCACTTAACAAATACCATAATTATTATTATCACAGTGCCTGGCAAAAATTTAAGTGCTTAACAAGTACCTTTATTATTACTATTAGAGTCCCTGAAGCTAGGGGATTTTTGGCTGGAACAGAAGCTAGGCCAGCAGAATCCTAGGCAAATCCCACTGGCTCCCCAGGGCTCTGGAATCCTCACATTGCCCAAACCAGAGGAAAGACCAGGCAAAGCTCAGGCCAGCTAGACCCAGCACAGAAGGCAGCTGGGGAAAATTTAGACCCACAGAAAACAATCCAACCCTGACTCAAGGGTGGAGGGAGTCCATTATTTTTCTGTGCTATTGGAAAGTCTTTTGCAGATCATTTAATAAGCCATTAAAAATTGGTTTTACTGTAGTTTGATTTTTCCCATATGTGCGGAACCCCGCTTCACCCCTGCTAACCTCCATCAGTCAATTTGTTGAGTGTCTACTGTATGACTAGTACTGTACTAGGTGCTAGGGAGAGTACAGTAAAGATAAAATAGATGATCCCTGCCCTCAAGGAGCTTATAATTGAGCAGGAAGGACAGACACTATAAAAGACTATGGATTCAGATGAAGAAGGAAAAGGGAACATATCACTGTGGGCAGGGAACATGTATTACAACTCTGTTGTACTCTCCAAGTGCTCAGTACAATGCTCTGCACACAGTTAAGTGTTAAACAAATACCACTGATTGATTGTTGAATTAGTTCTTCGGGGGGGCATGAATTGATTTGTAAGGAAGAGCTTCAGGTAGGTCATGAGTTCCACACACTCATGATTGAAATTTTCCAGGCTCCACCCCTCCATCATCCCACAACCATCTCCATTCCAAATTCCATCATTTCATCTGATGCACTTTGCTGATGCTTTTGTTGGGAGACAATGGCCCAGAGACTCAATCCAATAGGATATGTCAATTCCTTCTTCCAGGTTTCTGGTGGACTTAGAATGGTCTTCTCATCTGAGACATGGGTTGGGCTGAACCGTACCACTTCACAGGAGAGTTTTGTGGTCTCATTAATTAGCACTC
Source organism: Tachyglossus aculeatus (assembly GCF_015852505.1). Lineage (NCBI taxonomy): Eukaryota > Metazoa > Chordata > Mammalia > Monotremata > Tachyglossidae > Tachyglossus > Tachyglossus aculeatus. The sequence continues at coordinate 38,578,285 of NC_052084.1, forward strand.
ATAAAGCAGTTGGAAACTCTCAGATGTCAGGCACGTGGGAGGTCAAAAGATCTTTGCCATGGATTCATTTCAGTTTATTCTCAGACACTTTGGCTAAGTTTCCACTTTATGATTCCAGCCTCTTGACCCTTCCTCCAAACACAGTAATCTATTTTATAGATTGCCGAAGTAAATAAATCAGTGAAATAACTCAAAGGCGCTCAACTAAAATGATAAGCCATTTCTAAGTACCATTGCCGCTTTTGTAATATTTGATATGATCTGCATATAAATTCAAAATGAACAGTATATTGTCCAGTACACTGTTGCTCTTTGGGATTAGTCAACAGAAGTCATAGGAAGTCTGTGTAAGCGGCATAATTAACCAGCTTCTGTGCCGTTCTTGGGTGCTTAGTACAGTGCACTGAAATCAGTAAGTTCTCAGTAAATACTGTAACCACCAGCCCCGGCAGCTGGAGAAGGACAGGCTTAAGGAAGGAGTGGCTACTGATATTCCTCATCAGTGGACATACACCACCTCGACACCCCCCCCCCCCCCCCCACCATTTTCAATCATTTCAGTCATATTTACTGAGCACTTACTGCGTGCAGAACACTGGGGGAACTCCCTATTTAGGACTTGGATGGGGTCTCAGAGTAAGTGGTGCTGATGGAAAGACAGTAAAGGCTTGAGGAAAAAAAGAGGACAGGTATGTGCTTTAGTTGTGTTGGCAGTAGTGGTGATGGTTTGAGCTGAGCCCTCCACACTCCCTTGCCTGGTTCCCCTGCACTCAATGGCATGTGTTGCGATATACCTGGTGTGGAGAAAGATTGCAGTCCGTCTGTGGTCACAGAACAGAATAACTCTGTGACCTTTACAGTAGCAGATACCATTACGCCTGCACTCATTATTTTAGGAATTACCTATGTAAGAGAGTGGGGTAAGGGCTTCTTACTTTCTTTCAAAATCCTATGCCTAGACAGGGAGAGGAATGGGGATTGTAGCAGTCCCTGAAATAGAAAGATTTTATCTAATTCAAATTAGTAGCAGGAGAGAGAGAGAGAGATGGATAACTGATCTACCTAGAAACATAGTCTGTCTTGTAGACCAGTGGTACCTCATCGTTTTAAATGGAATTTGTCCAATATGTGTGGATGCTTTCAGTTCATCTACAAGTCATCTTCTGCAGGACCTAGTTTAGCACAGGGTCTAGCGGTGAAGCGGGTCCTAAGGAAACGAACTGACTGTTAGTCATTTTCTAAACATTTTAACTTGTCTAACCCCAGGCTAACTTGTGATTTCTGACTTGTTACTGGTCTAGAGCTGAAGCTGGTCCTCTCCTTCCCTCCCCACAAGGCCACATCAGCCCTCATTGGACCCCTTTTGTAGTTACCTATTTGTTGACTGGTAGTGAGGTACCCATTCACGCTGCTTGTTGTAATTGGTTCTTACAGTCTCTTGAAGTGTGTGCTCTCATCTTAAGTGAGGCCCTGAATGCACTAAGACACTTGGCCCACACTCAGTGGTTGATGGTGGTGGCTGGGATACTTGGTAGATGTGTCTGCTCATTCATTTGTTTTCATTTCTTTCTGGCCTTTAGCCCTATTTCTTCTCAGAAGAATGCCTGCCTTGTGCTCAAGACCCTGGTGAAATGCTCTTTCCCTACACACAAGATGGTCTGATTCTAATCCAGTCAAAGTGCTGGGCAAAGCACTAAGAAGGGTGACCATCAATACAGTTAATAGTTAATAGTTAATAGTTAACCCTACAGGAGTTGCCTCTAATTCTCTCAATGGCACTTTCAACTTCTTTTTCTTATTCAGAGTGTAGGACCTTTGATCTCTCAGTTAATCATCAGTCCATTAGTGATATTTACTGAGTGCCTACTGTGTGCAGAGCACTGAATTTAGCACTTGGGAGAGTATAACAGAGTGAGAAGTAGTGGCCAATAGAGTAACAAGTTGTGGCTAATAGAGTGAGAAGTAGAGTAGTTTAGTGGAAAAAGAATGGGCCTGGGAATCAGAGGGCCTAAATTCTAATCCCAATTTTCCACTTGCTGGTTGTGTGATTTTGGGCAAATCACTTCACCTGTCTACTTGTTTTGCTTTGTTGTCTGTCTACTCCTTCTAGACTGTGAGTCCATTGTTGGGTAGGGACTGTCTCTATATGTTGCCAATTTGTACTTCCCAAGCATTTAGTACAGTGCTCTGCACACAGTAAGTGTTCAATAAATACGATTGAATGAACGAATGAATAATTTCTCTGTGGCTCAGTTTCCTCATCCAAGAACTGCGGATTCAATACCTTTCTGTTTCCTTTTTTTTCTTTAATAGCACTGGTTAAGCATCTACTATGTACCAGGCCCAGTATTACAGTCTGGAGAAGGTAGAAGCTAATCAAATTGGACACAATCCATGTCCCACAAGGGGCTCACAGTCTTAATCCCCATTTTACAAGTGAGGTGACAGAGGGACAGAGAAATTAAGTGACTTGTCCAAGGTCACACCTGTTTTCCCTCCTCCTTAGACTATGAGTCTCATCTGGAATAGGAATTGTATCAAACCAGATTATCTTGCATCTACTCAACGCTCACTACAGAGCTTGACACATAGTAAGCACTTAACAAATGCCCCAATTATTATAAGGCATGGTTTCTACTCTCGAGGAATTTAAATGCTAGAAGGGGAGACAGACACTAAAAAAATTAATTACATAAAGGCAGAAGAAAAAAGGAATGTAAACATGAGTTAATGCTCACCTAAGGGATATGAAAGACATGTACACAAGTGCTGAAGGAAGTTGAGAGTAGTTGCAGTAGTAGTAAAGTTATGTATTGAGCACCCATTGGGCGCACTGCACTGTACTAAACGCTTGGGAAAGTACAACAGGAGTACAACTCCACAAGGAGTTTAGACTCTAATGAAGCAAGTGCTCAATAAATGATGGACTGACTGAAGAAAAAAGTATTTTCAAATAGAATAATCAGAATAAATCAGTTGACTTTGCATCCGACCATACATAAGTGCTAAGGGAGAGTTTAAATTATTTATATAAAGGTGCCAGTGGTGGCTGGTGGGTAGATGTGAGTTGGATTTGGGGAGTTAATCAGGGAAAGTTTGTTGGAGGAACTGAGATTTTAGCAGGGCTTTGAGGGTGAGGAGAACTGAGGTCTTTTAGATTAGGAGGGGGAGGGAGTTCCAGGGTAGTGGAACAGTGTCAGCAAGGGGATGGAGTAGGAAGAGTTGAGAGGGAGGTTTAGCTAGAAAGTTGGCTTGAAAGGAGGGAAAAGAGTGAACTGGAGAATGTCAGAGGAGCAAAGAGAGTTGCTATGTAAGTGTTTAGGTGATGTGGAAATACTGCAGTGGCAGTGGGGGGATACAATCTGGAGAGAGGAGAAATGAATCGGGGAAGGCATCCTGGAGGAGATAAGATGTCAGGAGCACCTTGAGGATGGGGAGTGCTGTGGTCGGGGGGCACTGCGGCCTAGAGGATTTACGGGGGAGGGAGTTCCCGGCTGCAGGGAAGACACAGAGTATGCGGACTGTAGAGATGTTTAATCAGGAGAAAAGGTCTGGGATCTGACATCAGTCCTTCTCGCTTAGATATTGGAAACGTGACTAACTGTTGACGATTTCACCTGTTTTGATTCCAGTCACTTTTCCAGAGGGAACTTTGCTATTAGTACCTGTCGGCGGGAGCCTGGCGGCTCTAGTCTTTGAGAGGAAGACACTAGAGGGCAGTAGGGAGCCATACTCTTGAACAATCGTCTAAAAAACGGATTTTGCTTTCCTGTCTCCTCTTGAGCCCAGTGCACTCCCAGCACTTCTCTGTTATTCATTCTCACACTGCCTCGCTGAAGAACAGAGATACAGGCTACTGAAGTTCATTACTCCAAGTTCCACGGGACATCAGTGATGGGGACAGGAAACTTTTCCATGTTTCTGGACTCCTCCGCTCTGTTGGAGAACACCCAGTGAGATTGACTTCAGTGGGCAGGGGGAAGTGGTGAACTGAGGCCGTAGACAATTCAACACAACTAATGAGGCTGAGAAATGATTTAAAGATTCACCATTTCCGTGAGAGAGTCCCTAAGCCTTCTCATTTTGGAGCAAGTATTCAAGATGAGACTCAACGTTTTCCAAGCACCCTGGGTGGGAAGGTGGGGGAAGGGAAGGGGGAGAGCTACTGCTGCAAGAATTTAATTCCTGCTTCAGGAAAAATGCACCATGGGATGGTGATTTGACTGAACGTCTCTCAACAACACAATCTCAGTCTCAGACCTACCTGAATGCAAAAGATTAGTGGGAAAGTTGAATCTGAATTTCCTTCCTAACACCTTTCGAACAGTTTTCAGGGCAGATGTTGGGAAGAGAGGTCAGATGTGCCGGACAGTGGATAATTGATGGATAACTTTTGGCAGGCTAAGAGGAAACCCCTCCCAGTGGACCACTGCAGAGAGGCAGCATGGCTTGATGGAGAGAGCACAGTGCTGGCAGTTGGGATTCTGAGGATCTATTCCCAACTCTGCCACAGGCCTGCCACTTAACCTCTCAGGGCCTCAGTTTCCTGATCTGTAAAATGGGGATATGCTACCTGCTCTCCTGCCTTTTAGACTATGCACTCCACTTGGGACAGGGACTGTGTCAAAGCTGAATATCTAGCACTGTTCATGGCACAGAAGTAGGCCCTGGTAAGTTCCACTATTAATGTATTGATTGAATTCGGGAGCAACCTGTAAGATCATGCCTCCTGTGGTTTTTAGTGACTCTGCCCTCTTGGCAAGGGGCGACTCTAGCCTCACTCATAATGGCAGGAGATTGGCTGTTTGGACAGCGCCTACTAGGGTGTTTGGCAACCAGTAAGCACCCAAACACTACTGTTATTGGACTCCTCTTGCCCCTCCCTTTCTCGGATTCTCTTCCAAGGTGATGCTGTCCACATTTTCACAGTTGGTTGGAAAGGTTTTAGTGTGCTGGTCTCTGGTTTTCTAAAGATTGATCTAGCCAAATTCAAGGCTCTTGGATGATGGGGGGGGGATGGTAGGCAGCATGCACATCCGTGACCAAGGTACCCTCAGAGAGACAACCACCACATTTTTTAAAATGGTATTTGTTAAGGCACTTACAATGTGTCAAACACTGTTCCAAGTGCTGGGGTAAGTACAGGTCAATTTGGCCAGATACAATCCCTGTCCCTCATGGGGCTCACAGTCTAAATAGGAGGGAGAACAGGGATTGAAGCCCCATTTTAAAGTTGGGGAAACCGAGGCAACAAAGTGACTTGCCCAGGGTCACACAGCAAGCCCTTGGGCAGAGCTGGGCTTAGAACCCAGATCCTCTGACTCCAAAGCCCCTGTTCTTTCCTTTAGGCCAACCTGCATCCTTCCTCCAAGCAACCCCGGGGCCACTGCTGCCAAAAGAAAGAATACCAGAGTGGTGGTGGGGTGGGGGGGAGGGGTATCCAACCAACCAGAAGGGCACTTCTCATGGAAAAGCTGCCAATCCTACATTTTCCCTGAGCACAGGAGCGGGGGTGTCAGGGTGGAGGGGGACAGTGTTGAAGAAGTCCAACAGACAAAGGGATCCACGCACATCACCCTCCTGGACACATGAACTCTCCCGTCATTTTAATGGTGCAACATACATGGTCATATGATCTCAATATAAACATTGTGTTCAGGGCTTCTCCCTGAGGCCTAGCTATTTTTGTACCATGAGATCCAGATTGTTTCAACAGCAGCTTCACGCTCAGGGCTGGCTCAGGGTTCCTTGATTCACCCCAGCCAATGACTAGTGCCATGGCCAGAACAGCAGCTCCTGCTCACACCAGTAGAGTGCAAGTCCCTGGAGGGCAGGGACCTAGTGCCTGGCTTCCAGTGAGAAACTGCACAGCCAAGTGAAAAGATCACAGTATCAGGACACTGGGGTTCTAATCCTAGCTCCGTGGTTTATCTGCTGCATGGCCTTGGGCAGGGCATTTAACTTCTGGGGCTTCAGTTTCCTCATCTGCAAATTAGGGCACCAACACCTGTTCCCCATCCCCCTTAGAGGAGTGAGCACCATGTGGGTCAGGGACTTAGTCCAATCTGACTGCAATGTACCTACTCTGGCACTTAGCACGGTGTTTGGCACAGAGTAAACATTTAATAAATAGCACAGTTATTACTATTCTTAATTATTAGCAATACTACTATTATGTGCATTCTCCCAAGCGCTTAGCACAATGCTGGCACTCAGAGGGCGCCTGATATTAGGTAGCCTTTTCAAATTCCAAAGTGTCCCATAGAATGCAAACTTTTCCTTTTCCCAATCAATGTTGCTTGCCGAGCCAGCAGGGACAGAAAACCTTATGTTTTTACATAAAACTTGGCAGGACATAAGACTGACTGAAGACACCTGGTTTTGATATTCAGACTTCAAATAAATCTTCCATAACCAGCTTTTACCAAGATTTTACAAATCTATTTGACCTTTTTTTTCCATTCCCACCCATTGTTGATCCCAGCCCAAGTTTTATTGTTCCCGCTCTGATGCTTTAAGGTTTTTATCTGTTTTTGATCAGAAAAGACAAAGGCTTAGTTGCATCTTCTGTCTTTGGGATGGCTTTACTCCAACTTCTGACCCCAGATTTTTGGGCTTATTTTATGAAGCAGAGACGATTCAATAGGCGCCTTTCATGGGCATGTTGACTATCCTCAACAAAGGAAGAGAAAGAAACGGTTCGTTGCTTAGGAGGGATGTGGCTCGTAAGTAACGCTGGTATGGGTCAGACTCTATCAAATGGCAGGACAAGATCACAAATGGTGAAGTTCTGGAACATCACTGGGCTCCTGGCATCGAAACTCTGCTCACCTTAACTCAGCTATGATGGGTGGGAAAATGTGAGGAGAATGAGTGAGGGTAAGAGACCCAAAATGGCTGCTGTTTGGAGAGCTGAAATGGGGAAAATGAAAGTAAGGAGGGCAGAGGAAGTTTTTTAAGGACACGGTAATGCAAAGCTTGGGACACTGCTGCATTTCAGCTGAAAGCTGACAGTCAGTTGAGGGGACAGACCTATGTGATGCACTGCCATCAAGAAGGGAGTGACTAGAGCCAAAGCTTGGTAAGGAAAGAGAGACAAGGAGGAAAAAGAAAAAACGTCTGCCAGGCACTGTAGACAGTAAGCATAACCCTACATGGGACTACATTTTGGTGTGCCTGAAGTGGCCGGGACTGTGGATCCTAAATTGGCCTTATCAGCCTCATACACACTCTTCAGTGGAGAATTCACTGAACACAAAGGACAAGTATACAGGAGGGATAAATCCAACCACAAAAAGGAGTGAGTCCCAAACTCAAACAGAACCAGATCCAGTCGACATTTAATGAGCAAGCACTACATCACTCCCTCTACTCATCTTTCTTTTTCAGTGGTTTACTCTCTTTTTTATGCCAGGCACTGTACTAAGCACCAAGGTAGATACAGACCATGTCTCCGATGAGATAACTGAGGCACGAAAAAGTGAAGTGACTTGCCCAAGGTCACACAGCAGACGAGTGGCAGAGCCAGGATTAGAACCCAGGTCCTCTGACTCCCAGGCCCGGGCTCTTTCCATCAGGCTATGCTGCTTCTCTTGAAGCTACAGAATAATAGGCATCACAATGCCATCAGAGCTATGAGGTCAAGGGTTTGGTATTTTTTCAATAGTATTTCCTGAGGGCCTACTATATTCAGAGCACTGTGCTAACTCCTGGAGAGGATTCAAATAAAGTAAGCTATGGTCCTTCCCTCAGGGAGCTTACAGTCTATTGAAATAACAGTTCTGAGGCAGTGACTTTTAACAAGTATTTTATGGAATCTCCCCAGGTGTCCATCCTCCCCACTTCATCAATAATAGTGGTAGTAGCATTCCAACTTTGAGGTGCACTGTATTAGGGACCTGAGAAGTGCAAAAACAGTGAAGTGACATGTTTCCTGCCCACAAGGTGCTTACACTCTAACAGGGAAGAGTGGGAGGAGGCAAAAGTGAAACCACTTAAAACGCCTTATGGGTCAGGAAAGTGTCTGAATCAATACTCGTGAATTCTTCCCAGTGCTGTGCACATCATAAGTGGATGATCAATCAATAAATGGTATTAAGAGCTTACCTTGTACAGAATAGTGTAATAATAATAATAATGGTATTTGTTAAGCGCTTACTATGTGCCAGGCATTGTACTACCTGCTGAGGTGGATACAAGCAAATTGAGCTGGACAGTCCCTGTCCCACATGGGGCTCACAGTTTCAAGCCCCATTTTACAGATGAGATAACTGAGGCACAGAGAAATGAAGTGTCTTGACCAAGGTCACACAGCAGACAAGTGACCAAGTGTACTAAGCACTCGAGAAAGTACGCTCGCTCGAAAAAGTACAATACAACAGAGTTGGCAGACAAGTTCCCTGCCCAGGAGGAGCTTAAATGTCACTGATTAGTAACTGTTGATTATTCAACTACCCCTTCATGGCCTGATCAAAGCTGAGTATGTGGTTAGGAACTGAGGACAAGACATCATTGGTCCTTGGTTTTCTGACCTCTAGGAGCAGGAAGTGTCATTAAGTCTCACCAAACAGCCAATTGTGAGTAAATTAGATAGGCACAATCATCTGACTGTGATAAACACACTGTTGTTTGAGTATTCTCACACACTATTGTTTGAGTATTCTCTCTGAACCAAATCAGTTCCCTAGTATTGACCCTATGCTCACCATTACACAGCTGCACTGGGTGACAAAGGACAGCAATTAAATCAATCAATGGTATTTTATTGAGTGCCTACTGTGTGCAGAGGACTATACTAAGTGCTTGGGAAAGCACAATACGGCAGGGTTATATTGTAGCAAACAGCTGTATTGACAGCAGCAAAAGACCTGAACTGCTGCTGGATGGAGAGGTGAAACTGTGAAACTGAAAGCAAGGAGGCCAAGGAAACATTTTAAGGACTCATTAAACAAAACCTCAGACAGTGCTGCGTCCAGCTGAAAACAGGGAGGCCAGTTGCTGCGGGGAGTCCCGCATGACACACTGCCATAAAGCAAAGAGCAGCTCGGTTTGAACAAGAAGCTTCGTAAGGATCGAAAGACAAGGAGGCAAAAGCGAAAGTGTCAGGCGCGGCAAACTTCAAACAGGACTACACGACGAGGGACAGTCTTTCGGTGTGTGTGTGCACGGTGTAGCCACAACTGCGGCTCCTGCATTACCCTTTTCAGCCTCACCAACACCACACACACATACACACATAGAAACACCCATAGGTGAACTTCACTGTTAGTGACTCCTTCTAAGAAGCATAAAACACAGCTATCTGTCTACCAACTGCATTGTACTCTCCAAGTGCTCTGCATATAGTAAGCACTCAGGAAATTCCATTGATTGACTGATAGAAATACATGAGTGTCTATGTATATAGAATGCACAGAGATCTCTGTGTGAGTGTGTGTGTATGTGTTTATGTAAACCTTTTTGCACTGATCAGTATTGCCAGTCACATGGGGCTTAAGGCTCACAGTCTCTCTACTCAAAGGAGCAGTTCAACTGACTGGGGCTTGGAGACCAGGGCCGAATTGAACAACCCTGGAGTGGAGCAAGCATCTTTTCACTAGGTTCATGCCTAGGGCAGCAGAATGTTTGAAATGTGCCATATAAAACTGCCTTTTCTCTTCCCTAATCCGCTTCTCATGCTGAGGAGGATGGAGGGGGGCATTGCTAAAATTAAAGACAGTTTTGCCTTTCAACACACCAGTCCAGGAACTGAGTCATCCCGGCCACCCTAAACCAGGGCCTCATTTCCCCGACAAAAGCCGGGTGGTGAGGTGGGGCAGATGGTTCCCCTAAATGGGAAGGACTCTTGGGAGCAGAGGTCCCACCCAGCAGGCACCCCTGACTGCCTGCCATTATGACTATGGACAGAGAATGTTGTTCTCTCTCTCAGGGTCCTGAGCAAGCAACAGCTCCGAGATGAGTTATGATGGCAGAAGGCTCTAAACTGTGAGCTCCTTGTCTCTAATACTAAATTAAAGTGCTATGTGTCAGGCACTGTTCTAAGCGCTGGGGTAGATTCAAACTAATCAGGTTGGACACTGTCCTTGTCCCACAAGGAGCTCACAGTCTTAATCCCCATTTTACAGATGAGGTGATGGAGTCACAGAGAAGCGACTTGTCCAGGGTGACATAGCAGACAAGTAATAGAGCTGGGATTGGACCCCAGGTCCTTCTGACACCCAGGCCCATGCTCTCACTGATTGTAAGCTCCTTGAGGGCAGGGAACAAGTCTACCAATTCCTTTGTGTTGTTCCCTCCCAGGTGCTTACTACGATGGCATTGAGGTGGGGTGGCAGGGTTTCCTTGGAAGATTTCACCATGCCACTATGGGAAATGGATGCCCCAGATATTCCCCGGGCACCCCAAGGAAGTTTGCCACTGCCCTGGGGCGCTTCCTGGACCAGCCCTACTTCCTCAGGGCCTGCGTGCAGGGCCCGCTTCTGAGCGCCTCAGTCAGTCGGCCCGAGTCAGATGGTAACAATTTCCAGTCCCTACCAACATGAGCGGGTTTTGAACTTTAATACGCATCTTAATTACGACTGCAAACACTTTGTTAAGCAAACAAACTTCAAAACCTTTTTAAAAACAACCCTTCTTTGGTCATTTGGTCTAGTAAAAAGGCTTCAAAAATAAAACCAAGGAGAATCAGACTGAAAGGCATGGACGGAAACACCCCCTCCACCCCCATCCCCGACCCACCCCTGATGTCTGGGTCCTTCCTGAAGTCACCACTCGGGCTGATATCTGAGAGCTTCCTTCCAAAATAGATCCAGAGAGCAGTGAGGCCTAATGCTTCATCCCAGCTTTTCAACCACTGAGCTGTTTATTCGCCTACATTCCTGGCCAGCATCCCTACCTCCTCTTAGAAAGACAGTGTATGCACAGAGTGTGATGCTGAATTCTGCCACCCCCCAACCCCAAATACGCTCCTCCAAAATACTTGGTCACTTCTACATTTCCCCCCTTAATTCCCGTCCCCTGGAGAGAGCTCTTCCTCTGGTGAGTTCAGTTTTTTCCTGTCTTGGCCAGTAGCCCATTAGATTGTGGGCTACTGGAGGGTACAGATCACAATTCTAACTCTGTTGTAATAGCTCACATGCTCAGTACTGTGTTATGCACTCAGTAGGTGCTCAGTAAATAACACTGATTGATTGGCTTGGTACCCAGAGGATGGAGACTGTTTTTTTCATCTCCATTGGGGATACAGTCGGAGGCAGTGAATGTCGGCTGCAGCAGGAAGGATTTGGGATAAAAATGAAAGCTCCTGAGCATAGTAATACAATTTATTAAGTGCCTAAGGTGTGCAAAACACTGTAGTAAATGTACAACTAGGGGTAGTAATAGAGTACATAAAACATGTACGTAAGTGCTGCTGGGGGTGATTGTGGTCAAGTTTTTTGGAGGGGTGGAAATACTGAGATGGCAATGTGGGGCGGGGATATTAGGTGGGGAGGTAAGAAATTAAATCAGGGAAGGCCTTCTGGAGGAGATGCAATTTCAGGAGGGCTTTGAAAATGGGTAGAGTTGTGATGCACCAAGTAATAATAATAATGATAATTATGGTATTTCATAGCTTACTATGTGCCAAGCACTGTTCTAAGCACTGGGGTAGATACAAAGTAATCAGGTTGTCCCACGTGGGGCTCACAATCTTAATCCCCATTTTACAGATGAGGTAACTGAGGCACAGAGAAGTGAAATGGCTTGCCCAAGGTCACAAAGCTGACAAGTGGCGGAATTGGGATTAGAACCCATGTCTTCTGACTCCCAAGCCCGTGCTCCTTCTACTAAGCCATGCTGCTTCTCTGTAAGTTAAAGGTATGGGAGTTACAGGCCGAAGAAGAATGTGAGCAAGAGATCAGCAGCGGGAGAGACACACACGAAGCACAGGGAGGAGGGGATGTGAGGGGCACAGGAGGTAGGGCTCCCAGGCCAGGGGTTCAAGAGTGACGTCCAGCCCAAGGACACAAACTCCACCTTCCACCACTCCAGGGACTGGGTGCCTAAACCTAAGCCCACATGCAGATCCTGCCATGGACACAGCACCCCCCCCCCCCCCCGACCCCCACCACCCCTCGCCAAGAGTCCTTATCATTGTCCTTCCCATAATTCCTCAAAATCAACAGAGTCTACCAAAGACATAAATGCTTATGTCTCCTGGAGACAGCCAGCACCACACTGATCGCTCCTAACTTTGGGTCAGCTGCATCCACAAAGCCTCAGCAGCGCAAGTCAAACATTAGTTCTTCGGCCCCTGGGGCCCCTTTTTTCTGGGTGGGAGGAGGGGGCGGGCGGGCAGGCTTCACAGAATAAGCAGAGAGACACCATTTGGGGCCTTCTCAGCTCCAGTTGGAAACTCTCCAGCCTGGTCAGACAGTGGAGTGAGAGCAACTGAGAATCTGACTCAGACCATCGCTGTGGGGGCCACTGCTCCCCTCCCCCCTTGTATCATTTGGAAATGATCCCCCCACTTCCTCTCCACCCTTGAAGCCACTTCTCTGGAACAATCCCTGACCACTCGACAGTGAGTAATGACCTCTGCACTGGCCTCCCTGCCTCCAGCCTCTCCTTAATCTGTTTTAGCTGCATGATTCATCTTTCTCTAAAGCCACCTGGAGAAAAGTACACCCATCCTCACATAATTCCAGTGGATGCACTTGGTCTTTTGCAGAAAAAGAAGGTACTGACCACTTATTTCAAGGGTTCTGATCACCCAACTTCCCTGAGAAGGGGCATGGCCTAGTGGAAAGAGCACAAACCTGGGAGTCAGAGAACCTAATCTATTCCTGGCTCTGCTTTGTGACCTTGGACAAGTTATGTAACTTCTCTGTGCCTCAGTTCCTCAACTGCAAATGGGGATTCAATATCTGTTCTCCTTCCTATTTGGACTGTAATACCTGATGATCTCTTACCTACCCCAGAACTTCGTACAGTGCAAGAAGTAAGTGCTTAACAAATACCACAATTATTATTATTACCCTCTGCCCAGGTCTTAATTCATTCACTCATTCAATCGTATTTATTGAGTGCTTACTGTGTGCAGAGCACTGTACTAAGTGCTTGGAAAGTACAATTTGGCAACAGAGACAATCCTTACCCATCAATCAATGTGATATTAACTGAATTCCTCTGTGCAGAAAACCGATAAGAGCTTACTTTGTGCAGAGCACAATACTGGGTGCCTACAAGGTGCAATCAGTCAATCAGTCATATCTTTTGAGCACTGTGAGCATTGGTGGTTCAGTGGTAGAATTCTCGCCTGCCATGCAGGATGCCCGGGTTCGATTCCCAGTCAATGCAAATGCTAAGGGAAGCAGTGTGGCTCAGTGGAAAGAGCAGGGGCTTTGGAGTCAGTGGTCATGGGTTCAAATCCCAGCTCTGCCAGTTGTCAGCTTTGTGACTTTGAGCAAGTCACTTACTTAACTTCTCTGTGCCTCAGTTACCTCATCTGTAAAATGGGGATTAAGACCGTGAGCCCCCCGTGGGACAACCTGATCACTTTGTAGCCTCCCCAGCGCTTAGAACAGTGCTTTGCACATAGTAAGCACTTAATACATGCCCTTATTATTATTATTATTACTTTGTGTAAAGCACTCCACTCAATGCTTTGGAGACTGCAATAAAATTAGTAGGCATGATTCCTGCCTTAAGGAGCTCATAATTCAGTAAGGGAGACGGCTACTAAAATAGTTCTGTACTAAGCACTTGGAAGAGTGCAAGAAAACACATGACACAATCCCTGCCCACATTTTTTTAATGGTATTTGCTGAGTACTTACTACATGCCAGGCACTGAACTAAGTGCTGGAGTAGATACAAGATAATCAGGTTGGACCCAATCCCTATCCCACGTAAGGCTCACAGTCTAATCCCCATTTTACAGGTGAGGTACTGAGGAATGGAGAATTTAAGTGACTTGTCCAAGCAATTGGCAGAACCGGGATTAGAATCCACGTCCTTCTGCCTCTCAGACCCGTGCTCTGTCCACTAAGTAAGACTGCTTCTCTGATGAGCTAGACTGTGAGCCCGTTGTTGGGTAGAGACCGTCTCTTTATGTTGCCAACTTGTACTTCCCAAGCGCTTAGTACAGTGCTCTGCACACAGTAAGTGCTCAATAAATACGACTGAATGAATGAATGAATGAATCTAAGGAAAGTGGACAAAATGGATGGGAAGCAGCATGACCTAATGGAAAGAGCACAGACCTAGGAGTCAGGGAACCTGGGTTCTAAACCTGGCTCTGCCAATTGCTTGCTTTGTGACCTTGGGCAAGTCACTTAACTTCTCTGTGCCTCAGTTTCCTCAACTGTAAAATAGGGATTAAATCCTACTCCCACCTACTTAGACTATGAGTCCCATTTGGGATAAGGACCATATCCAACCTTATGAAATTGTATCTACCCCAGCACTTAGAACAACGCATGACACACAGTAAGCATTCAACAAATACCATAAAAAAGTGGACAAAGTGCTGGCCATTTAATTAATTGGTGTGGAGGGGAACCCATCTCAACAAGCCTGTAAATTTGGAGACATCTCTTTCTCTCTCTCTCTCTCACATATACACACACACACACACACACACACACACACACACTCACTCCAGACCTATATCAATAGAAACAATTAGTTAAGAGTTAACCACTATTAACAAGCTGGTCAGTTCTGGATTTCTTGTAGCACAGATTGTGTCCCTAAGGTAAACATCAGGGCAGTAATTTACCAGGCCTGGGAATTCCCAGAGGTGTGGAATCCAGTGAAATTTGGGGCACTCTATTTGGAGCTCTCTCTCGATGCATTGTCCTTGCAAGGGCCCCTAATTAACATACAGTCCTTAGAATCCTGTTTGTACACTCTCTTCCTCTTCTAGTCCTGGGGAGGTGGGTGGGCCATTTGGAATTGTCTCCCTCGACCTCCCTCACATTGTTTTCCTAGAAGAGCTTTCTCTTCCATTCCGGTCTTTTGGAATCTTTGACATCTCCACACAGAGTCCACAACAAAAGTCACTGGTGATTTGGTTTCACCCCAGGGTTTGAGGGATGTGAGCAGTCAGGGTACCATTGGCCTGATGTGTGACCTTGGGCAAGTCATTTAACCTCTCTGGGCCTCAGTTTCCTCAACTGTAATATGGGGGTTAAATACTTCTCCCTCCTCCTTACACTTTGAGCACTATGTGGGACAGGGACTCTGTCTGACCTGATTATTTTGAATTCACCCCAGCGCTTAGCAAATGGTGAGCACTTAAATACCACCATTATGATGACGATAATGAAGAATAAAGAGATGCTTTCCATTGAGGGCAAACCCCTAAAGGTCGAGAGAGATAGAGAGACAGAGAGAGAGACAGAGAGAGAGAGAGTGAGTGAGAGAGAGTGAGTTTGCTTTTCAGAGTTTAATACAGACATATTCTTCTTTTCTTTCCTTTTTCTCTCTTTTCTCTCCTTCTCTCTTTCTTTTTCACCCCCTTGCCTCCACCAGCTGAACCCTCCAAATGAACTGGCTGCTTGTCAGAGGATCTGTTCCCCAGAAACAGGCTCCGGGCAGGGAAGGGGCTATTGCTTCCCTAGCCATAAAAATAATTAAAACCAAATACAGTCAAAAATCTGGCAGGAACATCTAGAAGTGCGTGGCAAAATTGGTCTTGTTGCAATATTATTCATAATTCCTGGGCCCTGTAGAAAACACTTATTTCTGGCTAGGAAGGGCTGGGCCAGGGTGTGGCGAGAGAAAGGGTTAAGTAATCTGGGCAAACAGTAATAGGGTCCAGCAAATTAGCACTGGTCTCCGGAGCTCAGCCCAGCCAAGCAGGCAGAGGGCAAGGAGAACAGATAGGTGTTCAGGCCTCTTGCTGCAATTACACTGTGGCATCCACACAGGGTGGATCAGGGGAGGGAAGGGGTTTCTGAAAGGCTGTTAGGACAGAAGTGGGGGCCTGTAAGCTTTGTCAGGGCAGTGATCATGTCTAATCTATTGGCGAGTACAGTGCTCTACAGAGAATGCACTCAGAAAAGGCTATGTATTGATTGATTGTTTGGAGCTGGGTGTGAGGGTTGGTCATCCCTTCTCCCAAGCAGGAGCAGTGGGTCCTGGGGCCTCCATCTGCTGGGCAGAAAAGCAAATTCTATTGGTCACCTGTGACCCCAACAGGGGCAGGGTAAGGATAGGGTAGAGGCAGGGGTAGAGGAAGAGGCAGGGGTAAGGGTAGGGACAGGGAAACTCAAAGGGTTAAGTGCTTACTATGTGCAAGGCACTGTACTAAGCACTGGGGTGAATACAAGCAAATTGAGTTGGACGCAATCCCTGTCCTGCATGGGGCCCACAGTCTTAATCTCCATTTTACAGAGGAGGTAACTGAGGCACAGAGAAGTGAAGTGACTAGCCCAAGGTCACACAGCAGACAAGTGGCAGTGCTGGAATTAGAACCCAGGACCTTCTGACTCCCATGCCCATGCTCTATCCACTTGGCGATGCTTGCTTTGGCAGGGGTGGGCACAGAATCAGAGCAGGGATAGGAGGGGACAGGGACTGGGAAGGGGTAGGAACACAAACCACGAGGAGAAAGATCTTGGCATGGCAACCTCCACCAAAACTTTCCTTAATTCCAGGCAGGACAGCCCTCTGCCACCATGCCTACTACCCGGGGCCACTATCACTCTGTAGAAGTGACAGTGGAAATGTAGAGTGCCCACTGGGTACAGGGCACCGTGATAGGGAGGGACCAAATAAGTGACGTGTTCCCTGGCCTTCCACTCTAACAGGAACAGACAGAAACCTATCCACAAACAGATTAAAGAGGATGCATATCGGAGTGGGCCCTGGATAAGCACTCACAGATCCAGCAAGCTGCTGACAGGCGGGAAGGGAAACGCTTTCCAGAGGGAGGCAGACTTCCTGTTGGGAGTGACAGTCAATTGTATTTTTTGAGCACTTACTGTGTGCCCTGCACTGTACTGTACTAAGAGCTTGGGAGAGGACAATATAACAGAGTTATAACAATAAACAGACACATTTGAGGCCCAGAGAAGTCAGCGAGTGGCTGCCGGGGGCAGAAAAGTCTAGTACAGGACCTCAATCTAGTCTAGTGCAGGACCTCAGAAGGGAGAGAGCTGAGATTCAGGTTGTCGAAAACACACTCTCCCTTCTGCACCACCTTTTTACTTGGATTTGTACCCTTTATTCACTCCACTCTCAATCCCACAGCACTTATGCCCACTGAGCACTGTGCTAAGTACTTGGGAGAGGACAATGTAACAGTAGACACATTCCCTACCCACAAGAAGTTTACAGTCTAAAGGGGGAGACAGACATTAAAATGAATTATGGTTTTATTTATTTGTTTATTTATTTAATGGTATTTGTTAAGCACTTACTACGGAACAAACACTGTTCCAAGCACTGGGGTAGGTACAAGTCAATTAGGTCGGACACAGTCCCTGTGCCACATGGGGCTCACAATCTAAGTAGAAGGGAGAACACATATCCCCATTTTACAGTTGATGAAACCGAGTCATGGAGAAGTTAAATGACTTGCCCAAGGTGAGACAGCAAGCAATTGAAAAGGCAGGATTAGAACCCAGGTCCTTCTAACTCCCAGGCTCATGATCTCTCCAGTAGGCCATGCTGCTTCCCCCGAGATCAGTGCTTTGCTCCCAATGGGCACAGCTCAGTGCATATGCCATTGTCACTTCTACTCCTTTGACTTAAAAGGAAGTACCAGCTCACTTTTGTACCCAGAACAAATGTTCCAGGCCATGGAGAAGTGAGGAATGCTGACTCAGTGGACAGGTGACCTCAGGAACTGTTTTTTTTCCTCGGGAATTTTGGCATCAGAGCTGGGCCAGCCTGTTGCCAGTCACTAATTGTGGCTTCTTCAAGGACCTGGGTGAAGGACCCCTCCCAACAGACAATTGGTCAGACTCCCAAACCAACTGGTCTTCTTGCTAAAATCCATCTCTAGACTTCCAAGGGACCTCCAATGTTTCTCTCTCAAAGGAACATTCTTGAAGTCCGACCTAGCCCTTTCCCCACATCCCAGAGAACCCTGACTATTCTGGAGGCTCAGGTTTCTGAAGAATGCTCACATCCTGCCCTGACCTTTCTCCCTGATGTACCCAGGAGATAGACCTCAAGATGGGCAGTAGTTGATGTCACTGAGGGAGTCATTGACACTGGGAGTTCTGGCATCCTCAACCTAACCCCAAACCTCTTGGCGGCCCATACTACTAGAACTTCAAAAACTCTAACCCCAGGTTTAATTTTCACCTTGAAACAGTTTATTTAATCTCCAGCTGACAATAGACCTTGTTTTTTCTGTCTTTGAGATAGTCTCACTTTGATGTGTCAAAGGAAACTCTGTGGACTGGTGAGCAAAGCCCCTTCAACATTAATTCAGGATAAACAGCAGGTGTTCCACCAAGGAAGCAGCCCCAGGCCTTCTCCTTCCCCTTTCTCCTGCTCCTTCTCCTTTGTCAATCAATTGGCCAATCAGTGGCACTTACTGAGTGCTTACTGGGCAAGTACAATACAAGAGAGTCGGTAGATGTGATCCCTACCCACAAGGAGCTTCAATCTCTTCCTCCTCCTCCTCCACCTCCTCCTCATTCCCTTCCTTATCTTTAACTTCTCTCACTAGATTGTAAGCTTTTCATAGGCAGGGAACAAGTCTACCAACTCTATTGTATTGTATTCTCCCAAGCACTCGACCCAATAAGTGCTCAATAAATACCACTGATTGATTTAATTTTTCATCCTCCTCCTCCCTTTCCCCTTCAACCCTCTTCTCTCCTCCTTCCCTCTTCACTCTCCCCCTGACTTCTCCTTCTATTCTACTGGGGCAGGAGATTCCTCTTTTCGTGTGGTCTGAGCCCACACTGCCAAAGCCCAAGGAGCAGGAGAATAACAGTAAAGGAGAAAGTCACCATGCACTCTTGTTTCTAATTCCTATGTATATGGAACCCCTTTATCAAGATGCAGATGCTTTCAAAACATGCCAAGCTGCGAGAGAACAGACCCAGTTCAGGAAACCTTGAGCCTCCAGTGGGGCCAACTGCTGACTAACTCGCTCTTAGAACGACATGGATTATGTAGTAACCAGTCACAGATGATCATTCAAATCTATCTCCAACAGACAGCCATCTTTCCCAGTATCATCTCAAAGATGGAGTTTCTGCCTCCTCTTAAAATCCATCCCCTCCACTTGCACTTCTGAACCCATCCTTTCACACCTTACCAAAAGACTTGCTCCCTCCCTCTTTCCTTCCTTGACCATCATTTTTAACCGTTCATTTCCTAATGACTTCTTCCCCACTGCTTTCAAGCGTGTATCCCCTATCCATCTGTGCATCAAACAGAAACTCCTTACCAGTGGCTTTAAAGCATTAGATCAGCTCACCCCCTTCTATTTTACCTCTCTGATTTCCTACTATAACCCAGCTCATTTGCTTCATTTACTCCAATGCCAACCTACCCACTGTACCTCATTTTCGTCTAGCTCACTGCTGATCCCTCGTCTCTAGCCTGGAACTCTCTCCCTCTTCACATTCGACAGACCATCACTCTTCCCACCTTTAAAGCCTTATTAAAATCACATCTTCTCCAAGAGGCCTTCCTCAATGAAGACCCCACTTCCCCTACTCCCTCTACTTTCTCCATCGCTTACGCACTTGCATCTGTAGCCTTTAAGCAGTTGATAGTCACCCCACCCTTAGCCCCACAGCACTTACTTTCATATCCCCAGCACTTAGTACGGTGCTCTGCACACAGTCAGTGCTAGATAAATACCACTGATGATGTTATCTATAATTTATTTTAGTGTCTTTCTTCCCCGCTAACCAATGGTGGTCAGGAAATGTGTCTACCAACTCTTGTATTGTACTCTCCCAAAGGCTTAGTACAGTGTTCTGCAAACAGTAAGCACTCAGTAAATACCATTGATTGACTAAACAGGCCAGGGGGAGTACTCTACAATAAGGTGGAGTTCAGTTACCCCTGGCCCCATTCAAGCATCTACCCCCAGACTGGGGAGGCTATCTGCCACCTTCTCAGCGAATCCACTCTAACCTACTTCTACCATCATCTCTCTAAACCAATCCCCTACCACTTCCTCCCACCCACACTGCATGCAGCCAATCTACTGCCACACACACCACCCTTTCAGTCCATTCTATCGGTGCTCTACCAACTCAGTCATTATCCAGAGCATCCACAAACAAGAGCCCCCCAAGCTGCCTTATGTCTTGTTTGTTTTGATAAACAGGTGAAACCGACTGGACCTGCCCTCCGGGTCCCAGGCCTGGCGTGCCATCAGAGAGCTGCTTGTGCGACCTTCCTCCAAGATGCCTGGTGACAACAAACAGTCCAGTGGCCTGAGTCACCCCAAACCAGTCTCACAACTAACTGGGGGCCTCTTGAGCCTGGCTCTGTGGGTGGAGACCACAGGCCATGGACCCAGCCTGTGGCTGCCCCGTGCTAACATTTACCGACCGCACCAAGTGTCAGCTGGGCTGCTGGACTCTTCTCCAGAGGAAGGGAGACTGTGCCCACTCCCTGCCCTGGGGACAATCGCCCCCAGCATCCATTGTCCCTGGGGCATCTCCCCAATGGCTCCTGTCCACCGGACAACCGGCAGCCAGCCAGTTCCGGACTCAGACATCCCCTGGCTTGGCCTGAGGCAGGAAAGCTGTAGTTGAGATTCGTGATCGCGTGCTGGCAGCTCGGAAGGTTCGGTAATGATGGAGTGAGGGAGGGTGTGTCTGTTTACCTCAGGAGTTATTGCCCCAGCGGCCAGCCCTCCCTGCCTCATGGGCTTCTTGCCAAGAACAGGTAGTGGCCTCCATGGTATTTATTATGAAGATCAATAGTCAGTCACATCAGGCCAAGGTGAAGTGGCAGGGTGGCAAGGCGGCAGGGCAGGAGGCAATTGGCATGACAAAGCTAGGAAGCATCCTGTAAACACTTTCATGCCCAGATAGATTAGGCCACATCACAACCAGGAGAAAATCAGGAGTCTCTCACAACAAAGGGAGCATTGTTCTCCTGTGGTCACCCTTAAGTGGATCCTTTGTCGGAGGAGACTCTGAGGCTCCAGAGCTGAGTTGCCAAGTTCCACCCACAGGGCTCCCAGGGCCAGATTTGGGGATCGGGATGGGTGAATCAGCCCCTCTGAGGAGACCCCTTTCCAATCATGGCATTTGTTAAGCATTTACTATGTGCCAAACACTGTGCTAAGTGCTGGGATAGAGACAAGATAATTGGATTAGACAAGATCCCTGTCCCACATGGGACTCACAGTCTCACGGGGAGGGAGAAGAGAGATTGACTCCCTGTTTTACAGGTGAGGAATATGTGGCCCAGAGAAGCTGGGTCTCATGACTTCCAAGCCAGTGCTCTGTCCACTGGGCCATACTGCTACTCAGGCTGGGAGGAGAGGCTCTTGAGGAGCGAAATGTTACAGCAGGCCAAGAAACCGAACCCTGAAGTCGACAGCCTGGTTCTTTTCCTAACCTGGCACTGGCTCCCCACATCATCTCAGCTCTGACTCTTGGTTTCCCCATCAGCAAAGAGGAGAGAACCGTTCACCCACAGGCCAGGATCGGAGGGGGCTGTGAGAGCGGCAGGGGTAAAGTTGTGCGAAGAACACTGAGTTCTCCTAGAGAACATGGGTGACATTCCTGCAGAGCCCACGATTAGGGAAAAATTACTCTATTTTACTTGTACATATTTACTATTCTATTTATTTTATTTTGTTAAAATGTTTTGTTTTGTTGTCTGTCTCCCCCTTCTAGATTGTGAGCCCGCTGTTGGGTGGGGACCGTCTCTATATGCTGCCAACTTGTACTTCCCAAGCACTTAGTACAGTGCTCTGCACACAGTAAGCGCTCAATAAATACGATTGAATGAATGAAAAATTGTGCTCACCCTGGCTTGGAGCTACCTGCCCTTCTCCCGAGTCCACAGTGGGTGCACTCTACCCAGTGGGACCACATAACCGTTCAACTGTCCACCAGCCACCTTGCTGCCATAGCTCCTCAGCCAACGCACAGCCTGGTGGGCCCAAGAGAATGCTCGATTAGTGCAGGGCGGCAGCCAAGACCTCATGACATGCCCTCCCCATATTCATTCACTCAATCGTATTTATTGAGAGCTTACTGTGTGCAGAGCACTGTACTAAGCGCTTGGGAAGTACGAGTTGGCAACATATAGAGACGGTCCCTACCCAACAGCGGGCTCACAGTCTAGAAGGGGGAGACAGGCAATAAAACAAAACATATTAACAAAATAAAATAAATAGAATAAATATGTACAAATAAAATAGAGTATACAAACATATATACATATATACAGGTGCTGTGGGGAGGGGAAGGAGGTAATGCTGGGGGTGGGGAGGGGGAGGAGGGGGAGAGGAAGGAGGGGGCTCAGTCTGGAAAGGCCTCCTGGAGGAGGTGAGCTCTCAGGAGGTCTTTGAAGGGAGGAAGAGAGCTAGCTTGGCGGATGTGCGGAGGGAGGGCATTCCAGGCCAGGAGGATGATGTGGGCTGGGGGTCGACAGTGGGGCATGTGAGAACGAGGCACAGTGATTGCCACCCCCCTGGGCCCTAGCTCCTGTCAGGGCAACCGAGTTGTGGCCATTTCTGAGATTAAATCAGAGAGGGGCCAGTGAGCACCAAGCCATCAGGCGAGGGAGCACCACACTATGCTGCCGATGGTGCCCAGCAGTGGGGAGGTTCCCAGCATTGGGGTGGCCTCCTGAGAGCCAGCGCGTGGCTGGGGTCCACCCCCAAGTGGCGGACTGTGTCCTGACGCCCCCAGCCAGAGGGATGTGCCGCCCCAGATGACTTGCCCAACTGCCCCCAAGACAACAAGGAAGCTAATCACTGGCCCCCCACATCATCCAGGTGTGCCCTAACAGGTTTGGTATCAAGGTGCCCGTGAGTCAGAAAACAGTACCCCCTCCCCGCTGAGTGGCTGGGCTCTGATCATACCAGCCCTCTGAGCCTCCAGGAATGGCAAAAACCCTCTGGGCTGGCCTACTGCCTTGAGTGGGGGCTCCTCTCTTCACCCCATCTTGCTGTAATGGAAGGCGGGTGGCTGAGGGCGGGAGGGTGGGGTACAATGAGTCGGAGTGGGTTCAGTTAAGCTGGTAAAGCCTGTCTAAGAAGGAGCTTCCTGTAAGCAAGGCCGGTGACTGTTCCCGGCTCGTGACAAATTGAGAAAGCCAGGCGGCATTGCAGCAGGCAAGCTTGAATGCATAGAATCAAGAGGCACGGGAGGGAGACTTTCAGATCATAGCCCGCTGGCATGTGAGTGCCTACACTCCCCTGGGAAACTATTTTGGGGTTCCCCTCAGACAGGCTCTAGAATCCCGCAGGTAGGACTGAAAGGGTTAGTTCTCAACCAAGTCCCTTCATGTCACCTTACATGATTTCACTGGATGGGATGCTGAAGCCCACTCCCACAAGCTGGAGATTTTCCACCAAGATCTGCCCCTCTGCCCATCTATAACCCCTTTGATTTGATGGCTCATTTTTTGTTTGGAGTGCTGCAATGAACTTTTCCAATATCCCACTGTTAGTTTACTCTGGGTGAGGTGGCAACCTTCCTGAGGACAGGGATTGTGCCTACTAAATTAAGTTAAATACAATAATGGTGTTTGTTAAGCATTTTCTATATGCCAAGTGCTGTACAAAGCCCTGGAGCTTGTAGGAGAGACACAGATGAGACATAATCCCTGGCCCACGAGAGGCTCGCTGTCTCTCAACTCTATTGTACTCTCCCAAGCACTTAGCATATTGCTTTGCATGCAGTAGGTGCTTGGTATCAGTAAATATTACTGATTGGGTGATTGGGTGAAATGCCAAGGTGGCAGACAATCTTGGGGGTCCATGATCGGTCATAAACACAGATCAATTTTATTGATCCTATGTGAAGCATTAAATTAAGCTCTCTAATGACTTCTAAGGCAACCTAGCTGTATGTCACTCTCTCCTCTCCTCTACTGTTCCACCTGCCTGGAACTCCCTCCCTTTTCCCACAACTGACTGACCTCAGCTCTTCCCATTTTGGCTTTGAGAAGTGTTGGCCAGACTCCAGTGCTAAGTGGCTCTCAGGCCTCACGTGTTGCCCAGTGCACCTTTTGTTCTAGGAACCGAGGGTCCAGTCACCCTGCTTAGGAGGAGGCAAACCCCCATTGTCAGCAGCAGGCACCCACAGGCTCACATGGAAAGAAGCAATAACTGTATCCATAGTTACCCACAGCTCTGATTGGTCGCTTGTGGGTGCAGAAAAGTTGTTCAGGCCTGGGAGGCGGTGAGGCCTAGCGGAAAGAACGTGGGTGTCAGGAGATGCGGGTTCTAGCCCCATTTTGCTTCAGTCAATCATATTTATTGAGTGCTTCCTGCGTGCGAAGCATGGTACAAGCACCTGTACTAAGAGTAGAGTATATAACAATATAACACTTCTTGCCCACAACGAGTTTAGAGTCTAGAGCAGGAGACAGATAGGAGGAGACAGACATTAATATAAATAAATAAATTACAGATATGGACATAAGTACTGTGGGGCTGGGAGGGGGATGATTAAATGGAGACCTGTTGAATGAACTGCAGCCAGTCACTTAATCTCTTTGCCTCAGTTTCCCCTTCTGTCTTTGGGGAGAATGTCCTTGCTCCCCCTCCCTTTTTATATTGAGAGTCCCATGTGCGAGAGGGCCCCTGGCCAATGTGATTGTCATTCATCTAACCCGGCGCTTAGCTCAGGGCTTGACAGAGTCTAACCTCACTTGCACTGCATGCCAATCCGGGCCTTAAGTGCTTCAGGGAAATCAGGGGAAGTTAAAGACTCTGATCTGGACAGTGGCAGAACCTCAGTTCTTGGATGACCTGTCACTCAGCACTGCAGTCTGCAGGACTCTTCCCCTTCCAGGGAGGCCCTGCCTCCATTCACTCAGTGAGGAGAAAACATCCTCCCAGAACTCCTCCAGAATTCACTCAGTGTTGCCAGCAGAGTGCTTGGGGGTGAACACACATGTTAATAAGATATTTCCTCCCTAACACGTTCATACAATTTCCAAAAGTGCCAGCCTTGCCACTAACAAAGTCCAGCCCTGGGAAAATCCAGGTTTTGAAGAGAAAGCAGAATTGTCAGAAGTCAAGGTTTCCATCCACGTCTGGTCTAGTAACTTTCTCATGAGGACGGGGGAGAAGTAATGCATGCTGGATAATCCTCTAGTGAGGCCAAGGAAGCTGCTCTGTCTTGAAAGTTCTATCTCCGTTCTTGCCTGCAGACGTCCAGCCCTGCCCAGCCTCTCCGATGTGGCCCCCGACCAGAAGGGAGTGGAAGGTGGTATTCCAGCCCCTAGGTTGCTGGGGTCATGCCTTGAGTCCATCACAAAGAGGTGGAGAAGTTTGTCTGGGAGCCCCCTGACCCCAGCTGAGGGGTCCCAAGAGCCCCAAAGTGGTGCTGAAAAGAATTTGCAAAAGTGAAACCAACAGCCAACCCTCACGCCTGCTCATGCAGATTGGCTTTCTGACTAATTTCTCTTGTCGTGGGAGTAATTAGCTTTATTAGCAACACTGGCTCCACTACTACCTTCAGGCAAAGAGAAGCAGAGCTGCCTATTAGAGCTGACTCTCACCTAGTTTCATTTACAGCATTCGCTTGAACTTCTTCTCCCTAAGGAAGCTTGATGGAGAAAATGGAGTGCGGTGTGCATGTGTGTGTAATAATAATAATAATAATAATAGCATTTATTAAGTGCCTACTATGTACAAAGCACTGTTCTAAGCGCTGGGGAGGTTACAAAGTGATCAGGTTGTCCCATGTGGAGCTCACAGTCTTAATCCCCATTTTACAGATGAGGGAACTGAGGCACAGAGAAGTTAAGTGACTTGCCCAAAGTCACACAGCTGACAAGCGGTGGAGCCGAGATTTGAACCAATGACCTCTGACTCCAAAGCCCGTGCTCTTTCCACTGAGCCACGCTGCTCCCCCCTGCCCCCCCACACACGCAGAAGTGTATACAAACATCGGAAATACACAGGGCTTCTTCTGTCAGAACACCATTCCAAAAATAAAATAAATCTAAATGGTAAAGAAAAGGATGAAATAGAACTCACCACCTCATGTTAAGATTTGGGGAATTTCAGGACTGGGAAATAAAGAGGGTTTTTGTTGTGGTTTTTTATGGTATTTGTCAAATGCCAGGTACTGTAGTTAGCCACTGGAGTGGACAAGATAATCAGGGTGTACATAGTCCCTGTCCCACCTAAGGATCACAGCTTTAATCCCCATTTTACAGATGAGGTAACTGAGGCATGGAGAAGTTAAGTGACTTGCTCAAGGCCACACAGCATGGTGAAGCCAGGATTAGAACGCAGGTTCTCTTACTCCCAGGCCCATATTCTATTCAATAGGCCATGTTGCTGCTTCAGAGTTTTTACCCAGATGAATCCAGTCCGATTTTGAAAATGATGTCCCTGTACTGGAACCTAATAAAAGGAACTGAGAGAGAGTCCCAACTCAGTATGCTGTCCAGCAGACGCATGACCCTACTCCATGTCTAATTACACCTGCCTATTTTTTCCCAGGGCTCAGTGTAGTGATCTGTACAAATAATCATTTAATAAATACTATTACTACTCCTAGTACTAATAGGAGGATCATGGGACTAGGAGTCAGGAGACCTGAGTCCTAGCCCCAACTCTGCCTCTAGCCTG
Organism: Tachyglossus aculeatus; assembly: GCF_015852505.1. Taxonomy (NCBI): domain Eukaryota; kingdom Metazoa; phylum Chordata; class Mammalia; order Monotremata; family Tachyglossidae; genus Tachyglossus; species Tachyglossus aculeatus. The sequence goes on from NC_052084.1 coordinate 38,605,033, forward strand.
TTGTGTAACATAGGGCAAGTAACATATAACCTCTCTGGGCTTCAGTTTCTCCATCTGTAAAATGGGGATGATCAACCTGTTAGCCACCCTCTTAGTCTGTGAGCCCCATGTGGCTCAGGGACTTGAGATCATAGTGAGAAGATTGTATCAATCCCAGCATTTAGCAAGTGCTTTGGACTTAATAAATGCCATCATTTTTACTAGAATTTCCACTAGGTAATTCTAGGTATTTAATACTGACTTCTGTAGGCAGCATCTTAGGTATCATCCTTTTGTATATTTATGAACAAAGTGCCTTTATGGCATAATAGTTTGAATGGAATTTTCCATTAGAAATAGTTAAATGAATAGAATTTTTCTGAAGATATTTAAGTGCTTATTATGTGCCAGGCTTTGTGCCAGACACTATACTAAGCACTGGGGTAGTTACAAGATGATCAGGTTGGACACAGTCTATGTCCCTCATGGGGCTCACAGTCTTAATCCCCATTTCACAGCTGAGGTAACTGAGGAACAGAGAAGTTAACTGACTTGCCCAAGGCCACACAGCAGACAAGTAGAAGCAGACAAGAGAAGCAGCGTGGCTCAGTGGAAAGAGCCCGGGGTTTGGAGCCAGAGGCCATGGGTTCAAATCCCAGCTCCGCCACTTGTCAGCTGGGTGACTTTGGGCAAGTCACTTCACTTCTCTGGGCCTCAGTTCCCTCATCTGTAAAATGGGGATGAAGACTGTGAGCCCCCTGTGGGACAACCTCATCACCTTGTAACCTCCCCAGCGCTTAGAACAGTGCTTTGCACAGAGTAAGCACTTAATAAATGCCATTATTATTATTATTATTATTATTATCATTATGTGGCAGAGCTAGGATTAAAACCCAGGTCCTCTGAATCTCAGACCCATGCCCTTTCCCATAGGCCACACTGCTTCCCTTATTTGATATCCCTCTTACAGGAATTATGGCTTATATAATAATGGCATTTGTGTTGATTAGATACCTAAGTCAGTGCCCTGTACACAGTAAGTGCTAAATAAATACTATTACTACTTATGCTGAACGCTAAATGACAGAAGAAATAATTATCAATTCATTAATAATAACTAATTCTCATACAATGCTACTAATTTTTCAAATGCCCAATAGTATTCTGGGTTCTTCGATTAATGTTATTTAAACCCAAAGTCTGCCTGGCTTTTAAGCCTCTAATCATCCTGTTCCCCTTCCCTTTGACAAGGTTATCATCTGCCCATCAGGAGTGGGGGTGCTCCACCCCCAAAGTCCCTCCCCCAATTGCATGAAGCCAGGCAAGTAGCCCTCCGTCTGGGCGCCTGTGACCCAGCAGCCAGGTCAGGAGGACAGGGCCCTTCCCTGCTCCAGAGGTGTGGGAAGGCACAGAGATGTAACGTGACGTATACAGCACCAAGATGAGCATTGGCTAGCTCTGATTCCCCAACCACCTGGACCTCACTCTGAGCCAGATAAACCTCTCTCTCCAGGACAGATAACACCCCTTCCCATTGCCTCCTCCTCCCTCAGACTGACAACATGGCCCAAGGCATGACACACGCTGATCCTTGGCCCAAGAAGGAACTCTTTGGCTCTCACTTTGAGGCCCACAACTCTTTGGAGGATCTAGTTGAAGGGCCCCCACCACTCCTTCTCAGACTTCTTCTGTTAAACTTTTCCAGTGCTTAGTACATTGCACTGCCCTCACTGGGCACTCAATAAATACTGATAATAATAATAATAATGATGCTATTTGTTAAGCACTTACTATGTGTGAAGCACTGTTCTACTGATAATATGTGTTGGCTTTAGGTTGGGTGGAAAAAACTCACCCACACATGCATGCTGTCCAAGTCTGAGCACCCTCTAGGCCCAACCGTTCATGCGGAGTCAAATTCAAGATGGCAGATCCAGGTTTCCGGGCTTCTTCTTTAGAGGAGAATGCCCCCAATCCCTAGCAAGACTCAAGAAGGTAGAAATACTAGTTCTAGCAAAGTACCTCCCCCCGAGACATCAAAGCAGTACCTTGACAAGAGGGCTCACACTGGCCATCATTTTCTAAACCAAGATTTTGAGTGCTCTGACCAAAATAAAAAATCTCAGCTTGCTCATGTACACTCACACATGACTTGATGGATGTTTCTTGTGTCCCAATAGTTGACATCTGATCACAGTCATTTTCATTAGGTGAAAAGCAGGTATTTTCCAGTGTGCAAAAGCTAACTTGTGAAACGAAAAGTCTAAACGGCTCTGCTTACTTTCCACATGACCTTGAACTTCCTGTTCTGCTTATTTAGAGGACCGTGTCACTGTTATGCCCTGCGATAGGTGGAGAGGTTTGTAGGGAGCCTACTTAGCACTTTCAGAATTATTAACTGCCATAAAGAATGTTTGCATACAGGCACTAACTATAGTTGACCAGCGGCTGTAGCCATAAAGTGCGTGGCTGTGAAAACAATGATTGTAGGAGGGCTGGGTTTGGGGGAATTAGAAATACTAGTTTCCAAGCAAGGCAACCTCCTCTTAAGCACCTCCAGGGCTAGCCAGGACTTTGCTCTCTAACAGAGACAAGCACAGAAGGGAGGGAGCCTGTTTCTCCCTATGAAAGCCTAAGGGCTCTAGCTCAGTACTTCAGATTCACTGCTCAGATTGCCAGGATCCATCTTCTCTGTCTTGCAGGGCTTTGATGAGCAAACCCAGCTGGTAGGTTCCATTCCCAGCCCAAGGCGACTGACAATAAGGTCAGGCAGCTGCTGCTGCCTTCAGCACAACTTGGGAACAGTCTCTTAAGACAAATCAAGCGCTTAGTACAGTGCTCTGCACACAGTAAGCGCTCAATAAATACGACTGATGATGATCAATCCCGTCCTGCCCACAGTGGGGGTCAGAGTCACTATGGACAGTGCAGACTGAAGGACAGCCATGCGGGAGAGCCTGGAGTTTGGGGTAGGGAAGAATTAGAGAAGGAAGAATTGGACCCCAATGTGCTCATGGAGAGAGACGGGAAAGAGACGGGAATTCTAACTCAATTCTAACTCCCTGGAGAGCCGGGACAACCATAACTACCCAACTAACAGTCATCCAAGTCCCAACCATAGAGCAGTGCAGAGACACATACTCAACTGAGATGCTGGGCTGGGGACTGATTGGCTTGTTCTACTGGGGGAGGGTCCTGGCCGACCCCATCGGTCTCAAAAGGAGAGACTGAGGAAAGAAGGCTCAAGGTCACACCCATCGGTGATTCTTGCTGAGCCAAACTCCAGCTCAGACTTAAATGCCAACAAACTCAAATAATAATGATGATAATAATAGTAATAATGGTAATTAAGTGCTTACTATGTGCTAAGCACTTTTCTAACTGCTGAGGTAAATACAAGTTAATCAAGTTGGACACAGTCCCTATCCCACATGAGGCTCACAGTCTTAATTCCCATTTTCCAGATGAGGTAACCGAGACACAGAGAAGTTAAGTGACTTTCCCAAGGTCACACAGAGACATGTGGTGGAGTCGGGATTAGAACCCAGGTCCTTCTGACTCCGAGGCCCGTGCTCTATGAAGCAGCATGGCTTAGTGGAAAGAGAACAGGCTTAGGGGTCAGAGGTCGTGGATTCTAACCCCAGCTCCGCTATTTGTCTGCTGGGTGACCTTGGGCAAGTCCCTTAACTTCTATGTGCTTCAGTTACCTCATCTGGAAAATGGGGATTAAGACTGAGCCCCACGTGGGACAACCTGATTACCTGGTATCTACCCCAGTGTTTAGAACAGTGCTTGGCACACAGTATGCGCTTAACAAATACCATTATTAGTATTATTATCCACTAAGCCATGGTGCTTCTCAAAACACCTTGTTGAAGAAATCTGGCTGCAGTTCCTAAATTGTCAAAAAAATAAACAAATCTAGGTGGGAGCTGCTTAGCTGCCTGCTGGGAGAACAGTTTTTCCCCTTTTCCTATTAGTGCTCTTTTCCCTGACTCACTCTCTTTCCCTCTATGTAGTGTCTGTACTTGTATCTGTGACCTTTGATATACCTTTGATATTCACCCCACCCTCAACCCCACAACATTCAAATACATATCTTTAAATTATGTTATCAATTTATATTAATATCTGTCTCCCTCTCTAGACTGTAAAGTTGGTGTGGACAGGGAACATGTCTATCTGTTGTACTATACTCTCCCAAGTGGTTAGTACAGTGCTGTGCACATAGTAAGCGCTCAAATATGGTTGATTGATTCATTCTGAAAAAGAGCGAAGTGGCAGTTCGGGGACTTGGGCTCTTGAAGATACCAAGATATCAATCAATCAATGACATTTATTGAGCGCTTGTGACGTTCAGAGCACCGTAGTAGGCGCCTGAGAGAGTACACTATAACAGAGTTGGTAAACACATGTCCTGCCTGTAAGGAGTAGATTCTAGAGAAGGAGCATACAATCTGCAGGATATTTAAATCAGAAACTCTGCACTCAACGAGGGAAGGCAGAGATTGCTTTCCTGTTCAGCACTGTTGAGAAACATGCCCCTCCACTAAGATAACCAAACTTTGCACCTGGGAACATCATAATCCCTGTCAGGGAGGAGCCTGCAGGGTTCAGGGGAGTGGAATCCCAGGAAAACAGTTCAACCCCAACAACCTCTAAACTATAAGCTCCTTGTGGGTAGGGATGTGCCATAGTGTCTTCTCCCTAGCTCTTAGTACAGAGCTTTGTACACAGGGAGTGCTTAATAAATACCACAGATTGAACACCTGGATCAAGAGACAGGCTGCCCAGACCCCTGAGGTAGCCGGCCCCCGTCTGGTGGTTGGGACCCGGAGAGACTTGCTCCCCAGTCTGAGCAGAGGGAGAAGCCTGGACAGGTGTCTGACCTCCCTACTGCTTCCATAGCACATGACTTCCTAGAACTCAGAGGAGAAGCTTCAGCCCCAGGCTCCACCCTCTGGGACAGTGTCTGCATAATTCACTGAGCTGGGTAAAAGTCAGCACCAGGAGAGCTGATCTCTCCAAGAGAAGGAGGTAGGGGAGAGTGCCACCATGCCAGAGGCAGAGCACTGTGCCCACCTTTCATGTCCTGCAAAGGAGAAAGTGACTGACTGAACCAGAGAGGTCAGCATCTCTCCTTTAGGGGTCTGGTGGCAGCTCAGCCAATGGAGGCAAGAAGCATTGTGCCAAATAGGAGTATGAGCTGTGGGTGAGTCCCGGGCTGTAAGCTCCTTGTGAGCAGGGATTGTGTCTACCAACTCTATGTATTATACGCTCCTGGGAGCTCAGTGCAGTCTCTGCACAGTGAAAGCTCATTAAACCCAACTGATTGATTGATGTGCCCATAGGAGGGACTTGTAACTTTACGAGCAGGGTCCCAAGAACCCTATTCTGTGTTTATGGCCAGACAGGATCATCGGCCTGGCGGGCTGACATACAGCCTAACCTCATTGGGCTAGACCTTAGAGGTGAATGGTCCATAGCAAGGCACCCAAGGACCTCAGAGGCTTGAAGGGATGCCACCTTCATGGGGACGAACTCTTTACCTGCGGAAAGGAAAAACAGCTTTTCACCAGACAAACCCGATATCAATTAACGGCATCCGATTTCCTTCCTGACAATGGCCCAGTCTCAGCCATGGTCCGTTCTGTGTGATCAACCCTGCCGCGAGGGGCCTGGGACGTGACACAGAATCGGCTGAGGTGACCTCATGACTCATTTCTAGGCCGACCAAAGATTTCTTCATTGGGAAATGTTCCTTCCCTCAGTGCTTATCGTAAACAGTTCAGAGAGACAAAAACAATTCACCAAGAAAACAGGGCAGGGCAGAGGCCTGGCTGCAAAGGGTGCGGGTCCAGTGACCCATGTGTGGGTTGCAGGCCCTCTGACCTGTAGGATCTGAGATAATAATAATGATAATAATAATAATGGTACTTGTTAAGCACTTACTATGTGTCAACCACTCTTTTAAGTGCTGGGGTAGATACAAGTTAATCAGGTTGGACACAGTCCCTGTCCCACATGGGGCTCACAGTCTCAATCCCCATTTTCCCGATGAAGTAGCAGGTACAGAAAAATGAAGTAACTTGCCCAAGGTCAAACAGCAGACACATGGCAGAGCCGGGATTAGAACCCATGAGCTTCTGACTCCCAGGCACGAGTTCTTTCCACTACACAATGCTACTTCTCAGGGCACCCATGGATCGGACTACAGCTGTTTCAGAGTTCCTTCATGGGAAAGAGACGCCGCAACACAAAACCATAAAGTCTTTCAAAGCAACTGAGAGGAGTCATATAATATTCAGAGAGTACTGTTTTCTGTTCTCTTCAGCTCAAACATGGGCAGGTTCAGCTTGAGCTCATCTCCCAACAGGCAGAGGGATCTCTAAAGCTTGGAATTTAAAATGCCACTATCTGCTCCAGGAAAAGTCACTGTCACTTTTGGAAATGTCTTCAATTGAGACAAAAACTACGAATTTCTCTTTCCTGGACTGTGTAGAAAATGGAACTGACAGAAATATCCCTGGCTTACTCTTTAAAGAAACATTCGGTGCTCAAAGATTCATTCTCAGAGGAAAGTCACAACCTCCACACTCCAAATCTGTCTCAAATGGTGCAGTGCTGCTTTCCTACACAACTCCTGGGCACAGAAAGAGGAAAACAATCATTTCTATTGATTGCTTACTGTGTACAAAACGTGGTACTGAGCACTTGGGAGAGTACAATACAACAGAGTTGGTAAGCATGCACCGTGCCCACAATGAGCTTACAGACTACAGGTTAACAAACATTACTGTTTCTTGCAAAGGGCTTACTTGACACACCTTCATCTCATTTTTAGGGTCCTCAAAAGGCACAGCCCCTTAAATATCTCTCTGGTAATAATAATTTTAAAAATTGTGCTGATTGTTAAGTGCTTACTATGTGCTACCACTGATTGATTGCTAAGTTCTGAGGAAGATACATAATAATCAGGTCAGAACCTCACCTTCCTTCTCTCCTTCATTCCAGCCCACACACTCTGCTCCTCTGATGTTAACCTTCTCACTGTGCCTCATTCTCACCTGTGCCATAGTCAACCCCTAGCCCACGTCCTACCTCTGGCCTGGAACATCCTTCCCTGCTCAAATCCAGCAATCACACTTCCCTCCTTCAAAGTCTTACTGAAGGTTCACCTCCTCCAAGAAGTCTTCCCAGACTAAGCTCCCCTTTTCCTTGGCTCCCCCTCCCCTCCGTGTCACCCCAACTTGCTCACTTTGCTCTACCCCCCACACAGCACTTGTGTATATATGTACAAATCTATAATTCTATTTATTTATATTAATGCATGTTTACTTCTTTTGACGTGCATACATCTATAATTCCATTTATTTCTATTGATGCTTGTTTACTTGCTTTGATGTCTGTCTCCCCACTTCTAACTGTAAGTTTGGCATGAGCACGGATTTTCTTTATTGCTGAATTGTACTTTCCAAGCGCCTAATACAGTGCTCTGCATACCGTAAGCGCTCAATAAATATGATTGAATGAATAAATGAACCATCCCTTTCACAGTCTAAGTAGGAGGGAGAGCAGGTGCTGAATTCCCATATTACAGATGAGGAAAGTGAGACACGAGAAGCAAAGTGTCAGGCCCAAAGTCACCCAGCAGGAAAGTGTGTGGAGACAGAATGAGAACCTCAGTCCCTGTCATGGATGCATGCGTTTGCCAATTCCCAAACCATCATTTTACCAAGGGGTTGGGGGTGCAGCACACTGCAAAGTGCCAGTGAAGGTTCATTGGGAGACTTCAGTGGGTTACCCAATTGCTCCGCGGGGAGTTGGGTTTCATGGCCCCAGAAAAAAAAAATGGTTTTAATAGGTTTTCACAATCTTATTATCTACTTAACCTTCCAACATCATTAGTCACCTAATTGCCAGAGAAGGGAGAGATCACAGGGCACGAAGGGTCCAACAAATTCACAACCCAAAAACAAGAAATATCCTCCACAATAGCTGGAACCCTTCCAAGTCCCAGTGGTCTTGGTAGATCTCACTGTCTTGGAACTCCTACAGCAAAGTCTCCAGACCTCAAGGCCTTGGGCACTGGAGAAAGGAGTCCCCATGAGGAAAGGATGCCCCTTTCTTTGAAGTGTCCCTTATGGACCTGGAATCAAAAAGACTTTTTTGCACAGCTGGAAGTGGGTCTTGAGAATAGGGGCTATCTCCTGTAGGAAAGTTTAGTGTATTTTTATGGAGATGTCAGGCAGAACTACACTCCTCCAACACCAACAACGGTGAAGAAATCTGCCATCAAGGACCTTACAATAAATTGGTGGAGGCAAGTTTTTTTTATTGTCATTGGGGTTTTTTTGTGTGGGTGTGGTATTTGTTAAGTGCTTACTATGTGTCAAACACTGTTCTAAGTGCTGGAGTAGATAAATGTAAATTAGGCTGGACACAGTCCCTGTCCCAAATGGGGCTCACAGACAAGTGAATGTGACTAATAATAATAATGATGATGACATTTATGAAGAAACTATGTGCTAAAGTTCAGGTTAGATGCAACGTTTAAAAATGGGATATGGACCCTGATCCCCATGGCACTCACAAGCTATCCTACCCCCACTTTACAAATGAGAAAAGTGTGTGAAAAGAGTAAGAACAAAGTAATAGGGGATAAAAGGAGATACAAATGGCAAAAATAATCCTTAGCAAATAGAGCCCAAGCACATGATTACAACAATTGTGGTATTTATTAAGTGGTTGTTTGGGGGTTTTTTTACAGTATTTGTTAAGTGCTTACTATGTGCAGACATTATACTAAGCCCTGGGGTAGATACAAGATTATTAGGTCGGACACAGTCTCTACCCCGTGTGGGGCTCACAGTCTTAATCCCCATTTTACAGATGAGGTAACTGAAGCTCAGAGAAGTTAAGTGACTTGCCCAAGATCACACAGCAGACAAATGGTGGAGCTGGGATTAAAACCCAGGTCCTTCAGGTCCTTCTGACTCCCAGGCCTGTGCCCTATCCACTAGGTCATGCTGTTTCTCTATGTGCCAAGCACCGTGCTAAACGCTGGGGTCGATATGAGATAAGCAGGTCAAACACAGGCCCTGTTCCACATGGTGCTCAAAGTCCGATGGGAGGGAGAACAGGTATTACAGATGAGGAAACTGAGGCAAAAGAAAGTCACATGACTTGTCTGAATCCATCTGACTCTCAGGCCTGTGCTCTTTCCAGTAGGCCATGCTGCTTCTCACAAACAGATACATACAGTCAGGAGTCCCTGAGAACTCTACTGACCTGGAGGATCAATCAGGGAGCACCTCTTTCCTGGGAAGACAACCTGGCCTCTCAGGATCCAGGTTGCTCTCAGTATCATTTGGTTTTTACTGAATCATTCCTGTGCCCCTGAGTCTGTCCTCTCCCCTCCCTTTCTTTCCATTTATATCGGGATTCCCCCTGAGGCCAGGGGCCTCTGGGCCCCCTTGTACAGTAAGGTCCTCTTTCCTATCCCTGTCACTCAGCCCAGTGACACACGAGCAAACGGTCCTTGGGTTTTATTCCATGTGCTTGGAAAGTAGTAAGCAGCCTACAATGCAGTCAGGCCAAAGAGACTGTCAATAATGCCAAGGAGGCTGAGATGAGGACTAGAGACATGTTACAGTGAGCCCAAACTCTTCACATCCTAAATTATTTGTCTAATAAAAGTTGCTGACTGAGGATGATGGGGAGAGGATGTTGGAGTTTCTGAATGAAACAAAAAGAACATCTTCAAGATTGTGTAGATCCAGGCCCGAAGCATGAAACCCAGAAGGTTCATGAATGGTTTGAGATGAGGCCCCCTTCTCTTGCATGCATACAGCCACATCCACATTCCATAGGTTTTGTTATCTGTCTCCCCCTTCTAGACTGTGAGCCCATTGTTGGGTAGGGACCGTCTCTATATGTTGCCAACTTGTACTTCCCAAGCGCTTAGTACAGTGCTCTGCACACAGTAAGCACTCAATATGATTGAATGAATGAATAGGTAAAATTCACCATTAGTGGTGTCTTCGAATACAAAATGGGATCCTGCATCCCAATACTTGCAAACATCTGTGGTGAAGTGTGGCCAAATGAGAAGCAGTACAGCCTAGTGAAAAGAGCCCAGGCCTGGGAATCAGTAGGACCTAGGTTCTAAACCCCGCTCTCCCACATGTCTGCTGTGTGATCTTTGGTAAGGTACTAAACAACTCTGTGCCTCAGTTACCTCATCTGTAAAATCAGGATTGACAGTGAGCCTCACGTGGGACATGCACCATGTGCAACGTGATTAGCTTGTGACTACCCCAGTGCTTAGTACAGTGCCTGCCAGAATCAAGTGCACAGATGGAAGGGGCTGCATTAGTGGGGTGGACTGTCTGTGGGGATCCCCACACCCATTCTTCTAGGAGACAGGGATTTCTTGCAAAGCAGAAAAGAGCACCCCAACAGCCATCCAGGACTGCCAGTGTGGTTCACTGACTGCAGTCCTCGGGGGGTTCACAGCTGGAGCCATGAGCAGCCAGGGCCAGACTGTGGGTTTGGTGGGGTGATCTGATCCTCAAAAACCTCCAATGGCTACTGATCAATCTGCGCATCAGGCAGAAACTCCTCACCCTGGGCTTCAAGGCTGTCCATCACCTCGCCCCCTCCTACCTCACCTCCCTTCTCTCCTTCTACTGCCCAGCCCGCACCCTCTGCTCCTCCACCACTAATCTCCTCACTGTACCTCGCTCTCGCCTGTCCCGCCATCGACCCCCGGCCCACGTCATCCCCCGGGCCTGGAATGCCCTCCCTCTGCCCATCCGCCAAGCTAGCTCTCTTCCTCCCTTCAAGGCCCTGCTGAGAGCTCACCTCCTCCAGGAGGCCTTCCCAGACTGAGCCCCTTCTTTCCTCTCCCCCTCGTCCCCCTCTCCATCCCCCCGTCTTACCTCCTTCCCTTCCCCACAGCACCTGTATATATGTATATATGGTTGTACATATTTATTACTCTATTTATTTATTTTACTTGTACATTTCTATCCTACTTATTTTATTTTGTTGGTATGTTTGGTTCTGTTCTCTGTCTCCCCCTTTTAGACTGTGATACCACTGTTGGGTAGGGACTGTCTCTATGTGATGCCAATTTGTACTTCCCAAGCGCTTAGTACAGTGCTCTGCACATAGTAAGCGCTCAATAAATACGATTGATTGATTGATTGATTGATCTGATGGCTTGGTGCTTAGCACTCTGTTTGGCACATAGGAAGGACTGAATAAAATAGCAATGAAAGAGAAGGCTCAATCGACTGGCATGCAAGTAGGTGTTTCTCCGTCAGTTTCATTCTGTGTGGGAAGGATCCCTCTATAGCCTGGGGTAGCTCTGACTTTTTTTCTTCTACCCAATTCCCCTCCCACTCCTTACTAACCTCTACCCCAACTCACCCACCCTGCCCCCTACTACCACCTTCCCCAATGCCACCATCCCTGCCCTTTCGTCCCCAAACTGATCAAGCTTACAATCATGGCCACCACACTGTCGTATATTGAGATCTCCCTTGGCCCCATGCATTGTAGCCTATCTGCCACAGTGTTTAGCACTAAGAAACCACTTGAAAAATGCCCTACAATTAACAAATACCACAGAGCTAAAATACAGCTCTGAGATAGCAGTTGTTGCAAAACCCTCCAAAGCCAGATCATCCCTCTCTCCCACCCTCCTCCACCCACCTCCGCCCATCTGCCCACCCTCACTCTCCTTTCTGTGGGGGATGAACCCCCAGGCTAGGTTCCAACATCTGTTTGCTTCCTTTTGTTGAAGGGAGTGACACTAAAGATCAGTCCATTCACTCAAAGCTTGGCAGGAAAGCCTCCTGACAGCATTTGGCAGCTGACATTCGGGAAATTGGAAGTTAGTGACTGGATGCCTAGCCCTGCAGGCTCACTCTCACTTTCCAGAATTGAGAGTGCTAAGGTATGGGACAAGGGGAAAGAAAAGGATGTTGTATGACCAGAGGATGGCGGTGGCCCCAACCGAACAGACACACACAACCATACATAGACACACACACCCTAAAAAGGTACTCCAGCAAAAGACAACAGCCCACACTGAGGGAGGGTAATGCTAAGACCAACTACAATCACTTCCAGTCTACTGCCAACATTCCAAAAGGCACAGCAGGCACTACTGGAAGAGCATTAGAAGACTGACACCTGTTAGAAAGTTACAATGCGGCAAGGATTGACTTATTTCCTTTTGTTTTCAGGACAGTTCTCCTGCAATAGAAAACGATTCTGTAGGCTGTTTGCTTATCATCCTGTGCCTGCCTTTACTCAATGGCAATGCTGCTTGCAGAATGCTGTAGTGGGTACCTGCTCTATGCAGAGCACTGTACTGGTGACTTCTAAATGCAGAATGCTGTCTTAGTGTCTGCTACTTTCAGAGCACTGTACTGGGTGTCTGCTGCATGCAGAGCCCTGTAGTGGTCAGGAGTGTATTGGATGCCTGCTGTGAGCAGAGCGCTGTCCTAGGTGCCTGCTGCATATAGACCACTGTACTGGACACCTCCTCTGTGCAGACTTGGGTTTGGGCTTTTGGGAGAGTGTAATCAAGTTAGAAGGCACCACTCAACCAGCTAAAATGCTTTCTAGCCAGATTAGGGTGGGACACTTGTTTTTCAAAGCCAAACAATAGGATCCAGCTGGATGCTACCTACATGTTTGAAGAAGGATGGTGGAAGACCACCAAATCAAGACCTTCGTCAAAATACTCTAGACCAGAGGAAGCAGGTAAGCAAGGCTTAAATCCTTGGAACTCTTCTATTGCCTGGAGGTCTCAAAGGGATACAGGACACCTGCACCCTTCCAAAACAGGGTGGGGGATCAGCAAATAACAAAACAGAAAATACACTTTGTGTCTTCCTGCCAGAAGCAGAACTCTGAGCTGAGAATGCTGCCATTCCCTTGCTTTCCAGTAGAGAGATGCCATGGAACAGATGTTTGGAGTGGTGAATTTTTTCAAAGCCATACTTTCTGCTGATAGGGATGCTGTTCCCACCCCTGCATTTTACTTTCTGGTTATTTGTTATTTCTGCTAAGATTACAGTTCAGCCTCAGTTGAGCCTGTACTCTCCATGGGAGTGGGAGGAGATGTCTGCAGGGGGTGAGGGGGGGTGGGGCGGAGGTTGGAGGAGTTGTGGGGGACTCCGTAGTTATGTTGCTATAGACTTTTTGAAATGATTAAGTCCTGGGGACTCAGGCAGCCCACACTTTCAAGTTCCAATGCTGAATCACGGCCTCGTCTCAGGGGAAGAAAAGGAGGAAAGGGAGTGTGGGGAGAGGTGCAAGTTTGGCAGGAAGGTTAGAGACAGAGTGAAGTGGGAACCAGCTGGAGGGAGGGAGGAAAAGAATTAAAAGGAGTGGGACTGCACTTTCCTTGAGCTGGTTCCCATAGCTGCCAAACTCTGCATTTCCCTCAGAGTCCCAAAAACACCCAGGGACCTGTTCTTGAAAGTTTGGTGGGGAAGGGTGACAGAAGGAGAGAGAAGGAGAGAAAGGGAGAGAGAGAGGCAGACAGACATACAACATTTCCCTCTATCCACCTCCTCACCTCTTTCCTGGCTTCCTAGGACACTAGCACTCTGCTGGGAAGACCCAGAGAAGGGAAGAGAAAAATATCATAGGCTTTTTGGCCTTGGTTTGGGGGAGTGGTGAAATGAGTCAAGTCAATGGAGGAAAACCAGAAAAATCCCCCTTCACTCAAACTGAACGAGAAGAGAGACTTTTCTGAGGTCTGGAAAAAGCCAGTTTAGCCTCCATTGTCAGGAACCAATAGGTTTGGCTCTTCTAGTGGAGCCCTCCTGGGATGGGTACACCCAGCCCCACAACCACTCATCGGCCCTACTCTTCCTGGTTCTAGGTTGGTGTGATGGTTTCAACTGGAGACTGCTTTCTCTCTCTCAATCACTCTCGCTTTATCACTTCTCTTGCTTGCTCACTATCTATCACTCACTATCGCTCACTCTCTCACTGACCTGGGGCCTTTCAGGAGGGAAAATGGCTATGGCAGTGAGTGACACAAGGCAGGGGAAATAGCCCAGCTGGGACTTGGGAGTCCCAGGCTCTCAATCAATCAGTGGTATTTACTGAGCACTTAATGGGTGCAGAGTATTGAACTAAGTGCTTGGGAGAGTACAAGTTAGTAGACATGGTCCTTGCCCACAAAGAGCATACAATCTCCCTCAGATTGCTCGCTGTCTCTTCAGAAAGATGGTTGCAGTGAGAAGGGCAGTGAGGTGGTAATACCAGCTTCCCAGGCACCCAGTTTGAGACTGTTTTCAGACCACTGTCAGTCAATCTTTTCACCACCCATATCAGAGAAAACTGGGCCACTGGGAAAAAGTCACATGCCATCTCTTGGATGGATGATGACTACAGGGTCCGCTTTCCCTTTTTCCTCCTCCTTAACAATGGACGATACTGGATGCCTACTGGAAGTGAAATGCTGTACTAAATGCTTGGGAGAGTACAGTAAATGGACAAAGACACAGTCGCTGCCTGCAAGGAGTTTCCAGTCTGAAGGGGGAGAGAGGCAGATGGAAATGCTGTGCAAACAGTGCATGAGCCTTACCACCTAATACTTATTAAGCACCCCTACTAATCAAGGCTGAGCCAGACAGAAAACAACAAAAGTAAGACACAGTCTCAGGCCTCTAGAAACTTAGCATTCACAGCTACAGATGGTCATTTAGAAACAAGATTAACTCTGCATAGTCAGGCACACACCAGGCACTGAAAGTCTGGGAAGTCACAGGAGCATAAACAAACACACACTGCGTTGTGAGCCAGCCTGCAGAGAGAAACACGTGCGGACAGAACTGGGGGAGGGCAGTTTCTACCACTCCAAGACCCTTCACTCTCTAAAAAGTGGGATTTGTGGGAAGCTTAAGAAAGAAAGGAAAGGTACTTGGTGAAGAGAATAAGCTAGCAGGTTTCAAGGTGAGGGAGAAGTGAGGTGGGGTGGAGAGATACAGCGAAGCAGGTGGGGATGGAGGAAAGGTCCACACACCAAGAGCAAAAAAGTGAAAAGGGGAAAAGTTATTTAAGAAAGGAAAGTGTACAGGGCAGGGAAGCTGAGGGAGATTAGAGGTGATATGGAGGCCAGGGTCAGAGCTGAGAGCTCAATGCTGAGGGACACTAATGGCATAAATTCTAGCCGCTTAGCTCCTTGAGGGCAAAGATCATGCTTGGGATTAATAGTGCTACAGTCCTCTCCCAAGCACTTAGTGCTGTGCTTTGCAGACAATAGACCATAAACTCCATGAGGGCTGGAATCATTGCTATCAACTCTCCCCTACTGTCCCGAGCTCCGGGAACAGAGTTCTGCCCACAGCAAGCACAAAGTACACACTCCTGCATGACTGAACAGCCCGGCCGTGCCCGCCCTGAGCGATCACATTTTCGATTGCCTCACACAGCACGGGTCTCCGGGATACAAGATCCATCTAGTTTTCCATGAATAATTCTCACTAACGACCTTCCTGGGGGGCGTCCACGATGAGTTGTTCCAACAGCCGTCGGGGAGCAAGAATGTAGAAATAGACAGTGGGAATACTGTATCTGGTGATGCTGGGACAAAGACCAGCTGAATCAGGGATAATCTGTTTTTCCATGGTATTTTTTAAGTGCTTACTATGTACCAGGCACTGTTCTAAGTGCTGGGGTAGATGTAAGTTTAATCAGGTTGGACACAGTCCCTGTACCACATGGGGCTCACAGTCTTAATCTCCATTTTACAGATGAGGTACTGAGGCAAAGAGAAGTGAAGTGACTTGCCCAAGGTCACACAGCAGACAAGTGGTGGAGTTGGGATTAGAATCCAACGCCTGCTGATGACCGGGCCCGTGTTCTAGCCACTTGGCTGCACTGTTTCAATGCTGTTCTGATTCTGTTGCAATACAAGTCATCTAACAGAGTGGTCCAGGTAGTCTTAGCCTGGAGATGTGGCCCTGTGGGGACCTATCCTGTGTTCAACATTCAGAAAACCTCACCTGACCCCTAGGGCGAAGGTAAGGGATTTGAGTGGCTGGAACAGGGCTTGGGCAGCCCAGCCCAGAGTTGGGGAAGGTGTGGGGGGAGGGAAGGGAGGGAGGGAAGAGTTCCTCCCCACTCAACGGGCAAACACTATTTCATAAAGGAGAAAGAACGTGATCCCATACATCAACTGTGAATAGCTGTGGAGGTGGCCTGGCAGGAGCCCATTCAGGAGCCAACTGACTCTGCCCCTGACCTGCTTTGCCATGGGTGGGTGATGGTGTGTGTGGGGGGGGGGAGGGGGGGGGGGACTAAAGGGGCTGGGGGAGGGGGGCTTAGGTTACGTCCAGGAAAAGGAGAGGAATCTTGGGTGTGCCAGCATTGTCAGGGTCTACTGAAAGTACTGTTTGTTTCCCCTAGGTGGGTTTGTTGTTTCACTGTGAGGCCTCTCAAGGTCCACCTCTGTTTCTGTGTTTGCCTTAAAATGCAGAAGGGTAAAAGAAGCCTCCAACAGGAAACCCCCAATTACTGAGAGTGGTTAAGAATAGATTCCAGTAGCCCAGCATCCAACACTTCACAGCAAACCCACTCCACAATGTGGAAACCCTCTCCTCTCTAGAGAAGTCTCAGCCATTTGTGTCAGGACATTGCCTGGGCACTCTGACTTTGAAATAATTCAGGGCTCTCTCACTGCATTGGACCCACACGCACCCAAACACATATACACAACCATACACACAATATGCACACCTACACACATTCTTGGATGTGCAAGCACACACACTTCGCACAGAGGCAGAAATGCAAATGAAATGCTCACTCTTCCTATTACATTAATTCGTATTTATTGAGCGCTTACTGTTTGCAGAGCACTGTACTAGCACTTGGGAGAGTACAGTACAACAATAAACAGACACTCTTTCCCCACCATGTGGTTTAGAAAGTTGCAAGCAGCCGCACAGCAGAACAGAATTCCTGAGACAGATAGGTAATCATGCCCCTGGCACTACCCGGTCCCTTGGAAGTGTTCCAGGAAGATCAAGCCAGGCCCAGGACAGAGCTGACGATGATACTGAGGCCAGCTTGAAAAGACACTAGGGAAAGCCAGGACCAGGTAGAGCCCCAATCCAACATGCTAGGACCTGGCTTCTGGAGATGCCTGGGCTTCTACCCACCCCGGCCAGAGTACTGGGATCCTCAGACCAAGTGCTGAGGTATTCCCAGCAGATTCAGACCTCCCTTGCAATGATCAAAACAAAAACAAAACAAAACAAAAAAAACACATTCAGGCTAAGGAAGAGATCGCTGAGTGGGAAGGATCAATCAATCAGTGGTAATTATTGTTTACTGTGTGCAGAGCACTGCATTAGGCATTTGCAAGAAAACAATACAGCAGAGACATGATCCCTGCCCAACACCCACTTGCCTGGAGGAGTGATACAGCAGCTTTTGACCTGATCACCTTGTAACCTCCCCAGCGCTTAGAACAGTGCTTTGCACATAGTAAGCGCTTAATAAATGCCATTATTATCATTATTATTATTTTGGCGGGGGTCATTCCTGAAACCAATGAGCAGAAAGCAGTATAACCTATCAATCAATCATTCGTATTTATTGAGCACTTACTGTGTGCAGTGCACTGTACTAAGAACTGGAGAGAGTACAATTAACAGAGTTAGTAGACACATTCCCTGTCCACAGTGAGCTTAAAAACAACAGAACTAGGAGAAAGGAAACCTTCCTTTTGAGTGATCTTGGGCAAATCATTTAGCTTCTCTCTGCCTCAGTTTCTTCATCCATGAAAGTGATTAGTACAGTGTCAACCACATAGTAAGTGCTTATGAAATACCACTGTTATTATCATTATTATTGTTATGGGATAAGTTATCTGCTATCCCTCCCCCTTAGACTGTGAGCCCTGTGTGGGACAGGATTTGTATCTGATCTGATTGTGTTTGGCATGCAGTAAGGGCATAGCAAATACCAAATTATTATTATTAGGACAAGGGTTGGTGGCTGGAGCTGCTTAGAAGCCGTTTTTCCCCAGGTGGGATTCCCTTGGGCTACCCTGCTCCTGAAACGGGAGTCCAAAGCCACAGAGAGTTTCAAGAGGACTGCAGGGCAGCAGGAGGCAGCCTTGGAATGTTTCAGGGTGGAAAGGTCCATCCCAATTGGACAGAAGAGAAAAGCAAGGTGATGCCTTCCAGGCCCACCCACTCAGGGCAGCTGAGGGAAAGAGAAAGGGCCCAGGGAACTTCCTTCCTGCAGCCTTCCCAGGAGGGGAATGCCAAGGAGAATCCCCTGAAAGGAAGAAGGAAGCAGAAGGATGCAGATGAGCAGTTGGGAGGCCACAAGGCCCAGCTTATCTTGTTTCAAAACCATCTGAAAATCCACACAAAGCCAGGCTGGAAGGCAGAGAGGGACATAGCCTTCTCAGTCATCACCAAGTCTCCCCTGCCTCCCAGCATTGCTGCTTTACTCCACTCATGTGCACACACACACCCCGACCCCCCCCCCCCCCTCAACACCCACACCTTCCCTCTCTGCCCCGCCATATTCTGGGAGAACTGAGCTCCCTGGTGGAGTCCAGGGCACCAGCCCTCTCCTGGTTGATAACAGAAGATGCTCAAGTAAGCAGGTGTGACTTTCCTTCCCTGACATCCATCCTGACTGGGAACAATCCATCAGTGGTCTGTACTGAGTGCCTACTGTGGGCAGAGTACTGTACTGAGCACTTGGGAGAGCTCAATAAGGTATGTAGACCCAGTCCCTGTCCTCAAGGAGCTTTCATTCCAGAAGCCTGGAAGCCCAATATCCCAGTTTTCCCTTGGTGACCCAGTACTGACCTTTCTCTCATGAATATATCCAAGCCCCTACTGAGCCAGCTGATATTTTCAGCCTACACAACTTCCTGTGGTAACAAATCCCACATGTTTACCTCCCTCTGTGTGAAGAAGCATTGTTTGCAGGGAGCCTCTCCCCGTAGGCTCTAACAGGGACACCCCCCACACACACTCCGCACCATCCTGCTGCTGCTGGCCTCAGCGAACAATTCTGTGCCCGCCTCACCCACCCTTACATGGTTCGATGAATACCCTCGTGGCCTCTGTTGTCCTGTGGCATCAGACTGGGACCTCCTCTCTGGCCTCCGACAACCATGTCAACAGCATGGCAAATGCCAGCTGTAGTGGAGCCTTGCCCTCAGAAGCAGCCTGTGGCCAAGGGGACTGGAGGCTGGCACAAGCTGTGGGCAAAGCCAGGAGCCAAGCCCTTGTGGCACAGCTTTCTAGGCCCCAGACAGTATTTTTTGACTATTTTTGCTTTATGAAACTGGAAGACAGAAAGGTAAATGAGGTCTAGAGAAGCCCTAGAATGTGCGTAAAGACATCTTTCACAATATCCTATGGGGAAATAACATAATAAAGAGTTTGGGGATGGGGAGTTACACAACCTTTATTCTTAGAGTAAATTCTCAGACCAGGGTAATTGTGCCCCTAGAAAGTACATAGTGTCCTTTCCCGGGCTGTTCTGAATTGACCTGAGATGGGACATGTGTAAACCAGGAGGGCAAAAAAAAGCAAGTTTTCAAAGTGAAAATATCCTGAAATAATGGAGAGAAGAGCAGAGGGGGGTTGGAGGGTGTCTTGAGAGGGGAAAGGGAAAAAGAGGGCACAAGGAAGGACATGGTATAAAATCTACTCAGACACAAGGACGGGGTAGAAAGAGTGAAGTGTGAGATACTGAAAAAAACTTTTCTGGGCAAGCAGGCCAATATTATTACATTGCTTCTCTTAACTGAGTTTAACTGCAAAGCATCTTTAGAACCAGGTGTAGCTCCTTCCCATCTTTTTTTTTTCCACTAACTCCCTGTTAAAGGGTTTGAAAAACAGCAGCCATCAGAAGACCAGAGACAGTGAGTTTTAATCGTCACTTAAGCTTCAGGCTTCTTATCCCAGAATCTTCTCCACAAGCCCAGAACAGAAATGTTCTCTGAGAGCACCTGGCAAGCACATGTAGAGCATGTGCCACCAGGATCTTGGGCCAGATCTCATTTTGAAGCTCAGAGATCACAAAAGGTATGTTTTAGTTTAGGGCTAAAAGAAAATAGTTTATTTTTACCAATTGCTTTTTTTTTTTTAACCCTCTTAGGCTGTGAGTTCTGTGTTGAACAGGGGCTTTCTCTAATCTGCCTAGTTTGTATCTACCCCAGCACTTAGCACAATGCTTGACATAACAATAATGATAATGATAATAATAATAAATTATATTTATTATTAAGAACTGCTAAATTGCCAGGGCCTAAAACTAATTTATCATAAAACATCAGCTTGCTACAGCTTTTGTTGGACAAATTTCCATCCTATACAATAATAACTGTACCATTTGTTAAGCACTTACTTTGTACTAAGCATTGGAGCAGATGTGAAATAATCGGGCCAGACAGTCCCCAAACCACAAAGGGCTCTCAGTCAAGAAGGAGGGAGAATGGGTATTGAATCTCCATTTCACAGATGAGAGAATATCTAAAAGGCCTATAAATGTTCTTTTTGAATTGATCAAATCAAGGAATAGACAACAGCCTAAGATAACACTTATAATACCAACTAAATCTTAAAGGACAAGCAATTTCTAATTTCTTTCATATCTATCCTAAAAAAAAAAGAAAAGGGGGAAAACAGGCAGATGGAAAGTCTTAAAAGCGCTGTCCCTGGGAGAGTGTAATGGGATATAGGTGGAAATGACTGCAGGAACTTGAGGCTTGGTTTAAAGATGCTCCCAAACATTGGGCAGCTTGTCCAAACTGCCAGGCCCTTTCCTGGAACATCACTTTGCGGAATGAGCCAGGTCATTGACAGGAATTCCTGCATGACTGGGGTCGACGATCATGTGCAATGGTTTTGGGCTCTTGCTCTGCTGTCCCAGAGTCCTTCTCACCAGTTCTCAGACTCTCTCCTGTTTGTCTATCAGGGGCAGGGGAGGCTTTCACCAGCCACGTAGAAGCTGGTTTCCTTCTCCGCTCAGGAGCAGTGATTGAGGACAAGGGTGGTGGAGCTTGGAGGTTAACCAAGTCCCAAGAAGCCAGGAGAAATGCCAAAGAAACTGTGCTTCCCAGAGGGGAGCAGCATTGGAGTAGGTGTAGGGGGGACGTGAGGGAAAACACAGGTTGCACTGCAGGTGAATCGACTTTCTCTCACTGAGGCCAAAGTGATCCCAGGCATAATGCCCAGTTCTAAGCAAAATGGTTTAGCTGCAAACCCTTTCCCAAAGCTTCAGGTCCTTCAGGGATTGGGCAGGGGCAGCAGGAGAGGGAACAGGGCCAGAAAGGTAAGATTAAAGCAGGGGCAGGCTCAGGGGGCCAAGTAGGGGAACCAGTTGTCCTTCACTGCAGAACAACAACGGACAGTCGGAGCCCTTCCCCACTCCCCTCCTTCTGAGCCCCAGGAGTAAAGTTCGAGAAGCAGGCTACCCTGCTCAGATCCAGCGCCTATGGGAGCCACTATGTGTTTCCGCAAACGGTAGTAAGCAGAGCCATTTCCCAACAGTCCCCTGGGTTCTGTGGAAATTCTTCTGGTAGAGGCATTCCCAGTCACATAGTTCACTCTTTAAACAATTCCCCGTTCTTCCCAGTGTTTCCTAAAGCCGATGGTTCCAGGAGCTGTGTCACCCCCACCTCCCCTCCCCTTGGTGCCACCTCAGGCTGCGTTTAAAAATGTGAGAACATTTCTGGGCAGTAATTCGCAAAGCAGGGTGAGTCACAGTCCTCAGCTGGCTGCCAGTCGCTTCCTGCAGTTCCTTCTTTTGGGAAGGGAATTTTCTTAGAAAAGAAAAAAAAAAACCTCTTTACTTTTAGGTCATCCTTTGTACATTTTTCTTTTCTTGTTATTTTAAAAAAAGAACTTTCCACAGACACTTCTACGTGAGCTGAAGAATTCATCTCCAAAGAAAATGGTGAATTTGGATGAGACTCGGGAGTGTTTGGAAATGCTGGGAAGGAGCAGCATGCTCCAAATGCCGATCAATCAGTGGTATTCATTATTGAGTGTTTATTGTGTGCAGAGCACTGTACTAAATGCTTGGGAGAGTACAGTATAATAGAATTGGTAGATAGGTTTCCTACCCACAAGAGCAATCTTTCAGTCTAGAGGTAGCAAAGGGTGAGCAGCCCCTCCAGCCCAGATTTCTGCATTCATTTTTTCCCCTCCCATCACCAAGCCACAACAGCCCTGTACTAAATACTGAGGTAGATATAAAACCATCAGGTCAGACACAGTCCCTGTCCCACTTGGGGTGAACAGTCGAAGAAGGGAGAGCAGGTATTGAAGCTGCAACACATAGACATCAAGTGACTTGTCTAAGGTCACACAGTAGGCAAATAGTTCTCTTACTCCCAGGCCTCTGCTCTTTCCACTAGGCCACACTACTTCCATGAGGCATTCTACCTTGTTCCCTGTCCTGAAGGAGGAGCTAGCTAATAAAGGAATCAGCACCAGATCCTAAATCAGGCCTTCTCCCTCTCACACCGGGAAGGAAGACTTTGACAGGACTAAGGGGCTCCTCTCTCATCTCCCTGCCACTCCCAGTCCCCACCTCAAGATCACTTTGCCCCTTTCTTTTGTCCCCCACAAGGTGGGTCTGGGGTCTGACCAACCAGCTCTGGTACACTCAAAGCAGCTTAGCCCTCTCCTCCTCCCAATTTTCCCATCTCCAGTGTCAGTTCCTGATCCTCCCTGTCCCTCAGCATGCTCCTTGACTCCTTGCTGTCTTTCAGCTCTTAGTCAATGGCTAAATCCCACTGCCTCACCCTCACCAGCACTTCCCGGACCTGTCCCTGCTCTCTGCCACCTTATGTGGTGCAAGGACTGTGTCCAACCTGATTTGCTTATTTCTCACCCCCAGCTCTTAGTACAGTGCTTAAATATCACAATTATTACTATTATTATTATTGTTATTGCAATATAACAGAGTTGGTAGACACATTCCCTGCCCACAACAAGCTTACAGTCTAGAGACTGTTTTGGAAAGCCAAGATCCAGGCAAGAACAACCCTCTATTTCTCCCATTCCCCACCTCCCAATTCAAGATCCACCCCCTACCTCCAAGCCAAAATGAATGGGCTGAGGTCAGAGAGAGCCAAAACCCAGGAGGAAAGTGAGGCTGTTCCACTCACAGCCAAGTGACCCATTGGAGCAGTGGGGTGCAGAGTGGCTGGAGATGGTTCCCAGTGGCAGCCCAAAGAACCCAGGGCACAGGCACAGTACATGGATGCTGGTCATCTGGGGTGGATGAGGGAGAGAGGGAGGGAGGGAGGGAGAGAGGGAGAGAGGGAGAGAGGGAGAAAGGGAGAGAGGGAGAGAGGGAGAGAGGGAGAGAGGGAGAGAGGGAGAATTTGCATAAGGACAGCTTGGAGTTTGGGCAGAATATCTCTCTATGCCCTGGCTTCTGGACCAGGGGTGCTCCTTGAGGCCAGGGAAAAGAGGCAGTTGCCCAGTAAGGGAAACTCCAGTCTTTCCCTGCTGCCCAAGTGAGAAGGCACATGGCACACCCTGTGACTGACAATGGACCATCAAGGCCACCTCCAAGCTTCTTAGCAGGAACAGTCCAAGCTCGTTCTCTGCTCTCTGCAAGGGAGTGTGAGATTTGGGGGTTCTGCATTACTTCTGCCCTAACACCTTGCTTGCTTCACTGGTGCCCACATGCCTCCCCCCATCCAGGGCCCTCCAAGAACAATGAAGCAAATGGAGATTTTGGCCAGAGACCTGTGTGCCTGAGAACAAATCAAACTGTTCCCATATTGCCAGCTGCAGGATCAGGACTGGAGTTCTGGTGGAGGGTGAAGTCAAGAGCGGCCTCATCCAGGAAAGACAAAGTCATGCCAAGGGCAGATCCACCAAACCCAGTTGGGATAAGCTCACCTGACTTCATGAGTCAGTAAAGATGGCTTTGAATTGGTGCGCCAAATGTAAAAGTAGTGATGGCATTTACTGAATGCCCACTCAGTGCAGTACACTGCACTAAGCACTTGGTAAAGCATAAAAGAGATGAAAGACACATTCCCTACCCATAAAGAGATGCCACTTTAATGAGAGAGAAAGACACAGATTTACAAATAGGATAACAAACAAATTGAACTGAAGGTTGTACATAAGTGCTGATGGAGGTTCAGAGACTGGAAGTTCCTCGTGGGCAGGAAATGTACTTGGATCAGGGCACTGCATCTGTGGGTACTCAATAAATGCTCTTAATACTAAATAAATGGTCTCTCTGGGGCTGGCACCCTTTTCCTACAATAGCTTAAAAAGTGCCATGCACCCCCCAACATGATAGAGAAACCTAGCAACAAAATGAGAAACAGCATGGCCTAGAGGATACAGCATTGGCACAGGAGTCAAAAGTAGCTGGGTTCTAACCCTGGCTATGCCACTTGTCTGTTGTGTGACCTCGGACAAGTCACAACTTCTCTGTGCCTCAGGTACCTCATCTGTAAAATGGAGATTTAGACAGAGAGCCCCAAGTGGAACAGGGACTGTGTTCAACCTGATTAGCTTCTATCTACCCAGTACTTAGTATAGGGCCTGACATACAGTAAGTGCTTTACAAATACCATTAAAGAAAAAAAAAAAAGAATAGTCCCAAACTGGCTTGGTGACTAACGCTTCTTGCTTTCACACCTCAAGCCAAGTGGCTTTGCCTCGTACCCCCCCATCCCACCCCTGCCTCAGGGACCCTGGAGTCTACATTGCTGCCTGCTGCCTGGCTCACGACAAGGGAAGTGAGGGAAGCAGGGAGGTGAGGGAGCTATAGGTAATCAAGAGAAAAGCATCCTTTCAGAGACATGAGGTAAATGTCTGGAACTGGCTGATGTCACCCACACTGCATTTGCAGGGATTTCTTGAAGAGAAATCTGTCCGTAATCAGTCCTGTGGAAGCAGAGGATAGCCTGGGGTTAGCCGGGGGCCTGGATCCACAGCTGAAGCTGATGAGGGTATTTGGCCAAAGACCAGACTTTTGGTTTCCTGTCTTCTCAAAGTCCCTGACCCCCAGCATTTAAGGAATCAATAGCTGTTGTTCATTTCTACAGTTATTTTTCTCATGCAAGCCATGGCAGCTCAGCCAGCACAGTGTACAAACTAATTTGTAACAGCAAATAGGGTTAACATGTGTTTATCTAGGTTATAAGATTAGCATAAGACATAAATACACATTTTACATAACAAGGCAAGATGGAGGAAACTTTCATCGGAAATGCGACCGGGTCCCACAGTCATTCAGTTGTCTTCAATTACCTGAGGTATCTCAGGTCCAGTGTCTGCTTTGGGTAAAATCATTTTGGCTTTTCATTGTGAGGATATTTGTTTTAGGAGTTCGGTTTCTGTTTTTTTGATGGGTTTTTCTGAGCACTTAAGGGAATCAAACCAGATTTCTCCATTATGGTTATGAGCCAGCCTTCACTTATTAAAGATGTTTTTTCCCCCTCTGCAGCCTATAGAATTATGTTCAACTTAACAGATGAATCTGGGCATTTGTCTTCAAGACAAGGACACTTTGCCCAGCATGTGACCAAGCTCTCGCAGGAAGAACACAAAGTTTACGGGAACTCTGACTGACAGCAATGTTCCAGATCAGGCTCCTCCTAGGCTAATTCACTCATTCATTCAATCATTTATTGAGCACTTACTGGGTGCAGAGCACTGTACTAAATGCTTTGGAGATTACAGACACATTCCCTGCCCACAACAAGCTTACAATCTAGGATTGAGTGGAACCTATCCATCCCCAGCCTCTTGATGAAGTTGTACACCAAAAATGCCTGCTTATAAGATGGCCCTTTGAGCTGGTTTGAGACCAGGCTGACAATCCACTTTTCTGCATAGATATGGCTTAGGCCGGGGCTTTCAGGGTGCAGTCTCCCTCCACCCCACCAAGTTCCGTGACTCAAAAGCAGTGTCCATGTTTACGGAGACTGGGCTAGGGATTGCAGTTGTTCTGGAGCCACTGGAGGGTGGGGGAAGGAGAAGAGATCAGGGTGCCCTGGAGAAAAACCCAAGAATCGTGTAGAATGGTGTCCATATAATGTCATCACTTTACACCTTGTGCTGAGGCAACACAAGTCACATCAGGCATTAGGATCCAGCTCTTCCATGCAGAGCCACTGGACACCTGCCTCTAGTCACCTTGGCCATCTGGCTAAAACGCCTCGATTGTCACATACCCCTGCTTGTAAAAGCTCATCTTTTTGAGGGAAAGTCCTGACGGGACATCTTGCTCCATTAAAACTGCTTCGAACATCTATTTCCCAGCTGTTTGGGGAGATGGGGAACATATTCCCAAGTCTAGAATTTCCTCGAGTATTGACAGTTTACATCTGACTCAAGTGTTTTGGTGCGTGGCAATGCATTTAGTCCTAGCCAAGTGCAACTTCCTGTGTCTAAGAAAGGGAAATAGGGCTGGAACAGGATAGTAAAAGGGGGCCAAAAGGGCTTTCAGATATCAAAGAGCTTTCGCAAAGCCACATTTTGATGACTTGAGTGTAAATGAATTAGAAACGTATGGATCACGTTTTTCTTGAAAACAAACGGATTTGTTCAACCCAAGAGGGTTGGGGCTTTTTTTTCCAGATGGGTGAAGTGAGAAGCAGACCACACTTTCAGGCAAGCAGCCAGGTTTCCTCTGGAGTTGGGGTTGCTTCCGGTGCCCCTGTTGGTGATAGGAAAGCCCAGAGAAAGCCTGATCTTGGACAAGTCTCTCGACTTCTCTGGGCCTGAATTTCCTCACCTGGAAAATGGGTATTAAATACCTGTTCTCCCTCTTCCTTATGCCATGTTCCCTAAGTGAGACAAGGGCTAGGCACATAGTAAGGATTTAATACCACAGTTTTTTAAATGGTATTTAAGTGCTTACTATGTGTCAAACACTGTTCCAAGTGTGGCAGTAGATATGTTTATTACTAGCAAGAGCTTGCCTAGGTTTGGAGGGAAATTTCGAGATAGGAAGTGAAGTTTGGTTTTTCAGGATAAGAAGAAGGAAATATCCATACAGATAGCCGGGAAGAAGTGCTATCATTTTCTTCAAACTGTAAAGGGGTCGATGAGAGAACACAGAGAGACATGAGACTAGGAAGAAATCCAGGGATAGCATCTCCAGAAGTCAGAGTGCATCCTGTTCTATTGGAAGCTCCCTGAGGGCTTGATCATTCAGTGCCCAGGTGATTAGTACAGCATTCTGCACCCAACAGGTGTCAGGACATTCTACCGATGATGAAATGACGATGTGAAGTTTGGACCCGATGTAAATAGCCAAAGGGGAAGCACAGATAGCCAATTCTCATACCTTGAAGCCAAGTGGAGGGAAAGAATAAGTCAAATCCAATGCCACATTTCCACCCTTGAAATAGGGAAAAAATAGCCCTGTGACTCAGGGTCAGAAAGGAATGGAGGAAATGTGAGAAGTCTGATTTTCAACCGGGGTTGGGGTTGATGAGTTACACAAAAGGAGAAGGGGAATAAAAGTCATTGGCAGCCATTTTCAAGGGGGCTACTGTTGTCTGAGTGAGAACTGTATCTGCAGGGCCAGTGTGAAGAGGAAATAAGGGAGTAGCAGCAGTATACAATTTATTGGGGGCCCACTGGGGGCTGTGCACTGTACTAAGCAGTGACATTCCCTAACCACGAGAAACTTCCACTCTAATGGCTGGTGATGGTTTGACAATGCCTTCCCTTGCCCTCCTCTCAGCTTGGCTTCCATCCAAGCAAGCATCAGCCCATGGCTCAATTCCTGCAGTTGTTCACCATCTTCCTACTTCAACACCAGATGACTCTGGGTGGGAATGGTAGGGAGACTTGGGGGAAAGACACCTAACAAGGACATCCTCTTAGGAATGGTTCCCCAGGAGACCCCCAGAGGACACACAACATGATGAAGGCAAGCTTTCCCCCCCCCCCCCCCCCCCCCCCGCAACCCCCCATACTTCCACAAAATGGATTAGCGACATTGGTCAATGCTGCATCCATCTGATTTTCCACATGACTCTCCCAGCCCAACCCCTGCCACATTCCCACATGAACTAAACTGGAGGCCAGGCTGTCCAGGTCTGGGGAAGGGAAATCAGTCCTCTCTATCCTGGAACCTCTTGGAATGAGCTGATGTTTTTCCCCCTATCTGGAAGAGACAAGCAGACTTGGGGTGAAACAGCTCTAACACTGCTTTCTTCCCTGAGCCTTTCAAGATTCCATAATGGATTATGACAGCCCTATCATCACAAGCACAGATAAACAAACTGGAGTTTTAAGTGCCAGAAAGTATTAGGTACAAATCAAGAGGAAATTAGACCCTCCCTCTTCCACCCACCTCACAGACCTCCTTAGAAAACCATATCATGAATCTTCCCTCTAATCATTTTATGCTAAACTTGTCAAGAAAATACCCATCCAAATCCTCGCAGTGTGAGGCTGCCTCTGTTCCCAAGCTTTTCTTAAATGGTTAAAGCTGTGAAATGTATCCCTCTAGAGATCAGTCAAAAGAAAAAAGCGGCACATGCACAGAATTACACACACACACACACACACCCCGCACCACATGCTCCTCCCAACACATGTACCATGCAAAACTTTCTCCTCTTACTGAACTGGATGCAGAAAGACATCCTGAGACCTGGTATTCCACAGATATTAATGTTGTTCTGCTTCTTTCAGAGGAGAAACAGCTCTAGGGAAGATTGGCCTCAGAGTTTGAGAGCAGGAGCAGAGGTAAGGGATTGAGCAGTCAGAATTCAAAGGAAAAGAGAGTGCCTGCTGGCAAATGAGATTGGAAATGGCCAGGAAGTAAATTAGTTAATCAATGAATGGAATTTACTGAGCACCTACTGAGTACAGGGCATTGTACTAAGAATGACAGAGTTACAGTTAGGCCATTTATTAAGTACTTACATATGCTAAGCACTGGGGTGGATATAATAATAATAATAATAATGATGGTATTTGTTAGGTGCTTACTATGTGCAAAGCATTGTTCTAAGCGCTGGGGGGATACAAGGTGATCAGGTTGTCCCAAGTGGGGCTCATGATCTTAATCCCCATTTTACAGATGAAGTAACTGAGGCACAGAGAAGGAAGTGACTTGCCCAAAGTCACACAGCTGACAAGTGGCAGAGCTGGGATTAGAATCCATGACCTCTGACTCCCAAGCCTGGGCTTCTTCCACTGAGCCTGATTGGATTTAGTTCCTATCCTACCCAGCATTCACAGTCTTTTTTATCCCTATTGTACAGCTAAGGAAATTGAGGCCTAGAGAGGTTAAGTGATTTGCCCAAGGACACACAATGGGCCAGTGGCAGTGCTGGGACTAGAACCTGGGTTTTCTGACTCCCAGTTCCCTGCTCTTTCCTCTAGGCCACATTACCTATTACATCCATTTTACAAATGAAGAAACTATGGCCCCTACACCCAGAGAGGCCAAGTGACTTACCCATCTGGCCAGTGGCAGAGTGGGGACTAGCACCTGTGTCTCCTGACTCCCAGTGCTATGCTCTGCTCATTAGACCACACTGCCTCATTAGCTTTTTGGCTAGAATCTCTCTCAAAGGTGTGTCTGTGTTTGTCCCTTGTGTGATTGTGTGTTCATCGAGGGTGGGATCCGTGTCTCTTTTATTGCACTCTTTTAAGTGCGAACTACAGTTCTCTTTACCAGTAGGTGTTCAATAAATGCCACTGAGTGAGGAAAGGTGATGAGAGGCCAGGTAACGGGGTGGGGCACTTGAAACCATCAGGCAGTGTGGGGTGAGGGCTAGAGGTGGGACCTGGGCCCAGGGCAAGTTTTCAGTTCTGTCCTTTTTGACCCAAACCTGAAGTTCCTGGGAAGCCAGAGGAGAAGCTGGGGTCAGTAGTAGGCAAGAGAGCCCCTGGACACTCCTCCCTGGTCCACATAGCTGCCCTTCCTCCATCCCCAGCCTCAGGCTGGCCATGGCTCCCTCAGACATCCCACCCACATGGCAGTTACGTCCATTCTCTTCCTGGAGGGAGAGGAGTAGGCCCCCCCACCTCTCCTAACAGTGCTGAGCCCCTTGACTGGAAATAGTCAGAGTGCTGACTGAGGGCCCCAGGCCTCCTGGTTCAGGACCCCCACAACTTCTCCTTAACATCCAAGTCACCACCAGGTTCCTGCAGCTCCGACCCTGAGAGTCCCCGAAGCTGCCTGGCCTCTCACCTGCTTGCCCAGTCTCTTGCCCACTCCATTTGAGCCAGGATGCAGCAAGGCCAACTCTGTATGATGGCTGGGGAGGGGGAGGTTTGAACGCTTGAAGGGGGGGAAACCAGAGAGCAACCACCAGGAGGGGAGAAACCAGAGACCAACCACCAGGACAGAAGCTGGGGTGGAAGTGAGACACTACACAGGATGATAGATTACGTTCAGTCAGGGGGCCGTTTCTTGGGAATTGGGACAGCCTTTCTCCCTCTCAGAAAACAAGAAACCTGATGTTGCCTCACTGGGATTGGTCATTTGGGCTAATACCCGGCAGTTGGGAGGGATGGGGGGGGGGCGGCGGCGGACTCTAGAATGGTTTGTTTTGTTGTCTGTCTCCCCCTTCTAGACTGTGAGCCCGTTGTTGGGTAGGGACCATCGCTATATGTTGCCAACTTGTACTTCCCAAGCACTTAGTACAGTGCTCTACACACAGAAAGCGCTCAATAAATGTGATTGATTGAATGAATGAATAGTACTCCCAAAAGCCAAAGATGAAAGAGTGAAGGTGGGTGGCTTCCGGCAGGACGAATGAGGTATCACATTGGACTTTTTTATATACCCTCCTGGGAAACCCATCCTCCTCCAGCTCCGTCCTGGGACTTGCTGTACAAAAGCAACCTATTATGCCCAATCACTTCAGTTTTGTAACACCAGTGAAATAGAATTAGGACGAGACCAAGAGCGTGTCCGTACAGGACAGAAGCTTCCAGGTGACCTCAGGTCTTCAGAGGCAAAGAGACTGTTGCATCAAATCACCATCCCACTACCTAGACCTCTAATTATAGAGCTTCCACATCCGAAATGATGCCACCGCAGGTTTGAAATGGTCTGGCCTCTGTCTTCAAAAGCTGTTTACATGAGCTCTCTGCAACACCGGGACAGAGTCGATGGGTTTCTAGGAACCGTGTTGGGTTCTGCCCCAGGCAGCTTCCTTCACACAACATTTCAAAAAGCATCAACTCATTTGTCAAGATTGCCAAGTTTTGGAGACGTTGGCAACAGAGGAAAAGTTCAAACATCCTGCCAATTTTTCATTTCTCCCTTTCTCTCTATTGTCAAAGGCTAACCCCACAGCCATTAGCATTGCATGCAACAGAATCAGGGTTCTGGGGGAGTGCTGACCTAATAATAATAATGATAATCATTGCGGCATTTTTAAGCGCATATTATATTCATTCATTCAATCGTATTTATTGAGCGCTTACTGTGTGCAGAGCACTGTACTAAGTGCTTGGGAAGTACAAGTTGGCAACATATAGAGACGGTCCCTACCCAACAGTGGGCTCACAGTCTAGAAGGGGGAGACAGAGAACAAAACATATTAACAGAATAAAATAGAATAAATGTGTACAAGTAAAATAGAGTAATAAATACGTACAAACATATATACATATATACAGGTGCTGTGGGGAAGGGAAGGCGGTAAGGCGGGGGGGATGGAGAGGAGGAGGAGGGGGAGAGGAAGGAGGGGGCTCAGTCTGGGAAGGCCTCCTGGAGGAGGCGAGCTCTCAGTAAGGCCTTGGCATATATTATATGCCAAGCACTCTTCTAAGTACTAGGGTAGGTATAAGATAATCAGATCAGACACAGTCTTTGTCCCACATCAGGCTAAATAAGAGGGGGAACAGGTACTAAATTCCCATTTTACAGGAGAGGAAACTAAGAAACAGAGCAGTCAAGTGGCAGATCTGGGATTAGAACCTCAGTCCTCATCGTGGACACACATCTTGTCCAATTCCCAAACTCCTGCATTTTGTGGAAAGAGCATGGGCTTTGGAGTCAGAGGTCATGGGTTCGAATACCGACTCCGCCACATATCTGCTGTGTGACCTTGGGCAAGTCACTTAACCTCTCTGAGCCTCAATTACCTCATCTATAAAATGGGGATTAAGATTGTGAGCCCCACGTGGGACAACTTGATCACCTTGTATCCCCCCCCAGCACTTAGAACAGTGCTCTGCACATAGTAAGTGCTTAACAAATGCTATCACTATTATTATCATAAAGAATACAAAAATCACCATAAGTGCATGTACTGAGCACCTATATGTAGAACACTGTACTGAGTGCTTGAAAGAGTCCAATGGATGGCCCTAGATTTTAGTGTGTTTGTCCCTTCAAACATACACCTCCCAGACTGAATCTTTCTTTTCCAATTAACAAATGTAATTAGAAGTCACTGCTAAAGGTTACATTCCATTTTCGCCAGTTTCCATTCCACTCCAAGGTGCTCAATAACAAAGTATAGTCTACATGCTTAACTAAGAGAGTAACAAGTGGCTTCTTATCTTTCTACCTCTGCCAATGAGTTTGACTGGAGACCGACAAGTAACTCTGCATGTGTGCGCGCACGCGTGCGCGCGCGCGCACACACACACACACACACACACACACGGCCTGGCCAAGGAGACAAACAAAAAAACCTCACAACATGACCGTGCCACATATCACCCACACACCACACACATGGACACAGCCATACAACACCACTGCCATATACGTACATGAACCTAACCACACACACACACACACACACACATTAAACACCACCTGGTACCCATACACACCCACAAACACAATCATACCTGTATGCATATGAACATGCCTGTACACACACACACAAACACACTGCAAGTTTCAGCTAGCAGTCATAGCTGTCATTTCTCCCTTGAGTCAATGTGACATTTCTCCATTCACATGATTTTTACAAGTTTCTTAGCTTATGTGTCTGGGTGTAAGTACAGTGGAGAAAGTTGAGCTGATAGCTTTTCTTAAATCCCTTTTCAAAAGAACCTAGCAACCAAAGCCCTAGTGACTACCTCCAGACTGGCCCAGGAGTGGAAAACTAAAATGAGAATGAAATCAAATGTGCCTTTCTTAGTTGGAGTCTATCAACTCCTTGGACAAACCATATGAGTCGGTCTCCTTGTATCTCTGTATTTGTTCCAGCACCCGATTTTCCAAGACACACGATTCCACAAGGAGGGGGAGGAAGGAGGTTTGAATTATTTATGGCCTGGATCTCCCACTCTTTGTTTTAAGGAAAGTTTAAACACAATGCTCGCCCACTCTGGGACTTTAAACAAAGTTCAAACAGTACCAAGTTTCCCGAAGCAGGCTGAAGCCAAACGCCTTCTGTCCAGATGGCTTCCGCCACCAGACCAGAGCCTCAGAGCAGCAGTGGCCCTCCTCCAGCCGTCTGTTGTGGAGTTTTCACCCTGGTCTTGGAGTTGAATCTCGTTTTTCCGTTGAACACCCTCTGCCCGACTGGCCCTATGGGCCCACCTGCAGCTGCCACTCTGCAGTGAATGGCTCTGGGAGGGTGGCAGAGGGTGGGATCCAGGAAAATCGGGTGGAAATGCCAAGGACAGACACCCTGGACTTCAACACAGAGTGACTGCCACACAGTGGAGCCTCCAAATATTATCTCTGTGGTTCTTTTGCTGACCTGGTTGGTTGCCCTGGCTGGCTGATTCAACCAGAGACTTGGCAATGGCTGAATTCAAGAGGCCTTCCCAGACTGAGCCCCTTCCTTCCTCTCCCCCTTCTCCCCCTCCCCATCCCCCCCGCCTTACCTCCTTCCCCTCCCCACAGCACCTGTATATACGTATGTACATATGTATTACTCTATTTATTTTACTTGCACATATTTATTCTATTTATTTTATTTTGTTAATATGTTTTGTTTTGTTTTCTGTCTCCCCCTTCTAGACTGTGAGCCCGCTGTTGAGTAGGGACCGTCTCTATATGTTGCCAACTTGTACTTCCCAAGTGCTTAGTACAGTGCTCTGCACACAGTAAGCACTCAATAAATACGACAATGAATAAATGAATGAATGAGAGGCAGAAGGAGATTATGGCCACTGGCCTCCCGACACTGAGTCAATGTCGAACACTTCCTTTAAGCACTTCACCCAGGCAGCAACTAATTGATCAAGCAGGCAACAGTATTTATTGAGCGCCTACTCGGTGAAGAGCACTGAGCCTGGTACCCATGTACAGGACTGGGCACCTATTATGTGCAGACCTTTTCGCACATCTACCAAATCAAGCATCCACTGGGAGTCTGTCGAACAGAGTGTGGTGGCAGTACGGTATCAGGATCCAAATGAAGGATCTACAAATTGTGGTGTTGCCCAACTTTCTCTACAGCAGGAAAACCTAGGCCCCAAACAGATGCGACATACAGCTTCTTGAGCAGTTTCCCCGCATTAATTCTAGGCCAGATTCAATATCAAACGGAAGAGACAAGATCATGACCGATGACCTTCTGGATCCTAATTCGTTTCCTAGCACCAAAGAAAGCCCTACTCACGGAAACCGGCTGAGCTGGGGGACGCGGATGAAGAAGGAGTGGCAGCAGGACACATAATTAGCTGTTGAGACTGGGAAACAGAAAGCCAGGTCTCAGGCAGAGAGCAGCCAGTCTGTGCACATGCTCCCAATCCCAAATGGGATCAGCAGTTTGGGGCTGACTGGTGCTTCCAGCTGTCTATCCCGTCACCAGTACCGGGAAGCCAGGCCTTGGTGGAGCCTCTAATCACAGGGGAACCCAAGGCCAAATCTGCATCCCATTCACAAACAATGGTAGTGTTCGGTTCAGGGGAACAGAAATACAACACAGGGCAATGCAGCCGTGCTGTGGTTCACACCAGGCGGCGCCAGCTGTGTCAGAGCACATGTTAGGGGCCCGAGTGCAGAAACCAGAAACTGGCTCTGTGGGTGGGCCTGGGGGTGGGGAGCTGCACAGCTGGCCTTCGGGGGGGAGCCCCGTGAACCGTTCTGAGTCACCCATGCGGACACGGCCCCCTTCAACAATGTTAAGTCATGATCAGCGGGGGCTTACAGATCAATCACTCAATGGTATTTTTTTTTCAGCACTTATTGTGGGCAGAGCACTGTACTAAGCACTTGGCAGAGTACAATACAATAAAGTTGGTAGACACATTCCCTGCCCGGAATGAACTCTCAAGTAGACTGGAAGCTTCTCCAAGACAGGGATCGTGTCCACTTTACTGTACCCCCTTAAGAGCTTAGTATAACACCTTGAGGACCGGGATTCTACCCAGTTTATTATAATCAATCAATGGTATTTGAGTGATTACTATGTGCAGAACACTAAGCACTTAAGCTCTTCCAAATGCTTAGTAATTTGCTCTGCACACAGAAGGTGCTCAATAAATACCACTAATTGAGGGGAGAGGAAAAGATCCAGCCATTTCCTAGATCTAGTTATTTTTTTCCTGAAGGTTCAGCAGGGCTTGGGCAGCACCCCCACCCCCACGCCTACTGGGGGGGGGAGGGAGGCTGGTAGGAGACCAGGGGAATCAGCCACAATTCACCCATCAGCCAATCAATGATATTGACTGAATGCCAAACAAGTCACATACATACTGCTCACAAGGAGCTTACCATCTAATGGAGGAGCCAAACAAAATATTTCCAAATCCTGGGAGATCTCATGCTTGTAACTAGGCAGTTTGGGTGGCAAATAACTCCCAATCCCATCTGGCCTCACCTTATCTGTCAGCTCTAGAGTGTAAGCTCAAGACTGCAAGCAAGGTATCTGTTATATGGTACTCTCCCAAATGCTTAGTACAATGCTCTGCACACAGAAAGCACTCAATAAATACAATTGACTTGACTGACTCATCTCTCTCCCTCTACCCTCCAACTCACTTGGCTTCATTCCTACCAAGCCAACCTCCTCACTGGACCTTGCTGTACCTCCCTGTCCTTGGCTGATGCTCTCGTCAGGTGACTGGCTGGTAGTCTGGCTGAAGAGAGCACTGTAAGGTCCCCAGGCCAGGCCTCATTCAACCCAGAAATGCCAGCACTCCCAAGTCCATCCTCATTTCCCTGTGCAAGGCATGGGCCCCACAAGGGTGGCCCCAAGAGGGTGGCCCCAGGAAGGCAGCCTGGACACTCAATGGAGGGAGCATGGGGTCTGGGTTCCCAGAGGCCTGGATTCTAATCCTAGCTCTACCTCTGGCCTGCTGGGTAACTTGGGCAAGTCATTCAACCTCACTGAGCCTTGGTCTCCTCATCTTTAAAATGGGAGTACACCACCTGCTCTCCCTCCCATTTAGACTGTGAGCCCCCTTTGGGACAGGGACTGTGTCCCATCTGACTATTCTGGAGCTACCTCAGCACTTAATCAAATCATTGGTAATTGAGTGCATACTCTGTGAAGAACACTGTACTAAGTGCTTGGGAGAGTATAATGAAACAGAATTAGCAGACATTCCTGCCCATAATGAGTTTACTATCTAGAGGAGACAGACGTTAATGTGAATAAGTAATTTATGATATATAATTTAAAGATATGTACTAAGTGCTTTGAGGTTGGAGCAAATATCAAATGTCCAAAGATCACAGATCCAAGTGCCCCAGCCACATCATGTCATTCTGCCAGGTACATGGTAGGCACTCAGTACACACCATTATCATTTTTATTATCAGTTCATCTATGCAGAGTCTTCTTTCCATTTCTGCTGGTGGCAGCAGGTCAGAGAGGCAAAGTTGGGTGCAGGAGATGAACACATTCCAGGATCCCCCAAAAGCATAGGAGGCAGCTGGGACCCCAGGAGTGGCTCATCAGTGTTTGTTTCCGGGGTTCCTCCAGCTGTGCCATCACTTCAAAGAACTCTCCCCACCCACTTCCAAAGAGGCCGAGCTGAGTAAGCTGGAGTCCTGGGCCCAGCCCTGCCTTGGTGCCTGACCTTCGGCCGCACAGGCTAGCATCTCTGTACCTCAGGGCTATCAGATCAGGCTAATAGCTATCTTTTACCCCTTTTATAGCCAGCTAGTCAGAAGTGGTGACACACTTTGAGCCCTGCACATGAAAGGCACTCTATAAACGGGAGGTATCATTATGATTTTTCACAAGGGTGGACAGTTATCGAATCTGTGCTTATCGGTACATGCAAACTGTAAGGGGGCCCGGGGTGCGTCTGACTGAAATCGTGGCCTGTCTGATTGATGTTGTGGTTGCTTCACCCTAATTATTGGGTAAGGCCTGGCCCCGGATCCATCCTATAGTGCCCAGGAAACTTTAAAGGAGGCAAATTATGCAGACATGTTTGTTCACTTTATATCTGGAAACAAGCACAACCAGCAGGAGAGTGAAACGCCTCGTGAGCCTCCCAGAGGTTGGAAGGTCTCTGCTCTGGCCTTGGTTTTGTGTCTTCCCAAGAGATCCAACCACTTCCCCCCATCTCAGTCGCTTCAGGAGAAACACACCAGGTTGCCATTTCATGACAGCGTTTGAGTCCCCTTGAACCTCAGCCCTGACATAGCTCATATCTTCACCTCACGCCAAGAGAAACTCCTCACAATCAGCTTCCAGGGTCTCAACCACCTGGTCCCACCTTACCTATCCGCACTCCTCCCAAGCCCAGCATTTAGCCTTACTTCATTCTTGACTCTCAAAACTCCACCACTCACTGTTATCCCAGCTTGGACCTCACTCCCCACATGAAACAGACTACAGCTCTCTCCACCTTCACAGCTCTGCTAAAATCCACTTCTCCTAACAAGTTTTCCCTGAAAAACCTCCCAGCACCTAGAGCTATATCCCCTCTTCGGCCAACTCAAGCACTTCAGAACTTATTTACACCCTCCTTAGCTCTAGTGCATGCATGTCCACTCAAAGTATTTATTTTGACCATGCTAGTTATAAATAGCACAAGGAGAATTAGGGCTAGCAGCCTTTGAATAGTGCACACTTCTAGCCCAGCTTCAAACAGGAAGTGAAAGCCAAGTGAGAACGGAATCAAAGGAAGTTCCTGGCACCCCAGTGAATTCTGCTCCTTGCCACCAACCCTCCCTGAGTGACCTTTGATATATCAGTGAGTTGCTCTGGGCTTCAGCTGTTCCAGCCAAAGCTTCCTGTGGACAGAGAAAGTGACTATCAACTCTGTTGTAGGGTACTCCCCCAAGTGTTTCATACAATATTCTGCACACAGCACATGCTCAGTAAAATTGATTGACTGATGAGGATTCTGGCTCTGTGCTACATCACAGCCTTCACCATCTCCGGATGGAACCCTTTCACTAAACTATAGAGATTTTACAGGGCCTTTCTTAATAATAGTGATGATGATAATATTCACATTGTTAAGCACTTAGTATGTGCAAGCACTGTATTAACCACTGGGGAAGAGGCAATATAATCAGATCAGATAAGGGTCTTTTCCCAGATAGGGCTCACAGTCTAAGTGGTGGGGAAAAAAGTATCTTAACCCATTCTACAGATGGAGAAACCAACAGAGAAGTTAACTGACTTTCATAAGGTCTTACAGGAGCCAAGTGACAGAGATGATACTAGAGCCCAAGGTACCTGACTCCCAATCAATTAATCAATCATATTTATTAAGCACTTACTATGTGCAGTGCACTGTACTAAGCACTTGGGAGAGTACAATATATCACAGTTGGTAGACATGGTCCCTCCCCACAATGAGCTCACAATCTAGGGGGTGATACAGGCATTAATATAAATAAATTATGGAGATGTGAATAAGTGCTGTGGGAGGAGTGAATAAAGGGAGCAAAGCCAAGTGCACAGACAACACAGAAGGGAGTATAAGTGGAAATGAGGGCTTAGTTGGGGTAAGGCCTCTTGGAGATGTGTTTTTAGTAAGAGTCCCAATCCTGTGTTCTTTCCACTAGGCTATGCTGTTTCTGTGGTCTAGACATTGGTGGTCCTTCTTCCTTCCATTCAGAAAGAAAACTGTTGGCAAGATCACCTTCTGGGGTGTCAGAGTTGAGGAGATTCAGTATCTTCCAAAAGAGAGATGACAGTAATGGTTTAGAAGATGATTCAGAGAAGATGGAGACAGGATGTGATTGAAAGGGTTTTTTTATATTATTGTTACTATTATTGTAATTATGGTAGTTATTGAAAGCTTACAGTAGCCAAACACTGTGGTGCTAAGCCCTGGAGGTAGGTACAAGATAATTAGATCAGACCCAATCCCTGCCCTACAAGGGGCTCACAGTCCAAGAGGAACAGAGAAAATATCATATCCCCATTTTATGGCTGAGGAAACTAAGGTCCAGAGAGAGTAAATGACTTGCCCAGATTCACACAGGGGCAAAGCTGGGACTAGAGCCTGGTTCTCCTAGCTCCCAACCCCACACTCTATCCACTGGGCCAGGCTGAAGAGGCAGAATATGAAAGCAAGGAGAAAATAAGTGTTTGTGGGCTGTCACTAAGAATTTGCCACAGGGAGGTGCCTGGACTTTTAAACTTGGGCAGCGGAGGAGTAGGGAGCTGTCAGGAATAATGATAATAATAATAATAATGTTGGTATTTGTTAAGTGCTTACTATGTGCAAAGCACTGTTCTAAGCGCTGGGGTAGATACAAGGTAACCAGATTGTCCCACGTGGGGCTCACAGTCTTCATCCCCATTTTACAGATGTGGGAACTGAGGCCCAGGGAAGTTAAGTGACTTGCCTAAAGTCACACAGCTGATAAGCGGTGGAGTCGGGATTCAAACCCATGACCTCTGACTCCTAAGCCTATGCTCTTGCCACTAAGCCATGCTGCTTCCCAGAATAGCAGACATCAGTGGGAAGGCCTGGGCAAGTGACAGAATGCAAGGAAGCTATTGTGGACTGTTGGAAGCCAATGGGGCCCAAGGCAGTTCTGAATACATCCTTTAGCCTAGCTCAAAGACAGACACTTCCTCTTACCCACTCACTCACTCTCTCTCCGCCCCCCAATAAAATACCCAAACACTCCTGAAAGAACAACACTTTACACTTCCTACAGCTGGCTCCCCAGACCAAACCTCAGAAATTCACCCAGCAGCACCAGAGAATGTTTATCCAAAGCCAAGTGCCTCTCAAACTAAAGCACCTATGACACCAGGCCTCCAAAAAGCCTAGGAGGACAGTTTAGGGGACCTCCACATTCAGCTCTCCTCAGCAGAAGGAAGTTGACTGAAGCTATGACGTCAAATTTGGTAGAAAAACCAGAGGATGCAATAAGAACATCCCAGATGTCATCACTGCCCACATCAACTTGTCCACCCGCTCTTAGTAACCCCTGCTTTTCCCAGAGCCTCAGCTGATTTCACAGAAAGATGTCCTTTGAACATCTGCTTATGGACTTCCGCTGGCCATTTGCATGCAGACATCAACGGGTCCGGGGGTAGGGATGACGGGGGTGGTGTTGTAACTTTTTCTGAGGCTATGGTTGCCATGAGAGGATTTCCCTTCCCTCTGTAAGCCCAAGACAGTATGAAAGCAATGGTCAGAGGGTAAATCTTTGGCCAAAGCCATCCTGACACTTCATTTCTTGAGTACTGAGTTAGCACTCTGCGAGCTATACCAACTACCTGAAAAAAACAACTTGAGAACTGTTAACATCCCTTTCAAAAAAAAGGAAGAGAAACCAAGACAATGGTAGAGCCTAGGGGTGCAGAAAGAATGGTATCCACACCCCACTGGCCTCTTCCAAGCACTTGTACAATGTTCTGCACCCAGTAGGCATTCAATAAATTCCGGTCGATTGATGAGCTGGTGGACAAAGTGACCATATCATGGGTTAATGGTGCACACCGTAAGAGGAAAAAGATGAGGGGGGGTGGAATTGTTGTAGTAGTAGTAGTAGCACTTCCCTAGTACTCACTGGGTGCAGTGCACTATACTAAGCTCCTGGGAAGTACAAAGCAGAGAAGTAAAATTTCCTGGACACAAAGAGATTGCACTCTAATAATACAGATATAACAGTATTTACTAGGTAAAAGTAGAAGCAATGACATGTATTGACCACCCATCAGGTGGGTGTACTGGACTAGCCCTGAGGAAAGTACCCCAGAAGCAGAGCCATGGTATCTGGCTAGGTCAAGCTGCTTGCCATGGAAACAGGCCACATAGGCTCCATTCCCTCCCCAACTCCCCCAGGATACCCTAAAGAAAGCATACTGGCAGGATTGCGGCTGCCTTCTCTTTCAGTCCCGTTTCAGCCCTCTTCGTTCCTCCACTCAGGTTCTCCAGGGTAACGGTATGGCCCACTTCTGCTGGCAAGAAGCTAGCTTGGATAAGCAGGCAGCCACCTGAGCATGATGCTCTTTAATTAGGGTGTCCCATCATGGGAGGAAGGCAGACAGACAGGCAGACACATTCCAATTACACTAATACACCTTATAAACATCAAATATTTTTATTTGCAGATTAAAGAGCCGGATGCTCCCAACAGCCCTGTTGGGCTGATTCCTGGGCTGCTGTTGCTGCTAGCAAGATTTGCTTTGGCTAAAATAGGCAGGTTTACTTCCCTTGTTCTCTCCTTTTTGTATTTCTAAATCCTCTTGCCTCTTGAGGGGATTAAATGGGACTTTTGCCACTAGCTCTCTAAGATTACAATCATGTGCCTGGAGGTCTTTTAGCATCAGCAGAGCCTTGGTACATTTGTATATACTTATTTGTATATGCAATAACTTATACCGCAATTTAATCTTGAACACATGTGTACCACTTCCTTGTCCTCTCCTTGTTCTTCTTCATCCTCCCACAGTTTGTAAATCCTCTCTGGCTGTGTCCTCGGTTAGACTGTCAGCTCTCAGGGAGGCAGAGGTAGCTTGTTTCCCACATACTTTTCTAAGCACTGAGAAGAAATGCTTTGACTCCAGGACGCATTCACTGAGGGCTCTACTGACTGATTTTGACTTGGGGAGGGGGGAACTGATGTGCTCTTACTACTTTTTTTTTCTGGTTCCTGATCTCTTTTTAAGAAGCTCTAGCCCCAGGGCAGCTGGGACTCCCACCCTTAGGAACAACAAGGACCCACCTGGGCTTCAGAGCCCAGAATTATAATACAGAAACCAGGAGGATCTTTCTCCAAACAGTGAACCATCTCCCCACCCCCACCCCTTTCAGCTCCTCGGTCCTGCTCATGATTTCTCAGTATTAGAATGCTTTTCTGATGTCAGCCGACCTTCAGTGCCCCAGCTCTCCTGGCATATGGGGGTTGCATTCTCCCCATGTTTCCCCACTGAAGGCAGCACACCCCTGTAGCCAACACTGCCTGAGAGTCGGACCCATCACACAGCTGCTACATCCAAAAACGCAGACCAGTCCTCCAAGTTGACAGACCTCAACTCTTGGGCCTCCTGTGGCACACAGTTTACATTTCCTGTTACTTCAGGGCTAGCTCCACTACATACGTCCCTCTCCTTCTGCCTCCTATTGTCATTTATCTTCTGTCCTGAGTTATGCATGTGCACACACGCACACACACACAGCAAGCTCCTTGAGGGCAGGGATCGTGTCTTCTAACTCTGTTGGATGCTTCCCAGCAATTAGTACAGTGCTCTATTCACAGACTTTGAGGATAAGATCATGTCTACTAACTGGTGTACTCTCAAGCGCTTAGTTTAGTGTCTGCTCACATTAGACGGTGAACTCCTTGAGGGCAAGTATGACATCTACTAACTCTACCGCACTCTCCCAAGTACGTAAGAACAGTAACTGAACAATCCAACAACCAACTAATGGCACTGAGTGCCTGTGTGCAGCATTCAATAGATGCGGATCCAACCCAACAAGTCATCAATTCCTTGAGTTTTTTTCATGATATCTGTTAAGCACTTACTATGTACCAGGCACTGGACTAAGCACTGGGGTAGATACAAGCTAATCAGCAGGATGGACAAAGTCCACATCCCACACGATGCTCACAGTCTTAACCCCCATTTTACTGAGGAAGTAACTGAGGCAGAGAAGTTAAGTGACTTATCCAAGGTCTCACAGCAGACAAGTGGCAGAGGCAGGATTAGAATCCATATCCTACTTACTCCCAGGCCCATGCTCTATCCACTAGACCATGCTGCTTCGCTAAAAGACTTCCAAGAGTAAGGATTGGGAACAGCTCAGAGAAGAGGTAAAACAGGAAGCCTCCCCTGGAGTCAGGGCATCTGATAATTCTGGACTGTCCAGGCACACAGCCACCCAGCAGCTGAAACTATTTATTGAGTGACAGTTAAATGTACCACACTGTGCCCCTCTGAGAGGGGCACCAGAAACAAAGGAGGAATTCCCTGCCCACTGGGAGAGTAGACTCTAATGGGGGAAAACAAAGCTCAAAGTACGGACCAAGAGTGGAAACAGTCAGAAAATAATCTGATCGTTAATCACCAAGAGTCAGCAACAAAGTGATTTCTGCTTGGTATGGGCAGATTTTGGGGGGCGAGGGTCTTCTTTCCTTTCCCTAACCAGAACTGCTTTGATTTGATCAATATGGCTGGGTTGATTGTCAACTAAAAGTGAAATTCACAATTCTGAATGGAAAGCCATCTCCCCCTACCAGGTTATCAGGCCTGACCCCTCAGGAAGCCAAATCCTCCTCCTTCTCCTACGAATTAGCATCGCATCAGAGTATAAGAGAGACTCATTTTCCTTTAGCTTTAGACAGACAACAAGATCATGTTCCCACAGCTCAGATCACAGGGACCTGCTTCTTGGTTTTTTGGGTTTCATCTGAAATTCAGGATGACTCTGGCAAGGCAATGAGGAGCCACGTCCATCTGCAGAAAGAGGAACTTTCACAATGAGTAAACT
This sequence comes from Tachyglossus aculeatus, assembly GCF_015852505.1. Taxonomy (NCBI): domain Eukaryota; kingdom Metazoa; phylum Chordata; class Mammalia; order Monotremata; family Tachyglossidae; genus Tachyglossus; species Tachyglossus aculeatus. The sequence continues at coordinate 38,648,841 of NC_052084.1, forward strand.
TGGAGTGCTGACACAGGAGGGGAAGAATGTGGCCACAAGGAGATGAAGGGAAGAGAAGGAACAGCAAAAATGGGATGGTCTGGCTGCCCTCAAAGCTTGCGTGCTCACACTCGTGCACATGCCTGCTGCCATGGTCTCTTTTATGAGCTGTTTGATCTGTCTCCCAGTCCAGGTTCTGACAAAATGCTTCTTCTCCCCCTACCCGCAGCCCCCTGGAACCAGCTGTGTTTACTCCTCACCCGCCCCCTCCCGTCCTGCCCCCAGTGGCTTCCCCAAGACCCAGCTCTCCACATCTTACTCAGCAGCTGCTCCACTCCCCAACACATGTGACTTCATAACTGCAACACCTTCTGCAGGTTTCTGGTCGAAGACTCTGAACTCCCCAGAAGGCACTGGGATGAAGTATCAAAATACACCCACTTCTAGAGCAAAGAAATTTTGTAGCAATTCCCGGGTTCAGGTAGAGAACAGCGCTTAGAACAGTGCTTTGCACATAGTAAGTGCTTAATAAATGCCATTAAAAATAAACAACTTGTGGAGAGAGTGTTGGGGGCTGGGAATCAGGAGATCTGGGATCCAGGTCCAGCTCTGTACCTGACTGGCAGTGTGACCTTAGGCGAGACACTCTCTGAGCCTCATCTTCCTCTGCTGCAAAATGGGGATAAGATTGCCACACTCTCTCCCTCTCAGACTGGGAGTCCTGCATGGAACAAAAAGTGTGTCTGATTTGACTCTGCTTTGGCACGTAGGGCTTAATAAATGCCAGTCAATCAAGGGTATTTTACTGAGGGTGTACTCTGTGCAGAGCACTGTACTACATGCTTGAGAAAGTATGATACAGAGTTGGTAGATGTGATCCCTGCCCACAAGGAGCTGACAGTCTAAAGTACCATTATATAGTTGTCCCTATATGTATTTGCAAATGCACACATGCATCTATAGGTAAATATTTCTGGGCTGTACACACTCAACAGCGCCAGCGATAAAATTTACCTATAGTGTGGGAGAGGCTTGAGAAGGCCATTGTGGGACAAACAATCTTGACCACTCCATGAACATACAAAGACTATCCTTTACTGTGGTGTCCTGGTTTTCACTTTTGCTTCTTTGCCTCTAGCTTCTCTCAAAGCTTCAGCTCAAAGAGAGCAGCTCCCTTTCTTGATGGTGGTTTTCAGATGCTGTGGCAACTGACTGCCAGTTTTCAGCTGGGGCACAGCTGAGTCTCTGTTTTACCATGTCTTCAGGCCTTCAGTTTCCCAAATTTCAGCTTGGCGCTGATGGCTGTTTGGGAATCTCCTGCAGCCTTCCACTCTCCTCCCGGGACTTCTGGTTACTGATGGGGGGGGTTGGCCACCCCCGTCCCAGGGTCCAGAAGACTGTTTGAGTGGTGGCAAAACATAGGCGATGGAGGTTGTGGTCCCCAGCCCCCAAGGACTGCCGCAGGGCCCTGGCTAAGGGTCTTCATTTCCAACCTTCTTTGCTACCTCCCCCGTTGTTCGACATAACCTAAGGTGACCTACCTTTCTTGGTAGACCATGTGATAATGATAATCACTGGTATTTCCTTAACACTCACTGCTTGCAGAACACTGTACTATGCACAAGAGAGTGTACCATGGAGTTAGTAGACATGATTCCTGTCCTCAAGGAGCTTGAAATCTACTGCATGCTGAGCACTGTACTAAGCACTTAGGTGAGTATAATGGAGTTAGTAGAAAGGATCTGTGCCCTCAAGGAGCTGGCAGTGCTAGTGGGGAGACAGGCACTGAAATAAATGACAGGCAGGAGAAAGAAGGAAAAGTGGATATTTACAGGAGTTAGTGTTTAGGTAATAAGATGTGTAAGAATCAGAGTAACAATATAAAATGTTCTTATGGATCAAGAGTAAAACATATTTCCAACACTGTTATATCCTCATCACAGATCTGTGCCCCAGACCCACTCCACACCCTCTTCATTTTAGGCATCCCCCTACTATCATTCTCTCTGCACCTTCCTCGGTGACCCTCCTCTTCATCAAACCGGTCAACCCTCACTAATTCCCTTGGATGGGTCAGCCTGCTGTCCCTGCAATGGCATCTGAGCTCCTAGAGAAGAAATCACATTCAGGGAGAAGGTGGGCCCCCAGGACTTAGAGAAGCAGTGTAGCTTCTAGTGGAAAGAGCACGGATCTGGGAATCAGAAGACTTGGGTTCTAAACCCGGCTCTGCCGCTTGCCAGAAGCAGAAGCTTGAGCTAGTCACTTAACTTCACCCTGTGTCTCAGTTTTCTCTTCTGTAAAATGAAGATTCAAGACCTGTTCTCCCTCCTGCCTAGACTGTGACCTCTTTGTGGAATAGGGGTTGGGTCTGACCTGCTTATCTTGTATCTACTCCAGTGCTTGGCACATAGTAAGCACTTAAATACCAGAACACTTTCTGAAACAGGATCCCCAGCCCTTGACCACAATCTGGAAAATGAGGGGGCTTGTATCAGAGCAGAACCAGGCAGGAATGAGATGTTCAACTGAGGAAGAGGATGAGGCAGAAAATAGCCCCTGCTGCTGATTGGAACAAGTGAGGCTAGTGTGTATGGACTGAGCGCGGGACAGACAGTCAGAAGCATGGGGCCTTCTAATCCTGGCTTTCCCACTGACTCACCCCACATCCTTAGACCAGTCACTAACGTCCCTCTCCAGGGCCACCCTTTAATTGTTCCTGGCCGACTCTTGGGAAGCCCTCCCATCCCCCACCACCCCGTCCTTCCACACCCACCCAACATGGGGGACCTGAAATCACCCCCATCTGATGTGACCCAGGAATCCTTTCTATTCAAATGATCCAATTGAGTTTACCAGCCATAATCATAATGCTGTAATAATGCGTTGACTTTGTAGAGCACTTTAATTTTCCAAAGCATCAATTATCTTATTTTGCTTTAACAACAGCCCTATGAGGCAGGGAGGGGCCAGAACCTCCATTTTTGCAAATAAGGAACTGAGGTCCAAAGAGGTCAAGAGACTTGCCCAAGGTCACACAGCAGGCCAGAAGCAGAGCTGGGTTCTAAGCCCAGCTCCACCACTTGTCAGTTGTGTGAACTTGGGTAAGTCACTTAACTTCTCTGTGCCTCAGCTACCTCATCTATACAATGGGAATTAAGGTTGTGAGCCCCATGTGAGATGGAGACTGTATCCAGCCTAATTAAGCTTGTAACTACCCCAGCACTTAGAACAGTGCTTGATAAATACCATCATTACTATTATTATTAGAGCTGGAATTAGAACCTAGGTCTCCTGATTCCCAGTATTCATTCAATTGTATTTATTGAGCACTTACTGTGTGCAGAGCACTGTACTAAGCGCTTGGGAAGTACAAATCAGCAACATATACTGGGCTTTTTCCCCCAGGCCACTGCTGCTCTGAATCCCTCAACTGAAAACCTACATTAGGGCTATTTTCAAAGATGCTGGAAGTGAGAAGGAGATACAGTAGTGAATTTAACTAAAGGCCTGGGGGACTTTGGTCAGTCTTCTGGAAGAAGGCCCAGGAGTGTCTCTCCAGGATGTTCAGTTCCAAATTCTTGTTGGAATCAGCTACTGGATATAGAATTCTGCTGACCCTGGCCAAAAAGCCCTCAGCTGGAAACCCCCAATGTTGTTTCCACCTTCCTCCAAGTTAAGGCTTCTCTTCTGGGACACACCCAACAGCCACTGGGACCCTTCCACACAATGGGGAATCTGTCAGGGACCATGTTCTAGGGCAAACCATGGAGGGTGCACTCCATACAGAGCAAATAAAGCCAGGACTGCTCCCGACTCCCAGAACCTCTGGCCTAGGTGCCTTTGGGGAGGACCCCTCCCCTCCAACCCCAGAGCTCCAACAGGGGGTCCAGCAGGGAAAGCACAGAACTAAAAGTCAATGCGAACAGGGAGACAGTGAAATCTAGTGGAGAGAGCACAGGGTTAGGAATTGGAAGCCCCTGGTTCTAGCCCCAGCTCTGTCACTGATGTTTTGTGGATTTGGGTAAATCTCTCTCTGGGTCTAGGTTCCCTCAAATGTAAAATGGAGATAAAATACATTCTCTACCTTTCTCTTAGACATAGCCCCATGTTGGAAAGAGATTGGGTCCAACCTGATTATCTGGTATCTACACCAGTGCCTAGCACATAATAGTCCACTTTTAATAAATATTATAACAAAATAATAGGTCAGAAGTCAGGAAATTTGCGTTCTATTTCAGGCTGCCCTGACTCATTTTGTGACCTTGGGCAAGTGACTCAACCTCAGTTTCCTCATCTGTAGAATGGGGGAGATGAAGCAAGCCTCCATCTAGCAAAAAGCTGCTGGGATATGCCAGTACAGTACTTTGGGTTTGAAGCAATAGAGGAGGGGAAGCACTATTGGGGAAAAAGATTTACTGCAGGGAGCAAATTCTTCAGAAGAGCCTGGAACCTCCTGTTTGAGTCAGCACCAGCCACTATGGTGGTGTGCAGCAAGAATGGAGTAGGGCCACTCGGCACAAACATCCCACTGAATTTTTCTCCCTGACTCTAAAATAGAGCAGGAAGTCCATCCGGCACATTTCCAACCCCTTGCACTCTCCCTTAGTCTACTCAGAGTTCCACCAAAGCACCTTCAATTCATCCATCAGTGGGCTGAACTGAGCACCTACAGAGAGTGAGGCACTGTCCTATACTTGGGAGAGCAAGGCAATAGCAAAACACGTGTTCCCTACCCTTGGGACAGTGGGCTTGAATAGGTGGTCATGAGTATGACAAAGCAACTTTAGTAGGTATGAGTTTTCCTCTTTCATCCAAGCCCCATTGTGTGATATATCTGAAATAAACTGGATCCAGCAAGGAAAAATTGAATCGATTTTGAAATCCTCTTGGGAGAATTAGTGGAACCTTAGTTACACTGTCTGGCCTTCCTATGGCTAATATGTTCTCTGACAGTGGTCATACAAAGGAATGGAGTCACTTTATAATGTAGCTACTCAGAAGCATTGTACTCTTCCAAGTGCCTAGTACAGTGCGCAGGACACAGTGAACACTCAATCAATACCATTAATTGGTTACCCAATCAGGCAAACACAGCTGTAATCATCCCTGTAAGTACTATTATTTATTATGATTGTTATTTTAGTCATTAAGTGCTTACCATGCCGTGCTTCACACATAGTAAGTGCTTAACAAATGCCATCATTATTATTACCATGGGCCAAAGCACGAAGATAGATACTGGATAATGAATGAGACCTGGCCGAGTCCCTGTCCAACACAGGGACTCGCAATTGCAGAGGGAGGGAGAACAGAACTCTGAGCTCCATTTTATAGACGAGGAAGCTGAGGGCCAGCGACATTAAGCGATTCACTCAGTACTGGGGTTAGAACCTAGGTCTCCTGACTCCCAACCCCAACCTCTAAAAGGCCCCAGGTTGAGACAATTGAGGGAAAAGAAATAATCAGATCAGTTTGGCTAGCTCTCAACCCTTTACTCCGGGGAAACGGACCAGGGCCCTCAAACGTAGCCCTGAGAAAACACCCGCTTCTGAGTGGTGCATTGGCCATGCCTTGGGAATACTGCGGAAATAAGGAGACAATGTCAAAGAAAGAACTCATTGGGGTTCATCTCTATAGAACTTTTTATCCCCAAAAAGAGATTTTAAAGGGGAAGTGGTGTCAGGGACTTCACAGTCATCACACCCCCGCCCAGCTGTGTCTTTTCATCCTTTAGCCAGCCCAGGACCACCTGCCAGAGTGGCCCACTGACTGACTGGAGCTTCAAGCCGCCCGTGGTCCCAAGGGAAGGGTGGATGCTGGGGAAAAGGCACCATGTGCCTCGCGTCCAGCCCCAAACAGCGAAACCAGGTTCGGAGGCGTTCTGGGGGCCGGGTGCACCTGGGTTCACTGGCTCCAGGGCAACATGTCGGTAACTCGGCTCCCCTGCAGACGCGCCGAGCGCGACCAGGCGGGGACCGTGGCTTTTCCGTGCGGTGCTCTCTGGGGCACTGGGGTGCAACCGACCATGGCAAGCACAGCAGGGGTGGGATGGCCGACCCCTCCCCACCAGAACCCCCTCAGGCTTGGAGTTCCTCTGGTGCACAATTCCTGGCACTTTGCCAGGATGACACTCTTTACCCCCGCTGGCTGCCCCAGGAAAGGTTGGCAAACAGATGCACTTCTGGAAGCAGCTGGCAGAGCAGACTGGCATAGAGCCATTGAAGAAGCAATGGGCAGGAGGGTGGCGGGATGGGGCAGGAATGACTCCCTCTGAGCAGAAGCTAGGATAGGACGGAGAGCACAAGAGGTAAGACAGAAAGCACAACCGAGGCTCCCCAGCCAGAAGGGTGATAGTAGTGGAAAGAATCCTCATTTCTCATCAACCTGTTCAACTACTACCACATGGATTGACCAATGTTACCGTGTTCACATGTGGCATCCAACAGTCCATTGACACAACCCACAAAAACAAGCAGAAATCAACAACAGGGCTGCCTCAGACTGGTCCCAACCTTCTCTTCCGCCTGGTTTGTTCCCATTGAACAGTAGCAGGAAAAACAGTATTAAACCAAGCATCCACTGGGTGCCAAGTGCTGTACTGAGCACTTGGAAAGGTACAACACCAGTATGAGACAATTTCCCTGCCCACAAGGTGCTTATATCTAGCAGGGGAGACAACAAAATATATTTATTAATCTGTTCATCAGAATACATAAATGGACTGAAGAATTGATCACACTTACAAACCCAAGTACTGAGGGAGGGGGTAAACTAATAATACATGTATCCTAGAGGTGCTTGAAGGGTTGATATATCTCGGTGTGGGAGTCATTCAGGGAAGGCTTGCTGGAGGAAGTGAGATTTTAGAAGGACTTTCAAGGTGGGAGAGCTCAGCCCAGGGGATTTGGGATCCTTCAGGATGGGCTTCTTTGAAGCAGGTATATTTTCTGTGTGAATCTCACAGAACAAGTGTAATGCTGTGGTTGATCAATCAGTAGCCGGGTTCACTAAAACTTTCCCCCGAGCCCTGCTCCCTGGGCCCCCTTGTCTTACAGCATAAAGAGCATCCCTAAGCCCACTGTCTCCGTAAGGAGCTTCAGATCATATCCCCCTAAAATGGCAGCCGGAGGGAGGGGAGGGGAAAGACAACAAAGAGGCCCAGAAGCCCCTAACATTGAAGGTCAGTCCCCCGGATGCCCAACGAGGGATGACCCACCCACGGAGTTGAGTTTCACTCACCTGAGGCACCACTCAATCTATGGTTGGCCTGACAGAGCAATAGAGTTAAGTCTACCCAGTGTCACAGGGGAAGGCCATCAAGTCTTAGGCCTGAGACCTGAGTCCTTAATCCTGAGCCTGGACAGACCACAGCAAGGATGCAATTCCTGCAACGCTGGTTTGTGCAGCGTCAACTGCTCCTCGGCCCCTGCCTGCCATCTTCCCCCAATGCCAGCCGCAAGGGGTCCGGTCACTTAAGAGTTCTGTGAAATGTGTCCACGCCTCCCTCCGGGCACCCCACCCCCACCCCCCACCCCAGGGACATATGATCTGCAGTTTTTATTTTCAGCATAGAGACAGCATGAGATCAAAAAGCACACTCACTCGTGTTTCCACAGCCTATCAAGTACATTTTAGGGGATTTGTCAATGTTTATAATTTATAAACAGGGTGGCCTAGTGGAAAGAGTATGAGCTTGGGAGTCAGAAGACATGGATTCTAATCCCAGCTCCACCACTTAGCTGCTGTGTGACCTGATGCAAGTTACTGAACTTTTCTGAGTCTGTTTCCTCATCTGTAAAATGGGGATGAAATACTTGTTCTCCCATCTAAAGGGCCTTTGAGCCCCATGTGTTACAGAGACCTTGTCCGACCTAATTATTTTGTATCTGCCCCAGGTTTCAGCAGAGTGTTGGCTCAGAGGTAAGCGCTTAACTGCCACAATGAGCATTGTTATTACTATCATCAGCACAGTATACTAAGTGGCAGCATGGCCTAGAGGATAGAGCACAAGCCTGGGAGTCAGAAGGACCTGGGTTCTAATCCCAGCTCCACCACTTGTCTGCTGTGTGACCCTGGGCAAGCCACTTCACTTCTCTGTGCCTCAGTTACCGCAGCTGTAAAATGGGGATTTAGACTTTAAACCCCATGTGGGATAGAGACTGTGTCCAACCTGATTAGCTTGTATCTACCCCAGAACTTAGAAGAGTGCTTGATATACAGTAAGTACCATCATTATTATTATAATTAGCAGCCAGCCCCACCTTGGCTTTCAATATACATTCAGTTCAGCAAGGCCAAGGTTACTGCTCTTGCCCTCGGCAACTCAGAGGATCGGCAGCAGAGGTCATGAGATGATTTTTCAATGTTGTTGCAAGGGCACCTGGGCAACCCACGGCCATTTCTGTTCCCCCCAAGGAACCACAATGACTCCAAGACCTCGACCAGGGGAATGAGCCCAGCCGTGCCTGCAGCTGGAGCTCTCAGCTGTGCTGCCCGATTCTGGCAAGTCCCTCCCCTGAGCTCCCAGCTGAGAGAGCAGCCGGGCCCGACTGGGACACCGTCGTGCTCACTCAAGAGTATTATTACTGTCATGTTCCAGGCGAGGTGATGCCGCCACCACAAAATTTGGGTAAGCAGCAATTGCAAAATGCACATCTGCCAGAGCCCAGCTGTCCAGGCCAGAGGGGCAATCACCCAGAGACATATGTCTGACGTGGCATACAAAGGAGAGGAAAAAGGTAAAGCCAATCTGATTACATATACAGCACCACAGAGCTGTATATCATCATCATCAATTGTATTTATTGAGCACTTACTGTGTGCAGAGCACTGTACTAAGCGCTTGGGAAGTACAAGTTGGCAACATATAGAGACAGTCCCTACCCAACAGTGGGCTCACAGTCTAAAAGGGGGAGACAGAGAACAAAACCAAACATACTAACAAAATAAAATAAATAGAATAGATATGTACAAGTAAAATAAATAAATAAATAGAGTAATAAATATGTACAAACATATATACATGTGCTGTGGGGAAGGGAAGGAGGTAAGATGGGGGGGGTGGAGAGGGGAACGAGGGGGAGAGGAAGGAAGGGGCTCAGTCTGGGAAGGCCTCCTGTATATGCAACCAGAGCTCCTGCCAGGAGGAGATGAAGGGAGAGAGAGTCCTCCTCACACTGGCCTTGGAACCATCAGGGTCCTCAATTCTTCCTCCAAGACATCTCCCTCCCAGGCCGTGGCCAGAGATGAAAGCCTTCCCCTCTGGGGAAGCTCATCGGTTGCAGATGCAGGGTTCACCAGGGAGAGATCAGTCAGGAACTAGCTGCCTGCCCAAGTTATCGATCACTACTGGCTGAGCATCCACTGTGTGCAGGGCTCTCTTCCAAGCACTTGAGAGAATATAACAGAGTAAGAAAACACAGTCCCTGACCTCAAAGAGCTTACAGTCTAGCAGCTGTAATGATCTATGTAGTGGCAGTGTAAAGTCTGTTTGGGCCCAATTTGGCTATTTCAGACCATGCCTACCTGAAATCACACCCCCCTGAGGGCCCTGGGAGGTTCTGGGACCTGAATTAGCCCAGTGAGGTGTGTGGAAGAACCCAAAGTCATCAGCCCGGTCCAATGGGTACGCACGGTGGCTTCCCAGACCCCATCCTCAAGGCATGCCCTCCAGCAGGACAAGGCCCTCCCCCACTGCTGGGTGAGAGAACAGGCAGAAGAGACCCCCTGGGGGGAGGCTGCAGTTGCATGCCATCTGCACATGTGCTGTGCTGAGCCTGTGCCCTAGAGCAGGCTCTGCCAGCTCACTCTCCTCAGGTCAGCCCCTCACTGGACAGACTGCCTTGGCTCACCCAACACTGCTCTGTCCAATGTCTTCATGAGTGACAAAGACCCACAAGCTCTATCAAATGACTATCATTCAGGGACTCATAAGCCCACTTTCTTCAGGAAGTAAAAGGGAAAACACCAGCCAGCAGAATCCCTCCTCTCCCATCTGACTTGGGGCTCAGTTTGCAGTCCCCATTCACGCTCTCTGCAGCTCCACCAGCTGGATTGTCTCTCCCTCCTGACAGAGACCTAGTGGGGACCTCTGGCCAGGACCAGGCTGGCCTGGGCACAAGTCCCTGGTCTCTCAGAGGAGGCAAGGAGCAAAGTGGACACTGCAAGCCACTGACAGCTTTCAGGGTAGTCTGGCTCCCCTCTGCCCACCCCTCTACCCCCACCCAGGTAGGAACAGGTATGAAGTGCAGAAAGAGTGCTCTGAGTCTCAGACACGGACAATCTCTCATATTAGACTGTCAGCTCCTTGAGGTCAAGAAATATGTCTTGCTTCTTTTGTATTCTCCCTAGTGCTTAGCACAGCTCTGTCCATGCCCAGCAGGCATCAGAACAGGGCTCTGCACACACATAGTCGGTATCCAGGACAGGGTCTAGTACAGGGCTCCACACTCAGTAAATACTCAGTAAATGCCACTGTAGGGACAAGGCATCCACAGTCCAGAAAACATAGAGCTGAGTCTGGGTTCCTGCTTCTCTTATCAGGAACACTGGACCTCCCACTGGCTGGGTCCCTGAAATCAGGAAGGTTTTTGGACTGCTCAAAAGCCAGCTATTGAGTGGCATTCAAAGCAATAACTGAGGACTTGCTGGATGCCATAGAGCCAGCCGATAAGGGCCAAAAGAGATACCAAATGTGCCAGCATGGGGGGAAGCTGTGTTGTGGACACAGCTGCCCTGGTGATCTCTCAGGGCCACGATGTCCCCAGGGTAAGGGGCACCACAATGGTTTCTGGGCCTGGGGAGCCCAGCCTGGATAGACAGTCGAGCATTCCCCATGCCGTTGCCCCCTCCCTCTCAAGTCCCCCAGCCCCCAATTCTCCCCCCATCTGCGAAGCCTCACCTGCCACCTCCCCCCTAGCATCCACCAACCCCAGTAGGACTTCCCTAATAGATCCCCGTCTTTCAGGGTCCCACCCTCCCAGCCCCTGCATCAACACTTCATCCCTCACAGCCACCCACATCACTGGCACCTGATGATTCACCACCTCTCCTGCACAAGCTCTTATCCATTCCCCTGGCCATCTTTCTAGTCTATTTTTCCTATCTGTAAGAATTTTGCAAGGGCATCAGTCAGTCAATCACATTTATTGAGTGCTTACTGTATGCACAGCACCGTACTAAGTGCTTGGGAAAGTACAACATAACAGACATATTCCCTATCCACAGTAGTCTTCCCCACTAGATCGGAGGCTCCCTGAGGGCAGAGATCATGCCTTCTGATCTTTTGTACTTTCCCAGTTGCTTAGTAAAGTGCTCTCTGCACACAATAGGAGCTCAGTAAATACCATTGAAGCAGCCTGGTGGCTGGTCTCTGTTACCCCTGTATCTGATGAGGATGATGTACAGTGGGTCACACTGGGATTCCATGGAGACAAAGATAACAGCAGGCCTCAGAAACAGGAAATGGGTTCGGGAGAATTCCATCTCACACCTGATCAATAGCATGATCAGTTCTACTGCTTTTCTTCTTGGAGGAACTGAGATCAGCAGACAGCACCTAGGAAATGCTCTGGCACTTCTTCAGGGCCCCAGATGCAGAGGAAAAGCATGCCCAGGTGCATCTCAGTGGGACATGCACAGAGCCCACTTATCAGCAGATGCCTTGAGTCCTCATTTTCCTGCCCTACCAAAGTAATAAGAATAATAATAATGGCATTTATTAAGCACTTACTGTGTGCAAAGCACTGTTCTAAGCACTGCAGAGGTTACCAGGTGATTTGATTGTCCCATGTGGGTCTCACAGTCTTAATCCCCATTTTACAGATGAGGTAACTGGGGCAGAGAAGTTAAGTGACTTGCCCAAAGTCGCACAGCTGACAATTGGCGGAGCTGGGATTTGAACTCATGACCTCTGACTCCAAAGCCCGGGCTCTTTCCACTGAGCCATGCTGCTTCTCAGTAGAAGCTTCACTCTGCTCTTCAGAAAAATACAACCACAGTAGCCCACTCCCCAATCTTCCATCCCTGGGGCGGGGAGAGGAAGGAGGGGCAGGGGGAGATGGACTTACAATCATCTCCATGTCTCATTTTCAGCTGAGGCTTCCAAATGAAGGGCCTAGCTTCGATTTCGGGACCTGAGATGTCTGACAAGGAGGCGGCAGCGGGTTCACATGACAGGGCCACATAAACACAGACTGCAGAAGACAAGCAGCTGTCAACACTTTCACCTTCCACTTTCTAAATAGTGCTGATTGGGCCAAGTTTCATTTCACTTGTGTGGACACTTTCCTTGCTGAGGGACTCTACTCAGAGAGGGGAGAAAGACAAATGGGGAGAGCCCAGTTTCATATCTGCTTCATGGAAGCGGATGTTGCTGGAGGGGGCCATATTTAAGTCCAAAGCTTCCCCAAATCATCCCAAGTTAACTCACAGCAGTTTGGGGGTGAAGTGGGAGGGGGGATAAGAGAAGGAAGAAACTCAAATTTCCACAAAAAGCCCATCTAATGTTTAACTGCTCAAGTCAGTGCTACTTATTAAGCACCTGCCTTGTGCAAAGAATTGAAATAAATGCTTGGGAGGTCAGACACAGTCCCTGACCTCAGGGAGCTTAGAATCTAATGGTGGGCATACATGAATTATTCCCAGATAGAGGAGCAGGAGGAAGAACTTGGATACAACAGGAAGTGGCCCAGTTGTGAACAAGGAACAGTATGGACACTTGGTTTGCTGTATTTGTCGGAGGTTCCAGAATAGGTGTAGATCAAGAGCACAGCTACCTTGGGAGTGGTACTTTTTGAATTTTAAATCCACTAAATTAAAAATGAAAGAAAAAAAATCAGTGGTATTTTAAAGAACTTACTGGGTGCCGAGCACTGTACTAAATGCTTGGAAGAGTACAATACAAAGAGTAGGTAGACACTTTCCCTGCCCACAATGAGCTTACACTCTAGAGGGGGAGACAAAAATAATTTTTATCATTTATTGAAATGTACCTAGGTGTTGTGGGGCTGAGGGTGAGAAATGCCAAGTGCCCAAAGGTCACAGATTCTAGTGCTTAGATGATGCTGAAGAAATCAAACTGAGGCTGATCCTAGTCACCCATATTAGACACAGGAAATATGATGGAAATAAATATTCATCATTATGGCCCAAAAGAAAGATGAGACCTGTGGTCTAATCCCCACTTGCCTCCTGTGTGACCTTGAGCATGTCAGTTAACCTCTGTGAACCTCAGTTTCTTCTGCAGGAAATGTTGATAGGGTTCCAGTTCTGGGACTGTATCTGATGTGATTATCTTGGATTTATCCCAAGACCTGGCACATAGTAACTGCTCAATAAATGCCATCAGTATTATTATTCGAGTGTCAACTGAGTGCAACAGAAATGAGACTTGTTCTATCAATCAACCGTATTTATTAAGCGCTTACTGTGTACTAAGCACTTGGGAGAGTACAATATAACAGAGTTGGTAGACATGATCTCTGCCTATAGTGAACGTATGTTCCCTGCCCTCTGGGAGCTCACTATCTAAACATGAGAGCAAGAGGCTGGAAATCAGGAGTCCTACATTTGAATTTTGAGTTAGTTCTTGTCCCTGGGCTCATGGGTCTCAAGTAAATGCAGAATGAAGAATATTCCTGACCTCCCTACCTCTTGTCTCTCCCCATACAGATCATTTTTCTAAAAAACAAAAAAACAAAAAAAAACCCCAACTACTCAGCCTTTAACTTCCCACTTCTCAAGAACCTCCAGTAGTTGTCCATCCACCACCACATCAAACAGAAACTCTTCTCCATTGGCTTTAAAGCACTCAATCACTGCATCCCCTCCTACCTTATTTGGCTGATCTATTACAGTCCAGCCCACACAATTCACTCCTCTAATGCCAACCGGTTCACTGTACCTTGATCTCCTATGTCTTCCCCTGACCACTGGCCCATCACCTGTCTCTAACCTTGAAATCCCTCCCCCTCCATATCTGACAGTTCATCACTCTCCTGCCTTCAAAGTCCTCCTAAAATCATATCTCTTCCAAAAGGCCTTCCCTAACAAAGCCCTCATTTCTCCTACTCCCTCTCCCCTCTGCATCACCTTTGCACTCAGATCTGTGCCCTTTCAACATGTAATACTTACCCCACTGTCAGCCCCACAGCACTTATCTACATATCCTTATACCCTAACTAATTTATTTTAATGTCTGTCTCCCTCTCTAGATTGCAAGTGCCTTGGGGACAGATATGTCTACCAACTCAGCTGCACTGTTCTCTCCTAAGTGCTTAATACAATGCTCTACACACATTAAGCATTCATACCATACATACCATCGACTGACATCTGTTCAGGCCCTACTGAAATCACAACTCCTACATACAGGATGTCTTCCCCAACTTATCTGTAAAGCAACATGGCCTAATAGAAAGAGTATGGGCCTGGGAATCAGAGGACATGGGTTCTAATCCTAGCTCAGCCAATTGCCTACTATATGACCTCTGCTGAATCACAACTTCTCTGGGCTTCAGTTTCCTCATGTATAAAATGGGGATTCAATACCTGTTCTCCTGACTACTCAGACTGGGAGTCCATTTGGGACAGGAATTGGGTTTGACCTGATTAAGTTATATGATGATGATAGTATTTGTTAAGCGCTTACTATGTGCCAAACACTGTCTCTATCCCAGAGCTTATGTATCGCCCTTGGTACATAGTAAGCATTTACTACTACTACTACTAAGAATAATAATAATAATAACTGTGGTCATTTTAGTATCTCTCACCTCCCAACCTGGGACACCTAAGCCCTTGAGTACTAACTCCTCACTTCTGCACTGCACTTATGTACATATATTTATACTCTTGTTACTTTCTCCTCCCTATTATTTAGTTTAGTGTCTGACACCCCTTCTAGATCATAGCATCCTTGAGGGCAGGGATCTTGTCTACTGATTCTCTCCCAAGTACTTAATACACTACTCTGTAAGAGTAAGCACTCAATAAATATCACTGATTGATCTTTCACCCGACAGTAGCACCGATGTGTCTTGAAGATGACTGCTAAGCTGTGGCTTCTATCTCCCAGGCTATCTGAGCAGGGCCATTTCTAAGCATTAAAATCAATGTACCAGGGTTGAAGAGATACTTCTGAGCAATTAAATGATCTAAATACAAACCTTATGTGAGCCTAGACTTTTTCAGAAGATTTTCCTTTATTCATAGTCAGAATAAGTAAACGATAGACTTGAAAGTGAAACTAGTTGGAAAAAAAAAACACTAAGGTCCTCTCCCATCCTCATTAGAAAAGTAAAAGCTTCTCAGCTTTGGGGCCAAACTTTCCTTCTGCTTCATTTGAAAGTTGAGGGGTCAGCTGACCAAACCCAGGATTTGCAGGCCTCCAGAATTTGGCTACAATGCAAACCTCAGGGCTGGTATCCCCTTAGACTGTGAGCCACATGTGGGATGGGGACTGGGTCTGATCTGATTCTATCATAACCACCACAGTGCTTAGCAGGTAGTAAGCACTTACCAAATACCACAATTATTATTACTGGGCACTGAACAGAAGATAGGATGCACTACTGTCATACTGTACTCTCCCAAGCACTTAGTACAGTGCTCTGCACATAGTAAGCACTTAATAAATACAATTGAATGACATAGCTACAAGTGAAGCCATCTATGCATATCTTTGTATTCAAGTAAACTTGGAGATATGGGCATTTTTCACAACTGTAGCTCTCCAGACTCCTTTTGAGAAGAATGGGGACGTCTCCACATCTAGAGGTCCCACACAATGACTTCTAAGTTAAATCAGATGATCAGCATGGGACGTTTGTTGCTTGTATCTACATGACTTTTTATTTTAATCTTATGCTAATTTAATATTATCCTCATGTTTGATATGTATTAGGCAGTTGAAAATGTATACTGCACCCCATAATGAAAAATGAAATGTATATAACAATGTGAAATGTAGAGTATGGTGTAAATATCAACATGTCAAATACTCTTACAGGAGACATGCGTATACAACACCGACCTTTTATAGAAAAGGGATTAAACTGATTTGCTGTAATTATACAAATCAACTCCAATCATTTTTAAATCCAAGGCAAGAAAATACTGGTTTAATTTTGTGAACTGAGATAAATAAACAGTGCCCAACACTTCCTTGTGAAAGCCAGAACAAGAATCAGAGTTCGCTCATGATCCTGAAATGCTTCAGTATCATTATTTCCCCTCCCATGCCCCAACCACTCATCTCCGACCTCTGGTTGCCAGGGACACTAGTTCTGCTGGGTGACCTTGGACAAATCACTTAACTTCTTTGGGCCTCAGTCTTTACAGGAAAATGAGGATAAAATTCCAGCTCTCCTTCCCTCCTTCGACCATGAGCCTGGGGTGGATATTGACTGTCTAATATGATTCCCCAGAATCTACCCCAGGGCCTAGCTGATACTAAGTCCTTGGGAAATTCCATCATTATTATTATAGTGGCAGTGAGCCCCAGTTTACCTTTTACTGCTCTTCCAAAGCCAATCTACTCCAAAAGGTCTTCCCCAACTAAGTCCTTATTTCCTCTTCTCCCACTCCCTTCTGTATCACCCTTACATTTCAATTTGCACCTTTTATTCACCACCCCATCAGTCCCACAGCACTTATACACATAAGTAAAAGTGTATATTTACTATTAAATATGCTTAAATTTAAATACCATATTGGTAATTTATTGACATTAATGTCTGTCCCCTTCTCTAGACTATAAGCTTGTTGTGAGCAGGGAACATGTCTCCCAACTCTGCTATATTTTTCTCTCCCAAGCACTCAGTACAGTGCTCTGAATATAGTAAGCGATCAATAAATATGTTTGATTGACTCCTCCTCCTCACCTAAAGCATTTATGATGTGTTTAATCCATGTGTGGTCAAGCAAGCTAAGCACAGTATCTGGCCAATAGGAATTTGCCTTTTCTGTGGACATTTGCCTTTTCTGTGGACCTGTGCTAATGTGCGAGGTCACACTGTAGCAAATTCTCACACATAGGTTCTTATGGAGAAGAAGGGTCAGTCAGCCAATCAATCACATTTATTGAGTGCTTACTCTGGGCAGAGCACTGTACTAAGTGCTTGGGCAAGTACAACAATAAATTCCCTGCCTAGAGTGAGTTTACAGTGTAGAGGAAAAGAAAGTCATCTTTCTAGTCTTTAGGCATAGGCCCTCATTTTACGCCCTAGAGAGAAACAGGCCAGAGACTCTCCAAACTATTAAAACCTTCAAGAGGTGAAAAAGAGTAGGATCCATTTACCATACTGCTTCCCAGCCTGGCCCAGAGCCTGCCTCCCCTTTGCAGATAATCGAAGAGGTCTGCCCATGCATAGAAAAGCAGTGTGATCTAGTGGAAAAACCACAGACCTGGGAGTCAGAGATCCTAAATTTTAATCCCAGCTCTGTCAGTTGCCTGCTGGATGACTTTGGGCAAGTCACTTCACTTCACTGTGCCTCAGTTTCCTCCTATGTAAAACAGGGGTTAAATCCTCCTCCCTCTGACTTGGCCTGTGAGCCCCATGTGAGACAGGGACTGTGCCCACCCCGATTATCTTATATCTACCCAAGTGCTTAGAACTGTCTGATACATGAGCACTTAACAAGTACCATTAAAAAAATAATAATAAGGGAGGTGAGGGAGAAAGATTTGGAAGAGAGAAGGAAAACTGACATTTGAATCACGTTCTACAACATACTACTCCCACTCGCAGGACATGGGAGTTGGTTTCCTATTTATGTTGCCTCTGTGCTCCTGAACTGGGGTTAGCCCAATGAAATGTCTTTCCCCGCCCTAACCCACTCCCCTACCACTCCTCCCCCAACCTCCCAGGCAGCCTGTGGGATTCTGTCCCCTTGATTTCCAGAAACTTCTATTGTCTTGGCTCTGCTACAGCTCCCAGTGCCCAAGGCCAAAGGCTAATTATTCTGGGAATATCCCAGGCAAAACAATGATTTAATGGAATTCTTACCTTTGTTGGCTATTGCCTTTTGTGATATTTCAGGTATGTGACTCCCGGGACAAGAGGCTTCCAGGGGATAGTCTAATCTTAAATTTCCTCCTACAGTCATGGGAGAAAGGGTCCGTTTGGGATAGCCAAGCCCCATGTGCACAAAGTTCAGATTAAATAGAAAACAAACACAGTTGTGTCCAGTAAGGATGCCCCCTTCCTAGCCCTCGGCAAACTGACCCAATTACCAGGGACCTGAACTGCTGCATATCAATAGCCGAACGGCTAATAACTTCAATAAACTGTGTGCTTTGTGGCCACTGTTAAACTGTTTGGGAAAAGGTTATAAATTAAATTTGGCCTCGACCTGAGTTTTAGGAACCTCATCAGCAAAGCTCAGACTTCTGGGTTCAAAGGTCAGACCCATTAACCCTGTTTTAACTTCCTCAAGGAAGGAGCCTCTGTTTCAGACTTTCTCCCAACGCTCTCACACATCACAAAGAAGAATTTTAATGGTGTCATTACAGGGTCCCCAGTCTGGTCCCGCTCACTCTCCAACCCCCAAACAAAAAAGCCTAACTTGCACAATGCTTCCTGTTTCTGTGAACACAGGGAACGAGACCCACTTGCTCAATGGAGGGTAGCCAAGGTACCAACATTTCAAATAACTTGTGTTATCGAGGGAAACGGTGATAACTTTTTTTTTTTTTTTCAAAAAAGGGGAGGGCAGTGGGGTGGAAATGCCAGTGATAGCTTATTGAGGAAGCTTAGCCCCTAAATCCAGGCTAGCTAACTAGGGTCTTAGGGGCTAATCCTGCCCAACTCCCATCTGGAGAGCGGCCTAATTCAGCTGTCCACGTTGAGCCGTGTGCAACGTTAGGTCTCTGAACCTGGAGCATGGGTAGTCTGCCCACTTTTCTCTGCCCTCCCCGGGCTGAGAGTGCCCAGCTATGCATAGCTGGCCCACATGCTGAATCACATCCGCATCAGCCACTCTACCTGGACCAGCCAGAAGGTTTACTTGCTCCAGGTCAGGGACAAGAAGAAACATGAAAATTTCTCTCCAGGATCGTTTCTTCCAGAAATCAAGTGCTTCCAATGAACTGATCCTCCTGTTCCTTCTGTGTACCCACTTGTCTCTGCCCATACATGCATGCACACCCACCCACACACCACATGCACACTGCTTTACTCAGGATTGACCTGGGGGATTTACATGGGATTGAACTGTGCCAGATCCATGCTAGTAAGACAACCTGCCCATTCCCAGATGGTGGCACCAGCAAAGGGGAAGCCTTTGAGGGGGAGAATGGCTGCCCCTGGCCTTCCTGTCTGAATTGAACTTTCATGAAGAGATGGCAGGAGCACCCTCCATCCCCAAGGCCAAAGCTCAGCCTCCTTCACCATGATGCTGGCTTCACAGACAGGCCCAGTAGTACCTGTCTGCTGAAGCCTTCCAGAGAATGGGACTGGAAATCATTGCTTTGTGAACACCTATCATGCACATAGGTCTCTGTGCTAGCCATTTACTGCCTGCAGAACACTGTTCCAGGTGTTTGACAGTATGCAATAGAATGGGAAGATACACTTTCTGCTCAAACTGGTATAGGGATGGCTTAATCATGTGATGGAAATATTGGTCTCAAATGGCCCTGCTGATTTCCAAGTAGAGGAAATGCTCAGGTTTCCAACCATATACCCAGCAACCTCTGGAGCTACATCACATACTGACATTGCCAGGCACAGTCACACACACACAGGGGAACTTAGCATCAGAGGTGCCATCTTTGGAAACCAAGGACTAGTATGTGTTAACCATACTACCAAAAACCTACACTAGTCCCAATAATATTAAAACTGTTACTATGGTATTTCACTGAGCATTTACTATGGGCTAAGCAACTGGGCTACGTGCCAGAGCAGATTCAGAATAATTAGCCAATCACAGGGCTCATATTTTGGGTCTTCTCAAGCTGGGCTGAGGGAGGCTGGGAGTCCAGCTTAACTGCTGTGGGGCCATCACCCTCACTAGGTGAGTACTTGTGGTCTCAGCCACCAAGCAGACATCTAGCACCAGCATGCTGTCCAGCTTCAGCAAAAAACCAATTTCCTCATGTTTTTCCAGGGTGAAATGCCACAGCGCAATTAAGTTGTCTCCACAGGGCCATTAAGTATTAAAAGTGAATGAAACCCTGTGTTTGCATTATGACACACTAACCCAAATACTGCATTTCTCCAGGGGAAGCCAGACTGGTAGGCCTCTACTGTAGGAATTGAGATCAGATTCTAAGGCAGGAAATTCTAATCCTCTCATAACTGAGGGTGAGGGTTCTTGTAGGTCCCATTAGTCACTGCCACTCATTCCTCATCATTGCTTACCTTTGACCAATCCTGCTTTCCTATCCTTGACTAATGGTGCAAGAAGCTACTCCCTGGCTTTCTCCTCATGGCTACCCTGGCCTGCAGGCTGTCCCCAAAGGTATGCTCTCATGTGGGCAGGGAAGGTGTCTATTGTTATATTGTACTCTCCCAAGCGCTTAGTCCAGTGCTCTGCACACAGTAAGTCCTCAATAAATACAACGGATTGACTGGCTGCCAAATGGTCAGAGTCGAGCCCCTGGACCCCATGCACTCAGCTCCTGTATAGGTCATCCAAACCAATTGCTGAAGCACTTACCCTACATGTGACCACTTTTCCTTCTTCCTCCTGTTGTCATTTATTTTAGTACCTGTCTCCCCTATTAGACTGAAAGCATTTCAAGGGCAGGGAACGTGTCCACTAATTCCACTATCCTCTCCTAAGTGGTCAGCACAGTACTTAGGATGGAATAGGTTCTCAGTAACTATTGATTGATTCTCCCCTCCAACGAAGCAAAGTGCCTGACTTGGTGGTCCTGGCAGCGAGGGCAAATCAGCCTGAAATTTGCTGAAACAAGCCCCGACTCTTCTGGTTTTCTGCTCTCGCCCAATGGGGCATCATAGGTGAGGAGATCCTTGGTGGGGTGCGCAGGAGGATAGGTGGGAAGGTGCTTCTGAGGGGTGGAAGACAGGAATCCAGGCCCAGCACCAGCACTGATGGAGGCTTCCACCATTAGGCAGCCCCACTCGAGAAGCCCCCTGCATGCACACCCTCCAAGAAAATGGCCACTTGGATCCAGTGGTTACCTAGGCATTTCAGTCCTGATACTACACTACAGGATCAACAGCGCTATGGTCCTTCCAGCATCAATGGGTTCCACTCACACAAAAAACCTTCATAGGACTTCAACGTGAACCACCCCACTGTCCACCTCCTCACTCCCTGCTCTCCGTGCTCCAGAAAGAAGACAACTGTCCAAGAGAGTGCAGGTGGCCCCATGACAGCCACTAACACAATGCCACCATGCAGACTCATCCATCATTTGATGGGAGACTCCACCCAGTGTATTGTGAGAAGGCAGGACCCCAGAATCATTCCAGGGGAAAAAGAGGATATGGAGCCACAGAGAGGACAATGGGGGAAGGGCAGAGAAACCATAGGTATATGGTAAAAGTGGACATTTGTGTTGAAATATTATTACTATTATTATAATAAACTGATAGTGGCATCTATTAAACATTTACTATGTCCTAAGCATTGTACTAACCACTGAAGTAGTTACTATGCAATCATATCGAGACTCTCACTCAGTTGAGGGAGAACGGTAAGCTCCTTATGGGCTGGGAATGTGATTAACAATTCTTTACTATTATATTCTCTCAAGCACTTAGTACAGCACTCTGAACACAGTAAGTGCTCAATTAATGCAATTGATTGAGCAGGTATTTAATCCCCATTATACAGATGAGAAAATTAAGGCACAAAGCTGTTAAAAGCCTTGCCCAAGGTCACCCAAGCACATGGTAGAGCCGGGGTTCAAACCCAGGTCTCCTGGCTCCCAGTCCTGTGCTCTTTCCCCTAGGTGAGACTGCTTCAAAAAGTCTAAATTACATTAAGGTGATGGTATCTAGTGATTTAGGTAAAAAAAAAGTAACTAAAAAGAGAATCATCATCAATCGTATTTATTGAGCGCTTACTATGTGCAGAGCACTGTACTAAGTGCTTGGAAAGTACAAATTGGCAACATATAGAGACAGTCCCTACCCAACAGTGGGCTCACAGTCTAAAAGGGGGAGAGAGAGAACAAAACCAAACATACTAACAAAATAAAATAGAATAGATATGTACAAGTAAAATAAATAAATAAATAAATAGAGTAATAAATATGTACAAACATATATACATATATACAGGTGCTGTGGGGAAGGGAAGGAGGTAAGATGGGGGGATGGAGAGGGGGACTCGGGGGAGAGGAAGGAAGGGGCTCAGTCTGGGAAGGCCTCCTGGAGGAGGTGAGCTCTCAGTAGGGCCTTGAAGGGAGGAAGAGAGCTAGCTTGGCGGATGGGCAGAGGGAGGGCATTCCAGGCCCGGGGGATGACGTGGGCCGGGGGTCGATGGTGGGACAGAATCGCTTGATCACAGCCCTTAAGAGAGTACTCCATTCCTGCTCAGAAAATCAAGCGGCACTTCTGATTCCAGCCCTCCTGCTAAAGTCTGCTGCAAGGCCTGTCTTCTGCTTGGTCCTTCTCCTTCCGACCTCAGCCTGCCCTGACAGCTGTCTGCTGTCTGTCCTGCCTCACCTTCCGCCTACCCTGACCTCTGACTAGCCAGCCAGGCCTCTCTGGCCTGCCTCCTGCCCGGCCTCTGTCCACCTGACCATGTCACACTGATCTCTGCAGTTCTCTGCCTGGGCTGGGCCCAGGCCTCTCTCCTCCCTCCCACCCCAACACCCCTGGACTCTATAAGGGCCTTACAGTCAGATTCCTGTTAATCATGTGCCCCCTCTCCCCTACCTTCAACACACCCAATCTCTGAACGTGTATGGAACCAAAGTGAGCAATTTCCCTAAATTCAGTAACTCCCAAGCACTTCTGTACACATACTTAGAATGTGAGCCCCACGAGACAACTGATCATCTTATATCTACACCAGCACTTAGTGCAGTGCTTTATACCTAATAAGCATTAATACCACAATTATCATCCTTATACTACTTTGCTTCCCCCCCAAACTGTAAGCTCATTGTGAGCAGGGAACGTATCTACTGTTACATTATACTTTCAACAAGTGCTTGGCACAGTCCTCTGCACACAGTAAGCACTCAATAAATACAATTGATTGACTGCAATTTATTTTAATTTTTACTTCCCCTGCAAGGAGGTCAGAGGAATCATTTTAAGGTCATGGTAAAACAAACCCTCAGACAATTCTGTATGCTAGCTGAACATGGGGAATCAGCTGCTGAGTACAGACCTTGCCCCAGATCCTGGGTCGTGTCTTCCATGCAACACAACTAAGAAATGCATCCAGGCAGAGATCTATTTGGGGATACAGACTACAATGGTGACAAAAGCAAACCTAGGGAATCTGGGCATGGTGCAACCCCTCTCTGGATTGCCAACTGACATCAGAGTAGCAATGATTGTGGTTTTTGTTAAATGCTTACTTTGTGCCAAGCACTGTAGTGTGGGGTAGATAAAAGGGTCTTGTTGGACACAGGCCCTATCCTTCATGGGACTTACATAGGAGGGAGAACAGATATTAAATCCTCATTTTACAAATAAGGAAACTGAGGCCCAGAGAAGCAAAGTGACGTCCAATGTGTCACAGTAGTCCAGGAGAGGAGCTGGGATTAGAACTCAGGTCCCCAGACTCCCTGGTAACTGCTCTTTCTACTTTTCAGGTTGACACAGCTTTCGGCCCAGGACCCTGCTTCAGAGAAAGCAGGAAAAAACCCAATAGAATAAAGTCTGTAATGACTGTATGGGCCGTGGCTTTTCCCACCTTTGGGAAAATTGGGTCCCCCACCCCACCCCACCTGTGGATCAACATCTAGGCCTGGGAGACACAGAGAGTGAATACAAACAAGGTAACAAAAAAAAGTGATCAAAAATCACCCAGGACTTTTGATCACCCTCCTACACGCACCCACCCTAAAAATGTTAGCCTACCTTCACTAGCTATTTATTCCATGTATTTGATACTTTGGGCAGGGATGGTAATAATGAGAATATATAATAATAATGGCTCAGTGGAAAGAGCATGGGCTTTGGAGTCAGAGGTCATGGGTTCAAATCCCAGCTCCGCCAATTGTCAGCTGTGTGACTTTGGGCAAGTCACTTCATTTCTCTGGGCCTCAGTTCCCTCATCTGTAAAATGGGGATTAAGACTGTGAGCCCCCTGTGGGACAACCTGATCACCTTGTACCTCCCCAGCACTTAGAACAGTGCTTTGCACATAGTAAGTGCTTAATAAATGCCATTATTATTATTATTATTATTATTATTATCTGTTAAGTACTTCTGTGTCAAACATGGTTTTAAGCACTGGGTTAAATCTAAGAATCAGTTTGGATGCAGTCCCTGCCCCATATGGGTCCCACAGTCATAATCCCCATTTAACAGATGAGGTAACTGAGGCACAGAGACTGTGAGCCCACTGTTGGGTAGGGACTGTCTCTATATGTTGCCAACTTGTACTCCCCAAGAGCTTAGTACAGTGCTCTGCACACAGTAAGCGCTCAATAAATACGATTGATGATGATGATTGATGAAGTGACTAGCCCGAGCAGACAAGTGGCAGAGTCAGGATTAGAACCCAGGTCCTTCTGACTCCCAGGCCTGTGTAATATCTACTAGATCATGCTGCTTCCCCCTTGGCAAATTGGTTTCCAAATTAAAATCACTGTGCATTATGGAATGTTACATCTTTAAGAGAACCCATTAGAACCATGATACTTAAATCTTTACAAGAACCAGGCACTTAGGAGTAAGAGTGTAAGTCCAGGTAGAAAAAGGAGACCACCCCCCCTCCCCCCGGGGTTGGGGGGGCTGAGGTCACTGAAAGAGGAGCCCCCAGCCTCTTCCTCCTCCCCCAACCCTCACAGCCCTGCGGCAGCACAATGGGGGAGGCAGTGTTTCCTGAAACTGCACAGGTGACGCTGGGCGATTAGCGTTTGATCCCCAGTGACCTGAGAATCCACTTATGGAGCTGTCCGTCTGGAAACAATAGGTGAAACGTTTTCAAACTAGCTGAACAGTGTCAACAAACACGCGCTTTGACAGACCAAGACGGTGGGGCCCTTGGCGGCGGCCGGCGAGGAAGCCCCTTCCCCCGAGGCCCCCTTATCTTCTGACAGCGTGAAAACCCTTACCTGCAAATCGCCCGCTGCGTGAAAGGAAGCGGTCATTCATCCTAATGCGGCCCTCAGCTGGCTCTCACTGGACCGTGATGCCCTACAGCAAAAATGGGAAGCGCGTTAAAGAGGGGGAGGGGGTGGGGGACCGCCTTAGCACAAGGATTTTACAGCCGGGTCTCAGGGACCGCTTATCCCCGGGCCTCCCTCAATCAGTCGGTCCAACGGAGGTATTTACTGAGCGCTTATTACATGCACAGCACTGTTCTAGACGCTTGGGAGACTAAACTACAAAAGAATTATGAGAGGCTCCCTGCCCATAATGAGTTCCCCCCGGAGGGATTCCCCCCGACATGCACTCATTCAATCGTATTTATTGAGCACTCATTGGGTGCAGAACACTGTACTAAAAGCTTGGAAAGTACAATACAGCAATAAAAAGAGACAATCCCTGCCCACAACTGGTTCATAGCTCACCTGGAGTGTTCTGAACGAGAACATGGGTTGATGACGTTGGGGGGGCTGAGAGGGGACGACATTTTCCCTCTCACCCGGACTATTTGCAACTACCCCTGGGGGCTTCTCTCCAGCCTTTAGGGCCCTTGGCCACGTTGTGGATCGCTGGGGCGTTTTATCTAATGGGATGATGCTCACAGCACCTGAGGTTCCCTCACAAAGACCACCTCTGCCGCAGCCCCAACGAGCAAAGGGACGCCCCTGACACGTGCCCTGAAGTCCCCACCCCCAGCACGTGCCCTGCAGCCCGGCCCCGAGGTTGAGTGCTCCAGCTAACACCTGGTTTGAAGGGAAAATAAGGAACAGCAGGAATTGGAGAGGACCCAACCTACTTTGCCAAAGTGGAACGGTTTCTCAGAAATTTGCACGTCCCATTGACTATCTGCAGGTCCCCCAAGCCCCCAACCCCAGAAAGTAATAATAATGCTTACTAAATGCTTACTATGTGCCAAGCACTATACTAAATGGTGGTGTAGATACAAGACAATCCAGTTGGACACAGTCCTTGTCCCACATGGGGCTCCCAGTCTCAGTGCCCCAGCTCCAGCTAACACTAGTAATAATAATAATTGTTAAGCACTTAATCTGTGTCAGGCACCATTCTAAGCAGTGGGGTAGTTACAAGATACTCTGGTAAGAGACAGTCATCCTTGTCCCACAGAGGGCTCACCATCTTAATCCCCATTATACAGATGAGGAAACTAAGGTACAGAGAAGTTAAGTACCTTGCCCAAGATCACACAGTAGACAAGTGGTGGAGCAGAATTAGAATACAGGTCCTTCTGATTCCAAGGCCTGTGCTCTATCCATTAGGTCATGCAGCTTCACCTGGGGGTCCTCAAGCCTGTAAAAGAGTTGGGAGATAGTGAAGCCTCCAGAGGAGAAGGACTGATATCTAAATCAATCAGTACGAATTATTGAAAGTCCCAAAATGTGCAGAGCACAACGATGGAGTTGGTAGACACTATCCCTACCCTCAAAAAGCATATATAGAGTAGCTGGGGAGACAGATATACAAATGAATTATAGGTAGCAGGAAAAAAATAGTGTATGGCACTATTTACCTAAAACTGTCTTGCTTCTGGGATCCTTTCCCAAGGGAGTGTACCATAAAGATATCTCTCTGTCTCTACCAGGGCTGCCTTCAGCTCCCCAGCCTCAGGAATCCGAGAGGGGCCCACCAGCTGTTGGCACCACCCTGGTATACCCTGGGGGCCAGGGAATCACAAGGCCAAGTTGGCCAATATGGAAATTGAGTCATGACACTTAGTCCTCAGATCTCCAGGGGAGATCCCATCCTCTCCCCAACCAGACATGTCCAGTTGTGCAGATGTTGATTAGCCTCAACCTCAACCAAGACATAATAATAATAATAATAACAATAATATTTGTTCAGCATGCACTATGTGTCAAGCCCTGTGTCAAGCACTAGGATCAAAACAAGAAAATC
Organism: Tachyglossus aculeatus; assembly: GCF_015852505.1. Taxonomy (NCBI): domain Eukaryota; kingdom Metazoa; phylum Chordata; class Mammalia; order Monotremata; family Tachyglossidae; genus Tachyglossus; species Tachyglossus aculeatus. The sequence continues at coordinate 38,675,987 of NC_052084.1, forward strand.
GGGTCAAACACAGCCCCTATCTCGCTTGGAGCTCACAACCTAAAGAGGAGGTAGAATGATATTGTATCCTCATGTACAGTGCTCTGCACACAGTAAGCGCTCAATAAATACAATTGATGATGATGTACAGGCACACAGAAGTTAAATGACTCGCTCAAGGTCACACAGCTGGCAATTAATGTCTGTCTTCTCCTCGAGACTGTAAGCTCGCCTTGGACAGGGAATGTATCTAGTGTTACATTGTACTATCCCAAGCGCAGAGTACAGTGTTCTGCACACAGCAGATGCTCAATAATTATGATTACTAAATGACAGAACTAGGATTAGAACCCAGATCTCCTGACACCTGTGCTTTCCTCTAGGTAACGCTGATTCTCTACAGGGCTCTCAGTGCTATTGACTGATTGCATAAAAAGATTGGGGAAGTCCAGGGAGTTCCAAGAGGACTGAGTTGGCTGTCACTAACTGGAATCTGGCTAACAAAACAAACTGGTGGCCTCAATCAAAGACAGCAATGTGTCTTGAGCAAATAAAAGACTCCTTCGTCCAATGTCTCTGAAAGAAAAAAATGATATTTGCTGTGGTAAATGCAGGGATAAAGAGAAAGCATAAAAGAGAGTCAGTTCCTTCAGGAGCACATTTTCATTTCCCAGGTTGCACAAAAACAAGGACATATGGTGAAGAGGTAACAGGGGGCTGGGCCTTGTTTAATATCGGAATTAACTTGAGAGTGGCTGTAACAAGGACAGGGACAGCTGGGAGAGGAAAGCTTTATTCCCGGGACCCCGGAGTCCCGGGAGGGGTTTGACTGTCAAAACCTCCAAGAGATTATTTAACAGGGAACCTATCAGTCTTGAACTCATGACTTGGGAAGGTGCAGCTCCAAGTGATACCATTAGAAATGGTCCATGAAGCAAAAGAGGGAAATATAAGAATATCCCACCCCTTCCTACTGGAGACCTAGAATCCTAAAACAGAAGAGTCCCTGGACAGATGGGACTGAGGGACTTCTGAAGCAATAACATAAATATCAACTTTTTGGCAACTCTGGGATTCCGCTGAACAGTAAACCCTGACTTAGACTGTGAGCTCCACGTAGGACAGGGACTGGGTCCAACCTGATTAACTTTTTTTACTTTTTTTTTGATGAACTCTTACTATGTGCCAGACACTGTGCTGGGGTAAATACAAGATAATCAGGTTGGACACAGTACCTGTCCCAAATGGGGCTCCCAATCTTAATCCCTATTTTATAGCTGAGGTAACTGAGGCACAAAGAAGTTAAGTGACTTTCCCAAGGTCTCACGCAGCAGACAAGTGGCAGAGCCTGGATTAGAACCCAGGTCTGATAACTCCCAGGCCCATGCTCTTTCCCCTAGGCCATGCTGCTTCCCTTGTATCTACCACAGTGCTTTGAATCAATCAATCAATCAATCAATTGTATTTATTGAGCACTTACTGTGTGCAAAGCACTGTACTAAGTGCTTGGGAAGTATGAGTTGGCAACACATAGAGACAGTCCCTACCCAACAGTGGGCTCACAGTCTAGAAGGGGGAGACAGAGAACAAATCCAGACATATTAACAAAATAAAATAAATAGAATAGATATGTACAAGTAAAACAAATAAATAGAGTAATAAATATGTACAAACATATATACATATATACAGGTGCTGTGGGGAAGGGAAGGAGGTAAGACGGGGGGATGGAGAGGGGGACAGGGGGAGAGGAAGGAAGGGGCTCAGTCTGGGAAGGCCTCCTGGAGGAGGTGAGCAGGGCTAGACACACAGTAAGTGCTTAACAAATACCATAATGATAATAGTAACAATCACACTGGCTGTATAAACCAGACAGTGTTTACTATAGCACTCTGCAACAGTAGATGCCCACTACAATGCACTGTGAAAAATACTTAGTAAAGCACTCTTCACTCATTACATGCAGTCGCTGATGATGTTGATGATGATTGAACACCTACTATATAGTAGTTGCGTAGGGTATTGAGTACAGAGAAACAACATGGTCTAGTGGGTAGAGCACAGACTTAGTAGTAAGAAGGACCTAGGTTCTAATCCTGACTCTGACACTTTTCTGCTGTGTATTAGACCCTGGGCAAGTCACTTAACTTCTCTGTGCCTCAGTTCCCTCAGCGGTATAATGAGGATTAAGACTGTAAGTCTCTTGTGGGACAAACCTGATTGGCTTGTATCTACCCCAGCACTTAGTACAGTGCCTGGCCCCTAGTAAGTGCTTAAAAAATGCCATAAAAGAAAATTTCCTGGATAATTCATGCAAAAATCCCCTAGGGCTGCTGAAGGAAAAGCAGGTGATACATTTTCTATTTAGATTTTCTGACTAGCCGTCTTCACTGACCCCAGTTGCTGGATAATTGCTGAACTCTCCATTTGATTTTACCTGTGCAGAAACCACAAGCAATAACACACACTTTGAAAGAAACATGATCAGTGAACACCAGTCTCACAAAAATTCAATTTTGCCAAGATAAACAGATAAACACAAAAACACAATTAATCACCTTCTTAAATCTGACCTCTCTCCTCTTTTGTAGCATACAAAGTGAAGTGAAGAACAAAGCATTTTAATTTATATGGACTGGAGACAGATTAACAGGCTTTCTAATAAAGGTTAAGGTTTGCAGTGTTTTTAATTAAAATTCCCTCCACTGGGCAAAGTAACATTGACTGTGCACATGTATTAGATCTAACAAAGGAACCTTTTGCACTGTTTAGACAGGAGTGTTCATTCAGATCCGCATGAGAATGAAGTAAGTGAATTATATGAATGTGACATATAATACGACATCAAAGATATTATAGAAACAAAGCGCTAACTACATTACCTCCATTGGTATTGGATATTGGTGTACTTGCTTCAGAACCTCTGGAAAGGCAATAATATTCATAGCAGGCAGCGGAATTTGGGATTCTCAAGATTATATTCTACTCTCCCAAGGATTTAGCACAGTGCTCTGCACACAGTAAGAAATCGATATATATGATTGATTGATTGGAATCAAAGAACACAGGATACATGTGATTCCACTCCCAAACAGTTGATGAAAACTAAAGAACTAACCACTTTTCATTTCCGTATAATAAGTTGATCGAACACAAGTCCAATGCAGTCATCTTCAAAGCCCTGCGTATCTTCACACCTTTCCCTTGACTTCCCCTTTCCAGAGCTGAAGAAAGGATGTGATAAATGTCGTGATTGAATTGATAGATCACGTTTTTATGGACTTGGAAGTTAATTTTACTTAGAAGTGTTTTTATAGACTTGGGAAGAAAAAGAAGAAAACCGACTCAGCTCCTAAGATCAAAAACTTTTCTTCCCAGTTCATTCAACTTCAGTGTGGGTGCCTCTTGACTCTTCGCTAATAAAAGATACTCCCTGAAAACAATATGCTTAATTAAGGAAGTTGTTGCAGCAATTCCTCAAAGGAAAGAGATTGTTTTCAGTTACGGAAAGGGAGGATGAAAAGGAAATAAGGAGTGGGGGGGTGGAATTGTTGGGTTTTTTGTTTTGTTTTTTCTCCAGAAGTTCTAAGATACCGGCCTGATCCATTCCATTTACAGCATATTAAAACTACTTGGTGTCTGTGACCTAGATTTCCAAATTTGAAATGGATGTTAGCAGGATGGAACCTTTTTTAACTCCTTTGCAAGTTGACGCTGAAGAGGTGCAGTTTTGATACACTCTGCTGTACTCTGAGGTAGTACTAAGTACCACAGAACTTTCCCTCTGCTGTTTTAAATGAACTGTCTGTGCATTTCAGGTAATCTCATTATCCGCAATGAAGACTTCCTGATTCTCCTGTCATGAAAAGATATGTCACTCTGAAGCTATTAAAGCCCTACTGAGAGCTCACCTCCTCCAGGAGGCCTTCCCAGACTGAGTCCCCTCCTTCCTCTCCCCCACCTCCCCCTCCCCATCCTCCCCACTTTACCTCCTTCCCCTCCCAACAGCACCTGTATGTAAGTTTGTACATATTTATTACTCTATTTATTTTACTTGCACATATTTACTATTCTATTTATTTTATTTTGTTAATATGTTTTGTTTTGTTGTCTGTCTTCCCCTTCTAGACTGTGAGCCCGCTGTTGGGTAGGGACCGTCTCTATATGTTGCCAACTTGTACTTCCCAAGCGCTTAGTACAGTGCTCTGCAAACAGTAAGCACTCAATAAATACGATTGAATGAATGAATGAATGAATGAATGAAGCTGTTGCAACTGTTGCATGTTCAGTAGATTCTGCATGAAAAGTGGTTAGTTCAGTGCAATAATAACAATAATAATAATAATAATAGTATTTGTTAAGTGCTTTTTTTGTTCCAAGCACTATTCTAAATGCTAGGGTAGATACAAGCTAATCAGATTGGACACAGTCCATGTCCCACATGAGGCACACAGTCTTAATCCCCATTTTACAGATGACGTAACTGAGACAAAGAGAAGTGAAGTGACTTGCCCAAGATCACACAGCAGACAAGACACTGCCTCCCAGGCCCGTGCTCTATTTACTAGACCATGCTGCTTCCCTGTACCCAGTAAGCTTTCCATAAATATCATTGTTGGACTGATTAAAAGGGGGCCTCCCTCTTGCTGCTGTTGCTGCTGCTGCTGGGGTGAAGCTGGGAGAACAAGAAGGAACAAGGGAGAAGAGGGGAAGGGAGGAGAAGAAGCAGATTTGGAGTAGGTTGGAGATATCAAACACCCTTTCATCAACACCATCATCACAGCTTTACTGAGCCCTGGGAGGAGGTGACTAAAATCATCATCGTCTGATTCATTAAGCACATACTATGTACCAAGGACTGTACTAGACACTGGGGTAGATACAAGACAATCAGATGAAGAGAATCCTTAAACCGTGAGTCCCTTGTGGGGCAGAGACTGTGTCCAACCTGATGGCTCTGTACCTACCCCAGTCCTTAGTACAGTGCTTGGCACAGAGTAAGTGCTTAACAAATATCACAATTGTTATTATTAAGATGAGGAACTTAATTCCCTGGGTAAAAGGAGGGGCCATATTAGACTAAGGACAGTTGTTTAGTGCTAGGATATTTTTCTATTCCTTTGACTTACCATTGACGTTGCTTCATACCTTCTGTCGCCCATTTAGCACTGGCTCTCACCAAGTGCTCAATAGATGCTTTCTGGAGTGGAGGAAATGTGTTTCATCTGTTCTCAGTGAAGGGGTAGGCAGGGACTGTGTCCACTGATTTTGTTATATTGTACTATCCCAAGTGTATATTACAATGCTCTGTGCACAGTAAGCTCTCAATAAATATGTTTGATTGATTGAATGAAAAGGGGGAAGCCACTGGGACTTCCTTTCTTACACACTACCTTAGAGAAGGTAGGCTTTTCTGGTCTGGGGAGGAAATGGATTTTGAAACCTTCCTCTAACCTCAGCGCTCACCTTTCTTGGAACAGGTCCAGATGGAAATAATGACAACAATAATAATAACAATAATAATAGTAATAATTGTGGTATATGTTAAGTGCTTACTATGTACCAGGCACTGTACTAAGCACTGGGATAGATACAAGCTGATCAAGTTGGACACAATCCCTGCCCCCCATGGGGCTCACAGTCTTAATCCTCATTTTTCAGATGAGGTAACTGAGGCACAGGGAAGTTAAATAACTTACCCAAGGTCACATAGCAGAGAAGTGGCAGAGCTGGGTTAAGAATGCAGGTTCTTCTGACTCCCAGGCCTGTGGTGGATCTTCTAGTCCATGGTGCTTTTCAGCTTGCTTCTCTACTTGCTTCTCATGTCTTTAATTCTATATTTGCTCTCCTAAGTGCTTTGTACAGCCTCAGCAAATAGTAGATACACAATAAATGTCGCTGACTGATTGGGTGTCAAAGGCAACCATCACCTGATTATCCCAAGGATCCTGTTGCAATTGCCAGAGAATAGTTGGTGGAGGGACCAGGAATCTCACCCAATAACCACTTGCTTTAAATATCAGAGATTACCCAACCTCATCCCAATCCCAGGAAAGAGGAATGGTACCCTCCCCCATCTTCTCACCGCCACCTCCACAAATGCCAAAGGTCAACTGGGGAATTGGCAGGACCCTGAAGTCACAGCTTCCCCTTGATCTCTACGCCCCACTCACCTAATGAGTAGAGTGTAGCTGAAAAAGTTCATGATCATCCCATGCCAACAAAGATAGGAGACTATCAAAGGCTGGTGGAGGGTTGCAAGAGACAGAGTTGGGTGTTGGCCAGGGGCCCTTCCCTTCTTGGGCTGGATCCAAAAGTCCTTGATCAGGTGAAGTCTCCCTGTATCTCTCAAGATGCTCACTTTCAGATAAGGCCTAAAACGCAGGCCCTGACCACATGAAAGATGGGGCAGAAGAAGGCTGTGTCACTGTGCTGGCCAAAGGCCAATCAGGAAATTATGTCCTGCCCACACATGACCATACTGAGAGTTTCAGCTGGGATGGCGGGTTTCACTTTCTGCTATTCCCTGAGGGAGTCGGGGTGGGTAAGGGGGAAGGCGTTGAGGGGGAAGCACAGGTAGGGAGAGAGAAATTTCCAGCTCCTGGTACCGTGTTTTACATCCAGTAGGCACTTCAATTAATTTGTTGACTACAAAGTGAAACAGCCCATCTCATGGGCCATCTTCCCATAAGGTGACCAAAACCAAAGGCAAAATCACCCCAGAGGAAGGTTCCAGAAAGCCCGCAGACACTCCTGATACCACAGCTCAGCATCTTCAGGGCAAAACCAAGCCTTCTTTCCCAAAGAACTCTCAAACCTAGAGGTTTGTTGATCGGAAGCAGTTCTCACCTCTCTCATCTCCTGACCTCTTACTCACTTCCTTACTCCTGCCTGGAACTCCTGCCCCTTTTAAATGCCAGCCTCCAGCTCTTTCCACCTTCAAAGCTTCCTGAAACCCCATCTCTTCCAAGTAGTCTTCCCCCATCAAGCTCCACCTTCAGGATTCTGGGCCATCCAATAGCTGTCCTTAGCATTTATACTCAGCTACTTTTGGCACTTATGTATATCTCATTTATTGTTCCTTTGCACGTTTTACTCATGTATTTATCCCACCGTACTCAGGCTACTAATAAGTATATCTGTGTGCTTTCTCCTGCTACCTCTATTTGTAAATAATGTCTATCTTTCTGAATTCTCCCATTAGACTGTAGTGAGTTGGCCTCATGGGAACAGCATATATTGGGGAATGTATGTTTTTATTGTTATATTGTACTCACCCAAGCACTTAGTACAGTGCTTTGCACACAGTAAGTGCTCAATAAATACAACTGAATGAATGAATTTGAGAGTCCTCTGCCATTTCCCCTGTCATTTATTTTAATGTAGTAGTAATAGTATTTGTTAAACACTTATGGTGTACAATGTTTTATACTGAGCACTGGGAAAGAATGTGTATGTGAGTTAGACACAGTGCCTGTCTGTGGAACAGCTCACGATACAATTTTAATGTTTGCCTCCCACTCCAGATTGTAAACTTATGGGCAGGGACAGTGTCTCCCGGTGTTATTCTACTGTGCTCTATCAAGTGCTTAGCAGAGTGCTCTGCACACGGTAAGCTTAATACTATTACTGTACTACAGCCCCCCATGCCTGCAGTGTGCAAACTCCAAAGGGGATGTTCAAGGAGCTGAAAAGAGGGGCTGCAGGGTGGGTGGAGGGAATGTATAGAAGAGGATGGAGAGGGCCCTTAAACGGAGTCTGTGAGAGGCTGGAAGCAGAGCAGGAAGGGTCAGGGAGTGAACAGCCCCCCGAATTCGCGGGACGGGGGGAGGAGCTCGCCCACTCCTCGGGCACGGACTTCGAGTGGGGAAATTCCGGAGCTCGGAGCTCCCCCGAAGGGCTTTCATAGCTGGGATGGACCCCCTCCCTCCCGACCCCTTTCCCGCACCTTTCCCTGCCCTGCCTCCCCCCTCCCCATCCCACCTCAGGGCCCCTGCTCAGCGGCAGGACCTTGGAGCTGGACAGTGGGCGGGGGGCGCAGAGCCCAGAAGAACCCAGGCCGGGCCTCCGTGGGGAGGAGGGGAAGGGGAGGGCACTGAAGCTCCGTCGATGCAAACAGAGTTCATTAGAAATGCTCTGAGGCCCGGGAGGAGGGAGGAGTGGGGAGTGGGCCCTGGTGGTTCCCTTGGCGGGTGTGGCGGGAGGGATTTCCAAGGGGAGATTTTGCAGTGTCTCTGTTCCCCTCAGAGGGGTGGGGGGTCCGGACCTCCGGGAAACGTCCTTACGGAGATGGGGGGAGGAGGGGCAGGGCGAATGGCAAGAAGCGTGGGGCGAGGGGCGAGGGGACAGGGAGGAGGGTAGGTCGTGGGGGGCCACTCTTGGGCTGCTCCCGAACTCATCTAGGGCCTGGGGAAGGCCTGGCCCGGCCCCCCGCCCACCCTCATTGTGGCACCCGGATCCAGCGCTTAGAACAGTACTTGGCACGTAGTAAGTGCTTAGCAAATACCATCATTATTATTAATAATAATGGCATTTATTAAGCGCTTACTATGTGCCAAGCACTGTTCTAAGCTCTGGGGAGGTTACAAGGTGATCAGGTTGTCCCACGGGGGGTTTACAGTCTTAATCCCCATTTTACAGATGAGGGAACTGAGACCCAGAGAAGTGAAGTGACTTGACCAAAGTCACACAGCTGACAAGTGGCAGAGCCGGGATTTGAACCCATGACCTCTGACTCCAAAGCCCGTGCTCTTTTCCACTGAGCCACGCTCCTTCTCCCCTCCGAAAATGACCCCCCGCAGGATTCCGCCGCGGGTGGGCGGGGGTGGGGAACGGTCCAGGGCTAAAGATCTAGGGTCAGCCTGAGTAGTGAATCCTGCCGGAGGAGGAAGGAGAAACCCCACACCCCACCCCAGCCGCCCTCTGTGCGCCCCGGACGGGACCCGGAACCCTGACCCAAAATGGGAGAGGGAGGGGTCTCTCTAGGGCAGACCCCTTCCCCTTCCCTTCTGCCCTCTGAGCTCGCTCTTCTCCCCCCTCCCCCACCACGCCTTTTTCCTCCCCTTTCCCCCAAATCCCCATCCCAGCCCGGGATCTCAGCCTCTTTCCCCGGACTCCTGGGGCCGCGCTTCCTCGAGTGGAAGGTGTGGGGAGGGGAAAGTTAGGTTGTATATGTGTATATATGTTTGTACATATTTATTACTCTATTTATTTATTTATTTTACTTGTACATATCTATTCTATTTATTTTATTTTGTTAATATGTTTAGTTTTGTTCTCTGTCTCCCCCTTCTAGACTGCGAGCCCACTGTTGGGTAGGGACTGTCTCCATATGTTGCCAACTTGTACTTCCCAAGCGCTTAGTACAGTGCTCTGCACACAGTAAGCGCTCAATAAATACGATTGATTGATTGATTGATTGGAGGGGAGACGATACCCTGGGAGGCCGGAACACTCCCACTGGGGAGGCCGGGGGAGAGCCTCCGGGGAGAATCGGCCCAACCCCAGATAGCTACCTGTAAGCTCGCTGTGGGCAGGGAATGTGTCTGTTTATTGTTATATTGTCCTCTCCCAAGCGTTTAGTACAGTGCTCTGCACACAGTAAGCCCTCAATAAATGCGATTGAATGAATAAATGAACACTGGGATCTGAACCCAGGCAGAGCTAGAAAGAGCAGCGTTTCCAGGCTCGCCCCGCCGGCCTCTTGGAGATTCCTGGGTCCCTCAGGATGCTTGGGGGTCCCCCGACCCAAGAGAGTTGGCACTCCCTTTAGCTTTCCGAACAAAGGCTTGTTGGGCACAGTGCAGGAAGACCAGCCAGGACTGGACACCCCACCTCTTATGTGGGACTGGGACCGTGTTCGACCTGATTATGTGTGTCAAGCATTGCGCTAAGCCCTAACCGCCAGTTAATAATAATATGGTATTTGTTAAGCGCTTACTATGTGCCAAGCATTGTTCTAAGCACTGGGAGAGATACAAGGTAATCAGGTTGTCCCAAGTGGGGCTCACAGACCCAATGCCCATTTTACAGATGAAGTAACTGGGTCACAGAGAAGTTAAGCGGCTTGTCCAAGATCACACAGCAGACAAGTGCCGCAGCAGGGATTAGAACCCACATCCTCTGACTCTCAAACCCGCGCTCTACGAAGCCATGCTGCCTTCTCAGATCTGTTAATCAGATCGGACACAGTCTCTGACCCACAGTGTAAGAGCTGAACAAACGCCTCAATAATAATAATAATTATTACTATTATTATTTGTAGGGTCGGGCGCTGGGCGGGCGGGCTCCGACGACAAGGGCCTCTCAGAGCACAGACTACAAAGTCGAAGAGACGGGGCGGAGATCGGGGGAGGGGGCGGTGACCCCCATCGGATTCGGTAGATCCGTCATGTAGCGGTTTTCCAAGATGGGGAGCGGACCCTTTCCCCGCTGGGGTCTTGTCAGGGTCCGGGATTGCGGACAGGGGATTTGGGGAGGAGGAGCCTGGAATCTCTGTGTCCCGTGGCTGCCCGGGAGCTGGCGGGGGAAGGGGATGCGGGGACGTCTGTCGGTGGGCCTCTCAGCTTCCCGACCCGGTTTAGCGCCGGACCCCGAGCCCCGAGCCCAGAGGACAGGGAGGGAGGAAGCTTTTTCGCTTTGACGTCGGGAAAGCCCCGGGGGTAGAAATCGGGGGTTTCTCAGCGTGCCGAGAATCTTTCTAACAACGAAACTTCAATGCATCATTTCAATTTCAGTCCAGAGGAGCCAAGGGCCAGTGTCTGCCCGTGTCTGCCCCACGTTGACGAGAGGCACCGATTAGGCGACCCCACTCCAAGCAGACCCCGAGTCCTTGTTACGGAGCCCTTCAATGTATTAAGCAAAGACCGGGGCGACTTCTTTCAAATATCACATTAAAGGAACGCACACAATCCTCCAAATCAAGGTCTATATTTTCACTTACTTCTATTTCCTCATTTAAAAGCCACTGCCCATCAGTCCCCACAAGATGGGTGGGTCTCTATGTCCCCGATTTTAACAAAAATATTCCTCCAAATTATCAACACGAAAAAATGTGTAAAAGGTCAGGGATGCCGAGCATCTTCTCTCCCTTCTCCGTATGGCCTGGTGGCAGGGGAAACTGGCCTTTACAATCCAATAGAATACAATATTCTCAAGTGCTCAGTGGAGAGCCCCACACACAGTAAGAGCTCAGTAAGTACCATTGATTGATTGACTGATCAAGGGTCACGTCATCAGTGCAGTCTGGACTCCCAAACCTTTCTTTTGTCTTGCCCAGAACACCCCTTGTCCTACCTTTTTCCTTGACTCATTTTTCTCTAAAAACAACCCTGGAACAACTCACTCAAATTCTCACTCTTCCCTCCAGCAGATGAGGTGGGTGGACTCACTATGGCCTGAAGCTCAACTGATTTTGAAAAATTAAGATCAGTAAAAAATTTAGGTGGCATCTAACACTTTAATTTAGGGAGGTAAAATCTAGTTTTCCATGCATGAAGATGAATTCTCCAAGCCAACCAAAAACACATAAACAGCTTCCCTCTGGTCTAGTGAGAATTAGGGTGCCTAATTAAGGTGAGAATTTAGAGGTAACTCCCACCTGGTTTAGTGAGAGTTAGTGTGCCAATAACTGATTCAAGTATCTAGTAAAAGTCATTTTCTCACTGAACAGGATCTTTGAAAATAATCTTTTGTTTTTCAACATCTCCTGAATCGGTCAGTATTTACTGAGTTCCTACTTTGTGTAGAGCACTGGACAATCACTCTCCCCACCTTCCAAGCCCTACCAAAGGTGCACCTCCTCGAAGAGTCCTTCCCAGACTAATCCCCACTTTTCCTCAGCTCCCACTCCCTTCTGTGTCACTAGGACTCTCCTCCTTTGTTCTCCCCCACCTCCCCACCCTACAGCACTTATGTATATATGTATACTTGTATAATTCTATTTATATTGGTGCCTGTTTACTTGTATTGATGTCTTTCTTCCCCCCTCTAGACTGTGAGCTCTTTGTGGGCAGGGATTGTCTCTCTTTATTGCCGTATTGTACTTTCCAAACGCTTAGTAAAGTGACCTGCACATAGTAAGCGCTCGATAAATACGATTGAATGAATGAATGAACTAAGAGAATTAAGGGTGGGGAGGAAAAGAAGAAGGGGGGAGAGAGGCTGTCCCTTGGGAGAATGCGTGTGTTTCCCTTTGCTCTGGGAGTTTGTCTACCCCCAAAACACACACACTCACACACACATACTCACTCCCAGGCAGCCGCCGCAGACAGGGTTAACGCACTGAGTTGTGTTTGCGGAACTGCCATTGCTCAATCTGCAAATAACGTGGCGATGTTGACGGTTTCTCCGGCCCCCGGTAAAGTCGGCACGGCGTCGGCGGTAGCCTCGGACAGTTGGCAGTTCAGGCGAGAAGGCGGGGAGGGTGCGGGAAAAGGGACCTGGGCGATCTGGGGTCTCTCCATCCCCGGGGCCGGGGGTGGTGGGGGAGCGGGTGACCCCACAGCCCGAGGGTGGAGGTGGGCAGGGCTGCGGGGGGCTGCCCGCAGGACCCCTCTCTTCCTACCACGCTTAAAAACCTGCTCTTTCTCGTTTGTCTTTATGCAGATCGCCCGGCTGAACTCACCGGGGAAAGCCACCGGACCAAGGTAAATAGAGTCACCTCGCGCGGTCGAAAAGGGCCTGGGATCTAGCGCCACCCCCTCGTTCACTCAATCGTATTTACTGAGCGCTTACTGTGTGCAGGGCACTATACTAAGCGCTTGGGAAAGCACGATACAGCAAAAAGAGAGAGAGAACCCCTGCCCATAACGGGCTTACAGTCTGGTGGGGGCGGGGGGGGGGGACGAGACGGGACAGACATCAAAACAAACAGGCATCAATATAAATATGTAGAATTATAGATATATACATAAGTGCTGTGGGGTGGGGAGGGGAGAGAGCAAAGGGAGCGAGTCGAGGTGACGCGGAAGGGTGGGGAGTTGACGAAAAGGGGGCTTAATCTGGGAAGGCCGCTTGGAGGAGGTGCGCCTTCAGTAGGGCTTTGAAAGGAGGAAAAAGAGTGATTGTTTGGCGGATTTGAAGGGGGGGGGCGTTCCAGGCCAGAGGTAGGACGTGGGCCAGGGGTCGGCGGTGAGACAGGCCGTTCCCCGCCTCCTCATCCGCCCCGAACTGCTCTACTGTACTTTCCCAAGCGCTCAGTACAGTGCTCTGCACGCAGTAAGCGCTCAATAAATACGATTGAATGAATGAGACCTCGCCCCGTTAGCGCCGGGACTCCTGGGGGGGCAGCAGGTCACACAGAAATGGGAGGCGGCGGGTGTGGGGACCGATGGCAGTGCAGGTCAGAGGGGAGAGGGAAGCCTTTCTCCCGAGGGATGGATGTCTTGAGCTAATGAAGAAGGGCATCGCCTCCCCTCCCCCACCCCAAAAAAGTACTTCTTCGGTTTGGGTTGGGGGGAGGAGCAGAATGACCGATTAACTGGGAGGGAGGGATAAAGCAGCCCTTTGGGATTTCTGCGAGAAAGGGAAGGAAAAGTGGCCGGTGAACGGAGAAACGCATGGACACTCCCAGCCCTCCCCCGCCTGCTGTCTCTTCGCTACCCCTCCGCTTCCAGGAGCAAATGTTGACGGATAATAATAATAATGACGGTATTTGTTCAGCACTTACTATGTGCCAAGCACTGTTCGAAGCGCTGAGGTAGAAACAAGGTCATCAGGTTGTCCCAGGTAGGGCTCACAGACTTAATCCCCATTTTACAGATGAGGTAACTAAGGTACAGAGAAGTTAAGTGACTTGCCCAAAGTCATACAGCTGATAAGTGGCGGAGTCGGGATTAGAACCCACGACCTCTGACTCCCAAGCCCGTGCTGTTTCCACTACGCCACACTCCTTCTAGCGTGGCTAGATCGTGGAGGATCCGGGGAGAAGCGCCCGAAGCACTGTTCAGGGCTTAGAACAGTGTTTGGCACATACTAAGCCCTTAACAAATGCCATTATCATTATCATGGTGATGATGATGTCGCGGGGCCTTGGGGGCGAGTGCTGGGAAAGGGCGGCCGGAGAAAAGAAAGGAGAATTTGAATGGAAGTGCGACTTGTGTCATTTATCTAATAGCTCGATGGCCCAATCGGTTGTGGGGGCGGGGCTCTGCTGCCCCGGGGGCCACCTGAGCACACCTGAGCGCACCTGAGCGCACCTGGCGCGCAGGCTGCGACCTCCCTGTGTAAAGCAAGGACCGTGCCTGCTCTAGGGCATCCCCGCTCTCTTTCTCTCGTCCACGAAACAGTATCACCATAAGCATGCGAGTTCTGAGTTTTCTTCCTGCAAGGGAACAATAATAATAATAATGGTATTTCATTCAATTCATTCATTCAATCGTATTTATTGAGCGCTTACTGTATGCAGAGCACTGTACTAAGCGCTTGGGAAGTACAAATATTTGTTAGGCGCTTACTATGTGCCAAGCACTGTTCTAAGCACTGGGATAGATACAAGGTAATCGGGTTGGACACAATCCCTGTCTCACATGGGGCTTCCAGTCTCAATCCCCATTTTCAGATGAGGTAACTGAGGCAGAGAAATTAAGTAACTTGACCAAGTTCACACAACAGACAAGTGGCTGAGCCGAAATTAGAACTCACAACCTCTGACTCCCAAGCCCATGCTCTTGCCACTAGTGTTCAAACCGGTGGATCCGGTGCCAACCTCTCCCCCAACCCCCTCCTTTCATTATTCCATCCCTTCCTTCTTTCCCTTCTTCCCTCAGCCCTTCCCTCCTTTCTTCCCCAGACCCTCCTTCCCTTTTCCCCTCTCTCCACCTAACTCTCTTCCTTCCTTTCCCTTCCCATTTCTCTTCCTTTCTTCCTCTCTTCCTTCCTTAATTATTATTATTATGGTATTTGTTAAGTGCTTACTATGAGCCAAGCACTGTTCTAAGAGCTGGGATAGATACAAGGTCATCACGTTGTCCCACGTGGGGCTCACAGTCTTAATCCCCATTTTCCAGATGAGGTAACTGAGGCTCAGAGAAGTGAAGTGACTTGCCCAAGGTCACACAGCAGACAAGTGGCAGAGTTGGGGTTAGAAACCATGTCCTCTGACTCCCAAGCCTGTGCTCTTTCCACCAAACCCTTCAAGGCCCTACTGAGAGCTCACCTCCTCCAGGAGGCCTTCCCAGACTGAGCCCCTTCCCTCCTCTCCCTCTCGCCCCCCTCTCCATCCCCCCATCTTACCTCCTTCCCTTCCCCACAGCACCTGTATATATGTATATATGTTTGTACATATTTATTACTCTATTTATTTTACTTGTACATATCTATTCTATTTATTTTATTTTGTTAGTATGTTTGATTTTGTTCTCTGTCTCCCCCTTTTAGACTGTGAGCCCACTGTTGGGCAGGGACTGTCTCTATATGTTGCCAATTTGTACTTCCCAAGTGCTTAGTACAGTGCTCTGCACACAGTAAGCGCTCAATAAATACGATTGATGATGATGATGACTAAACCACGCTGCTCATTCCTTCCTTCCGCAGTCTTCCTTTCTTCCTCCCCTTTCCATCCCTTCCCTTCCCCAAACTTATGTCCAAGTGGGGTAACAAGCTGGGCTGACAGGGCCCGAGGAGGCTGGCTGGGCGGAGATCCAGCTCCCTGCCCAAAGCGCTGGGCTTCCAGCATCTGCCCTGCTGGCACTCTCAGTGGATCTAGTCTCACAATGAGTGTCCCCCAGGTGAAGCCAAGTCCCAGGCTCGGGAACCCCAGCTCTCTTGGTGGCGGTTGTGGCCAAAGTGCACGGCTTTTTTTAAAAATAATAATAATAATAATGATAGCATTTATTAAACACTTACTATGTGCAAAGCACTGGTCTAAACGCTGGGGAGGTTACAAGGTGATCAGGTTGTCCCACAGAGGGCTCACAGTCTTAATCCCCATTTTACAGATGAGGTAACCAAGGCACAGAGAAGTTAAGTGACGTGCCCAAAGTCACACAGCTGACATTTGGCGGAGCCGGGATTTGAACCCATGACCACTGACTCCAAAGCCCATGCTCTTTCCACTGAGCCACACTGCTTCCCCTCTCAGCAGGAACTGCATGGATTTCCCGCAAAACTTCTTGGGGTGGGGGGTGGGGGGGGGAGTGTGTGTGTGTGTGTGTGTGTGTGTGTGTGTGTGTGTGTGTGTGTGTGTGTGTGTGTGTGTGCAAAACGACATCCTGGGAAGAGAAAGAAACTGAAATACATCTTCTACCCAGGGATTTCTTGTCTTTCTGGAATCGCTAAAACCCACAATTAGGAGAGTCATTGAACAAATACCAAGCTTCAAAGAAGAAGAAACTAAAACAATGAAGATGCCCCGGGCAACAGGTTATTTTTAAGAATACCGTTTATATTTTCTAGGAGAAGCACCAGGCAATGTGTGTAAAAGAACTCGAATTACCCCATCCCTTAGAGCTGCCCTGGGTTTATGGGATCAGTTTTGCTCATTACCTGAGAACTATGGTCTACAATTAGGTGGCACAATATTTCTACATCAGTCTGCCCCGACCTTAAAGTGTGAGCTTCTTGTGGGCAGGAATCATGCCTTGGGCTACTGAGTATGGGCTACTATGGTGTATTGTGACCCGAGGGTGTTCAATAAATTTGAAATCCTAGCATATATGATCTGTTTCCAAAATAATTGACCTAATTTTAAGGGAGGGGGGGGTCTTCAGTTTACAAGGGCTTAACTTGTATCAGTTGATTAACTTGAACTACCCCAGCACTTAGACCAGTGCTTGACACATAGTAAGTGCTTAACAAATACCATAGTTATTATTATTGTTATTATTATATCCAAATGGGCCATGTTCAAATTTGGTGTTCCAAAGAGCTTAACCGACACATTCGTTTGGGACTATGCTAAGGTACTTTTACATCCTGTCACTAAATTCCCTGATAAGAATAATAATAATAATATGTATTAAGTGCTTTCTATGTTCCAGGCACTGTACTAAGCGCTGGGGAAGATACAAGCAAATCATGTTGGACATAGTCCCTGTCTCACATGGGGCTCATAGTCTCAGTCCCCATTTTACAGGTGAGGTGACTGAGGCACAGAGAAGTGAAGTGACTTGTCCAAGATCATAGAGCAGATAAGTGGCAGAGCTAGGATTAGAACACCTTACCTTCTGCCCCCCAGGCCCAAGTTCTATTCACTACACCATGTTGCTTCTCTATGATGTGTCAGCCAGCCAGCCATGCAGGCCTCACCCCTGTTCCTTTCTCTCTGTCTCTCTGTCTCTCTCCGTCTCTGTCTCTCTGTCTCTCTCTGTCTCTGTCTGTCTCTCTCTGTCTCTGTCTCTCTCTCTCTCCTCCCTCTCCTGCATGTTGGTTGCTGTGGGGGAATCAGGATTTTTCCTCTCTGCTGCTTAGTTGAAAGAGCACTGGACTGGGAGTCAGGAAACCCAGGTTCTAATCTGGTTTTCTGCTGAAGCAGTGTGGCTCGGTGGAAAGAGCACAGATTTGGAGTCAGAGGTCATGGGTTCAAATCCCAGCTCAGCCAACTGTCAGCTGTGTGACCTTGGGCAAGTCACTTAACTTCTCTGGGCCTCAGTTATCTCATTTGTTCAATGGGGATTAAGACTGTGAGCCCCCCATGGGACAAGCTGATCACCTTGTAACCTCCCCAGCGCTTAGAACAGTGCTTTGCACATAGTAAGTGCTTAATAAATGCCATTATTATTATTATTATTACTTGCCTACTGGATGACCTGGGGCAAAGAATTTATCTTCTCTGGGCCTTAGTGTCCTCATCTGTAAAAAGGGGATCAGCTACTCATTACCCCTCGCTCTTAGTCAAAAGTCAATCAATCAATCATATTTGAAGCAGCGTGGCTCAGTGGAAAGAGCACAGGCTTTGAAGTCAGAGGTCCTGGGCTCGAATCCTGGCTCTGTCAATTGTCAGCTGTGTGACTTTGGACCAGTCACTTAACTTCTCTGTGCCTCAGTTACCTCATCTGTAAAATGGGGATAAATACTGTGAGCCCCCTGTGGGACAACATGATCATCTTGTAACTTCCCCAGCACTTAGAACAGTGCTTTGCACATAGTAAGTGCTTAATAAATGCCATTATTATTATTATTATTAACTGAGTACTTACTGTGTGCAGAATGGTGTACTAAGCACTTGGGAGAATATGATATAACAATATAACGGAGTTGGTAGACACGTTCCCTGCCCACAGCAGTCTAGAGGGGAGACAGACATTAATATAACTGAATAAATTACAGATATGTACATAAGCGCTGTGGGGCTGAAGGAGGGGTGAAGAAAGGGAGAAAATCCAAGTGCAATGTGAGAATGTGAACCCCTTGTGTAACAGGACCTGTGAACAACTGATTATCTTGCTTCTAACCCTAGAGCTTGGTACACAGTGGGCTTAATAAAGTCTATCATTAATTAACCCCAAATGTTGATTTGTATAATTACAAAAAGATTGGGTGTTGCTTGCTTTAGCATATGCTATGACTTGACATTTAATGTGACAACCTGGAGTCCAGTCCCCTGGCTCTAAATTGACAACTTTTGCAATTAAATGCAGAAGGGAGACCCAGAAAGAGGCAAGTGGCAGTTGGGAATCACGGGATATGTGTTGGGAGAGGGGGCCACAGGGGAAGCAAGTAATCAAACAGGTGCTGCCCCATAGACCCCAGAGCTAGTACAGGCCCATGTAGACCCCAGTTAGGCCTGGCCCTTGAGGTCAGAAACTACGTCTACTATTAGACTCTTTTGAGGGTTTAGTACAATGCTTTCTACAAAGTGGGTGCTCAGTAAATACCACTGATGGATACGTATGCTAGGCCCCAAGTACTTTGACAATGCTTTGATTGTAAACACTACACTTAAAAAGAAGAAAAGTTTATATCGTGAAAAAAACCTCAAATATATCATGAAAGTTACCTGCTTTCCAAACCAGTGTGAAACAATTTTTCCCCTCCATGTGGATGGATTCAAACAGTCAGTCAACCGATGGCATTGCTGGAATAATTACTACAGGTTGAGGTCTGCACTGGCAGCTTGGGAGAGTATAGCAGAGGTATAAAACACAATCTCTGCCCTGTATTTTGAATTTCCCAAGTAGCTACTGCAGTGCTACTAGTGAAGGAGCTTTTTCAGTCTAACATGAGGGACAGATACAGCATAATTTACAGATTGGAGGAAGAAGAGAGTGGCAAGATGGATGTGTAAATGAGTAAGTGCTCAAATAGTAGAGTGTGTACATCGTAGCATACAAAGGAGGTGCGGGTGGTAGCAAGTGCGAGAGTGCTGGGGTGGAAGTGAGGAGGAAATGTGGTTTCCCCTCCCACTTGAAAGCGGTACTACCACCTTCAACGGTGACTGGGTCTGAACCCAGCTCTGAGCACACTGCACTTCAGCTGATTCGCCAACTTGTTCTAGAAAAATTGGAACATAGTTGTCATGGGAAACTTTTCAACAGAACTACAAGCTAGAATTTGGACAAGGAGGTCCCGAAATGGATCAAGAGAAACCACACAGCTAAACCTGACCTTAGGGAAACATCTCAATCAGTCAGTCTGTCAGTGATATTTATTGAGGGCTCGCTGGATGTAGAACACTGTACTGTTTGGGAGAGTATGACAAAGCAGACACAGACCCTGCCCTCTAGTTTACACTCTAGAGAGAGGGGAGACAGACAGTGCTTTGCACATAGTAAGCGCTTAACAAATGTCATCATTATTATAATAGAAAACAGATAGAAGGTAGAGGAAAAAGAGGCAAAATAAATGTTAGTGCTTAAATAAAGTGGTGTGTGAGATACATACAAAAGTGTGTTTGTGTAGCGCTGAAGTGGAGGTTGGGGGGCAGGGTAGGGGTTGTAATCTGGGAAGAGGAGAAATAAACCTGGGAAGGCCTCCTGAAGGAGATAATTCTTCTAAATAGTGGATTATCACCAAATATGGTTTGGTGGATATGAAGGGGGAAGGAAATTTTAGGCTGGGGTAGAGGCATGAATCGGAGTTCTGTGGCTGGAAAGCAGAAAGCGGCCTTCTTTGGAGGCTCAGAGCAAGCTTTTGAATAGAAGAGATGAGGTGGGATAACTTTCCTTTCCTTTTTCTCCCCAGTTGTTGTTTGGTCTGCCTTCTATTCTCCGGTGTTGGCCTTAACAATGGCAGCTTTTATCATCCCTTTCCAAAGGCTCTTCATTTTTTTCTTTTATTTTATTTTTTTTGTGTGGTCCGCTTTGAGTCAAAGATGTTTCTTAATCACACCTGAATTAGAAGTGTCATGATATTTGGAAACATTCCAGCTTTGTCTCCTTTACTGCTGTACCAGTGTTATAAATAGCTTCCTGATGATACTGAGAGGTGATTAAAGGTTCCTGAATGCAGTCTTTGGAAACCCCCTTATTAACTATCTTTTTGATGTAAAGAGTTTGCAAAGGTTACCCTCTGCCCGGCACTAAGACCTATTTCACCAAGTCTTGGGAATGCTAGGTTTTCTTCCACTTGCTGCAAATTCCATCTTAATGCATTCCATTTCCGAAGCTTCCTGACAGACAACGTCAGAGCTGTTAGAGGGTGGTTAAAAGTCTTATCTTTTTTCTTAGCTAATAGGCATTTGGTTGAAGAGTATGACTAAAATGGATCTTGAAAACCTGAAGAGTACTTTATTTTGCAGTCGTGAACAATTTGTCTTTCAGTTGTTAAGGCTCAGCTTGCTTCTTTCCCTTTTGAAAATGCGCCATAATTTGATAGTTTTCTTGTTTTAGCCACATTTTGCCTGTAACAGCTAAACAGCTTTGTAAACAAAAGTTGCTTGTGTAAGCAACAGAAAGCAGGGTACATAGAGCAGAAGTCTTTCAACAATTGACTAAGTAAATGGGTGTGTGTGAGAGGGCTTCCCTCATGAAACTTTAAATAAGATCCTATGAACCCTAATACAATCTGGGGGTAGTGGTAAACAAAAGCATGTGTGTTAGATGCTGGCATTTAGGGAGAAAAATCAACTATATTGTGTTTCTTTTTGACGGCAGGGTTCTTTTAAGTTTTGTAATCAACATGATCTTGGAGTCTCTAGAAAAATGACTCCACTGAGTATGCAGATATGAAAGTTTTTGATGTATGAAGGTCAATTTCTAGTTCAAAAAAAGTCACTGCATTCTGATAAAACAAAAAAATTAACTGTTTTCAGATATGAACTTGTCTGAATTCAAGATACTACTCAAGACAGACTTCTGTGAGTTTCTATTTTCCATGGGAGTGTTCTGAAAGGTTTGCAGTGGAAGAGAGTCAGATCTTTGTTTTCTGAGCCTTTTCACTACAAATGCAGTTTCTTTTAGGGGTGGCTTACTCTAAAATAGAATTAAGATCATTCTAATAACCTAAGATGGGTTATTGATAGAATTAGAACTCCCATTGTCTGCCAATGCCTAAATGTTTGTGCATGAGATTTTTGAAAAATCTATCTGATTCTGTTCTTTAAACAACCTCAACCTCGTCTCTTGGATCTTTAACATATCTCATAAATTAAACATGAACTAGTAAATATTAAGCATAACATAAATGAAGATAGGGTCTTTGGTAAAATCATGACCTAGAGACTCTGCTACCTTTTAATCTCGTTAAAACGCATACCCAGGATTCATTAAAACAATGGTCTTCCCTCTGCTAGCATGTATTAATTTTACAAAGGTGAATATTTAGGGTGATGGGATTTTAGATAGCTATTGAAATCTCATTCTATTCTCTACAATTATATATACTTCTGGGGAAGATTTGTTTGTTTTGGTTTTTTTTTATTTTTTATTTTGTTTTATTTTAGTTTGAAAAAAACCCCACAAAGGTAAAAATCCACCTCCTATTCTTTAAAATCTCACTTTTTCTGTGTATTGCAGTGCTCTTGGAAAACCTCTCTTATGCTCCCCCCAAACACACACACACACACACACACACACACACACACACACACACACACACACACATGGTTTCAGAGGAGTAGGTTATTTGTTTTGTTTTCTGGGTGTTTTTACACTTAATCCTTTCTCCTGGTTAGATCACAACTTTCAGGATCCCCCACCCCCAATAAAAGGACCCTTCTGTCAAATGGAAGCTAATCCTTTCTATCCTGGGTTTGAGGCACTTATGAATGGTGGGTGAAATTGGGGATCCATGTTCTGATGTGAATTTAAAAACCAATGAATGACCTTTGGGTGCTATCTTTGCCCTTCCATCTAAAATGGACAATGGGAGAAAATCTGGATTTGGCCTTGATGGGCTTAGAAAACATTATGAACACATCGAAGTCACTTTTAAACCATCCAATAGGTACATAATAACATTGCTTCCACTAAACTGTAGAAATTCTTGAGCCCCCAATAGTTTGTCCGAAGATTTTTAATGGAATCCGTAACACTCTCTCACAGTAATTCATTCATTCAATCATATTTATTGAGCATTTACTGTGTGCAGTGCACTGGCACCGTAAACTAAGCCTTTGTAAAGTACAATTCAATAATAAAAAGAGACAATCCCTGCCCACACCGGGCTTACAGTATAGAGGAAGTCTAGAAGTCTAGTGAGTAATGAGGCAGTTGGGCTTCAAACAGCTAGAGACTTTAGTGAGGTTTTCAATGTGCAAATTTGAGAGTTGAAAGGAATATCTTTAAGCGCAAGATCACCAGTCTTTAGCTTTTGTTCTTTTTTTAGTATTTTCCCAAATTTCAGAAGTGCCAATCCAAATCCAAATGAGCATGATCTTTTTGGGGGATGGATAACTTTGGGATTTCCCTTCCAAAAACAGTTTGGGACCCTAAGGCATACCTCAGCAAACCCTGCAAAACCAAGGCCCCAAATAGACTCTGGCTGGAGTTTTCTAGACCTTCTAGAAGGTAGGCTTCATGGCCTGAAATGTGTTCATTATTGAAGAACATTGAAGAATTGTATTCATTATTCTTCTAGACTGTGAGCCCGTTGTTGGATAAGGACTATCTCAATATGTTGCCGATTTGTACTTCCCAAGGGCTCTGCACACAGTAAGCTCTCAATAAATATGATTGAATGAATGAATGAATTGAGCACTTACTGTGTGCAGAGCACTGTACAATTCGGCAACAGATAGTGACAGTTCCTACCCTACAATGGGCTCACAGGCCTGTGCTCTATCCACCAGGCCACACTGCTTGATAGACAAACTTGGGACCACTATTATTATTTTTATTATGGTATTTTTCAAACATTGTTCGATTCATTAGGGTAAATACTTGTTGATCAGGTTGGGCACAGTCCCTGTCCCACTTGGGTTTCACAGTCTAAGTAGGAGGAATAACAGGTATTGAATCCCCATTTTACAGGGAACTAAGGCCCAGAGAAGTTAAGTGACTTGCTCATATTGACACAGTAAGCAATTTGCAGAGCTGGGATTAGAACTCAGGATCTTAAATTCTCAAGCCCCTGCTCTTACCCCTAAACCAAGCTATTTCTTTGCCCATTCAATCAATCAGTCCGTCAATGGTATTAGAGAGCTTACTGTGTGCGGAGCACTCTTCTAAGTGCTTGAAACAGTGAGGCTTAACTGAATTTTTCTTGTAGTTCATGCTCAGGAACTTGTAAAATATTTTAAAGAAACTATATCAACATCACCTCTCAATGATAAAGTAAACGGGGGGTGGGGGGGCTGTTATGCTACATCCTTCACTCATTCTGAATTATCTGTAAATTTCAAAATACCTATGTCAAAGGTCTCAGTCTAGATTTTGGGAGGATTTTTAGAATGCTAAAGCTAAAAAATATCTAACATGGGCTTTGTACTTAAGCAACACACTGAAATGCAATGGAAAAATTTTTTAAATCCATTTTTGATTTACTTCACAGCAACATGTCACACTTAGAACTAATTCAGGCAGCTCTTTCTTCCCTTCACATTGGCCATGTTACAATCTGATGGCAACTGAATGCATTGTGGAACTCCTTAATGAATGAGTGAATGAGGTAAAGGAAATAAACGAAGTGTAGCAAGGAGGCCTCCCTGTTGAAAAGGGCTCTAGATGCAGAAAAATAAGCTTGGTGTTTTGGAGGGTTTTTTTGTGGGTTTTTTTTGGTGCGGGGGGAGCTGTAGCATTTGAATTGAGATATTATTGAGGTAAGGCCAGGTAATTGCTTTCTTTTCTCCTTTTGTCATTCCGGAGGTGGGAACAATAGGTGCTATTTGGGGTTGAGATCTGCCCTTCTAACCTTTGCTGCTCTTAAAATGCCTTCGGGTCATCAGAAGATTCCTCGTGCCTTTTAATTTTTTTAATTTAATTTAATTTTTAACTAAGGGGAGATTATTGGAGCATAATACCGATCAACCTGGAGATTAGTAAGGAACTATTGATTCTCCACACTGCTCTCAACAGTTTTTCTTTGGACTTAACTTTTTTTAAAAAATCCTTGTCTTCATTATTTCAGTTTCCCCAGACAGATGCCACCCCTGGGGGAAGGAGGCAGCAGAGAATTAGCAGCAGAAAAGAGCCGGGAACGGGAGGTCAGCTTGGAAGAAGTCAGGACATTAGCAAGACTCCCCGTTGGAAAGGTTTTCTACTCCAAACTGCCACTTAGAGGACCCTTGGAGGATTGGGTTGTCTGCCTTGGCCAAGCTGTGGTTGAACCAGCTGCTAATTTAGGCCCAGCTGGATGGCCTTGGTCTACATCAAAATGGCATTTATTAAATATTTATTATTTATTGAGAAGCAATGTGGCCTAGTGAATAGAGCTAGGCATGGGAGTCAGAAGGACATGGATTCTAATTCCGGCTCTGCCACTTGCCTGCTATGTGATACTGGGCAAGTCGCTTAACTTCCCTGTGCCTCAGTTACCTCATCTGTAAAATGGGGATTAAGACTATAAACCCCACGTGGGACATGGACAGTGTTTAACTCGATTAGCTTTTATCTACCCCAGCACTTACTACAGTGCCTGGCACATAGTAAGCGCTTAATAAATAACGTAAGCCCATTGTTGGGTAGGGAACATCTCTATGTGTTGCCGACTTGTACTTCCCAAGCACTTAGTACAGTGCTCTGCACATAGTAAGTGCTCAATAAATACAATTGAATGAATGAATAAATATCATTAAAAAAAACTCAAGTGCTTGCTATGTGCTAAGGCCAGGGGGAGCTTGGACACAGACCCTGTGCCACAAGAGGCCCAAATGCCTGTGAGAAAAGCAGGAATCTTATCCACATTTTTCGGATGAGGAAACTGAGGCCCAGAGAGGTGGAGTGACTTTCTGTGAGTCACTCAGCAGTTGGGTGGCCAAGCTGGGAAAGAACAAGGATCTCCTGACATCCTTCCAGGCCCATGCTCTTTCCACTAGGCCTGAAGATGGGGGAATTCCAAGTGAACAACACTCACTCTGCTCCTGAACAGATCCAGAAATGCCAGTGGGACAAGGCCAACAAGGGAGATGAATTGTGCCCTTGCTGCTCTTCCTATTTGGGCTGGGCACATGTAGAAACGCTGGCTGTAAGTGAGCACAATTCCTTCTGGGACATGCCCAAGGGTTTTTAGATTTGCCTCCAACCCAGGTGGGCACTCCCTGAGACCCAGTTTGCGTGACTGTCTATCTCCACTCAGCAGGGCAGGCTGCGGAGCAAAATGTTGGAACTGTCCGAGTTCAGCCTATGTGCTGGAGCTCAGAGGCTGAGGGGGAAAGTCAGTCAGTCATTTTTATTGAGTGCTTACTGTGTGCAGAACATGACACACAAGTGCTTGGAAGACCATAACAATAAACAAACACCTTCTCTGCCCACAGCAAGCTTACAGTCTAGAGGGGGAGACAGACAGCAATAGAAATAAATAAATTCCAGCTCTGTACCTAAGTTCTGTGGGGCTGGGAGTGGGGGATGAATAAAGGAAGCAAGTCAGGGTGATCCAGAAGGGAGTGGGAGAAAAGGAAAGAAGGGCTTAGTCAGGGAAGGTCTCTTGGAGGAGAAGTACCTTTAATAAGGCTTTGAAGCTGGGGAGAGAGGGGTGCTCTTCAGGGGAGTAGGGTGGACCAGTCCTCCGAGAACCACAGGTGGTCTTTCCGAGGGGATGGGCCTGGGGTAGTCAGATTCTTTAGCCCAATGGTCAAAGTGGCTTGGGTTCAACTTGTGCCTTGGATTAGTTCCTAGTTCCCACTTCCTGATTGGTTAAGTGTCCACGGGGTGAACGGGCAGGTAGCTGGGCTCTTGGGTGAGGTCAGAAAAGACATGAGTGATCTATGCTCTGCAGAGCAGGCCCTGAACACAAAGGAGGGTAGTGGCCCAATGAAGAGAGCACAAAACTGGGAGTCAAGAGGCCTGGGTTCAAGTCCTTCCTCTGTCACTTGCCTGTGGTGTGATCTTGGTCAAATCTATTAACTTCTCAGGACCTCAAATTACTTATCTGTAAAATGAGGGCAAAATACTGTTCTCCGTCCTTAGACTGTGATCCCTGAGTGGGACAGGCATTGAGTTCAATCTGATTATCTTGCATCTATCCCAGTTATTAGTTCACAGTAAGCACATGATAAATACCATCGTTTTTAAGGCACAGTTCCTGTGAGCATTGGGCATGAACTGAAGATGAGATTTACTTCAAATCCAAAACTTCCTTCTGATAAATTATTGTCCTTAGATACCCTCCTCCCTGCCCCAGCAGGGTTGTCCAATGGGAGCACAATCTCCAATGAAGACAAAATTTTGCTTCTCTACTGAATGGTGGATCACAGTGTCAGGAGAGGCTTGGGTTCTGAGGCTTATATTCTTTTCATCACAGCTTTGTACCCCTGTGACTGATGGAAGGGTGAGTGGTCATTTGGAAAAAATATTGATTTTCTTCCCTACCCAAGAGTTGTGGAATGTAGCAGCAGTGGTTCTATTTGGGAAGGGGGACGAATGGTTTTGGTTTGGGGTGGGGACATGTGTATGTGTGTTTTGCTGGTGGAATGCACACCTGTGAGTACAGAATTTGGGCCACTGGGTTTGTGTACATCCACCCCTGACATTCAGATCAAAGTCCCCTGGGTATTATACACCTGAGAAAAGGAACGGCCAACTTTTGTCAATGCTACCCAGAGCTCATAGTATCCAGTCCCAAGACTGGCTGGTTTGACTTTCTTTCCTCAGGTGCTTTGGAGAGAGAGGAAAATTGAACCTGTATTAGTTAAGCCTGCGTTCATGAGCCGTGAGCTAAATGCACTAGGGAACTAAGCCTGCATTCGCTAGTTAAACCTATATGCGTTAGCTAAGCCAGCCTTTGTTAACTTTAGTTAAGCCTGCACTAGTTAAGTAGGCAGGCATTCAGGCTCCCAAAATACAAGCTGCTTCTCCTCCTCCTCTCCCCTCATAGAGATATTTCAGGTGAAAGTGCTTTGTGGTTTTTACCTGAGATACCAGAATCATCAAAACAAACAAACTTGGGTGTAGGGGGAGAGTTCCGTTGTCTGGGGAGTTTTGCTGTTGTTAATCTGAAAAGCAGCATGGCCTAGTGGAAAGAGCAGGGCCTGAAAGTCAGAGAAGCTGGGTTCTAACTCTTACTCTGCCACTTACCTGCTGTGTGACCTTGGGCAAGTCACTTACCTTCTCTCTAAGTCACTTCCCTTATCTGCAAAATGGGGATTCAATACCTGTTCTCCCTCCTAGAGTGAGTCCCAGGTGGTACCTGATGATCTTGTATCTACCCCAGCGCTTAGTATAGTCCTTGGCACATAGTAAATGCTTAGCAAATATTACAGTGATTATTATTGTCTTGCAGTTCAGTAAAGTAATATTCAAGAAAAATGTGAACAGCAAGAACACACAAGTAATCAAGTATGAAAATGGAGGTCACCCCTTCCCCAGGAGAATCTTTGTATTTTCTTTTAGGGCACAGCAGGGTTGGGGGTGGGGAGGTGGAGGGCTGACAGTGTTTAAAAAAGCTGAAGTGTGGAAAGCCAGGTCAGTGCAATCGAGCCCTCGGCAAATATTGATCACTTGAACAAAACAGTTTGGGGGAGGGAGTCAAGGATCTGGAGTAGCTTGCCCTCTAGTTTTCTTTTCAAGAGAGACTGTTTCTCCTGCCCTTGGGTGGGAAGATGGGATAGCCTCAACTTTCACATTGTACCTATAATGGTTTTGGTTTTTGTTAATCTCTGGATGCTGATGGTGGAGGAAAAGTGCAGGTGGTAGAAGAACAGGCAAGGGAAGGAGAAGAAGTGGAGGCGATCATTTTCCTTCTCTTTCCACTGCCTGTTCTGATACCATTTCATTTACTGCTGAATTCTGAATGATTCGATTTTGAATAATCTATTTTCTCATTTTAAACGATTTGCACCCAAAGTGTCAGAAATAGAGATTGGGGGACAGGGAGGAGGAATGTTATTCCCTAAGAACATGTTAGCTCTGATCCATGGCTGGCGCAGGGGAGAAGACAGGCCAAAGAAGGGCCAAAATAGGTTTAGTGTAAAAAAAAAAAAAATTCAACCCTGGCCATTTCCCACCTTTCTTGAAGGGAAACAAAGACTTCGAGCTGGAACTTCAGCACCTCCAGGCTAACGCCCTCCCTCCCCTTCTCCCCCCTTCCTCTCCCCCATTCCTGGGCGCATTATTTCCTGGGGAAAGTAAAGTGAATTTACTACTGATATTTTGGAGATCCTTCATTCTTAAGTGTCCTTTTGTGCAAACTAGGTGACTTTAGATGTAAATACAGAAAGTTGGAATCCTCTTTTGAGGCTTTTAAGGGTGACCCATTCAAGAAGACTTTGCCCGTGTTTAAACACCCCTTATCAAAACTTAATTTCCATGAATGATGGATTTTGGCACTTGATGGAAGGGTGAAGAATGTTTAATTACCCTATTTTCATGTGCTAATGAAGTCAGTGTGACTTAAGGCGGTTTTTTTTCTCCTACTAAGGTAGGCTGTTTGATTATGCACATGACTTCTTATGTTTCTCTCCCGGGCTCTGTCTCTACTAAATGGCTGTCTTATTAAGTAACAGTGGCTAATCTGTCTGTCTGACCACAGGCCTTGGCCTTCTTATGTTCGAATGGTCTGTAATTAGCAAAGCTGTCAAACAGGAGTCGTCTTTTCAGTGAACGTTTTGGAAACAGGGCTCAAATCCTGCAATGCTGAAAACCATAAAGGTCCGGAGTCTCATGGCCCCTCATCTCTCCATATGGTATTTTACCCTCTATCTGTAGTGGATTTTAGTGTCTGTTGTTGGCTAATTCTATTGCACTCTCCTGAACTCTGTGTCCAATGCTAATAATCATAATTAGGGCATTTACTAAGTGTTTACTATGTGCCAAGTGCTTTACAAAGAGCTGGGATATATGGGATAGAGCTGACATAGGGCACAGTCAGGAGGATGGGTATTTAATCCCCATCTTACTGATGAGGAAACTGAAGCACAGATAAGCTCAGTGACTTGCCCAAGGTCACAAAGCAGGCAAGTGGAGGGGGCAGGACTAGGTCCCAGATCTTCTGCCTCTCAGCCCCAGGTTGTCTCCAATCAATCAATCGTATTTACTGAGCACTTACTATGTGCAGAGCACTGTACTAAGCGCTTGGGAAGTACAAGTTGGCAACATATAGAGACAGTCCCTGCCCAACAGTGGGCTCACAGTCTAGAAGGGAGAGAGAGTGTAAGGACTAAGTAAACAGCACTGATTGATAGCACTGCTGCAGTGTGCTGATTAAAATGAAGATAACTGTTCTAACAGGAAGAAACAGAGAAAAACTTCAGTGGATTTCAGCTAGTTGTTTAAACAAAGTTTGGATAGTCAGATGTCCAGCAAATAAGTTACAAGCTCCTCAAGGGCAGGGATCCTGTCGACTCCTCTCAAGTGCTACTCCAGCCACCTGTGCTTCTGACCCCATTCCCTCTCATCTTATGAAATCTCTCGCTCCATCCCTTCTCCCCTCCTTAACTTCCATCTTCAACCGCTCACTCTCCACTGGTTCCTTCCCCTCTGCCTTCAAACATGCCCATGTCTCTCCCATCCTAAAAAAAACCCTCTCTTGACCCCACCTCACCTTCTAGTTATCGTCCCATATCCCTCCTACCATTCCTTTCCAAACTCCTTGAACGAGTTGTCTACACGCGCTGCCTAGAATTCCTCAACAACAACTCTCTCCTCGACCCCCTCCAGTCTGGCTTCCGTCCCCTTCATTCCACGGAAACTGCGCTCTCAAAGGTCACCAATGACCTCCTGCTTGCCAAATCCAACGGCTCATACTCTGTCCTAATCCTCCTCGACCTCTCAGCTGCCTTTGACACTGTGGACCACCCCCTTCTCCTCCACACGTTATCTGACCTTGGCTTCACAGACTCCGTCCTCTCCTGGTTCTCCTCTTATCTCTCCGGTCGTTCTTTCTCAGTCTCTTTTGCAGGCTCCTCCTCCCCCTCCCATCCTCTTACGGTGGGGGTTCCCCAAGGTTCAGTGCTTGGTCCCCTTCTGTTCTCAATATACACTCACTCCCTTGGTGACCTCATTCGCTCCCACGGCTTCAACTATCATCTCTACGCTGATGACACCCAGATCTACATCTCTGCCCCTGCTCTCTCCCCCTCCCTCCAGGCTCGCATCTCCTCCTGCCTTCAGGACATCTCCATCTGGATGTCCGCCCGCCACCTAAAGCTCAACATGTCGAAGACTGAGCTCCTTGTCTTCCCTCCCAAACCTTGTCCTCTCCCTGACTTTCCCATCTCTGTTGACGGCACTACCATCCTTCCCGTCTCACAAGCCCGCAAACTTGGTGTCATCCTCGACTCCGCTCTCTCATTCACCCCTCACATCCAAGCCGTCACCAAAACCTGCCGGTCTCAGCTCCGCAACATTGCCAAGATCCGCCCTTTCCTCTCCATCCAAACCGCTACCCTGCTAATTCAAGCTCTCATCCTATCCCGTCTGGACTACTGCACTAGCCTTCTCTCTGATCTCCCATCTTCGTGTCTCTCTCCACTTCAATCCATACTTCATGCTGCTGCCCGGATTATCTTTGTCCAGAAACGCTCTGGACATATTACTCCCCTCCTCAAAAACCTCCAATGGCTACCGATCAATCTGCGCATCAGGCAGAAACTCCTCACCCTGGGCTTCAAGGCTGTCCATCACCTCGCCCCCTCCTACCTCACCTCCCTTCTCTCCTTCTACTGCCCAGCCCGCACCCTCCGCTCCTCCACCACTAATCTCCTCACTGTACCTCGCTCTCGCCTGTCCCGCCATCGACCCCCGGCCCACGTCATCCCCCGGGCCTGGAATGCCCTCCCTCTGCCCATCCGCCAAGCTAGCTCTCTTCCTCCCTTCAAGGCCCTGCTGAGAGCTCACCTCTTCCAGGAGGCCTTCCCAGACTGAGCCCCTTCTTTCCTCTCCCCCTCGTCCCCCTCTCCATCCCCCCGTCTTACCTCCTTCCCTTCCCCACAGCACCTGTATATATGTATATATGGTTGTACATATTTATTACTCTATTTATTTATTTTACTTGTACATTTCTATCCTACTTATTTTATTTTGTTGGTATGTTTGGTTCTGTTCTCTGTCTCCCCCTTTTAGACTGTGAGCCCACTGTTGGGTAGGGACTGTCTCTATGTGATGCCAATTTGTACTTCCCAAGCGCTTAGTACAGTGCTCTGCACATAGTAAGCGCTCAATAAATACGATTGATTGATTGATTGACTATCTCTATCATACTATCTCAAGAGCTTTATATAGTGCTCTGCACACCGTGAGTGCTCAGTGAATGCTGATTGCTTGATGGAATTGTGGAGGTTTAAAGCACCACCTCATCCCCTGCAGGGCAGGGTTTGTGTGCTATGAAATGTCCTTGATTCTTAACCCACGGATGGTATTCTGAACCAATACACCTAGACGTTCTTTCTTACTTCTTTAAGGGAATAAGCTCTGGAGAGATGAGTAAAAATTTGTGCTGCTTGGCCAAATCGTGGTGGTGGATTGAATCGAGTTCCCCATCCATTTCAGAGATGGAAACTAGAGACCTGCAGGGCCGACTCAGGGAGGGTCGTTGTGTGTTTCTGGTCAGGGGTGGGGGAGGAGATACGAATTTAAGGGACTGTGGTATTCAGGAGGAGCTCTGAGGGAGATTTCAGGGAAGGGGCTTTGAGAGTTTATGTTTGGAGACGGGGCCTCAAGGAGCTGTGGCACTGTCGGGGGGGCTTTGAGTGGGTGTGGTGTTTGGAGGTGAGGCTTCAGAGGTGGTGGTGTTTGGGGATGTGAGGGGGTGAGGCCTCGAGAATGTTCAGTAGGGTGTACAGTGTTCAAAGGACAAGGCATACAACCCCTCTTGTCCCCTCTGGGGGGGACACAAAACACCTCCAGCAAGTCCGGGAGCCCCAAGCCCATAGGACAGGACAAAGTCCAGGAGACCCTGGCTAGCCTTCCCTGGCCATCCCCAGGCCAAGACCAGGCCCGGTGGAGGTGCAGCCTCTGGGGTGAATTGGGGAGGGGGGGTGTCTAGAGGAGCCTCGACCTGGATAGGACCCTTTAGTTCACTCTCAGGCTTGGACCTTCTGGCTCTCCTCCACAAGGGGCATGTGAGTCCCTGAGGGGGACGTGTTCACTCCTGTCCCTGACCCTCCCATGGAACAGATCTCCCATGGAACAGATCTCCCATGGAAGGGTCCAGCTGCCGGCCAAATTGACTAGCGCCATCCCTCTGCTCTTCCCTGAGCCTGGGCCCTAGGGCCTGGTTATTTCAGGAATGGGACCAGCCTTCCCCTCTACCCCCACACCACAGACCAAAGCTGAGGCCTGAGCTCTCCCACAGCAAGGTGGCCATGGCTGCTCAAATGTCTTGTTCCAGCCAGGCTGGGGTGGCTCCCCCGCCTCCTACTCTGTCCTCCAGAGGCCCAGCTCCTACCCCCATCTCCTCCTCTGTTCCCCTACCACACTCAGGGCCCAAGTCTCCCATCTTCTCCTCTTTTTCCCCTACCCAAAATCAGTCATTCAGTAAGTCAGTCAATCGTATTTATTGAGTGCTTTGTGCAGAGAACAGTACTACGGGCTTGGGAGAGGAAAATATAACAACAGCCACATTCCCTGCCCTCAGTGAGCTTACTGTCTAGAGGGACAACTCCTCCCTCTCCTCCCCTGTTCTCTAGAGGCGCAGCTCCCCTCCCCATCTCCTCCTTTGTTCTGGCTGGGGTCCAGCTCCCCCGACATCCTTTTTTTAGGCTATTTGTTAAGCATTTATTATGTGTCAAACACTGTTCTAGGCACTGGAGTAGGTACAAGTCAATCAGGTTGGTCACAGCCCCTGTCCCATATGGAACGCACCATCCAAGTAAGAGGGAGAACAGGTATTGAATCTCCTTTTTAGAGTGGAGAGCACATAGACACAGAGAAGTTAAGTGACTTGTCTAAGGTCACACAGCAAGCAATTGGCCGAGCCAGGATTAGAACCCAGATACTCTGACTCCCATGTCCATGCTCGAATTCCACTAGGCCATGCTGCAGCTCTTCATCTCCTCTGTCTCCAGTGCCCAGCTCTCCCCCCAACCCCAACTGTCCCTGACCCTGCTGTGGCCCAGGTCTGAATTTCTCAAGCCCCAGAGATGCATCAATCAATCAAAAGTATTTTACTGGGGAACTGCTGCAGGTAGAGCATTGCAGAGCACTGTACCGAGCACTTGAGAGAGAATAATTGGATTGGAAGACACTGAACCTTGCACTCAAGGAGCTTCCATTCTAGCAGCCAGGCCCTAGATAGAAGCTGGGTGGTTCTAAAAAGGGTGGGCGGGCAACCTGCCTGCATTGTCCCTGTTGGAGCAAGTCTTGCCCAACTAGGAGGTCCCCTTCCTTTTCACAATGGGATTTTCCCCATTTTGCAACTGACATGAAAAATTATGTTTTGCAGTTTCCACACTATTCATAGTATTCCCTGGTTCACTTCACTGGCATTTAGTCACAACCAGGTTTGCATGTACTGTTCCTTGAGGGGGATTTTCTCTGTTTTCCTTGTTGGTGTGTTTGTCATTGTTTTGGTGATTGGTTTATTTGAAAGGCAATGTAATATGAATGGCATGTGTGCTTCATGACTTCTAGTGCTGGCACGGCGTGAGTGGGTGAGCGGTTTGGGGGGAGCCCTTCCATGTCCCACCAGCACCTCAAACTCAATGTGCCCAAATCTCCCTTTCCCTCCTAAATTGCTCCTACTCCCAACTTTCCCATCTAAAGTCAATGACATCACCATCTTCCCTGACCCAGAGGCTCCCAATCTCTGTGTCATCCTAGACTCTTCACTGTTTGTCAAATCTCACATTCAATTTACCGCTAAATCCTCTCCAAATATTTCCTGGATCTTTGTACTCTCCACCCAAACAACCTGCATCAAGCACTCAATCAATCACTCAAAGATATTAGACACTTACTGTTTGCAGAGCATTCTACTAAGTGGTTAGGAGAGTATAATATAGCAGAGGTGGTAGACACTTTCCCTGCCTACAAGAGGCTTACAATCAACCACTCATGGTATCGCTGTTAGACTACTGTATCGGCCTCCTGGCAGGTTTCCAGCATGGCTTAATGGAAAGAGCATGGGCTTGGGAGTCAGAGGACATGGGTTCTAATCCCAACTCTGCCATTTGTCTGCTGTGTGACCTTGGGCAAATCAATTAACTTCTCTGTGCCTCAGATACCTCATCTGTAAAATGAGGACTGTAAAATAAGACTGTGAGCCCCAGGTTGGACAACCTGATTACCTTGTATCTATCCCAGTGCTTAGAGCAGTGCTTGGCACATAGTAAGTGCTTAACAAATACCATAATTATTAATTATTATTTCCCTGCAGCCAGCCTCTCCACCATCTAGTCTGCACTCCTGGGTCATCTTCCAAGGCCCTAATGGTGGGGTTTATTCAGCATATACTACATGCTAAACACTGGGGTATATGCAAGAGAATCAGATCAGGCACAGCCCTTGTCCCTCACAGGGCTCACATCTCAATCTAATGTTCTAATGTTCAGTCTAATGTTCAGCATTTTACAAGAAAAATTTAAACATGGTCTTTGAAAAAAGGGCACCTGCTTTGTCTTCCTTTTCCATCTCCACTTCAGGTTCAGCAGATGAAATGTGTGTCCTCCCCTAAGCCCTTCTAGGAGAGCGAGGAAATGTGGCCCAGGAGAAAGAGCAAAGCCTGGGGAGTCCAGAGACCCGGGTTCTGTTCCCTGTTCTGCTCCTGTCCTGATGTGTGACCTGGGGCAGGTCACTTACCCTCTCAGGGCCTTTTTCCTCCTCTGTAAAATGGGGTCAAGAACTCTGCTCTCCCTCCCTCTTAAATTGCAAGCCCTGTGCAGGACTGGGACTGTGTCAGATCTGTTATATTTGTATCAGCCCCAGCGCTTAGCACTGAATAAATGCTTAATGCACACCATGGTGGTGATGATGATGATGATTTAAGAAGAAAGAATGGAATCTTATTGGAGGGCAGGGGGCAGCAGGCTTTACGCCTGTTTGGGGCTGGCATCCTAGGGACAATTTCCTTCATGGAATCAGTTTCTCACAGCTGAAGCTGTAAATTAGGAAACCAAAATAAGTTGGGGGCACATGGGGGAGGGGTGGGTCCCTAGAGTTCAAAAGATAACCCTGTGTCGTCTAGTAATCGTCCCCACCTCCCCCATCCATGGGGAATGGGGGTTTGCATTCCAGTCTGAGGGGTCAGGCAAAATCTGCCCCCTCCCCCCCACCTTCTCCACTCCACAAGTTTTCCTTCGGCTGGAACAGCCAAAACAAAGGTGGGGAGGGGGCTAAGGGGTTGTCTTCCTTTCTTTTACAAGGTGGGAGTCACTTTGCTGCCCACGAAAATGGGCTGCTTTTGAAAGAGGAGATTTGCACATTGTAAATGTATTCCTGGGGTGACTCGGCCTCCTGGGTGTCTCAGCTGCAGCTCCTCAAGTGGCTGGGGAAGTCAGAAGCGAGTTGCAGCCTATTCTCAAGGAGTCACCAGACAGAGAGGCAATAGAGTCGATCCAAATTGTGCTATGAAAATCCAGAAAAGATTTATCCCAAGATTTCTGCCCTCAGGCACTCCCATACACTTTCTGCTGACAATGGATGACTGCAGCAAGGAGCTGGAACATTGAGACTGTGTTTTAAGGCCTGAATGAGAAAGGGACACAGTGTTTTGGGGCATGCTGTCATCAATTATTTCACACTAGTTTTAAGATGAGGTTGGCAGCAGATTAAAACAAAAATGGGCTGATAGGAGAGCCCCAGAAACTGAGCTCTTTTCAAAATAAAGCAACTCTGAAAGCTGGCCATACGCTAAAAGAAGCCACTCCTAGTGTGTGTGTGCGGGGGGCACAGGGGTGGGTTCTGCATTGGTACACCACACTGAACCATCAGTCCTGTAGAGCACCCTTTCTGCCCTCCACTCCCACTGGGTTAAGGAAATGGCCGAGCTTGGAAAGAGATGATAAATGCAAGCCACAGAGAGCAGGCCCTGGTTGTCCGAGGCAGGCTTGACCCCATCCAGGAGGGTCCCCTCCCCTCCCCTCTCAGTGATGGATGGCCCAGGAGCTCAGCCCGAGCAGCTCCTGAACTCAGAGGTCAGCGGGGGAATGTCTCTCCAGCCTTTTGAAACAGGGCCTTGAAGGGAGGTTGAGTGAGTGCCATTAACCGAGAATGGGCAGAGCAGGCACCGCTGGTCGCCTGGCCACAAGGTCACACAGTAGACACTTGGCGAAGTTGGAATTAGACTCCCAGGCTCGCGCTCTATCCACTAAGCCATGCTGCTTCACTGAGGCAGCAGGCTCCTGGCATGGCTGAAACCAGCTGGGGGGGATCACTCCCACTCAATCAATTAATGGTATTTACTGAGCATTTCCTCTGTGCAGAGTACTGTACTGAGTGCTTGAGAGAATTCAATAGTGGTAGTAGATGCTATCCCTGCCCTCAAGGAGCTTATATTTTATTGTGGACAGAGCTCTCTTCTGAGCAGTTGGGAGAGTAAGATGTGATAGAGCTGGTAGTCAGAATCTCTGCCCTCCAGGAGCTTACAAACCTATAACCCACCATTCTGCACCAGTCAGCCTGCATCTGGGCCCTGTCATTTTCTGGTTCCACCTGTCAAGCTGTGGGAAGAACAAGTGTGTTTTTCTTCCTTTTCTTTATTGCTCATTTTTGGCTTCCCCCCCTGCCTTTCGCAAGAAAGGCACCAATCCTTACCAAACCACACTGACGGTCACACTAAGCGATGGCTGATCAAATGGGAGAGGGTAAGCAGCGTCTGCTGCCAACGAGATCTCAGAGAGATTCTGTTTGGTGGCCACAGGCTGTATCCCTGGAAGAGCTGCAAGGATCAATTGGAATGACCAGCATACAACCATTTGGGGCTTGGAAGGGGTGAAGTGGGGAGGGGTGCACTACTATCAATCAATCGTGTTTATTGAGAGCTTACTGTGTGCGGAGTACTGTACTAAGCACATGGGGGAGTACAATATAAGAGTTGGTAGACACATTCTCTGCTCACAAGGAACTTACAGTCTAGAGGGGAAGACAGACTAATAAGAATAACTGGAGAATGTATTAAGTGCTTTCTATCTATGTGCAAAGCACTGTACTAGGCTCTGAGGTAGATATCAAGTACCTGTCCCAATTGGGGCTCACAGTCTAAGAGAGAGAGATGGTATGGGCAGTGGAAATAGAAAGTTAAGTGACTTGTCCAAGGTCACACAGCAGACAAGTGGCAGAGCTCAAATTAGAACCCAGGTCCTGTGACTGCCAGGACTATGTTCTTCCCACTTCTCACTGACTGCAGAGATTTCACCCCAGTGCTCACTGACTTTTGTGCCGCTGCCCTCCTCTCTTCTGCACCCACTGCCCACCCCCAGGCTAGCCAGCCTGCCTGTTGCCCAAGAGGAGAAGTCAGTCCACAGTCTGGGGCTGTGAGGACCACACAGGGTCGACTGGATATCAATGTGGCTGCCTGGGAGTGAAACTGAGAGCAGTCTGTCCTCCCCGTGCATCTCGGGAGCATCCCTAGCTTCTCCCCCACAGACCAATAGGGAAGCTTGAGCTCAGTGGATCCTCTGTGGACTATGAATGTGCTTCTCGTCAACTTCATAAAGACATGAGCCAGAGGGAAAGTGAGCAAGCCCTTATGGTTGGGATATTGACTGCTGTAAAACAACAATTCCTTATTGTTGCTTTCTCACTATCTATACTTTGGTCGCTGTGCTCAGATGTGCTGTTTTGTGATGTTAGCTCTGTTCTGAACTTTATTCCATCTGCTTGACATTTGGAAACAGAAAGGATCTGAGTCGGTATTTCAGGACCTGGCATTTGGAAGCAGCGTAGCTCAGTGGAAAGAGCTCAGGCTTGGGAGTCAGAAGTCATGGGTTCGAATCTCAATTCAGCCACTTGTCTTCCCCTTCCTTCCTCTCCCCCTCGTCCCCCTCTCCATCCCCCCATCTTACCTCCTTCCATTCCCCACAGCACCTGTATATATGTATATATGTTTGTACATATTTATTACTCTATTTATTTATTTATTTTACATGTACATATCTATTCTATTTATTTTATTTTGTTAGTATGTTTGGTTTTGTTCTCTGTCTCTCCCTTTTAGACTGTGAGCCCACTGTTGGGTAGGGACTGTCTCTATATGTTGTCAACTTGTATTTCCCAAGTGCTTAGTACAGTGCTCTGCACACAGTAAGCACTCAATAAATACGATTGATTGATTGATTGATTTGGAGGAGGAGGAGGAGGAGCAATAAAGGAATTGATTGAGCACCTGCTGAGTGCAGTGTACTGTGC
Source organism: Tachyglossus aculeatus (assembly GCF_015852505.1). Classification (NCBI taxonomy): domain Eukaryota; kingdom Metazoa; phylum Chordata; class Mammalia; order Monotremata; family Tachyglossidae; genus Tachyglossus; species Tachyglossus aculeatus. The sequence goes on from NC_052084.1 coordinate 38,714,719, forward strand.
TAAGTGCTGGGGAAAATACAACAGATAATAAAAATAACAGTATTTGTTAAACATTTACTATATGTCAAGCACTGTTCTAAGTGTCATGGTAGATACAAGGTAATCAGGTTCTCCCACATGGGGGTCACGGTCTTAAACTCCATTTTACAGACGAGGAAACTGAGGCACAGAGAAGTTAAGTGATTTGCCCAAGGTCACACAGCAGAACAAGTGGCAGAACCGGGAACCCACATCTTCTGACTCCCAGGCCCGTGTTCTTGCCACTAGGCCATACTGACATATGCATAAGACCCCAGTATCTGCCCATGGGGAGTGTACATTCTAATTGGAGAGGTGGACATGAAGGTATTAAGAAGCTTACTGATGTTGCTCTTGCTCAGCCACAAGGCTTTGTTCAATCTCTGGACCCTCTACTTTTGTTTGGTTTGGTTTTCCCAGTCAGTGGCCAGTAGGATTGAACATAAAAACAAATGTGAAACCAATATCACACCACTTTTTTGGACAGCTCCTTCTGAAGTCTGATGGGCAAAACCAGATTTCAGTTCAAGTATGGTTTCTGAAGACTTGAATTTGTGGCCATATCTAGGAGAGTCTTCTCTCTGTTGGCAGAGCTGCTTCACTGTGCTGCCACTGGAAGGCTAATTGAGATGTTCTGAAAGGGAGTGGAATCTCCTTGAGGCGTCTACTAACACTACTGGACTCTCTCAAGTGCTTAGTGCAGTGCTCCACACACAGTAGGTGCTCAGTAAATAGCATCGGTCAAGTCTTCTCTAGAACACACACTTACCTCATATGTGTGATGTAATGCATTTTCCGTAATCATTCATAAGAAAATGACAACTTCAAAAACAATATGGCAACGATATCTTCATTTTCCAAAGATGTCCATCGCATGGGCACATGTGCTCTTTATGGCTCTTTTTCAACTTGCATTAAAAAAAAGCCTAGCTACAATTTGCTCAGATATCAAATTCAGTTGGCCTTGTTTGGTGCCAAAGCTAATGTCTTTCAGTCTGAAGTCAACAAATTTGTGTCAAATGATCCAAACAACAGTGGTCTTATGTTCTCAGAAACTTTTCTATAGCTTTTTCATTAAGAAGAACTGAAACAGAAAGCGCATGCATTAGTCAGAGGAAGAAAAAAATGATCTCTTAAATTCTGTGATCCAGCCATCAGTGGGATTGACCAAGTGTCTACTGAGAGAAGCCCTGTACTAAGGACTTGGGAGAGAACACCACAAGCAAGACACATGTTTCCTGTACTCAAGGAGCCTACAGTCTAAAGGGGAAGACAGTCACAAATGATTTACAAGCAGAGGGTGCAGGAGGAAGAAATGGGCAGTCCAACTAAACCGGGATGAATAACTGAATAAATAATTGACTAAGATGTATGATTTAAGTAGAAATATGCTCTGCAAAGTCAACTTTCATCAAGAGAGGAAGAACTCCTTTCAGTAAAGAAGATTTATGTGATTGATCGCAGAGGTGAGAAACTTATGAATCTGGCTTCATTTTTATTTGGTAGGAGATGGAGGAGGGTGTCAATGACAAGTGAAGTCAGTTGAAAGTTCGGTAACCATCCAGCCCAGCTCTCCCACTTGCTTGCTGTGTGACTTTGGGCAATTTTCTATTCCTCAGTTTTCTCATCTATTAAATGGGAATTGAATATGTGTTCTCAATCCTGCTTAGGCTGTCCCTGTCCCTGTGAGGGACAGACTCTGTGTCTGACCTGATCGTCTTGTGACTGCTCTGGAACTTAATACAGTTCTTGGGACATAATAAGTGCTTAACAAATACCGCTATTATTATTATTATTATTATTATGGTTGTTATTATTCTCCAGCTGCCAATCTGCAGATGGGCTTGATAGACTACCCCTTCCTTGAAATTCTAGTCCTTAAAAATAAACCTACTTAAGAGAGTCATTCATTCATTCAGTACTAGTAGGCACCTACTGTTTGTGGAGTACAGTACTGAGCACTGGGGAAGGGGGCAGTGACGGATGAACAAGATTTGGTCCCTGGTCCTCTAGGGGCCACAGTCTAGGAGTGGGGCTGGGAGGTTGGTGACAGGTACATAAGGAAAGACTGAATTAATCAAGGCAAAACAACACGAGAACAGGACAGTAAATACAATCAGAGCTCCAAAACACTGTGGTTGAAAGAAGCACTTGCAAAGCTTCTTACTGCTCGGACAGGGGACACAAAGTGATTCAATGCTATTGTGCATTCATCCATAATCATTCATAAGAAAATGACAACTTCAAAAACAATATGGCAATGATATCTTCATTTTCCAAAGATGTCCATCGCATGGGCACATGTGCTCTTTATGGCTCTTTTTCAACTTGCATTAAAAAAAAAGCCTAGCTACAATTTGCTCAGATATCAAATTCAGTTGGCCTTGTTTGGTGCCAAAGCTAATGTCTTTCAGCCTGAAGTCAACAAATTTGTGTCAAATGATCCAAAGAGCAGTGGTCTTATGTTCTCAGAAACTTTTCTATAGCTTTTTCATTAAGAAGAACTGAAACAGAAAGCGCATGCATTAGTCAGAGGAAGAAAAAGATGATCTCTTAAATTCTGTGATCCAGCCATCAGTGGGATTGACCAAGTGTTCTCCCCAGAACCCAGTGCTGAGCTCTGCACACAAGCCGCCCAGGACAGTACTGTGCACACAGTAGGCACGCAGCACAGTCCTCCGTACACACAGTAGTGGGTAAGAGTAAAAATGGACCCAGACAATCCCAGAGAAGATACCAGATGAGAAGCAGTAAACAGAAAAGCATCCCCATCTGTGGGAAAACACGAATAAGCAAAACCACAAACAGGAAACACATTGCTGGGGTCTAAGCACATCCCAGCCTGGAGTTCCAGGGCCTGGATAAGGAGGACAGAGACTCCTATCTTCCCAGAACACGCGTGCCTCAGTCTGGACACCGAGGGACACAGCTCTGCTCCCTTGCCCACCACCTTCTTCTCCAACTCCCCCACCCACCTCGGGTTTTCCACCATGGACTTTCGACGATCGATTCTGATCTCATTAAACTGATTTACTGGGCCACTGGCTCTGCTCTGCCTCAGATAATTCCTACTTTGTTTAAAATTCGGGAAGGGCTGGGGGAGGGGTCAGGACATTAATGGCTGCACTTCTGCAAACAGAGTGGCAGTGGATTTATTGCGAAGGTTATAAAGGAAAAGTATTAAGTGTGCTTCTTCTCTGCACGGCCCAGCCCTCCTGCACAATGTCTGCGGGAACCCCAAGAGTCCTGTTTTGGGCGTCGGAGCGGGGTGGGCCGTGGTGGGGAGGGACTCTGCTCCCTGAAGATGGGCTCCGCTTCCCCGCAGCATTAATTAACGCTGTAAATCACAGGCAACATAAAACGACCATATCCGACAGGGCCCGGAGAGTCCCGGAGTTCCACAGGCTGCGTGCGAGCCACTCGCTCGGATGCCTACCCTGGCACGCTAATGGCAGGGTGGACTTCAAAGGAAGCTTTGGCACTATTACACTGTCCCTGCTATAAAATACAGGCTCCTCCACGCCACTTTGTGGGGAGGAGATGAAAGTTTTGACCATTTATGGGAAACTCCTTATTTTTTCCCCTCCCCCTACCAACTTTCCTTCTTTGAAGGGGACCAGATAAGTACTGGCTTGTCCTTTCCTCCCCAAACAATGGGGAGGTGAGCTTTATCTCAGCAGGTTGGTGTCCTGTTCTGAATTGTTAAACTCCTTTAGGACAGGGATCCTGTCTGCTAACTCTATTGGACTCTCCCAAGTTTTTAAGGACAGGGATCACATCCACATGCTCTATTCATTCATTCATTCAATCGTATTTATTGAGCACTTGCTGTGTGCAGAGCACTGTACTAAGAGCTTGGGAAGTACAAGTTGGCAACATATAGAGATGTCTCACTAATGCTTGGTAGAGTGCTCTGCACAAAGCTTAGTGGATAGAGCATGGGCTTGGGAGTCAGAAGGACCTGGGTTCTAATCCTGGCTCCACCACAAATATGTTGTGTGACCTTGGGCAAGTCACTTACCTTCTCTGGACCCTAGTTACCTCATCTGTAAAACAGAGATTAAGACTGTGAGCCCCATGTGGGACAGGGATTGTGTCCAACCTGATTAACTTGTATCTTCCCCAGTGCTTAGCGCAGTACCTGGCACATAGTAAGCACTTAACAAGTACCATAATCATAATAGTAATGATGATGATGATGATGATGATGATTATTTACCATTGATTGATCAATTGAGAGATGGATGAAGTCTCCAGGATGGGTCTCTAGATTTCTGCCTAAGAATCCTACAACCATTCTGGCATTGGTCTGGTCAGTGATGGATGGTCCATGAAATCCACCACTTGTCTCCTGGGCCAACTGTACTCCTGTCTCTGGCTTGGTCAGTGGGTGGCCACAGGTGGAGAGTAGCTGTACCTAGGTGCCTCAGATTTGTACTAGGTTGGGACAGGTAAGGTAGGGCTTGCAGTTAGTGGGGGAGGAAGAAGAAGAGGAGGAGGAGAAGAAGGAGGAGGAGGAAGAAGAGGAGGGAGAGTGTTGGGCAAGACAAGGTGCTTAGCATTGGGTGGAGCTGATGGGAAGGGCAGAGGGACACCACATTAATTCATTCAATCATATTTATTGAGCACTGACCATGCACAGAGCACAATACTAAGCACTTGGGAGAGTATGCAGGATTTGTCCTGGCCAAATGATCCCTCTCCTGGCACCATGTCCACTCTGGAACCCAGACTCAGGGTCAGCCCTGCTCAAAACATCAGGTCTCCCATCATGTGTGGCACAGGATAATTGCCTCATCCAGCCCCTTCCCTACTCCCCCAGCCTTCTGGCCGGTTGACACAGTGCCAGCCTTAGGAGTAGGCTAGTAGTGACCACCTGTGAGCTCCAAAAGTGTCCGGGACTCCAAACATGACCAGATGTGTGAAGTCTAGGGAATGACTCTGAGACTCAGAGGAAACGTTCCGGGGCTCGGGTGTTGTCTGACTTTCATGGCCTAGCCTAATCCAAAATCAGAACCTTAATGCTCCTCACACTTAATCCACACGTGCCCGCAGCTGGCCACGACCATTCTGCATTGCTAATGCGGTCCGCACCACACATGCCAACGACATCATCAATGGTATTTCATCATTATGGCTCCTCTGTAGTGTGTGCACTGTAGGCAGGATCTGAAATTCCAAGGCATCCATGATTCACCTTTGTCACTGTCCCATTACAAGAGTGTGGGCAGCCGTGCCTGGGCAATGACATCAATGACCTTATTTCACTGCATCCAGTGAAGCCCAATGGATAGTGATCACAACGGCCTGTACCTGGGCATGTGCATGCATGTGGGGTGTGTGGGTGTGTGTGTCTCATATTTAATTTGGGGAGTGAGGCACAAAGAAAAGGGTGCTGGTTTCCTTCTTTGTAATTCAAGCCCTTGGGGTAAAAGATGCCCTTTTACTACAAGAGGAGGAGGTGATGGTGACTTTTTTTAGCAATTAAGAGTTATCAACACCCAGGTAAAACTGAGAATGTATAGTTTGGCCATAACCCATTTTCACTAGTGTTTTGGCTGGAACGTTGCCAGAGAAATATGGAATGTTTGGCTGGATGCAGTGTGACGCAGAGTTGGGAGGAATGGCTGTGTGCAGGTGTGTGGTGTTGGCGGGGGTGAGCACCACATTAGTAGTGATGGCATCTATTGCATGAGAGTGCAAATTGTCCTTAATGCAGAGTCTGGCTAGAACATAACCCCTGCAGGACAGGGGAACTGGAAACTGAGTTTCTCCTAAACAGAGAGTCAGTTGGTCATTAGCAATGAATTGTCTATTACTCCCCCAAAGCACCCCAGTGTGTTAGTTATAGCCAGGGGCAAAATAAAGGGGTGTATTATTATTACTTCATCCATCTTGCTTGGAAGTTAGACAACGAGGTTCTAATCTGGTCTCCACCACTTGTCTGCTGTGTGACTCTGGGCAAGTCACTTAACTTCTCTGGGCCTCAGTTACCTCATCTGTAAAATGGGGATTTAAATTGTGAGCCCCATGTGTGACATGGACTGTGTCCAACCTGATTATCTTGTACCTACCCGAGTGCTTAGTTCAGTACCTGGCACATAGTAAGCACTTAACAAATACCAAAAAATAAAATTAGAAAATTATCCACGTATATCGTCTTAGGATACGACTTGCCTGACTTCCAGAGAGATTATTGTTTTATTAAATCCAATGGCCTGTTGTCAGAGTTGGGGAAGTGTGGAGGGAGGGTGTGAGGAGGGGAACTTGGGTTTCTGGATTTGGATAAGGAACTGAATGATGAATGATAAAATCTGATAAATTCAGTTAATCAGTATAATAGTTGGGAAACCAACAAATTTTAAACAGCACCCTAGGACTAATAAAAAGAGCACTACTCTGAGAGACAGAGGACCTGAGATCTAATTCACTTACCTGCTTTGTGACCTTGGGCAAGTCTATTAACATCTCCGTGCCCCAGTTTCCTCATCTTTAAAATCGGGGTTAAGTATCTGGTCTCCCTCCCCGTTAGACTGTGAACCTCATGTGGAACAGGATCTGTGTTCAACCTGGTTATCCTAGGCTTACTTCAATGTTCGGTACAGTGTTTGGCATTAAGGAAATGTTTACCAGACCACAATTATTATTATAAATATTAGCTTTCAATCAATGGCGTTTTTTGAGCACTTACTGCATGCAGAGCACTATAGTGAGTGCTTGGGAGAGTGCAACATAACAGAGTTGGTAGACCTATTCCCTGACCCCAAGGAGCTTAGCATCTAAAGGGGATCCAAACATTAATATAAATATAAACAAAAACTCCCCACCATTGGCACTCCACCACTTTGCCCCCTCTTACCTCACCTCACTACTCTCCTTCTACAACCCTGCCTGCACTCTTCGCTCCTCTAATGCCAGCCTCCTCACTGTGCCTCAATCTTGCCTATCTCATGGACAACCCCCAAGCCCACATCCTGCCTCTGGCCTGGAATGCCCACCCTCCTCAAATATATCAGACAATCAGTCTCCCCACCTTCAAAGCCATAATGAAGGCACATCTCCTCTAAGAGGCCTTCCCAGACTAAGCCCCTCCTTTCCTCTTCTCCCACTCCCTTCTGTGTCTCCCTGACTTGCTCCCTTGGTTCTTCCTCCTTCCCAGTCCCACAGCACTTATGTTCGTATCTAGAATTGATTTATTTGTATTGATGTCTGTTTCCCCGCCTTTAGACTGTAAGCTTGTTGTGATCAGGGAATGTGTCTGTTCATTGTTGTATTGTACTCTCCCAAGGGCTTAGTACAGTGCTCTGCATACATTAAGCACTCAATAGATATGATTGAATGAATTAATAAATAAATTACAGATATCAATCAGTCAATTCCATTTGAATGCTTACTATGTGCAGAGCACTGTACTAAGTGCTTGGGAGAGTACAGTACAACAGAATTAGCAGAAACGTTCCCTGCCCATATTCTAGAGGGAGAACTGAATGTTAATATGAATAAACAAGCAATTTGTAATATGTAATTTATGTATAAATTTATTTTATATACAGATAATTAATTTATATAAATAATTTAGTGCTGAGGGAGCACTAACCCCCATCTATCGATCAGTCAATCAGTGGCATTTATGAAGTGCTCCAGGTGTTTGGATGGATTGCAAAAGACTCAGATATTGAGAGGGCAAGAGAGTTAATGCCTCGAAGTTCTTTCCCTCTGAGACATGATCCCATATATATTAGCAAAGCTCTATTGGTCATTAGATTGTAGGCTCCTTGAGGGCAGGGAATTTGGGACTTGTGGTTCTGTTGTCCTCTCCCAAGCACTCATTACAGAATGTAAGCTCCCAGAGGGCCGGAAACATACTTCTGCTCCTACTCCCAAGTCCTCACATGGTGCTCTGCAGGTGTAGGCACTCAGAAAATGCTGCTGATATTGAGCCTTCAGTAAGTACCACTGACTATGTTGCAATTAAGGGATTAGAGAAGGAGACGTTTCTACCGTCCACAACCCCACTGTAGTTTTCCGGACAATTCCCCTTTAGAACCATTAGTTTCATTTGCGGGGGTGGTGTGCAAAAGGGACGTTAAATGGTTCTTTCTCGTTATTTTTTGGATTGTTTTTGATGTGCCCTTCTGAAGGCGTCAAACAACTAAACATGTGTTTATCCATCAGCGCTATGGGTGTGGGCTACTGCTGCTTTTATCAGACGATCGGCATGAAGCTCCTGTCCCCCCTCCCCCCCGACGCCCGCAGCTGATCTGGACCCCACTGGGAAAGGCCCCTCAGCCAGTGAGGACAGTCAGGAACAGGGCAGGAAAAATGAGAAGGAAAGAAAAAGCTCGGTCTGTCACACAATGGCAACTACTAAGGCTCTGGCGACATCCCGCACTAATCTGGGAGTCAGCCCCCAGCGGCTTACCAAGCCTGTATTTAACCTATTTTCTTAATGGCAATTAAGAAATGTTTTCATTTCCCAGGGAGAGGATTGCCGTGAAATCCCCTTGGCCTGTTTGTCTTCTCCTGCTAACCCCTTCTCTCCTCTGCGTCCTCCTTTCCCCGTCCCTCTCCCCTTCTCCGGTGACCAGCCCTTCTCCCTCCTCCCTCCCTCTGGCCTCCCCCCTTCCTCAATCCCCACACCCTTCTCTAGTGACCAGCCCATTCCCCACCCGTTCTCCCCTCCCCCCCCCCCCCCCCCCCCCCAACGCCAGGCATCCCAAACATCCCTGTGTGTTTGGACAGCGTGCAGTGAGGAAGAAATGATTAAGCAGCTGAATGTTTGAAATCCAGCTAAATGCACCGATTATTATCTGCTTAAGTCTTCCTTATCTCGAACCGTGTGGGGCTTAATGGCTGGTCCATTGTTCTCCGCCCCAAGGTATTAATGAAGGAATCAGGGCAGCGAGCTGATGTCAGAGGTGGCCCAGAGGTGACAGGTAGAGAAGGGATCCCCGCCACCCGCCACTCTTCCCCCCAATCCACTAGCCCACAGCTCTGGGGGAGACACCTGTGGAAAACAAAAACAAACCGAACTGGGCTGCGTTTCTAGGGTGGGAGAGCTCGCCCAGAGCCTGCTGAAAAGGTGGACCTGTTCTCTCCTCTGGCCGCTGGGCACCGGTTCGGGGCTGGAAGGGAAAAGTAACCAGAATCTGGTCCATGAGCTGCAGCTTCTGCCCTTTTCGGCCCCAGCCCAGGTCAGGAGGTCTCGACGTTTTTTCACCACTCGCTCATGACAATAGCCCCTTTCCCTTCCTCCTCCTATGATTTATTTAAATGTCCATTACCCCCTCTAGAGTGTAAGTTCCTTGAGGGCAGGGATCTTGAATCTATTGTACTTCCCAAGGACTTAGTGCAGTGCTCTGTACACAGTAATAAAAACGACGCTGTTTGTCAAGCGCTTATTTTGTGCCAAGCACCGTATTTGGATACAAGCAAATCGAGTTGGACACAGTCCCTGTCCCATGTGGGGTTCACAGACTCAATCCCCAATTTATAGAGGAGGGAACTGAGGCACAGAGAAATGAAGTGACTTGCCCAAGGTCACACAGCAGACATGTGGTGGAGCTGGGAATAGAATACATGACCTTCTGACTCTCGGGCCCATGCTCTATCCACTACGCCATGCTGCTCACAGTAGGCACTTCGTCAGTACTGTTGATTGACTGATCAATCCCTAAGTCTCAAACATTCCAATTGCTCAGACTGTGTCCAATCTGCTCTTAACAGATCTACCCTAGTATTTGGTATATAATAAGGACTTAATATAATAATACTAATATTATTATTATAATATTATTATTACTCAGGAAACTGCTCTGCAAATAGGAAATGAAACACAAATGAAACTGACAGAAACTTCTCTGTCAGAGCCTGAGGGGAGAAAAGAGATGCCCTCTGACTTTGAAAATGAAGTTATTTCAAACTTTCCAGCTGTTACTCTAGAAAAATACAACTTGGAAATGCAGACTAGATAGGCGACATCACTGAGGGTCCATTCTCCAGAGAAGCCAAGTGGAGGTCCTCAACCCCACTGGTCCCGCTTTCCTGGAAATGGCCAAGAACTTGGATAGAGAATGAAATCATGCTGCATCATCCACTCCCCTGGGTGACATATTCCATGGGGTGATGGTATAGGTGGGATATACGCTATAATTAACCTCAAAGGTGTGGATCCAAATGGATAGATTTTGCTGGTAGCCACTCTGTCTCATAACATGATGATGAATAGGGCATTTATTGCGTGCTAAGCACTGGGGTAGATACAAGATGACCAGAAGAGTCTGTAATGGTGGTTCCTATTGAGATTTGGGGGTTTCTTTGTAAACAAATCATTTTCTAGCCCAGGCAATGTGGGAGGGGGGCACCTATGAGTGTTCAGGAGGAAGGGGTGGAGTGGGAAGGTCAGTGTTCTATCCACAATCCTGGCCACATTGGGTACACAAGCAGGTTGCCCCTTGTGTTGTTTTTTTCCTCATCTGATAATAATTGATTTGTCATTTTTTTATTGGATGTTCCTGTCATACAGTATAATATCAAAAGTGGTATGAGATGGCTTTGAGAGGTGTAATGTGGTTTGGCACTAATTAACTTAGTTTTAATGAAGTAAATTTTATTTTAAAATAAAGTGGCCCTAGTTATCCAGATGGTCAAAAGTTTGCATCTGTAGTTCAAGCTAGGATATGCTCTTCCAAGTGCTCAGTTGAAAATGAAGTTAGTTGAGAAGCAAAATGGCCTAGTGGAAAGACCCCAGGTCTGGGAGTCAGAGGACCTGGGTTCTAATCCTAGCACTGCCAGTTGCCTGCTGCATGATCTTGGTCTAATCATTTAACTTCTCTGTGCCTCAATTTCCTCATCTGTTGAATGAGGATTAACTACCTGTTCTCCTTCCTACATAGACTGTGTCCAACCTGATTATCTTGTGTCTACCCCAGTACTTAGTACGGTGCTTGACACATAGTAAGCATTCAACAAATGTAATTTAAAAAGAGCTCTACAACCAGTGAGCACTCAGTGCATGGTTTTGATTGATTGATAAATTGCGCCATCTGTTCTTTCCCACCATTGTTTTAAGCTAGATTGATGCCCAAGTGCCTGTGTTCTTTTCAGGGTTGTCAGGGTTAATAAACCAAGAGTCTTGAGCCCAGCCAGAAAAAGGAACTCAGAATCAGTCTCTTCTTATTTTTGTTCTTTCGATTCTGAGCGTGTGAGAGGCTTTGGTCACCTCTTGGGAAATATGCTGCTTCAGAATTGTCTCTTTGCTGACTTCTGAGGGAAGGTCAGTTACCAGGAGGGAAAGAAAAGAAAAGTGGCCTAATAGAAAGAGCACAGGCCAGGGAGTCAGAGGACCTGGGTTTTAATTCTAGCTCTGCCGATTGCTGTGTGAACTTGGGCAAATCACTTAACTTCTCTGTGCCTCAGTTCTCCTCACCCCTTCCTCCTACTTAGACTGTGAGTCCTGTCCATGTGGGACAGGGACTGTGTCCAACCTAATTAACTTGTGCCTATCCCAGGGCTTAGAACAGTGTTTGACACACAGTAAATGCTTATCAAATACCATAAAAAAAGTGAACGCCTCAATCTTGATCATTTAACTAAAGTACCTTGCATGGTACCATGATGGAGAATGAGAGATGCCTAAGAAGGAATTGTTTGTCTTTATTTTGTTTTTCTCCAAGACGCAGGAATAGCTGGCAGTGACTTATTTTCAATCAATCAATGATAGTTGAGCAATTACTCTGAAGAGTGCACTAGATTTGGTAGACATAATTTCTTCCCTCAAGGAGTTTAAAGTCTAGTGTTTTCCTTTCCTTCTAACGTTGCCTGACATTGCCCTGTGTGATCTTGAATGAACCACTTAACCTCTCTGTGCCTCAGTTCCTTCATCTGTAAAATGAGGATGAAATACCTGTTCTTCCCTATTCGACTGTGAGCCCCATGTGGGACAGGAAGAGTGTCCAATCTGAACATCTAGCACCTGCCCTAATACTTGGCCACTTATCATAGTGTTCAGCACATAGCTCTTAACAAATCCTAGAATCCACGCTAGGCAGGGAACTACCAACTCTGTCATATTGTACTCTCCCAAGGGCTTCGTACGGTGCTCTGCACACAGTAAGTGCTCAGTAAATATGATTGATTGACTGGTTGATACTGAGTGAACCAGAAGAATTCTCCCCACAGATTATTGAGCAGAAGAAATCAATTGACAATAACCAGGCAGCAGCTATGTCCATCTTCATTTCCTGGACATGCTCAACCAAAGGGTTTTTTCACCCATTTTTTCACTTCAGCATGATGTTTCACAACTTGGCTTTGGAAACTATGCATTTCCTGTTCATGGATTTGGGGAAAACGTGTCTTTAATTCTGCTCACCCTTAATACTCATATTGGCAATCATTTCTTTCACCGCAAAACAGTTCCTGGGCAATTCCATGGAAAATTTCCCCGTATTAAAATCATGTAGAAATGAATATATCCCTGCTGACTTTCAGTTTCTTTCCTCTGCCTTGAGATACTCCCACTAGTTTGGTGAGTGACCAAAGTGCTGTGGGAATATCCTCCTTCAGTTCTGGTAAAACTTGAGGAAGGGTGTGGGGGAGAGCGGGGAAATGATATTAATGCTGCTCTGGGGAGCCATGTATCCAGGCTGATTAGGTCTCGTTTGAATGACTGAAGGACACTGGGCAGGGGCCTATGGCTGGGGCACGCCCAGTTCCATTTAAAGCCATCAGGAATGATCAGGGATTGGAGTCTGGCAAACTCCTGGATGAGGGTGGGGTTTTTTTTTCCAGAAAAGGTCTCCCAAGTGCTTAGCACAGTGTTTTGCACATAGTCAACACTCAACAAATAATGACTGATTGATTGATTGATTGATGCGGGTTAAGGCGGCCACCAGTCTAGTTTTACACCACAGTGATGGTCCAGTGTCCGGCGGGCCTATCAGGGACAAATTTGGCACATGACGCCATTCTACCTGGAGCCTTCTTTTCCAGCACCAGGCCTCCCATCACCTCTGCTTCGGCCCCTGAAGACCTCGGCTCTGGACCATGGCTCAGGAGTGGCGCCCATGTTCTGGGGTTGGGAGGTTCTCAGAGGTTCGGGTGTGAGGGATGGGTCAGGGACTCTCAGAGACCTCTTCATGACACTCTCAGGAACTACCTACCTAGTCAATCAATTATATTTATTAAGCACTTGCTCTATGCAGAGCACTGTACCAAGTGCTTGGAAGAGTACAATATAACAATCTAACAGAGGCATTCCCTGCCCAAAATGAGCTTACAGTCTAGAGGACTGTAAGCTGGGTTTTACAAACTTCTGCAAATAATTTTCCTTGTGTTTATGATGCCCTGACTTAGGGGTCAGTAAAGTGGGGACCAGCATTCTTTATTGTCAGTAGGGTCCCTACCGGGGGTTGGACCAATTTAATGGATTTTCCCGAGCCACACAAAGTTGCTTCCCACAGGGCTCACTGCTGGAGGCTGGTACAGCACGGTCTAGTGAGAGTCAGGGGGCCTGGCTTCAAAACCCAGCTCTGCCACCTACTTGCTTTGTGACTTTGGGCAGGTCACTTAACTTCTCTGTGCCTCAGTTTTCTCACCTGTAAAATGGGGATCAACACCTTTTCTCTCTCCTACTTAGAATACAGAACAGGAATTGTGTCTGACATGGTTATCTTGTGTAAATCAACGGTACTCATTGAACACTCACTATTTGATGAGCACTGTATCTACCCCAGTGCTTGGCATATAGTAAGCACTTATCAAATATCATTATTATTATTTTTATTATTGGCCTCTGCCTCTGCCCTGTGTTCACATTACCAGCTTCCTCTTCCCTTCATTCCCCTTTCAGGTTTCTGGAGTTGGGGGAAGGGAGGAGAAGAGGAAGGGAGAGTGTTATTCCCTTGGTGAAACGGAGCTGGACTAGAAGGGCAGCAATTGAGGTATTTGTTAAGTGCCTTCTAGGTGCCAAACTCTGAAGTAGATACAACATCATTAGGTCAGACACAGTCCCTGTCCTACACGGGGCTCAAAGGACACTGTATTGTCCCTCAGCAGGAGGGGAAAACAGGTATTGAATCCCCATTTTACAGATGAGGAAACTGAGACCCCGAGAAGTTAAGCGACTTGTCCAAGGTCACCCAGCAGGCAAGTGGCAGAACTCCAGTTCCCTGATTCCCAAGCCCATGCTCTTTCCACTGGGCCATGCTGCTTCTCATTTGGCATCCCCAGATCACTTTCTCCACCCATTGTCTTAATGAGGCTCTGCCCTTTCTCCTCCCTCTTTTTTTTTTTTAAATGGTATTAGTTAAGTGTTTACTATGTGCCAAGCTGGGGTAGATACAAGCTAACCAGGTTGGACACAATTCCTGTCCCATGTGGGGCTTACAGTCTTGATCCCCATTTTACAGATGAAGTAACCGAGGCACAGAACAGTGCCTCCTACCCTCTCTCCTACCCACCCTATCCCTCTCTCTTTTTCCTCCCTCCCTCCGGCCCCTGAATTGTCCTTGGCTAAGAAATCATTTGGGTGTTTTGGACCCACGGGGTCCACCTTGGGTACAATTGAGAATCAATGTCAGTCAGTTTACAGTGGGTACACACCCCATAACAAGATTGCTTCTAGCTTGGGTGGTAGGTAGTTTGGAAGGCATTGTCTGGTTACCTGCCATTCTCAAAATTGGGGCCTGGACCCAGGAACTAACAAAAAGGGTCAGACAGCTCAGATCTGTTCTGCCCTTGTCCTTCCTGAATAATACAGTCATTAAGCTGATGTGTCTCCTTTGCATACAAGCTGGGAAAGAAATAGCAATGGCCCAGTCATGTGTTAATTTGAAGGGAAAATGTTGATGCCCTATTGCATTTGTTCCTCTGTTGATCTTCAGAAAAATGAAGAGAGAGAGAGAGAGAGAGAGAGAGAGAGAGAGAAAGAGAGAGTGTGTGTGTGTGTGTTTGTGTGTGTTTGGGGGAGCCAAGAAGCTTGAAATTCCTTTCAAGCCTAGAAAATGTGTCCTGAAGAGGCCCTGGGGAGAGGACTTTGAGGCAGCAATCTCAAATTCAACTTAAAATTCTGTGGCAAGTCCCAAATTGTCTACAGTGTCCTAGAGTCACTTGACTGGGAGGGAGACAAAAATGAGAAAGAGGGTGAAGGGTTAATGGTGTTGCATATTTTGCTTCTTTCTCCCCCCCCCCACACCCACACACACCCACACCCACACACTCTCTCTCTCCCCAACTCCTTGTTGGTAGCAGTTCAGCATCACAAATGGATTAGGATGTTATTTTTATGCGGCTGTCTGTGATACACAGTGCACTACACATCATCATCTGTGGCATTTATTGAATGCTTACTGTGTGCCCAAAACTGTATAAAGCATTTGTGAGAGTACAACAGAGATGATATACATTCCCTGTCTGCAACAATATGTGTAAATTAAGAGAAATTTTATTTGTCCCGTACATTCTGACAGAAATGAATTTTGCCTGGGTAGAAAGTGATGGTGGAGGTAAATGGAAGAAATCTTTACCACACTCTGGAGGCTGAACTCAGTGATCAATCAATCAATCATATTTATTCATTCAAGCATATTTACTGAGCACTTAGTGTTTGCAGAGTGCTGTACTGAACTCTTGGGAGAGTACAATATAACAGGGTTGGTAGATATGTTCCCTTCCCACAACAAGCTCAACAGTCTGAAGGGAAAAGCCATGACTTCGTATGCAGCTGGTCCTGATTTTTCTAGTAACTCCGATCTGATTATCTCATCTACCCCAGCCCTCAGCCCAGAGAAAGTGCTCAATAAATACTGTAACAAACAGACTAACTCTTTGGGTAACCCAGCAATGACTATCCTTCTAGAGGGAAGTTTTCACTTCCAACTAATCTGTCTTTCCTTGCCACTTCCCGTCCAAACCCTTCACTGAACTAACACTGAGGAATGGGCGGGAGGTGGTTGGTGGGTCAGAACAGGCAGCGGTGCCAGTGGCTGAGTGACTCTGT
The DNA here is from genome assembly GCF_015852505.1 of Tachyglossus aculeatus. NCBI lineage: Eukaryota > Metazoa > Chordata > Mammalia > Monotremata > Tachyglossidae > Tachyglossus > Tachyglossus aculeatus. Next base: position 38,730,737 of record NC_052084.1, read on the forward strand.
CTGACGATCCAGCTTTTGCAGCTGAGGGTCCCCAAGGACCCCGAGGGAGGGATTTTACATCTGGGAGAAATTGTCCTCATCCTTTTGGTTTTGCATTCTTTTTTGTCTGTGGCCTTGGTTTCCAAAGCTCATTCCAGCAGAAACCAGCTCCTGTGCCTTCTTCTATCCCTCCACTCTCCTTCATTTCTCTCCCCTTTCCTGCTTTTCCTAGCTTTAATGAAGTTTTCCTTTCTCACCTGCTGCTGTTCCCCTTGGTGGCTCCCGAACAGGGTCTTCTATTGTTTGCCATCTTCAAAGGGGTGTCTTCCTACCAGAGGGTTGGACGAGCCATTTGCGGAAGGGAGGGAATCAATCAGTTATTGAATGCTTACTGTGTGCAGAGTACCATATTAGTACATGGGAGAACACAATATAACAGAATTGCATTGACCACAAGGAGCTTATGGTATAGAGGAATGAAGAAGAAGACAGAGGTGTGTGTTGGGAGACACTATCCATCTCTTCAGCTGGGGAAACCAAGGGGAGCCAACCTCATCACAACCCAGCCGTGGCTCAGACATCTCATCATCGGCACTTTCCTGGGTTCTCATTGTCACAGTTTCATGAGCAACCACCGGCCCTCCTGTCTGTTCTAGACTGTGAGCCCGTTGCTAGGTAGGGACCGTCTGCATATGTTGCCGATTTGTATTTCCCAAGTGCTTAGTACAGTGCTTTGCACACAGCAAGTGCTCAATAAATACAATTGAATGAATGAATGTGCAGCTCACCGCAAGGGAAGATGCTTAATCTTCCGTTGCAGTGAATGAATTGGTACCATCAATCAGTAGGATTTACTGAACATCTACTGAATATTAAGCATTTGGGAGAGTGCAGTAGAATTAAGGTACTTGATCCCTGTCCTCAAAGAACTTACAATGTAGAGCTTACAGAATATCACTGTTTGGGGTTTTTTATGGTACGGAAGTGCTTACTATATAATAATAATAATAATAGTAATGACAATTGTGGCATTTTTGTGGTCCCTGTCAAGCACTGTTATAAGTGCTGGAGTAGATACAAGGTTATCAGGGCAGATACCATCCCTGTACCACATCGGGCTCACAGTCAAGCAGGAGGCAGAACAGGTATTGAATTCCCATTTTGCATTTGAGGAAACTGAGGCCCAAAGACATTTAGTGACTTGCCCAAGATCACACAGCGGATGAGTGGTGGAGAACCCAGGTCCTCTGGCTCTCAGGCCTGTGGTCTTTCCACTAGGCCATGCTGCTTCCCATGGCTGAGTACAAAAGTGAGCTAGATATAACAGATAATACTGCTCCCATATAGATTGGTGGGCCGCGGAGCAGGAAAGGGGAGGCATATGTCCCAGTGATGGTACACAGGAAGAGGAAAGAGGTTTCAGCAAACATCAGTTTTGTCCTTCCAGAGGCTCTGATTAGGGTTTTTACTATCATTCTGGCCAGCTCATATCCTCCTACAGATCCTGTGGCTCAGTTAACAGGCCATCCATCTGTGGTCCAGAGGTCAGACCAGCAAGAGCACAATAACAAATCCAAGTTTATCTACACAGGGAACTAGGTCTCCAACTAGAAAGTGATGTCCTTGATCTAGGAGAAGCAGATATGTGATACTCCCAATATAGCCTACGAATCACTTCCGTTGAAATACTGTTGACACCTGGAATATTTGAACTCAAAGCAAACTGGGACAGTAAAGGGGCAGCGAGATTCCTCAGTGACTTTTAACCAGTTCTTTCAAGGGTGCAGACTTAGACAACGAGGTCAGCCATCTGTATCTTTGTTGCACTGCTGGATTGTTGGAGTCATGAGATGCATTTGTGCGCAGATGTGTGTGTGTGCGTGTGTGTGAACGCGTGCACAAGTCACTGTTCTGTTATGTACAACAGTACATGTGTGTTTATATACACGTGCATTCATACATGTATGCATGCTTGTGTATGTGTGTGTTTAAGCTCCATTTACTTGAGTTGGAAGATGATGTCAAAATGAAACAGACGACATGTGCCTGACGAAGCCTTGAAAGGGGGTAGCCCTTTTCTGAGAGGCCAAATGTAGCATCTGTCATGAAATAGATGCAAGGCATGCGTGCAAAATCCTGGACAGGGTGAGTTTATTAAAAAAACCCAAAAAGCTCCATTAGTAATCTAAGCCAAACAAAAACATCACAGTTGTGACAGGAAAGAATTAGCACTGATCCTGGCTGGGCTCCTGTCCAGGAGAAACCCCAGTAGGGTGCTAATCAGCCCATTCAGAAAAGCCTTAATTAATTTAATTAAAATCTGTCAGATCAAACTGATTAGCCTGATACCCTGCCCACCAGAGGTAGAGGCAGAGGTGCTGGAGGACAGCTGCAGCTGAGGAGGGGTCAGTTGCAGCAGAAGGGAAGGGGTGGGCTCCCAGGTGATCAAAGCCTCGGCCTTCCCTGGTCAGTGGTGGAGAGGTAGAGGTCCACTGGGCAGATAGCCAGTCTCTCCATCCCCACTGCCAAACCACAGCATCGCAGGGCACCAACACGGCCGCTGCACTCTTGCAACAGTTAGCAGTGATGGTATTTATTCAGCACTAACTCTGTGCCAAACACTATGTTAAGTGCTGGAGTAAATAGAGGACAACCAGATCGGACATTGTCCCTGGGGCTCACGGTCTAAGGGGAAGGGAGAGCAGCTATCTTACCCCCACTTCATAAATGAAGAAACTGAGGCATAGGGAAGTTAAGTGCAGGAGCAGACCTGGGATCACGCACTTTCCACTAGACCACACTGCCAACTGGAATGTGGACCAGAGTCCTTCATCCCGCAGAGCCCGGGTCAGGGCAAGAACCAAAGTCTGAGTCATGTGACCTCTATATGTTGCCAATTTGTACTTCCCAAGCGCTTAGTACAGTGCTCTGCACATAGTAAGTGCTCAATAAATACGATTGATGATGATGATGATGATGTGACCCTGACAGTCTGAGTCATGTGACCCTGATGGTAATGACTATCAACATGGAAAGAGGGTGGAGGCTCTCAAGATCCTTATTAGAGAATGGTCAAGCAACCTGTGACCTCTGGGCTTGGGGAAGCACAGTTCTCTGTTGTGGTATGTGGCATGATCACATGTCCTGGGAAGGTGCTTGGAGGGAAGAGTGAGCTTTCCTCCGCAACAGGAATATTAAAACTTGGAAAGAAGGGAAAGTACATTTGGTGCTAGTAAGTTGGCCAACTTGTGTCCATGGCCCCTATGGGAACTGTTGCAGCAAGGAGACTTCCATGGCTGAAGTCCAATAATCGAGAGGAAATCCCAAACAGGACCAACCAGGGGAGGAGTCTGCCCATCCCAACCTGACAAGGAGAACAGAAAACTTTCCTCACAGAGCTCTGTGCAGGGGAGGTGCCCCTCAGTGGGGGACTGTCACTGTCCCTAGGACAAAGACCACTGATTCCAGCCAGCTGCAACCAGTTGGGAATTGTGTGCCTTCATTTCCATCATGCAGGCTTGGTGCTGACAAGAAAGTCAGTTGCTTGGGACTCTGCTTCTTGACATGAGTTACTGAGAGAGGAAGTGAAAAGACACTATGACTGTAAGAGCCTTGTGGGCAGGGAATGTGTCTACAAACTCTATTATATTGTAATCTTCCAAGCACTGAGTGCAATGTTCTGCACCCAGTAAGCTCTCAATAAATATGACTGGGTCAAAACAGGTATATTGACGAGAATATTTCTCTCACTTGTGGGAGGTTTCTGTGGACAAGGCAGGTAGGTCAGACTAACTCACAGCATTCCTCCTGCCTGCTCCTATTTTCAAATTTCCCTTTTCTTGATCTCAGGACAGGTCTTCACCGGTGCTTTAGGAAGCAACTTCTAGCTGAAATTCTCAAGTTAAACACCCAAGTTTCAATCAATCAATCAATGGTATTTGTTGAGCACTTACTGTGTGTACAGCACTGTACTGAGTACTTGCGAGAGTAAAACAACAACAGATTTGTTAGACGTGTTACCTGCCCACATGAGCTTACAGTTCAGGGGACTGTTTCTTTTTCTTGTAATACAGATTGGGAGTTATCATCCCCAGAGAACGGCCAATTTTCTGGATTTGCAGGATCCCAGCACTTCCCCAATAGTTTGGGAGCCTAGCAACACCAAAGAGTTTTAAGTAAGATTGTATGCCTTACATTCATGCTTAAATGATAGGAATTGGAGCAGATGATATGGATGATCATCTCTCAAATGAAACACATTAAAAAGACACACGTTTTATTGGCAATGCACTCAAGTAGGGCCCAACTCCCTGTGTGTAATTCGAGCAGAGGATTGCTCTGCAAAACGAACAACAACATAAAAAATCATTGAAGAAGAAGCCCACATTTGACTCATGGATGTTATTTTCCCTCTTAATTTCACAATTTTATGGCTCTCCCAGTTGTATTGCTACAGGTAGCCTTGAAAAAGACGGCTTTAGTTCAATCCATGGACCCTGCAGTAAAGTGCAGTTGTTTGGTCAGCACAGGGTCTTATCACTGGAGAAATGTGTTTTATGGAATCCATAAGGTCAAAAAGGTAGGGTTCCATTTTCCCCTCAGATTTAACCTTTTCCATTCCTGCTGTTTAAAATGACTGCCCTAACGTTTTGAAGATAGCTTGATTTCATTTTCTCCAAATACCTGACCACCCCCATTTCTGACCCCCTGCCCCTCTCTTGGTCTCTTTCAGTCTCTCAGCCTCTCTCGGACTCTCTCAATCTGTCAGGTTTTTGGTGGCCTTGCCTGCAGTTGGAGTTGGGGACACTGAGAGAGAAAACTGGCTTTGCTATCCCCTTTGGATTGAACAAAGTTTGCCACCACAGTGTACAATCTAGCCAGAAGCCTTCCCAGCCTCTTGCCCAGAGCTGTAGAGCACCTGACTCTATTTTTCTAACACTTGTATCGCATCCCTTGGTGTCACTAGCCCAGGTACGTTCCTAATGCTCCACTCTAGGACAAATCCCCTACTCCCCCCTCCTCCATCTCCCCTCTAGTGCAGCCACACTTGCCCTATTCCTCTCTTACACCCCACAAGTCTCCACACCTTGTGTCCTCCTGGTGCTCTCCAAGCCTTGTGACCTGCTGGTGCTCTCCACGCCATGTGTTCTCCTTGTTAACTATACACCTTGTGTCCTCCTTGTGCCCTCTGCTCTATGTGCCCACTGCTTCTGCAGGACCTAGTGGAGCAAGCACAGGGCTGGGACTCAGGAGATGTAAGTGTGATTGCCAGCTCTGCCACTGATCTGCTGTGCAACCTTGGGCAAGACACAACCACGCTTCATCTGTAAAATAGGGATGATAGTTAGTGAGTCCCTTATGGGGCAGTCACTGTGTCAAATCTGATGAACTTATATCTACCCCAGTGCTTAGCACATAGTGAGTGCTAAATAAATGTCAAAATGCTCCTGCTGATGGTTGTTCTTAGTTCTCCTCACTCACAGCAGGAAGAAATGCACTGTGTGGCTACAGCATTCTCCATAGCCCTCTAAAATCCTACCCATCCCTGCTTTGTATGTTTTTGTCTCGAGAGTTTTTCTGCTTTTTTGCTTCATCTGAACAGTGAATACAAGTAGCCCAGTGGCTAGGAATTTTAATTTCAAATGGTTGGTTTTGAAAGATAGGGCAGAAAGAGAAAGTGATTTAGAAAGAATTCTGTGGGGTGCAAAGAAAAGAATTTCTGGTCAATAAAGCATATTTATTCTGTATGATTTTGGAGAGAGAAGATGAGCTAAAGAAGAGCAGTTTTTATGGGACCAGACATGGATTTTGGATTCTTGAAATGTCAATCACCCTGCCTCTTTTATTGACACACTTTCCCTACTTTCCCAGTATCTCTGGGGAAGTGGCGCTGATCACTTCGTTGTTCACCAGTCCTCCCTTTCCCATGGCTTCACAGTTGAAAACAAAGCCAGCCCCAGCACCCAGGTCGATTGGAGTAGCTTCCTTCCCCTTCCAACCTAAGGATCAAGTCTTTGAGGGAAAATTTCTCATTTTTCTGGAGAGTTACAAAAATGACAGAAGAGACACCCTTCACCGTGTTTCTCCAGAGAGAGTTTGGGGCTGTCACCAACAGGAAACCCACCTTTCTAGTTGGCTGGGTTGTTCCATTTAGCACAACTGTTTAGTCTGTAAGCTCCTTGTGGGTGGGGATTGTGTATCTTGCTTTAGGTATACTCACCCAGGTGCTCCGTACTGTGCTTTGTCTTCCATCAGCACTCAGTAAATGCCTCAGATAATTGAGAATAACACCAGTTTCAGAGTTTATAGAGCTGTTCCAGGGCAGCCTTGTAGGAGCCAAATTTCACCTAAGCTAGCCCAAACTGCTCCCCTTTCATTTGCCCAGGAGCAGAGCTGGGCTTCCCCTCCCTCACCCTGAACCCCGGGCATGCGGGAGTGGATGCAAGTTGCGGCACCAAGCATGGAATGGCCAACTGCCCAGAGGAGGCTATGTGGCAAGACTAATTCAATCTCTAGGGCCAGTGTTAATGGTTAACCACTTAACTGGGCCTGGACTCCTTAAACAAACAGGGCCAGGGTGGGGTGGTCTTCCTCTGGAGCAGACAGGGGCAGCCGCACAAGGGAAGGCTGGAGGCCTGCGGCCTGCAGAGGAGAGGGGTCACCCAGGCCTTGGCTTCCTCTGGCTCTTCAAACAGGAAAGGAAGGAATCACATTATCTGCGCATCTATTTTCAACTCCAAGAGGGACAGAGAGAGGGTGTCCCTCTGAAAAGGCCTTGGGGTTCATGGGGGTGAGGGGCCTGACCCTGTCAGCTGTTGCTTTGCTTATTTAAGTGACCAGTGTCCAAACAGGTGCCTCATACCCTTAGCCGGCTTTGGATAGTTGGCATAGCTCTCCCTGTGGCCTGCAGGAGAGACAGGGAGAGGGTTGAGGGGCCTGGGCCGCGCTGTGTCTGGACAGTGCTGGCCGGGAGACCCTGGAGCTTCAGACCTGGAGACTCTGAGTCCAGGGGATATGGTGACCAGACCCCACATTTCCCTCAGAGAAGGCCACAGCCACACAGGAAAGGTGAGTGGGTTGGTGAGTGAGGGGGTTGGTTTTGTGCATGTTCATGTCTGCGTGTGAAAGAGAGAGCGAGGTGGTGCTCAAACCCCTTATTTCCCTCACAGAAGGCCATAACCATGCAGGGAAGGTGAAGAAGGGAGGCAGTTGAGGGGGTTGGCTTTGTGTGTGTATGTGTGTGTGCACGTGTGGACATGCGCTCTATCTTCTATGGATCAGGAGGGCCAGGCCTTGGGAGAACTGGTGCTCAGTGTGGCAGAATGACTTCCATTATTGCGTGTAATTTGGCAGATCTTGCTGCTTCTGGAAGCTCTTCCCTAGCTCTCTCTCATTTCTTTTTTTATTTATTTAAATGTCTGCCTCCCCCTCTTGACTGCAAGTTCTTTTTGGTCAGGAAATGAGCCCACCAGCTCAGAGAAGCAGCATGGCTCAATGGAAAGAGCATGGGCTTTGGAGTCAGAGTTCATGGGTTCAAATCTCGGCTCCATCAATTGTCAGCTTTGTGACTTTGGGCAAGTCATTTAACTTGTCTGTGCCTCAGTTACCTCATCTGTAAAATGGGGATTAGGACTGTGAGCCCCCTGTGGGACAACCTGATCAACTTGAACCTCCTCAGTGCTTAGAACAGTGCTTTGCACATAGTAAGCACTTAATAAATGCCATCATGAATTGTTAATTACCAACTTCTATTGCATTTTACTTTCCTGTATGCTTAGTACAGTGCTCTGCACACAATAAGCACTCAATAAATACCAATGATATTAACAGTGGTAACTACTTAATTTTCTCCTTCCTAGGCCCCGGCCTTCCTTCTCTGATCACAACAAACCCCTTAACACTGTTGCACTCACTGCTTCTCTTGCCCTTCTTTCCCTCTCTACTATTTGAGCAAGTTTTCCTCCACTTGGGAGATTATTTTCTGCCTATTCCCCAAGGTAGATTGCAAGTTTCTTTTGGGCAGAAATCTTGTCTTCTTCCATTCTAGTTTTCTAAGTGCCTAGTATAGGACTCTGCCCAAAATAACCAGCTCCAAACTCCATCACCCCTGCCATTGCCTGAGCCCTCCCTGGGATGGTTGGCCAATCAGTGGCAGCAAAATGCTGCTCCATCCTCTTTACAAAGCTCCTCCGGAACTAGCTGGCCCACATAATTCTCTTCCTCCAGAATCTACAGTTGCTCTAAAAATCCTGTCTTGGCGTCTGCAGCATCTTTCGTTCAGAGTAGTGTACTTTCTTCTCAACCAAAGGCAACTTGAATGATTTAGCCCACACAAGGTGCAGAGGGCCAGTTTCAGATTTAAGAAGTGCTTAATCAAGTTCAGCAGCATAGCCAGGACCAGATTAGACCTCTGACACCTTTGCATCAGATGTGTTGGCAACCTTGAACTCGTGACTCAAATGTCTGTGCTGTGGTGCGGTCAGCTGCCCACCTGACAGATGGCACCTCTGTGGTCCCACCGTGTGGCCTTTTGTTCCTTGGGCTTGGACTCAAAGACTAGTCAGCCCAGTTTCACTTTCTGCCTCTCATGGCTGTGTTTACAGCCTCTCAGGAGGATGTGTAAATAGCTTTGCATTGGCATTCAGAAAAAGGGGAAAGTCTTTTGTTCAGGGGAGGGCTGGGCAAGTACTTGGGGGCCCCAACACCTCTGGGTTTTTTTGAAGGATGCCTCAATTTGGCATCCAAAACCCCTCAATAATCCATCCTCTTTAGACTACATGATGGCATGATTTTGACTATCTATGACTATATGTAGAAATTCCAATGGACTCACTTCACTAAAGGGAAATTAAACTGTATAAACCAGCATCTCTGCAGGAGACTGTATATTCTCCATGTGTTTTCTGCAGGAATTGATGTGTGTCCGACAGTGCCTGTGTGGCAATGCCTGTGTGCATTCTACAGTTCCTGTATGTATTCTACAGTGAAATATTCTACAGTGCCTGAGTGCACTGAATTGGTTTGCGTTCCACACTGCCTGGGTGTCTTCTCAGGAGCAACATCCAGTGGAGAGGGCATTCTTCAGTGACAAATCACATTATGAGTCCACTGGTTTTACTCCTGAGTCTTGTAATAATAATAATAATTCCGGTATTTGTTAAGCACTTACTATACTAAGTGTTGGGGTGGATATAAACAAATTGGGTTGGACACAGTCCTTGTCCCACGTGGGACTTACAGTCTAAATCACAATTTTAAAGATGAAGAAACTGAAGCACAGTGAAGTGACTTGCCCAAGGTCACACAGCATGCATGTGGCAGAGCAAGGATTAGAACCCATGACCTTCTGACTCCTAGGCCCCAGTCTATCTACTACACCATGCTTTATCCCTATGTATACTTGTAAATACATATTGGTGCTCATAGGTAAACAGAGAGTTTTTTCCAATGCAAATATTAATCAATCAAGTTTATTGAGCGCCTCTGGTGTATTGAGCACTGTACCAAGCTCTTGGGAGAGTACAATATAACAGAGTCGGTAGACACATTCCCTGCCCAGAAGCAGCATGGTCCAGTGGACTGGGAGTCAGAAGTACCTGGGTTCCAACCTCAGCCCCACCACTAGTCTGCTGTGTGATCTTGGACAAGTCATTTCACTTCTCTATGCCTCAGTTACCTCATTGGGGTTTGACACTTTGAGCCCCGGGTGGGACACGGACTGCATCCAACCTGATTAGCTTGTATCTACCCTAGCGCTTAGACTAGTGCTTGGCACATAGTAAACGCTTAACAAATACCATAATTATCATCTACCTTAACACTCAGAACAGTGCCTGATACATAGTAAACATTTACTATATGCCATAAAAAAAGAAAAAGCAAACTGCTTTAGAAGAGTATATTTTTTATGGTGTTTTTTAAGCGCTCACTGTGTGCAAGGCACTGTTCTAAGCACTGGGGTGCTTAGAAGCTAATTGGGTTGGACACAATCCCTGTCCCACATAGGATTCACAGAATCCCCATTTTACAGATGAAGTAACAGAAGCACAGGGAAGTGAAGTGAGTTGCTCGAGATCACACAGCAGACAAGTAGCGGAGCTAGAACTAGAACTCAGGTCCTCTGACTCCCAGGACCGTGCTCTTTCCACTAGCCCATGCTGCTTCTCAAGGAGCCCAATCACAGTCTATTGGGCTCTCATCCTTGATGGTGAGAAGTAAAGTTTCATTCATTTCTGAGAGTTTCATCCTGAATCGAAGTGACTCTGCTAATGTCTTTTTATGGTTTATTTGCCAAATCTGCAATACAGGGCTTTGCTTGGGTAGAAAGTTCATAAAGTAGAATGTCCCCAGCCCCTGTCTCCCATGCAAGAGGTAATGGGTAAGAGGCACCCTGTCTGGGGAGCAAAGGTTGCAAGCAGCCCTGCACCATTTGCAGAGTGAGCTCCCTCGTGAAGGGCTTCAGGATGAGAGCACGTGATCACGGGCACTGGGGTCTCCTTAAAGAAAGTCAGTGGCTCAACTGCAGCCTGCTCACCGCAGCATTGCTCTGAATCCAGGGCATTCAGCTGGTTGGAGCAAAGAAATAAGGAGAAGCAAACAAATTTGTGCAGCTACCACAGGGAGCAAGTGGATCGGGGGTAGTCACAGCTTGAAATGCATCCGACCTAGATAGATCATCCTGTTCATTCATTCATTCATTCACTGTGTGCAGAACACTGCACTAAGCGCTTGGAAAGTACAAGTTGGCAACATATAGCAACAGTCCCCACCCAACAATGGGCTCACAGTCTAGAAGGGGGAGACAGACAACAAAACAAAACATGTAGACAGGTGGGTGACTCAGGGTACCTGCGAAGATATCAATAAATCAATCCACCAGTGATATTTATGGAGTACTTACTAGGTGCAGAGCATCGTACTAGGGACTTACTAAGTGTACAATACAGTACAGACTTTGCAGACATGTTCCCTGCCCACAATGAGCTTGCAGTCTAGAGGCAGAGACAGACATGAATATAAACAATTTAAAATACGCAATTTAAAGATATGTACATAAGTTCTGAGAGGTTGAGGGTGGGGAAAATATCAAATGCCCAAAGGTCACAGATCCAAGTACATAGACAGCACAGAAGGGAGAGGGAGCCAGAGAAAAGAGGGCTTAAATAGGGGAAGGCCTTTTGCAGAAGATGTGACATTGGAGGAGATACCTTGTAGGGGCTCCTTTAAACTTACTCTTGGCTTGCTTAATTGGTTTTGAAGCATTCTTTGTTCAGTGATGAAAATAACTGGTATGTAAGTGCTTACTAGATGCCAAGCACTGTACTAAGCACTGGGGTAGAGACAAGATCATCAGGTCAGGCTGTCCTAACCAGAGCTCACAGTCTAAGGAGGAGGGGGAAAAAGTGTTGAATCTCCACTTTTCAGATGAGGAATCCGAGGCCCAGAGAAGTTAAGTGTCAGGCCCAGGGTCACACAGTGGCAGAGCTAGGGTTAGAATCCATGTTGTCTAACTCCCCACCCCACATCTTTCCACAGGGCCACACCAGTGCTGGGCCTTGTAGCACGAAAGGCAACTGGATTTCTTTGAGAGCTGAAGCGCTTAGTACAGTGCTCTGCACACAGTAAGCGCTCAATAAATACGATTGAATGAATGAATGTCTCAGGGGGCACTTAGATGCCAGCACAAGTGCTGCTAAATTCCTAACTGCCTTCCGTCTCATGCCCCTTTACCCCATTTCCTCTTCAGCAATTTCAGCCAATATGTCTGGTAGAACAGTGAAACATGTGAATGGCATTTCCAACTCTTTTAATTTACCATGTTCATTTGTGAAGGAATGTGAAAATACTAATATCCTAAATTGAAATGAATGCAAAGCTGGAAAAGAGGAGTGGGAAAAGATCCCTACTTGAATTTGGGTTTATGTAAAAATCACCCAGGCAATCAGTTTCATTCATCATCTGCACGGTGGGCTTTTGAAAAGGCTCTGCTTGGCTCTTTGAAGTGGGAGGTAAAGACTGTTTGGTTGCATTCAAGGATGGCTGAAATGGATCCGGGGGTCAGAGTGGGCTAAAGTATGATTAGGATGCCTGCATGAATGGAAGGGTTAGGATTTTGTATTGACTATTTATTGGTCAGATCCTTTAAACACTGTTTTCTCCCATTCTGAGTTCTCGAGGAGAGCCATAAATGTCATTAAAAGGCTGGGAAGGGAGAAAATATATTCCGTTGTTCCACACGTGTCTTCTGATTTGCCATGTTATCTAGACTTTAACAGTAGGTGCCAGTATGGATGCAGCAGGCTGTGGTGATGGGAGTGACGATTGTGTGTGTGCATCTGGCGGGGGGTGAAACGCAGCGTGACTGACTGGATAGAGTATTGGGATTGATAGTGGATAGGGCCTCGGAGTGAGAAGGACCTGGGTTCTAATTCCAGTTCTGCCACTGGCGTGCTGTTCAGCCTGGGCAAATCACTTAACTTCTCTGTGCCTCAGTTACCTCATCTGTGAAATGGGGATTAAGACTGTGAGCTCTAGGTGGACCAGGGAGAACCCGGTTATTTACCCAAGCACTTAGAACAGTGCCTGGTACATAGTAAGCACTTAAGAAAATACCACAATTATTATTATTATCAGCTGGGCAAGAAGCTGTGCAGAGTGAGGCTTCTTTAACTGCAACCCGCATCCTGGAAGGACCCAGTAAATGGACGAACTGAGGTGCTGTTTAGTTTGGAGGAAAGACCGAGGCAACAATGCTTGAGTATTTCAGTTCAAGAATCTGAAAAACAATTATCCCGAGAGAGTGGCGGCCTGCTACCTCAAGGAAGCAGAGCAAATGAAAACAAGCTGATCTGCTTTTAAAACAATCAACTTTCAACCCCCTACCTTACTCCATGATTTCCTACTACAAGCCAGCCTGCACACTTCACTCCTCTTAATGTCAACCTACTCACTGTGCCTTGCTCTCATCTATCTCGTTCCCAAAACCCTTTCCCAAGTCCTCCCTCTGCCTGGAACTCTCTTTTCCTTCACATCCAAAAGACCACCACTCTCCCTACCTTCAAAGCCTTACTTCCTCCAACAGGTCTTCCTGGACCAAGCCCTCATTTCCCCTATTCCCTCTCCCTTCTATGTTGCCTATGCACTTGGATCTGTACCCACTAAGCACTTGATATTCACCCCACCAGCAGCAAAGTAAATATCTGTAATTTATTTTAATGCCCATCTCCATCTCTAGACTATAAGCTCCTTGTGGGCAGGAAACTCAGTTGTATTGTACTCTCCCAAGCATATCATTCAGTATTATTATTATTATTACTCTGCACAGAGTAAATGCTCAGTAAATACTACTGATTGCCTGAATGATCCTGCAGCTTGAGAAGCCTGGGTTAGACACCGGGAATTGATTTTCAGGATCTGGGAGTGTCCCCAGATCTGAAAGAAATGGATAGACAACGATTGAGCACTTCCTCCAAAGCTCTTCCTATTGTCAGCTCCAAATTCCCTATACAATCTTTACGCTGGGCCTGGAATTCCCTCCCACATCCCGGCCTTCCTGATCCTCCTGTTTCCTTCTACCTTGTAGAATGCCAACACTTCCAAGTTCTTCCTGACTAGGAAAGGTTCCAGCGAAGGGCAGAAGTAAGTGCCAAATAAGTCACTGACCTCTAATGAAGGAACAGCACACGGTCAATATTGTATGGAGGATAAATATACATTTATTTACTCCTTGGTCTGGCTGTCAGTAGAGTGTCATTTTTCAGTTCATTGAACCTCTCTGTCTACTTTTCCTTCTACGCTTTTTGGACTTTCCTGGTGTTTGTTTAGTCGGTGAGCTCTCGGAGGGTGGGGATGTGATATTGGCTTTGCCCACCAAGCCAGGCCCAGCGCCCCACAGCAGTTGGTGTTTAATAAATGCTATTTGATAATCATAGCTTGCCACCTGGAGCTTGAGGAGCAGGTCACATGATTTCTTGGAGTACCTTTTGGCCTTCCCAGTCTGAGGAATTTGTGCAGCCACAGCTGCCCTGCTTAGCGCTTGATGAAGAGGAAGTATTTTCACCCAGACAGGGAGCATGGGGGTTGTGCTCTTGCAGAACTGTGAGCCCTGAAGAAATGGCATCACAGCACCCTTGTCTGAGCCAACATCCACACCCTGCAACATGGCTCCCCCCAGCCCTTCCCTGTGTTCTATCCAGACAGACGTATATGGCCGGAGAAATGATCCGCATAATTCTCCAGCCACACCTTGTTCAAATGGCATCACAAAGGCACACGTGGTATTCATTCATTCATTCAATCATATTTATTGAGTGCTTACTGTGTGCAGAGCACTGTACTAAGCGCTTGGGAAATACAAGTTGGCAACATAATGCGGTAGCTGAACTGATTTTGATTTCTGTTGATTTGGTCAATTTTCACATATAGAATTGTGGTACTTGTTAAGCACTTACTAAGTGCCAAGCCCTGAACTGAGAGCTGGGGTAGATAGAAGATAAGCAGATCAGACATGGCCCCTGGTCCCATGTGGGGTTCATAGTCTTAGGGAAAGGTGAACAGGTATTTGACCCCCATATAACAGACGAGGAAAATAAGAATAGAGAAATTAAGTTACTTGCCCAAGTTCACACAGCAGGCAAGCACCAGACATGGGATTAGAACCCAGGTCCTCTGATGCCCAGCCCTGTGCTCTCCCTGATAGGTCACGCTTCTTCTCTTAAGTACCATCATTATGTTGATTTCATGAACACTCTGTGCTCTTGGAAGATTGTGTCCATGGAAAATATTTTTGACCTAGATTACTTAGATTATTAACTCTCTGGATTTGATTTTTCTAGTTTATGCAGATTAATAGTATGGATTTCTAAGGAAAAATTATTTGGGTGCAAGTCCTTTGCGTTCACCAATCTTTTTGGAAAACAAGCACTTAGTACAGTGCTTTGCACACACCAAGTGTTTAATAAATACCACTAATTGATTGAAAATGTGTAGCAATTTGAGCTTCTGTAACTTTACCAGTGAATACCAACAGGTTTAAACGTCAGGGCTGAGTTTCCCCCAGCAGAAAACTAGCAGACTGATCTATCAGCACAGCTAATACTTGGGACCTTGTGTCCCCCCAGCCTTGCCAATATCTGTTTGTGGACTGATGCAACAGTTTGCTAATTAAACAGTTCACAAGGGTGTTTGGAGCAGACCCTGTGGACATTTCTCCAATTGAACAATTTATTGCTGCGATAGAAGGGGTTAGTTGGTGTTTATTAACTAACCTTCCTGACCTGTTTACTGACAAGCATTGGTCCCTGACTTGACTTTCCGAAGCGCCCATCTGGGACTCACCCCAGTTTGGTTCCTGCTCTGTGGCTTGTTATTTTAAGGCCACACTTTAACTTTGCGGCAATTGCAGAAGGGGATGAAGTCATTTGATTCCTTGGCAAGGAGGCCAGGGCAGGGCAGGGTAGTAGTAATAATAATGATAATAATTGTGGCAAATGTGAAGTGCTTAGTAGGTGCCAGGCACTGTACTAAGCGCTGAGGTAGATACAAGATAATCAGGTTGGATACAGTCCCTGTTCCATCTGGGACTCACAGTCTTTATCCCCATTTTACAGATGAGCTAACTGAAGCACAGAGAAATTAAATGATTTGCCCAAGGTCATGCAGCAGATAAGAGAAGCAGCTTGGCTTAGTGAATAGAGTATGGACTTGGAAGTCAGAAGGACTGGGTTCTAATCCCAGCTCTATCACTTGTCTGCTGTGTGACCTTGGGCAAGTCACTTCACTTCTCTGTGCTTCGGTTACCTCATCTGTAAAATGGGGATTAAGACTGTGAACCCCATGTGGGGCAGGGACTGTGTCCAATCTGACAACATTGTGTCTACCCCAGCGCTTAGTACAAAGAGTGGCACATAGTAAGTGCTTAGCAAATATCATTTAAAAAAAGTGGTGGGGGTAAAATTAGAACCCAGATCCTCTGACTCCCTGGCCTGTGCTCTTTTCATTAGGCCAAGCTGCTTCAAGATGGATCCGCAGGCTTTGCTGCTGTGGCTTTTCCCCACAAGAATATGGTGCTTTAAGACAAGGTTTAGAATTTGGGAAGAAAGAGGACAGAGCATGGAAACCCCTAGGACGTGTTTTCTCAATCCAGAATGAATTTACTGTCTTCCCAGGCTGGGCCGTGTGGGAAGGCAAGCCAGATGCATTTCCTGAGATCAGCTCCCCTGTGCGCCACTTCTGTCCTCTGCAGAATTCACCCACCCCACCCCCGAGCCCTGGGCGTGCCCCCAGTTGTGTACAGAGGGCCCTGGTCCTCAGGTCTTCAAATCCTAGGATCTTCTAGTGCTGATGAATAGTCGGGACACGGTGGTGGAGAAAGGGTTTGAAGATCTGTCAGGGAATCATAATACTAATAATTGTGATATTTGTTAAGATCTTACTATGTGCCAAGCATTGAGCTAAACACTGGGGTAGATTCCAGATAATCAGGTTGCAGACACTCCGTCATCCACATGGGGCTCATAGTTTAAAGAGAGGGACAAGTATGAAATCCCCATTTTATAAATGAAGAACTGAGGCCCAGAGAAGTTAAATGACGTGGCTAAGGTCACACAGCAGGTAAGTGGCAGAGCCAGAAGTAGAACCCAAGTCCCCTGATTCCCAGCCCCAGGCTCTCTCAGTGAGGCCCCACTACTTCACCAAGCACTATTCCAGGGCACAGTGATCTCTATCCCACCCACCACCCATCCCACCTTGCCCATTGCCTGGGAGAGCTGTTCAACTAGAACTAATTGGCTGCTCCTTAAGTGCAATTTGCAGGGATATTAATCTCACTCTGACAGGTGTGGAAAATCTAACCCACTCCATAGACACCGAATCTAATCCATAGAGGGACACACGGGGCATAAATTGGGTTTTAGCGGGCAGCACCCGTGGCCAAAGGCAGCAATCCCCAACACTCTCCCTGGAGGTGCCATGGAGAAAGCTACATCCCAGCTACAGTCTCCAAATTAGAAGGCTAGCCCCAGGTCGTTTTGCACTGACATTTAGGATCTAATGCAAAGCAGTTGAAAGGATGACTTTCATTACCAGGGGTTGGTGAGTTTTTTGTCCTGCATCTTCTCACCCATCAGCATTTTATCTGATGAGTTTTAGCATGGCACTTGTTTCCTATGCTCCCGTCCTGTGGAGGAAGTATGGGAGTGGGGGAATTTCTCCTCAATCCAGGATAATTTTGAAGTTGAGACTCTTCTGTTTGTGTACTGTTTTGTTATTGCGTGGGAGGAGAATGGGGAGGAGAGACAGAGGCAGAGAGAGAGAGAGAAAGAGAGAGAGAATGTGTGCATACAAGTAGCCAAGCGTCTTTAGCCTTCTGCTGTCTGAACCCAAACAGTACTGTCACAAATTTGAGTTCAGCAGGACATTTTCAACAGCCTGAAAGATTCTGTCAAAAACTGACGACAACTCGAAGAGGAAATTTGTATTTCCTGTTTTAATTAGAAGGGACTTTCACAATACAAGAATAAAAGACAGGGCTTACCCCCAAAGACATGCATCTGTTTTATATAAAAATAAATGCATTATAAGTGTGAGAAATTGCTTGAAGATGGCCATGAGATTGAGAATATGCTGTGTATTTACTTTATAGTCATCTGAGGTTTCCTTTTCCAGTAAGGTTAAGAACCTCAAGAATTTTTATGGGTTGCTCTCACAGAAGGATGTTAAGTGCCATTGTGAATGTGAGATTTGGATAGGGGAGTGGGCAGGGGGCTTTTCTTCCACTTCCCAAATATGGATATATCAAGAGGCGTTCCAGTTCTGGTCCTTTTTTAGCAATAGAAAATCGAATTAAACAGAAGTTCTTAGAAATGACCCTATTTTCTTTGAAATGCTGGACTTCTCCAAACCATTGACTGGTTCATGGTGAGCTCTCCATGTTCTTTTCAAAGATCTTGTTTCCATTGCTTCCTGGAAGCCACCCGGCACGGCCAGAGCATGGATTTCCCCAGGGCCCTGGGACTAGACCTTGCCAGGGGCTGAAACTCAGGCGACAACATGAGCCATTCCGGAGCAGTGGCCAAGAGGTCAGGAGGGTCGGTCCGTGCCCGGAGGTGGGTGGTCTGCACACATGAACATGGTGGCTGACACAGACTGAGTTCTCCTTAGCATGGATGGGTTTACTGAGGATGCAGTCTCTGCCGCAGTCACAAAGAGCATGGTGTCTTGGTGTCACGAGTGTACCCAGACCTTGAAGCATCCCAGCCATGGGAGTCAAGAGACCTGGTTTCTAGTCCCAGCCCTGCCACTGGCCTACTGTGTGATCTTGGGCAAGTTACCTTCCCTGGGCCTCAGTTTCCTTGTCTGTAACATGGTGATTCAATGCCTGTTCTCCTTCCCTCGTAGACTGAAAGCCCCATGTGGGACAAGGGTTGTGGCCAACTTGATTATCTTGCCTCTTCCCTGGTGCTTAGTACAGTTTTTGGCATAATGCAGCCACAACGAGGATTATTATGGGTGCTCGATCTCAATAGCTGGATTTTCAGATAAAGAGCCTGGCGGCAAGTTAAAATGTTGCCAATCCTCAGTAACTGTTTTGAGGATCAGGGCCCATGCCTCCACAGCCACTTGCCCCACAAGCAACCATTTCGTCTCTGCAGATTCTGCTTTTCCCTGTGGTCCCAGCTATTACATCACCCTGTCTCACTTGGGGCAAAGAATTTTGAAGGGAAGGAGAGCAGGTATCTCATCCCCATTCTACAGATGAGGAAACTGAGGCACAGAGAGGAAGTGTCCCGCAGCAGTCCAGGGACAGAGCTAGGACTAGAATCCAGGTGTCCTGACTCCCAGCCTCGGGCTCTTTCTAGTAGGCCTTGCTACCCACTGACCACGAACTGCTCTTTGTGTCTGGCTGCACGTTGGGCTGGGAGCAGATGGAAATGGTGCACAGGATGAGGAAACTGACACCACCCCCTTCCCAAATGCCCCAAATCCATTTTGAAAAGTTGTCACACAAAAGATGTCTGTCTTTGGTTTTCTCCCTGTGAAGGCTTTACTTCCTCTCAAATAAAAGGTTTTATCATGCGGCAGTGGTCAAATAATCAGAAAAACTTCACGGCTGGAGGAAGCCCCGGTGGTCTGACAGAATCGGGGGCCATTAGCCAGGAGAACTGGGTTCAAGCTCCACCACTGGCCTGTTGGTTGATTTCGGACAAGTCACTGAACCTCTCCTGAGCTTCAGTTTCCTCATCTGTAAAGTGGGGATAAGATCCAGCTCTCCTTTCCTATTGGTCTGTGGGACAGGGTCTGGGACCAATCTGTCTTGACCCCAGCACTTGGGACACAGTGAGCACTTAATAAATACCACAATTATGTTATCAGGCCCAGGAAATTCTTTGGAAAGCCTTTTCCTACTGAAATGGCATCTCTCTCTTTTCCTCCTTCCCTGCATCCTCTGCTTTAAGCTCTGGGGCCAGGAATAATTGATGATGATAATGGCCCAGGTTTGGGACTGGGACGCTGATACTCAGTTTCTCATTGCTGGCCAAGGGGGGTGGGGGGTGGGGGGGGGTGGAGTCCAAGTGAGTAATTACCCTAACCCTAACCCATCTCCTTCAACTCCAAGAGTCAAAGGGACTGACAGCCAGGGGAACATCCCCTCCCCCCCACCAGCCAGACCAATGAAGATGGATGGCCCCATCCCCCCAGAGGGCAAACGGGTGCCCTCTGCTGAGGACTCAAATGGGCTCCTGACTCCAGGGTCCCTGCCACTGTTGTCTTTTCCTTGGGGGGAGGAGAGGAGTGTTCAAAGGGCAGTGTTTCTGTGGGGACTTCCTGGCTGACCACTGACCACTGCTCAGCCCCCAGTAAGAGCCCTGTCTGTGGGTCAGGCAGAGGTCACTGTAAACTAACCCAACACCTCTTCCTACAGAGAGCCCCATGAGAGGGGCGGATGGCGGTGGGGAGGAGGAGGTGATGGCGGTGGGGAGGAGGAGGTGAAGTAACACTCTTGGTCCAGTCCCAGAGGCCTCCAGAAGGCAAACAGAGATTCTCTCCATCTCCAGCCCCGGAGATTCTCTCCAGTCCCATGGCCCTCCCCATTTCCATCGGAAATACCTTCAGGCAGGGCCTCCAGCAGCCAAAGAGCCCCTTCCAAATGCACGTTGCCCACAGGTTTCCTTTCCGCAACTCTTCGCCTCACTCGTTCCTGCTAAATCTTTATGGTCTCCAGAGAAAAGCTTGTTTTTAACAAGGGAATGCAAATTTTTTAAAGGTTATGAACAAATGTGTTTCTGCATCTCTCTTGTTCTCATATATGTATTTTAATCAATTCATGATCTGAAACTGCAAGCTGTCTTGTTGCTGGGTACCCACACGCAGGCCAAACTCACAACCAAAGTGGAATAATAATAAATAATAATAATGATGATAATAATAAAAATAATTATGATATTTGTTAAGTGCCAATGCACTGTACTAAGCAAATGGGGTAGATATAAGCTAATTGAGTTGGACACGGTACCTGTCCCACACAGTGCTCACAGTCTTAATCCTCATTTTACAGATGAGGTAAATGAGGCACAGAGAAGTTAAGTGGCTTGCCAAAGTTCACACAGCAGACAAGTGGTGGAGCTGGAATTAGAACCCAGTTCTTCCTGACTCCAGGCCCAAGCTCTATCCAGTAGGCCATGCTGCTTCTACATGATTGATTATTGTCAAAATTTTCCAAAATCCACTGAGCATCTCTTTCAGGTAACAGTAATAATAATAATAATAATAATGGTATTTGTTAAGCACTCACTAGACACTAAGCCCAGTAATAATAGTGATGGCATTTATTAAGCGCTTACTACATGCAAAGCACTGTTCTAAGTGCTGGGCTTATCTGTACTATATTTAAGTATATTAATGTACATCTCCTGCTTCTAGACTGTAAGCTTTTCATGGGCAGGGAACATGTTTACCTTCTCTTTTGTATTGAAATCTCCCATATGCTTAGTACAGTGCTCTGCATGCAGTAAGCAGTCAATAAATACCATTGATGATGATGATAATCAGATTGGATGAATTGGCCGATAAGTAGAGAGTGTTTGCCCCTCATCTCAGTAGCAGCAACAGTACTTACTTAGTGCCTCCTGGGTGCAGATCACTATGCTAAGCACTTGGGAGAATGCAACAGAAGCATTAAACTCATTTCCTGACCACTCAAACTGGGGAGACAGAGAAATTTTGACCAACTTAGAATGACCATTTCAGAGTTCCATTTGCTGAAGCAAGTTCTTGGCTGGCTCCTTTGCCGGGGCAAGGTGAAGATGGAAGAGGAGAAGGCAAAGAGAAACATAGTTGGGTGAATCTTGTTTTTGCCTATCCTATTTCTGTTTGGAGCCTCTGTTGAAAGAAAATTGCAGCATGCCATTAAAGCAGAGGGTGGCTTCTAGCGTTTCTGTCCATCGATGGATTGGTTCAACACTGCAGCAGAAAAAAGAGGAAAACATAGAGAGTGGAGGGAATCTTTAATTTTAAAAGTACATCCACTGGAGTTCAAAGCCTTCTGCAAAAGGGTATGATGCCCACGTTTCTAATTTTACCAAATATCAAGCATCTGGTGTGGACTTATTTGTGGTACTGGGAGCAAGAGGAAGTACATTACTCAGAGATGAAAAGACCAAAAAGCTCACTGTCCTGTCTAAAAATAGCTTCGTGTTTTTCACCAGTTAATATCAGCTGGAGGTATGATTAAACGGTAGTTGTGGAGGAAGAGACAATAATTAAGTGTGACTGTTTCCTCTCAGAGCCCAGTCCCAGGTGGTGAAAGTTAAGTATTGTCATTCAGATAAGGCCCCCCGAAAGCAATTTTCCTGCCTATCCACTCAGCCCTTCTGCAAAATGTCTTCTCGGGGTGCTGAGCTGCGGACAGACGCAGTCCAGACCCAGCTGCAGTCAGGGGTGCAGGAAGGGGCTCGAGGCTGCTAAGGAGCTGGCTGGCCTGCTGCCCAGTGGTTGGAAGTCAGAGGCCCCAGCCCGTTCGAGCAATGACCACCCAACTTGGCCTCTCCTAAGTGTAGGCACTTGTGTGTGCGGCAAAATGCAGACTTGGAACTGCACAGCAGGTATGTGGGTGTGCAGAATGGCTGTGGGATAGTTAATCAATCAGCGGTATTTATTGAGCTTCTCCTGTTTGCAGAGCACTGGACTAAATGCTTGGGAAAGTACAGTACAACAGAGGTGATAGACATGTTTCCTGTCCACAGGAAGTTTACAGTCTAGAGGGGGAGCCAGACAAAATAAATTACAGATACGTACATAAATGCTGTAGGGCTGAGGGTGGGGTGAATAACTTGAAGGGTACAGATCCAAATAAGCGCAATGATGGCTTAGTTCAGGGCTCAGTCGGGGAAGGCCCCTTGGAAGAGATGTGATTTTAATGAGGTTTTGAAAGTGGGGAGAGTGGTACATGGAGAGGAAGGGAGTTCCAGGACAGAGAGAGGACATAGGTGAGGGGTTGGCAGTGAGATAGGTCAGGCAGCAGTACAGGTACAGGTAAAATAGGAAGCTGATTGAGTGTTTTGAAGCCCATGGTAAAGAGTTTCTGTTTCTGTTGGGCAACCACTGGAAGTTCTTTAGAAGTGGGGAAACATGGCGAGAGGGGTTTTTTGAAAATTGATCCAGGCAACGGAGTGAAGCATTGCCTGGAGTGGGAAGAGGCAGAAGTCAGGGAGATCAGTAAGGAGGCTGATGCAGTAGTCAAAGGTAAAATAGGATTAGTGCTTGAATCAACGTGGTAGCTGTTTAGACGTAGAGGAAAGGGCAGATTTTAGTCCCCTGACAGTTGACTCAGAGCTTGCCTTCCTCTCGTAGCTTGATGCAGGCAGGGAATGTGGCTGTTACATTGCCGTGTTATATTCTTCCAAGTACTTAGTACAGTGCCCTACACACAGTAAGCATTCAATAAATATGATTGGTTGAAACAGACTGCAGAAGCCAGGCACCCATTCAAGTGGAGGCTACTCTCCCAGTCTTTGTTAGGTCTTTGTTAAGCGCTTACTATGTGCCAAGCACTGGGTTAAGCACCAGAGCAGTTACAAGATAATCCAGTCAGTCCTAGGCCCTGTCTGATCTAGGCTTCTGGTTTAAATAGGAGGGAGAAGAGATACTGAATCCCCATTTTACAGATGAGGAGACTCTTCACCTGCTCCCCTGCAGCTCACACTCTTTGCTCCTCCCAATCTGTCTTTCTCTCCACATCTTGTTGTCGGTGCTCCTGGCTCCAATCCTTCATTTGTGTTGTTCCCCTGGTCTGGAACAGTGCTTTGATAGATTTATTTTTGGTGCCCTCAGTAATTTATTCCATCCTAATCCCAGCTGCTTCAGTTGCAAATATTTTGACTTTGGGCCAGTTGCTTCACTCTTGTGCCTTAGTTTCCTTATCTGTAAAATGGGGGCTAAATAGCTTTTCGCCCTCCCCCTTAGACTGTGAGCCCCATGTGGGACAAGGACTGTGTCCAACCTAAATACCTTATATCTACCCAGTTCTTAGTACAGTATTTAGCACTTAGTCAGCACTTAACAAATACCACAGTTATGGATTATGATGATGTTGAAGATGAGTATCAGTATCATGATAGAGTTCTGTTTTTGTTTTTTATGGTATTTGTTAAGTGCTTACTATGTGCCAGGCACTGTACTAAGTGCTGGGGCAGATACAAATAAATGTGGCTCTATTCACTAGGACATGCTGCTTCTTATGTTTTGCTTCTTGTTGTATACTTGTTCTTCCTCCTGCTTCCAATATTTGTAAATCATTTTTTGTCCATCCACTGGCCCAGTAATCTCATACAAATATTGGTGAAAATGACTATGGTTTCATCTCCAGTTTGCAGTTTATTGAAAGAGAACCTGGGTCAATAGGCCTCTTGACAAGAAGTGGCTCTGCCAGTTGTCAGCTGTGTGACTTTGGGCAAGTCACTTAACTTCTCTGTGCCTCAGTTACCTCATCTGTAAAATGGGGGATTAAGACTGTGAACCCCCCGTGGGACAACTTGATCACCTTGTAACCTCCCCAGCGCTTAGAACAGTGAAAGCACATAGTAAGCGCTTAATAAATGCCATTATCATTATTATTATTATTATTAAGTGGGGATGAAGGAAGACTAGAAAGACTGGGAAGACTTTCTTACCGATGGGGCTGCCCCTTTAATGCTAATAGTTGGGCTTCCCAAATTCCTTGAATCTGTACTACTGGACTTGTGTCTCTCCAGAGCTTAGCAGAATCCCTTTGGGTAGATTTTTCAGGTTTACCAGCCGGAATTCCTTTGGGCCAAGCCGGAAACACAGGGTTGCTGAATTCCGACAACATTAAAGGTAGGCCCCACCCCTACCTGTGGAAGTCTGAACATCCCAGATAAAAGCAGGAAAATACGGGCCTTTGAATGAGCCCCAGTGGGAAAACAGCCCCTAGGCTAACAAAGCATTGTCTGTAGTATCTGTTTTTGCTGCCCAACCCGGGGACAAATAAAGAGGGATTCTCTGCCGGTCATTAACGGGGCCAGGCATGGGCTGGGGTTGTTCCTAAATGGGGGCTTTGTTTGATCCCTGGTGGGTAAGCCTCCTCACCTGTCATATCTATCATACATTTAATTCATCACGCTCCATGCTCCAAAGCGATGTTGATGGTATCAGGGGAAGGGGGAGGGGTTATCTTCCAACTTTGAGCGATCAGAGAAGATTATGGCAAATAAGATTTGAGTGAAGGAAAATGTACTGATTTGTGACTCCCTGCTGGAGCTGTTTCCCTGCAAGCCAGGTCCCGAGCTGTGCACTTACCAACTGTGCAGTTTATTTCTAGCCTGTGGATCGGAAATTAGGGCAGGGTGTTTGGGGTGGGGGGTGGGTGAGAAGAGGTGGGGGTTAGGGTCACTGCCTACATATAGTTACATATAGTTCCAGAAATGTCTCCCTTCTACCCACTTCTGCTCCCCGCTCCCCCCACCGCACACTCAAACAACAACACAACACTAAATGGAATACACATTTTTGTCCCTTTTTGCCTCTAGACGGTAAGATCACTGTTGGCAGGGAATGTGTCTACCTACCCTGTTATATTGTATTCTCTCAAGCTTTTAGCACAGTGTTGTGCACACAGTAAGCGCTTAATAAATATGATTGGTTGATTCTCTTAGCCCCAGTAGTTTTTGTGTAATTTCATATATGTGAATATTCTTACTCACAGATAGTACATGGCATAATGGAATAGAGCACAGGCCTGAGAATCAGAAGGTCATGGGTTTTAATTCTGGCTCCCCCATTTGTCTGCTGTGTGACCTTGGGCAAGTCACTTCACTTCTCTTTGCCTCAGTTACCTCATCTGTAAAATGGGGATTAAGACTGAGAGCCCCACATGGGGCAGGGATTCTGTACAACCCTAATATCTTGTATCTATCCCAGCACTTAGTACAGTGCCTGGCACATAGTAAAAGCTTAACAAATACCGAAATTATTATTATTAGCTAATGCTCTGGTTTTATACCAGAAAGTCCAGTTTTCAGATGATCTGGCCCCAGTCCAGTATGAATCCAGCACCAGAAGCCTTCATGTCTGATATTCTGTGTCCCACTGCCCTCTGCCTCAGTTCCTGCCACTGAAGTTCCCAGCTCAGTACTGCCCATGTGCACAGGGAACTGTAGTGGTTGGGAGGGAGGAAGATTAATCCAGTGTCTCCAGAGCAATTGCAGGATTGGTGGGAGGGGCAGGGAAGAAAGGGGAATCATGCATCAGTCTGGAGAAATGCTGTAGGTCTGGGTAAACTTTGCAAAATGTACTGTCAGATATCCTTACATTACACTGTGCATCAGGTGAGGCGTAGGTGACCTCAGGGGTGTGTCTGCATTCCCAGTGCCCACAACGACCGTCAGTGACCACAGTCCTCTCAGAGGAGCAGGGACATCATGGTGAGGGATCTTGGGCACCAAGGAGATGTTCTTCCAACAGATGGCTGTCAGGGTGGAATTCACCGCTCCTGGCACTGGCAGTCTGGCTCACCTGTGGTGCTCATTCTGCCACACTCCCATAAGCAAATCGACCAAAAGGGGCCTGCTGCTCCATTCCCAATGCAGCTTTGGTTTTGATTGTAGGCAGAAGTTTGGCCAGGGATGTGAGGTGGAAGTGTCAGGGCAGGTCACATAACCCAAATAAATCAACAGGCATTGGGCCACATCAGTATCACAAAGGTGGTGTTGTAGTAGTAGTAGTGGAAGCAGCAGCAACATTAACATTTACTGAGCACCCATTTGATGCAATGCACCATACTAGGCACTTGAGAAGTACAGAACAACAAATTGATACAAGGAACTTCCATTCTAATGGGAGAGACAGATCTTACCATATGTACAACTGGAGTAATCAAAATGGAGAGAGCTGACATACGTGAGAGGTAAGGAGAGTATAAATAAGTGGATAAGTGCTAGAGTTGGCTGAAGGGTTGGTAATGTTCAGAGTGTAGGTGCAGCTGCACGTATACATCTCTGCTGAATCTGACATTATTGGCTGGAGCCAGCCAACCCACTGGTGCTGGCAACTCCATGATGATGGAAGCCAACAGCTCCTGGTGTGTGGATTGCCAGTCAGTCAATCAATCAATCAGTCAATCAATGGAATGGATGCCGCTGCTGCTGAAGGGTCAGAAGGTTGGTTCGTCCAGTCATTACCACTGCATCACACCGAAAACAAATATGGGGACTATTTAATCCTGCCTTATTGCAAAGCAGAGATAAGATGGGTCTGTAGTTAAGGAAGCCAACATTGCAACACAAAACTGAGAGGCTTG
Source organism: Tachyglossus aculeatus (assembly GCF_015852505.1). Classification (NCBI taxonomy): domain Eukaryota; kingdom Metazoa; phylum Chordata; class Mammalia; order Monotremata; family Tachyglossidae; genus Tachyglossus; species Tachyglossus aculeatus. The sequence goes on from NC_052084.1 coordinate 38,757,528, forward strand.
TGGCCAGCTGGTCTCCGTCACTGTGACCATGAGCCACTAGGACCTGCAGTGGGACACTTGATTCCATTAATAAATTAACCAGACTAGAGGAAAACACCAGACTTTAGTAGAGCCTTAGAGTCTTCTACTGACGCATGAACCAGGGAGAGAGCTGTCCAGCTATTACATTCATAATATTCTGTTTGAATGGCTGGAAGCGATTGATTAAACCAAGGAAGACTACATTATCATTCTGCAAGTTTCCATCACATTTATCTTGGTAAGGTCGTGTGCATATCTTCATAGCTCAGATAAAACTCTCGTGGCTGGCTGTGATGAGGAAAGTGAGACAAGCTACTAATGGCACGTGCCAAGCACGTGGATAGATGGTAAGTCCCCTAATTCAGTCTATTCTCTGGCTGCCAGCCAAGCTAAATATTTCTGTGGGATAAAAATGCACTCTTCCATGCTGCACTCTTAACTGGAAGTCTAACTCTGACAGGCACACGGTTGGGGGTGGGGAGGTTCACCCCAGGAAGATAGTGGGACACTGAAGTTTGCCCATGATAGTGTGTGTGTTTGGGTGCGGGCATATGGGTTGTTGCTACTTAGTTCTTATCTATTTGTTTCTAATAAATAGGGGTTTTGTGGTCCATGATTGGATTAACTTAATGATCATTGAAGGAAAAGATAAAGCAAGTTGGGAAATGTGTTTAGTGTCCTGCTCCTCTCTCCACTCCTTCCTCTTCCTCCTCTTCCTTTATGGGGACATCATGTCCAGGGCGGGGGAAATCTGGAGGGTTCCCGGTTGACCGCCTTCTCAAGTCTGCTGCGTGCTCTGTCAATAAACTCATTTGCAAAGGTTTTACCCTTTGGTTGATCTGGCCGCAGCATCAGGACTTGAACCGCAAGCTGCTTACGGTTAATTAAAATGACTAATGGAGGTGTTAGTTTCTTCAAGGCTAACTGAGGGAAGCCATTAATAGAAGATTGGAATTGAATAAACCAGTCAGTCACTCCCCTCTATTTATGACTGATTTCTTCTCAAAGTGGGCTCTTCTAAAGTTTGGAAGGTCATTACTCCAGCATAATTTTGCTTCAGATGAAGACAAAGGAATTATTTTTGTGATCTGACATGTATATGGCTTCTCCTTCGCATAGCCTGGGAAGCAGTGTGGCCTAGTGGAAGGAGTAAGGGTCTGGGGGTCCAAAAACCTGGGTTCTAGTCTCAGCTCTGCCACATGCCTGCTGTGTGACCTTGGGCAAGTCACTTAACTTCTCTGTGCCACAGTTACTTCATCTGTAAAATGGAGATTAAGACTGTGAGCCCCTTTTGGGACAGGGAATGTGTCCAACCCTATTAACTTGTATCTATCTACCTCAGTGCTTAGAACAGTGCTTGGCACATAGTAAGCACTTAACAAGTACCATTATTACTATTATTATTATCATTATTATCGTATTTGGAGCCTTGCTGCTCCAGGACTTGGTCCCACTGGATTATAATGCAGAGCTCAAAACCCAGACTTGGAGGGAACACTGACAAGCAGCGTGCCTAGTGGAAAAAGCACAGGTCTGGAAGTCAGAGTATCTGGGTTCTAATCCCAGCTCCACCATTTGTCTGATATGTCTTGAGCAAGTCACTTAACTTTTCTGGGCCTCAGCTCCCTCACCTGCGAAATAAAGAGTAGGACTGAGAGCTCCACGTAGGTCATGGACTGCATCCAACCTGATTAGCTTGTATCTACCTCAGCTCTTAGATCAGTGCCTGGCACACAGTAAGTACTTACAAATAAAAACTATCTCAAGCTTCAGTGCCAGTTCTCAAAAGGCTAGAGTCTCCATGGCTGAGCCTGGGAGGAACTGGGACTCTTGAAATGTCATTGATGGGTACAAGTGTCAGTCTGGTTATCCGCGTTGGGAATTCTCATCTTCCGTGACCATGCAGAGGAGTCTGGCCACCCTGGAATGCTGCTTGATGGAACTTGAAATCATAACAAAAACCCAGCAGATTGAATCAGGAATTAACACTGCCACCGCCCCAGGACAGTCACCTCCTGGTGCAGCAGACATACTTTCTCAATCGATAGTGAATATGGGGGACTTCATCCCAATTCGAGTGTCGGTCTATGTCGGAAGCACAGAATGAAAGAGTCCACGGAAATCCAAAGGTCTGCGGTTATTTACAGAACAAAAACTAGAAGCGGCCACAAGGTTTGGATGTTGTATGATTCCCTTGCTCAGGGCTTCTGGCCTGGGCCCACCACTAGTAACCTGATACTCATTCTCAACTTCTCAATGGAGGAAGGCACTGTGGCCTGTTAAAAAGAGCACAGGCATGGGAATCAGAGGACCTGGGTTCCAATTCTGGCTCTGCCACTGATTTGCTTTGTGACTTTGGGCAAGTCAATTAACTTCTCTGGGCCTCAGTTACCTCACCTGTAAAATGGGGATTAAGTCATCCTCCCTCTGACTATAAGCCCTATGTGGGACAGTGACTGTATCTTGTATTGTCTTGTATTTACCCCAGCCCTCAGAATAGTGTTTGACACATACTTGTTATGGGCAGGGAAGTCATTCAATCGGATTTACTGAGTGCTTACTGTGTGCAGAGCACTGTACTAAGTGCTTGTGTTTGCTAATTCTGTTGTATTCTCCCAACACTTTAGTACAGTGCTCTGTACATAGCCAGTGCTCAGTAAATACTATTGATTGATACCAAGTGCTTAAAAATACTACAAAAAACAAACAAAAAAAAGTCTGACCTGCTAGTGATGAGAATGAGATGCTGCCTTTTCTGGACTGACTGACTTCCTCCCTCTCTGAGGAAAAGGGGTTAGAGGGGAGGGCATAGAGTTGGAGCCTGGGCAGTGTCTTCCACCAGGAAGTTTGGAGTTTGGTGGGTTCTGAATCCTCCTTCCTGTCACTGAGTGGGGAGGACAAGAATGACTTCCCTGCCCAAGGGGCTGTCTCATGAAGGACAGACACTCTTCTGAAGCTGATTTTTTTAATGGTATTTGTTAAGTGCTTACTATGTTCCAGACACTGTACTAAGCACTGGGGTAGATACAAGCTAATCAGGTTGGACACAGTACCTCATTGGACCCATGGTTTTAATCCCCATTTTATGTATGAGGTAACTGAGTCACAGAGAAGTGAGTAGACTTGCCCAAGGTCACACAACAGATATGTGGCAGATCTGGGATTGGAACCCAGGTCCTTCTTACTCCCAGACCCCTGCTATATCCACTAGGCCACTCTGCTTCTTCATTGCTTTGATCTGCCTCACTCACCATCTTGTTTCAGGAGCCTTAGCTCTGGAAAACAACTGGGGAAACTCCAGGCTTACAGAAGATCCATAATAATAATTGTGATATCTGTGAAGCATTTACTAAATTTAAAGCACTGTATCAAGCACTGGGGTAGGTATAATATAAGACGCCATACACAGTCCCAGTTCCACAGTCTAAAAAGACAGGAGATCTGGTATCTTATTCCTCTTTTACACATGAAGAAACTGAGGCACAGAGAAAGTAAGTGCTTTGCCCAAGATTACACAGTAGGCGAGTAGCAGAGCCAGGATTAGAACCCAGATCTCTTGAGTCCCAGACCTGTGCTCTTTCCACTAGGCATCCCTGATTCTCCAAGGAAGACAAACACCACCTCTCTTCCTCCACTAGCACTTAGGTGAACAAAAACAAAAAGACTGGTGAAAAAAGACTGATAGCTGGGACTTTAAGGCCAGAAAAGATGTTTTTGTTCCTCTGCATCCCAAACTCGCTAATAAACACCAAACTGGATTTAAGGTTTGCCATTTTGGAGGTCTTCACATAGCTGTTACGCCTCCTGTTGCCTCCGCAGTGCTCCTTGGGTGAGCTTCTAAGAGTTTATATTGTCAGCGCAGAAGAAATGAGAAAGAATAAGGGGTGGGATGAATGGAGAGTTTCACTGAAGAGAAGGGATGGTTTTAATACTCCTCTTCCCACGCAGACTTCCAAGGAGCTTTGAAAGAGCTTTGTAGCAGGCAGGCAGGGCTCTGAGCCACACACCCTCCGGAAGATGTGGCCTGCTTTGTGTGCAGATCCATCTGCTGGGCATTGTGCAGGGGAAGTGGCTATCTTAAAGGATCAGAGCTGGGAACCTTAGGTCCTTCCGACACCTGGCCAGCAGGAGAATATCGGCAATTGACTTTTTGGGGGGTTGGGGGTGGGATGTGTATGTGTGAGAGAGTGTAGGGGGGGAGCTGTGGGAGTGCAGTGGGCTTCAAAAGTACCTCTTGACTCTTCCAGGGTTTTGCAAATTAAGAGAATGTGTGGCCAGCCTGCCCACACAATTTTCACACCTGAGTTTTTACTTTCCTAAAATTGTTTGTGAAGAGATGATCCCCAGACGTCCCCATCAACCCCAACCACCTCTAGCGTCCCCCTTCCCCAAATACAGACACCTCAATTATTAAGCTATTCACTGAACCCATTCCTCTCCTGTTTCAATTTATTGTCCTACCTGGAGACATGTGATTAAGTGCTGTCAGGCTTGGGCTCCATGTACATAAATAATCTTTTCTATTGGTCATGGTTTGGTGTGCAGGGTGGGGGAAGAGCAGAAGTCGCAAAACTCAGTGAATGATGACATGAAAACTCCTTGTTAAGGGTAGTTCCAGTAGTGTTTAGGTCTGACTGGAATTATAGAAGGCACCTGGAAGAAGTGAAGAGTTGGATGTTTCTGCATTTGACTAATGTGTTTTTCCTAACAGAATTCAGTCAAATGTACAAAGAAAATAACAAATGCACAGAACCTAAAATTATATCCAGTGCAGTCAATTCCACTATTACCCTAGATTTTTTGTCTGGAGCACTACCCCTGAATATGTGCTAGGTACCTCAAACTTGTTAGAAACTAAATATGTGGGGGCAGCGGGGGATAGGAAGAAATATTTATTGAAGAAATGAACTGTTCATATTGTAATCCGGCAATGTGGTTTCAAGAGTTTAGTGCAGTGCTTTGCACACAGTAAATGCTCAATTAATACGACTGAATGAGTGAATTAATTTTATTGGCTCAAATATGAAACTATTTAGTCACCTGATGGGTGTCTCTCAGTAATGTGGTTTTGTGTGTGTGTGTGTGTGTGTGTGTGTGTGTGTGTGTGTGTGTGTCCCCTTTTATCAATAAGACTTCTTTTGGAGTTGGTCCTTTCTCAGTTGACTGATTGCCAACTGAAATGAAATACAAAAAAATGTTAGAAAATGTTTCCTGGGCACCAGAATTTTGGTTTATGATCCAGAATTCTATTATTCAAAGAGATGATCAGCTCTGCAATTTAAAATAATCTGTCTTAAGCTTTTGTTTTCCATGTCTGTCATTTAGCTCAGGGAAAGGACTGCTTACAGGCGTCAAGAGGGCATCACTGACAAAGCAGACTACCCAAAACCTTTCTACATCCTTATATACATGTATTATATCTATCTACCTGGATCTAGATAGGAAGGTAGATTTCAATCGATTGTATTTATTGAGTGCCTATTGTGTGCAGGGTATCCCTGCACACAATATTATTACTCTATTTATTTATTTTACTTGTACATATTTATTCTATTTATTTTATTTTGTTAATATGTTTTGTTTTATTGTCTGTCTCCCCCTTCTAGACTGTGAGCCCGCTGTTGGGTAGGGACCATCTCTATATGTTGCCAACTTGTACCTCCCAAGCGCTTGGTACAGTGCTCTGCACACAGTGAGCTCTCTATAAATATGATTGAATGAATGAATGAATATCCCATGAAGTTTAGAGAGAGTACCACAAAAGCAAAGCACCAATCCCTGACAGTCTGGTGGAGCTTGAGTCCTGTATCATGGGCTTGGAAGAGCATGTGGGAAGCCAAATATCTGGTGCTGCCCCTCTAGAGGTTTAAGATCTGATCCAGGAGGCAGGCAGGCATAAATGATATGCAAACAATAGGAGTGGGAGGGAGGACAAGGAGAGAGCAGGGAGGAGCTCAAAAGTGTCGGGATGGATTGGCTGAAACGATAGCCAAATGGACAATTTTCTCTGCATTTGGATAGGGGTAAGCGCTGTGGCTCTCCCCATCACACCCTATGCTAGTGAGTGTGGTCAGGGGTCTTGGTTCAGATCGTTCAGACGATACCCAGAAGTGTGAAGACAGTCTGGAAGCAGGTCACTATTAGAATGACTTCCTGCTTCAGGTACAGAAAGCCACAAAATCAATTGACCCAACAACTGAAGGAGATTCAGCAAACCAAAGGCATGTCCATTTTGAACTTTCAAATCCCAGACATAAATCTACCTGACCAGTCCACAATATGTACCCAGGAGATGAGACACATTTGGTGCTTAGCATAGCTGTTCCTGAGAAGATCATGAACTTAATATTTCTTATGAGCCTAATGGGGTGTGATCTGTCTATCTAACAAATTTGATTTAGAAAGGTGTTGAAATTCATTCATTCATTCAACATATTTATTGAGCGCTTACTGATTAGAGCAACTGAATGAATTAGGGATATAATGATCATTGTGTCTTTATTTGTCTTTTCACTGTCTTGCACATCTTAAAACAATTTTGCAATCAGAATTATCAGCCCACCAAGCAGAAAGGAGTTTGCTTTGTTAATTGCTCTTGTTAATCCTAATTGGAGAATGGGGTGAAGTGAATGAGAAGGGAAAAGGGAGTGACTGGCCAGGGGAAATTTTTAAGTCCTAAAAACAAGCCCAGGAAGGGTTTGCTGCAGGAGAGAGTGACTGAGGCAATATGTGGGCATATATGTGCATCTGTAATTTTTTAGGGTATTTGTTAAGCACTTATTATGTGCCAGGCACTGTACTAAGCACTGGAGTCGACACAAGTTAATCAGGTTGGACACAGTCTCTGTCCCACACAGGGCTCACCGTCTTAATCCCCATTTTACAGATGAGGTAACTGAGGCACAAAAAAGTTAAGTGACATGCCCAAGGTCACATAGCAGACAAGAGACAGAGCTGGGATAAGAACCCAGGTCCTTTGGAACCCCTGGCCCGTGCTCTATCCACTAGGCCATGTTGCTTCTCTTCTTGCCTGGAACTTCCTTTCAGGCTCAAATAGGGAAGCACATGACCTGGACATGGGGTCCCTCAGTGGAGATTCAGGTAGTGCTATGTGCTGGCCAAATCTCTGGGTATGCTTATCAAGAGTTTCTTTGCCAGGATCATTGGCTGAGATTCAGTTTGTGGCTGACCAATCGAGGGGTAGTTTGACTCTCCGATCGAGGGATATGGTGTGATCCAGAATTGCTTCTTTTCCTGACCGATCTGCAGCCCGCGCTAACATTCCTCTGAAATCTTAGTCTAGTTTGGGTTGAGTAATCAGCCACACATATTAAGCTGACTTCCTCCCTCGTGGATCAGGCAATCCTTCAATATCAAAGTGAAGTAGTGAAGCATAGTGTCTGCCGGCAAAGTATTGTGCAGTTGTCCTTTCCACTCCTGGATATGCCATGGAAAAGAACAGTTCTCAAGATGGGCTAAAATCTCGTGTGACTATATTTAAGGGGATCTGAAGTAAGGATGTGTCCCCTGCTTTCCTGCACTATCTCCTGCTTGGACATACTGCTTTCAAAAGCAGGTTCTCCTTGCATCTGAAAATACTTTGGACTTTATCACTGTCTCTAGTGAATCCTAGGGTGTCAAACTTTCCAAGCATTTGATTTTGGGAAAACTAGTGAAAACCTCTTTAGTGCCAAAGGCTTCTGGTCAGGGTGAAAGCACTGACAACCAGTTGTGGCTGAGGAAATCAGGAAGGTGTGTGTGTGTGAGACCACCCCCCTCTTTTCTTGCTGGAGATACTGCTGAGTAAATGTGTTTACCTTTTGCCCTGGTATTTATACTAGTTAATGTGTTGCACCAGATAAATCTACTTCCTGAGTCCATCTTTCAGCTTGCTCCCTTCCCTCCCAGTTGACAAATGGTTTTAGTTTGACACAGTTTAATCAGTTGAGCCCCTGCTGGGGGCTGTAGTCTGCTTACTCCTGCTTTTTATCGCAAAAGTGAATTATCTGCCGCACTGTCTTGTGCCCCGTAAACTAGCAGTATTCAAGGCTCTTCCTTTAGGAAGTGCAACTGGGAGACACGGAGAGAGCAGTTTCTGGACTCCTAACTTTTCCCCCCTTCTCTCCTGGGGTCTGCTATCCTTCACCCCCAACTTCCAGCTTGATGCCCTCTATGTTAAACTTGTCTGGGCCATCAGCTGGTCAAAACTGTGACCTGTATCATACTTTTAAAAATGGTTTCCGAAGCAAGGGGAAACTTGTGGGCTTTGCAAATCTCTCTGGAAGTTAGCACAGGCTAGCAGCCAAAAGGGAAAGTGACTCTGACTTGAGGGGAAGTGACTCGGTCTTCAAGTCCCCAAGAGAGCTGCAGCCAGGAGCAGGGTCCCTCCTGCTGCTGATGCTCAGAGCTGCCCCGCGAGTGAGGCCAGATAGGGGGTATGTGTGTGTGTGTGCATGCGTGTTTCTTGGGGGGGAGGGGAGGGCGGGGCAGGAAGGCCAAGGTCAGAACAGCAGATGCCGTCTGCCCCCTGTCCTCCCTGGCCTCACTCCTTTGTTTCCAAGTGGGGTGTCCTCCTGACTCCAACATTTGTCCGCCCCATTAAGGCAAGGAGGGTGAGAACCTCAAGCTACACAGAGCCATGGTGGGGTGGGCAGGAAACATTCTTTCATTCATTCAGTCAATCATTTCTGAGCGCTTCCTGTATGCAGAGCACTGTACTAAGCACTTGGGAGAGTACAATACAGCAATAAACAAATTCCCTGCCCACAACAAGCTTACAGCCTAGAGGGGGAGACAGACATTAATACAAACACATAAGTGGTATCCACCGATCCATCCATCTGGGAGCTGCTGCCAAGATGGGCTGACCACCAGCTCTGGAGAGGGGCCAAGTGCCGGGGAGAAAAGTGGTCTTCCAGGGCCAGAACTGAACAAAGGGTGAAGGTGGATTTTGAAAGATGAGTTTGCTGGGAAGGCATTGGGTTGCCTCTATCTCTCTCACATGCATATCTATCAATCAGTCAATCATATTTATTGAGCACTTACTCTTTGCATATTAAATGCTTTGGGGACTACAATATAATGGATACGTTCCCCTCCCACAACGAACTTATGGTCTAGAGGGGTGGACAGACATGAATAGAAATAAATAAATTACAGATATGGATCTGTGTATGTATGTCTATCTTTGCATAAAAGGTTACTAAACTGGCATGTAAGGAGCCATTGTTTAGATGAGAATTATTATCTTTTCTGTGCAGGGAAAGTGAATATGTTCCTCTGACTAGGAGGTAACATCGACTTCAGCTGCAGCAAATAGCACTGAGGAGGCCCAGACTCCTGTTTCTCAGAAGTATGTGCAGATCTGGAAAGCCTATGGCCAGCGGATGTCTGCTGCTCCACGCAATGCAGCCTAACACAGTGCCATTAGCTGGGCCCAGCCCGGACCCTGGAGCCAAGGCTGTGGCGGAGCTGGGGTGATAATCGATGTGATATTTGGGATGAGCTTCTTATGTGCCAATCATTCTGAGGTGCCCAATACTGTGCTAATCGCTGAAATAGAGTCAATTCAATCAGAGCAGATGGGAGTCCCGTCTCCACTCTATCCGAGCCGGGGGTGGGGCAGGGCAAGTACAGGAGGAGAAGGAGGAGGAGGAGGAGGAGGGAAGGGGTCCAGATGGGAAGAAAGCAGGTCCTGACAGCCCACAGGGAAACTGGGTCAGGTATGCTGGAGATTAAAGGAACAGACCTCATCCTGGGTCCAAAGGCAGGGAACAAGTAGCAGACAATTAGGAGGAATTAGAACGGCAACAAGTAGACCAGATTTATCAGCTTTAATTGTCTTTTGTCAGGAAGGCTCTCTCCTTGCAGATCGAGGCTTCTGCCGATGCCCTAATACCTCTAATGGCCTCTCCTGTGCGGAATTGTCTCTGCTCTGGGGAAAGCCATTGTGGGAGGGAGGTAGGAGCAGAAGGAGAGGGGGCCAGCGACCAGTTTCCAGGAGCAGCTTTTTCCTTCTGAATTTGTTGCATTGAGCAGAAAGGAGTGGAGGCCCCACAGGGCCCCTGGGCCACTGGCCGTTGACTACCTGGGGATATTCACCCTGGGCCTGGGCTTCCTCCGAGAGACCCCACCGAGAAACAATAGCCTGCTGATAAAGAGCCAGATAAGGCCGGACACGTGGCCCGAGAGGAGCTGTTCTCTTGCTCTTAAAAGCTCTTGCGTTATGCCAAGTAAACGCTGGCTCAGTTTAAAGGGGGGTAAGGTGTCAGCTTTTTAAGGCGATATTTTCATTTACTAGCCAGTTTGGAGCAGGGGTGGTCTTCCCTGCCCCAACACCTGGTCCAGGTGGTAAGGCTGCAAGATTATTTTTCACGTTGCCATTACACACTCATTTCATGGGTGCCTTCCCTTTCCCTTTGTTTCCCAATTGGCATCCAGTAGGTCTTGCCCACTGTGGCCTACTCAATAACCTTATGGTTGAAGTTCATTATTCATGCTATTTATTGAGCACCTACTGTTGGTCAAGCACTGGGGTAGATGCAAGAAAAGCAAACTCATCCCAAGAGGGGCTTACCAACTCTTTTATATTGTACTCTCCCAAGTGCTTAGTAGGGTGCTCTGTGTACAGTAAGTGCTTAAAAAATACGGTTGGCTGATTGAAGGAGGGAGACGAGGGATCTGATCCCACCTTGCAGATGAGGAAACTGAAGCCCGGAGAAGGCAACGTCATGCAGCAGGTCAGGGGCAGAGCTGAGCCTAAAACCTGGGTCTCCTGATTTCTATCCCGTGCTCTTTCCCCCTGAACCACACTGCCTCCCAAAGCTCGCCTTCTCTGTGGGTCTTTTGGCAGGTCCAGAATGTAGGTTTAACTCTCTAAGAGGAGGTCAGACCCTACTCCTTTCCCCAACTTCCTTAAGCAATTGTGGCTACCACAGAGCCTCAGATCTCTATAGTGTCTAGAGATTGGGGAGTGGGGGGTGATTTTCCCATTTCTTGGAGACTCCAGGTAACAACAATTCAGCTCTCAGATGCAGCTTTGCTGCTGGTGCTGGAGAGACCCTCAGAGCTACTTGGTCAAGTGTCCATAATGCAATCACCTCCAATCACCTCCTCTCCTCCTGCCTCCAATATTAGCACACACCAGGCCCCACACACCCCAGACCCTCCTGAGCCTCCTCTGAACATCCTCTTTTCTCTTTCCTCTTTCAAGCAGCAGCAGCAGGTTCCTTTGTGCAGGCCCTCCCTCCCTCTGTCCCCTAGCACATAGATCACTGGAAGGAGCAGAAAGACGCTGCTGAGGTTGTAAACTCTCATTGAAAAGCATCAGGGGGGAAGCGTACTCTGATGTTGCAATTTCCACTGAAAGGCAGTGAAAGCACACAGGGTCTTGCCCCACACTCCTCCAACCATGTTTCCATCACTTCCTTTTCCCAGGGAGAAAGCTGCTGCAGCCTCTCCCCCAGTGAGGGAGAGCAGAGAGAAAGATAGGCTCATTTGCAGTTCACTGTTAGCTCCTTTCCTGCAGATGAACCATCCACCCCTCTGCCTTTCCACCCTGCTGTCCAAATGGGCATGTATCCCCATTCCCTTTATCCCATCTCCCATGAAAATACAGGCTTATTATTATTAATAATAATAGTAATAATAATAGCAATGACATTTGAATGTGCAAAGAACTGTGCTAAGTGCTGGAGTAGACACAATCAGATAGGACACAGTCTCCATCCCACACAGAGCTCATAGTATAAGGGGGAGGAGAACAGAGCAGCAAGCATGGCCTGGTGGTTAGAGCACAGGCCTGATAGGCTTAAGAACCTGGGTGCTAATCCCAGCTCCATTACTTGTCTGCTGTTTGACTCTGGTCAAGTCACTTTATTTCTCTGTGCCTCAGTTTCCTCATCTGCAAATTGGGGATTCAAAACCTGTTCTTCTTCCTAGTTAGACTCTGAACCCCGTATGGGAAAGGGACTGTGTCCAAACTGATTAGAATAGTGCTTGACACACTTTAAGCACCTAACAAATACTATTATTATTATTATATAGTTAATCTGAATCTTACAGATAACAGTAAAAATAACTGTGGCATTTCTTAGGCACTTACTACGTGCCAAACACTGTATTAAGCACTGGGGTAGATACACGATAATCAGATGAGGAAACTGAGGCACCAAAAGGTTAAGGGACTTGTCCAAGGTCACACAGCAGGCATGTCCAGCTTCCCGGTTTCAGCCCGGAAGGAAACCAATCCCTTCCCTAGTTGGTGAGTCTCAACCTACAGGTAGCACTCCAACCCTCCGCCTTTGCTTTGAACAAAAGCAATTCAGGATGAAAAGAGAAGATAAAATTCTCCTGGATTCCGCTGGACAGGATAGCCCAGGGGACTCCTTTAGAAAAGATGCCAAGGAGCATATCAAAGTAGAACATGTGACTAAAATACTTAACAGAAATGACACTGTCCAGGGCAATACATCTGTGTCTCCATCACAGACTAAAGTTAAAAATACACCACGCTGACAGCAGCAGCACCTGATGTAATACACTGGGTGTTCTCGTAAATAAAGGCAGTCCTTAGCCTATCCATGAGCAGACTGACACATATGTCCTTAGCCTGTCGGTGAGTAGTCCAGCATGTCTTTTCTTAGCCTGATGGAGTGGACTCCCAAGGGGAGGACAGCTTTTAATGTCCCACATGGCCTTCAGTAGGGAAACAAATCTCTCCTCTTCCCCCTGCCTACTCCTCCAGCCTCCCCTTTTCCTCCCCTTCCCACCCAAGCACTGCTTTTCTGCTCTCCCTGTCCATTGTCCCTCTCAGTTGCTTGTGCTCACTCCCAACATCCTCAGGCTCCAAAATCAGTCCCTTGCCACCTAGGCTCATTTGAACAGAGATACCTAGGATTCATGCTGTGTCACCAAAGCCAGCCTTGCTGAATAATTTTCTTTTGAAACTGGGTTGAAGTCACACATCCCTGCTCCTTTTTATCAAACTCACATCGTGGCAGTGACACACGCATTCATTGTAACACACCATGTGTCACGCATTCCCCTTTAGTCTGTACACAAATAGTTGCTCTGCTGGTCAAAGTTTCAGAAACTCAGGCCAGAGGCCTCTCCTAGTGAGGCTAAGAGGAACGGCTTGTTTGAGTTTAAAACTGAGACCCTCCAGGAGCCAGACTGAGGCTCTGGGACTGATGAGTTTCAAGACACGTGGGAGGGCTTCAAAGGCCGCGGTGCCCTGCTTTCTCAGAGCCAAGGCTGCAGTTGGTCCCCAAATGTTTACCAGCAGAAAGATGTGCCTAACATACAGGAAGTGGGAAATGGGTGTGTGTGGAGGAGGAGCGGATAGAGGAGTTTACTCTGATGTGGTTAGTCTGTCATTGACCTTGTTTGGTTAAAGGAGGGTTGAATGAGAAAATGAGACCCCGTTTCATCTTGGGTGCACATATCCCCCTTGGATACTTCTTTAGAAAGTTCTTCCAATTGAAGCCAGCACTCGCACCCTCCCTGCTACACTGCCTTCCTGGGCTGGGGGAGTGAGCAAGTGAGTGAAGCCCTGCAGCCCCAGCTGAGCTGAGAAGCCCAGCCTTGTTGTTGAGCTGATGCAGCGATAGTATCAGAGGAAATAGATGGGGGTTTCTGAGATCAGAGCTGTTAGAGCCATTCATGATTTGCTGCCAACCTGCTTGAGAAATGCTGATTAATAAGGTAATTGAGGTTTTCTGTGAGCTAGGGGGAAAGAAGTCGTGACTAAAAACGGACCAAGTTATGACTTTGAAATGAACACTTTGAGACTCCAAATTCCAGACAATAGCGGTTTCTGAAAGCACAGTGCCAGCACCTACTGTTCTCGCGGATTAAGGGTGCACAGTTTTTTGCCTTTAAAGGGTAGGAGGTCAGAAGGTCAGCACGTTATTATTTTTATTTGGGGGGGGGGGGCAGATAAAAATTTTCATACGGAGCTTCTGCAAGGTCCTGCTAGGGACATGTGTTCTAAAGGGGTGTGTGACTGATTGTGCCTCTTCCCGCTGAGCTCTGCCGTTACTTCCTCCTACCTGCAATTTATCTACTGTCTGCGTCCCCCTTGAGATTGTAAACTCCTTGAAGGCAGGGATCAGTAGACTAAGTTTATTGGACTCTCCCAAGCACTCTGGACAGGGCTCTGCGCACTGTAGGCACTAAGTCAATGCTATGGACTGGCAAAATTGCAAAACTCATTTGATGAGGGGTTTGGGCTGGGCTGCCTGTTTGGTTGGTTTGTTTCCGTTTGGGGGCTGCGGGTGGGGAGGAGGGGGCCTAACTCCACCCGGTCTAGGTCCAAAAACGTCTATCCCTGTAAGGCTGCAGCTTTGAATGCAGTTCAGTCCAGCTCATCTTCAGCTTTTTTTGGTCAAAGCCAGGCAGAGCTGTTTGAAGTGTTCATCCTCCCCACGCCTGGAGGTGGAGCTGCCGACCGTTTCCCCGGTATTCCAGGCAATACTTGGGTTAAGACAACCCTCCCACTCAACCCACTTCCCCAAGTCCCTCGCAGCTGTCCTGCGACTCTTGAGCTACCGGGGTGCCGGGAGCAGATAGATTCTTCAACAGGGAAGTGAAAAGTTTCCTAGTATTCCGCATCTCAAAGCGAGACTACGTTTTAATAGAAGGACTACCTTCAATATGACTACATTGTTTTTCTCTCCAATCTGGTCTGACTCAGCATTAGCTAATTAACCCTCACAAGGAGGCTGGATTTCTCTTGTTTAATTAATGGCTCTTCAGAGCTCTCCTGGTGGAAGGACTCTTGTTTTACACCCCTGGCACTCCTCTCATCCAAGGCCCTTGCACCGCCTCGGCGACAGTGACAGCTCCCCGTGTGGCCCTCTGAACCACAGCCGACGACCTGGCGCAGCCTCTGCCTGCATCGTCTTCCTCCTTGGCCCCTGCTGACACTGAGCTGACGGTGGTTGACGCGAAAAATAGAGAGAGCCGCTTGGCCCGGGCATACTCCCGAGGTGGGAAAACCCAAATATTCCCACTCCCCCCTCCTTCGTGCTGGCAAACCCTGGGTGAGCAATTTGTCCAGGAGGAATGAAAATCTACGATGCAAATGAGGAGGAATGTTTTGTGAGAGTGGGGTGTTTTTTTGTTTGTGAGTTTCTTCCTGTGAACAAATACTCAAATGTCCACTTCGTCGAATGAGTAAGTCAGTATCAGTAGGGCTGGGGCTGGGCGTGTGTGCGTGAGTGGGTGGGGGTGTGTGCCTGTTCTAAAATGTTAGAAAAAGCACGCTGCAGTGGAGGAGGAGGAAGAGAGGGATGGTAAATAAGTCTCTATAGCCGAAGCCAGCAGGAAAAGTGGGAGACTTGCTTTCTGTGCTCGAAATAGAGTTTGGGAGCTGATGGCTATAAATGGACCTTTCTGCATCACTGTTTCCCTGAATTTGAGGATTCCTCATAGAACAGGACCATTGGAGGAAGTGGGGGATCTGGTTTGTTTTGCAGTGGTGGCAGGAATGCAGGGTGCAAGCTCGCAGCAGTAAACAAACAGGACGTTGTATGCCATCATCACAGGATGTCCTTCCTTGGGACAGAGCACTGGCTTGGACAGGAGGGAGGGAGAGGTGGACCAGCCCAGCTCCCCATTCTCCTCTGTGAGTAGTGATGGTCCTCGATGGTTTAGGTACTAGTACAGCCCCTTCTCCTAGAATGGGAGCTCTATGCCCCTTGGAGAGAGGGCAGCTGACCCCAAGGGGAAAAGTCTTCTCTCTGTCTCTCCCTCCCGCCCCCCTCCTACCCACAGACATAAACACACGCACATAACCCTGTGGGGAATATTTCCTATTTCCATCAGTAGGAAGTCACATTAGTTAGGCCAAAGTCGAAAGCAATTAATTAACAACTTAAAAAAAAAATCCAAAAAACAAATGGAGGCTTTTAGCGGGAGTTAAATACCAGCCTTTTCATGCTTTGCAGGAAATACATGTTTCACAGGAAAACACCGAAAGTAACAGGAGTCTGGATTTTGTTGAATCAGACACTAAAACAAAGTGGATCTCTCCCCCCGCACACACACACACTTTTCCTGGATGCGATTTAGAACCAGGGAAAAAGTTTTTCAACTCCAAGGCAAGTTGCCCCCGGGAGACTTCAGAGAGGGAGGAACACGGACTTTCGCCTGGGCGCAGAGCAGACAAAGAAGGCTCCTTCTGCCCTGAGGTTGAGGGTGATGGGAGGGAAGGAAAGTGCCAGGTGAAGTTGGAATCCCCGTGGCGGCGGAGGAGGAGGAGGAAGGGGAAGAAGAATAGAGTATCTATCGGGCTGGGGCGGCCGGAAACAAACAAGCCACTTGGGCTGGGACGGTGCCATTGGCTGGGGACCGAGCCCCAGGTGGAGAGCCCCGCCTCTCTTGCTCCGGGCGCTCGGGTAGGCGCCGACAGTCGCTGAGCGCTAATGGGAATTTGAAGCGGGGAGGGGAAAGCAAGGCAGCAGCAGCAGAAGCAGCCAGAGCAGCAGCAGCAGCCTTAGCAGCCTGTTCGGTTAGCACAGACTGAAAGTACCGCCGGAGCGCGCAGCCCTCCAGGGTTTCGGAGAGCAGTAAGAGCAGCAGCACCTGTCTGACAGAGACGGAGAGAGGTGGGGACAGAGAAGAGAAAGAGAGAGAGAGACACACACCCACCCACCCACACGCAAACACACACACACACACACACACACACACAGAGGCGCGCAGAGACGGAGTGGAGCGCACGCATTAAAAAAGGAGTTAACTCTTAGGCGTGAGTCAGTCTTGCTCTATCCAGGCAAGTAGAAGGAAGAAGCAATGTGTACTGTGTAGAGATGCGCGAGACTTACCTCAGATGTTGGATTTTTATTTGGAAAAACTTGTGGATACGACTTCGGTAAGGAACTTGATTCTATCGCTTTTCATGGGAGGTCTCTGGAAACTTTTGTCAACGGGGGTACTAGCAGAGACACGAGATGTTTTGGGCTACTTCAAACGTGCTTTTAAGACCGTGTTTCTGTGAATCATTAACCTTCTCGGTGCTGGGTTTAATGGTCAGTTCATTGAAGGTTCAGTAGTAAACTTATATCAAAGAAAGTAAATTTTCCCTTGGTGACGTTTGAAAAACTTTGTTATTTAGTTCCTATTCATTTGGCATCATGACTGATCGTGCATGCTGAAGCCAAGCGCAGCCAGCCGATTCGTTGGAGCCCTGTCGAGTAAGGCAGCCGTATATCTGTCCAAAAAAAAAAAAAAAAAGATTCCCAAATGTGTCCCCGAGAGGATGAACTCTATCCGTGATTCGGAGCGAGTTTTTTTTTGGAAAAGGGGCACCGCTCCTGCCTCGAATCGAGAGACCCTGGAGACACCTGAACTGGCCAAAGTACCAACGAAGGACCCTCTTTCCTCCCCCTCGCTGCAGCCCTTGTATCCCAGAGCTTTCGGACAATGTGCCAGACTCCGGCTCGGCCCTTCTTATTTGGAAGAAGAAAGGGGATATTGGAGGCGGATTTAGAGCGCAGCGCAGCCTGAGTCCCGGCTGGAGGGAAACCCTGCAATGTTGAAGAGGGCTTCACTTACAGTAACCCGGGACGCGTGAGCCGCTTCTGGGAATGAGTCTCACAGTTTCACATTTAAATGGCAAAAAGTGCTGTGTGACGGCTGGAGACTCCAGAAGGAATCTTCGCCGGGGACTTCAGTCGAACGGCTTCTGCGTCGGTTTCTTTTCTTTTCACTATCACTGTTACGGTGGAAGGGGGCAAGACTCAATGTCCCCTGCCCCCCACCCGCCCCAGCCAGAGCTCAGAGCTCTGGTCCAGGAGAACGCGCTCTTGGATGCTGCCCCGATTTTCTGGGCGGTTGCTGGGGGGGAGGGCGTGGGGGAGGGTTGGGGGGGAGAGGACTAAGGGGAGGGGAGGATACAGCCGCCGCCGTCCTGCGGAGAGTGTAAAGAAGCACGTCTGGGGAAGGGGAGGGGGCTCAGGTTGTTTGTTTTCCAAGTTGTTTGTGCCACTGGGAGCCGGTGGGAAAGTTCAGTCTTCTCCATTTGGGAAAGGCAGCCAGGAGTTCCGCTCCCCCTGCCCCACGCGCTTTCCATTTTTAGCTTCATTCAGACGCAGACAGCCAAACTCCTTCCTCTTCCTCTCCTTGTTTGTGACACTTCTGAGGCAGCTTTTCCACAGTCACGGAGCTGTCTAGCGGCCGTGACCCCAGGCGCTCTGGGACCCGGTGGGAAGCTTCCTAGCAAGTCGGTCTTTTGCTGGGCAGATGGAGAGGGGACCCTGAAAGGTGGGACACCCCCAGCCCCAAAAGCCTTCCCCGTCTCCCCACCTTCCTCCCCCCGCCCCCCCCGCCCGGGGAATGCCTCTGAAAGATCAACTCCCATCAAAATAGCATCCTAAAATATCGCCCTCTCCAATCAAAGCAGGGTATAGGGCTTTTTTGGCTATTACTCAACTGGACCGGCTACCCTCCGTATGCTCTTAAAGTGCCACAGACTGCCGTTCCTGTATTAGTCACACCGTCTCAGAGGAAACCACAGAAACTGAAGGACAATGGGGATTAAAAGTGTTTTCCTCTTTTTTCCAGGCGGCCGCACAGTGTAACTCGAACGTGGTGAGTTTGCCAACCTCGGTGGAGGGGCCGGAGGGGTCCACGAAAATGGGCATGGAGGATGTGGACATGACTCTCTGGACTGAGGCAGACTTTGAGGAGAAGTGCACCTACATCGTGAACGATCACCCTTGGGACTCTGGAGCGGATGGGACCGGTTCGGCACCACAGGCCGAACTGTCCCTTCCTAGGAATCTGGTCTTCAAATACTCCCCGAACTGCAAAGAGGTAAGCGGCCCGGGCCTCCCCAGGAGAGTTCTCTCACCCACAAACCTGGCCTCGTTCGTTAGGCTGCGGGTGGTTGAGGCCCCCTTCAATCCGGGAAACCCTCGGACGCGTCCATCTGTCCAGGCATCCATCTGTCTTCTCTCTGGTATCCTCACCGGCTCCCTCTCACCTTC
Organism: Tachyglossus aculeatus; assembly: GCF_015852505.1. Lineage (NCBI taxonomy): Eukaryota > Metazoa > Chordata > Mammalia > Monotremata > Tachyglossidae > Tachyglossus > Tachyglossus aculeatus. Next base: position 38,776,541 of record NC_052084.1, read on the forward strand.
CCCCTCATCTCCCTCCCCAGACCCCGGAGTCCCAAACTGATCCGCAAACAGTTAAATCTCCAGACAAGTCGAACTGTGCCTGAATAAGCACATTTAAAGTGCAGGGGTGGTAGATCTGCGAGCCAATTTTTCGACTGCTGTTGGCCAACACATTCATTGCCTCTGGCCCAGAGATTAAAGTGCCTCAGTTGTACAATAGCTTTGGGGGGGGAAAAAAGCTTCCCTGGAAAATGTTTTTAATCTTTTTCTTTTCTTCTGTCTTCCTCCAGTTATTAAAGCGCTTTATTCTTTTAATGAGCAAGCTTTATTAGCTGTGTTTCTAAAATTATTCTCAAAACATTGATGTGTTTATGAACTGAAGGGATGGCATAAACTGGGGAGAGATTGGTGTAAAAGTCTCCTTTGTCGGAGTGACTGAGGAGTTAAACCACTCACTGTTCCCTTGGAGCTCTTCCCTCACAGCTAGACAGGCAAACAGATTCCCCCCAGCCTCTGAAGTGGGGACACTCTTTGTTCTTGTTTCAAAAGGGCTGAAAAATGAGGCTGGATGAGCAACCGATTGTGCGTTTCCCCTTTTATAGAACTATTAGAGTCAGGCGTGATGTTCAGCTGTGTAATAACCAGGAAGGGCAGCCTTTAATTTCCCTGGGCTTCGGCGGGAACTGAACTCTTCTTACCTGCCTGCTGCTATCCCTCCGCCCGGATGAACTGACCCCTAGGCTGACCCTGCCCCCGCCTCCAAACTCACCGCGTCCTTTCTTTTCCTCCTCCTGTCCTGAGTGAGGGTTGTTTGCTTTTATGAATGTGGAGTATGCGAAAGGGGCTATTTTCTAGTAGCCATGTCGAATCGCTCTTTCTCAAACTTTATTTGATGGAGTCGGGGAGCCTGTTTAGGAACGTTCAGTCTCTTTCCTGTTTGTGTGTCTGAGTTAAATATTTCTGTAAGCTGGAAGACACAGCTGTTTGAATTTAAAAATAGCAAAGATACTTTTCTTTCTAAGCTTTTCCAAAGGTGGTAGGGGGAAGCCTGGATAGCCCAAAGAGATGATAAGTAAAGGGATTTTAATTGTTGTTTTTTATTGTGCCATTCCTTCACCGGTATCCAATAAGCTGAATTGAAATCACAAGGCGTGGGGTTTTTCCAATTCACATTCTCCAGCCGTCTTAAGCAGCACCAGTATTTTTCTAAGCAGGATTCTCAAGTAGTTAATTTTGATTGTATGGTCTAGGCCAACCACTGATGCTGGTTATGGACTTTAACGTTTGGCCGGTGGGGAGGAGGGACAGGGAGTACTGGGGGGTACTAATCCTATTTGATATGAAGACAGTGGGTGACACGGCATTTTCGCTGGGTTTGAGAAAAGGATACAGAACATCCTCCTTTCGTTCTCACGAGTTCCCCATTTAATTCCCTGGGCGCATTGCTCCTAGAAGAGGGAAAAGAAATTTTGATCTTCCCCAGATTCTGACACTGGTGAGGAGGGTAAGAAAGCCAAGGGGAAGCCCTCCTTCTTTGAAAGTGGCATTGAGCGGTGTGCCATCGTTTGTTATCCGTAAACTGCGGCTTTCAGCTTGGGGTCTCCGTGTTTGGGTCTCTTGCCTGAAACGCGCAGAATCTCCATTGGGAGTGTTTGGCGTCTCTCCCATTGCTTTCTGACCCCTGCAGAAGGAGGGATGTGGCAACAGCCCCCTTAGGCTTGTTCTGTTGATCAGAAACAGAGAGTCTGAAAAAAATGTGTCTGCTCGTGAGTCGAGGGGCCAGATACAGAAGACTCAGGCTGCATGAACAAAATCTGGGAAGAGAAGGCAACTAGTCCACGCAATCGTTTTTCTCTGGACTGCCCACCTAAAATTGAGCACTGCTCATTTGGGTCAGTGACTGGGCACGGATCGCGGGCACTGGTGGCAAAGGAATGATTTGTATCACCGTGGTTCAAACTGCCCCTCAAATAGGGCAACCTGGGGGAGTGGGAAAGGAGCTTTGTGTGTAGACTTTGTCTTTGAAGAAGGGGTCGATAAAGTCGGTGTATCTGTCTGCCTTTTGGCAGTAGCTGCCTTGGCTTTTCACCGAGTCCTCTGTTTCTGGTTGGTGGTCTGGGGAATTTTGGGTCCAAAACATTTTTCAGTTTGCATTCACACTTCGTCAGCACTCAGATCGCTTCTAAACTTAGCTCATTGCATTGAGGTCGGTCGGGCACCCATAATGAAGTTGGGATTCTTTTGCCCACTTGGCCCATTTAGGATAAAATGTGGATTCTTTAGTGCAGTATTTAAACATGAAAGGAAATTCACCTCCTGGGAACAGGCTGGTGAAATGATGCTCCCTCTCCTCTGCCCACAGAGAAGACTTCCATTCGCCCCCACCCACCCCCAACCCCAGAACATTTGAACTTTTGGAATCACTAAGCCAAATCTCACTTTCCTGTACTCTGATGATGGGCCCACTGGCCTGGAAGTTCCAGGCTCCTTGAGCCGTGACTCTGGGTTACAATCACCCCAGCATGGGGCTGGTGCAAGGCCCACTGGGACTCAAGTTAATAATGGCTTAGGCTGCCTTTAAAAATCCCTCCCCACCACACTCCTTGGCTTCCTAGGACTGCCTTTTAGAGGGAGATGATGCAGTGAGGCTACCGTGTGTTTCCTTTTAATACTAAGATAATTAAGGAGGAAACCATCTGAAGACATTTCCGTTTACTCCACCCCTTTTAAAAAAAACTGGGCTACATTATAGGCTACAGGTCTTAGTGCCTTTGTCGGGTCCAGTCATCTCAATGCAATGATCCTTGTGTGCCAAACAGTGCTGTTGGAGTGAGTCAGTTTTATGTGGAGGGGAGAGGGGTTGAAAGATTCTTAACTAGTAATTAATATGATTTGGGGTGAGTGTGCACACATCTAATGTGTATTTGGGTTCTGCTGTCCTGTGTGAAATAGGCTATTGGGGCTTTTTATTTACAATCCCCAAATAAAGAAGTCTTTCATTTTTTTAGGAACGCTTCTCCCTCTGCTAATGAACTTTCCATTTAAATTTTTCCCCCTCCCCTCTCCCCGCAACAACCCAAAGTAGTAAACTCCCCTCTGTTTTTATAGCAAGGCAGAGTAAAAGGTCAAGGAGTCCTGTTTTCTGTCTAGAAGCCATGGGGTGTCAGGATGTGCTCTGTGACTCGGGCCACTGACAGAGACAGATTTGCCCAAACAGCAGAGAGACGGTGCTGGCCACTATAGCGGCTGGGGACGGGCTTCTGTGGGGGCAGTTGAAGCTTGAGAGTGTCGAAGCTTTTCATCTTCCTCCTGACCTGTTTGAAGAAGGCAGGCACAGTCTCCTTCCCGCAGTCCATTAGGACCCTGGTCAGTTCCGTGGGGTGGCCGGCCTGAGTGAGGTGAGGCAAGCTCCGTCTCTCCCAGCCTGTTCTCCCAGGGCCCGGGGAAGGTGCCCGGCTGTGACTCCCCATAAGACCTCCGTCACACCTCCCCGACTCCGGCCACAGATGGACCGCCGGCCACAGCAGCACTGGCCACTGGCCTTGCTGCCCCCATGGGCTTTGGGAGAGCTTCGGTCCCAGTCCCCCTTCGCCTCTGTGTTGCCTCGAGTCAATGGTGCATCCTGGTCTGGACAAACCTTTCACTCAAAGGAGATGCAGATTTGCGGGAAGGAATTTTTCCAATATGAACCGCTTGACCTGCCTGAAAACCCCGCTCTTTCTACTAGCCTGTTGGCAAGAGCAAACATTTATACATGTGAATATGGGTCTACGTATCCCCACCTAAAGTTAGTCATTTTCCATGAGGGTTCTCTTCTTAGCATTCCTCAGCATTAAAACAGTGCCCTCAGCCACCAGCACAACTGACTTGGACGGGGGAGGAGAGTGGACCAGATCAGTTCATCCAAGTGTCTGTTGGATGGTGAGCTGCCAGGGAAATCTATAAGCAGGGAAGTCGGAATGATCAGTCTAAATACTGTTGGCAGACACGTACAGTGGACAGACCTGGGGAGCAGCATTCCGAATTGTCACTGTTCTCAAGCAAAGGTGGCACAAAGATCAGGACTCAAGAGGCAGGCTAGAAAACAGAGATAGGCCCTGTGAGGAATGAGCCTACCAACGTGTGTGTGTGTGTGTGTGTGTGTGTGTGTGCGTGCGCGTACGCGCACGTGCGTGCGAATAATGAAGGGAAGTGTCAGCCCCACTGTCACACATAGACAGGGTTTCATCATCAGTGATGTCAGTAGGACAGCACTATGTGTGTGGGTGTATGCATCCTCATGCATCTATACTGATGTACACATAAAGTCATTGAAACTATGTGTAATGTATTGGGTCTAGTAAGACTCGAGTTGCCATCATATGAAGTAGGTACATCTTAGTTGAATGTAGTTAACCCGGCTCCGGAGGCTGAGCCAGGTTCCTGTGGCACAGCCAGGGGGCACTCTGAGTCTGGGCACGTGCATTGCTGCTCTTTTCACAAAATCGATCTGACACGGAGCTGCCCCATCCACAAAAATGTGACATCCAGCGCACAGTGGGTGCCTCATGTTGCCTGTTTTGGCTCTCTATAAATATTATTTGATGGCAAAGAGTTTTCATTTTTAAATTCTCAAAGTACCCCAAGTCCATTGATTACCATACCTGAGACTTCATCTTGGCTCCTGGGAAGATCGCTGATCCTGGCCGTGATCTAGAAGAAACTGGAACACCGCCCAGCAGGGGGTTGAGAACCCAATCCCGGCAGCCGCTTGTTCATTCATTCATTCAATTGTATTTATTGAGTGCTTGCTGTGTGCAGAGCACTGTAGTCAGTAACTCACAGTCTAGAAGAGGGAGACAGACAACAAAACAGAACAGCTTGTTGGGAGGTAGAGCCCTGGCCCCGCATCATCCCCAGCCACCCCAGAGATTGCCCCGAGTTACTGTCCCTGACAGGCAGGGAAGTTGATGGGCCAGTCAGGTGCCTCTCTCCCAATTATTGCCTTAGAATGGAGATGTGGAAAGAAGCAGCTGCTAATTGTCGGCTAGTGAAAGGCTGGGCATTGTGTCTTTCCATTTTGGTTTTCTGGTTATTGTACACTAAACGTTCAGATGTAAAGATCTCTAAAGACGTTATGTTCTTACTCGGGCTTGGAAACAGTGGCATGGGGGTTTCAAGCTGACTGTTCGGTGAGGGTAATTTTGAGCCCCAGGCAGGCCCAGTTTACAACTGGGGGCAGTTCCTTATGTGTGGTTTGCACTGAGGTAAGCCTGAGGGGCAAAGGGGGCTGCCCAAGCTCACAGTGCAGCGAGCATCCTATGGCCACGAGCTTTTCATGCAGGTGGATGTCAGTAAAGGTAGAGGTGGGAGATGGGGCAAACATCTGTCTCTCTCAGCTCTGCCCGAAAAAAACTAAGGGGGTCCAAAAATAACCAACCAGCAATATGGCTTCAACTTGGAAACTTTCAAACTGCTTTTTTCTGTCTAGTCCAGATGCATCTACATGGGTGTCGATCTTTGTCCTGGCAGCTGAGCCATCAGACATCGTGTGATAAAGCACGGCGGCAGGGGGCCCAGGGAGAACCCCACAATCGGCTGCTCGCTTGGCCGGCAGGGTGGGTGGCCGGGTGAGGTGTCGGGCTCCAGTGGCAGTCCGATGTTTCATTTCTGTTTCCAGAAGTTTAGAAACCTGGCAGCCCCTGACTGCCCTCCACTGTTTATCAGGAGCTTATCTTCCTACCCCACAACTCCACCTCCACCCTGAGCAGCCTTGTGAGTGCTTGAGAAGAGTCCAGGTTTCCTTCTCTCCCTTAATGGTGCTTGATTGTAGGTCAGACAAGTTCAGAAAAAAATAATGACTTTGCCAAAAAGTAATATGAAAGCTGAAAACAAAGGTCACTCCCTCTTTCGATTTTTTTCTTTCTGGCACAATCGTTTCTCGTTAGATGCTTAGAAAATTATTCTGTGAGGTGCTTTGGGAGAGCAGAAAACCCAAAGCCTGGGGGAGGGGGTGGAGGAAGGGGTGCGTGCTGGAGTAAAATGACCTCAGAAGGCAGTTGAAAGGGAGTCTCTCAGACTAGTTCTTTGAATAATGATGAATTGCTTCCTGATTTGTGGTTGTGATCTTACCCTACCCCAAAGAATCTTTCTGTCAAGAAGGAACTGGCACAGCTAGACTAGTCTTGCCAAAGCCTTAGTAAATCTTGACTGCACCACAAAGCCGATGACCTCTGACCCCTTTCCCTCCCCCAGGAAGTGGCGTTTGGGGGCTGGTCATATAGGTGAATGTAGTCTATCTGTAAGAGCTTCTAGCCCCTCTGTGTGGAAGAGATTGATTTAGTTAAACATTTGCCCATTTTACAAGAAGTTGGAGGTTTTGAGGGTGTCCCAGGATTCCTTGTGGATGCTGATCCGTCTCTGTAAGAGGCCCGATGTCTGGTGCACTTCCCTGAAAAATGTTCCCAGCTACCCTTCCTCCGCTTCTTGCCTCTCTTGGCTCCCTACTCTTAACGGTTCACTCCTGCCATCAGCCTGGCAAGGCTAGAGAGGCAGTGGGGCCTAATGGAAAGAGCCCAGGCCCAGGAGTCAGGAGACCTGGTTCTAATTCCAACTCCACCACTTGCCTGCTCTGTGATCTTGGGCAAGTCACTTACTTTCTCTGTGGCTCTACTTCATCTGTAAAATACCTGCTTTCCCTCCCCCGTAAGCTGGGAGCCCTATGTAGGAAAGGAACTGTGTCTGATCTGATTGCACTGTATCTACCCCAGCACTTAGCACATTGTTTGGCACATAGCAAGGCACTATAACCTCATTGTGGGCAGGTAATATGTGTGCTTATTGTTTTATTGTACTTGCCCAAGCGCTTAGTACAATGCTCTGCACACAGTAAGAGCTCAATAAATGTGATTGAATAAATATATGAAATAGTTACTGAATACCCCCGTTGTTGTTATAACAATAACAACAATAATAATAATAGTAATAATAATAATGATAATGGTATTTGTTAAGCAACTTACTATGTGCAAAGCACTGTTCTGATTATTGACCCACCTATTCCCGGCCAACTAAATATCCTTTGTGTTGTTTTTCCCCTTGTAGGTTACTGGAGTTGTGAGCAAAGAATACATCCCAAAAGGAACACGCTTCGGGCCCCTGATAGGCGAAATATATACCAACGACACAGTCCCCAAGAATGTCAACAGACAGTACTTCTGGCGGGTAAGTCGGGGGCAAGGTTCCAAGTAAATGCAACAACCAGAAGAGCAGAGCCTTGAGAGCTGGGTCATTTCCTGCTTTAGTGTGTGCGCGTACGTACTCTCGCTAATAAGTGCACTCTGAGCTTCCGTGAGTGCACAGCCTTGGAGTGAATGGGCCGCGCCTGGCCAAGCGATGCTGAGGCCTGACGACTGACAGAGCGGGTATGGAAGTGGGAGGGGCGCGCAGGGGAGCGGAGTGGAGCAGCAGAGGCGCGGACTCTGCGCGACTCGACTTTCTGCAACCCGCCGGCGCTTGGCTTAAAAGGAAACAGTTCTGCTGTCTGCTTCAAGGGAAGTTTGATTTACATTTCTCTGCAAGGAAGTAGTAATGAGTCACCAAGTCTTAGAATTTGAAGTATTCTTGATTTCTGGCTGACATAATTCTAAATGGAGGCATATTGCAGCCCGTGAATTTTTATCATTCCGTCTACAATTTGGAAAAAAGGTCTTGGAGGGGCAGTGGGGATTTTTTTTGGGGGGTGCGGGGAAATGCCACTGGAAGGAGCCAAGAAGGAGGGTAGAACAGATTCTGTTCACTCCAGGTACTTAGGGAGTCAGTTTCTGCTGCTCCTTTCACTGGAGTGGAAGGTGTACGTGTAGGGTTACATAGCATGAAAATGTCACCATCCGCCCCAAAACCATTTTCAGCGCAATATAATTTGTTGAACAGCAGTCAGATTTAGTGGGCAGGTTACATCAGATTGGCAATGAACAGACTTATTTCTGTGCTCCATTTTGTCATTGTGGTGGTGGAGAAGCTGTGGCCTTCAACTTCCCACCCACGAGGCTCCCAAGGATGCCCGAACTGGACATTTGAGAGAGAGTACAGTACAGGCACAGGTAGAAACTAAAATTCCTGCCTTCAAGGAGCTTGCAGTCTTGTGGGGAAACAGACACTGAAATCATATCCAGCTAGAAGAGGGAAGAGAATGGAAAAGTCAGAGGAGGTTCCTGCCCCTAGAAAATGCAAGAGGTTCACCCCAGAGTATTGACAAGGACTAGCATTTCAAACTGCCTTAATTCAGTAGCCTAAGCCTGGGGATCATCATCGTCAACATCAATGGTATTTATTGAGCACTTGCTATGTGCCGAGCCCATACTAACAGCTTGGAAGAGTACAGTATATCACAGTTCATAGACACATCCCCTGCCCAAAAGGAGTTTATAGTCTAGAGGGTATCTCTCTGTTCTATATTTACTATCCTCACTTTTCTGGAGTTGCTCAGGATGAAGAAATTTTTCATCCTCTTTTAAAACAATTTTCTCTTAACATCTCCCTCCTACCCTCATTCAACTCACGATAGCCACTAAGCATTCCTTTTAGTATTTATCATTATTATTATGGTATTTGGTACTGTTATGGTACTTATAAAGTGTTTACCATGTATCAAGCACTGCTCAAGCACTGGGGTAGACACACGTTAGACACAGTCCTTGTCTCCCAGGAGAGATTAAACTTTCACCCCTGCAAAGGCAAAATTATTTTCTCAGTTAAAACCTCATTTGCCTCCTGATTTTCCCAAGCAAGAGTGAGTTTTGTCTCATGACCAGCAAATCTCTCTGCTTCCTGGCCCTTTTCTGACTTTTCTGGACTCAAACTAGTCCCTGTTAATAAAGGTGAGATTATGCAAGCCATTGACTGGAAGACTGTCTTTGAAAAGTGAGTGAATGAATAGCTAAGGCCTCACACCCCCATCAGAGAAAGTGACTGGGCATGTTCCCCACTTCTTCTCCATGTCTGGGGTCTTCTGCTTTGCACCTACTGAGGGCGAAGTGCCATAATTAATCTGAGGTAGTTGCTGAGTACTCTCTGTGGGCCAAGCACTGTACCGAACACTAGGGAGAGCCCAACATAATAGCACTGGGAGACAAGAACCCTGCTCTCAAGGAATTTACAGCCTAGGAGGGGAGACGGAAGTTAAAATAAATTATAGATAGGGACTGTATTGTGTGTTTTGCCTTCTGTACAGCATCCGACACAATGTGTGGACATTTGGTGATGATGGGGAATGATTAGAGTTCAAACGGGTGCTGCCTCCTATTTAGGCTATGAGCCCCATGCCAGACAGGGACTGTGTCCAACCTAATTAACTTGTGTCTATCCCAGCGCTTACAACAGTGTGTGACACAGGTAAGCACTCAAAAAAATCATTTTTTTAAAAAAAGCAAAAAAACCCCAGGTAACAGAAACCCCATACCAAGTGCCTGGGCAAGCACCACAGAGCAAGGTGTGCATTACCTGCCTTCATGGAGCCTCTGTGCTAATGGGGTGGAAGGATGGATGAGCCGACATCCATTTACAACAGGGGGAGCAGGAGGAGAGGAAGCGTCCCCTAGGATCCTCCGAGGCTGCCAAGAGGATTTTCCTCCCGGGAAAGTTGTGCAGGGAGAGATGAAATCATAGATCATTTCCCACATATGCCGGTAGGGGCACATCCTGCTTTTGCTGGCCGGAACAAGCCCAGCTGCTCCGTGGAAAAACATTTCAAAAAAGTTCCAGGCACACTGCATCCTCCGCAAGGAGAAGGGATGTAAGTGCCGAGCAAACCACACTGTGACTTTATTTCTTGTAACTGTACAATGAGTCAGCACATTTTAAATCTTCCTGATGATAATGTATGGAAAGAGAGCGAGCTGATTGTCAGGTGTCTGCTGAAGGCTGGCTTTTATTTTTATTTGTTTGTGGGCGGTGTGTGACTTCACGGCATCTGTTCTTGACGGAGGGTCCAGTAAACCGCGCTCTCCGCGCAGAGCTGCCTGGAAGCTGCTGCCTCACCTTCGCTTTAGAAAGCAGTTTCCGCCTGCCGTCGAGAGCAGAGTACTGTGGCCCACCATGTTCCTGGAAGTTTGCACATCAGAGTAAACAAACTCGAAAACTCCTCTTGATGGCAGAATTCAGCCAACCCTGTTCCATTTTCTCATAACAAAACACACCGCAAAATCTCTCACAAGCTTCTTTGATGGAGCCACATGTATTTCCCCTTCTCAATTTACAGGAAGTTCCTCTTAAAAGAAAGTGATTCTGGTGTTTACTGCCTGCGTCTAAGGGACATGGTGGTTTGCTTGCTTGCTTCCTTGTGTGGCACTGAGGGGAGAAATTCAGAGAGGGGAGACAGTTTAACCTCCCAGACAGTGAGTGCCTGGAAGAGACAGTGCCATAATATAATAATCCCTGAAACTAAATTAATGCTGTGGCCACGACAGCTGTGTGGAGTAAGTGGGAATCCAGTGAGAGTTGTAGGTGATGCCGTAGGGGTGGAGAGAGAGGAGAAGTGATTCTCAAAAGGAACTTTTTTTTTCCCGGGCAGTTGCCACATTCTACGATTCGGGCTGGTTTTCTTCAAATGATGTGTGTGCGAACTAACTTTCACATTACTCAGTCTCGTCACCCCTCGATCTCGCTGTATTGCCTGAATTTACTTTCATATTCTCTCAGTCAATCTCCTTAGCTTGCCCTCCGCCCATTGAGTCTGAGCCAGGCACAGCATTTCTATAAAGAGAAAAATGATACTCTTACCCCCTCCCCCATGCCCAAACTGCCTGCTTTCTTCACACTTTCTCTTCTGTGTATGCATGTCTATCTGTCTGTCTCCTGGTTGGTCAGCATGCTGTATTTCATCCCACTTCTTGTGAAGATAAGAGAGTTTTTTATCCTTTCATTTCAAAGAAAAGAACAAGTCTGAACAAGTCCCATTGAGAGGGAAAAGTGACTTCTCAATGGGCTGTCAAACTTTGGCCCCAGTCCAAGAGTTCACTAGATTATGGCAGGTGAAGTTCACTTTTGCCCCACCCAGAGTTTCCACAAAAAGGCAAGCTTCCAAGTATTCATATGAGCAAGTGTTACTTTAGGACCCATAGGGGGGTGGAGGATGTTTGCATAGTTTAAGCCTTCGGGCGGGGGTGGTAGGAAACTGCAAGTAGAGAGAGAGGCTGTAGAAAGATGGTTTGACGTAGCCTTAGCCGTGTGTCCAGGTGACTCAAAGCATTAAAAGTCAGCACACAATCAGAACTGGAGTAAGTAGTAGTGCCTGTCAGCCTTTGCAGCGCGAGCCCAAGAACTCGGAGGCTGGCGGTTCAGCGCCAGGGCCGGCTCTTTTCCCAGGTGTTTGGTTGGGGTACACTTTCTCCCTAGCATGCCAACCTGATTAAACTGAGATGGAAAAGGTAACTGGCAGAGTCTTCCCATAAAATCAATCAATCTCTCTCTCTCTGTCTCTCTCTCTCTGTCTGTCTCTGTCTGTCTCTCTCTCTCTCTCTCTCTGTCTCTCTCTCTCTCTCTCTCTCTCTCCCTCCCTCCCTCCCTCCCTCCCACCCGCTGATGCCACCAGAAGCGTCAGCCTGGCTTCCTTTTCTAACTAGGAGGTACTTGGTGGTGGGGATAAGGGAAAGCCCCGATTTGGGGTCTGCTGCTCTGGGGGAAGTGGGAGGGCATGGGATGGGAGAAGAGGGGGAAGAATCCCAGTCTCTGGCCCCCTCGTCTGGGACACTTTGAGATGACAGCATCTTTCCTCTGCTTTAGATCTATTCCGGTGGGGAACTGCATCACTTCATCGATGGCTTTAATGAGGACAAAAGCAATTGGATGCGCTATGTGAACCCCGCCCATTCTGGGCAGGAGCAAAACCTGTCTGCCTGCCAGAATGGAATGAACATCTACTTCTACACCATCAAGCCCATCCCCGCCAGCCAAGAACTTCTTGTGTGGTACAGCCAGGACTTTGCAGAGCGACTCCACTATCCTTCCTCCGGAGAGCTGCTGAGGATGAATCTCAGTAAGTGGATTACAGTCTGAGGCATAAAGAATTCCAGGAATGTCTCCTGCCTGTATGATCTAATAATATGGTGTTTAATTATAGGGCAGCATCATTTGTTGTCACAGCAAATGGCTTGGGCTAGGGGTAGAGAATGGAGGAAATTGTTTTTGTCCCTGTAAGTGACAAAGTGCAATCTGTCGAGCCATTTCTTTTCACCCAAGATTTAGGGGTTTTTTAAAAATAGTATTTACTAAGTGCTTACTATGTGCCAGACACTGTACTAAGCGTTGGGGTAGATACAGCTAATCAGCTGGACACAGTCCATGTCCCACATGGAGCTCACAGTCTTAATCCCTATTCTGCAGGTGAGGTAACTGAGGCACGGAGACATTTACTGATTTACCCAAGGTTACACAGTGGACAGTGGAGGAGCCGGGATTAGAACCCAGGTCATTCAGACTCCCAAGCCCATGAGCTATCCACTAGACCATGCCGCTGTTTCAAGTCCAAGCCCAAAAGTGCCCAGGCTCCAGCCCCAGAGAACTGACAGCCAGCCCTTCAGATGGCTATTGAGCTCTTTTAATGTTTCATTTCCATATGCAAATAGATAGTCGGCCTCAAACCCACTTTGGCCAAGAAGGCGAATGACTGTTAGCCAGTTTAAAACGTTGAGGTTTTCTTATAGAATCAGCAACCCATTAGCCTTGCCGTTTTTTCAGAGAGTAGTTGAAATGGATAGCCTTGAGATTTCATATCTAGCTTCCTTCCTTAGGGTAAAACTAAATTATCTGCCTTCTAATCTGTTTGACTGGAGCTGCCTATCATCTCATCGAGCAAATTCTCAGTTCCGTACTCTGTTTTTATCTGCTTTCACTTTTTCATTCAATTGCAATTACTGCCAACATTTCCTACAAGGAAAAACAGCCCGATTACTCAAATATTCTTAATACTTTTCACCATCTCAAGGGGTCTTTATAGCAAAACTCTTTCTCATTCTCTTTTTTACCTTTAACCTTAAACCACATTTGTAGTTCTTAAAAGTAACTCCTTTTTCATTTATTTTTTATTTTTGGAAGAAACCCAAAGGGCCCAGAGGGAAGCCCAATTACACATGGCCAATAATGATGTTGAACTCCCCGCTAGTATGGGTGAGTTTATACACTTTGACCCTTGGAGAGGCCTCAACTGTAACAAACTGGAATCTACCGGTGGTAGTAAATCCCTTAGGCGCCCAGAGAGCTGGCTTGATGAAGACAACCAAGTTCACTAATTTGACTTGTTTTTTTGGGGGGCCATCCCCTAGTCTACCTCTCGTTAGTCATCCCATTCACCACTCCTGTGGCTGCAGTAAGTGGGATCTTGCCATTCTCTGTAAGCTGTCTCTTCTCTTCCTTCTGCTCACTTTCCTCGCTCCTCCTTTGCACCTAATAAGTTTCTGATGCAATGAATAGTTGCTCACTCTGCCACTGTATTTTGAAGAGAGCTTGTTGGCCCCTCCAGGTGTTGCCAAAGCATCCCTGCTCCCATCTAGACTCGGTTTCGGCCTCTGCCTTGAAGACAAATAGCAGTTGGCAACAGGAGGTGGATTGGCTGGGAGCAAAATGTCAGTCTCTAGGATAGACAACCCCGGCAAGCACATCCAAGGTCTGAGTGTGGTTCTTGGGCTTTGGGCTCTCCGCCCCTTGGCAGCAGGCTGAGCTCTCACCAACAATTGGCCCAGTTTCTTCTCTTCTACTTTTTCCAGACAAAACAACTGTGGGGCGAATTTCCCTCGCTGTATGCCCGGTGAAGGAAGCCTCTTCCTGAGAAACTGAGCACAGTGGTGTGTGGAGGGGTGGGGGTGCGCTTTGCATGCCTGAGGGCAAGAATGGGCCGGACAACCCATTGATGATAAAGGCACTGTTTCATCTTATAGGTCAGGGCATCCCTCTTGCTTCTTTCAAATCAGAAGCCAACCAGACCATCCTATTTTTGAGGTGCCTTCTGAGAGCGAAGCACTGTGTCAAGCATTGGGAGAGTATGGTGGAAACAAAACACACATTCCCTGCCTACTAAGAACTTCCACTCTAATGAGCCGGTTCACCAGCCTTCTTTCCTCACTCAGCTCCACCAGTGGATTCACCTCCCCACAGGACCCAATCTGCTAGAAATTTACTCCCTCTGGGCTCATCCCCTAGCCCCCCAAACCTGCTCCATAGTTTGACCATGTATCACTCTATGCTCCATCTGTGGAGCATCCATCCCTTCTTCACATGAGAACCAAAAGGATTTCCTCTTGCTTTACCTTCTATAACTAGCAGGTTGACATTACCTGGTCACCTCCTCAGATTCTAACAACTCTCATTCCCAACTGGAAACACCATTTTATCCCCCTCAAAAATGACCTGCCGTTTTGGCAGGTCCTGTTTCTCTGCCCGCGGAGAACCTCTCAGATCTCCAGGTTCTCGTCCTGAAACTTCTTATTTTTGAGATGTAACAAAAAAAAAAAAATCATCGTCAGACAGAGTCTTGTGTTGCTTGTTGTGCAATCTGTTGCCTTAGGTGTGGTTCCTGCTGATTGACACTCTCTGTTGATCAGGAAATTTCCACTATTTCATCAGGCCTAATAAGCAGCTTGTTCCTCCACCTGTATTATCCTGCACATTAGGTGGTTGTTGGGTTTCCATGCTAAAAGCACAATAGAATTTATGATCAAGCCCCCACAGTGGGTGCTCAAGGAATATTAATTGGGGCGTTAGATAAGGAGGACAGTTTAAGTATAGAACCAGAAGTTAAGCAGAAATTAAGGGGGCTTGATTTTTAGGAGAGAGTGAGCAGATAGCCTGTATATTGTTTACTTCTCAGAAGGCCTTTGGGCTCTCTTTCAGAAGTTTAATTTTTTTTTTTTTGGAGGGGGAGAGGATTCTGTAGCATTAGACCCATCTAGAAAACAGATGACCAAATTCTAGACTTCTAAATGTTAGTCAGCTTTCTCAGTTTCAGTTGAAAGCACGCGTTGTTTTGCCTACTTCAGAACTTCTAGGTTCTTTTCCTTCTCATCTTGGAGGCTCTTAATATAGACCGAAAATGTGAATCGGCACAATTAACCCACTCTGGGTCTTGAGGAGCTTTTCACTCTTGAAATGACTCTCTCCGCCTACACCCATTTTTTAAGTTGAAGAAAAAACATTTCTTGGGCTTTTTCTTTCCTTTTTTTTTTAACGCTTATCCAAGCTGATGCTGGAATGGAGAGTTAGTTAGAAATGAGATTCATTTCTCAGCTGGTGGTGGGGAAGGACCACTCAAAAGCACACTTCTGAATTCTCTCCTTTCAGTAAAATATCAGAATTCAAAACCTTTCCCCTCTATCCCTATTTCAGAATCAAACATCCTCTCCCAGCCCTACAATTTTGCTATCTCTGGTAGCCTAAAGAAATTATTTCTGGTTTGATCATTTTACTATAAAATGTATTTTTGCTTCTGCATAAAGTACTTTAGGTAGATAGTCCTGCAGTGAGCAGCATCCCTGTCACCCTCATTTTGTGCTCTTCCAAGGGTTCAATACAGTGCTCTGCACATAATGAATACCACTGATTATCAGTTTTTGAGCAGGAAAATCATATTTCATGTCAACACATACCTTGTCCATTCCTCTCATGGCTCCTTAAACCCCTGGAATGAACTGACAAAGATTTCCAACAGGTTTTTCTTTCTCAGGGTGTGGAAACTAGTTTGAGAGGAGTCCACGTGATACTAGATGGCAAGAAATGAATCTGCCCAGATTGTATGAATGGGGTCATAAACCTGGTCCAAATAAGCCTAAGGTGGGGAAAGGTGCCCTGTGTCCCCTTTCAGAGCTGAGCCCTGTCAGCTGATTGGACTTTGGAAGCGTAACTGCAAAGAGGCCAGTTCTGAAAGCCAGGATGATGGACTTGGTCTAAATGAGGCTAGAGAGCAATTGGGAGAGAAGAAAGCAGGACCTGTTTAAGGAGCCGTCTCTTGCCTCAGGCCTTGGTGCACACAAGCCCGCTGGACTTCTCCTCTGGCAAATCTCTCCCTGGAGCAGGGAGAGGGCTCCCCTTTCTAGTTCGGTTCACTCTGGTCTCCCCTTCTCCTGCTACCTTTTTAGCTTTGAAAAACAAAAGTGACAATTTGAACTTCCTGCCTGCTGGGCCATACTGAAAGACTGATAGTGGCCTGATAAGGTGATATTTATTTCTGTCTAGTGGCTTCAGAAACCCCTCTCCTTCCCCAAGCTTTCTATCAATACTCCCTGTTCCGTCTCCTTCCTCATTGTGTCACACTCCGGTGTTTATTCTTGGGATGCTAGCTAGTGGGGAGTAGCTGATAAAAGCTGGACTAAGATAACATTCTCTCAGAGACCTCCTGACTGAGCAGAGGTGAAATTCTTGGGCCTGGTGAGATGAGCTACTCATTCTGAGATCTAGCATTCTGGTCTTTTCGGGGCACAAGGACAACTAAAGAGTTTAGTGTTCTGGTTTGTTTTTCTTAAAGCTATTTAGTCCCAAGGTCCCATAAACTACACCCAATCCAGTCGAATTTCCAAACCCCAATGAACTGGTTTGAGAAAACTCTCCCTTCAACTCCTAAAGGAGCCCTGTGAGCTTAAGCCTTTGTTTGTTTGGTTTGGGGATGTGGGGAGGGGAGTCTCAATCTTAACTCCTCAGAACAATGCAGAGTTCCTGGGCAGAGGGACCCCAGAGCCCCAGCCAGAACAAACCAGATTCTGAGCCTTTCTAGAGTCTATGTCACTGACCTCGGTGAACGTGCCATGCTTAGGCAGGCGGTGGGGACGGACACTCTTTCCGGGAGCCTGGTGTCAAAAGGCGAAAGTTTTGGATTTAATTTTTAAATTGTCAACAAATGGGGGGAAAAAACACACTTTTCTTCAGATTACTAATCCATCTGTTCTGTGTAGGCTGTTTACATGGGGCTTAATCAAATTCATATTAAAAAAGAATCGAGATGAAAATCGATGACTGATACTATTTGAAATGAGTCTTACTCTGACACATCTCGCTCATTGTGTGCACACTAATTTCCTCTCACTGAACTGTGCACCTCAAAGTGATTTTTTTTCAATTAGCTTATCGTCCCTGTGGTATTTTTCCACCCCGTTTTAATAGAGGCTAATCATTCAAGTGCAAGACGGAATGTAATTAGGTCAGAATTTCTTCATCGCTGCAGTGGTGGTCGGCCCCAGTAATTTCCCAGTTTTGGTGAGGAGGAAATGGGGCAGAGAGTCTGAGTGAGTCTTGTCCAGCCTGCAGATCGTGTCAGGAGCTGGACTGTGGCCCAACCTCCATCCATCGTCTTTGACCTCCCGTCGAGCCCTGGTCTCCTCTCTAGTAAGAGTCAGGGGAAGACGTCCTCTATGCTACCATGTCACATAACTGTTCTTTCCCTTCTCTCCCAGCAGCTCAAACCGACGTTCACCCAAAGCAGCAAGGCAGCGAGAAAAATGAGCTGTTTCCCAAGAGTGCCCCCAAGAGAGAACACAGTGTGAGAGAAATCCTGAAAACCGACTCTAGCCACTCCAAAGGGAAGGACTTATTCCGCTTCAACATTTCACCCGCTACCCCAGACAGAGACTCGGACGACCTAAGAAAGAAGTGCAGCCCAGAGAGGCCCTTCTATCCCCGGGTGGTCTACCCGCTTCGAGCCCCCGGGCCGGAAGACTATCTGAAGGCTTCTCTGGCCTACGGGATGGACAGGCCCACCTACCTGACCCACTCGCCCATCCCCTCCTCCGCCACCCCGAGCCCCTCTGCCAGAAGCAGCCCGGACCAAAGCATAAAGAACTCCAGCCCACACGGCAGCCCGGGCCACAGCCTCTCCCCTCTGGCTGTCGTCGCTCAAGAGCACCGAGAACCCTACCCTTTTGTCGGCGCACCTTACGGCACGGAAGGGTTAGGGTCTTATCCCGGCTACGGACCCCCAGGACATCTCCCTCCCGCTTTCATCCCCTCCTACAACGCTCACTACCCCAAGTTCCTGTTACCCCCATACGGGGTGAGTTCGAACTCCCTGAGCGCTGTGAACAATATCAATGGCATCAACAATTTCAATCTCTTCCCGCGGCTCTATCCTGTGTACGGTGGCCTGCTGGGGGGTGGTGGCAGTCTGCCCGGGCACATGCTGGGCTCGGGGGGCCTCCCGAGCTCGCTGCCCTCAGATGGGGCTCACAGACTGCGGCAGCCCGACCACCCCAGGGACTTCCTGATCCCGGCTCCCCGCAGTGCCTTCTCCATTACAGGGGTCGCCCCAAGCATGAAGGACGCACCCTGCAGCCCCACCGGCGGCTCCCCCACCGCCGCCACCACCGCCACGGCCGAGCACCTGGCGCAACCCAAAGCTACCTCAGCCGTGCTGGCCGCCTCCAGCAGCGAAGAAGCCATGAATCTCATAAAGAGCAAGAGGAACATGAGTGGCTATAAAACGCTCCCCTACCCGCTAAAGAAGCAGAATGGAAAGATCAAGTACGAGTGCAATGTTTGCTCCAAGACCTTTGGCCAACTCTCCAACCTGAAGGTAGGCCCAGGACCCAGTGGGCTGCTGTCTCAGGGGAGGAAGGAAGGGGACAACCATGATAGTGGGCCTTGGAAGTGGGAGAGAGGGGTTTGAAGCGGGGAGAGAGGGCCTTGGTTTGAGGGGAGTGCTGGGGGAGGGACCGGCAAGGGAGCACTCACAACAGTCTCCTAGAGTTTCGCAATTAGACTTCTCCCAGCTTTCACTGTGGCCACAAACTGAGGAAAATGCCACCTTGGCTAGATTTCCAGGGCAAATTATTTTTGGTCGGTTCCAGCTCTTTAAAAAGCTGAAGGAATCTGCCCAGAGAGTTGATCCCAGATGCATCGTAAATGGCCTCATCGGCGGTGGAATTTATTGGGCACCGTGCTGACTGCCTTCTGTGGGCAGGGCCGCATTGAGTAAGAGCCAGGGAGCTCCTGGCAGCTGCCGTGGATGTAGGTCACGCTCCCAGGCAGGGTCGTGGTGGTGAATCGTGCTCGCCCAGGCAGCTCACCGTCCTGTTGCTTCCTAGGTCCACCTCAGAGTGCACAGCGGAGAGCGACCCTTCAAGTGTCAAACGTGCAACAAAGGTTTCACGCAGCTGGCCCATCTGCAGAAGCACTATCTGGTGCACACGGGAGAAAAGCCCCACGAGTGTCAGGTGGGTAGGCCCAGGGGCACTGGGTCTCGACCTCTCCCAGCCCTGCAACTGGCTCGCTGAGCTCAGCTACCGGCGGAATGTGTGCTGCCGTCCCACGTTCCTTTTTGCCGGGGGCCCGAGGGCTAAACCCGGGACCCGTGGGCGGGGGGGCGGGGAGGTGCCGACAGGGAGAGGGAGCATGCCCCTGCAGGGTTAGAGGCCCACGTGAGCCTGTTGACTCCAGCCAGCGAGAGCCTGCTTACCTCCCAAATTGCCCTGTGGGGTCCCGCCCTTGCCCTGCCCCGTGACCATTCTTAACCTCCTCCTTCACTTCCTGTTTCCACCTCCCTCCCGCCCCGCAGGTGTGTCACAAGCGCTTCAGCAGCACCAGCAACCTGAAGACCCACCTCCGGCTCCACTCGGGGGAGAAGCCCTACCAGTGCAAGCTCTGCCCGGCCAAGTTCACGCAGTTCGTGCACCTGAAACTCCACAAGCGCCTGCACACCCGAGAGCGGCCGCACAAGTGTGCCCAGTGCCACAAGAGCTACATCCACCTGTGCAGCCTCAAGGTCCACCTCAAGGGGAACTGCCCGGCCGCCCCGACCGGTGGCATGTCTGTGGATGACCTGACCCGTGTCAACGAGGAGATTGAGAAGTTCGACATCAGCGACAGCGCCGACCGGCTGGAGGATGTCGAGGATGACATTGACACGACCGCCATGGTGGAGAAAGAAATCCTGGCCTCCTTACGGAGAGAGGGGGATGGGGCTGGCCTCAAGGCCTCCTTGCCAAGGAACCTGGGAAACGGCCTGCTCTCCTCGGCCTGCCGCATCTATGAGTCACCTGACCCGGCCCTTCTGAAGCTGCCTCACGTCCACCCACTACCTCTCTTACCTGTAAAGGTCAAACAAGAAACGGTTGAACCGATGGACCCTTAGGACTTTCAGGAAATGAAAGGGATCTCTCGCTCTTTTGTTTTGTTTTGTCTTTAATTTATGACTTGGAAAGTCAGGGTGCCTGTAGCAATTCGCTTGTCCATAACTCCAGGGCTGCACAGCCATCTTGACTCACACTTGAGTCCTCCTCAACTCCCTCCACTTTAAGCAAGAAACTCCAAAGTTACTGTATTCTCAGGGCATAAAACGAGAGGCAAAGACTATAAATTTAAATATATATATATACATATATATATATATTTGAGAGTGCGTGTGTTTGAATACGTTTGTAGGAATGTCTGACTCGCCTCCCCACTTACGAAGACAATCATCTAGCCGGAATTATTTTTGCAATGATAGTCCTTCATAATTTATTATGCAATTTATCATTCTAAAAGCAATAATTAGAAAATGTTTACAATGACTGGAAGATTCATTGTAATTTGAGTATAAATGTTGATATATTTTTCGTGTCTTGTGACTGTTCCTTATAGATAACTTCTGCTCAACTGTTTAAGGAGGCCCTACGGTTGGAAAGCATAAAGTAAATGGATCTACATACACGTGGTTTGGAAAATGAGGTGTTTGTGTTGCCAGTAGTTGATGATTGGGGAGTCTAGGGTCTTTAGGCTTGAACCATGTTTTGTGCCCGGGGTGGGAGGGAGGAGGGGGCGGCAGTTGTTTAGAGTTACTCGTCCTCCTTTAAGGAAGCATCACCTCCTGTTTCCACCCACCAAGGGGTTGGTGTTTTTGTACACCACCAAACTGACTTGGTCCAACGCGTGGGCTCCCAGAGAGCTTGGAAGATTCAGGGATGTGGGTACATGACCAGCAAGGGGAAGTGGGGGGAGAGGAGGGGCATACCAGGCCACCCGGGGGCCTCACATCAGAATGTGAAGACAACAAAAGGGCCAGGTCCAAAGCCACAATTCCAGTCTTCCAAAGCACAAGTAGTTTTAGTGCTGGCTCGCCTGTCCGGGCAAAGGACAGAGTCAGATATACCTGGTGCCCTTGCGGGAAGGCGGTGGGTGGGAGGAGAGAAAGGCTCAGACCTCATGGAAAATAAGACGGGTATCGATTGCTTCATTGTCTCTGCGAGGGAGCGGGCAGTAAGCGCTCCTGCCCCAGCACCCTTTTCTCTGTGCAAGGCCACCTTTCCTCAGTATTTGTGTTTGTACATTTTATGGTTAATTTAATTGAAGATGAAAAGGGCATTGCAAAGTTGTTCAACAACAATTACCTCATCGAGTGTGTCCAGTGCTGCAGGAAATGCTGTTTTCTCCAATGCTTTGCTACTTTACAGAAAGCAGGTGGCCCCGGAAGGATAGACTGTTGCTCAGCTCTTTATCTTTTGTTCTGCTTTGCCCAAAGATAGCGTGTTGGCATCCAAGGTGTAGCAAAGAGTGATGTATATTTATAAATCTATTTATACCACGATTCCATATATGTCTTTGTAATATATATTTATACCACTGAAATTGTGAGCCAAATCACGTAACCACCTACTTCTCATAAGGGTGAAAATCCAATCTTCTCAGACTTTGCGTCACACCTACTGACCTCAAGCTCAAAAGGCCGGGCCTCCACCTCCTCCCCAGATTCTCACTGTGGCTCGGTGACATCCAGCTCCTGACTCGGTTCCCTCCCAACAGGCTGACTCGTTCTCTGCAGCCCCAACTCTCACTATCCCAAAACCTGCAGAGGAGGGAGAAGGACACCTGCCTAGGTGAGGTGGTAAAACCAGCACCAGCAGGGAAGGATGGGCTAAATACAGTCTTGGCTCCATCTGAGTTCTGTGAGCACCCTCCCCCTACCCCAACACATCCTTCTCTCACCAGCAAATCCTTTACCCTGGAATAGTCCTGCTCTTTTTGTCTGTGTTCCTATAAAATAGAAGTCTTTAGCCAGATAATTTCTCAAATCCAGGGTTTTGCAGAGGCAATGAACACCTTTAATGAATGCCTTTTGCCCCCCAAACTTGAAATTGCCCCAGGAAGTATCTAAATTCAGCTTGCTGATTTTTGAAGGATCTTACAGTTGTCTGTACAGTCCATTTCTGTTCCTATATGTAGCAAGGCTGACCTTTGTTAATGTAGCAAGATTCAAAAAAACATAGTGCTGACCTAAAGGGCAAACCAAAGTATCACTACTCTATCACTGGACACACACATAAACACACACACACACACACACACACACACACACACACACACTCACTCACTCACTCACTCTTTCCCTTTTCTCCGGCCTGGAGTGTTTTCTTTCATTTGATACACATTTTACAGTCATTTCTGTGCATCAGCTTTAACAGAATTGTCACTTCCTGTGTTTTTCCTCCCTAATGCCCCTCCTTTTAGGATTTTACATGTGAATGTAGCAAACAGTCAACAGTGGTTTTACTTTTCTCTACTCAAAGAAAGAACTGACCAAAGTTAACCGGCTTTGTACTTTGCTAGAACAACAAACTGTATCTTATGTTTACGTACAGGTTTACATCATTATTTATGTGCAAATTGTCAAAATGTAAATTAAATATAATGTTCATTGCTTAGCCATTGTCTGCTCTGTTGTCAGTGGCCTGTGGTCCCCCGCTGTGCACATGCTTGTGTGCGCAGGTGCATATACACACACACACAAACACACACATACACCACACCACACCACACCACCACCACCCCCATCCAGCTTAACATTTCACAGGGGACTTTTCTTTTCATTGGTGACAACTCCTTTGCTTTAGGAATTCAACTGCTGAACATGTCCCAAGGGCAATCTTTTAAACTGGTGCCAAATCACCTCTGTCTTTTTCTCCCCTTCCCACACAACTGACTGATAGTTCTCTATACCATTGGAAAAGGAGGGGAGGAAAGATTCCCCTGCATTTTCCCTCTTTTCCAAAGGGTCACAGGTTGGGCCCAGTCACATGGCCTCCAGACCATACGCCAATTGACCTCACCAGTTCACCCTCTGAAAACAGAATGGCCTCCAACTCTAGGGAGTGTCAGTCATTTTCAGTGCAATGTCAGCTAGCACTGGGAGAGTTAGAGGCACCTCAGCCATGGACAGCCAGAGGTTTAAACACCCACAGGGCTGATCTCAACTTGGCCCCATCCATTGGCCACAACTGTTGGGCCTGTAGAAGTAGCATGGCATAGTGGAAAGAGTATGAGTCTGGAAATCAGAAGGTCATGGGGTCTAATTCTGACTCCACCACTTGTCTACTGTGTGAACTTCGACAAGTCACTTCACTTTTCTGTGCCTCAGTTACCACACTAAAATGGGGATTGAGACTTTGAGTCCCGTGTGGAACAGGGACTGCCAGTCCGACGTGCTTGTATCCAAAGCAAGCTGGAGAAGCAGTATGGCTTAGTGGAAAGAACACAGAAGTCGTGGGTTCTAATCCCAGCTCCGTCACTTATCAGCTGTGTGACTTTGGGCAAGTTACTTAACTTCTCTGTGCCTCAGTTACCTCACATCTGTAAAATGGGAATTAAGGATGTAAGCCCCATGTGGGACAACTTAATTACCTTGTATCTACCGCAGCTCTTAGAACAGCCCTTAGCATATAGTAAGCACTTAACAAATACCATCATCATCATTATCATTATCCACCCAAGCGCTTAGTACCGTGCCTGCCACAGTAATCACTTAACAAATACCACAATTATTATTAGATCCCAGCTCTGCCATAGGCCTTGGAAAAGTCACTGAACCTTCCTGGGCCTCAGGGAACTAAGGGCTCTTCCTCATCAGTTTGAGGTACCCCAAGTTTTGTGAACTGAAACTGGAGGTGAATTCAGAAATGATGGGACATTTGTTTCCCAAAACAAGAAACGCAATGGTGGTGGTTAGGTAAACTAACATTAACGGGTGAGCCCAGTGCTTCTCAGACTGCTGTTTCAGCACTGGGCTGGAGGAAGAGGAAGAGAGGAGGCGACAGGGGTAGCTAGGCTGGAATGGGGAAGGGGGCTGGGGGGCAGCTTCTAGGCTGGGAACAGCCCAGGGGCAGCAGATGGAAGTGATTAGAGGCAGGTGGTCGTGGGCCTCCATCCATAGGAGTCTCAGATCTCATGGGCGCTCAGGAGGCCTGGAGCAAGATAAGAGGGGAGAGGAAGTCAGATGCTTCTACTGCACCAGTCTGGAAGAGAGCTTCACCTCCCCTTTTGAAATGGAATTATGCTCCTGGAGAGGAGGTAAGCCTAGGCGCTGGGTCTAGTGGTAAGAGCATGGGACTGGGAATCAGGAGACCTGGGTTCTAGGCCCACCTCTGCCCCCGGTCTCCTGGGTGCCCTCCTAGAGACCCCAGCACCAAGGCAGGGCTGCTGAGAAGTTAATGGGCCCTGTCTGGTCAGTGGAACTGGCCCAAAATCACTCAGCAGGCCAAGGGCAAAGCCAGCATGAGGCCCGAAGCCTCCAGACTCCCACCCCCACACTATGCCCCGCAGGCCATGCTTCCACACTTCTCTTTGGGTTGGGGGGACTTGGAAGAGATACCCAAGTGCCTTGGGGTAATAAAACAGCTGAAGAAAATGTCTGGGGAATTTTAGCTGGAAGCCACTGCCCCCTGAAAATGAATTGCCCAGTCATGTTGCCCCTGGCCAAGGGTTCCGGGAGTCTGTCTAGGGACTGGTGTGCCTGGGGTAGAGGAAACACCGTGGGGGGAGGCTAAAATGGGCTTTGGGCAGGTAAGGAGGGGTGTAGCATGGCCAAGTGAGGAAAGGTGAGGGAAGATGCATGGCCTAGTAAGTAAAGCACAGGCCTGGGAGTCAGAGAACCTGGGTTCTAATCCTGCTCTGCCACCTGTCTGCTGTGTGACCTTGGGCAAGTCACTTAACTTCTCTGTTCCTCAGTTACCTCATCTGTGAAATGAGGATTAAAACTCTGAGCCCCATATGGGATGTGGACTGTATCCTAACTGATTAGCTTGGATCTAACCCAGGGCTTAGAACAGTCCTTGACACGTGGTAAGCACTTAACAAATACCATTTTTAAAAAGTGAGAAGAGCAGGGGACTGGGAGTCAGGAGACCTGGGTTCTAGTCCCAACTTGATGACCTTGAACAAGTCACTTACCCTCAGTTTGCTCACCTGTAAAATACAGCTAAAATAGACTGCAAGCTCCACACAGGACAGGGATTGTGTCCAGTCTGATTACTCCAGCACTTAGTTCACAGTTAGCACTTAATAAATGTCATAAAGATGATGATGATAATTAGAGAGTAGCAGGCATGGTAACGCTGTAAAATTGCAGCTGCAATGAGAGATAGAATTTGTAAGTTGATGCAACTAAGAGTCCAGAAGATGGCAAAGGCAGTTTGGGGGTGAGCAAAACTGTAACTGTTCAACCACTCAGATTCAAAAAGAAGCTTAGAAAAATGAACCAAGTAGGATGGTGGTGTGTTGGGGGGCGGGGGGCGTGTTGGCAGCTGCTCTGAGAAGATGTGATAAGGAGATGAAAATAAGTGAAAAGTGAAAAATTGCCTTATGAATAAACCGATAAAAATAGTGAAAAGGCAATCCTGCTTCCAGTCATTCCTGAATCAGCGGCCAGGGAGGCCGAAGGCACCCGGCATATCTCCCCCCGCCCCCCGCCCCCAGCCGAGCTGCTCTGCTCTGTCCCTCCCCTCCACCCCCCTCCTCCAGCTTGTCCCCCCCACCCCCCCACCCACTTTGGGTCACGGCAGTTCCTGTGGGCGGCAGCGGTGGCGGCAGCAGAGCCACTGTTTTCGACTTTCATGTTCAGTTTCACTGTGGGCTCAGAGACCCATGTGGGACACTTCACTGCTTAGAACACACAGAAAACACAACTCCGTCATCTTGGCTTCCTGCTGACACTGCGATTTGACAAAATTCTGCGGAGAAACAAAGCCCAAAGGGAGGGAAAAGGGCCTCTCTGAGGAGGCTTCTTGGGAAGTCAGGGGCAGCGCCAAGCCTGTCCAGGTCCCAGGAACCCCTCAGCTCCAGCTGTCCTCAAATTTTGTGAGCCTGTACTACAGGCGCCCATTCTCCTAGTCTGGAAACTGTGGTGTCCCAAGCAAATGTGTGGTCATCTGGAGCTCTGATGTTGACCCTCTGGGCCTTGAGAAGCTCAGTCTGCCTGAGGGATGCAAGGGACACAGTTGGAAGGAGGACACTGGTCCAAGCAGGACCCTCCTGCTCCCAGTCCTCGATAGGAAGGGCACAGATCATTTTTCTGAAAAATTTGTTCAATCCATGTCTCCCCATTCCTCAAAAACCTCCAATGGTTACCCACTCACCTCCACATCAAACAGAAACCCCTTACCATAGACTTTAAGGCACCCAATCAGCTCTCCCCCTCAATCAGTCTATTGATTGTTTTATTGAGCACTTACTGTGTGCAGAGCAATGTACTAATCACCTGGGAGAGTATAAGAGCTGGCAGACCGTCCCCTGCTTAGAAGGAGGTTACAGTCTGCATTACCTCCAGAATCTCCTATTACAACCCAGCCCATACACGGTGCTCTTTTTTACAGTATTTGTTAAGCACATAATAATAATAATAATGGCATTTATTAAGTGCTTACTATGTGCAAAGCACTGTTCTAAGCGCTGGGAAGGTTACAAGGTGATCAGGTTGTCCCACAGGGGGCTCACAGTCTTAATCCCCATTTTACAGATGAGGTAACTAAGGCCCAGAGAAGTTAAGTGACTTGCCCAAAGTCACACAGCTGACAATTGGCAGAGCCGGGATTTAAACCCATGACCTCTGACTCCAAAGCCCCTGCTCTTTCCACTGAGCCATGCTGCTTCTCCATTCTTTATGTGCCAGGCACCGTACTCAGCACCAGGGCAGTTACAATCAATCAATCAATCAATCAATCATATTTATTGAGCGCTTGCTGTGTGCAGAGCACTGTACTAAGTGCTTGGGAAGTACAAGTTGGCAACATATAGAGACAGTCCCTACCCAACAGTGGGCTCACAGTCTAGAAGGGGGAGACAGAGAACAAAACCAAACAAAATAACAAAATAAAATAAATAGAATAGATATGTACAAGTAAAATAAATAAATAAATATAATCAAGTTGGACACAATCCATGTCCCACTTGGGGCTCACAGTCTTAACCTCTATTTTACAGAAGAGGTAACTGAGGTACAGAGAAGTGAAGTGATTTGCCTGAGATCATACAGCAGATAAGCAGCAGAGCCCAGGTCCTCTAATGCCCAGGCCCATGCTTTATCCACAAGGTCATGCTGCTTCAACCTCTGGCACCAACCTACACATTCAATCTCATCTATCTCATCTCTCTCTCTACTGACCTTTTACCCACACCTCCCTCTGGCCTGGAACTTCCTCCCACTTCATATCCAACAGACCATCATTCTCTACACCTTTAACACCCTTCTAAAAACTCACGTCTTCAAGAGGCCTTCCCTGACTAACCCTTCATTTCACAGACTTCCCCTCTGCAGATGTACCCCTTACTTTAGCTGTATACCCCTTAATCACTTCGATACTCACCCCAGCATTTCTGTCCATATCCTTCTACTCTGCTATTTCCCCTATCTGTAATTGATTTTACTGTCTGCCTCCCCTTATAGACTGGAAGCTCTTTGTGGGCAAGGATAAGATCTACCAACTCTAGTATACTGTACTTTCCCAAGCACACAGTAAGCATTTAATAAATACCACCGATTGACTGATTGATTGATTGAGTGGGCAGGGCTGCCCTCCCTGTAGAACCCACCCACGTCGTCAGACCGATCACGCATCCGCTGCTGCAACTTCAGAACAACCGTCTCCCCTGACAGCACTCAGGCGGCATCCAGACAGATGCGTGCTATCAGACAGATGTTCCCAACAGCACAGAGGAGCAAGGTGGCTGGGAGTCAGGAGTCCTGGGTTCTAACAAATACCACAATCATTTTTAATTATAATAATAATAATAATCCCAGCTCGGACACATGTTGCTGTGTGACCCTGGTTAAGTCACTTCACTTCTCTGGGTCTAGGGTTCCTCATCTGTAAAATGATACCTGATCTCTCTTCCCCAGAGACTGTGAGGCCCTTGTGGGATAAGGACTGCTCCAATTTACCCCAGCACTCAGTACAATACTTGGCACATAGTAAGCGCTTAACAAATACCATGATTATTATGCAACTGAGGGGGCAAGGTAGTGCTGGAACAGATTTTGGGGTGAGGGCTGGGGGTCCGATTTAGTCTCATTTCCATGACCCAGGGTTGGTGCCCGCTTGACTGAGGCAGGGCTGACTGCTCCCATGGCCACCTGACCACAACAGCCTTGTCCCCTCCCCAACTTTATGGCTGCTATCCAGGCTAGAGCACACCACCATGCTGGAGAGGGGAGGCAGGCACTAGCTTGGAAGGGAGGAGATATCCATGCTCCAGGCAGGATGGGACAGGGTGGGCTTCTCCTGTCCCTGCCCTCAGCCCTGTGTGGCCCATGCTTTATTAACTTCTCAGTGCCTCAATTACTTCATCTGTAAAAAATGGACATGGACTGTGTCCAACCTGGTTAGCTTCTATCTACCTCAGTGCTGAGTACAGTGCTTCACATGTAGTAAGCGCTTAACAAATGCTATAAAAAAGGGCTTCCCAGACCCTCTCTGACCTGTGGCTTCTGGCCAGGGAACAGCAGGTCACCTATGGGAGGATCACAGTTCTGATGGGAAAAATACCTCAATTTTGCTGGCAAAACTTTCTCTTTCTGTTCTGCTTCTCACAGGGCAAGTTTGATAGCGAGTTACTGCCCCCACAGTCGGTCTGGAATCAATCAGTCATATTTACTGAGTGGCTTACTGTGTGCAGAGCACTATACTAAGCGCCTGGAAGAGTGCAATAAAACAGAGTTGGTAGACACGTACTCTGCCCACAACAAACTTACCGTCTAGTTGGGGAGACAGACACTTATATAATTAAATCAATTACGGAGATGTACATATTCATTCAATCATATTTATTGAGTGCTTACTGTGTGCAGAGTGCTGTATTAAGTGCTTGGGAAGTGCTGTGGTGCTGAGGGAGGGGTGAAGAAAGATGTAAAATCCAAGTACAAGAGTGACGCAGAAGGGAGTGGAAAAAGAGGAACTGAGGAGGAGATATGCCTTCTATAAGGCTTTGAAGGTGGAGAGGGATACTTTGTCAAATATGAAGAGAGAGGGCACTCTAGGTCAGAGCCATGGAGTTTCTGCGGACAGATCCACCTGCCTGGGGTCCCCGGAGGACACCACCAGAAGAAGCACTTTGGTCCCTTCCCCCGTGCCACTGCCGGAGCAGCGAACGGGACCCAAAAGAAACTCATTCAACAGGGCCCCTTGACAGGACCTGGTCGGGGCTCGAAGGAGGAGCCTGGCTAGTCCCCACTCTGGATGGGCCCACCAAAATGGCAGTGCCCAAGGAAGGCATCCGCTAGTTACCTACTGAGTGGCTTCCCCGAGTGGCAGGTCTTGTGGGATAAGTAAACATCCCCAGCCAGAGCCCCGTGGTAATGGCATCCAAGAGCTGCAGCCTTTCCAGTCTGGCCTGAACTACGAATTGGACAAGGACCCCATTACCCCAGTCTTCCAGGCTCTCACCCATCCGTATTAAGGAAGTTATTCTGACCACATGCCAAGTCAGTCAGTCAGTCAATCAATCGTATTTATTGAGAGCTTATGGTGTGCAGAACACTGTGCTAAGTCCTTGGGAGAATATAATACAACAATAAACAAATATGGTGCTGAGCTAAGCACCGGAATCGCTGCAAGATCAACTGATCAGACATGGTCTCTGTCTCACACAGGGAAGGAGTGTGGCACAGGGATCTGGTCTCTATTTGACAGATGAGGAAACCAGGGCCCAGAGAGGTTAGGTGTCTTGTCTAAAGTCACACTGAGGGCCAGAGCGTTGTTTCGCTGAAAGGTCTGTTATATCCCAGGTGGCAGCTGCTCTGCTCTAAGACCAAGGCAGTGACACTTGCCTGTGGTTGGAGCAAAAAGCAGGGTGTTATGCTTCCTGGCTTCTGCCCCATTTCTGCCCCACGTCATTGTGTGGCTTTAAAAAAGATGCTACCCATTTCACAGAAAAAGAAATTAAGGCCTGGGGTTAATCCTTGCCACCCATCAGATTTTTGAGGTGCAATTTCAATGTCTGAAGTCCACTGTGATCCTCAAATGCCCTTCTTTGGCTCTATGCAGAATGCACTGCTGACTCCAGGGCAGGGTTTGGACACCTTGGCCTCGGAGTTCATGCATCTTTACTGCTCAGAGGCCTGTAGCTGGCCTGTAAGTAACTTCTAAGGTGGGGAGAAAGTGCTGTGAGCTAGCAGAGGCAAACCTGTCCCCAGTGCCCCCAGTTCTCTTGTTCTTCCTAGGGCCAGCCTACCCAAGAGGTTCTTCTCAGAGAACAGAAACCCCTTGCCCTTCTCCTCCTCACCGCTGTTCAGCATGCAGAAAGGAGAAGACTGTCACCCAGTCCTCCTGTATGATGGAAGGGCTGGCCCCCACAGGACTTGCAAAAAGTAAGCTCACCTGTTGACGCCAGCCTCTCAGAACCTCTGTCTCTTTCAGTGCTGCAGCACACCAGGCCCACACAGGCAGACATGTCAAAAGAATACTCCCTGACTCTGCTACTGTGACCCAGTCAACACATGTGAAGGCACACTTTCTGCCAGAACTAAGGGCATTGGGGTTGTCTCTGTCTGTTGCTGAATTGCACTTTCCAAGCACTTAGTACAGTGCTCTGCACACAGTAAGTGCTCAATAAATGAATGAAAAATGAATGAATGAAAAACAGGGGGGAGGGGGTGCTAGGAGGCAGGAAAGTGAATTCAACCTGCCATTTGCCCCTCAATTTCTAATAATAATAATTATTACTATGGCATTTGTGAAACTATGTGCCAAGCACTTTACTACATTCTGGGATAGATAGAAGTTCATCAGGTTATTCATTCATTCATTCAATCATATTTACTGAGCACTTACTGTGTGCAGAGCACTGTACTAAGTCTTGGAAAGTACAATTCAGCAACAGATAGAGATAGTCCCTACCCAACAACAGGCTCCTCCCTGGCCCTTCCAGAAGAGCTCTACTCCTGGTTTGGTGGCAACTCCATCCCTGTGGATTCAAACCTAAACAACCAGTGAGGCAGAGTGACCTAGAGCACTCTAGAGCACAGGCCTGGGACTCATGAGACCAGGGTTCTCGTCCCAGCTCTACGACTGGCCTAGGGCAAGTCACTGAACCTTTCTGAGCCTCAGGTCCCTGGTCCGAACAATGGGAACAAAGATGTGATACCTGTTTTCCCTCCTTCTTAGCCTGTGAGCCCCTGCTGGGGCAGAGACTGTGTCAGACCTGATTATCTTGGGACTACCTCAGCCCTCAGCTCAGGGCTTGGCACCTTGCAAGAATGTAGCGAATAACCTAACTAACCAATGAACATTGACCAGAAGGGAGGAGCTAGAGACTTCCCAGAACAGGAGAATCTGGATGCCACCAGGACCTCTGGATGATAGATGGAGAGAAAGGGATGAGTTGCTATTTATCAGGGCTGAGCAGCTTCCTCATGGGTCAGCCTTTGGACTGACCTCTGGGGCCGTGTCACAGGCTGGCAATGAGGTTATTTTTATTCAGGCTGTAAAGTTGTCTTTCAGGATGCCCTCCGTCCTGGCTCCTGCTGTTGTCACTGCTGTTGCTGCTGCTCCTGGCTGCACCTATCCAAAGTCCAGGCTCCAGTCCACATCGTCAGCTGTGCAGGGGAACGTCCCTTTGGCCTGGCTCAGTCAGGTCTCCTCACACCCGCTCCGGGGGCCGGGTTCTCAGACAGGGGTCACCAGCCTCCCAACTGGGCGCCGTCACTGCCCGAGTGAGCTGTCATCTGCCCCACCAAACCGGTCAGGAATGAAAACAACATTCAACTCTTAAAATGTTTACAAGCACGCGCGGCTATTGCACGTATAATTTACAGTGCCAGCTTGCCGGCTCCTCCTCCCTCTGCATGGAATGTCCTCTCGCTTCCCTGGGGGCTGCCAGAAGGTGGGCGGTTGGGCGACAGGTGGGCAGATGGAGTGGCTCACCTCAGTTCCTGGGCCTCGGACAAGCCGTTCTTGCCAGGCAGTGAGGTGGGCTGATTGTCTAGATCCCTGCCATTCCCCTCAAGCCAACCGTTGGTCTGGAAGCCCCCCAGAGAGCGCAAGGTGTGCCCTGGAGGTCCAGGGCCATACGAGGGCGAGCACTCTCACCCAACCGGCCGACCCAATGCATCCGTCATCCCCCAAAAATAGAGCCGTCCCTCCGGTCCTGCCTGTTCCCTGCCCCGGGGCGGATGGGCACAGAGGGGCAGAGGTGGGGGCAGGATGGGGATTTGAGCAATAGGGCACTGGCAGGGGAGTGGTGACCAGGTATTAACCACACACTCAGGGTGTGCTCTGCCTCAAGCCTTCTGCCACTGCTGTGGCAGTGACAATGTTGTCATTACACAACAGCCGTGAACTCTGGAATGTCTCCAGCCAATTATCCAGCTTGGCCAGCCAAATCCACCATCACCGGCAACCTTCTTCCCGCTCCGAGACAAGCCTGGCTGGTTTTCAAGCACTTAATTTTAGACTGTGAGCCCACTAGTGGGTAGGGACGGTCTCTATATGTTGCCAACTTGTACTTCCCAAGCGCTTAGTACAATGTTCTGCACACAGTAAGCGCTCAATAAATACGATTGATTGATTGATTAATACGGTGCTCTGTACAAAATTAGCTCTCAATAAATATGAATGATTGATTTTCAGAGGGGCATGTTACCCCACAAGATAAGTTGTCTCTCGATGGGGATTATCCCTGGGTGCTCACAGTCCTGGAACAGTATAAGGGGAGCCCAGTGGCTGAATGAGCGCCTAGTACAGTGGTCTGCACACAGTAGGCTCTCAATAAATATGATTGACTAACGGAACCAGGGCCATACCAGACCTCGGGTTCCTGTCTTTGGCTTCTCTGAAAGGGTCTGCTGGCTGTGTCCATATTGTTTCAGGCCCATGGAGAAAGACACCTCCTGTGGAGGAATGAGATAATTATCCCCAGTGGATCTCCAGGAGTCAGTTCCATTTCCTCCTTTTCCTTTTCTCCATCCTTGTTCAGTTTCCCCCATAGGAAGCCAAGTACAAAGGGATTCACAAATCTCCCCACTGTCCACCACTGGGTGCTTTTCCCACTGTAAAATCAGTAATGAAATATATATCAGGAAATAATTCAGAACGAAAAAATTCACTTTAAAGAGAGAAATCATCTATGGAGATAGTTTCAGGTTTTTTTTAAACCTCGGATTTGTTGCAGATTTTTATCCTTCCAGAGGCATTTCACACCAATGATCTCATTTTAACCTCTCAATACCCTTCTGAGGTAAGGAGAGACAGGTATTGTTATCCCCATTTTACAGATGAGGAAACTGAGGCCCAGAGCTGCTGTCCTCTCATGCCCTGGTCCCTCCATTCCCCCAACTCCCATCGCAGCCACAGTGTCCCCGAGTAGTAAGGGCCTGGAGCCAGACATGGCAGCTACAGCTGGGCATGGTCCAGTTCACTGCAGGCCCCCCATGGGCAGCCATATGGATTCATGAACCCACAGGCAGACACATGGACAGGCCCAGGAACCACGGCCAAATCCATGGAGCCAATAGATAGACCCATGGCCAGCACCTGGAGGGCTCCCAGAAGTGTCAAAAGGGGAAACACAGAAGAGACTCCTTTCAGGGCCTAGTTCTAAGCCTAGTTCTGAAAGGCCACAGAGGGGTTGGCTTAATGGCTTTAATTTGGGCCCAGGCAAGCTGGCTGTCATCACTGATACACGAAGAGAATGTCCTTTGTTAACCAACCAGGAGGGTGTTGTTATCATGGGGCCTAATGAACTGTCATTATAACAGAGTAGGATGAAAAGTGCTTGCTGATTGGTGAATCTCCTAACCAGAATGTCAACAACTCATTGCTTAAAGATCACAGTATTTCTTAACTCCCAAATACTTACCCTCAAATCAAGAACAATTTTTCACACAAAATGTTTTCCATTCCTCTTCAGGATGCTTTCTGCTTCAGGATTCTATTGCCTCTTTTTTCTTTTTTCTTTTTTTAATGGTGTTTTCTAAGCTCCAGGCACTGGGTTAAATAGAGGATGATTAGGTTGGACACAGTCCTTGTCACACAGTCTAAATCCCAATTTTACAGATGAAGTACCTGAGGCAAAAAGATGTTAAGTGACTGCTTGCCCAAGGTGACACAACAGACAAGTGGAAGAGCCGGGATTAGAACCCAGGTCTTCTGACTCCCAGGCCTGGGATCGGGGGAGGCAGATGGCTAGAGGGCCTGTGGGGGGAGTTAAATCTCTGGAACAACTGGCGAGGGTGATGGGCATAAGTGTCAATAAAGGTGGAGAAGGCAGAGGAGAGGGCAGAGTTAAAGCACGCAAGGATGAACTTGAAGTGGACAAAGTCAGTCTGATATTTAGATTTCCTCCAGGAGTGCTGTGCAGCTTGTGCATAAGAACGAAAGAGGCACACCGTGCAGGTGATCCAGGGCTGTGGGTTAGTGGTATGAGATCGACGAAGTGATGGGGGAGCAGATGCATTGAATTCAGTAGAGAATTGGTGTTGACAGTGTCAGTTTGGTCATCAAGGGAAGGTAGTTTGGGTACGGAGGCTAAGTGGGGCAAGATGAATTGAGAAAATTGGATGGGGTTTAAAAATCGGAGGTCTCTGTGGGGAAACAGGAGAATTATGGGGAGGAGATGTGTGGGGGAAAAGACAGTGTGTGTAGGCTTGTTGTGGGCTGGGAATGTGTCTGTTTATTGTTGCATTGTACTCTCCCAAGAGCTTAGAATACTGCTCTGCACACAGTAAGCACTCAAAAAATATGATTGAATGAATGAATGAATGAATGAACAGGTCAAGGATGAAGGAAAGCTTGCCTATGATGAAGTGGGGGTTCCATAGGCCATACTTGGCTAAGACTGTGTGTAGGGGGGGCAGGGTTCCGGGCAAGGGAATGGTGCGAGGGGTGGAGAGAAGTTGGATGGGAGCGAGTTGATGGGGACCCGTGCTGGGGAAGAGGAACAAGGAGTGGCACTGGGACAGAATTACAGGGATGGGGCTGGGGGATGGCGCAAGCGGTAGGGAGAGGTTTGGTGGCAGGGGGGAGGACTGGGATGGGCTGATTGGGGGGCAGGGGGATTGAAAGGTCATGGTGGAGCAGGTGAAGTTTAAGAGTTGTAACTGAGACTGAAAAACAGCAATGACTACTTAATCCCGTGATACCCTTGAAGAGATGGTTGAATTGTCCTTGGGTCCTTGAGAGTGAAGAGGTCAGTGATTAGGCGAAGCCTGAGGAGACGGTTAAATTGTGATTCATTCATTCAGTCCTATACTGTACTAAGCGCTTGGGAAAGTACAACACAACAGTAAACAGACACATTCCCTGCCCACAGAGAGTTTATGATCTAGATGGAGGGGGGAGACAGACATTAATATAAAAAAATTACAGCTATGTATGTAAGTGCTGTGAGGCACTTATGTCCTTGGGTCCTTGAGAGTAAAGAGGTTAGTGTTTAGGAGAACCCTGAGGAGGTGGTTGAATTTGTTCTTGGGACCTTGAGAATGTAGAGGCCAGAGATTAGGAGTAAACAGACTGGGTTGGTGTGAATATAGGAGAAAGCAGGGGCTGAGTAGTGTGAAGGTCCACAGCCCTTGAAATGTAAAAATGTATGAACCTGGGCCTTTGTCACCTGGGGGCTAGGCAGACACATCCTGATCTAACTGAAGGGAAAGAAGGATGATGAAGAAAATGGCTGCTTCTTGGCAACAGAAAATCCAGAATAAAATGTCCTATAATCCTGTCAAGCAGGCAGATGGTAGGCAGTGGCTCTGATGGCTGATGACCTGGTCAGGTTGAGGTAGCTCGATGAAGAGATCTCAGTGTCCTCGGGTAGGTCTCTGTCGGAAAGAGCACAGGCCTAATCTTGACTTTACCACTTACCCTTTAGACTGTAAATTTGTTGTGGGCAGAAAATGTGTCTGTTTATTGTTATATTGTACTCTCCCAAGCACTTAGCACTGTACTAAGTGCTCTGCACACAGTAAGCTCTGAATAAATATGATTGAGTTGAATGAATCTTGGGCAAGTCACTTCTCGGTGTCTCAGTTCATGCAGAGGTGAATAGGGAATGGGTAGTACTATCTGTGTGTGTGTTGAATTTTAAAATGCATCAGTGAAAGGAAACTCAAGGAAGAAACACAACCCTCTTTTGATTTCCAAGCTTCCCTGGTCTTAATCAAATTGAATAATAACAATTTTGAACTCCACATTTCACTGGCTTTCTGATTTTGGTGTACAGTTAATTAATGATGGTATTGATTAAGAGCTGACTGTGCTGAGACTGGGCTGACCGCAGTTCAGACACAGTCCCTGTCCCACACAGGGTTCAGAATTTCAGACAGGGAGAAGGGGGATCTTCTCTCCCTTTTACAGATGGGGGATGTGAGGCCCAGAGAAGCTAAGTGACTTGCCCAAGGTCACACAGCAGGCCAAGGGCAGAGCTGACATTAGAATTCGGTCTCCCAATTCCCAGTCCCCACGCCCTTTCCACTAGGCCACAGCATCTCTGTCAATTACCGTCAGAGGAAATTCCCTCTGGATTCATCTATTTGGTTCAGAGAGAGGTTTTACTTTCTATCGATTTAAAGTGAGCTTCCTTCTTTGGAACGAGTAAAAACAATGGACTTTGGACTCTAGGAGTTTATAGTTACGAGAACCAGCTGCCTTAGTCACTGTGATGAATCACTGTCATTTTCTCTTCCCACCCTTTTCCACAGACACACAAACACCTGAGCTAATTTAGTCTCATCTAATTCTCTCTCCTGTTTTCGGTTGGGTTTCCTCCACCTATGCCGCGTGAGTCAAAAATAGCTCATCATCAACATCCTAATTCCTAATGAATCTTCAGGTGAGAATTCCTATCTTCCTGGTGACTCTGCCACCCTTTTCTCCCCAGTGTCTGGTGAGGGGTTGGGCCCCCAAAGATGATTTCTGGCAGAGCTGGTGTTCCGTCATTCTGGTTTCTCAACTAGAGTTCAGGATAGCCTCTTTTCCCCACCGGGGTTTCCCTTTTTTAGAAAATGGCATTTATTAAGCACTTCTTATGATCAGGGCACTGTATTAAGCCCTGGGTACTTCCCAAGCGCTTAGTACAGTACTCTGCACACAGTAAGCGCTCAATAAATATAATTGAATGAATGAATGAACGAATGAATACAAGTTAATACAATTGGACACAGTCCATGTCCCATATGGGGCTCACAATCTTACTCCCAGTTTTACAGATGAGGGAACTGAGGCCTAGAGAAGTGAAGTAACTTGCCCAAGGTCACACAGCAGACAAGTGGCAGAGCCGGGATTAGAATCCAGATCTTCTGACTCCCAGTCCTGTGCTCTATCCACTAAGCTCTTTCCTCTTTCTTAAACCATCCCAGGGACAGGGACACCTCAGACCTTGGAACCAAGTGGTGAGATGCCTGAAACGGAGATGTGTTTTTCAAAATATTTCCAGCTATACATCAAGGATCCCACAGCCCTGAGTCCCACAGACACGTCATGGCAGTGGGTAAAAGCTGCCATAGAATGGGCCAGCTTTGTGATTTCTCAGCAGTTTGCACAGGCCTCCAGACACCCTTAAAGAAGCAGAAGGCACTGAGTCTCTTGGCCCACATCCTGGCTGAGTTGAATGCCCATCTCCATTTCCACTAGAATTTCTGTGAGAAATGGAGCTTGACTCTCCCTTCCCCATCACCAGAATGCCCTGACACCAGACTCAAAGGAGAGCCAGCCCTCTCATTAGCCAGAGTGTCTTGATTACATTGATTTTTTTTCTTGAGTTTCATTTCATTATTATCCCATTAGTCTACTGCCTCATGATTTACTTCCTTCTTCCTCCTGGAAGCCTTCCCCAATTAATTCACAACCTGCCTCGTCACGTCAACCTGACCTACAACCTCCAGCTACCCTTAGCACTTGAGTTATTTCTGGCCTCAGCACTTACGTGCATTTGTATATCTTATATGTCTAGTCAAATAGGTCCTCAACTATTTCAACCTGATATAGGTGTGCTACTTCCTGTTATGTCCTCATAGTAAATACCACCACCACTACTACTATCACCAGCAACACCACATTCTTCTTCCTGCTCCCAATATTTGGAAATGTTGTTTTGCCCATCTGCCTTCCCCATTAGATGGTAAACTCCTAGAAGGCAGGGAACCCATGTCTGGCTTCTGATGTTCTCTCTCCAGTGCTCAGCACAGTGCAGAGCACTCAGGAAGTAAACAGTCAGCCTTAGTGATGGGTTG
Organism: Tachyglossus aculeatus; assembly: GCF_015852505.1. NCBI lineage: Eukaryota > Metazoa > Chordata > Mammalia > Monotremata > Tachyglossidae > Tachyglossus > Tachyglossus aculeatus. The sequence goes on from NC_052084.1 coordinate 38,814,936, forward strand.
ATTCATTTTCTGCATTTAATTATTTAGATTTTACAGGGGTCTGTGTGATTCAACATTCTCTTCCACCCCTCTCTCTCCCATCTTCCCCAACCTATTCTTCTCTGGGTGAAGTCAAAGCAGGTTAGGTATATACATGCCCAGGGCTTTAGACTGATCCTCCAACCTTGTCTCTGTTTATTCTGATGCCAATGTCCTGCAGGGTTTGGGTTCTGGTTCCTGGGCGAACTTGAACTGTGTATTGGTCTTGTGTCGCCTCATTCATTTTCCCCAGGGGTTTCTTGTTCTTTCAACAAAAATTGGTGGAAATCTGGGTAACACACCAGGGTCTTTCTGGGTATTGGAATTCACATAGGATGGGGAGTGGGGGAAAGCAGAGGGCAGGGGGAGGCATAGGGGGAGGTATTCTGCCCGTTGTACTGAGAACCCCTTTGGCTCAGGGTGAAGCCCAGTTTTTTTGTTAGTTTTTTTTTTTACTTTTTTTTAATGGTACTTGTTAAGCACTCACTATGTACCAGGAACTGGACCAAGTGCTGGGGTAGATACAAGATCATCAGGATGGACACAGTCCATATCCCATATGGGGCTCATAGTCTAAGTTGGAGGGAAGAGGATTTAATCCCCATTTTACAAATGAAGGAATGGAGGCACTGAGAAGTTAAGTGACTTGCCCGAGTGGCAGAGCCAGAATTAGAACCCATGTTCTCTTTCCCCCAGGCCTGTGCTCTTTCCACTACGCCAAGCTACTTCCCAGTACATCTCACTGCTTACCTCCTTCACATCTAGCACATTTAGGAGCCTATTTTGTGTATTTGTTTGTATTATGTCTTTATGTTTCTTAATTCCTCTTGCATCTGTTTCCCCACTTAAACTCTAAGATTAATTTATTAAGTCGTATTTATTGTTTACTGTGTGCAGAGTACTTAGATTCTGACTCGGCCTCTTGCCTCTTGTGTGACCTTGGACAAGTCATTTCTCTGTACCTCAGTTTTCTCATCTATAAAATGGGGATTAAATGCCCATTTTTTTCCTCCTTAGACTGGGAGCCCCACATGGGACAATCAACCCCCATGGTTAGCATACTTCTTGGCACATAGTAAACCGGTTCTAATCCCAGCACTATCATTTGCCTGCTGTGTGACCTTGGGCAAGTCACTTAATTCTCTATGTGTCAGTTTCCTCAGTTGCAAAATGGGGATTCAATACCTATTCTCCTTCCTACTTAGATTGTGAGCCCCATGTGGGACAGGGACTGTGACGACCTGATTAACCTGTATCTACCCCAGCACTTAGAATAGTGCCTGACACATAGTAAGCACTTAACAAACACCATAAAAAAAAATGGTTTCACTTGCTGCTTTTGCAAGACTTGTTACAGATTATAATAGCTAAGGGATAGTGATGCCAAATGTCAGCCTTAGATGGTGGCTTTTTTGCATACACGGAAAGACTGGAATGGATACAGGCTCCCTGGCTTCTTGCATAATGGCAGTTTGCTTCCTGGATGAAACCGATTTGATTTTACTGGACTGAAAAAGGAATTGGATTGGTGGCACAGTTTTCCTGGCCCTCTTCAAGCCCTTCCCAGCACTCTCAGAGGTCACGTCAGCATGGCCCCCCGGGCTGGAAGATGAAGCAATGTCTGGTCTCCAAATCTCTGGAGTGCTCAGTCCTGCAGGAGAGTGGGTTTGTTAACCTCATCCCAGGCTCTAGAATTCCCTCAGGGAAGCCCTCCTCCCTCAGGATGGAACATCTCTCTCAACAGAGACCGGGAGCTGCTCTTCCTCAGCGACAGTGTCAGCTGAGCCAAGGGAAATTGGGGGGTGTCCTGGCCTCCCAACCCAGTGTTTGTTTCTAGGGGTGGCGTTAACATCAGATCAAATGCCCCGAGAGTTGGGGATGCTATTCAAATACCCATTCTGGGGACATGACTCAGCCCTCCTGGACACCACTGGGGCCATTGGGAGGGCAGGGGGGGGTCTCCTTTTCCCTCATCCCAGCCTCCTGACTTTTGACTCAAGGGCCCACCCCACCCCACCTCATCCCACACCAGTATTAATGGCACGGCTGGGCTGGGGATGGGCTATGAGACACCACGGGTGCTCAATTCACAAAAATCGGTGATGGTTTCAGTTTAGTGGGGACAGCTCTGCAACCAGCCAGAATTCAGGTCAGCCAGTTCTACAGAAACGCTGTCACAAGTCCTCCATGATGCAATACTCTCATCTTAACGTCATCACTGTGCTTCTTGCCCCAGCCCTTTCTGGGGAGAGTGACCTCAGGACAGGATGCTACACTTTCCTGGTGCCACCCGGGCTCACCTCCCACACTGTGCTCCGACCCTGGGTCACTTACCTCACACTAGGGCTCACTGGTTTGAGTTTGGGGAGGAGAGAGGAGAAGGAGAAAGTGGCTGATGGCTGTTGGTGCCATCCCTTTCTGGTGCCAGAAGTGTCTAAGCAGAATTCTCGCTGGGACCAAAGAGGACAAGATCTTGAGAGAGGAAAAGGAGTGCACAGGGGCCTGGGGATTGGAGCCTACTGAACTTGGGACCAGTCACAATTTGGAAATATGAAAACCAAAGGGAAGAGTTTCTCCTTTCTTTTCCTTGGTAATTAGACTGAAGTGAATAACACTGGAGCTTCTTTGATTCATGATTTCCTCTCTCACGAACATCATTTTCCTAACTTTTCTGCACTCCAATTACAGTAATTATGGTATTTATTAAGCATTTAGTTGAAGCCAAGCACTAGGCTAAGCAAGCAAGAAAGAAAGTTTGATAAATTGCCATCCCTGTACCTCACAATGAGAAGCAGCGTAGACTGGTGGAGAGAGCACGGTCCTGGGAGTCAGAAAGACCTGGGTTCTATTCTTGGCTCTGCCACTTGTCTTCTGTGTGACTTTGGGCAAGTCACTTAACTTCTCTGTGCCCTAGTTACCTCATCTGCAAAATGGGGATTAAGACAATGCATCCCATGTGGGACATGGACTGTGTCCAATCTGATTAGCTTGTATCTACCCCAGTAGTTACTGCAGTTCTTGCCACATAGTAAGCGCCTAACAAATGCCATAAAAAAATCTAAAGGAGAGGGGGAGCAGGGATCTTATCCCCACTTTACAGATGGGGAAACTGGGGCACAGAGAGGTTTAAGTGATTTTCCCATGGCCATCCAGCAGGCCAGGGACAGATTTGGGCTTAGAACCCAGGTCTCCTGACTCCCAGCTCCATGCTCTGTCCACTAGGCCTAGAGAGAGTCACCCCTGGGATGGGGACCCTGGAGCAGACCAAGAACACAGGCCTTGGTGTCTATTGTCCCTCTGCCATTACAGTTTAACTCTAGGATGTCCTGGAAGGTCAAAGGGCAGTGAAACATTAAGAGCCTCGCAGTCATTTGCTCATCTATGCCATCACGTATAAATAACACTACCAGCAAACTACCTTGGAACATGAAGAAAAATAAGTTCTCTGGGTTCACAGATAAATGCGTCAACAGGTAAGTATTTACTTCCCAGAGATGCGTAGGATACACAGGTGCTCCCTGCATGGCAGAGGGCGGGTCAGTGACCCCCAGCCATTTGAGCTGGTACCGCCTTGCTCACTCCTGATCTCTGAGAAGTCCTGAGAGTTTCCAGTCAGAGCAAGAAGGACCCACAATGGTGGCTTCCTGGCCTGTTTGCTCTTGAAAGCCTGTCCCCTCTCAGGCCCCAACCCATGACAACCCTCGCCCCTTCTTCACCCCAGCCCTAACCCCAGCTTCATGAGAAGCAGTGTGGCTTAGTGGATAGAGCACAGGCCTGGGAGTCAGAAGGACCTGGGTTCTAATCCCAGCTCCACCACGTGTCTGCTGTGTGACTTTGGGCAAGTCACTTAACTTCTCTGGGCCTCCGTTACTTCATCTGTAAAATGGGGTTAAGAGTGTAAGCCCCATGTGGGACAGGGACTGTGTCCAATATGATTAACTTGTATCTACCCCTGCACTTAGAACAGTGCTTGGCACATAGTAAGCACTTAACAAGTACCATCATTATTATTAATAATTATTATTCACAATGAAAATTGGCCCCTCTGGTCACTTAAACATAAAAATACACCTGGGTTTGCTCCAGGGACGAGCCAGGATCAGTAAAAGATGCCCTGGATGCTGTGTTTCCTCGCTCTCTTGGGGTGAAAAGGCATCCCTCAATCAATCGATACTATGTTTTGAGTGCCTATTATGTGTAACCCTGCTGTTGCTAGGCACATGGAGGCTGTGCTAGGCACATGGGGACTGTGTTACATGCATGGGGGCTAGGCCAGTGGAGTTAGAAGATGTGGCTACTGGTCTCCAGTCAGTCCTGACAGTCAGTTAGCTGGAGAGAAAGCTGGCTGACAAAGATGCCTTGGTGGTTCACAGAGGCGGGATCTGTCCTCGCAGAACATACTCTCCTACGGCCTCTCCACAGGGAGGGGTGGGATGACAGCCAAGATGAGCATGTTGGTGGTGGTGATGATTGCAGGAATAGTAAACAAAATAGCAATAATAATAATACTAACAACAATTCTGCCATCCTTGAGTATGAAGGACAATTATTATGGTAATATTATATAATGGAATAATGATAATAACAGTGAATAGTAATAATAATAAGCTCACACTGGCCCCGGGAGTCACAATACAAGTTAGACACTGGGCGAGAATTGAGCTCCTGGAGGTTCCAGTTGTGATGTCTTTGTGGCTCCTTCTTCCCCCACCTTTTCCTCAATCCACTCTGCATTCCTTCAGAAGGGATCATCATCACCACCACGACTACCCCATCACCACCACCACCACCTGGGGAATTTTGGGAGAGATTTGAAGGAGCAGCCACAGAAAAAGGGCACCTGAGGGAGGTGTTGGGGGTCTCTTTTCCCAGAGATCTGTGATAGCAGTCCAGAACAGCCCTGCAGGAACCCCCCAGGGAGGCAGAGGGTGCGGCTATGGAAAAAGCAAAAGAATGGAGAGAGACATGACGAATCCAGGGCCTCCCCAGACCATGCGCTCATCCTTGGGCTGAAAGGAGGCTGGCTTGGAATGGACACCCCAGAAGAGCCAGATAATTTCAGGGCTGGAAATCAATTGCCTGCAGGAGTCCCAGTGGCCTTAGCCCAGGGATGCCCAAGGCAGGGGGAGGCAGAGATGGGACTAGGCAGGCAGATTTCCCAAACCAGAAGCCCAGGCAGCAATGAGTGCAGTCCCAGAGCCACCAGGCTTGGACCCTCAGTCAGAATGAGCTGCCCCCACCTGTCAGTTCTGCAGGGAAGACAAGAGGAGGCTCCTTACTGGAGACCAGAGGAAAGCAAGTGGAGCAAGCTCTTTCCCAGACAGAGCACAGAGGGAATGTAGTGATCAGGGCTTGGGAAGAAACAACACAGAGTAACTCCTCACAGTCATGGGGCCAAGGGCTCCAGTCCATTTAGGCAAACACAGTTTAGGGCATGTGATGTTTAAAATAATAATAATGATAATAATAATACCTGTGGTATTTGTTAAGCACTTACTATGTGCCAAGCACCAGACTAAGCACAAGATCATCAGGTTGGGCTCACAGTCCCTCATGAGGCTTACAGTCTAAGCAGGAGGGAGAATAGGAATATAGTTTCCATTTGGCAAGTGAGGAAACGGAGGGGTAGAGCAGTGAACTGCCTTGTGCAAGATCCTACAGTAGGCAAGTGGCACAGCCAGGATTAGAATCCAGGTTCTCTGACTCCTGCTGACTTTCCAGGGATTTCTAGTGAAGCTGGACTGTGAGGAGAGGGGGTGGGGGCTGGGTTCCTGTTTCTCAGCATCACCCACCAATGAATCACCCGCGAGTGACACGGACCTGCCCACCACCACCCAGCATTATTTTCAGAGACAAGAAACTGAGTCCTCAACCACTCACACTCCATGGAGCTAAATGTCACTGGCCTCATTGAAGTAAGAAGGGTGTCGATTGCTCGTCATAGCACTTCCTGGTCAGTCCACACGCCAATAGCTGCTGCTGAGGAGAGACCCGATCAGGGGTAGCTGGGGACAGCAACAGAGGGAAACAGGGAGAGACACCGAGAGGCCCCAGCCTCTCCTCCCTTAGCTCCCACAGACCAGCTTCTCTGACCTCTTCAATTCTCCACCCCAGATATCAGCTGGCCTCAGCTCCCACAACACAACTCCTCTCCACCCCCACCACCCACCCCTTACAGGACCCAGGGCCAGGAGGCGTCATCTACCAGCAGAAGCTGCCTTCTGAGAGAGAACAAGGGCCTTCTGACAAAAAGCAAGGAATCTGAGAAGATTCACTGCAAGTATTTCTGGGACAGAACTGAGATCTGAAGGAATTGAAAAGCCCTTTGTCCACCCAAGTCCCTCTGACCTTTACCCAGGTGATTGTCACACTGCCTCATGTTCCTGGAGACATCTTGTAAGGCCTCCGCTTCAGTTCATCAGGCCCCAAACCACTTCTGTTCATCAGGACAAATTCCAAACCCACTGTCTGATCAGGGTCACGTTGCTGTTGGAGGTTTGCATGGTCCAGAATAATCTGTGGCCCTTTAGAATGGGAAATCTGGAAGGTCAGGGCTGGGGTTGGGAAACTGGAAGTGGGCTGGGCTGGGCTGGGAGTTGGGATTTGGCTGGACTGTTGCCAATTTGTACTTCCCAAGTGCTTAGTACAGTGCTCTGCACATAGTAAGCGCTCAATAAATACGATTGATGATGATGACTGGGCCAGGGACTGGGTCAGGGACTGGGCCAAGGCCTCATCCCACTCAGATCAAGGGAGGCCACAGGTGGTCCTATCAGTGACCTGCACCCCAAAGGCAAGCACCACACTCCCAGTGTGTCAATCCCATCCATCAAGAGGCTGGCTGGAAAACTTGCCAGAAAACCTACTGCACAACAGATCATCCTGTGGCCCCACACTGCATCACATGGAATTCCATTATTGAGTGAAAGTCGCAGAGTGCCATCCAGAGGGAGTGACCAACGGCTGCCTATGGCACCTATCTTCACCCCGAGGCCAGGCCAGTATCCCAGGGATACTCCCAGTATTCTGGGAGGGCTCCCAGGGTTCTGGGGCTAGGGGAGGGGGTGGTGGTGACTTCCAGGGTCCCAGGAGAAAGAGTCCATCACCCAGTAGAGGGATCCCAGCCTGCCACAGAGGGCCCCAAGGGACTGAACTTGCAGCTTGAGCTGGGGGCTCCACCACCCCTTAATAGTTAGTGAGGACTGAGCCTCCCCCAGAGACAGCTGATTTCTTGTCATCTCCCATAAGCCAGCGAGTCCATCCTGCAAGGGGATGGGGAGCAGTGAACTCTCAGAGGACCTGAACAACAGCAACAACATCATTTCTGCAGTGGTAGTGAAAGCAGTTTGGGGCCTTTCGGCTGCAGGGAACCGCCTCCAGAGGTGATGATCTCACTTATGGGGCTTGACATTTTCTTCCCTGGCTGGTCGCCGCTACGGTTCTACTTACAGGAAACCAGAGAGAAACCATAATCTACCCAAGGCTATGGCTCTCAGTGGCCTCGGTGCCTTTGCACACGTCTCTTATCACTCTAAAGGCTCTCATGGGGTGTTGGGGGCGGAGGGCAGAGGGGATCTCTGCTGCCACCCGGGGAGTTGGGAGCCATCACCGAGACCTCTGCTGATGGGAGAAAACAGACCCTTTTGAGTGAACATGCACCTTCAGAGTCCTCCTAAACTCATTCCTCAACTACCCCACCTGATTCCACCGCTTGTGAATATTTCTCTGCCTGTCTCCTCACTGTTAGAATGGAAGCTCCTTGAGGGCAGAGATGTGCCTCAAGCATTTAGTACAGTCGTTACATGCAAGTGCAAGTTAACCTAACACCATTGCTACTAAAACTATTACTACCACTCACCCTGGAAGTTGCTGCCAGAGGACTGGGACTGGACCGGACACTGACAATCTCAAAATTCCACCTCAGCTCAGGTAGGGATCACTACCAGCCTGGGGCATTCCATTCCATCTCGGTGCCCCAGTTCCCGGGATGGGGATGATAATACATACCCACCAAGGAGAGATGCTGTCCAGATAAGTGGATGTCTGAAATGTGTTCTGAGATCCGCAGATGAAAGGCTTTCCCTGGAGGAAGTGCAGATGGCTGTTGTCACCAGCACCAATGTGATTATTCACTTCAGCTCCAATCTCTCCTCTGGAGCACCAATCATGCTGAAGGGCAGGACTGGGCAGACCCAGGGGACTGGGAGAGAAGGTACCTCCAAAGATGAAATGCACCCATGTGTACCTGTGCGCCTGAAAAGACCAATGCTGAGCCTGCAATCTTGCCCATGCTGGGCACTCACACAGATGCAACCTTGTTGTGTGGTCATGTGTGATAAGGCAGCACGTGCCACTTTTTCACTTTTGCCTCCTTGTCTCGGCATCCTAAGGAAGGTTGTGCTCAAGAAGAGTCACTCCTTTCTGGATTGCAGTGTGTCAGGTTGGTCTCTCCATGGCAATAGATGCCCAGTTTTCAGCTAGCATGCCACATTGTCCGAGGCTTTTCTTCACTGTGTCATTAAAATGCTTCTCCTGCCCTCCTTGCTTTCGGCCTCCCAATTTCAGCTCTCCATCTGGCAGCTGCCATCCCTCCTAGGTACCTAGCTGGCTTCTATTTGGACCCTGGTGCTCCTCCTTTTACAAGGGCAGGTTATTAATTTAACCCGGGTGCCCAAGCATTTTGTTCAAATGATAGTGGCGCATGTGCCCTCCCGGGTTCAAAGTCAATCTGTCAGTTAGTCAATCGTATTTACTGAGCATTTACTGAATGCAGAGCATTGAACATAGCACTGGGAGGGTACAATACAATACAATAGACACATTCCCTGCCCATGAAGTTCAAAAGTGAGCAGCCTCCCTTCCTGACCGGAAGGCATTGCCACCAATAGCGGTCTTGTGCTGAGGGGAATGATACTGCTGGCTAGTTCAGAAGATGGAAATCTGTCTTGGCTACCATCACCTGTGGAGGGGAAAGGAGGAGGGAGAGACAGTGTGGATAAACACGTGAGTGTCTGGGGCCTTGTTCAGGACCCGTCTTTGCTGCATTTCAAGAAGTGAGTATAGTAATATTCAGTTCTTGGGAGAGTACACCGTAAGCAAGACACACACACCCCCTGTCCTCGGTGAGCTTAGAGTCTAAAGGCGGGGGGAGTTTTCTGCCCCTTCCAGCCCAAGGTGCCTCAGAGACAAAACGCCCAAGAGTAAGGCTTGAAAGGTGGATGGATGAATCAACAGTCCACTTCGCGGAGGGAGCGGGATGGCAGACATAGTTTTCAGTAGGCACAGGACCACTGCCCTACAGACGGGGCCTTGCGGGGAGAGGGTGTTGGGGGGGGTACTCAGTCCAGACCTCCCTGGAGACTCCTCTCTACTTACTTTCTGACTCAGTGTGAAACAGCGCCTGCACAGATGAGTTAGGTTTTCATAATAATTCAGAAATACGCCTGCAGCCACAGTGGCAAAAGGGAGTTAAGTTCAGGGCGAAGAATGACTAAGCATCATCTTCATCATCATCATCATCAATAATACCACGACTTGACATTTATATAATGTGTTCTATTTCCAAGTGCTTTACAATAAGTAATTAACGAACTGTCTGCCTGTCTGCAGTGCCGAGCCTACAAAAAAGCCTTGTTGTGGTGCCCTGTGAGCAGACCTTCTAGAAGGAGATGGGGGTATGGCTGGGAGTGGGGGTAGGTGGAATTCATCTAAAGAGCTCAATGGTGAAGAGGCAGCTAGAAGCGCTTTGGCCCCACCCTCCATCTGCCCCAGATTGAGACTGGACACGGATGCTCTCACGAGTCATGAACAGTCCTGAAGAGGAGCTCAAAATAGGACAGCAGCAAAGGCAGGAAAACACCAAGAGCCAGTCAGCTCCCAATTTGGGCCACCTGAAACTTTCCCAGGCCCAGGTAGACAGCATAACCAGAAGGGTTGAAGAAGACCATGGACAACAGGGCCGGAAAGGGTGACTGGAGGGAAAGCTAGTGTTGTTAGATTGTCCATCTCTGACCGTTAGCATGGGCATCATGGAGGGCAGCCAGCACGCTCCTCGGGCACTGTTGGAACTGTAATACTGGATTGGACAGACCATTGGTTTGACCCAGGATTAGGGTTCCTTGCTTTTGCAGGGACATGGATTAACCAGGTCCTTTACATATTAGCTGAGTCTTCTGCTTTTCCTCCTCCATTTTTTTTTTTTTTTTGGCTGTGTCCTACTTTCCTCCCCCAGGAAACAAAGAGCAATGAACAGTGTCCCTTTCCCCACAAAACCTCTCCCTTTCCTTTCTAGTACAAGAGCCTATAAACAAGAAAGGGACAAACTGAAAATGTTCATTCTTACCCTGCCTAAACTCCTGGTACTAAATATGTCCTGTATATGACTCAAATCTCTGACAGTGTAAACTCTTTGAGGACAAGAGAATGTGTGTGCTGCCCTTGGTAGGCTCTGGATATACACTGTAGCTACTGCTGCTGCTACTACTACTAATAGTACTACTGAACTGCCTATTTGAGATGCATAGCTCTAAATGCATCTTAAGTGCCCCTTCCCTTCTTCACATATTCAAAAGGCACCGACGTAGGTGGGAGAGGGGGAGGAAGAGGCGGGGAAGGAAAATGATGCAGCCACTGGCTTTCACCTGCCTCTCTGACTATAAACACTGAAGAGGAAGACATAATCTTCAACAACACTGCCTGCAGGATGCAGTTAACTCCTCCCGGGGCTCAGAGAGGACCCTCTAGTGCACAGACCAATCTCCAGCTGTCAAGTTATGTGGAAATCTGATAACTGCTTTACTTCGAAGGAACAAAAGCTGAAAGACAAGCAAGTGGCCAGTAGAAAGCTATTAGTCATCTTTCTTCATGACTGATCACAATATATTTCAGTCTTCTCCAGCTGTAACTTGCAATTTGGGGCCTGACTAATAATAGGGTAAATTTACTTTATCAATCTCCAGGTTTTCAGTAAATTAAGTGGAAGGTGTGCAAGGAAAAATGAAAAGGTGGGAATTCTTGAGATTTCTTCACAGAGGGCAGAGTGTTGAATTGGCCTGGAGCAAACCCCTCCCTGCCAACCCTCCTCACCCCCCACAAACACACATGCACACACAATCTCTCCGCACTTCTGAGCGTCAAAGCCACCCGCATGCTGACGCTGGGGGAAGAAAATAGTAGACTTGGGTTAGATACCTTGTCACCCTGAGACACACATATCTGCTGATTAGCCTTTGATTTATGGCCAGCCTTTTGCTTGGGGCCATGATCTTGTCAGATCTCCTAAACTCAGAAAAGGGAGGCTTGGCCCACACTTGGCTGGAAGAACCAAGAACAATAATAATAATTGATATGGCTTAGCTTCAACATGAGCCACAAACAATAATTAGGGCAGCAAACAGCCAGGCCTATACCCAACCTGGACCAGCATTGCTATCTCCATTTGGCAGATGGGGAAACTGAGGCCAGGAGGCAAGTGACTCATTTAGGACCTTGCCCAAGCTTAAAGGTAAGTGTTCCTGGCTTTAAATTTGAGATGCCTGGATCATACCTTGGTCTCAGGCTATTTTGAAACCCCACCCCCTCCCCACCCAATCAATCAACAGCATTTACTGAGCCCCTTACTGTGAGTAGAGTACTGGTGTCCACAATGTGCGAGAAAGTCTGCCTTGTCTTGGTAGGCTGTGCAGCATGTGCTTTGTATTTGATACACATTTTACTAGAAGGCATAGCGTATACAGAAAACCCTTGAGCACTACAATCCTCCTTGTCTCTCAAGCTCATAACCTTGACCTTGTCTTCAACTCTCACACGCAACCTACATAATCAATCTGTCACCAAATCCTGTCAGTTCAATCTTCACAGCAATGCTAAAATCTGTCCTTTCCTCTCTAACCAAACTACTACTTTGCTGATCCAAGCACTTTTTCTATCCCACCTTGACTACTGCATCTCCTTCCTCAATGATTTCCCTTGCCTCCTGTATCTCCCCACTTCAGTCCATATTTCACTCTGTTGTCCAGATCATTTTTCTCAAAAAATACTCAGTCCATGTTTCCCCACTCCTCAAGAACTTCTAATGGTTGCCCATCCACCTCCGAATCAAAGAGAAATCATTACCATTGGCTTTTAGGCACTCAATCACCTTGGCCCCTCTTATCTTACCTTGCTGATTCCCTACTGCAATCCAGCACACTCGCTTCTCTCCTCTAATGCCAACCTACTCATTGAACCTCAATCTCGTTTATCTCGCCACTCACCCCTCACCCACTTCTTGCAACTCCCCCTCCATATACCTCAGATCATCACTCTCCTCATTGTCAAAATATTATTAAAATCACATCTCCTAGAGGCCTTTCCCTACTAAGCCCTCATTTCTCCTACTCCTGCTCTCTTTTGTGTCACCTTTGAACTTGGATCTGTACCCTTTATTCATCCCACCCTCAGCATCACAGCACTTACACATCCATAATTTATTTTAATGTGTGTCTCTCTCTCTAAACTGTGAGCTTCTTGAAGGCAGGGAACATGTCTACCAACCCTGTTATATTGCACTCTTCCAAATACTTAGTAGAGTTCTCTGAACATTGTAAGCACTCATAAATATGACTGATTGAGATATCTGTCAGAGGAGTGGCTACTTCAACATGATAAACAAGGAAACATTAGCAAAATAGAGGAGAGCTCTAAAATCTTGCCTGTAATCTTTGGACAATGAGGACTTTCCACAATGATTTTATCAGTTCTCCTTATTGATGCATTTCAGACATCCGAATGGATCAGTAGATGGTGATTGACTCTTTCCTTCATTATCATCATTAATTTATCGACCACCACTGTGTGCAGAACACTGTCCAGAGCACTCAGGAGAGTACACCAGAATAGGTACGGTCCCTCCTGCCCTCAAGGAGCTTATAGTCTAACCATTATAATCAACAGTGCTTTGCACATAGTAAGCACTTAACAAATACCATTATTATTATTACCCCTGTGAGTCTACAGGGCCCATGTGGAATTTTCCTTTGGTTCAAGGATGGCCCTGCTGATGACGAAAGCATATTCTCGGGAGAGGGACGGAAACTGCTTGAGGGAGCTTTCAACTGAAAAAACTCTCCAGGCCTCGTCAGTGAAGAAACCCAACCGCCAGCACCTTTGAGTGTCTCAGTGAACTCACTTGCATAAACAGTCACTTAGGCAGCTCAAGCACTTCCTCAAAACAGGGAATTTCTTCATCTCAAGGGAGCCACCCCAGAGGAGATTGTCACCCCTTTCACTGACAGGGGCCCACCCGAAATTCCTTCCCCCATTTATTAATTCAATTGTATTGATTGAGCGCTTACTGTGTGCAGTGCACTGTACCAAGTGCTTGGGAGAGTACAATATAACAATAGACAGATTCCCTGCCCACAACAAGCTTACAGTCTAGAAGGAACATAGAGGGTTCCTAGCAGCCTGGCCAGGAACAATTCCCCTTCTGACTGCCATGGCATCCTACTATCCTGTCACCATGGCACATCAAGACACAGAATAGAGGCCGATGTCAAATTCCCAAAACAGGCAGAAAGAAAACAATAAAAATTTTTCAGAAAAACCACTATCCTGTCAAGTGATAAGAGCTGTCCTGCTGTTACTCTGTCTCAGTGTCAGCTGCTGCTCCCACACTGCTACTGGCCTGCTCCCAAGCCTCCTGAAACTCCTGCTCAGGGACTGGATCAAGACCTGGCATCTCAGGTGCTGTACTTGTGAGGGGATATGTGAAAATGAAATAGTAGATTTGGGTTTCACTCACAGCAGTCACCAAAGGCAAACCATAACTGGCTTGTAGAATATTTCATCCAGTTGCTGTATTTAATTCAGGACGCCACTGTTTTCCCATTAGAGTGAAAGCTCCTTGAGGGCAGGGAAACATGTCTCTTCATCCTGTTGTGCATTCTGAGTGCTTAGTACAGTGCACCCAATGGGTGTTCAATAAATACCTTGACTATTACCATGACTACTCATTTTTTTAATGGTATTTGTTAAGCACTTACTATGTGTCATGCACTGTGTGCTAAGCACTTGGGTAGATACAAGTTAGTCAGATTGGAAACAGCCTATGCTCCACATGGGGCTCACAGTCTTAATTTTACAGGTGAGGTAGCTGAGGCACAGAGAAGAGTCCTCTGCTTATACCGATCATATTTGGTCACAGATTACACTGCTCCAATCTACAAATCACATAATTAAAAAAAATACTCAACAAGCTGGCCTCACACCACAGAGAACCATGACAGCATTAGGGCCTCAGTTACATTCCAAAAAGCACTTACTTGCTCTGCCGTTTCTCAATACTTAGAGCAGTGAATTGCTCCCAGTGCCAGTTCAGTAGATACTATTAAAACTGTTGGTGTTGCAATGACTGCCACTATGCACGGTAACTACCGCTACTACAACTACAGCCATGATTCTTTCCATTTCATGAAGCTTAACTGCCCTTGTCGGTGGAGGTTGTTCCAAATTTCAGATTCGCTGCCGACGATCAAAGTAACAAAAGTTGAGGTGGCCACGTTGCTCCCTTGATGATCAGAAACTGTAGCCAGATTTGGGCGAACAGGTTCTTGGCACTAGTGCTCTTTACTCATCAAGTGATAAATAAATATGATTGAATGATTGATTGATTGGTGGGTAGCTATGGCTGGGGACATGTGACCTCCAGAGTGGTCGACCTATCTGGAGTCCCTGATGTTATACCTTAGAGAAGAGCCCAACCGATCACTCGGAAAGAGACTTGAACCTGCTGGGGGTCATAACCTGAGCTCCGGAGGAATCTAATCTGGTCATCTGCACAAGCCGAGTTTGGAGTTTCAGATATACCTTTTTCTGAAATAGATGCCAAATTGTTGTAGAAACCCCAGGCCAAGCATCAGCACCAAACTGGGAAGTGCTTCTCCATGAGAGGGGTGTATTATTTATACGAACGCCTTCTTGGTGTGCTTCACATTTGGCTTTTTTGATGTGCAGGAATCGTGCTCTGAACTCTTTCTCTATAGTTGAATCCTGATGCTCATCTGGGTTTCAAAGGCCTCTGAGAAACAAGAGAGCAGAAGCCTTGTAAAGCGGGGCCACCTGAAAATCAATTTGCATTTAAGTTTACTAGTTAAACAGGATTAAGCCAACTTGTGTGTGTTTTGTTTTGAAATAAAACAAAAAAGCCACTTGCTTCCTGGTGCTCACTTGAAGCCGCGCACACTTCTGAAGGCCAGATGCGGCTGCCACTGGAGAGAACGTCTCTGGAGAGAGCGTGGGAAGTTAAAAGACGATGTTTCTGATTAATTAATAATGATTCTCAGCTGTTTTGGCAAATGATTAAAACGGATCATCTGCTTTCAAGTGAAGAGGGGAGATATTGGCTCTCGGAGCCCCCAGAATCAAGCGGGAGAGCCCCTGGGACTCTAATGTGACTCATTCCACTGTTCTGCAGAGTCATTGTTCCTGCAATGGCATGCATGCAGCCCAGGCCCAGAGACCTGAGACAGCATGCCTACCTTTAGGGGCCCATGCCTTGTGACCCTGTAGAGGGGTTGGCCAGGGGGAAGCAGTGGAACCAGGTACCCCTTCATGGGTCTCCCAGGGTGGGGGGTCTCTGGGAACTGGGCAGCCTCAGGAGAGGTGGCCCTCCCTGAATTGGGTCAGGAGGCGATCCGCCTGGGCCTCGCCATCACGTGCTGCAGTGGGAGAAAAGGGGAAGTGTGGTTTGCAATGCGACGTAATCAAAGCAATACTCAGCAATAGACCAGAAACTTAGTGGCTCCCCGTGGCAGCCAGTCCACTCCCTAGCTGGAGAAAGTCACGCAAATTTGGACACCTCATCCCCCCATATGCTGGTCAAGTTGGGGCTGGACAACTCTTCTACTTGTCAGTGAGGTGGTGGGGGCTAGATGTCCATTTCCCTGGCTGTGAATTGGAGGAGGGGGCTGGATGTCCATACCCCCAGCTGTGAAGTGGGAGATCAATCAATCAATCAATCGTATTTATTGAGCATTTACTGTGTGCAGAGCACTGTACTAAACGCTTGGGAAGTACAAGCTGGCAACATATAGAGACAGTCCCTACCCAACAGTGGGCTCACAGTCTAGAAGGGGGAGACAGAGAACAAAACCAAACATACTAACAAAATAAAATAAATAGAATAGATAAGTACAAGTAAAATAAATAAATAAATAGAGTAATAAATATGTACAAACATATATACATATATATAGGTAATGTTGACCCTACCAAGTGCCAGGGGCTTGACTTGATGAATGCTGCAAAAACACTCCAGTTCTTTTCATCTCGGGCTGTCATTCACCATCCTCTTCCTCCCCTCGGCCTGGGACAAACCCCACTCCCTGCTCCAGGCGTGGGCACTGGTGGGTGCTGGCACTGATAGACACTGGCATTGGTGAAAATTGGCACTGGAAGGCTCAGGCACTGGCACCACTGGGCAATGACAGTGGTGGGCCCTGGTGGATACAGGCACTGGTGGGAGCAGCCTCAGAGAGAAGCCCAGCGAGGAATACAGTCTGCTTCATTATAGGTCATCCCAGAGGCTCTCCTTACAAATCAATTAATCAATGGTATTCATTGAGCACTTACTGTGTGCAG
Source organism: Tachyglossus aculeatus (assembly GCF_015852505.1). Lineage (NCBI taxonomy): Eukaryota > Metazoa > Chordata > Mammalia > Monotremata > Tachyglossidae > Tachyglossus > Tachyglossus aculeatus. Next base: position 38,831,574 of record NC_052084.1, read on the forward strand.
AGCACAGTATTAGGCGCCAGGGCACTTGCATTTCAAATAATCAATAACATTAACTGGATGAATCCTGAGCACCGAGCACTATCCTGAGCAGCTGAAGACTGGGACAAAGTTAGCAGATGCTCTCCTGTGCTCTAAGAACTGGCAATCTAAAACGGCTCTACCCAAGGCATCAGCCTCAGTCACCCTGCTGGTCTGGGGTGGCGATCCACTGTGCAGGGCAGATGGCATCCCAGGGACATCATCTCGCCTTGGGCTGCTCCTGGAGCCTAGCTTGGGCTGCCCCCCGCTTGCTACTGCTCTCAGGGCCCCCGGCAGCTCAGCGAAAGAGCCGAGCAGCGTGAGCCTAGGACTCCATTGCCCCTAAAGGGAAGTGTTCGAGCGAGGGGAGGCAGCAACCACCACATCTTAAATTACCACTGGGCCCTAATAGCCGCAAAGCTCACAGAATCGGCTTTGCAGCTCTGTGATGTGGGTGGAACCCGACAGCAGCCGTGATGCTCTCTGGCTTTGGAACCCGCTCCACCCAACAGCACACCCTGGGGAACCAGCAAGGAGCCGTGATTGTCCCAACAGCCTCCTGTTCCCTCCCCCGGCACCCCCAGGTCCCTCTAGCTGGGCTTTTGCTCTGTCAACTCAGCCCTCCTTGGCCAGAGAGGACCCTTGGCCCCTTGGATCCTGGGTTGGCTTCTCTTTCACTGGGCTACGCACAGACACACACGAGACAACCACCAGGAAACATCCCCTGCAGCAGAAAGGGGGAAGCAACCCAGGCTTGAGCCTTTCTTCCTGCCTGGCCCTCAGCTTCCAGGGGGAACCTGGTGGGTAGTGGATAGTAGAAGAGCAAGCAGGCACAGCCAGGGGCCCAACCGTGCCCGCCAGAGGCCTGTGGGCCAGGCTGTGGGTGAGGGACTGACACAGGGCTCCTTCCTCAAGCTTGTTCCCAGGATCCAGACAAGGACTGCTGCTTGTAGCACAGCCCCCTGCTTCTGTCACCCCTCACTCAGCTGGGGAAGGCCTGGCTGGAGATGTGACGGTGGACTCACTGGTCACGACAGCGGTGTTGCAAGCCTCGCAGTGGGGAAGGGGTTTCATCAGGCTTATCCAAGAGCCCTCCCAAGGACGCCTGCCAGTGCTTTGCGTTCAAGGGGGATCGCGGCAAGAAGGTGGAGGCTCGGAACCAGGAAGAAGCTGGGCGAGGTTGCTCAGGCAACTGAGAAGCACTGTAGTCTTAGTAGGCCTGGTTACCACCTGCCTAGACAGGGGGCTAACATCCACACTGTGCTCCCCCAACCAAGCTGCTCCGGAGCCGCCCACTGTCCAGCGGGGTTGGAGGGGCTGGGGGCCGGGAGGCAGCAGAGCCTTGAGTGCCCAGTCAGAGGGTCCTGGTTGGGGAGGTCGGGGGAGGGCTACTCCTGGGGCACAGCTGCTGGCCCGCCATTTCACCGAGGCACTCCGCCTGTCGCCGGCCTGCGTGCCAGGGAAGAGGAATGCAGCTCACATGGACCAGGCTGGCCACTAGGGTGGGAGCTGAGCAAGAGCAGGGTTCCCACACTGTCAGGATGACCTTGTCAAAAATAGGTGGTGGGTGGGAGAAAGTGAAAGAAAAAGAACGAGAGGGAACAGAAACCAAAGAAAGGCACCCAGAGAGGCCAGGGGGAGGAGTGGGACCACGGCAGGGGAGTAGTGGGGCCACAGTTGGGGGAGGAGCAGGGCCACAGCGGCGGGGAGGCACAGAGCCAATGGGGTGGTGGGGACCGGGGCCAAGGTGAAGGGAAGATCCCATCAATGGCAATGGGAGGAGCAGGGCCACAGCGGGAGGAGGAGCAGGGCCATGGCAGAGGGAGGTGCAGAACCATGGCAGTGGGAATGGGGCGTGGTGGAGGGAGGAGCCAATCAGTGACAAGGGGAAGAGCAGGGCCACATCAGGAGGAGGAGCAGAGTCACAGCAGGAGGAGGAGCCAGTCCGTGGTGGGGGAAGGAACGTGGCCAAGCACTGTGCTAAGCGTTGGGATTGATACATCAAGCTCCATCCTTGTTCCACAAGGGGCTCACCGTCTAAGGTTAAGGGAGAACAGATTTTTGATCCCATTTTACAGTTGACATAATCAAGGCCCAGGGAACTTACCGACTATCCCAAATTCGCATAGCAGACAAGTGACAGAGACGAGATTAGAACGCAGATCCTCTGACTTTCAGGCTCAGGCTCTTTCCACTAGGCCATGCTGCTTCTCTGAGAAGGTGCTCAAGGGAATGTCAAGGCAGCTGGGCTGACAAGCCACGTGTGTGTGTGTGTGTGTGTGTGTGTGTGTGTGTGAGAGAGAGAGAGAGAGAGAGAGAGAGAGAGAGAGAGAGAGAGAGAGAGAGAGAGAGAGCTAGTTCTGCTCACCGGGACCGTCCACCCTTTCATGGGGTAAGGGGTGGGGGTGGGGGCGAAGCCTGCCCAAGGGGAGCCATGTAAGAGCAGGGTCCACGGGAACATCAGAGCCGATACAGATAATCAAATGTCCATGGGTAGCCGCTGCTTCCTCTTCCTGAAGGCTCCTGCCCAGCAAGGACACACAAGCCCCTGGGCAAGCACCCAGGGCAGCTATGACCCTCCTCCACAGCGGTCTGGAAACCCCTTCCCGATCCCAGATGCCAGGGCCCCAAGCTTCAGGCGCCCGTTGCAATTTGTCCAAAAAGCCACAGACTACAAAGGCATTCATTCCTTGGAGATAAAGAGCCAAGTTACCAATTAAACCAAGAAGAAATTAAATTGGTGAACCAAACCACCTCTAGTTATTTCTGTGAAGCACAGTGTTAGTCAAGTGGGGCTTCTCTGTGGGTGGAGCAGTGATCCAAGAACAGGGGGCTGAAAAGGAGGAGAGAGAGGGGAGGTGGGGTGGGGTGGGAAAGGGAGGAGGAGGAGATTGACAGAGACAAGAGACAGAGAGAGGAGGTGGCAGACTCTAGACCATCAACTCATTAGGTGCAGGGAATGTGTCTTCCAACTCTGTTATACTGTATTCACCCAAGTGCTTAGTTCAGTGCTCTGCACACAGTAAGCACTCAATAAATTCCATTGATTGACTGATTGGGAGGGACCAAAAGAGAGAGGGAGAGGAAGGAGGGAGAGGCAGAAAGAGAGGAAAGCAAAGGAAATGGAGAGAATAGCAGAGGGGAATAAGGCAGTTACAGACACCCATACTCACACAGGCATGTGCGCGCACACACACACACACACACAAGATGTTGGCCCCTGGAATGGCTGCCTTCTCAGCAGGCAGCAAGGTCTTGGGAGCTTATTCCTGGGGCCTGCCGGGCCTGCATTTCTCCGAGGAAGCCGGCGGCCCCGTGGATGCTCCCAAGAGCAGGAGTCAGGCCACTGGCAGGGCGGGGCGAGCTGTAGCTAGCCAAACCCAGATGGGTCTCGGGACCCACACAGGCAGGCCACATGGCCATTCCACTTTTTGTAAATACTTTTACATTCATCTCCTCCAATAGGGTGGAAGCTCTATGTGAGCAGGGAAGGTGTCATGTGCTACTACCGTACTTCCCCAAGCATTCAGTGCAGTGCATGGCACTCCATAGGTAGGCAGTCAGTAAGTTCCATCGCTTAATAAATACTAGTACTATGAAAATGACCGAAACAATGACAGAGACACTCAATCTCTCCCACAGGGAGAATGGGAAGGCACTTGCTTGACCTGGACAGCAGGAGACAAGGAGACCAGAACCAACCACTAATCCTAAATCCTCATCTAGTTCGTCCTCTGAGTTTGCACTGAATAAATTCCATTGATTGATTGTGGGACTCAAAAGAGAGGAGGCTTGTAGAAAGGTGGGCAGGTTCTGAATAGCATATCTGTTTGCTTGTTTATGATATTTGTTAAGCACTTATTAAGTGCCAGTTAGTGTACTAAGTGCTGGGGTAGATGTAAGCTAGTCAGGTTGGACACAGTCCATATCCTACATGGAGCTCACAGTCTTAATCCCCATTTTATAGATGAGATAACTGAAGCCCAGAGATGTTGAGTGACTTGCCCAAGGTCACACAGCAGACATGTGGAGGAGCTGGAATTAGAAGTCATGCCCTCTGACTCTCAGTCTTGCTGTTTTCACTAAGTCCTGCTGCTCCTGGAGCTTGCAGAAGGGAAACAAGCAGTGTGGCCAAGTGGCAGGAGCTTGGGCCTGGAAATCAGAGAACCTTGGTTCTAATCCCAGCTCCACCACTTACCTGCTGTGTGACTTTGGGCAAGTCACTTCTCTTCTCTGTGCCCCAGTTCCCTCATCTGCAAAATTCAATGCCTTTTCTCCTTCCTACTTACAGGCCCTGTGTTGGACTGGATTATTCTGTATCTACCCCAGCACTTAGTACAGTGCTTGGCATATAGTAAGAACTGAACAAATACCACTTATTATTATTATTACAGAAAAGGAATGACTTAACAGAGCGGAGAAGGAAGACCACAACTCCTTTACTTTTTTTTAATGGTACTTCTTAAGCTCTTACTATGTTCCAGATCTGAACTAGGCCCTGGGATAGATACAAGGTAATCAGGTTGGACATGGTCCATGTCCAACATGGGGGACTCATGGCTCACAGTCTTAATCCCAATTTTTCAGATGAGGTAACTGAGGCACAGAGACGTGACTTACCCTAGGTCCCACCACAGACTAGTAGAGAAGCAGCGTGGCTCAGTGGAAAGAGCACGGGCTTTGGAGTCAGAGGTTATGGGTTCAAATCCCAACTCCGCCACTTGTCAGCTGTGTGACTTTGGGCAAGTCACTTAACTTCTCTGTGCCTCAGTTCCCTCATCTGTCAAATAGGGATGAAGACTATGAGCCCCACATGGGACAACCTGATCACCTTGTAACCTCCCCAGCGCTTAGAACAGTGCTTTGCACATAGTAAGCGCTTAATAAATGCCATCAAAAAAAAAAGCTGGGGTTACAACTCAGGTCCTTCTGATTCCCAGACTTGTGCTCTATCCACAAGCCACACTGCTTCTATAGATTTGAATCAATGCCTCCAGAGAAGACTGTGATCTGAACACAGTGCCTTAGACTGCTCAGCCATCCTGACAACTTATATCCTGATGACACTTTTTCATCCTGGACCTCGACTGGGGTCCCGTCAACATCACATAGCTTGGAGGAGCCATCCCCGGCAGGGCTCTCTGTCCTATTCTGGGAGAGTAGGGCCAAATCTCCACCCTCCAGAGAGATGGTGCCCATGTTCTTTTGCCCATCTCAGGCCTCGGGTTCTGAGCAGGCGCAGCAGCTGGAAGAAAATAGACAGATGATACTTCTGTTTTCAAAAGCGGTTCTTTCTCTCTCTACTCCTGGCTGTTAAAAACGGCCTGAAACCAGCCACACATCAGTTTTGGTTCTCATGACTAAATCAAGGAACCGAACTCTACTGCTGTGTCATATGGAATGAAACCCCACGTCTTAAAAGCAAATAAGGCAGAAATTCAAATTCTACCTTAAGTATTTCATATTGCAATCTAAGTCTGAACTCCTTCTCCCCATCTCCTCCCCTGAACCCACCCTGGGGCCCTGACCCTGGCCACTTCAGGTGCAGTGAGACCGGTAATGCACTTAGTTTTGGAGAACTCTTTTAGACAGGGGCTGGATGCTTAACATTCAACTTTCCCCTCTCAGACTGGGGACAACACCAGCACAGCCTTGGCTTAGTGGATAGAGCACAGGCCTGAGAGTCTAAAAGACCTGGGTTCTAATCCCAGCTCCACCACATGTCTGCTGTGTGACCTTGGGTGAGTCACTTAACTTCTCTTGGCCTCAGTTATCTCATCTGTAAAATGTGGGACAGGGACTTTGTCCAACCTGATTAACTTGTACCTACCCCAGTGCTTAGAACAGTGGTTGGCACGTAATAAGCATTTAACAAATACCATTATTATTATTATTCTGAAACACTCCTGCTCTGAGCAGGCCTACCCACCAAGTCACTCCCTCCAAATGCCTGGAATCCTAATAGAAGCTCCAGTTCTTCACTGCCATGCGCTCCATGAAAAGAGAAACAATGCCTAGTCCCCTCTCCAGTGCCCTGGCCAGCACACCCTAGCTCCGGTAACCACCCAAGGTCTCTGTTGGGACAATGGAACCACTGACTGCCAATGGGCAGGAAACAACTTTGGGAAATTGGGCCAGGGGATTAGGAGGTGGGGAGTGGAAGGAGGAGAGGGTTGTTCCTGGCCCAGATCTTGGCAATCAGCAATAGCTCGTTGTGGGCAGGGAGTGTGCCTACCAAATCTGTTATAATGTCCTCTCCCAAGCTCTCAGTACACTGCTCTACACACAGTAAGCACTCAATAAATATAATTGATTGAGCCAAGAAGGGTTTGGCTAAATTGTTGCTCTCAGGTTTGTGGTAGTGGAACAGTGGATTTCAGTGGAACTTACAGGAAAGTCACAGAAAGGGTTGTCTTATCAACTCCCACCAACAACCCGGACTTTCATGGCTCATTTGTTTGTACACAGGTTACTCCGTAAATCAGGAGGGTAATTTTTGTAGGAGGTCAGAGATGTGGCATCTAAGATTATTTGAAAAATTGGCAGGGACTTATTGGTATGGAAAGCGGATAAGATCTGATTACCTCTAATTCTCTCCAATGTTAGTTTCTTATTAAAAGAATCCTGTTATCTCTACTCGGGGTAGCATGACTAAGCAGACACATTGAAAGCAATTGATTACGTCTTTCCCCAAATGTTTCAGTGTTGGTAAAAGCGAATTTGGAATAAATGTACATAGGGGCTCAAGGTAATAATACCTGCTTGAACCAGCACCAACTCTTTCCCATTCATGCCAATAGCAAGGCTTCCCAACATCTAAGGGGAAGCCTTGATATTGGCAAGAAGTGTGGCCTAGTGTAAAGAGCATGGGTGTAAGAGTCAGAGGGCCTGGGTTCTAATCCCAGCTCTGCAAGTTGCCTGCTGAATGCTCTTTGGCAAGTTACTTAACCTCTCTGGGCCTCAGTTTCCTCATCTCTACAATGGGGATTCAACACCTGCTCTCCCTCCTACTTAGACTGTGAGTCCCATGTGAGACAGGGACTGTGTCCAACCCAATTATCTTGTATGTATCCCAATACTTAGTACAGTACTTGGTGCGTAATAACTTGTTGATAATCATTATTGTTAATAAAAAAACCATCATTATTAAATTCCCATCCTATTTCCCCATCTACTGCCATTTCAGCCACTTCTGTGTTGTCAAAGCGTTAGGGTTTTCACCCACCCCTTTAGCACTTACATATATAACTTCCTTATATGCAATAACCTTCCACTGAGAGTGATTTATTTTAGCATCTGTTTCTCCTGCTAGATTGCAAGCTCCTTAAGGACAGGTATCTTGTCTGTTACTCATTTGCACTCTCCCAAGCACTTGATAGAGTGCTCTGCTCACAGGAGGTGCTTGGAGAACACTATTGACACCAACAAAGGCTTGTAGATAAAAGTCAGAATGAAAAACTAAATTACTTCTGTAGTCAGCCCTCCTACCCCCAAACACTCACATACACATACACACAGCTGTCAACTGCTCCTCTGTTTAGATTTGATGGTGGCTTAATGACGCTGATTAAAGGAAATGAAGACAGTGCTGTCTGGGGAACTGGGAAAAATCGACTTTCACTCAGTCAAGCTGAAAGTACTCTGCTCACTTTTGATGTCAACATCTTCCAAGACAAATGTGAACCACGCAAATATTTCTTTCCAGAGAATCAATTCCACCTTAGATGTAAACATAAAAATCGGATTTGATTCAAAGACTTGGTGTTGGACTGGGGTGGAAAGAGGTAGTGAGTTGATAACTAAAGCTGTTAGGCTATTTCCAAGCAGTGGTTCGGTAGAAATTTTCCTACCAGAATTTTTGATATGAAATCGGGACATCCAGAATGCGCCTCATTGCCACCCCCAGCTCTTCAATTCGGTGTGTGTGGGGGGGAATTAAAATATTCAGACGTGGAGAATTAGCGGTAAATGTCAGCTCCAAACCACTCTCGCAAAGAGGAAGGAGCCAGTGCCCCAAACCCAGTTCGTCCAGGGACCGGCTTTCCTGGGTTCCTGATGTCAAGATGGATGCTGATACAGAATGGGGCCTCATGGCAAGCTTTGGGTGATCAGCCCTCAGTCTGGTGCTGGTGCTGCCAGGGCCAGAAAGCACTGATCTAGTTGACGTAGGAGGAGCTTTTCCAAACAAAACAAGCAGTAAGACCGCTGCTCTGCTTCCCCTTCTAGAAGGGGTAAGATTTCTTAAGAATTTAAAAATCATCACCTTCCAGGTGTCTTGGTGGCACTGCCCGCCTTTCTCATGGTCCATCCCTGCCTTCGGCCCACTCCTGTCCTGACGCCAGCATCCAGCTCATTGTGGGGCTCCTCCCCAGCGCCGTGAACCAGACAATGAAACAGCATCCGCTTCCCACAGCTGAGAGGTAAGGACTGCTTCTGGTTGTTGCTGCCAGACATACTCCACCTTCATCGCAGTCCACCTTTATCAGACTCGGAATTATTCCTTGGAGATTCTGACAATTCTCCCAGAAAAACAGGTCGGAAGCTCCCTGCCAGGCCTGGCATTGGCCCCAGAAAACACTAAGTGTTACTGTCCTCCCCTATCATTTCTTGGAGATTCTGAGGGGACATCATTCTCCCAGATACAGGTCAGAAGGCCCTTGCTGGGCCTGGAATGGGCCCTAGAGAACATTAAAAGTTACTGTGGATCAGGCTAAAACTTTGAGGTCTACAGCAGGAACAAGAGAGGTCCCTGAGTGATTGTCACACACAGGAAAATAGATTGTTAGCTTCTTGAGGGCAGGGATAGTGCCTACCAACTCCATATTTTCCTCTTTCAAGTGCTTAGTACAGTGCTCTGCATTCAGTAAGTACTCAATTAATGCCAAGAATTGCAGGGATGGATTGTGAGCTTCTTGAGGGCAGGGATCTTGCCTACCAATTTTTATATTTTCCTCTCCCAAGCGCTTAGTGGAATGCTCAGTGGAGCAGCATGGCTTAGTGGCAAGAACACAGGCTTGGGAGTGAGAGGTTGTGGGTTTTAGTCCCAGTTCCATCACTTATCAGCTGTGTGACTTTGGCCAAGTCACTTAGCTTCTCTGTGCCTGTTACCTCTTCTGTAAAATGGGGATTAGGACTGTGAGCCCCATGAGGGACAACTTGATTACCCTGCATCTACCCCAGTGCTTAGAACAGTGCTTGGCACATAGTAAGCGCTTAACAGATACCATCTTTATTATTATGAGAAGCAGAGTGGCTTAGTGGAAAGAGCATGGGCTTGGGAGTCAGAGGATGTGAGTTCTAATCCCGACTCCGCCACTTGTCAGCTGTGTGACTTTGGGCAAGTCACTTAACTTCTCTGTGCCTCAGTTACTTCAATGGTAAAATTGGGACTAAGACTGTGAGACCCACGTGGGATAAACTGATTATCTACCCCAGTACTTAGGAGAGTGCTTGGCACATAGTAAACGCTTAACAAATACCATCACTATTATTAATCAATACTATTGATTGATGGATTGTCACACACAGGAAAATACATTGCAAGATCCTTGTGGGCAGGGATTTTGTCTACCAAGATTATTACTGAAGCAGTGTGGTCTAATGGAAGAAGCATGAGCTTGGGAATCAGAGGACACGGGTTATAAACATGGCTCTGCCATTTACCTGCAGTGTCATCTTGGGCAAGTCACTTTACTCTTCTGTGCCTCAACTCCCTCACCTCCAAAATGGGGATCCAATACTTGTTCTCCTTCGTCTTTACTCTGTGAGCCCCATGTTGGACCTGATTATTCTGTATCTACCCCAGTGCTTAGTACTTGTCTTTTTCTCTCTCAAACGCTTAGTACAGTGCTCTGCACTTGGTAAGTGTTCAATCGGTCCCACTGATTGATGGTTTGCCACCCCCAGGAAAATGGGTACAATTTCTACAAGAAGAAAGATTTATGTTGAACAGTCAGTGCAAGAAGCCCTCCCTGCCATCTGGCCTACTTACGGGTCCCAGAGATCCTGGCTGGTAAGCCAACCTTCGAGGGCTGCCCCAAAAGAAGCAGGCATTTGTATCACACACAACTCCTTGAGGCAACCACAGTGAACTCCCACCCCGGACCCCAGAGGGAAGGTCATCTCTCGAGATGGGCACAATTCCAAACCCAGAGGGAGGGAGGTCCAGCCAGCTGTCTGTGGGGTGGCCTTCCTGGAACACAAATCACAAAATCCCTCTCCTACTCCTCCCAAACGAATGTCATTATGGTTGTTCCCTCCACCAGATCGAGGTAAGTCAGTGGACCAGACAAGACTTGGGAACTCTCACCTCCACGGTTGGGAGAGGAGCAGGCGGAACTTGGCCAGGAAGGGAGAAGAGTCTCTTGGCTGGCTACTCCGATCCATACATCTCCAGGCTCCTCCAATCCGCGCTGAGCACCTCTGCCCAAGACACTCTGCGGGACAGAAAGTGAGAAACCCTGCTTTCCTCAATGATAATAATAATAATGATAATTGTGGTACTTTTTAATCTTCATCAGTGGTATTTACTGAGCTCTTACAGTGTGGAAAATACTCCACTAACAGCTTGCGAAAATACACGAGTTAGCGCACACATTCCCTGACCACAACAAGCTTACAGTTGAGAAGGGAAGACAGACATGAATATATATAAATAATTTATAATATATAATTTATTTATATTAACAAATTATATGAATTTGTTATGGGCTTACTAAGTGTCAAGTACTGTTCTAAGCACTAAGAAAGCATATAAAATGATCAGGTCCCACAAGGACTCACAATCTAAGTAGGAAAGAGAACAGGGATTGAGTCCACATTTTGCAGAGGAGATTAACAGGCACCAACGAGTTAAGTGACTTGACCGAGGTCACACAGCAGGCACGTGGTGGAGCCGGGATTAGAGTCCAGTTCCCTGTGAATCCCAGGAACTTGCTTTTTCCACTATACCACACAGCTCCTCACTGAGGGTGAACACGCCATCCTGCTTGCTGCACCCACCACATGGATCCAACCACGGCATGGTGGATATTGTGCAGAAAAGGGTGAATCGGTGGGCTGGAATTTGGGTTCCTCTCCAGTTTTCCTTCATGTAATTAACGTTTGATGCTTCCCTCTCTCCTTGGAGTCTTGTTTTTCTCATTCCCCACAGAGTCTGTTACTTCTCAGCCCAGGGCCATCTAGAAAAGTCACTTTGTGTTGGGTTTTGCGCAGCCCACTTTGGCTTGAGGCCGCATTTGTTTGTGTTCTGGACGATAAAGACGGACTCGAGCTTCATTTCATTTTTTAATAAACCGTAAAATTTAAATAGTCAAATAAAAAGAAACAAAAATAGATATCAAAGCCAAGCACTGCATTTTGTCTTTGTTCCATGACTGCGTCCTGGGGCTTGACTCACAAGCGGCGAAAGAGCTGGAGGCCAGCGTGGTACGTCCCAACTGCTGGGACCCAGAAGCCAAACCTGCTTTCGCAGGCCAAGGCCAAAAGGGCCGCTGAACTTCAAGCCTGGTCTACGTCTGTTCCTCATTCGACTTCAGGGAGGCAAGTTCTTTTGCCTTGCCAAGTAAAATGTTACCATCCCTACAGCACTTATGTACATATCCATAATTTATTTATATTAATGTCAGTCTCCCCCTCTATAAGTTCACTGTGGGCAAGGGACATGTCTATCAACTCTGTTATATTGTACTCTCCCAGGTGCTTAGTGCAGTGGTTTGCACATAGTAAGCACTCAATATATTAATTGCTGCTGTTTCTGCTCTCTGAACCCACTCACTGGGACACCACCTCTCTCTCTCTTTCTCTCTACAATGGTTTTCAGCCTTTCCAGCACTTAGCGCAGTGCTCTGCACACAATAAGCGCTTAATAAATGCTACTACTACTACTACTACTACTACTATCCACAGAAGCGTTTTGACCCTTTGGCTCATGAAGGTGCAAGACAGTCAGTCAAAATCACCTGGGGAAAACCCCCAAACTGAAGATGAGGAAAAATACTTAACTTGAACAATCCTCTGTGGTCTGACCTCTTTTTGCATAAACCCAAGTCAATGTGTTTTTGAGGTTTGTTTTTTAATATCCCTTAATCCTGAAAGAATTGAGGCATTCTGCTGCTCTCTCTTGGCTCTCCCACCATGCCGCTTGCTCATTTCCTGGCCCTGGCTAATGAGCCTTCCTTGCCCGTCTGTGCGGGCCCCGTCTCCTCAGCAAAAAGCCCCTCTGACCAGATCCAGCTTGCCTCACAGAAACGGCCTTTCACTACGCCCAGAGTGATTACAGCGAGTGCACGCAGGAGACACAAGCAGCTCACGGGGAAATTCCACGCTTTCCTAACTTTCAGAGGGACAGGCCACCTCTGCTTCAGAGTTGCCTATCGACCCTGGTCAAAAGGCCGGCACTCGGGGGGAGGGAGAGTGCCGGGGGCAGGTACGGTGGTCGGGTCGCCAGCGCCGCCCAGCATTGGTCAGCGGCTGGGTGATAAAAAGCACAGCACAAAAAGTGTCCCGAACAGGATAGGAAGCCAGGTGGCACAAGGACATTCATTGTTTGGTACAGTTCTAGAAAGCTCTCGTAATTCTCCCCGACGGGGAGAGGCCTGGAGTGGTCTCAAAGCTTCCCCAGGTGAGCCACCAAGAGAACCCACCTGGGAGTGGGGTCAGAGGTAAGGAAAACGCGAGCTCGGAAAAGACACGGCTTTCTGGTAGGCAGAAGGGTCCAGGACGTCTGTCTATCACACTGAGACTTGACAGCTCTCAGCCCAGGGCCATGAAGAGAACTGCAACAAGAATGCCCTGTGACTCCTTCTGACATTCCTACTGGGGAAAGAAAAGATATTAACAGAAAGGCCTCGGACGCGACAGCAAGATTAGCTACGGCAGTTCCCAGGACAGGTCTGTCTACTCCTGAGGCCTGAACCCTGAACACCACCACCAGCTCAAATGCGAGCCCAAGCAGTGGAAACAGTGACGGGCTCCGAACAAGTCAGAAAAGATTGGCGAGTGACAAAACTGTGCGTGTTCTACAGTGACAAGACATGGTTCACTGTTTTATTGAAAAATCTCTCTCACTGCTCAGTATCAAAGTTAAAAGATGTTTGCATACCAATAGACACACTGTAAACATAGGAAACTTTCACCGAGGAGAGACGGGCTTACTGTAATTGGATCTTTTACAAAAAATTACTGCAACTTTTTGACAACAGAATCTCTCTTTTACTTTCTTGCGCCTGATTCTCTTGAAAATTTAACCGATGTTTCCACTGCCTCGACCTCAAGTTCAACCCCGGTCCCATTAGGGGATACCCCAGTTTATTTGCTAATCAGAGACCCACAGTGAGGGGCCCTTGTTCCATATCCACTCCCTCCGCCGGTTTCAGCTGCTATTTTACAGAAAAACAGAAGACTCGCCGTGGCCCCATGAAGGTTTTCACGTTGCAGCTGAGGTTTAATGACGGCAGAAGGGGTGGAAAGGAGGGAGGGGAGGAGGAATGGGAGGAGGAGGAGTAGGAGATGGAGGAGGAGGAGGCAAAGTTGGAAGGAGGAGGGAGGAGGACAGAGGTGCTGCGAAGAAAGACCAGCCCAACTGCCCTTATCTGGAGAAGGCTCCTCCTTCCTGTATGGTGGCTGCAGCCTGGAAACTTGACAGGTCAGGCTGCCCCTGCCTGCCGTTGTCCCTGGAGCCCCCCTGAAGTCAGAGGCTGACACATTCTGTGTCGATTCCAGGGTTGGGGGCTTCAAGGAGTCAGAAGGGTCAGGGCAGGCGGGGGTGGGGGGATAAGTGGGTGGGTGGGGCATCAGGGGAATCCTTCAATCCGTGGACTGGGGAACGATACTGATGTGGAGAAAATTATCAGGGTAGCTCAGGTGCTCGCTCAGCCACTGCAGAGGGGTCTCCAGCATCGGTTCAATTCCATGGATCATCACTTGCTGCTTCTGTTCAGAGTCTAAATGAAAGAAAGAAAGCCCTCCGTCAGCAAACAGGGGGAGAGGGAAATCGCACCAAAGCTGTCAGTGACCGGGGGTGGGGTGCAGGTGGGGAGACCGGGCTCAGGACCCCATTGGTGGAGAGCCCCCTCAGGAAGCTCGGGCTAAGGGTGGTCGTGGGACGGCCTAAGCTTCACACACATGTGCTCGACCTTCGGCGGGCTCTAGAGGGAAATGTGTGCAAGGAGAAAGTTGAAACATTGCATGGTGCATCACCTCAAACAGAAACCTGAGGGTTAAGATTAATTCTGACAAAAATCCCGTTAGAGTGAAACTTATTGAAAGTATCAGTCCTTTCTTAATTACTCGGCTCACCTAAGGCTGACGTTAATGAAACTGTAGAGGAGAAAACAGATCAGGGGACTTGGCGACCTAAATTTTTACCAGTTACACCCAGGAATACCAGTTATTCCAACTGGCTGAATAAGCTTTAATGTTAATCCAGAGGCCCTGAGAGACTAATCGTTCTGAGAGCTTTTCCAATGTCCCTTTCCCAGTTCATGTAGCAGAAGGTCTGGTCCCCAGGTTAGAACCCCAGCCCTTTCTAAGAGGAAGATCATGGAGGGAACAGGGAATCAGTGTGGATACATGGCACAGTCGGCAGCCACACTCCTTCCATCCTGCCTTTGGAAAACCCATCACTGGACTTAGTATGGCGTTCTGCCTACAGTTGGTACTCAATAAATGCTGTGGGATGAACAAACAAGGCCCTCAGATACTTGAGTCAAATGAGCTGGAGTCCACTGTCCTAAAGGCTGGCAGTTAAGCCAAAGATTCCTGTTGTGTCAAAGCACTGGACAATCAGAGAACAAACAAAAGAAAAGCCTGAGCCCATAAGACTTAGCCTTCTGAGCCTCTGGAGTCAGAACTCAGGTAGCTCCAACTGTTTCCGGAGACAGAAAAATGCACGCCCAGAAGATTTTTCAAAGGCCGGTGTCCCACTGCCTCAGTGCCCCACAGTGCTTGGGTGGAGGCCCCAGGCCAGGCCCACAGCCAGGCGCGCTGTCCCTGCCAAGGGGCAAATTCAGCCCCCAAACTGGGACCAGCTCTGAATGCCGCCAAGCTTCAAACCACACAGGCTCTGGGTCATCTCTCTCTAGAGGGAGACAGTGACGAAGCGCCGCTCCACGGTCTGGGAACCGAATCTGCAAGGCTCCACTCATATCCGGGCCCTGCCTCCGTGATGCCGAGGAAGGGGGAGGGCCACCTCCTCTGTGCTTTACCATTGACTAGCTGTTCCTTCCAACCCATTCTTCAAACAATTAGTGTATTGTGCTTCTTAGAAATCTTTAATATTCTCAGAATCCCTACACCCACTCAGCCCTCAGTCGAAAGAGGAAGGAGGGGCGCTGTCAGAGTAAGAGGGACAGCTGGGGAAGGTTGGTCCTTGAACCAGAGTCACCTTTGGATGCACTGCCCCAAAAAGGTGGGGCTCAAAGGAAGGGACCCATCGCCTGGTCGGCTCAGGCACCTCAGCCTGGAGCAATCGGAGACGCAGGAAGCGAAACCCGCACTGCCCTGGAGCGGCCTATGTTTGAGAAGTCTGGTCACCTTCCTCCTATTGCCTGAAGCAACAGCAACCCAGGGAGGGAGGGGCATAACCAGACCCCTCTTGGGGTCCCACCACTGGGGAGAACTGGATGGCGCATGGGCTCCTAGGCCCAGCCTTCTGCGTGGCACCTGGGAAAAGAAAGGGCCTGGGGTTACCCGCTGGGCTGATCTCACTGCTCAGTGACTGGGACAGACAGCCCCGACCGGGATCCCCAGGCCCCACTCTTGAAGTCCAAGGTCAGGCCCTGATCTGTACTGACCACCGGCCTTCTGGAGGCCTCCTCAGTAGGCAACTGGTGATCTTGACACAGTCTTCTCTTCGGGGCGTTGGACTTGGTCACCCTGGAAATCCAAACACAGACCCCCAGGGTCGACAAAGGATCTGTCATGGGAACGAGCTGGGAGGCAGTTTCTGCTGGGGCCGCAGGCCACAAAGGGCCCTACATTTCTTGCATAAAAACACATTTGAGAACACAAAGGCCTGGCTGAGGCACTGAAAGTCAAAGGAAAAGGCATAGATATTATTATCTCCTAGGCAACCCTGCTGGGGAACAATGAGCAACTAGATTATTTTCAGAACAGGCAGTATCCACAGCAGGCAACAGTGGGGTGGCGTTTCAGTAGTAGTAGTAGTAGCAGTAGTAGGACCAGGGTGCAAATCCCAGCTCTGCTATCTGCCTGTTGGGTAACCTTGGGCAAATCACTTTAACTTCACTGTGCCTCAACTTCCTCATCTGTAAAATGGGGATTCAATACCTGTCCTCCCTCCTCCTCAGGCTGTGAGCCCAGTGAGGTACAGAGACTATGTCTGACCTGATGATCTTGCTCTTAAAATACAGCCAATATTTTTATTGTTGCTATCACTATCAGTGGTGGTGCTTATTGAATGTCTACTGAGTGCAATACATTGTGTTAAACCCTAAAGTACACCAGGAGGGAGATTTACTTAATTTGTTGTTGTCTTTTTCTTCTAATGCATGAAAGGAAACACTAGGATACAGACCAAGAAAACTGGATTTAAAAAAAACCAAACTGTTTCTTCACGTTTCAAAGTGAAAATCTAGAATTTAATACTTAAGAGCGAGAAAAATGTCACTACAAAGCAAATGACTCAAGAGAAAAATGTTCCTCCTCCCCCCACCCACTCAAATTGATTATATTTTGTAAGTCAACTTGATATTTTAAGTAGACCAATACTTGAAGCAGAAATCGAGTGAAGCAGCCCTAGGTGAGCTCCCCCCACGGTGTTCTTTATTTCACTTTGAATCTCAAACAATTATAATCCTAATGCAGCTCTGATTACCCAGGGTGCACAGTCATTCACAAACACGGCTTTAGTTTGAGAATAAAAGTCAACCGAAACAAAAAAAAAAAAAGCAAAAGAATTTTAAGTAGAATCTCACCTACACTGGGAGCCCTGTGTGGGATGGGGACGGTATCTGATCTGTTCTATTTGTGTCTATCCCGGCATTTGGCACAGCGCTTGGCCCCGAGAACGCACTTCCTAAACACCTCAACTAATTTAGCTCTCATTATGGTGAAAATTCCATTCACACGAACACTCGACTTGATTTTCTTGTATCTACCCCAGTGAATAGTACAGTGTCTACCACATAGTAAGCACTCAACTACCACAATGATGATGATGATGATGGTGATGACTACTACTATTATTCAGGTGTTTAATCTACCTGGACTATG
The DNA here is from genome assembly GCF_015852505.1 of Tachyglossus aculeatus. Classification (NCBI taxonomy): domain Eukaryota; kingdom Metazoa; phylum Chordata; class Mammalia; order Monotremata; family Tachyglossidae; genus Tachyglossus; species Tachyglossus aculeatus. Next base: position 38,848,827 of record NC_052084.1, read on the forward strand.
GGATCCTCCCAGGAGTCTCCCATAACATTCCAGCATTCAGAAATTTCCTCCATTTAGTCTACTGCAATACAATGATGAAGGTTCAGTAGTCCACAGATAGTTTTTTTTTTCTACTAATAGTAACGGCTCAGAGCAACCACTCACACTTCTCAACTTACCTATGGCCACCCTCAGCACTTAAGGACACATGCCTGCTCAACTGTACATTCAACACTCTGACAACTCTATTAGTAAATATTTTTATGTCCGTTTACCCTGTTAAAGCACAAGCTCCGTGTTCTTCCCACGCTCTCATCCTCTCCTACCTCACCTCACTGATCTCCTACTATAGCCCAGCGTGCACACTACACTCCTCTACCACCAGCTTGCACACAGTGCCCCAATCTTGTCTATCTCTCTACCAACCTCTTTCCCACGACCTCCCTCTGGCCGGAAACACCCCCCACACATATATACACCAGATCACACTCTCCCCAACTTCAAAACATTATTAAGGTCACATCTCCTCTAAGAGGCCTTCCCTGATTAGGCGCTCTCTTCCTAGTCATCTGTGCTCTTGGGTCTGTACCCTTTGGATACTTGCTATTTACCTCACCCTGAGCCCCACAGCACTTATGTATGAATTTGTAAATTATTTACATTAATGTCTGCCTCCCCCTCTATACTGTAAAAGCTTGTTGTGGGCAGGGAATGTGTCTACCAACTCAGTTGTATTGCACTCCACCAAACACTTAGTACAGTGCTTTCTGCACACAGTGAGAGCTCAATAAATACCAAAGATTGATTGATTGCACTGCAGCAGGTGGGTGCTCCATAAATACCACTATGACTGCTGCTGCTGCTACTATTCTCCCATTGTTAAAGAGCCAGGTGTGGTTTGCCTCAGGAATGGGAGTTTTCAGAATAGTCTTTTGGGAATGATCACTGGCACCCACAAGCTCAATGAACAAAGGAATTGCTGCCCATGGACTCTTAGGGCTCTCACTGAATCTGATTTCAACAGGAGATCGTAAGGAAGGAAGGAAGAAGCTGCTGGAGCCATCCCTGACACAACCAGCATTGTTGGCCCGGACAGTGCAGTTGTTTCATCTAAGCTGAATCACTTCTCCCAGCCAGGTGGAGTATTCAGCATCCAGATAGCGCTGCGCTCTCCAAAACGCTAAGCCAACATTCCTCATGCACAGTTAACTGCTGGGCTTGGAAGAGCATGCCTTGGAGAGACTCTCGGCACTCTGCACGAGTGGTTCAGATTCCCGAACTGGTAATCTGCGGACACACACCGCCAGTCTTGGTCACAGAAAGACAGGAGAGAGTTTCCATTCAGCACTATCTCTACCAGGCTGTCTGGCCACCTACAAAGGATGGATCCAATTATTCTAGATCCACCAGCCCCAGAGAGGAGGATCTGAGAGAAAAATGGGCCCCTCAGAAATACAGGCTTGAAATGCCTTGTGGCCAGACGTAATAATAATAATAATAATGGCATTTATTAAGTGCTTACTATGTGCAAAGCACTGTTCGAAGCGCTGGGGTAGATACAAGGTAATCAAGTTGTCCCACGTGGGGCTCACAGACTTAATCCCCATTTTCCAGATGAGGTAACTGAGGCACAGAGAAATTAAGTGACTTGCCCAAAGTCACACAGCTGACAAGTGGCGGAGCCGGGATTTGAACCCATGACCTCTGACTCCAAAGCCCGGGCTCTTTCCACTGAGCCACACTGCTTCAATGATTTCTTTCACTGTGATGAAAGAGAGTATCAAAAATGAATGGACAGAGCGTAGTAGGGAACGCAAAGCACAATTGGAGCTTGTGGCCATTTTGGAGTTAGTTGCAACAGTACAGGACTCTTTACAGTTTTACCTGGTAAGGTTGTGAGTCATTTATGATCTGAACCGCCCTGTGTTTATACAGCACGGTCTGAAAGACATTTTGGGGAAGGGTGCTTGACTGACAATGAGCAAACATAACCTATGTGAACAACAAAGTTCATTTCTACTCACTCTTACCAGGAGAAAACCAGGCATCTCAGGAGTTGACTCATCGAGGCACAGATGGCTTTGTCTCTCTGGCCACATCTGCCTTCCTGTGCTTGGCCAAGGAAGCGCAGTTTTGAGCCAGCAGCACTGGCCACAAGCTGGCAAAAGGGGTGGGCTTCCAGGACCTCAGCAGCCCGCTCTTAATCAATGAAAGAAGAGTCAATAGATAGACCCTGTCTTGCTAATTTAAGGAAGGCAAACACACTGTTGGTTTCAAGAGAAGTGCAATTTATACATCCTTCGGAACTGGAAGCTCACACGCAATTCATAGTGCAGGTTTTCACTACTTGCTTGCCAGGAAGAGGGAAAGGAAGTTCAAAACCCACCACCACTTAGTCTCCTAATGTGTCACCTTTCTCTCTCCCATTCTCCGACTATTCCGCTGGTCGCTGTGGGAGGCTCTGGGCAGCAAGCAAAATTCCCTGGCAATTCCCCAAGTGAGTTCTTCCGGTTCACTGGAGGCTGAATGGGCTGCGCCACCCGCAACAACGTCAAATAGCCTGGGCGCTTCTGCTGGGGCCTAACCAGTCCTGTCCCAGAGCCCGATCAGCATCCCCGGCAGCCGTTGAGCCCCGGGTAATTGAATCCATAGAGGCGGAACAGCCCGGGGGGGTAGGGGGGTGGTGGCCGGCAGCGCATACATCATGCTGAAGGATTTCACCCCAGCTGAGGCAGTAGCAGTCACTGAGGTCAGGTCAAAGGGGGTTAAACCAAGTCAGGATATAGCCGGAGGAATACATCAAAAGCAGATTTTTAAAAGGGCGATTAATCTTAGCCAGAAATGCTTCCTGGAGAATGAGATCTCAATCTTAGAGTGCTCTACATGATGTAGTAGTAAAAATGTACACATACAAGCTCACAGAGCTTCCATCCTGTGATCACAAGCAGAAGGAGAGGGCTGTTTATCGGAAAAAGACAAACCCACTCTAAAAGACTTACATCAATTTCTCCCGGATGCAGTCTCACTAGGCAGGCAATATGGGGCTTTACAGCCATCCGGGACCACCGCTGGCTGAGGCAGACCAAGGATCGCTTTCCATCTGGAGCAACTCCCCCCCACTCCCAAAACTCAGGGTGCTCTCAAAGGAAAAGCATCTTGAACAGTTTTTATTCTCAGTCACATCTTCTTGAGCCCTGGTTTTGTTTCTTCTTCATACATTCGTTTTTCACTCGGAGTTTACCAAACAGCAAAAGGAATAAGAACTGTCGCACAGTTCTGAGACTCAAAAGGAGAAACTCACTAAACCCACTGAGCTTGATTCTCTCATGACCTGAAGGGCCCAGAAGTCCAGGTCAACAGGGCGAGGAGAGAGCGTGTGTCAGAGCTGACCGAAAGTAGAAGGCGGTGGAGATTTCAGTGTTGCCCCAGGAGTGTTCCACCTCCACCCAGACCCTCCCCCAGCCCCTTCTTTTCTGCTTGATATGTTCTACAAACCAGTTTAGTCGGGAGAAAGTTAGACTATGTGTGAATATTTCAATGAGAAATTAAGTGAATTTTTCAAAATTCCCAATGCCCTCTTCAAAAATATCACGATGAAAACTTTCTCAAAACAAAGACAAAAAGAAAACTTTTACAACGAACTAAACAAGTCATCAATTATCTTTCATTAACAGACAACCAATTCAGCCTCTCAGGACTTGAAATGAAGAGTACTCCATGCACCAAAATCTTGCTTTCCTGCTCCTGGAATCAATCGATCCATCCATCCATCGCATTTACGGAGCGCCTGCTGTGTGCCGAGCCCTGCCATGCCCTGAGAGGAGACAACTTGACGGACGGCTCACGTTACTTCCTTAATATGACAGGAAAGGACAAAAGGACAAACATGGGGGATGGGTCAGAGAACCTCAAGCCACTTTCTATTTATAAAGCCATTGGAGGAGTCAGGGCCCGGCCTTCCTGTTCAGGTAAACTGTGAGAGAAGACAACAGGTCTTGGAAAGGGCACTCAAAATCCAACACTACCACGGCTGAAGGAATGGCGCTGGCCCAATTTGAGGATGGGTTTGGTTTGGGCAAGACAGGATGTGAAGGAGCAGTTGGACCGAAGCTGTGCTCCTTCTGTTTGTAAGTACAATTATCTCTGTCCACCCCCCCTTTTTTTTTAATGGCATTTATTAAGCGCTTACTATGTACAAAGCACTGTTCTAAGCACTGGGAAGGTTACAAGGTGATCAGGTCGTCTCTCGTGGGGCTCACAGTCTTAATCCCCATTTTACAGTTGAGGTCACTGAGGCACAGAGAAGTTAAGTGACTTGCCCAAGGTCCCACAGCTGACAATTGGCAGAGCCGGGATTTGAACCCCTGACCTCTAACTCCAAAGCCCGTGCTCCTTCCTACTGAGCCACGCTGCTTCTCTCCTTCTCTCCCCTTGTTACAGTGGAACTGCCCTGTGGGCAGGGACGGTGTCACTTCTCTGTTTTATAGTTCCCAAGTCACTTTACTTCTCTGTGCCTCAGTTATCTCATCTGTAAATGGGTAAATCGGTAAATTTGATCTGTAAATTAAATACCATTATTATTATTATTACTATTATTATTATTAAAGAGCCCCCAACTCAGAGACAATTGCTAATTCTGAATCCTGGAGAGAAGGCACACAGACCACCCTCTGCTCCCCTGCAAGCCCAAGGCCCCTGCCTTAGGAGAACTGGGCAGACCAACCAGGGCCATTCTCAAACAGCCTAGTCTCATTGCACTAAGTAATGCTGATGCACCTTACTCTTTCCGGTCTGGTGACACAGGACCAAAGTCCACAGCGAGAACAAGCCACTAGGCCTTGGTATCCCCCTAATTTCCACGCAACAGCTTGGCAGCAGGTGGCCCACTGGGAACTCACTTAGGGGGCACTGAAGGAAAACTCAGTGGCCAACAGACCTCGGCCTTCCTGGATCTGGGGAAAGGAATGGGGGGAGGAAAGGAAGGAGCAGAAAGGAGAGGAGGCAGAGGGACAGATATTTCTTTGACCTCCTCATGAAACCTACTAGCAAGGAAGGAACATTAAAAAAGGATTGCATCTGGATTTCTGATTTCTCTAGCAGCCCAAAATGCCACTCTGGCTTTTAGCAGCCAAGTGAGAGCAAAGAGGTCACGGGTTTCCGCTCTCACTTCACACCTGTGGCAGAGGCGTGCAGGGGCTCTGGCGGAACCAGAAGCAGCCAGGTCTTGCTTTGGAAAATCAGCAGAGAGAAGAAGACATATTTCCCTCAGGTCTGCCCAGAAGCTCGGTTTGCTGAGAGGTTCCAGCTTCTGGAGGAGACATGGGGCAGATCTACCTGAGCTCCCCTCAAGTGACTTCTTCCTTGCTGCTTCCTCTCCTCCTCAGCCACCTCCCCAGGACAACAGAATGACCCCTACCCCAGCAGAACAGCTGGCCAGGCACGGCACAACTCCTGAGCCCGGGACGTCCTGCCTTCAAACAGTGAAGCAAGACTGAATCCCTCCAGTGCCTGAATCACTTGTTGTTGGCTTGGAAGACAATAGCACCACTTGACTTTTATGTGTACTTTCTCTTTTTATCATGTGATGACAGCCAATCCACCCAGCCTGCAAGGCTTTCGCTTTCAACCCGATAGCCAGGGAGGTCGGTGTGCCAAATGTGTGCACAGGTGGACAGAACCGGGCAACCTAAAGGCCTGCCCAGTCAGTGCCCTGGCACCCTGCCCATTCCCTTTAGGTCCTAAACAAAAGCAAAACTCCAACTTCCCCGGTGAGGGGGCAAAGGGCGGCAGCCTCTTCCACAAAGAGGGGGAAAAACCTTAAGGAAGTCTTACTCTGTGGTTTCCTAGCAACCTGTGTCTCCAGACTGTAATCAAGCATTACAGTCTCTGTGAAACCTAGCCTTTTGACAGAGCCTGGCAGGATTTGCCACTCTCGCAGAAGTAAATGTGCTAACTCACTTAGGGAATAATAATGACAATAATTCTGGTATTTGTTGAACACTTACTCTATACCAGGCACTGTACTAAGCATTGGGGTAGATACAAGATCATCAGGTTGGACACAGTCCCTGTCCCACATGGGGCTCACAGTCTTTATCGCCATTTTACAGATGAGGTAACAGGCACAGAGAAGTTAATCAATCAATCATATTTATTGAGTGCTTCCTGTGTGCAGGGCACTGTACTAAATAATAATAATTGTTAAACGCTTACTATGCACCAAGCACTGTTCTAAGCACTGGGGGGATAGAAGGTAATCAGGTCCCACATGGGGCTCACAGTCTTAATCCCCATTTTACAGATGAGGTAACTGAGGCACAGAGAAGTGAAGTGACTTGCCCAAAGTCACACAGCTGACAAGTGGCAGATCCGGGATTAGAACCCATGACCTCTGACTCCCAAGCCTGTGGTCTTTCCACTGAGCCAAGCTGCTTCTAAATGCTTGGGAGAGTACAACACAACAATATAACAGACATATTCCCTGCCCACAGTGAATTTACAGTCTAGACAGGGAGACAGACAATATAAATAGATAAATTATGGATCTGTACATAAGCGCTGAGGGGGTGGATGGTGAATAAAGACAGCCAGCCATGGCAACACAGAAATTAAATTGACTTGCACACAGCAGACAAGTGGCGGAGCTGGGATTAGAACCCAGGTCCTGCAGACTCTCCGGCCTGTGTTCGATCTAGTGGGAAGTGTCCGGGTCTAGGAATCAGGAGATCTGGTTCAATTCCTTGCTCCACCACTGTTCGCTGTTGACCTGGACCGGTCACTTAACTTCTCTATACCTCAATTTTCCCTTCTGTAAAATGGGGATCGGATACTAGTTCGCCTTTCCCCTTAGACTATGAGCCCCATCTAGGACAGGGACTGTGTCCAATCAGCTTGCATTATAACTACCTCAGAATTTAGCATGGCGTTTGCCACATGGTTAATGGTATCTACCCCAGTGCTTAGAATAGTGCTTGGCACATAGTAAGTGCTTAACAAATACCACAGTTATTAAATATTACCATTATAATTATTATTACTACTACTGCTTTGGAACACTTCTGGACAGCTGGAAAAGGCAGAGAAAGGTGGGAATTGAGGGGTGGTGAGTCTCCTCAACAGGAGAGGCACAGGTTGGGGAGGTCAGGGCAAGGGTAGGGGGATGTGGGAGTGGGGAGGGGCAATGATGGGGTCTATTGCCTATGACAGACTGTGAGCCCACTGTTGGGTAGGGACTGTCTCTATATGTTGCCAGCTTGTACTTCCCAAGCGCTTAGTTCAGTGCTCTGCACACAGTAAGCGTTCAATAAATACGATTGGTTGATTGATTGATTGACAGTCCTGGGTGAGGGCACGCCTTCTAATTATCCAGTGGCTTTCCAAGCTGCCACCCCGGCTAGCCGGAGGGTCAATCCCGGGGAAGTACTCGTGATACTTTTTACTTTTTATGAAATCTCAGCTGCTTTCTCCACGGCTGAGGACCACATAATCAACTTGGAGAGAGCACAACAGGTCTTTCTGCAGGGCTTCTGGCCCATCGAAGGGTTTTTGAGGACCGAACAGCAACCAGGACTGCAAGGACTGGGGCAAAAGCAGGCCGGGATAGAGGCAACTAAAGAGAAGGGCTACAAAGGTTCAGCAGCTCTGGTCCGGCTTCAGCCTGCTCGACCCGCCACCCCATCCCTGGAGCCTCCTGGGGGGAGGGGGGAAGCCAGGGGGAAAGGGAGCCCCTTGCCCTCTGCAGCCGGGAGCAGGCAGCAGCACCCAACAGTTGGGGCCCGACCACCGGCAGTCCAGCGGGGCCGCTGGCCAAGTGAGCAGGTCTGGGTACTGTTTCGACAAACCAACAGTCAAATCAGAAAAAGTTCTCATAAGCTATAATCTTTCCTGGACCAAGTTCAAACCAGAAAAGAGCAACTATTCGAGTAACTGTTTACAAATAGAAGGCAACTGTGTGAAAGACGAGGCAATCTTGCCCCCAAACGATTGGCGCCGTGTCATGCAGGTGTGTTTGCTGGCAACCGTACAGTCGTCGGGCAGGAATAAAAGGGCTCGGTGCTGGGTAGGAGATGACTCATGTGAGGAGCGCATGAACGCTTGGAGGAACAGAGCATTTTTTCTTTTAAGAATTTGCACCTTACTGCCTTGGGTTCGTTCTGTCATAAAGATGGACCATGGACAACAGTAACAGTAATAATGACAGTAATTATGGTATTGGTTAAACACTTTCTGTGCTAAACATTGTACCTACTAAATGCTGGTGTACATAAGGTACATGCAGATAAGGCACACAAGGCCTACAGCTTTAAGTAGGAGGCAGAACAAATACAGATGAGGAA